>NC_136920.1:95683701-97170496 GCF_949752795.1 Hyperoodon ampullatus
TTTTTTTAAGTGAGATAAAACAGAACTATATTTTTCCTCCTTAAGCATACTATCCTCTACTAGGTGAAGTTTAACTTGTTTTTGACTACTCTACTTGTGGTTATTTTTATTTCTCAAGTTAAGTTACAACTTAGCATTTCTTCTGTAATTAAATTGTTAGCTGCATTGATCTCCACAGACCTACACTTACTCTCCCTAAGCTAGAACTTGAGAACAAATGTCAAAGAGTTACCAAGTATAGACTAATGAATCTGAACTTGGGGGCCAAGAACCCTGAAGAACCTCGGAGTTGTTTTAGGAAATCACCAAGTACTCATACTCAAAAAGATAAGGAATACTAGTTACAGGGACCAAGGGTAGCAACCCCAATATAGCTGCCTTGGCTTGACAGTTATGTAACTCATGAAGGCACTGCCTTCCTTGGTTACCTACCTGCCTATTTACTGTCCTGTTCTTTTCATTCCCTTTTGTGCCTTATCGCTAATTACATTCTAGTTGGATACCAACGGTACCCACTGTTACCAAGATGTGTGACTGGCTTCAGTTTGGTTCCACCTAGCTTACTGATGAACTTGACAGCCCTACCAAAATCAAGAACATTCTAAAGTCAAGATTATAGCACTCGAATAGGTATATATGTGTACACATATATATGTATACCTCCTCCAAGTGAAAAAAACCTGCTACCTTGGTGGGGGAAAAAAAAAAAAGATTAAGCACTCCTGTCCTTTCAATCTGAGTCCTAATAATAATTAGGGATTCCTCTGTACCAGGCAAAGTGCTAAGTACTTTGCATGCATAATTTCAATTAAGCCTCACAATAATCTTATGAAGCACAATTACCATTGATTTACAAGTGAAGAAACTGAAGCAGAGAGGTTAAGAGAGTTTTTCAAGGTCATTCAGCTAATAAATAGTGGAGCCAAGATTTGAACCCAGGCAGTCTGAACCCAGAGCCCATGGTCTTAATAGCTCTTAATTACTGTGCTGTACTATCTCACACTATTACAGATTACATAATGAGATTCTGTCCTTCCTTTATAAAGGTATTTATATATGCACGAATAAAAAAATCCTTGCTGGAGAGATTACAAAAGGATTTCCTCATTAACTAAGCTTTAAGAGATGTTATCCACATGGTTTTACTGCTTATAATTAAAGGCAATAATCGAGGGACAATGTTGTATGCTTGTGTTTGATCTAAAAATCAGTCAATACTCATGGATGGACAGAAGTTGAATACAAGCACGTGTAAATATTTATTCCTTTAGGTGTAGATATTTATTACAGATACGTGTGATTAACTACTCCCCAGTTTTTAGAACTGAGATAATACAAAGGAGAGCTCAGTGAAAAAAAATTTCTCCAAAAACACTCCTCACAAGTAATATTACTCCCCTAATTCAAGACAGAAAGCCACAATTACTTTGATGCTGTAAAATGAGAATGAAACAATGATGCTTCAGCAAAGCGTGGACCATAAGGGTTGGATCTCTCTAAAACAATTCAAATGTTAGAAAGGTTCGTAGCTCTTACTGATGAGGGACATCAAAACATCTACACCCAAACATTCCAACCAAACCCAAAACATAGAAATGCAAGAAAACAGATAAAATATATGGGAAAAACTCCAACTCCAGAAATAAATGGCAGTTGAATAGATCCTACCCACTGGTGCCCCACAAGGCATTGCTGAAGCGATAATTAAAGGTAAAACAGCTGGGGAAATCCCTTTAGTCTATTTGTCCAACAGAAAAACAACTACTCATTTCAAAGAAAGGGGAATTTTCATACACAGCACAGAAAACTGCCAACTAACTCTTACATTTATATCTTTAACTGTTTCCTTAAAACTAAAACTCATTTGAATAGTTGCATTCAAAATCTAAAAAGTTAAACCAAGTTTGGCCTCTAAGAAGTTTCATACGAATCCTACAAGGGGATTTATATCATCCAAAACAACTACAAGTCACACAACAACATTCTTCTTTCAAATGTCTTAGTCTTTAAAAGCAAACGCCTAGCAGCACCTCCAGCCTCCTGGTTGGCTTCCCCTGGTGTGTAACCTGACAAGGTACAAAGCTCATTGAAATATTTAACAGTGGTGGTATGGATTTCTTTGGATAGATCAAGAAAAGCAGCTCATCCTTTTTAAAAACATAAAGAACCATTTTATGGGATGCCATTCCCTCAGTCCAAGTGTCTCTGTATTTCCTCAGGGCTTTCTCAGAGAACTTATTGAGGGGGAAAATGAAAAGGCTAACAAAAGGACCCCTTTTCTCTCCCTATTCCCAACATAATCCACCTCAGCCACAGGGCCAGTTGCATCCACACTGTCATAAATGCCAGCAATTAGAGAATTAGGCCATAAAAACACCCACTCAGGTATAAGAGCGCAGGCCTCCAGCTTTATTTCATGCATGCCATAAACTTCCTTCTTTCAGGCCTTCTTCACAACCAAGGAAACGACAATAACAACAAAAAAGTAGCCCTTTGTCCGCCTCATATTGATGTGTTCAATGAAACCATCTGGGTCCAGGTGAAGGATTCAAGATTCCTTCTTCTTAATAAAGACTGCATTTCCTCTAGCATGGCACATATAGATCCGTTAAAAGGACATGCTGTATTCTGAGCACTATCATAATGGGAACTAGAGTGAAACTACATTTTCCAGAAAAATTACTTTCCCTTATTCTGAAACTGCTCTAGAAACCTAGCCAATTCCTGATCTTCTCAAGAAATACTGGAGGCTACAAGAGTATTCTTAATTAACTCAATAATTTCTAGATCCTCCTGCAGTCTTTTCTAATCAAAAAAGTTAATTCAAATATCAAAGTTAACTCTATGCTTTAAAATCTGATACAATTTAGGAACAATCAGTAATTTCATTTGATTGACTGTCTTCGCAACCACAAAACCCCCAAGTCTGTGATTTACTCCATAAGCTTTTATTTATCAAGCTTTAAATCAATCTAGATAAGACCCAAACAAACACTTTTTAATAGTAAACTCTTTAGCTTCCTTCTTCCTACTAGTGCCTATAGGGTTAAGAATCTGACTAAAATGTGGGTACATCATGTCAGACTCATTAGTAATTTAACTTTTCTTAATTCCTGAAAATAACATATACAAACAAAAGAAGGTCCCATCCCAGCAATTCCAGAATAAATTCCTCCCAAAGTAGTGACAGTCACAAAGCTTCCCCCTTTCTCATAGGTCTATGCCACTGGGCTCTCCACCTTGGCAGAGGAAGAATGGAAAGAGACAAGATATTCACAAAAGGCCGGATTGAAGGCCTTCAGTTAAGTGCTAGAAGGAAGCTGAAGTTCTGTGCCAACACTAGTGGAATGTGGGCAGGCACAAAGAGATCTTAATTAGGAGACCTACAATTAAAACAGTGAGTCTCCAAAGGAGAGAGAGGCACTGCAGTCTGTTATGCCTCAGAGCAAGCGAAACAAGTGTTGCCACCTCCCCCCACCGCCAGCCACAGGGCAGGGAAGGCAACGGGTATTAAGCCTGCACAGCTGCTCTATGGAAGGCCAGCTCCCAGGTGAGCAGAGATGGGAGGGGAGTCAAGATGGGAGTATTTTCTCTTCTCAACTTCCAATCAAAAGATCAATCACTATTTTGTGAACGATGATTTCCTACAAGAGCATGTGCCTTAAGATAATTAGATGGAAGGTAAAGATGGGGACAAGTGATATGCCTTTCAGTGAAAGATGAAGAAAAGTTCTAAAGACTGCATTTGTGATGCTCAGTACAAACCAAACTACATTTTAGAGCGTATTAACAGCTACTCCCTGCAATGTTGGTACCACCACTTTGGATCTGTAAATACATTAGTGTATTGGATTTTTTTCATTTAAAAGCTCACACACCTAAAGGAATATACCACCTAGACTGAAAATAACTTCCCTTTTGGAGAGTCAGGAATCTACAATATTGAAAACATGAAAACAAATTTAGCCAAACAAGAGGGCCTCTCAACACCAGATAATGAGTTATACTTAAAATTTTATCTTTACTTTTCTTATAAATGAAATTGGTCGACTTCAGCAAAGAACTTTTTCCATAAAATCCTTATATTTTGTCCATACAATGAAAACTTTCCCACCAAGTTCAAATTTCTCTTCCCAATAATAATGGCAGTTTAATGGCAAATATACACTCTGATATTAAAAATTACCAAACAGGGCTTCCCTGGTGGCACAGTGGTTGAGAACCCGCCTGCCAATGCAGGGGACACGGGTTCCATCCCTGGTCCGGGAAGATCCCACATGCCGTGGAGCAACTAAGCCTGTGCACCACAACGACTGAACCTGCGCTCTAGAGCCCGCGAGCCACAACTACTGAGCTCGCGTGCTACAACTACTGAAGCCCGTGCACCTAGAGCCTGTGCTCCGCAAGAAGAGAAGCCACCATAATGAGAAGGCTGCGCACCGCAACGAAGAGTAGCCCCCGTTCGCCACAACTAGAGAAAGCCCGCGCACAGCAACAAAGACCCAATGCAGCCAAAAAAGAAAAAAGAAAAAAAAAAATTACCAAACAGGCTCACTGACTCTGACTTTTTAAATAAATTCAGAATAAGAAGTTCTGACCTGAGCAAACAATTAATAAAACAGAGAGGAATCAGAATACTGGAGCAGAAAAGATTCCTGAGCTGACATTTAGCCCAACCTTTTCATTTTACTAAAGTTTCAAGTTAAAAGTGAAACTGTCCAGACTGGTGAGTGACAGAGATGAGAGATGAGTGCGAGGAGAGCCCATGTCCATCGACTTTCACGCGGAGGGGCTTCTTCTAGTCCACTTGTGTTCTCTGCTTCACTTTCCTTCTGCCCAGCTCAGGATTAGCTGTGAAGGCAATGAAGGAGCAACTCCCACTCCTGGCACATATGCCCAACGAAAATCAAAAAAAAAAAAAAAAAAAAAATCACACTCTCCCACTCCAGGACCACCATCTTTTCTAAGCCCAACCCAAGAGCCCACCTTGGTCCACCCAAACTAAACTGCCATTTCAAATACAAATACATACCAATGCTGTGATTCGGTTTCCATTTATATCTAATCAAAGTTCACCATGTTATGATCAGGGTGGAAATTCTGCTTTTAACATTTTGTGAGGTGGTAGGAATGGCAATTGGATTATGAAAGTAATAAACAAAGATTACTTGCTGATAAATAGACCATTTCTGGGGTTCACATTAAAACAGCCCAAATTCTAGTCAACAGAGAGGATGCTGTACTATGTTTAATTAGATGGCAAAGTAGAGTCACATATATGCCACCTGAGACAATCCTCAGAAAAGTGGGACCCTGACACCATGCAGGGGAAAGGGAAGGTGAAAAAGCAGACCTCTGTGATTTCTCACAGTGCTCAATCAAATAAAACTCTAATTCTACTTCATAATTGTCACACAGAAAGCCCAAATAGGAGATCAGCAACACCTATATATTTTTTAAGATAATCCCATTCTGACAGACCTTGGTCATGAAGAACTCTTACATGTAGTTATTACTCAGAGAGATATCAATCCCGAGGGAAGCTCAGAACCTGTGGCAGTAAAGGACAAATCTTCTACAGCTAAAGGAGTTTAAACAGGGAACTGATCTGGAAGTTCTGTCACCTTTCAACCACCTTAGTATTCAATAACTATTAACTTATGTTTTGTTATGAAGTTATAGTCATTATTCACTTAAAGCGAACCAGAATTTAAAGAGGCTAGAATCCTTTTGGATCACAAACCATGTCTTCATGAATCCAGACAAGCCTTGATACAGATCCATGAGCAACTTCTGAGAAACAATCTTTAGAACTCTATGTCAGCCCGTGGGAACCCTAAACCTCCTTGTTGGAACTTTATCATTGATTTGTAAGACTCTGTAACAAAACGCTTGGTTTCCACCTTGAAAACAACCAGGTCAAAGGATATAATCACATGGTTTAGTACTAAGCCATACCATGGGTTAGCACTCATGAATGCATACCATTAACCCATCCTAGATTAACTCAAACTACCATATAAAAGGCTTACCAATGGAACAACAGCTCATTCAAACCTAATTCAGAAAAAATACTGAAGTTTAATGTAAGGAGTCAACCACTTTCCTCATAATGAAGTAGCAACTACTGTTCAGGCAAAAGTTTTAAAGAAAAAAAGTATTAATATGATCTTATTTGAAATTACTGCATTTCCTTGACAGGCTTTATACTACATACTACTGCTAAGCAAAATAATGCCAGTGGATAAGAAAATGTTAGCACCTGATTAAAACTTTAGAGGTGATTTGTCAAAGACCAACAGATAAAATATTCTGGTGCCCAGACATTAGGTCCCTGAATCCAGGTGGCTCTCTTTCTAACCAGTCTCTTGAAAAGCTATGATTGGAAGCTGTCAGCATAAAACTTTGCTTTTGAATATGTGATAACAACATTTGGAATGTGAACACTTGGTCCTTCAGTATAAAATAAATAAGCATGCTAGACAAAAAGAAAATGCTTCTCAGGATCCCCTTAAAAATAGACTAACTTCTCCTAATAGAGACTTTCTTATTATACTCAAATATACATGGGGCTAAAATTCTACATATAACCAGGCAAGTCTCAATTTTGAAAACAAGCAGGTAAATGAAATGTCAGTAAGTCTATTTTTTTTTTTTTTTTGCTGCTGTATCTTTTAAAAAAGCAAAATCAACTCACATTTAAGCACCAACTCCATGCAAGTAACCTGAACGGTTCAGTCTTTTTGTCATGTATGAGGCCTTTGGTTCTCCAACTACATGGGATCTGTGTTGTTAGCTTAAAAAATACAGAATTGGCCTTTCAAAAAAAAAATAATAATCTACAGCAACCAATAAATAGTCTCAAACAACCCTGCTGACTGCAGCTGCCTTCTGAAGGCTGGGAAAAGGAGGTGGAGAGAGAGCAGAGAGAGGCAGGGAAAAGGGACGCTGCAGCTAGCTACATCGCAAGGAACACGCCCCCATCATGTCCTCCTTGCTCTGTCAGAAGGCGGGTTGTTGTCAGTCTCCTGATCAGGATGCCTTAGAAACGATTTAAAAAAGGAGGCAGGAAGACTAACAACTAAAAAATGCCAGCTCCTTGAAAGGAGGGGCCAGGGTCCCTGGGATCTCCTCCCTCCCCTTCTGCCCAGGATCTTTCTGTAAATCTAAAGGGGTGCGGGGCACAATAGGGGACGAGGGGTTTGCCCAGGATATTTTGTGTGCACCAACGGCAGAGCACGCAGGAAACGGCTGGTTGTTATCTTTCCCTTTCTGTTTCAATCAAGAGCACTCCAAAGCAGCAACCCCCTACCCCCCTCCGCTTCAGCCCCTAGCAGCTGCTCTTCCTCCTAGCATCCCCCATCCCATTCTCCCCCTTCCCCTACGATTCAAACTCCCCCTTCTGCATCCAATGTAAAACAAATGCGCAACGCCACTGGCTGAACCTGAACTCAACTTCCCTTCCCAGGGCAACTTTCCTTTTGGCTGAAGGGGGCAGAATAATGCCTATCAAAGCATCCCCATTCCCGCCCCAGTACTAAATGGGGAAGGGGCAAAGCTGGAGATCCTTCATCCACCTTGGGTCCCCCTCAAACAAATCAGAGAGAGAACGCTAACTCCTTCTAAGGAATAACTTTGCTTCATAACCTCTTCATAACCCTCTTTCTCTCAACCAGAAGCAGCCACCACCACCGCACTACAGTAAAACTGTCCCTTATCTACTCTCCTCACCCCAACCCTGCTTCCCCCACCCCTTCCAAGCCCCAGGATTGGCCTAGGAAAAGGTGGATCAATAATGAAATGACGGAGAAAAGGAGAAGGGCGGGAGGGAGCTAGGTTTGAAGACTGCGTGCTCTCAGGCGCAGTGGGTGGGGTAGGAGAGCAGCTGCTTCCCCTGGGAGGATGCTGCCCAAGTACCCCACAAACACCGCCCCTCACGGGGGCCCCCTTCCCCAGAGCTGGAGGGAAAACCTGCCTCCTCTCCAGGGGGAATGGTGGAAAGCTGCTCTTCTCTGAGCCTAGGGGACAGTGGACAATTTTCCCCTCGAAGATGCCACTAATCCTTCATTCTAAAGGAGGGAAAGGGTGGAGTGAAGGTAGAGTAATCCCCTGCTACCAATAGGCTAGAAACTGCAGCTCTGTAAAATGGGGGAAACAGACTGCTGTAGGAGGAGATCGCCGTTATCTTCAGAGGGAAAGAAGGCGAAGGGAGGCAAGGTGGAGAGGAAAGTAGCTTTTTCCTGGTGGGGAAGGGCGGGATGAGGGGAGGACCTCTCCTCTGGGGGCGGGGGGGGGTGCGGGTGGAGGTGAAGGAAGGGGGAGTGGCTGGTAGTGTAGGGACCTGGCCCGGGGACGGAGCGAGGGTTCATCAGGTTTTCGAAAGCAAGGTGCTAGAAGGGACATCGGTCCCCAAGGGTGGGAGAAGAACGTGGCTTTGGATGAGGCCATCCCCCGAGAGATGCCCAAGAGGAAAACTGCCCCAGGAGTAAAACATCTGCCCAGAGAGGGAGGCGGGGATGTGGCGGGATCAAGTCTCTAGGAGGGAGGGAGGGAGGAATCTCGCTCGGATGAGGTAATCTGTGAAAGGGAGGAGGGGTTCAGTCCCGGGATGGGAAACCCGGGCGAGGGGTCTGTGCCAGAGGATGTGGGGAAGGGTCAGGGGAAGGAGGGTGGGGGGTCAAACGCCCTCGGCCAGATGGGTCCGAACCCCGGGGTGGGGACGCCTGGGGGTCTGCACCCCTGGATGGGGGTCCCGAGATGGGAGGGCCATCTGCCCCGGGTCAGGGACCCCAGGATGGTCCCCGAATTGGGATGCTCCACAATCCCGGATGGGGGAGGGGAGGGGGCTCCGCAGAGGGTCGAGACCCCGGACCTGGGGGTTCCTCGCCCCCTTACCTCTCCGCTGCCGCCTCCCCCGCCGCTCTCCCCAAACACGGCCCGGAACCGGCGCAGGTTGGTGCCGATGGCGGCCGAGACCTGCAGCGCCGCGTCGAAACCCGGGCCCACCCGGAGCAGGGCCGGCCCAGAGGAGGCTGAGGACGATGACGAAGACGAAGACGAGGCGGACGACGAGGAGGCTGCTGAGGCGGCGGCCGCTCCCCCTGGAACCCCAACCCCGCCGCTTCCCGCCGCCGCCGCCGCCGCCGCGGCCGCCACAGCCGGGGGGGAGGGGGGCGCCCCGGGGCCGCCGCCGCCGACCAGGGGCCCGGGGGGAAGCAGCAGGGCCGGGACGCGTTGCCGCGGGGCGCCCCCTAGGCCCCGGCGCCCCCCGCCGCCGCCGCCCCCGGTGGTCCCGGGTCGGGCGGGGAAGCGCCACCGACAGCTGTGCGCCATGTTCGCCCCGTGAAGTGAAGCAGCGAGAGGGAGAGGCGACAACACAGGGGGGCGGGGAGGCGGAGGGGGGGGCCGCGGGCCCCGGAACCTGCCTGGCCCGCTCGGCGCCGCCCAGCCGCCTGCACCCCGCGGCCTCTATGCCGAGGGCCGGGCCGCGCCAGCCGGCCCAGCAAGCTGTATAGCGGGCTCGGGCCCGCGCTGCCGACGCCGGGCCGCGGCTACGCCATCCCGAGGCCCGGGCCGCAGCCTGCCGCCCGCCCGCCCGCCCCGCAACCTGGATAACTGCGTGCCCCGCCCTCCGGGAGCGGCATTACTCGGGAAAAGGAGGGGGGAAGGAAGCCCAGGAGCCCGACGCGGAGCGCGGGTTCCGGGGAGAGGGGGAGGGGCGAGGGCTACGGAGAGGATGGAGGCGGAGGGAGGCCGGCCGCCTGCAGCCTCTAGAGCCGAGAGGCCGATTACACACGTTCCCGGGATGCGCTGGGAATCGAACCGCCCGGGAGAGCAGCTTCCAGTCTAACGCGGCTGCCGGGCCGGGGACGAGTGCGCCTTCTCCGCCTCGAGGCACGGATACGGGAGGGGTTAGCCCGGATTTAACACTTCTAGAATAAAAGAGCCCTTAT
Organism: Hyperoodon ampullatus; assembly: GCF_949752795.1. Lineage (NCBI taxonomy): Eukaryota > Metazoa > Chordata > Mammalia > Artiodactyla > Ziphiidae > Hyperoodon > Hyperoodon ampullatus. The sequence continues at coordinate 95,693,655 of NC_136920.1, forward strand.
TGTGCTACAGGCAAGACGGAATTGTTGCCCAGTTTACAATATGCAAAATAGAAAGGGCCTCAATGAATGCGCTTTAAAAAATAATAAAAAAAAGAGCCCCTCCCATTTTCAGGCTGGAGCTCTCTCCAAAATGCACACACCGAGTGGTCGGCCTCTCGCCACCCCCTCGCCCTGCTGTGCGCTCGGGGCTAAGAAACCTCTGGCTTTGGTGCCCTTTTGCAGAGAGTTGGGTTGTGTTTCTCCAGCCCGGGCACTGGGGCCGCGGCGTGCTCCGCTAACGAGGCGGCGTTACAACGAAGCTGAAACTGGGTGGCTAACGGGGCCTGGAGGGAAGAGGCGGGCAAAAGCGCCCCCGCCCCTTCTTCCTCAGTTCTCTGCCTGCCGCTGCATGCAAAGCAGACCCTAATGTATGCACGCAGGGGTGGGGGGGGCTCGCGACCACGTTTCTGATTAAGAGAGGGGGAGGAGAAGAGCGTTGGGCATTATGATACACTGGGTGGAAGGGGCCCGCCGGCAGCGAGCTCTGTGCGCGGGGTTAGTAGGCAGAGGGGGGAGGGGGAAGGGGAGGGTTAGGGCGGGGGATGCATACCCACCCGGTTCACTTTATTGCGGGAAAGATAGGAGGGCGCCTCAAGCTAGGCGTTAGAAGCCTGCAAGGCTGGGAAAGCACAGAAGGGAGGGAGGGGTTTGTACCGGGAGAACTTGTGTTGGCTGAGGCTGGGGGATCGATACACAGCCAGCAGGCCCCGGGGCAGCCTCCATCCCTCCCACCCCTGGCCGAGGTGGAGTTCGCTGGAAGGTCACGCAGCCTTCCTGGACTCCCGCACCGGTACAGCGCCCCGCCTGTAATATAACAGCCTGGGGCAGCGAATTTGGGGAGGAGGGGGAGGGTCGTGGTGAGCAGGTTGCAATCAGCTCTGGCCCTCTGGATGCACTGCAGCCTCCAGAGAAGGTCCACGGCCTCCTGGTGCTGAAAACCTACGTCCCTCCACCCGCGAAACGTTTGTGCAGAGCGAACGATGGGGTGGGGGCTAGAGAGGAGCAGGGAGAGGAAGGAGACACAGGCAAGCTCCAACTCCCCCAACTCGTCCTGGATCGATCGTGGTTCCAACCGCGCAGGATGGAGCCCAGATGGTTTGCAAAGCTCACACTCCCACAGCGCACACACAGAACCAGATTCCGTTGTTACATCGCGTGGTTTACTAGGTGCAAAAAGGGTGGGAGTACGGGGAGAGTCTCTTAAACGGCAGCCCCAGGACTCTGCTAAGGACATAGACACCCCATTGTGGACGGTTTCTCCATTGCAATATATTTAGCGTTAGGCGCTGAGGGTTTTGCTTCAGTGTCGCTGCTCTGATCAGTTACAGATTGGCGACCACGTGGATTCCCTCAAGCATCCTGATTTGTTCCCTCTCTCACTCACTCTCGCTTATTTTTCTTTTGTATTTGCCGCCCCCCCTTCTTTAATATGCATAACGGTCTGCAGAGGTAATAGGCAGGGGACTGAGTGACAGGCTTTACAAAACTGTGTCAACAGGATTTCTTCCCGACCTCCACCCCTGAGAAAACATAAACCGGCTGGGTTCTGAGTAACCTCTTCCTTTCAAGCACTCTTCTTTGGGCACAGGTGGGAGGTCTGCAGGCTGAGTGGGGACAGCAGGAAGGAAGAATGTCTGTGAAGATTGTGTGAAGTCCTCAGACTCAAGCCTCTAAGTAGAAAACTCCTTGATAAAATCATCTAGTTTGTCTCTTTGCCTCCTGACTCGTCCAGAAGGAGCCAGAGCAAGTCGGAATTTGGTTTATTATTGGAGCTTTTAAGGTGGAAAGAATAATAACTTATATTTCTTGAGTGCTTTCTGTGAGCCTGAGTGCTTTATGCGCATTCAATTCTCACCACCCTCCGAGATAATTCTGATTTTACCAATGGGGAAACTGGCATAATGTCCAAAGTCACACAGTTAGTAAGTGGCAAGACCAAATCTCATTGGGGTCTGACACCACTATCAACTAACCATACTGCTGATTCCCCAAAAGACATACTATGCCACCTCACTACCATTAGGAAAACAACAAGTGTTGGTGAAGATGTGGAGAAATTGGAACCTTTGTGCACTGTTGGCAGGAATATAAAATGGTGCAGCCATTGTGGAAAACAGTATGGTGGTTCCTTGAGGAAAAAAAAAATTACTATATGATCCAGCAGTTCCACTTCTGGGTATATACCCAAAAGAACTGAAAGCAGGATCTTGAGGAGATATTTGTATACCCATGTTCATGGCAGCATTATTCACAATAGCCAACACATGGAAGCAAACCAAGTGTCCATCAACCAATGAACGGATTACCAAAATGTGGCATACTCATACAATAGAATATTATTCAGCCTTAAAAAAAGGAACGAAATTCTGTAATATGTTACAACATGGATGAATCTTGAGGACATTATGCTAAGTGAAATAAGCCAGACACAAAAAGACAAATACTGTATGATTCCACTTATCTGAGGTCCTCAGAGTAGTCAAAATTGTAAAGACAGAAAGTATAATGGCGGGTGCCAGCGGACAGAGTGAGGGGAGAATGGGGCGTTATTGTTTAATAGATAGAGAGTTTCAGATTTATAAGATGAAAAGAGTTATGGGGATGGATGTGGAAATAACTTCACAGCAATGTGAATGTACTTTTGAAAAAAGGCATTCTATGCCTTACTCATAAGTTACCTTAAACTGCATGTGCTTTATTTAACTTTTTATTTTAAATTTTAATTCAGCTTATTTTTCCTGACTACCTAATATATTAATATGGTTAAAAATTTAAAGAAATAAAGTTTTCACTCCACTCTTACTTTAACTACCCTCTCCTCCTGCAGTCATACCTTATCCTTTCTTAAGGGCAACTAAGGTTATCAGTCTCCTGTATATTCTTCCAGAGGTAGTCTGTACCTATACAAGCAAATACATATAGAAGTTTTTCCTCAAATTAAAAAATATCAAACCCATTTCCTGGATTTTGCTTAGAAATCTATATCTTGGAAATCATTCTGGTCAGTAGACAGCATTTGCTCATTCTTGGGGCTGCACGGAATAGATGTAGCATACTTTATTTAACCAGTTCTCTGTTAGTGGGCACTTATTTCCAAACTTTTGCTGTTTCAAACAATGCTGCAGTGCACAACCTTGAACGTATGTTACTTTGCAAGCATGCAAATGTATCTGTAGTATACATTTCTAGAAGTGGAATTTGCTAAGTCCTCATGATGCCTCAGTTTCCTAATCTGCAAAAATAAGGAGATTAAGAGCAACTTCACAGGATTATTATGAAGACTGAATGACCTAATCCAAGTAAAGTGCATTCTCTCGCATTCAGATAGAAACACTTCCTTAGTCATTGGTGAAGATACCTCCTCTCAAATAAGCAATTTCCTTTTTCCAAACAGGCCCCCAGTGGGAAACATTGCATTAGTAGTCCCCAAAGTCCTGGAACTAAGAAAAGAATGGTGGCTGAGTCATTTAAGCTTGCCCATAGGAAGGCTTGATCATCACTGAACAGAGAGGACTGTTCAGAATCCTTAGATGCTGCTTTCTCCTGGGGAAGGAAGAGCCAAGTCCATTACTCTTCTATGAAGGCGCCCTTCCATTAAGAAAGCAATGGTTGCATTTTGCTACTGCCCTTTCCATGAGTTTCCATTCCTAAAGAATTAGGTATAGCTATATCTGTGACTAAAAGGACTTTAAATAATCACCCCAGCATGAACAGCTGGCTTTCTGTAAAGGATTAGGTGTAGTCCTGGCCGAAGGCAAAGACTAGATAATTTGGGGGCCGTGAGCTCCTTGAGAACAGGAGCTGTGTATTGCTTTTCTTTGTATCCCCTGTGCCAAGCAGCATCTGTATCAGCTAAATTAATATTTGTGGAATAAATGACTCTTCCCAGCTGCACTGTTGGACCTTGGGATTTATACCCAAGGGGTCTTATTTTGTCAGAGGCAGTCATGTGTGCTGGGTTTTTAAAAAATACATTTTATTTAAAATCAGTTAAGTTGTCTCCATTTGAAATTGTACCGATGATCAAAGTTTATATCTCTCAAAGAGAGAAAAATAATAGGAATAATTATTATTTGATTATTACTGCTTCACCTTGTAGAAGCTTGAAGGAAATGTTGAACGAAAGCATTTCCTTTCCCTCTCTTCCAGGTTACCTGTAAATTGTACTCTTTTTTGTTTTTTTAAATAGTTATGGGACTTCCCTGGTGGCGCAGTGGTTAAGAATCCGCCTGCCAATGCAGGGGACATAGGTTCGATCCCTGGTCCAGGAAGATCCCACATGCCCCGGAGCAACTAAGCCCGTGTGCCATAACTACTGAGCCCGTGCACTCTAGGCCCCGCGAGCCGCAACTACTGAAGCCCATGCGCCTGGAGCCTGTGCTCTGCAACAAGAGAAGCCACCGCAATGAGAAGCTCGCTCACCGCAGCGAAGAGTAGCGCCCGCTCGCCGCAACTAGAGAAAGCCCACGTGCCGCAACAAAGACGCCACACAGCCAAAAAATAAATAAAATTTAAAAAATATATATTTATTTGGTTGCATCAGCTCCTCATTGCGGCAGGCGGGCTCCTTAGTTGCGGCTCCAGGGCACCTTAGTTGTGGTGGCATGCAAACTCTTAGTTGTGGCATGCATGTGGGATCTAGTTCCCTGACCAGGAATTGAACCCGGGTCCCCTGCATTGGGAGTGCAGAGTCTTATCCACTGCACCACCAGGGAAGTCCCTAAATTGCACTCTTATAGTAAGTCTTCTGATTGGTGTTCTTACCTTCAACCTCTGTGCTTTCTGATTTTCTATTCTTTCATTTATTCAACTAGCATTTATTGAACATCTACTTTGTACCAGGTATTACGTTAGATCTGGAGATACAATGATGTTATGTCACAAAACTTCCACAGAAACATGAAAAGGAAAGAGGTCTTTGAAAAACAAAGAGTACTTCAGTGTTGCTCAAACACTAGGTACACGAGGGAAAGTGTCAAAAAATGACTGGCCAGGGGATTCCCTGGTGGTCCAGTGGTTAGGACTCCATGCTTTCACTGCTGAGGGCCAGGGTTCAATCCCTAGTCAGGGAACTAAGATCCCACAAGCTGTGTGGCAGGGGGAAAAAAAAAAAAAAAAAAGACTGGCCAGATCATATTAAGGAGTTTGGGATTTATTCTGGAAAGTTTAGGGGGAAAGGGCAGATTTCAAACAGAGACTGACATGAGGGAATTTGTGCCACATCACTGTAGCAACTGGGTGTAAGGAAGCAGGCTGATGGTGAGCCTAGAGGCAGAAAATGCAGTGAGGGTATTTCTGACCTCTTCCCACACCTTCAGACTCATATGTCTGAAGTACGCTGAAATACTACTACATGCAGTAGTCCAGATGATGGGAGCAGTGGCAATGAAGATGTAGGAATGAGGACAGATTCCAGAGGTATTTAGCAGATAGAATGACTTTTGGTGTCCATTTAGATCTGGGGGATGAAAAAGAGGGGCTTGTCTCAGGTTGCCAGCTGCAGTCGATCAAGCAGACGGCAATACCATCAACTAAGATAAGGACAACAGGAGAAGGAAGGTGTTTTTGCTTGGAGATGATGAGCTTGGTTTTAGAACACTGGAGTTTGAGATCCTGTGAGATCTGCAGGTGGAGCTGTTTAATAGGCAGTTGGATATCCTGGACTAGAGCTCAGGAGAAAAGGCTAAAAATACAGATCTGGGACTTGAAGCATGAAGATGGTCACTGAAACTATGGGCAGGGATGAGACCACACAGAAAGAGTGTGTGTGGCACACAGAAGCAAATGTGTCAAGAATAGAACCAGAAGAAACTTATCCTTCTATCTAGTAGGCTAACAAAAAGTAGCCAGTGGAAGGAGACTGAGAAAGAACGCTCAGTGTGGGATTTCCCTGGCGGTCCAGTGGTTAAGACTCCGAGCTTCCGCTGCAGGACGCACGGGATCCCTGGATGGGGAACTAAGATCCCGCGTGCCACATGGCATGGCCAAAAAAATTTTTGTAATGAATTATTTTTTAAAAATGCTCAGTGAGATAAAAGGGGGCAAGAGGGAAGCCAAAGGAAAAAGAGTTTCAACCAGAGGAGCTGTAAACAATGTCAAATGTAGCAGAGAGTTCCAGAAGCAAAAAGGACTGAAGAGTGTTCCTCGTAGTCCCAGGGAAGTCACAGGTGAGCCCTGTAAGTGCGGTGGCAGGGGAGACGTGAAGTCTGGAGTCGGACTGTATTTGGTTGAGGAGGACAGGGAGAGGGCAAGAGGACAGGGAGAGAGCAAGGAGCCAGTGGACGCAACTTTGGAGAGGCTCAGCCATAAAGGGAAAGAGGACTTCAGCTTGGGCCCCTTAACACGTGGTTAAGAGTTTTAGCTATTTTTTGGTTATTATAAAAGTCACATATGCGAGGTAAAATTTTCCAAATAGTAGGGAAGAATATAAAATAAAAAGTCTAAATATCCCTTCCTTCCCTCAAAAGATAATCACTATTAAGTTTGTTGGCTATTATTTCAGAATATAAACACATTTATATATATTTATCTATCTATCTATCTATCTATCATCTATCTATATGGATGTACACACAGACACGCACATGCTTCTTTACTCAATGTGATTATACCATACAAACTACTATCCCTTATCCCTTAATCTTTTTCACTTAACAATATGTCCTGGAAGCCTTTCTGTACCTGTCCGACCTTATCTCCCGTCTCTCTCTCCCTAGTTCATTGTGCTCCTACTGCTTTGACCTCCTTGCAGTTCCTGGAACACACCTGCACACTCACACTTTAAGGCTTCTGCACTCGCTGTTCCCTCTGCCTGGAATGTTCTTCCCCCAGATATCCTCTTGGCTCACTCTCTCACTTCCTCCAGATCTCTACTTCAATATCACCTCCTCAGAGAGGCCACCTCTGTCATTCGTGATACCTTACCCTGCTTCGTTTTTCTTCATAGCACTTGTATCTGCATCTACGGACTTGTTTCATGTCAATCACCCCCACAAGGATATGCACTCCATGAAGGGAGGTACTTGGTCCACTTCACTGCTCTGTATCCAGAGGCTAGAACAGTACCTGACCTTAATAGCTACTCAATAAAATAGGAAAATGCATATAGAGCTGGCACAGTATTGTATTAAGGATAACAACATAGTGTTTAAGAGTGCAAGCTCAAACTGTTTGGGTTCTAATCTTTATTTCTCAGTAGGTGGGTGCACTTGGGTAAGTGAATCCATTTCCTCTCTGTAAAACGGGGCCATACTAGTGCCTAACTTCCTGTGTCATTGTGAGGTTTAATGTGTGAACATATGGAACATGCTTAGAACGGTAACAGCACGTAGCCAACTGTTAATAAATGTTTTCATTGCAATGATTAGTAGTAATATTCTAGAAACACAATATAGTAGCTTCAACCTCAGTGAGCTTCTGTCTTGTCTTTCTTCCATTCTTCCAGCCCTTCTTCACCTCTGATTCTTCTTCTTGGCTGCTTTCTCTGTCCTTCACCCCTTAGACACTGATGCCTCCTGAGTGCTTTTCGTTTCTCACATTCTCTTAGAGTGAACTCATGGTTGTAACTACTACCCAGGTGGAAGAGTGCCCAAACTGCTGCCCCAAACCACACTGTTCCCCGGGGCCTGACTCTTGCATCCAGACAGCTTTGAGCATTTCCATTCTAATTACTTGTTAGGTTGTATGACTCACTGAAGTGCAGGTTCCTCAAGGGCAGGAATAGTTCCTCAGTTATCTTTGTCTCTGCTTCTCCAAGGGAGGTGCTCTTGGTAGGGACACTTTGTAGGTGCTCAGAGTCTAGTGAAGGGAAACAGACAACAAATAAGTTACTATCATAAGTCAGCTGGTGACAAGTGCTATGTAGGTACGATGAAGAGGGTAGAGAGCTGGGAGAGGCTAAGGTGCAATTGTTTTTGAAGGCTGGCCAGGGGAGACCTTTGGGTTAAGGGACTATTTGAACAGAGTGCTGAGGAAGTGAGAGAGTAAACCAAATGCAGATGGGCTGAGGTGGAGTGTGTTTAGGGGACAACAAAGAGGCCAGTGTGGCTGCAGTCAGGTCAATGGCGGGAACAGTGATAGAAATGTGTTGAGCCAAGCAATGGGGGAGGGGGTGCTTCAGCTCATACAGAGACTTAAAATGAGATGAAGAGCCACTGGAGGTTCTGAATAGAAGACTGACAAAATACTTAATACTTGAAAGGATCACTCTGGCTGCTAGTATAAGAATAGATAATAGAGAGGCAAGGGTGAAGGTGGGGAGATCTGTTGGTAGGTGACTGCTGTGGTCCAGGTGAGAGATGAGGGTGTCCTGGCCTTGGGTGGTAATGTGGAGGTGATGAGAAATGGACAGATTCAGGATATATTTTGAAGATAGAGTAAGGATTTGTTGATGTACTAAATGTAGGGAGAGAAAGAAAAGAGGCAAGGATGAATGGATAAGTAAATGAACAAGTTAATTATATACATATAGTCATTACAGAGTGATACATTACAAGGGCTGCCTCGGTCAGAAAATAAATGAAAGGGAAAGTTAACAGAAGAAAGAGGATTCAAGATACACTCACATACTTCCATTCGCTTGAGAAGAAGGGTAATGAAAGATAGGTCAACAGCTTGAGAATGAATTAAAGGGAAGGTGGTGTTTTTGTTTGTTTTTAAGAGAGGGAGACTTGAGCCTATCTATAGCTTCAGGGAAAGTATCAATGAAAAAGGAAAGAAAAAATTGCTTAATGAAGATGCAGCCAAGTTTCTGAAAAGAATCATCTACCTTCAGAGCCTCCACTTCCTTCCCATTCTCCACATACTCTGCAAACACTATCATCTGGCCACCCACTACCCCCATTGAAACTACTGCCACCAAAAACCTCCCATGACTTTCTAGTTGCTAAAACTAATGGAGACTTTTTAGTTCTTGTTGTACCTGGTCTTTCTGCAGCATGGTTGAACTTCTGGAAGCTCTCTTCCCTTGGTTTCCATGACCCCACTCTCTCCTTCTTGCTTTTCCACCTACCTTTCTAATCTTTCTATCTCAGATCCCTTCAGTGGCTTCTTTTCTGTGTCCATCCCTAAATGCTGATGTTTCTCAGAGTTATGTTCTTAATCCTCTTTTCTTTTCATTATTTCATTCATGTATTCAAATACTTACTGAGTGCTGACTACATACCAGGCACAGCTGTAGGTGCTGGGGATACAGCAATAAACAAAACCTACAGAAACACCTACCGGCCCCTCCTGAAGCTTTCCCATTCTTCCTAAGCAATCTCATCTCAGAAGCCAGGCCTCAGTCCCTGCAGTGTGTTTGTTACTTCCAAATTTACATCTTCAGCACTAACCGCTCTTTCTAATTTCAGACACACAGAACCAACAGTGTTGGGCATCTTCGCTTGTATGTCCTTAAACTAAATTCCTGTTTACACCGAAGTTTGCCTCTTTCTGTACAGCCTCCTCTAATTACACCACTGTGCACTTCCAATTGCTCATTTCTTTTCAGGATAACTGCTATAGTTCCCAGTCTAATCATCCTCTGATTGAAGACTGGTCTTCCTAAAATGCAAATCTGACCATATTACTTCCATCCTTAAAATACTTTAATAATTCCTTATCATCTTGAAGATCCTGTGTCATTTGGTCTAATTCTCCCTCACCCCTTCCTCCAACACACATCTATTCCTTGTGTTCCTGCCTTATTAAATTTGAATTCTCTCCTACGGTCCTGCTTTGGTGCATGCTATTCCCTCTGTCTAAAAAGTCCTTCTTTCCCCTTTTGTTCTCTTGGCTAACTTCTAGACCCATCTCAGGTGCCAGCCCCTTTACCCCAGCATTCTTCAACCTCTCCTGTGTATACAACCATAGCAGAATGTGCAGACTTCTCTTGTTGATCTTTACATGATGTATCATAATTGTGTGATTTGTAATTGTTTATTTTGCTACCTCTTCCCTTTGAGCCCTTTGAAGGTAGGATATGTGGCTTTTATTTTCAGTATCCCAAGCACTTAATATGCCCTATAACAATAGTGTAATATATGTTTGTTGAACAAATAAATAAATGAACAAAGGAAAATGGGGAATGAGTAGGTCTTTTCAGATCACTGAAGAGTGGAAAGGCAGAGAAGCAAGAGCAAATGTAGAAGGATAATTTCGGAAAGAATGTTCTAAATGTTTTCCTCTAGGACAGGAGAAAGGAGGGGAGAAATAAATCAGTTTGAGGTCAGGGGAGGAAATTGAAGGAGTCCTTGCTAGTTTCTATTTTTCCTTAATGTAATAGGTAAGGCATTCCTATTTTCTCAAAGACTGTCATGTGAACAAAGGTGTATAATGGCTTCTTTGAATCTCAACTTCCATGCCTGTCAAACACTTGATTCTATATTCTTTATCCCATAAACCTTATCTCTTGTGAAATTTTAAGAGCCAAGGAGATCATATAAGGCTTTGGGATCTTTAGATAAGTCAATGGACCTACTGATTCTCACCTAAATATGACTTTAAATCCATGTCGCTGAAAGCTGCTAAATTCCAAAGCCCTTCCCATTTTAACACTCCTTTTAATTACTTCTGTGTATTGTCAATGCTGCAGTTCCTATAACTGGAAACATTTTGTTTGCCTCCAAATTACTTTGAAAAAATTCACTAGACCTAACATTACCAAATAAAAAAATTTTTTTTAAACTACAGACAGAAAAAGGGTAATACTGAGCAAAGTTATCCTCCCACTGATATGTCTAGATTTCTTTGAGTCATGCTTAAAGTCTAACTAAATGGTCTGAAATTGGTTTAGGATTCCTTTCAGCCACCAATGCTAACTCACCTTAGGCTAACAAGACTAGAGTTCAGTTGGTCTAAATTAGAACAAATTTTTATCCGTAGATGAGGTGGAAACTCTAGGTGAGGATTAAGGTCATGGCCAAGGTACAAGAGGAGGAGGAAGTCTGAGTTAATTATAACCTAGTTTCTTCAGTCTTAATTCCAGGAAGCTGTCCCTTAGCTAGGTGGACAACTTGTTGATTGAGGAATATTCTCAGAGGAACTGGAAGCTACCAATTCCTGATTCTGAGATGAATTTACACAAGTGAAGATGTTAGCATTGAAAGACTAGACTTTATGGTCACTTGAAGAAGCCTTTTGAGTAATAAGCGTTTGGTTATTTTCTCTCCCAAGTTCTCTCCTAAGTTTTCCCAAAGGTTATCTTTTTCAAGGCTAGATGAATAAGCTTGTTTTGACATGTTTTTGAATCTATACTACAACGCATGCATTGTGTTTAGTTTATTCCTAGACTGAAAAGAAAAATACTCACTGTATATCTTTTGGAAGATAACTGAAGTAAAAAACCAAACAAACAAAACCATGAGAGCATGGCCATCATTGCACAAGGCAAAGACCTCATAATTTGATACAAAAATGTAAGCCTGCTTTAAAAGCTACGCTTATTAATGTCTCTAACAGGTGAAGTTACATGAGCTTCTGATACCAAGTTTAAAAACTGAGAATTTATTTTGAAACATTATGGGTAGAGACTAGGTAGTTAAAGGATCACTGGTTAATTTGACTTTTAAGATAATTAGGATTAGGGTTTAGCCTTTTCTCTTTAGCCACATTCTCTTCTCTGTTCTGAGTCCTTTCTATTAACATCTAGACAATCCTACTGCTTAAGATCCAGGAAAAATCATGGGACTCTGACACAAAGAATACGTTATGAATCATCACTTGCTCCTGCTAGAGTTGAAATGAAGTGTCTTACATGTGGGTTAGAGCTCAGATGTAAGTTTCTGAATAAACACATAAAAAGCAAACCATCCCCCTTCCCCATTCCTGCCCCTCACGGTGCAATGACCAGGTTAAATATCCAAGCATAGAGAGGATGTAGTTAGAGTTAGGAAACCAGGAATCAAGTCCTGCATTCCAGTCCTTCAACCCTGACTCACTCACCTCACCACGAATGGTTCCACATCATTTCACTCTGCACTGAACAGTGAGGAGAGTAACATTTTGTTTCAAAACATCTAATCGGAGTGGCTTCTGCTAACCTGCACCAGGCCTTTGCCTTAGCTGAGACGGGCAATAAGGAAAACACGCAGCTACGGATACCATTTTAAGAGAGAAAAGAAAAAGGGTTCCGTTGCTGATGTGTTCTTTAGGTGGGCTTTTCCACAGACAACTTTGAGATGCTTGCTACTCAGTGTTTAGAGGCAGCTTTCTTCTGGGATGGGTGGCTTGTGGTGGCAGGCGGTGGAGGGGGTGGTGTCAGACGGTGAAGGTAGAGCAAACAAACTCAAGGGTCTCAAATCCAGGGCCATTTGGCTTCAGTGTTTACCCTTAGTGCAGTGGGGGTGAAATTTGGAGCCTGCACAGAAGTGGAAATCAGTTTCCCTAATGTAGCAGTAACGTGGGTATCACATAATAAAGCATTCTTCTGCTCGCAATATTCAAGGCAGATGAAACCATAACAGGATTCAAAGTAAAGCAGGGACTTCCCTGGTGGCGCAGTGGATAAGACTCAACACTCCCAATGCAGAGGGCCTGGGTTCAATCCCTGGTCGGGGAACTAGATCCCACATGTATGCCGCGACTAAGAGTTTGCATGCCACAACTAAGAAGCCCACGTGCTGCAGCTAAGACCCAGTGCAACTAACTAAATAAATATTAAAAAACAAACAAAGTAATGACGATCAAAATATCACTCCTGACAATATTTATTTGGCTCACATTACTTTAAAAAAACTCCCAAAACAACAATCCTGGGCTTACATGGTTTTCTTTCCATTACTCCACCTGAAGGTCATCAAAAGTGGTAATCATTTTTCTACCATCATGTTAGAATTCACTGTTATCTCAGAACTATAGTTATTCACTTGTTCTATTAACTTCCCTACCCTCTTGAGACCCAAAGTGAGATGACATCAACGTAAAAATGCAGGCAATCCTTAGGGGAAACAATAGCTATTTTAACAAGTAGTCTATAATTCAAAACCACACAACAGTGTTTGAATTGCTTTTGGATTTGACAACACTGGAATGCATTAAAACTTCGAGGCTCTAAAGATAACCTTTTTTACTTTGTGCAAGAAGTCCAACATATAATTCCTATAAAAATCCACCCATATCTATTTACAATAGCCAGGACATAGAAGCAACCTAAGTATCCATCGACAGATGAATGGATAAAGAAGATGTGGCACATATATACAATGGAATATTACTCAGCCATAAAAAGAAACGAAACTGAGTTATTTGTAGTGAGGTGGATGGACCTAGAGTCTGTCATACAAAGTGAAGTAAGTCAGAAAGAGAAAAACAAATACCGTATGCTAACACATATACATGGAATCTAAAAATAAAAAGGTTCTGAAGAACCTAGGGGCAGGACAGGAATAAAGACGCAGACGTAGACAAGGGACTTGAGGACATGGGGAGGGGGAAGGGTAAGCTGGGATGAAGTGAGAGAGTGACATGGACATATATACACTACCAAATGTAAAATAGCTAGCTAGTGGGAAGCAGCCGCATAGCACAGGGAGATCAGCTTGGTGCTTTGTGACCTAGAGGGGTGGGATAGGGAGGGTGGGAGGGAGATACAAGAGGGAGGACATATGGGGATATATGTATATGTATAACTGATTCACTTTGTTATAAAGCAGAAACTAATACACCATTGTAAAGCAGTTATACTCCAATAAAAATGTTAAAAAAAAATCCACCCATAGGCTGCATGTGTAAATCCTATGAGAATAGTGTGGTGCTATAAACTTATATATGATGTGCTTCTTTCAGCTCTCCGAAGGGTATAATTCCTGAAAGGCGGGTGTGGCAAAGAAAGAGGCAGTTAAGATAATCAGTTCCTGAGGAATTTCTGGGATTTTCAGATTTCAGGCTCGGTCTTCTGTAAAGGATCTTCTGCTGCCCACCCTCTCGTTCTTCCCTCCTAGGTCTTATGTGAAGGCAGCACTGCACTAAGCTTGCTTAGTAGAGAAGGGCTGATAATCAGGGATCCAAATCTCTGAGTTTCAGAGTTGAGGTTGAGATGCAGGAGTGACTCAGCTGGCATCAGCTTTGTAGCAGTCTCAGCCTGCAGGCCATCAGGAAATGAGTCCCCTAGGCCTGCGTCTCCCTCTGTGGCAAACTGCCACTAAACTCTGTTTTATCAACCTAGCACCAAACACGGTAAGCTAGAGTTGGCTGTTTTACTGTTTGAAAACCTACTATAGACAAGTCAGATAGATAATGGCATAGGCTAGGATTACAAAGGTGAATTAGATACTGTACCTTCCTTAAAAAGCTTAGCAAGGGGAATAAACAAATGTAAATGTGTCATTAGGGTACAGTGATGTGTGCTATAAGAGGCCCAACAGGAGGGGAAAGGGAAGCAGTTTGGGAAAATCAGAAAAGACTTCTCAAAGTGGAACAGAGATGTGCAGGTAGAAACAGACAGGGTAAAGGCCGAGAGAACAGCATTTATAAAGGTATAGATTCATTAATGGATAAATTAATTTATTCATCATATCTGTATTGAGTGATTATGTGCTTAGAGCTTGGGATAATATCAGTGAAAAAAATAGATTTTTAAACATTTCTGCCTTTGTGGGGCTTGCATTTATTTTAGCAAGGTAAAACAATAAACATCATAATCCAGTAAATCATGTGGAATATTAGAAGTTGAAATTTTTGGAAAAAAAAGCAGGAAAGGAGAAAAGAGTATTTGGAGGGAGGTTTCTTGCAATTATAATTAGGATGCCTGGGGAAGCCCACACTGAAAATATTGAATGAGGTGAGGGAGCCAGCCCTGGGAAGATCTTGGGGTAGAGTATTCCAAACTGAGGAACCAGTCAGTGCTAAGGCAGGAGTTGCCTGGTGAGTTTGAGAAACAGCAAGGGGGCCAGTGGGGCAGGGTGAGAAAGGAGAAGGGTAGAGGGGCTTTAAGTCAGAGATATAATGGAAAGCCAGGTCTTGTTGGGCCTTGTGGCCCACAGTAAGGACTTTAGCTTCAAATCTGAGTGAGGCGGGAGCCATTGAGGGTTCTGAGCAGAGGAGTGACATGGTATGACTACACTTTGATACAATCACTCTGACTGATGTAAATAGACTGTAGACAGACAAGCTTGGCAGCAGGCCATTTAAAAGGGCATTTCAGCAACCCCAGTGAGAGATGATAGCACCTTGGTGTTAGTGATGGAGGTGGTAAGAAAGACATATTTTGAAGGTAGAACCAATAGGACTTCTTGAAGGATCGATATGGAACATGAAAGACAGGAGTCAAGGATGACTCCAAAGGTTTTCACCCTGAGCAACTGGAAGGATAGAGTTGCCATCAGCTGAGAGAAAACTACGGAGCAGGTTTGGGATGGGGATGGGGAAGGAAATCAGGAGTTCACTTTGGATATACTAAGTTTGAGATGTCTACTAAACACCCAAGTGGAGGTGTAGTGGCATATAAGCCTAGAGCTCAGAGGAGAGGTAGGGACTAGAGCTATAAATTTGAGAGTCATCGGTTAAGAGGCATCATTTAAACCAGGAGACTGGATGAGATCTCCAGTGGAATGATGAGAGAGGGAGAGGGAGAAAGAGAGCGAGAGAGCTGAGCCTTATGTTTGGGATATTCCAAAGACAGGCTGCCAGGGAAAGGAGGAACCAGAAAAGGAAACTGAGACGTGAACAAAAAGTAAGGAAGAAGGAAGGCCAAAGGAAAGTTCTGGAAGTCAGGTCTATCAGAAAGTGCATCAAGCAGGAGGAAATAGCTGAGTCAAACATTGCTGAAAGAGCAAGTAAAATGAGGATTGAGAAGTGACCCATTTAAAGTGTCAGAAGAGCAGTTTCAGTGGAGTGGTAGGAATGAGTGCTGGATTGGAATGGATAGAAGGGAGAACAGGATTTGGAGACACTGAATATCGGTAACTTTCAAAAAATATTTTATTTATTTAGGCTGCGCCAGGTCTTAGTTGCTGCACGCGGGATCTTCGCTGTGGCATGCGGGATCTTTAGTTGCAGCATGAGGGATCTTTAGTTGTGGCATGTGAGATCTAGTTCCCGACCAGGGATCAAACCCGGGACCGCTGCATTGGGAGCGTGGAGTCTTATCCACTGGACCACCAGGGAAGGCCCTGAATATTGACAACTTTTGAGGTGTTTTGCTGCAAAAGGGGGTTAATTTTGTAAAAGATGGGATAATGTGTATTACACTCATAGGAACAGACAAACAACAGGAAAAGGGGAGAAATGATAGCACAAAGACATTGAATGGAGGGATTGGCTTTAAAAAGGAGCATGAATTGGGAATTCCCTGGTGGTCCGACGGTTAGGACTCCGCACTTTCACTGCCGAGGGGCTGGGTTCGATCCCTGGTAAGGGAACTAAGATCCCACAAGCTGCAGGGCCAAAACAAACAAGAAGAAAGAGGAAAAAAAAAAAAGGCACATGAACTATCTAGTATAGGCAAGGTGAATATTTATGGGTGCAGTTTGTGAGAATGATGCTGTGGGAGCCAATGGAAGTTCTCCAATTGTTTTAGTTTTCTTAGTTAAGTAGTAAGCAAGGTCATCTGCTGACAGAAATAATCGTGGCCCAAGGAAACGCAGTGTGGTTGTCAGGTAGTACTAGGTACCATCTGAAGATTCTGATCATGAATATAAACTGAGTAGCCACCTTGGCTGTTTCCTCCAGCTACATTCAGCTACATGGGTGCAAGTACAGACTACACAGACTTAGCCGAGGATGTGGTTTTGGCAAATGAGGACAACAAAATGAGTGAGAGGTGAAGTTCAGGGTTTGTTCAAGAGAGTGATCCCAATTGACCATGGAATATAAATAAGCCGGGAGAAGAGAGGACAGCGAGGTGGTGAAGGAAATGGCAGCATCAATTTATTGATGGTCATGGTGACTCCAAATTAATATAGCTGGGATATTACAGGGAATGGGCTGGAAAGATTATAGGTGGTCAGAGAGGGATGCATGAAACTGAAACTATGGAGTGGCTGAAATTCCTTGGTAAGGACAGGAATGAATGCCCAGGGAAGATGAGACATTATCATTGGACTTTTTAAGGGAACTGAGCCCAGTTTGTTGGAAGGACAATTTATGTCAATAGTTCTCAAACTTTAGCATGCATCAGAATTAAACGGAGAGCCAGTTCAAACAGAGATTGCCAGATCCCATCCCCCATTCCTAGGTAGAACCTGAGAATTTTCATTACCAAGTTTCCTTACTTTGAAAACTACTGACCCACGTGTATGTTGAAATGGCCAAGAATTAAGACAGAACTCGTTTTGTAGACTGACAGAAAGCCAGGAGAAAAAAATTAATCAATAAATAAAGAAGAGTGGCCTGGTGACTGGCAGAAAACTGCAACAATCAGGGGCAGTGGGTATATAATCTGAAAACTAGATTTAAAGCTTTTGAGTTTTTATGGGGACTGGTTAGAAGCTGTGTGGCTGAAAGCCTGGTTGGTAGCAAAATGTGATTACACCAAGGCTGAAGGCATGTTGTCAAGGGCCTTGCATGTATTTATCAGTATTTTAATAGTATAGGGGCCTTTCATTTGGTAAGCAGGCCTAGTGTTAAGTTCTCTGGTAAGGGAATCTCTGGTGGAATTGCTACTGTATTTATCTCGAGTCATCCTGATCATACCAATTCGTATTCAGTAGAAATGAAAACCATATTAGGAAATACTGAGTCTCACAAAGCTAGATATCACTTTATATAAGATTAGGTAGGCTGACATCTGATTTGCCAGAAAGCTTAAACAGCTTGACAGTAGGGCAAAGGACTGAGAACATACAGAAAGCACTGCAGAATGGAACCGTAAAAAACAACGTAAGGGAGTCTACAAGGAGTGAAGGCAGGGCAGAGGCTACACGTGGGATCACCACCTGGGCCCAACTTGCGATTCTACGGATTACTCACGGGATCCTAGCCAAATCACTGAGTGTTTCTGCTGCTTAGTTCCTGACTTCTTAACACATTACTGACCAGCAGAAACTAACTCCTGTGGCTGTAGTATGTCTCTGATAAAAAATGTCTTAAGTGGGTCTATCATTTGTGCCACATGCCTCAGAGGGAAGTTGAGGGCTAAATGAGATAGTGAAAATGTAAAGTGCTATACAAACATGAGATGTTAAAAAAGTAAATTATATTGAGCTATCCTTAGAAATCAGGGCAGAATATGTACTTAGGTATATAAAAGATAAGTGGAAAAGAAAAAAGAAGCTTATCCAAGGAGAGTAATGCTGAGGCATATAGAACAGAGGATTAAGTATGCAATGTGGACAGAATCACATTCAATGTGGTCTTGAAATGCAAGCCTCAGGAAGGCTTTGCTGTTTATTGACAATTTATGTTTAATAACTTTAAGACCACACGCACCCCATGCATATTTCTACCCTAGCTTTTGTTAATGGATTTGAAATTGCCCGCTGCTGCTAGACTATACAAAGTGAAGGCAGGGATTGTGCCTTGTCTAAGTTCTTCAATGGGTTTCCATTCACAAGCCACACGGTACTCTAACTGCATGCTTAGTTACCTGTCTCACCAGATCAAGCTCTGTGAAACAGGTAACAGTCTTGTTCATGAATGTTTCTACCATTTAGCATACCTGGATTTAGGAGGTGCACCAAAAATATCCGACTTCAAACTTAAGTTGCCAGTGGCAAACACTTGGCATGCAAAAATTCAGTGAAAGACAGTCTGAACAATTCTCTGCTAGGAGGCAACACATTTGGGGTTTAGGAGGACAAAAAGTAACAGGCCTGCAGAAGTCAAGTGGCCGCTTCAGAGTCCACTGCTATTTTAACCCAAGAAAATTCTGTACATACACTATTAGCCACCCTACACCAGAGGTGTGCCATATGGCAAAGGAGGAGGAAGTAGCAGTGGAGTGAGTAGTAAACATTTATTTTGAGGACTTTCTGGTGTGACCATGTAGTTAAAATCAAATCACATTACATATCATGAATCAACTTGGCCTCTGTAGGTTCTTACTAGTGCTAGCTGATCTCATACCTTTACATTTTAAAAAAATTAATTGCACTGCTCACTCACGTATGCAATAGAAAAATTCATGAAAATCAGCATTATTGTAGTAGTGTCTTTTCTGTCTGTTGCTATGTATATTTTAAGTTACTGAATGCTTTCTGAAAAGAGGTAGTTTCAGTTTTGACCACCTGCAGTAAGTTAGGCATTACTTCACAGTTCAGAGAGTAGCAGTCTCTCCTTGGTGAGTTCTTGCCTATCACAAAGAAAAGCTGTGCCCTTTATTGGCTAAAGCAGCAGTGTTCAAAACCAGTTGGTAAATTTGAGATTGACTGGATAAAGGTTCAATACTATTAAAGGATTAATACTATATTGTGAGCCATGATGCTTTTCCAATATGCAATCATCTTTTGCTTATCATCAGCTGGTATTCCATGTTGTGCAGTGGCTGCAAAGAGAGTTACAACAGATTTAGAAACATACCAACAAGACATTCATAGATGGTAAGAACCCCAGGAAAGACCAATGAATGATTAAGTCGCTCCCAAATCCTCAATAAAGTGGCTCAAGATGACAGACTGATACCAATCACTTGTATTTATTTCAGGACATAATATACTATTTTGACCCATGGACGATACTAAACTATAATCCTGTTAACTATCTATAGGATATTTTATTTTTGTAAAGATAGGTCCTTAAAAAAAAAAGACATTAATAACATATCAAAATTAAATTGAAAACACAGGTCATTGCTTTCATTCTCTGTCCTAGTGTTAAAGATGTTACAAAGACACACAGAACATCACCCGGCTGGTCTCTTTTGGGGAAGCTATATTCAAACTGACAAAAAGTACCCCTACATTTACAGACACAGCTGTTGTCAAAGGGGTCTTTCTCTGATTTTAGCAAAGAAAAACAGTCCAAATTGTATTCTTTATACTAGGTGATTTAACTAGTATATACCATGTTTGGCACATGGTATTATTTTTCTCCTACTGGAACAAGTTCTTGTTTTCTCAAAGCCTTTCCCCAACTTTTCTAAAATTAAGCTTAAATATCATTTATTTCAAGCCTTCAAAGTAAAATGCTATCCTCATATATACACATACCAGGTTGGTATATTCGTATCTATCCTTTCCAATTGCAGGCTAAGCAAAGACATGCATTTAGAGCTGTATTAATGTATTAAAGCAAAAGACAACACAACTTAATATCAAGAGAAATTGTGACCTTCCATGTAGTGCTTGACAGAGAAAACACTGATTTTGACACATTGTCTTATTTTATTCAAATGGCAGTCTGCTCACACATGGTCCAAGAACACCCAAATAACAAAGCAAAGACTGGTCTTCAAACATTATAGCCAATGATGCCACGCTTGCCTATGATCTCGCCAACATAAAACCACATCCACACCTCAGTGGCCACCAAACCATTCAGTAGAGCTTCCTGAAAAAAGAAGCACAAATTTTAATGTACATTTTTTTCTTATATATTTAAAACTATTCTTTTCCAGGATTAAGTGACAGAATATAAGGATGCTATTCAAATTAAAGGGGAGTTTTAGTCAAAGTCAAGAATTACTGATGTTAACTTTAACTGCTGAGAACACTTGAACTTTCAATTATGTAAGGTAAGTAGGCCAGAGCTTATAAATTCTTTCAAAGCATTCTTTAAAGACCTGAACTGACTTAACCCTTTCATTATTAGTTTATGAGACACTTTACGAGCCCTAAAACAACCCACATCCTGGAAATAGCTGCCACATTTAGACAGGGCATTCATATGAAAGGATGGCTATAGGAAGGCAAGTCTCTGAACAGACATTTCTGTCTGGCCAAAGAAAATCTGTTGAAAGATGAAGGGCTCCATCTTCCCCTTTAGACATAATTTTTATTCATTTATTATTTGGTTTAATTCTTTCCAAGTATTCAGTAATTAGTTTCACAGATCAATGTTTTATTGCCCTAAAGAGAACAAGTACACACACACAGTTCCAGAAAACAGCGGTTCACACAAGCACAAATATGGATCTTGAAACTCCAGTTGAAAAAAATACCTTTCCACAACAAAATTGGGCCTTTTCCTTTTAGCACCTGGAAGTGAAATTGTTCAAATTCTTCTTTCTTTTTTTTTTTTTTTGGCCGTGCTGAGTGGCATGTGGGATCTTAGTTCCCTGACCAGGGATAGAACCTGTGCCCCTTGCACTGGGAGCACAGAGGAGTCTTAACCACTGGACCACCAGGGAAGTCCTCAAGTTCCAATTCTTTAGAATTCTTAAGTCTTTAGATTTTATCTCCACCCTTCATATCATATTATATGCTTCTAGGTTTTGGTATTTTTACCCTCCATGAGTGTTAGCTGCTTGACTGTGATATAGACCAAGAGATCTTTTGGCCAAATTGAGGATAGTTTTAGGACTACAGACAAAAAAAGTACAGAATCAGCAAAGCAAGCCATTCTATTTAGTACACTAAACAAATAGGAAAGGAAAAAAAAAGCTGCCCAGTAAAAATGATCACTTCTTTGTTATAAGACTAATAGGAAACTAAGACATAAAATAGCTCAATTATTTCAACCCAGATGACAAAATTACAAAGTATCCTTCTCCAAAGTCAAAAAAGAGATTATCTCTCATTATGTTGGTTTCAGCCTCACTGAAAAATACATATATTAATCAAAAAATCAGAAAAATCCCAAGGGGAGACATTTTCTTTTATGCACATACGTTTTCATTTAGCCCATAGTTACCTTAACTGTAAGCTGTTTGAAGCTACCAGTTTGAGCACTATTGATAATTTTTTTCAAGCTCTGAATAGCTGTAGGGATCTCAGCAGGGGTTGGAGGAACCAGCTCAACCTTGGCATAGTGCCAAAATGTGGCCAATCGAGGCTTCGAGTAAGTCACAGCAGCTGGAAAACAAAACAAAACAAAAAACCAGGATGAACTCACTAGAGACCGAAAGAAGCAGATGTGTGGGCTGGACACAAATATTTATTCATGCATCACATTCATTCAATGCTTGTACCAAATGTGCACCCGGTGTGAAAAGTCAAAGCTGCTCCCTGGAAACCAGAGGCTTTTAAAGATGCAGAACACCTGTGCCACAGGGCAGTTCAATCAGGCAGGAAGCTATAAGCACATTCAATTATGCCAGGACTTCACTAGTGGCCAGTACCAGAGTACTAGTACTTCATTTATGAATGGCAAATCTAGCTAACTATAAAGTTACTAGAAATTGTGTTCAAAAACAAGAAAACAGCAGCAATGTAACCATATTGTCTTGTAGAGACCAAAAAATTTGGAGGGAAGAGGTGCAGAAGGGGAGGGAAGGAGCTCTGTAGAATGACATCCTTAAGAATAAGATTAAAACTTGTCACTATATTGGCCACAAATCCAGATGGAATTATACCAATTAGTACCCGTTTTTGGGATCCTCATCAATATGTTCTGGATTAACAAAAGCACAGCTGCTCCTCCTTCAAAATACCACAAATAATAAAAATACAGCCTACATGTATTGTTAAGAGCAGCCAAAACTTAACTCTGTTATTAAGCTGAAATTCCTCAAGGTATTTACTATTTCAGGAAAACAAATTTTTAACAACCAGGGTAGATGTAAGACTATGGTAGTGATTTCAGCAAAAGAAAAGGTATTTTATATAAAAAATTACAAGAGAGCATGACAAAAACAGCACAAATACATGAACATCCATAAAGTGTCTATTGCTTAAAGATAGATAACCCAAAGCTCCTGGTACTTTCCCTATTATTAACTGCCTGTATTTAGGTATTTCACTACTCTTAAATTTACTATCTCCATCATCCTCTGGCTTAGGGCCATGGGTAAATCTTTAAGCAGACCCAAAGCTCTAACAGATAGTTCTAAATAGAACTGCCAACGCCTGTGAGACGGCGCCATCAAAGAGAACAAAGTCTTGTTTAACAGTCAACAGTCTTTAAAATTATCTTCAACATACAGATATATTATTCTTTATAAACAAACAAATCAGTACAATGTACACAAACACTGTACTTTAGTTGGTAAATTTGTTTCTCAGGGAGTTTAGGTTAAAAAGTTTGAAACTGCTTTACATGTATACAAGGGATGAACAAAATATAAGTAAGTGAATGGTGGATGATGGGAGCCAGGCTTCTCACTGTAAGAGAGGGAAGTTATAGATGTGGAAGAAAAGAACAAACCTTGTGGTACTGGATTAGAGTTGGAGACATTCATTATGAACCCATGTTTAGTTTTATATACAGATTGATCAATAAGAAACAACTATAGTTGACCTTTGAACTGCACAGGTCCACTTATATGTGGATGTTTTTCAATAAATATGTACTACGGTACTTCACGATCTGAGGTTGGTTGAATGCATGGATGTGGAACTGTGGATATGGAGGGCCAACTGTAGTTATATTCAGATTTTCAACTGCATGGGGGTCAGCGTCCTTAATCCCCACATTGTTCAATGGTCATATGTGTGTGTGTGTACACACACCCATGGGTGAATATACAGATGGTCCCCAATTTTTGATGGTTCAACTTATAATTTTTCAACTTTACAGTGTGAAAGTGATATACATTCAGTAAAAATGATACTTTGAATTTTGATCTTTTCCCAGGCTAGCGATAGTGGGTACCATACTTTTTTGTAATGCTGGGCAGTGCCAGCAAGCTGCAGTTAGTCTATCATGTGATATGAGGGTAAACAACTAACACACAAGCATTCTATTTTTCACTTTCAATACAGTACTCAATAAATTACGTGAGATATTCAACACCGTTTTCTAAAATAGGCTTTGTGGTAGGTGATTCTGCCCAACCTTAGGCTAATGTAAGTATTCTGAGCACGATTAAGGTAGGCTAGGCTGAGTTATGATGTTTGGTAGGTTAGGTGTAATGAATGCACTTTCGACTTACAATATTCTCAACTTGTGATAGGTTTACTGGTACGTCATTTTATTCTAAGTAGAGGAATACCTATACGCACACACCTCCTTGTCCAGTGGGAGGGCCCAGAGGCAATGATATTCTAGTACAACAGTCCCCCCATATCTTGGTTTCGCTTTCCATAGTTTCAGCTACCTGCAGTCAACCACTGTCTGAAAATATTAAATGGAAAATTCCAGAACTAAACAATCCATAAGTTTTAAATTGTGTGCCTTTCTGAGTAGTGGGATGAAATTTCGTGCTGTCCCTGTGCCATCCCAATGCTGTGTCACAATGCCTCCATCATCTGCCCCACCTCATCCTATCATGTAGGCATTGTAACATCTCGCTCGTCAGAAGGGTGAGTAGAGTACAGTAAGGTATTCTGAGACAGAGCCCCCCTCACATAACTTTTATTGCAGTATTTTAATTGTTCTGTTTTATTAGTTATTGTTGTTAATCTTTTACTGTGCCTGATTTATAGATTAAACTTTATCATAGGTATGTATGTATAGGAAAAAACAGCATATATAGGATTCAGTACTATCTGTGGTTTCAGGCATCCACTGGAGGTTTTGGAACTTACGTTCCATGAATAAGGGGTGACTAGCAGAGTCTAGTGGCAAGGAACATATCCAGTACCTAGATCTTAGTTTCAAAATACGTTTGTCCAATAAAAGGAACTAGGGTTCCTTGGAGAAATGGCTAATTCTAAGGCTGGGGCAGGGGATACATAAGATGAATCTGGGGAATTCCCTGGCGGTCCAGTGGTTAGGACTCAGCGTTTTCGCTGCCGGGGCCCGGGTTCAATCCCTGGTGAGGGAACTAAGATCCTGCAAGCCATGTGGCATGGCAGGGGAAGAAAAAAAAAAAAAGGCTGAAGCATCTTGTAATACCAGAAAGTAAAGGGGAATGTTGAAGGGAGAGAGGTGCCCAAGTGACAGTTCTCAATGACCAAAGCTGGAACAATGTGAGCAACAAAATAAATAACATACTGTGCTACTGGAGGTACAAAGTTTGAAGTAAATATATGTGAGTCCATACAATAAATGACTGAATAAAAAAATGGGGGAAGAAGAGACAAATCTGTCTCACAGAAGAATTCTATTTAAATATATGTAACTATTCCCTCTTACAGGAGATAGAATCCTGCCCCTGCCTCCCCCAATTTAGTTACTTGCTTCTAAAGAATACAGTATGGAAAGGAAAAAACAGTAACTTTCGGAGAAACCTAGTGAAACTACCTTAACCAAGTGATGAAAGCGAACTTCACTAGTGATGTTATATGGATATCACTTACATCATGATATGTGATTAGGGGACTTCACTTTTGTGGCATTCTTTCTCAAAATCCATAGCTCCAGGGACTTCCCTGGCGGTCCAGCGGTTAAGACCCTGCATTTGCACTGCAGGGGGCGCGGGTTCAAACCCGCATGCTGCGAGGTGTGGCCAAAGAAAAAAAAAAGAAAAAGAAAAAAACAACAACAGCCCCATAGCTCCAGACTAATCATGACAAAGACACCAGACAAATCCAAAATGGGGGGCTTCCCTGGTGGCGCAGTGGTTGCGAGTCCGCCTGCTGATGCAGGGGACGCGGGTTCGTGCCCCGGTCTGGGAGGATCCCACATGCCGCGGAGTGGCTGGGCCCGTGAGCCATGGCCGCTGAGCCTGCGCGTCCGGAGCCTGTGCTCCGCAACGGGAGAGGCCACAGCAGTGAGAAGCCCGCGTACCGCAAAAAAAAAAAAAAAAAAAAAAAATCCAAAATGGGGAACATCTTTAAAGGATACCTAGACAGACACCTACACAGACATCTTGAGACTGTCAAGGTCATGAAAGGTAAGGAAAGGTTGGGAAACTGTCACACAGGAGACTAGAGAGATAGACAACTCATTGCACTGTGGTACCCTGGATTGGTTCCTGGAACAGAAAGAGATTAACTGGAAAAGCTGGTGAAATCCAAATAAAGTCTCAAGTTTACTTAACAGGAAAAAAAACAAAAACCAAAAAAACCCCCAAACTCTATGACCTTTCCGGGGAAGTTTGATGAATTAAAATTACTTATTTCTGTAAGCTTCTTTGTCCTCCAGGAGAATTAACAGATACAGTTAGCAATATTTTAGATATTTAACATTAACATTTAATACACTGAGTTAAGTTACGAAGCAAAATACAGCTCCACTTTAACATTCTGGCCCCAGTTGAGTTCTCCTTTCTGAGTACTTCTGGAAGAATAACAACCTATATCTTTCAATTATTCATAGTAATAGAGGAAATGGTTGATATATTTCATAATTATTTTCATATTACTTTTCTTTTTGTAAATTATCATTAAAATTGGTTTGCAATTCCCCAAGATGCACCACGGAAAAGATGTGAAAGCCCTGGTAGGAGGAAAAAAATCCACCTGAAATTTAAAAAAATTTGCCTCAAATCATCCACAAAGTCCAAATAATCAAGCCACTGTTCCTTCTTCTTGTATTATGTAAAAATGTAGAGCTTTATCTTAGTCAAGTTGTAAACTTAAGTTCTTTGGTAAAGTGTGTAAACTTATAATAGTGGACTGTGGGGTTCTGTAGAAGAGGATCAAGTATTTAAAGTATCTGACACTGTCAGGCATTCAATAACTCATTGTTCGACTGCTGATGGAGAAAAGGGAGGAGACAACGAAGAAAATTTGAGCGAAAGCCGTTCAGAGAGCTGCGCTTCAACCACTTACTAGAATATAGCACATCTAGCAAAGAAGCTTCCGTCTACTTAACTGATCTCACTATGAGGATAAAATGAATAGCCTGCTACAGCAGACAAATGAAATATTTACTGACATGACTACTACCCTGGGCTGTGACTACTCAGAGTTGTTCTGAAATACAGCGTTCTACCAGTAAGGATACATCCAGCTTTTTCGAACAGAAAATTCCCACGAACGCTAACCTATGGTAATAAACATTGCTGCTTACAAATATCCCTTCCTATGCTTACCGGGGCAGGAATATTCGTTCGTAAAGCCCAATTTCACCTAAAAATTCCCTTAGATTAAAGGCGAAGTATCTCAGAATCTGGCCAGGGCAGAATACAAAGGCAAAGTTCCAAAGGTCACCCATCCTTAAAAATTCTGCAGACTTCCACATACTCCACTGAGAAGCAGACAAGCTGATGCGGCCGTATTTCTGTGCTTTCATGTGTCTCTGCCTGCCGTCTCCCACGCTCTCCTAGCGGACCCATCCCCTCTCTATTCCTCCTCCTGGAGGTCGAAGGGCGTCATGGCGGCGGCTGCTGGGCAACCCCGGCTGCCTGCACACTCCCTCCGCTCGCTGTTGCTGTCAGAATTCAGAATCTCTAGGTTGTAGACAGAACCCAAGCCGCAGGCCTGGCCAGCGGAAAGCTACAGAAGAGCCGCCAATCCGCCTCCTGCCCCCCCACCCCCCACGTTCAGGCCGTGCCCGCCGCGGCTCTCGCCGGCCGCTCGGGTGACCGCCTCCCGCGTCCTCCCCTCGAGCCCTCGCAGGCCTCTCCGCCCGCCCGGGTACCCGCGTAGGCGGGCTGATGCCGCGCTCACCGCTGACCAGCGCCGGGGCCTTCTCCGCGAGGTTACGGACAAACTGGGCCATGTCTCTAGGATGGAAAGCCTGTCGCGCCGACTGGCCGGCTGAATGTCACCCTCCCGGAAGGACCTGCCGCAGGGCCCCGTTCCGCTTCCAAGGTCAGGCCGCCCCTTTCCGCGCCGGTCCAAGATATTTAGGTGTCCTAGTATTTTTCCGGAATTCAGTGGGCCAATTCATTTTCTTCAGTCACAGATGAGAAAGTGGGTACGAGAAGATGAGACCAGAGAGCACGTAAAAAACAACGGAATTCCGCAGAGAAACAGGCATTTCTTGGGGCAGCCGCTCAGGGAAGTCTGAAAGGCCGGCGCGAGGAGGGATGGCGCATGCGCCCTGCGGTGGCGCAGACCTCCACTTTTTTTTTTTTTTTTTGCTTGCGCTGGTTGCTTTTGCAGCTTTTCAGAGAGAACGAGGCAAGTTAGGGCTGGAAGGCACCGCTGCGATTTTTCTAGGCCAACATGATCGTCTTACAAAGGCAGAGAGGGCCCTAGGCCAAACACGAAAAGTTAGGTGTAATCCTGGTCTCCCCCGCATCCTGTATTAGGATTGGAATCCAATTCCCCTAATTCCCTAACCAGCCGCAAGGAACTATGGGGATATAAGGAACAAAATCACATTTACTGAGGGCCTCCAGTCTGTCAGGCATTTTGGAATTTAAAGAAAGCCTGTGTGTTAGGTAGTGTGCCCATTTAAGACTGGCATTGGTAATGGCCACAGTAGCTAGTGAGTGGCAGAGTTGGGATCTGATGAGGTTGCATTGTAAACAGAGAAGAGGCATTAGTATCGGATTAGGCGTGGTGCTGATCTGGGGAGACTTCCTAGAGAAGGAGATCCTTGGGTTGATGTATAACAGAACAGCTGTGTCCTACGGAGTTGAACTTTATAGTTAATATGACTGGAAGGAAAGATATACGTAGGGATGTGGCATTTGATGAGAAAAACAATAAGTAATGGACCCGGGGAAGCCTGAGTAGAAGTAAAACTCTGATTGATGGAATGGTTAGAGGTGGAATGAAAAATTAGTGATATCAAGGAGTCAATAACAGCGCTTCAGTGAAGGAGTGATTCAGTTGCCTGATACTCCAGAGAAGTAAAATTAAGGATGAGGAAGTTAATGTAGCAATATAGAAACATTAGCTAGGGCAGTTTCAATTAGGATAGAAGCCAGAGTGAAGATATGGCTATAAAGGAATACCAGCCAGAAAACCAAATATGAGATATGAAACTCAAGGGAGAGATTGAAGATCGAGAAGCGGGATTGACAAGATTCCTGATGAGGCTGGAAATAAGGTTGGAGGGATTAGCCTTGAAACTGTGGGGCCTTTTCCACAGATGCGATGATGGAAGTGAAGTTTGAAAGTGGAAATTCTGGAATCTATGAAGTAGAAGACAAAGTCATCTGAGTGTGAGGGTTAAGTGGGAGGGTGGGAGAAAATCTAAGGAAAGAAGTTAAAGTTTGGAATAATTGTTGAACTTAAGGACACACAGAAGGGTTGTTGGTCACACCACTCTAAAGTTTGTGCCCTTTTTCTCCAACAGTAGCCTGTAGCTGGGATATTGGAGCAGAGGGAAATGGTTGGGTTAATCTGGGCTGAGGTTTTGCATAGCAGAGGTGCAGAAACAAGGGGCAAGAAAGGGGAACTTGATAGCGAATGATTAAAACGAAAGACCTGGGGTTTAGGCCAGATGAAGAAAAGTGAAGCCAAAAGTGAACTGCTTAGGAAGAAACATGCCCTGAGACTCATCTGAAGATAACTCCAGGGTCCAAAAGCCTGGTAAGGCAGGTTAGGTCACCCAGGCCACACATTTGATACGACCTTTAAAAAAAAGTAAAGTTCAGAGCCCTCTAAGTTTTCAGAGGGATTTCTGGAATTGCCACTAGCTTTTTTTTTTTTTTTGCGGTATGCAGGCCTCTCACTGTTGTGGCCTCTCCCGTTGCGGAGCACAGGCTCCGGATGCGCAGGTTCAGCGGCCATGACTCACGGGCCCAGCCGCTCCGCAGCATGCGGGATCCTCCCGGACTGGGGCACGAACCCGCGTCCCCTGCATTGGCAGGCGGACTCCCAAACACTGCGCCACCAGGGAAGCCCTGCCACTAGCTTTTGATACTGTAATAAAGCAGTGATAACAAAGGTTGTTAAGTCAGATGTTCATTTATTAAATACAAGCTTTGAACAAACACCCCCAGGCAAGTATGACAAGAAGTAACCTTCCTGGAATGTTCCAAAATACAGTTACGTTGATCAAGTTTTATTTCAATCAAACTTCCTGTCGTTTTGTTCTTCACTTTCTTTGTTTCTAGGTTTTCTTTTCCAAGCAGTTAGAGAATGTGCATTATTTCCTCACATGATATCAACAGTGCAGCATCAGCCTCTGGCTTGTAAAGGCACCCAGTAGACTTATGCTCTGTGCAATGGCTGCTTAGTAACCAGCATCAAATAAAGTAATGAAGCTTTTGTAGAGTGTGATACCAAATAGCAACTGGCACCTTCACCTGCACCATTAAAAAACCTTTGACATTTCTTTCAGTTTTCACATATCTATGAAAAACTATATTAAAAACAAACAAACCCAGATTGCTTGATAAAACCTACTTTATTTTCCAAGTTTAGTATTACCCTCTTAGTAAGCAATACTAGAGCTGATTAAAGAGTCTTCACTTTCCTATCATATGCTAGCAAAGCCAACACATAAAACTAGGTATGTCAGAAAGTCTGCTCTAATAGATTTAGAGCTTGCTTCCGAGTTCCAGAAAACACAAGCCCTCTTTAAGCTTCCGAGTGCACATATGCACCATGTTGTACCACGATCATAATTTTTTAATCTCATTTTTGGGATGTCTTAAATTACTTCAAGGAAAGGAAAAAGGCACAGAGGACACTTGGTTTCCTTACCAACAGTGGCCTTAAGCTATGCACTTGCCTTTGTGATGAGTTTATAGATATTCAGCAGCATTAATGGTGCCACAGCCATTCATAAAGTTTCAGGAAAAGAGATTTAAAAACAAAAAACAAACAAAAAAAAACCTTGCCAGAAAAGGCTTACAATCTGAAGACTTAACTTAATACAGAAGTAGAATATAGACACAGATACAAGAGGCAGCATAGAGGTTGTTAACTAGAAAGCTGCTGGGAACAGCTGCCTTCTGAGGTTTTGTGCCCGTTTTTTCCTCCAATTTTCTCCTATAAAACTCTGGTCTTTTCCCCACTTCTTTTAAAAATGAAAATATCCTACTACATTGGGTTTGGAAGATAAATGCAAGTAAATTGAAGCTTATTTTATATAGTTCATTCTCAGAGAAGTAAAGGAGGATAATAAATATGAAATGAAGCTCATTTTAAGAAAATAAACAAATCCTGTCAACCCATGCCTTAAAGGCCCAGGGAGCATACTGAATTACTATCTTACATTCTGGCATTTGCAAGAGTCCTAGACTGCCTTTTTCATTTATAAGCACAGAAATAGGCAACATCTACTTTGTATCTAGTGTGGGATGCCCTCGACTTGAGGGTTTCCAGCTGATACCATCAAAAACACATCAAGGACTGCTTATAACAACTTGTGTTGGATTACCGTAAAACTACCATCTTATTTGAAAGAGGCCGTGGTTAACAATAATATCCTCTAAATAAAGCAATGACCCGTTTCTAGATCATACCACTTTTCTTGTTAGTTATATTTTCGGGCTTAGAGGGATAGTGATATAGACAGTCCACAGGGGAATGTGCCTCACTCAGCATGTTAAGCTGCACAACTGAGTAGGGAACTCAAGCTCAACTTGTAAAAGTGGGGCCCATCCATCTACTAACTACGTAGGGCTAAGTGGGTATTTAAAATGGTTTGTGGACAAGGTTGTGCTCAAATTCCTGCTCTGTTAATTGATGACCTAAGGCTGAGTTGGAAGCAGCTCTTAGAAGTCAGGTCATAAGCCCAAACAAACATTAACTATATACATTTTACAGTCTCAGAATTTTGTCTAGAATAAGTGTTAGTAAACATGGCCACACACTGCAGACATCTTACCATGGAAGAGACAATATAAAGTGGTACTCTCTTTACACTAGACCAATATAAAAATGTACATGGTGTGTGTACGTAGGGGTGTGTGTGTATATATATATATATATATATATATATATATATACTGAGATATACTGCTGATATTAGTGTCTTAAAATGACATTTTTCATAGTTACAATATTTGTTGCCTAACTTTTCTACTCAAGCCTAGTCCTTGATTTTCAGTAGATGAAAAGGGCCCAATAGCCTTCTTTTCTCACCTCGGAATTTTCTGAATAAAGTGTCAAAACTGCAAATTTGTTCTACCAATCCTCCTAAAAATATTATAGGGCTAAATTTTCTGTGGTAATGACAACTCCATGAGGGAGTGTTTGGCCTCCAAGGTATCTTTGAGTTACAAGATAACACAAAACTAAGAGCTACCAACTGAAGTTGCATAAGATTCCTTTTTTCATGTCATCTTTCATCTTATTCAAAAATCTACTCAAACATCAAGGTATCTGCTTTTATACAAAATGTTATTCTGTAACATTGCAGAGCTGTAACAAGGAAAAGGGCTGAAGTCTGGGTCATAAAGTCTAGTAAATACCTTGATAACACAGGACTTTCTGATATCAGCTGTCACTGAAATACGTGACATCATATACTTAAAAGCAGTGCTCACCAAAGATGTTTGAGCTGTTCTTGGAAGAGAACTAGTAAGGTGGCAGGAGGTTTTAGTAGTTGAAGTTAATGTAATTTAAGGTAAGAAAAGGAAGAAGAAAGAACAGGAAGAGATATAACAAAGGGTAAAAATTAGTGATGATTTCCAAACGTGGTGATGCTATAAGTATAATTTCCTGCAAGCCAGGAGCACTGTAAAGTTCTTAGGAATTTTAATTATCATAATTTGAGAAAGAGCAGTTCTCTAATTTAGTAAAGGGTGAAGAAAAAAAAGAAAGAAAGAAAGAAAAAGGAAAGGAACAGAACCAGAAAGAGAGAAACCACAAACAATTGTTTATCTACACACTGGGGTTGGTTTTTGGTTTGTTTAGGTCACAGTATTTATTCAAGTTGCTCCTTTTGTTGTTGTTTCCTTTCTGCAAGCCACCGTTGGATTTTTTCTTTTAGTTCTGTGTTTGGCCGGATCTGGTCCATGGTGAGGGGACTACGGTTAAAGGGATCTGTTTGGTCACTGAGACAAAGAGGAAAAGAGAAATGGGGTTATTTCCGTAAGTTCTAACATCTTCAGCCACAAAGAGAATACCTAGGCATCCCACCTTGAGACTGAAGCTAGAGTGTATTATGATTCTGAATCAAGTGCTGACTTGAGGTTAGAAAAAATGGGATGAGAGAGAGTGATTTGGGAGGTTTTTTGGTTTTTTCGCAGATTTTTTAGCTACTTTGTCTCTCCGCTTAACAAACTTTATCTCAACATTGCTCTTCAGATGGTATTTGATTCCATTTCCCCAAGACAGAGACCCTATAACCATCATGTCAGCATAAAGAGCTGTTTGTAGTTTTAGTGACAGACTCTTGAAACAGTATAAGGTATTAAGGGATAAAACTTTGTAGGCTGACACTGGATTTAGCTAGCTGATTGCTCTTCAAGTAAATGCAGATATGGCTTCCTCATAGGTAAGATGATATACCTTCTCTCTGTATTCTGAAGCCACGATAAAAATATAAACTCTCACTGACACTTTGGAAAAGACATACTACCCAGCACAGCATCATGCATATAGCAAGTGCTTAATACCAAATACCATCAAGTAGAACATCCTTTTTTCCAATATTTAAAGAACATTATCTCCCTAGATCTGGGTCAACTTATATAACTTCATTTTAAATAAGCAGAGTCTCTCAGTACCCATTTCTTTCTAATGCTGCACTGAGAGTAGGCTGGGGAAAACTTGTAGTCACCATGACTGAGTTCAACAGCTGCAGCAGAATGTGGGTAAACCCATACGATGAGTGTAAAACCTGAATTTTTTTTTTCAATCTGTCTTTTATATTTTTACAACTAAAGTAAAATTAAAACAATTTCAAGTCAACTTATACTCCACGTTGACATATTTTATAATTGACAGAAATTATTTCCTTGAGGAAGGAAGAGGTAAGGTTAGCTCCAGCATTTCTCAACAGGTGTCTTGTTTTGGATGTTGGAATCCTGAACAATCAAGTGATATACTTCTACCAAAATGCCTCCTCAACACAATATGTTAATAAATCAACAATGTGGAGTACCTATTGGGTGCACAGTACTGTACTGGGAGAAAAAGATGATAGCAGACAAATGTACACCTGTACTCTTGAGGCTGCTTTTGGGGGCTGGCTTACCTGAGCAAATGTCTGGCAATGGTGGATCTATCCACAGTGACTCTGGAAGACGGCAGCACCACAGGGTCAGACATCAGTGTGCTCATGATGGGATCCAGAAACTCATCACAGGCATCTGCATAGGTCTCCTCTTCCTGTTGTTGGAGGTCTGCTAGAGACTGAGCACAAATACCGGGTAGTTACAGGGAAATCACAGAAGCAGCTGAACTCAAAATGCTCAATGACTATACCTTAATCTTCAAGGGTTATTGTTAGTAACCCTTTACGGCGACAGTAACAATTCTCAGCTTTATGTTCTAAACAAGCCAATATGGATACTATAGGAGCAAATTTAACATTCAGCCCCAACTCTGAATCTTCAGTTTGGCTCAGCCGCTAGCAGCCACGACCAGAAATGGATTTAAATGTTAACAAGGAAAAAAACCACACCACGCACAACATCCATCCTTCTGACAACAGCCCAGCTGTAAGGGGTGGGGGTTGGAGGGGGTTATTATTTGTATAATTACAGAGTTACTCATGCAGTCTGTGTATGAAAAGCAGTTTCCGGTTTTAGGTACAAACAGGTATGGGAATTTAAAAGTGGCCTCAACATCTGATTGAACTTTAGTTCCTCAGTGATCCATCCGCCTAAGCTCTAGGCAAAGATGAAGCCCAATTCAATAAATAAGTAACTCAATGAAGGGAAGACTGTTATCAATTAGGAAGGTTTTCCATTAGACTCCGTGCCATAATTTTTCCTTCTTCATAAATGCAAATGAAGCTGCTCCAACGAAAGTGATTAGCTGAGTACAATATAGTATTTTAATCTTTAAAATGTATGGCCATTCCTATATAAGCCAACTACCAACTACAAATAGAGAGAACAGAGAAAAATCAATAAAAATCAATGACTAAAAGCTACTAATCTTGAATTGTATTCTAAAAAGTTCTGCATAAATATCGTAGATTTTCAAATCTATTGGTAACACTATACAGAGAAGTTTTCATAAAAACGGCCTATTAAAAATCTGTAAATTCTTTTTAGTAGAAGCTTCTTAAATTATTTTTCTGTTCTCACCCTCATATTGAAAAGAGTAGTACTATTAAAGAATATGGTAGTTTTAGCCATTGACTAATCAGGAAGGATCAGCTATTTATATTTTTTCAATGCAATACTCTTTTCTCCCCTCAAATTGGGTAAAAAAGCAGAACGGCTGAGTTGACATGATTTTTATTGAACATGTTAATAAGCAAATTATCCTCCTCCTTACCTTGATTCTCTCTGCTAAGTTGCTGAAAGCCACAATCATATTCCCAGGCTTATTTATTTTCTTCAGGACTCGGACTGTCTGTGCAAAGAGAGTTGGGGAATAGGAACGTCCATCCTTGGGCACAGTGGCACAGAAATTCTCCTCATCCCTAGAAGGTCAGCATCAGAAAGAAACTGAGCATCAGAGGATAGGTCAAAGAGGGCAATAACGGATGGGTTGAGGAACAAAGTTCCCCATCACTTATATACCATGAATGTTCTTTTGATATAGAATGATTTCTTCTAATTTTTAGGAAGGAAGTCTTATCAAGTATCCCATGACCTTAAAAATATACTGCTTTTCCAAACAATGGAACAATCAGTTAAGTTTATCTTTGCACAGATCAAGGGAGAGTGTTGGAAATTCCAAATAACGTCCCACAGGTCATACAAAATCTCTAAAACTATAGAAGATTCCTTCATCAGCCAACTAGAAACAAACCATTTCCTTTCTATTTCCACATAATCACCAGCTAGTCATTCCACTGTCAAAACCCCCAGTTAAAACATGAGCAAGGCCTCTGGCCTGCCCAATTAAATCTCAGGTACCCAAGATTTAAGTAGATGGTGCAGATATCTGAAACGAGCTGCTGGGGTTTGAAGTCGAATTCACTGAAGTCCTTGACTTTTAAGGCCCCCATCTTGGGGCCAACCAGGTGCTGCAGGAAGTAGTTCAGCATGGAGATGATGCGCTCAGCCAGGAAAGGATGCACAAAGAGGGATTTGATCTCTGGAAAAAAAGCCAAAGTCTGTGAAAACTCAATCCATTAGCAATTTTCAACTTACAATGTCTTAGAGTTTTACTTGGAGACCTCTGGGGACTGCTATTTTTCAAAATACATTTTCATTGCAGTAATATTAGAAAATATTAGACAAGGAAAAGCAAACAAAATATAAAAACTACTACTCAGATGTAAACACTGTTAACATTTTGCTAATATATCCTTCTAGTTTTTCTGTCCATATTTACATACATATACATTTATAAAACAAAATAATTATCATATTGTACATATTCTGTAACTTACTTTTTTCATTAATGATATCGTAAATACCTTACCATTTCAGTAAATATAGGTTCTTGTGCTGTCCAACATGGTAGCCACTGGCCACATGTGACTATTTAAATTAATTAAAATTAAATTAAAAATTCAGTTTTTCAGATACACTACCCACATTTCAAGTGTTCAGTGGCCACATGTGGCTAGTATCTATAGTATTGGACAGTCCAGATTTATAGAACATTTCCATCACATAAAGTTCTATAGGATAGTGACGATTCATACCTTTTTTTTTTTTTTTTTTACGGTACGCGGGCCTCTCGCTATTGTGGCCTCTCCCGGTGTGGAGCACAGGCTCCGGACGCGCAGGCTCAGCAGCCATGGCTCACGCGCCCAGCTGCTCCGTGGCATGTGGGATCCTCCCGGACCAGGACACGAACCCGTGTCCCCTGAATCGGCAGGCGGACTCTCAACCACTGAGCCACCAGGGAAGCCCTCATAACCCTTTTTAATGGCCACATAGTTTTCCAATGTGTGACTGCACCATGAGTTATTTATGTACTCTATCTTTATTGCTGGACATTACTATTGTTTTCAATTTTTTCTTATTATAAGCATTTCACTAACTGATGAACTTCACTGTGTACATATCTTGTAGACATTACTTCCTACAACAAATTTGTAAGGAACTGCTAGGTCATGGCATGAATGAATGAATGAATGAATGAATGAATAAATAAATACCAAGTGCAACAAGCCAAGTAGTGTAAGGTTTGCTTAGTACTGCTGGCTCTTAATTTTTCAATTTTAGTCATTATCTGTTGACTCTACTACTGATGAGAGTTTAGCTCTCATTGCTGTCCCTCTTCCCCAAATACAAATTCCCCTAATATATAAACAAATCTTTGGTGAAATAATTTAGATTTTGTCATTAAGATTATGTAAATATCATATACAGCAGAGCCACATAGTATTCTAATGATTATATATATAAAGTAATATATACTTTTAATTTTTATTTATTTTTAAAATAATATATATTTTAATTAAAAAATTTTTATTTATTACCATTTTTGGCTGCATGGGTCTTTGTTGCTGCACACGGGCTTTCTCTAGTTGCAGCAAGCAGGGGCTACTCTTCATTGCGATGCACGGGCTTCTTATTGAAGTGGCTTCTCTTGCTGCAGAGCATGGGCTCTAGGTGTGTGGGCTTCAGTAGTTGTGGCGCGTGAGCTCAGTAGTTGTGGCTCGTGGGCTCTACAGCGCAGGTTTAGTAGTTGTGGTGCACGGGCTTAGCTGCTCCACAGCATGTGGGATCTTCCCTGACCAGGGCTTGAACCCATGTCCCCTGCATTGGCAGGCGGATTCTTAACCACTGTGCTGCCAGGAAAGTGCCAATATATATACTTTTTTTTTTTTGTGGTGCGCGGGCCTCTCCCTGCTGTGGCCTCTCCCGTTGCGCTCTGGACGCGCAGGCTCAGTGGTCATGGCTCATGGGCCTAGCCGCTCCGCGGCACGTGGGATCTTCCCGGACCGGGGCACGAACCCATGTCCCCTACTTCGGCAGGCAGGCTCTCAACCACTGCGCCACCAGGGAAGCCCCTATATATACTTTTTAATACTTCTTTTTCTCCGCTTATTTTCAGAGTACCTATCATTAAATCTTTCTAAACTCTCCACCAGAAATGTAAAACTCTCAAAAATAGTTTTTGGAGATGTTCTTTCTGGAAGCTTCCATTCATCACTCCAATCTGGACTCCTTGTTTTATAGGCCTATGGTGTGGTGGTCATACAAGCTACCTCTATCATCAGCCTGGGAACTTCCTTTGCACCTCTCTTACAGGATTCCACTTTCCTCCATTTTGATGGAGTATATTTATCCTTTTGTAGCTTCTCCAAAAAGGGTACACCGGAAGTAAATCTGATACCTTCACGTCTGAAGATGTCCTTACATTTTACCCTCAAACAGGGTAAAATGATTTGGTTGGCTATAAGATTCTAGGCTGAAAAGATATTTTCCATCAGGACTGTGTTCCAGCTTCAAACGTCAGTGCTGTGAAATTCAAAGATGTTTTGATGTTTAAACCATTGTACATGACCTGATTTTTTTCTCTGGAACCTTTTAGGTACCCTGATTTTCTGAAATGCCACAATGATATACCTTAGTGTAGGGGTTTAAAAATTCCCTGCGCTGGGTACTTGGTGGCTCCTTTTAATTTAGAATCTCTTAGTTTTGGGGAATTTGGGGGGTATTATTTCTTTGATAACGTCCTTTCATTTTTCTCTTTTGACATTTCCTAGATTGATCCTTTATTTTCTTGTTTTCTCTTCTAATTTCCATCTCTTTTTCTGTTCTACTTTCATGGAAGAGTTCCTTGAATTTATCTTCTAACCCTTCTACTGACTTTTCAAAATTTCTGAAGTTGTATTTTCAATATCCAAGAGCTCCTTCTTGTTCTTTGCATAATCCCTTGTGTTGCCTCTTTGTTTCCGTTTTACGTATGCTGTATCTTCTCTCATACCTCTGAGATTATAAAGATATTTTAAAGCAGCAGTCCCCAACCTTTTTGGCACTAGGGACTGGTTTTGTGTAAGACAATTTTTCCACGGACCGGGGGTGGGGGTGGGGTGATGGTTCAGGCGGTAATGCAAGTGATGGGGAGCAATGGGGAGCGGCAGATGAAGCTTCGCTCACTCGCCCGCCGCTCACCTCCTGCTGTGCGGCCCTGTTCCTAACAGGCTGTGGACCGATACTGGTCCACGGCCTGGGGGTTGGGGACCCCTGTTTTTTTTTTTTTTTTGTGGTACGTGGGCCTCTCACTGTTGTGGCCTCTCCCATTGCGGAGCACAGGCTCCAGACACGCAGGCTCAGTGGCCATGGCTCACGGGCCCAGCCGCTCCGCGGCATGTGGGATCCTCCCGGACCGGGGCACGAACCCATGTCCCCTGCATCGGCAGGCGGACTCTCAACCACTGCGCCACCAGGGAAGCCCAGGGGACCCCTGTTTTAAAGAGTTTTCATCTATTATCTGTGTTTCACATTAGAGGATTTCCTCAAATGTCTGGTGATCCTTGGCTGTCACTTCATATATAATCAATATAAAAATTTTTAATGAAAGGTTTTACTTTGTATGTATGTATGTATGTATGTATGTATTTATTTACTTACTTATTTATTTCCTTACTTATTTCCTTCCTTCCTTACTTATTTATTGATTGATTTATTGATTGATTGATTGTACGCGGGCCTCTCACTGTTGTGGCCTCTCCCGTTGCGGAGCACAGGCTCCGGACGCGCAGGCTCAGCGGCCATGGCTCACGGGCCCAGATGCTCCGCGGCATGTGGGATCCTCCTGGACTGGGGCACGAACCCGTGTCCCCTGCATCGGCAGGCGGACTCTCAACCACTGCGCCACCAGGTAAGCCCTACTTTGTTTTTAAATACAAAGTCTTACAGTGTGTATTTTCTACTTATATCACATCTCAATTCCGACTAGCCAAAGTTTAAATGCTTGAGAGCCACATGTGGCAAGTGACTACTGAACTGGACAGTGCAGCTCTAGAGAGAGTAGAGATAAGTATCTCTGTTTGATCTACCACATTTAACCAGAGTTCAAGAATATTTTTTTTCAGGTAACACAAACACCCCCAGATATATTGATATGGCTAAGTTGTGTCCTCAAGAACAATGATACTAACTTATGCTTTCTGGCAGCTGTGTGAGGATGACCATTTCCTCCTTCCCATGTCAACAATGGACAACATCATTCTTTTTGAAGCTTCTCTAGTGATTCACTTCCTCTCAGACTGTGGAGGAGGATACTGTCACCAGAGTCTCAGTGGGCTGATCCCTCAAATGAAGCAGATCTTAACCACTGCATGTTTTGGGAAAGCAGTGTGTTGTATCCTTACCTGATGTCAGAAAGGCAAGGGTACCAATTGTTTCATTGGACATGATGTTATGGAAACGTGCCAGCTGTCCAAACATCTGTAGGCCAGCCTCCTTCTCTCGGCGGGCTTCTGGAGTCAGACTGTCCCATTCACCTCGGTCCTTCTCAATTTGTTGAATTTTTATCTTGCTCAAATACTACAGAAACCAGAGGTGGAAGGTATCAGAGAACAAAGTGTACTGAAGGGAAGATGATATTTAAGAGGTCTTATTTAAAATCTAGTCCACTAAGCTGGGAAAACCACGGACTACCTAAGAGACATGAGGCTTTCTCAGCACAGGGCTGAAGTTTAAAAAGAAATTGTGGGGAGACTTCCCTGACGGTCCAGTGGCTAAGACTCCACGCTCCCAATGCAGGGGACATGGGTTCGATCCCTGGTTGGGGAACTAAGAATCCTGCATGCCGCAAGGCACAGACTTAAAAAAAAAAAAAAAAAAGACGAAAAGAAGACAAAAAAAGATAAAAAAGAAATTGTGGGAAAAATTGTTTCAGCCTGGGTAGACTTATGGGTAATCCCCCTGGAAATATTATAGTCTATGAAATAGAAACGAGGATAAATAGTATATGAAATATTGGTAAAAGCAAACAGGCTACAGGGAAAAAAAAGATGAAAGATGAAAAAAACCCCCACCCCCCAAAACTGCTTATCAAAAAACAAAGCTCTATCAAACATGCAAAATGTCTGGAAGGAGAACCATAAATATTTAAAACCCTCTACCTCTCAACATTCTTGCTATTGTAGCAAGCATGTTAAACTTACAGTCCCATGAAAACGCCATCTGTGTCATTCTGCCACATAGCTCTTGCTTAGAAACGTCTATTTATTACAGGACTTGTTTTCTAAGGCAACAGATCTAAAATCTTTTAAGTATGGGATTATGAACAAAGCAGGAACATTTTCTCACAAATCAAATACAAGTTACTGGGAGATTGCTAATCAATACGAGGAGTGTGTGGGCTATCCAACAGGCTACCCTCATGATTTACCTGCTTTGTCTCCCTTTGGGTCACTGCCCTATCTTACACCTGTCGCAGATAAGGGAAGTTTTTATAGGAGCAATAAGCAGCTCCACAAGGGAGGGTTAAGCTGAAGGAACTGAGAGACCCCCAGGTGTATACTTTGTAAAACTCATGTTTCAGATATAGCTAAAGATTTGGGAGGCAGTGGACAGATGAAGAGTACTGATGACTTGGAGTCTCTATGTGAAAAAATAACCCAAACCAGAGATTTTTTTTCCAAATAGTGGTATAAAAGTCAGAATCTTTTAGGAAAGAGGGCTAAGAATCATTGCCTTGGTCAGTCACTGTTACTGATGTCTTGGGATGCAAGAAAGTTGAAAGCACTAACTGAATGAAGATCCTCTGATTTCTTTCTGTAGTGCTAGACTGATTAGTTCTGCCAGTGTACCTTAGTTTGGCCTTTCACACTTTCTTTTCCACTCTCTGCCAAAATATCATCCTAGCTCATAAGGCCCTTGGTCTTGGTCTCTAATGGAACAATACCTATCAAACTCTACAAGGGCAAGGTTGGTGGTACATTACTACTTGCAAATTTTTGGTGTCCAAGCCTGGTACTAGGGGATCGCTAGCATAAGGATTGCTGTATTATGACTAAGAGGTAAAAAGTATGTATGATGGTATAAGGGCAGTTAAATCTGTTTGTTTGTTTTTTTACCTGTATGGCTTCATCCAAAAGGAAGATGGCATCGTTCATCAGCAGGTTAAGAAAGCGGAGGAAAAGTGGGGGATTCATGGCTTCTAAATTCTTAGAGGCATAGTCAGCCAAATCCTGTAAGTCCCAGCCCAAGAAAAAAACATTTTAGTACTGAATCGCAACCCATTGGGGCTTATGTGGAGCAAAACTCAGATAACTCAATTTTGGTTTCACCAAAAACATTCTCACCTTAATGCTTTCTCGATAGGTATCTGTTCCCCACATGTACCTGAGGATGGGATACATGGGGCGGCGGTAATTAAACTTCTGCTCAAACTGATGGGGGTCTCCTGGAGTAAGGTAAGAGCAAAACATCAGCAAAGGTGGTGCTATTAGAGAAAAGGCAAGAGCTTATGTTTATGTGTAGCCATTTATTTTATGAAAATTCTGAATGTGTCAAGGCTACCGGCAAGACCTGCCGTGGGAGTTTATGAAGGCCTAGAGTCATAATCAAGTGTTTGCTTATCTCCTTACCGACAGAACAAGAGGGGGACATATAAACGATACAGTACTCAGAAAAGGACAAAGACTGAGCTGCAAAATAAAAGCCAAGGGAAACAAATGCTTCCATATCCAAACGTAGACTACTTATCAGACTTTGAATGAGGCCTCTGCGCTGGCCATTGTGGCAGTGCCAGCCACGTGCAGGATGGGCTACTAAAAGTAATCCCCACATTCTTCATGGATAACATCCCAACTGTGTGGCCAACTGGTTCTTGATTACTCTGAAAAATCAGGCCAGGAGCTAAAAATCTGAGGCTTATACTGCTTTTGACATGCCAGAGGTACCACCAGAGCTCTACAGGTTGGGTCATATAATAAAGGAGGGGCATGGGATTTGAAGTCAGGAGACTTAGGTTTTCCTTCTGGCTCCACTTAATGCAAGTCTCTTACTCTTTCTCAACTCCCACTTCCTCAGAAAATAAAACAGGAATTATAATATACCCTCTAATATTACAACCAAAGGGTCATAGTGTCTGTATAATGAGATAACTGCAATGATTTATTGTGCAACTTCTTATATATTATAAAGATTTACATACACTGCCTCAACCATCACTTCAACCCCTTTTACAAATGAGGAAACTAAGTCTCAGAGGTAAGCAAGTAACAAAGTCAAAATTCAAATATGGAAAAACAGTCAGTAAAGTGTTAAATGTCTCTTTAATGTTAATTGTATTTATCACTGGCTGGCAGGACATCCCCTTTAAAAGGGGTCTTAAGTAACTGCTTTGCATATCTTGTTTACCGGTTGAGAGGGGGTACTGTTTACTCAGACATAGCATCTCAGGGTTACAGCTCAAAAGGGCATGAGAGAAAGGGAATGTTGCTGTTATTCTTAATCTAACAATTAAACTGTACGACAGTTAGACCATCTGGATAAGACAAAAGAATATCTCAATCAGCACATCGTCTCATTATCCACCATTCTGTAATTCTGAGGCAGAGAAAAATAAAGACCTGGTGTTTTAATTGGACAGCCTTATTTATTTGAGTATGATTCTATCAAAAATTATAGTAAAGTTGTTAACAGTATGCGTTTTTCTTTTTTAAGGTGAGAGAGACCTGATTCTACCACTTAATTGTATGACATAAACAAATAATTTAATCTTTTTGAGCATCCATGTCTTTATA
Source organism: Hyperoodon ampullatus (assembly GCF_949752795.1). Taxonomy (NCBI): domain Eukaryota; kingdom Metazoa; phylum Chordata; class Mammalia; order Artiodactyla; family Ziphiidae; genus Hyperoodon; species Hyperoodon ampullatus. The sequence goes on from NC_136920.1 coordinate 95,737,116, forward strand.
GGTAAATGGGGATAATAGAGTAAAACTTTCCAGATGGTGACAGATTAAGGAAACAATGTGAAAAAAGCACTTAGCATCAAGGGTAGCACATGGTAGGTATTCAATAAATGATGGCTTATGATATTTTCCTGACATTTAAAAACTGATCAGCGATCAGTTTCTTGGTTCTAGACTGCTTTACCTGTAAACTCAATGTCCACAAAGACCTTGATTAGAGCTTCTGCAAGGTGGGATGCATAGGGAAAGTTGCAGAACACACGTTTCCGGTGGAACACACTGGATACCAAGGGATTTGGGGTCTGATCCATGTGGGGCATCACTGCTTCCAACACCTCAGCGAGTTTGGCCCTTAGGTGGGGATTCTTCATCCTATGAATAGGGCAGAAAGCAAACTGAGCAGGCAGAAAATTTAACTCCCAAATTTATAACTATTCTCTCCATACGAGGAGTCAAAACATCATATATCATCTGTACAGAGAGTTACAGGAGAAAACACGACTCTGCAGCTTTAAGTCGGTCAATTTCTGGGGGATATGCAGAGTGTACCATTCAGCTCTTTAAGATCACAGCTTACCAATTACGAGGATGAGTTCTTAAGTTTCTATTTAACGCTCCGCCATTCTGTTTACTTCTGTATAACAATGCATGACTTACTATTCTCTGACAGCTTCATCTGGGATAAACTTGCCTTTCCAAGCTTTCTGAGGCTAAGGGCCAGGATATAATTATTCCACATTACTTATATGCATACCATGTGCACCTAGTATTTGTTGACTTATGATTTTTCATTAGGTCTGCTCAGTTCAGTGAAGGACTGGCTTCTACCTATGTCTCACTGACACGGCTCAGGGGATTGTGGATCTCTTCTTTGTGCAGCAAATTCTCACTTACATACATACTGTTTCCTTTGGCCTACCACCAAAAAATCAGAGAAGCAACTCTACAGGTCAGTAAGCATCTTCCTTTGGGAAGGAGGACTAGAAGCTATGAATGGTAAGACTTGAGATCAGAGAGCATTTACCCAAGTTTACTGCTCTTCCAACTCAGAATTTTAAGAGCAAACTTTGTTATCATACATTAGAAGATCATTAGCACCTGGCAAGGTCTCTGGCATTAAGGTAACTATTTTAACCAGGGACTAGCAGTGAAATTCCCATCAGGTACCTTATATGCAGGTTCAAATTCTCTGTGGGCAAAGTCCTTTGTTTATTATGCCTCTCAAGTGTGGGATTTTGGGCTACCCATAAGGATAGTCAGGTGATTCATTAATGTTAACACAACTTCTGAAGGCAACCCCTTATGATTCAGGCTTGTTTATTTCTTGGTTTAGAAGTCTTCTGAATGTTTGCAGCTCTAAACTGTGACAGAGTCACGCTTTCAGCACTTCACCTTTCTATGCTTCCAGTGAAAATGGTGATAAAATGAAGGACATGTTCCAGGGAATCTGCTGATGTCTCCAAGATGTCATCGGCAAAGCGGCGGAGAAAAATGAGGAAATCACCCAAGTTATCTGCAAAAAATTCTGAGAAAAAAAATATTCACTGGAATTAGCCAAACATCTGACTCTTTGTATTATGCAATATTTAAATTCCTCCCTTTTACTCTACTTAGTGAAGGTTAAAAAAACCCCAAATGTCTTGTAGGTACTAGAAATGATGATAAATTAATATAGAATCTCCTTTGAATGTAAGTCAATTTTTATTTTTATCCAAGTAAACAGAATAGTAGAGACATAAAATATTAACACACCAGTGCAGTTTAAGAAAGTATACTGATAGACATATACTTCCAAACTCAAGGTTAACTGTGCATTAAAATAACCCTTTAGATGAAAAAGAATCTTGAATAGAAATGAATACATTAGATGACTATGGTCTTCACTCTCTGGAGTCCTCCACTGGTCTTTGCCTTCTAGTACTTATGCCCTTGTATATCTCCTCCTACACTATTCCAGGGTAGAAGACACACTATGGGGCACATAGAAGTGATGGCATGTCATTTCCATAATTAGGTTATAAAAGCCTACAGCTTCCATTTTGGTTCCCTGCTCTGAGGAAGCCACCTGCCATACCGTTAGCAGTACTAAGGAGAGTCCTGTGTGGCCTGGAAAAGAAACCAGCAAGCAACTGAGGTTTGCCAACAACCACACGACTAGGCTTGTAAGCAGATCCTCCAGCTCTGGTCGAGTCTTCAGATTTCCATGGCACTGGTGGACAGCCTGGCTGCAACCTCACGAAGGACCAGAGTCAGAACCATGCAGCTAAGCTACTCCTGGATCACTGACCCGTGGAAACTGTGTGTGATAATGTGTATTGTGTTAAGTTGCTATGTTTTGGGGTAATTTGTGACTCAGCAATAGATGACCAGTACAGTGATCAAGAACATGTAACCTGATTTTGACGGACAGTTTCTGCCGACCCCTCACCAACATACACACATACACAATCTCACTTCTGGGTTAACCAAGAGGAGATGATTTTTTTTTTCTAAAGAATAGCACAACTTTTTCCTGTCTGAGCGAAGAACAGATGCCCTCCGGCGACCTACACGCAGAGGCGGGGCCAAATCCAAAGCTGAGACCCAGGAGCTGTGAGAACAAAGAAGAGAAAGGGAAACCTCTCCCAGCAGCCTCAGAAGCAGCGGATTAAAGCTCCACAATCAACTTGATGTACCCTGCATCTGTGGAATACATGAATAGACAACAAATCATCCCAAATTGAGGAGCCAGGAGTCAGTACTGTGCCTCTGAGGTGGGAGAGCCAACTTCAGGACACTGGTCCACAAGAGACCTCCCAGCTCCACATAATATCAAACGGCGAAAATCTTCCAGAGATCTCCATCTCAACACCAGCACCCAGCTTCACTCAACGACCAGCAAGCTACAGTGCTGGACACCCTATGCCAAACAACTAGCAAGACAGGAACACAACGCCACCCATTAGCAGAGAGGTGGCCTAAAATCATAAAAAGTCTGCAGACACCCCAAAACACACCACCAGACGTGGACCTGCCCACCAGAAAGACAAGATCCAGCCTCATCCACCAGAACACAGGCACTAGTCCCCTCGACCAGGAAGCCTACACAACCCACTAAACCAACCTTAGCCACTGGGGACAGACACCAAAAACAACAGGAACTACGAACCTGCAGCCGGCAAAAAGGAGACCCCAAACACAGTAACATAAGCAAAATGAGAAGACAGAAAAACACACAGCAGGAGAAGGAGCAAGATAAAAACCCACCAGACCTAACAAATGAAGAGGTAATAGGCAGTCTATCTGAAAAAGAATTCAGAATAATGATAGTAAAGATGATCCAAAATCTTGGAAATAGAATAGACAAAATGCAAGAAACAGTTAACAAGGACCTAGTAGAACTAAAGATGAATCAAGCATCGATTAAAAACACAATAAATGAAATGAAAAATACTCTAGATGGGATCAATAGCAGAATAACTGAGGCAGAAGAACGGATAAGTGAGGTGGAAGATAAAATAGTGGAAATAACTAATGCAGAGCAAAATAAAGAAAAAAGAATGAAAAGAACAGAGGACAATATCAGAGACCTCTGGGACAACATTAAACGCACCAACATTCGAATTATAGGGGTTCCAGAAGAAGAAGAGAAAAAGAAAGGGACTGAGAAAATATTTGAAGAGATTATAGTTGAAAACTTCCCTAATATGGGAAAGGAAATAGTTAATCAAGTCCAAGAAGCACAGAGAGTCCCATACAGAATAAATCCAAGGAGAAATACGCCAAGACACATATTAATCAAACTGTCAAAAATTAAACACAAAGAAATCATATTAAAAGCAGCAAGGCAAAAACAACAAATAACACACAAGGGAATCCCCATCAGGATAACAGCTGATCTCTCAGCAGAAACTCTACAAGCCAGAAGGGAGTGGCAGGACATAATTAAAGTGATGAAGGAGAAAAACCTGCAACCAAGATTACTCTACCCAGCAAGGATCTCATTCAGATTTGATGGAGAAATTAAAACATTTACAGACAAGCAAAAGCTGAGAGAGTTCAGCACCACCAAACCAGCTTTACAACAAATGCTAAAGGAACTTCTCTAGGCAAGAAACACAACAGAAGGAAAAGACCTACAATAACGAACCCAAAACAATTAAGAAAATGGGAATAGGAACATACATATCAATAATTACCTTAAATGTAAATGGACTAAACGCTCCCACCAAAAGACACAGATTGGCTGAATGGATACAAAAACAAGACCCATATATATGCTGTCTACAAGAGACCCACTTCAGACCTAGAGACACATACAGACTGAAAGTAAGGGGATGGAAAAAGATATTCCATGCAAATGGAAACCAAAAGAAAGCTGGAGTAGCAATTCTCATATCAGACAAAATAGACTTTAAAATAAAGACTACTAGAAGAGACAAAGAAGGACAAATGACTCTACTACCCAAAGCAATCTACAGATTCAATGCAATCCCTATCAAAATACCACTGGCATTTTTCACAGAACTAGAACAAAAAATTTCACAATTTGTATGGAAACACAAAAGACCCCGAATAGCCAAAGCAATCTTGAGAACGAAAAATGGAGCTGGAGGAATCAGGCTCCCTGACTTCAGACTATACTACAAAGCTGCAGTAATCAAGACAGTATGGTACTGGCACAAAAACAGAAAGATAGATCAATGGAACAGGACAGAAAGCCCAGAGATAAACCCACGGACATATGGTCACCTTATCTTTGATAAAGGAGGCAGGAATGTACAGTGGAGAAAGGACAGTCTCTTCAATAAGTGGTGTTGGGAAAACTGGACAGGGACATGTAAAAGTATGAGATTCGATCACTCCCTAACACCATACACAAAAATAAGCTCAAAATGGATTAAAGACCTAAATGTAAGGCCAGACACTATCAAACTCTTAGAGGACAACATAGGCAGAACACTCTATGACATAAATCACAGCAAGATCCTTTTTGACCCACCTCCTAGAGAAATGGAAATAAAGACAAAAATAAACACATGGGACCTAATGAAACTTAAAAGCTTTTGCACAGCAAAGGAAACCATAAACAAGACCAAAAGACAACCCTCAGAATGGGAGAAAATATTTGCAAACGAAGCAACTGACAAAGGATTAATCTCCAAAATTTATAAGCAGCTCATGCAGCTCAATAACAAAAAAACAAACAACCCAATCCAAAAATGGGCAGAAGACCTAAATAGACATTTCTCCACAGAAGATATACAGACTGCCAACAAACACATGAAAGGATGCTCAACATCTTTACTAATTAGAGAAATGCAAATCAAAACTACAATGAGATATCATCTCACACCAGTCAGAATGGCCATCATCAAAAAATCTAGAAACAATAAATGCTGGAGAGGGTGTGGAAAAAAGGGAACACTCTTGCACTGCTGGTGGGAATGTGAATTGGTACAGCCACTATGGAGAACGGTATGGAGGTTCCTTAAAAAACTACAAATAGAACTACCATATGACCCTGCAATCCCACTACTGGGCATATACCCTGAGGAAACCATAATTCAAAAAGAGACATGTACCAAAATGTTCATAGCAGCCCTATTTACAATAGCCCGGAGATGGAAACAACCTAAGTGTCCATCATCGGATGAATGGGTAAAGAAGATGTGGCACATACGTACAATGGAATATTACTCAGCCATAAAAAGAAATGAAATTGAACTATTTGTAATGAGGTGGATGGACCTAGAGTCTGTCATACAGAGTGAAGTAAGTCAGAAAGAGAAAGACAAATACTGTATGCTGACACATATATATGGAATTTAAGAAAAAAAAAGGTCATGAAGAACATAGGGGTAAGACAGGAATAAAGACACAGACCTACTAGAGAATGGACTTGAGGATATGGGGAGGGGGAAGGGTAAGCTGTGACAAAGTGAAAGAGCGGCATGGACATATATACACTACCAAACGTAAGGTAGATAGCTAGTGGGAAGCAGCCGCATAGCACAGGGAGATCAGCTCGGTGCTTTGTGACCGCCTGGAGGGGTGGGATAGGGAGGGTGGGAGGGAGACGCAAAAGGGAGGGGATATGGGAACATATGTATACATATAACTGATTAAATTTGTGATAAAGCAAAAAATAAAAAAAATAAAAAAAAAAAAAAAAAAAAAAAAAAGAGACATGTACCAAAATGTTCATAGCAGCCCTATTTACAATAGCCCGGAGATGGAAACAACCTAAGTGTCCATCATCGGATGAATGGGTAAAGAAGATGTGGCACATACATACAATGGAATATTACTCAGCCATAAAAAGAAATGAAATTGAACTATTTGTAATGAGGTGGATGGACCTAGAGTCTGTCATACAGAGTGAAGTAAGTCAGAAAGAGAAAGACAAATACTGTATGCTGACACATATATATGGAATTTAAGAAAAAAAAAGGTCATGAAGAACATAGGGGTAAGACAGGAATAAAGACACAGACCTACAAGAGAATGGACTTGAGGATATGGGGAGGGGGAAGGGTAAGCTGTGACAAAGTGAAAGAGCGGCATGGACATATATACACTACCAAACGTAAGGTAGATAGCTAGTTGGAAGCAGCCGCATAGCACAGGGAGATCAGCTCGGTGCTTTGTGACCGCCTGGAGGGGTGGGATAGGGAGGATGGGAGGGAGACGCAAAAGGGAGGGGATAAAAAAAAAAAATAAAAAAAAAAAAAAAAAAAAGAATAGCACAGGGGGGTGGGTTAGACAAATAAATTTATAAGTTGAATGACAACTTCATGACTGCACTTCATCCTTTGAAGACTATTTTCTTATCTGCACAGCAGTGGCGACACAATGCTGAGGAACAAGCTATCAGTTCCCCCAGGCTTCAACCAACAGACATTACCTACAAGTTTGAGTTGTTTCTCCAAAAACAGCTGAATGATAACTAAGGAAGGATATTTTGAGGATTAAACTTCCAACGTGACCCAGTTAAACTTAGATAGCTATAAATAGGAAGCTCCCAAGGGAGAGCCTGCTTACCTGGCACGTAAGCCAAAGAACTGTAGCCATCTGGCAAAGGAAAAGTTAGCTCTATCGGCTGTGAGCCCTCATTGCCTATGGCCAGTTGAACTAGGAGAACAGCCATGGACACCTGCAAATTTAGGCAGTTTTGCAGCATTTGCGGTTCAGTCATGGCAGTCTTAGTAGAAAGATAGATGGTCATCAGTCGTTCAAACTGCTCACGGAGGTTGTCAGCAGCAGGGCTAGAACTTTGCTGAGCATCCCGCCAGGCTACCTGCAGCCGATGCAGATTTTGGTTGATTTTTACCATCTGATCATGCAACCTGCCCCCAAGAAAGCAGAAAAGACTGGGTCAGGAGGCTCATATAGGGACAGTTGAGTACAAACTGTTTTTTTTTTTTTTAATTTTAACATCTTTATTGGAGTATAATTGTTTTACAGTGCTGTGTTAATTTCTGCTGTATAGCAAAGTGAATCAGCTATACGTATACATATATCCCCATATCCCCTCCCTCTTGCGTCTCCCTCCCATCCTCCCTTACAGACCATTTTTGAAAACCAAATCCTCACTTATTTATTCTATTATTCCCTTTTAGGATGTAGGGAGCTGCAGTTGTGATGACACAGAAGGCAATCACAGAAGTTATTGACAGGACAGAGGTGGGGGCATAGCACTGGGAAAATGTTACCAAGTATTCAAGAATTGAACCTAATTACATAGATTAGGCTAGTTGTCTTCGGCTGAAATGCACCATCCATAAAATGGCTCGGTTGAGCAGGGTGTAGATTGGGCTTTTACTATGTACAATATATAACGATCAGGCAAAGTACAAGAAGCCCAGCAGGGTAGTTTGACACCACACAAGTGCAATGACTGTACCTGGATGTGGTTATATGGACAGTCTTTCCATGGTTAGGAGAGAACTAAAGCTGGTGAGAAAGGAGTCTAGATTACTAATGACCACATATCAACCAGTAGCCACCTATGATGCAGCCTAAGAGCAGCTTCCAGTCCTCTGATGCTCAATATAAAATTAAATGATTCTTCAAAAAGGGTCAGCCAAATGTTCTCTAATGAAAGGAAGACCCATAATTCAATGTTACAGATAGTTGTGTCTATGTGTACAGTCCAAAGTCATTCTTGGCCTTGTGGATAATGTCTAGGGTTAGCTAGCCAATACTGGGAAACTAGATGACATTCATTTTTGTGTTTGAATCTAGGTGGTTGAACAGGTTAAACACATGCTAAATTGTTATCTATTGTCTCACTTAAAATGTCAATGATAGGGATAGAAAATGTCTCTAATAAAGATATAATTTCATTTTTCCAAAACTTTGCTGAGTTTTGAAAAATGCTGTGTCAGTTTAAGTATCCCGAAAAGGCATTAAAAATTGCTGTCCACAATATACCTTCCTATAGACTGTGAGTAGCTATTTTCTCCCCTTATTTATACTTGTCACAGTCAGCTAAATCAGAGGGGAAAAAAAATCATAGAATGACATACGGTTAGCCAGAACCAGACCATTTTTTGAAGTCATACACTTTAGCTCTCAAATCTTCACACTTCCAGAATCCTCCTTATCTTTGATACAGATTTTTATGTTCCTACTGATCTTACTGAAATACCTTATAAATATTTAATTTTGTCAATTTTGTCTCTATACCATAGAGTAAAGCTTTCTCTTTTTTCATCAGGAGTAATAAGTAATGAAAATTCAAGAGCAGAATGTGAAATGTTAAATGAAAACAATTCCACTTTAGCAGATGACAAAAGGAAGATAGTGATTTAAAAATTTGCAAGTTTAGAGAAAAATACTAGTGTATCTTTAATTTTAAAAAGTTTAACACGTCAAAAATTAAAAATAAATTCAAGTTATATGGATAAAGCCACTTCATGTAGACACAAATAAATGCATATAATGCCCTTTTCCTACTAGATCCTAATGTCAGCCTTCAGAATAAAGTGAGATTGTTATCTGTAAGACGCACTTTCAACCTTCTGGTTATCAACACAACCAAGCAGTTCTTTCCTCATGACATCAGAGGAGTTACCTGTGAAATCCCAAGTACAAGGTGTACTCTGTCAGGACAAGGTTTTCTGTTACAAGGTTGTAGTTCTGGGGAAACTTTGGCTCCCGCACAGCTGGGATCAAACAGGTTTCTTTGTCCAAACCTCAAAGAAATTAAAAGGAAGAGTAAATGGCTTGCCACAGACATCTATCTTGGCTCCAGTGTCCCCTTATTCTAGTTCAGCTTCCATCCTGCTATTAGTGAATTAAGTAATATCTTCTTAAAAACACATTTTCTCACATTCCTACTCTCTTGTCTAAAAATGTAATTTGGCTTCTCAGTGTATAGAAATGCAGTAAATCTCTTTAGCTTGTTCATGAAATCACCAACAATTAAAAGGAATGATAGCACTATAGATTTTTCCAGGGGGTAGATAATAGGTCATTTGTATCTATTCTGTGCTTTTCTGTATTTAAGATTATTTGCTTTTGAGCATGTGTTACTTTTATAATTAGAAGAGTTATAAAACTGCGAGGAAATACATCCAGATTGAGTGATTCATTTTGAGTGGTAGAATTAAGAGTGATTTATCTTCTTCTTTTCACTTCTCTGTATTGAGTTTTCCCCTAGGCTAATATTTCCTGCCAATTCCCATACCCCTTCCCCCACCTACCCCTTGTTCCAGCCACACTGAGCTTCCTCACTGTTCCTTAGCCATTTCACAGCTGTGTACCTTCCTACTTGTTTTTCCCTCTATATAAAGGGCCTCCTTTGCTCCTTTGCTTGATAAACCCAACTCATTTTTCAGGATTCAGCTATGAAGACCTCCAGCTTCTGTAGAATTAATCATTTACTCCCTCCTCTGTGCTCCTGTAGATTAGCCCTAGACCGTATTATGATGATCTGTTAACATATCTGCCTTCCTGTGGAGACTTCGAGTTCAAAAAGGACAGTAACTGTACTTTATTCATTTTCATAATGAATGAATGAATGAGCGAATATCCAAGTCTACCAAATTCAGAGAGAAGGTCTCATTAAAGGACATCTAAAAAATAACAGTTTTTAAAAGTCTGTCTTTTTAAAATTCATAATAGCTTTTCTTTTTGCCTCATCTTGAGAAAGAGGGACCTCTGTGAAAAAGGATATAGAAGTGAATGGCTAAGATGTTACGCACACACTGTTTTGAGAAGACCAGCTCCCCCTTACCTCTCATGTGTACATTTTTTATTTTTCGTTCTTCATCGTTCAACTCCTTCAGGGCACAGTAAGTGGGATTAAAGGTGAGGAGCCGAGAGGATCTGGGTTTGCAAAATGGCTGGCATAACTTCAGGAGAGCAGCACCCAAATTCAGAAAGAAGGCATCCGAGGCATACATTTGGAAGAAGATTTCTGGCATCTGATTGGCCCAAATCTTGGTGCGGCCTGCATTTGCATGCAAACAGTTTCCAAGCCAGGACAAGATACAGTGTTTGGTTTCTGGAGAGAGCTGGAGTAAGTTCTTCAACATCTGGTAGATCTTTTCATGGAACCGAGCCATGAACTGTTTAACCAGAAAACACAACCACAGAACATTCCAGTTTCACAATCCTAATATTTGTTACTCTCAAATCTTAGCCACTGGCAATTTCCAAAAATACACGAATCCTAATCTTCTCCCTCACTCTCCCTGTGCCTTACGCCACCATTTCTGATTAAAAAAAAAAAAGTTTTTTTTTTCTGGGAACTTTTAAGAGATTTCCTGATGAGTTGCCAAACTGCAGGTAGCATTTACATAGCTTTAGAGTAGGAGATGGTAAAGTTTTTCTGCAGAGGGCCAGATGATAAGTATTTTTGGCTTTGCATGCCATATGGTCTCTGTAGCAACTATTCAACTCTACCACTGTGGCATGAAATCAAGCCATAAACAATACATATACACATGGGCATGGCTGGGTTCAATAAAACTATTTACAAAAACGGGCGACAGGCTGGATTTGGCCACTGGTATAATTTGCCAACCCCTGCTTTAGAAAGTTGTGATGACGGGAGATTTAAACTGCCCCCAATTCAACCATTTATGGTCATATGTTGGCCAGACTTCTACCATAATTTATGCTAAGAAGCCCCAAAAGAGAGGACATAAGTAGAAGGAGGAAAAGGAAAACAATTTGGCTTTTAAGCTGGAGTTCAGTCAGAAGATTTTAAGAGCTAAAGTTATAAGAAATAGCTTGGTGAGAAAAACGAGGATTGAGAGCAGGTAGCTGTGATACAGCACAGGGCAAAGAAGAGCAGCAGCTTACTCTTAAACCACACAAAGGTTTGTCCTCTGCTCTTAGCACCTGCTAAAAAGAGGGCCATTTCTGTACATGATCATGGTAGACAGCCAACCAGATTGATCTGCTCTCCCAAAGAGGCTCAAGCAGCCTTATCTGCATCTGCTTTCTGAGCAAACGATACTTAATCTAAGATCAGGGGGCTGGGATACACCAGTAAACAGCTCCACCTGATGAATGTTGGCCTCTTGTACTTTGATCTCCTGGGGACTGGAACGAGATGGATTCAGGAAGTAGCCATGATTTTCTACTACACCCGGAGTCTTTAATAAGCAGGAGATATTCAGGATTACTCCCAGCAAGGTCTTCTGGTACATCTGCCCATTACTAGGATCCTTGGGCTGAATGTATTCTACAAAAACCTGTAGGAGAAGACAGGCCTAGTTATTTGTCTGTATGATGAGATAAATGATGGGATGAGAGGGCCTCAAAGAGTTAAGACTATACAACAACCAATGTATCTTCCTCTTATTCCATAGGTAATATTACACTGCCCTCAGGATAGGGAAGCATAGAGTATTAAGCTTCCAACTCAACTGAATACATATGAGCTTTCAGACCTACCTTTGCCATATCCTTTTGCCTAGTGAAATACAGAAGAATGTCCAGATATGCGTACAACAGGATCTGGCAGAGTTCTAGATCTTTTATTCGGCCCAATAAAATATCAAACACTGGAATCATGACTTCTGGAAATGTTCGAACTTCCTCATCCAGTATCAAGGCTTCGATGACCTCATCCAGAAACTCAGCTACACCTTCAAAATCTGAGAGAAGACAAAAGAGAGAGAGAGGAGGCCATAAGAATTTTTAGACGCCTTTACACACAGCTCTTTACTCTTCTGATACTTTTGATAATTCTACTGGTATTCAACCTCAAAGGTCAAGGTGTGAGCTCTCTTCCTTAATTGACGCGGGAACCATAGTGGCTCTCAGGCTTTCTAATGCAATTAGAGGAAGGTTACACTTGGAAATCAAATGTAGAAGCTCATAGATGTTGCTTATCTACTCACGGCCTCCTAGGATGGCTTCCAACATCAAATCTACCAGTTGCTCGTGGATGTTCTGGTCAACATAGATCTCAGGGGTGAGGAGAACTGTTCGGGTATTGGACACAGTGAGGTTCCTGCACTGCACTGCAAAGGGCAGCAAGTTCTCTGGAACTTTGGTAATCTGGAAACGGCAATGAAGAGAGGGAAGAGGCTAGCTCTGTGACCTGGCACAAGGACAGATATAGCAAATAGAAGGGAAAAGACACTGTGTCCCAAAACAGTAGTGCTTTCCTGTGGATGCTTGAAAAGCCATGAGAGTTCATTCTTTGGTTTAAGGAATCACCTGTTAGAAATTCTAATGCTGGAAGTGATCAAGCTTAGTCTACTCTGTTATATACACCTTAGTGGAAATGAATTTATCAGACCTTTTTTTTAATAAGGGTGTGATATATTAAGACGTTTGTAGAGAGAATAATAGGAGGCACTTGTTAGGTGGGGAAAGGGGTAGACTCCAAGCCACAGAAAGGAGAGACTAAAACTTTAGAAGATAAACTAACAGTGCCTCTGATATCCAGTTCCAGATATAATATGATGTATATAAATTGATATAATAGACACTGATCTTGGGACTTCCCTGGTGGTCCAGTGGTTAAGACTCTGTGCTTCCACTGCAGGGGGTGTGGGTTCGATCCTTGGTTGGGGAAGATCCTGCATGCTGCACGGCACAGCCAAAAAAAAAAAAAGACATTGATCCAACTCTCCGGCTTATGTGTTAAAGTCATACCCAAGAGGACAATAGAGTACTCAATAGGGATTATTCTTTTACCTCTTCCTTGGCTCTTTGGAAACAGGAATAAAGGTAACAAAAAATGTGCCTCTCCCCTGCATCTCGATCAGCAGAGAGATTCAACGTTGTAGAAGAGGTCATGTTAATCAAGTGGTTGCCTGGATCTTGAAGTAATAAGCGAGTGAAGACGGCCTATTAAGAAAAACAAATAAACAAAAATACAAAATCACTGCAAAGTTAATTTATTTTTAAAATTTTTTGATGTATTTTTTATTGAAGTATAGTTGATTTACAATGTTGTGTTAGTTTCAAGTGTTCAGCAAAGTGATTCAGTTACACACACATATATAGCTATTCTTTTTCAGATTCTTTTCCATTATAGGTTATTATAAGACATTGAATATAGTTCCCTGTGCTATACAGTTGGTCCCTGTTGTTTATCTATTTTATATGTAATAGTGTGTATCTCTTAATCCCGAACTCCTAATTTATCTCCCCTGACCACTGCAAAGTTTATTTTAGAACATCAAGATATAAAAGATAATTTTGACACAGGTTATTATAAGAATCACAGAACGTAGAACAAATGGGGAAAAAAGGGCTCAGTGTATCATTACTTTAGAAAATATTACGTATACAAATCTAATTGTTTATGTAGTTATCCTAAAGCAAGCATAAGTGTCTAGCATAGCGCCTAGCACAGAGTAAGCATTAAAAGAATATTTGTTGAATGGTGTGGAGAATCGGAGATTAAACTCATATGTGAAATCTACTACTCTGCATCATTGCTGACCTCACTCAGACTTATATAAACACAGTTTAAATGTACTGGGTTGGCCAAAAAGTTCGTTTGGGTTTTCCCATACCACTGTACAGAAAAACCCGAATGAACTTTTTGGCCAACCCAATTATGAAGTTAAACTACAAGTTGTCAAGTCTTCCCTATCAAATTTTTATTCCTTTAATGTTAATTAGGCACCTGTAAGGTAAAATGCATTGTTTTGATTTTGGAAAAGATATAAAAAAAGAGATGGACCTTGGCCTTGATAAATATTAGTGTCTACGGGAGAGAGAAGACAGGTTCATAAAGAAGCCAAGACATGAGACAGAAAGAGACAATTCCCATAAGAGATGCATGGAGATTACTGCCGGAGCCCAGAGGAGAAAATAACTCTTACTTGGCAAAACTTTGTAAACAGGATGGCATTTTAACTAGGTCTTAAAGGATGGATAGATTTGGACATGGGACCATGGTAGATGAGAAGATTCCAAAAGAGGAACACGACAAACAGTGTAAGAGATGGAGCTAAGCAAAGCCATGGTTGGAGAAAGGTGAGCAGAGTTCAGCTGCAAGGCTAATTTTTGCTGAAGGCACATGTAAGGAATGTAAGAATGGTACCTGCTCTACGTTGTTCATATCAAGCCAGTCTTGATCTTCCAGGTCTACTGCCATCTCTTCCAAATAGACACAACGGCTGGGGATGCCATTCCCACTTTTCAGGCTTGGGTCACCTGGGAAATGGTTTTAATCTGGTAGGTTAAGGATAATGCTTCTGTCTTATACACACAACTGATCTTGATGGCATTTCTCTTGAACCCCAAGTTTGACTCAGGTAATATCAGAATGATCTTGACACACAGAGCAGTATCTAAAGATCTAAATCTTTTTTACCCCTCAAAGAGCATGTGCTTTGTTATAAACCTAACACCATGACATTTAAAGAGTAAATCCCAGACATCAGCACTAATTCTGGGGTTTAACTACAGATAGGGCACAGAGGGGAAACACTATCTGACCCTTCTTGGGGCTTTCATCTAAATATTTAGGTCACCTCTAAGAAGAAAATGGATTTAGCTACCATTCCCATTTCCCTTTTAAGGTAGTAAAGGCAGTAGCTACATAGCCCAGTCAGTATCAAAATAGATGAAAGTTGTATCTGTGTCAAAATTCTGCTTTAGGTCACATTAAAAGCTTCCTTGAAATATAAACCCTGTGTTCCAGGGAGTATGATGGGTTTGTTTAACCATCAGATACAGTAAGTTTCTAGGAGCAAGTCCCTAGCCCAAGCAGGAAGGGCAGAGTAATAAATACGCTGGCTGCAAAGATGTAACTCACTGTTGTCCAGAGTGATGAGGAAGATCCTTTGGATCATGTGATTGATGTTGAGTTGCTCACATATTTCCTGCTGTGAACGGAATGAGCGGCTAATCTCAGCCACAGAGTAATCAAATTCATCCAGGCTCTCTGACACACTATTATCTGAGTCATCTGGGCTGGCGGGGAGTTCATCTGCCAGAAAATGTAAGTCATGAACAGTTACAATGCTCTCTTTAAGAGAAAACCAAGTACACATGATAAATGTAACCAAGCGGAGGATAATTTGGGGTGTTAAACAAGTTAACTATCTAATTAGTGAACATCTCAAGTCAGGCAACATTTTTTTTTTTAAATGAAGGTATCACTGACATATTAGTTTCAGGTGCACAACATAATGATTCCATATTTATATTGTTAAATAATCACTACAATAAATCTAGTTAATGTCTGTCACCATACATAGCTACAAATTTTTTTCTTGTGATAAGAGTTATTAAGATCGACTTTCTTAACAACTTTGAAATACACAATACTGTACTGTTAACTACAGTCACCATGCTGTTCATTGCATCCCCATGGATTCTTTTTTTTTTTTTTTTTTTTTTTTTTTTTGCGGTATGTGGGCCTCTCACTGTTGTGGCCTCTCCCGTTGCAGAGCACAGGCTCCGGACGCGCAGGCTCAACGGCCATGGCTCACGGGCCCAGCCGCTCCACGGCATGTGGGATCTTCCGAGACCGGGGCACGAACCCGTGTCCCCTGCATCAGCAGGCGGACTGTCAACCACTGCGCCACCAGGGAAGCCCCCCCATGGATTCTTTATAAGTGGAAATTTGTACCTTTTGAAACCCTTCACCTATTTTGCCCATCCCCCGCCCCCCGCCTTGGGCAACCACCAATCTATTCTCTGTATCTATCAGCTTTTTTTTTTTTTTTAAATATTCCACATAAGTGAGATCATATGGTATTCGTCTTTCTGACTTATATCCCTCAGCATAATGCCCTCAAGGTCCAACCACTGTCCACCTGTTGTTGCAAATGGCAAGATTTCTTTTTTATTTATGGCTGAATAATATTCGTGTGTGTGTATGTGCGTGCATGTGTGTAATTACATCGTTTTCTTTATTCATCCGTTGATGGACATTTAGGATGTTTTCACATCTTGGTTATCGTATACTGATGCAATGAACATGGGGGTGCATATATCTTCTTTTTTTTTTTTTTTTTTAATTAGTTTCTGCTTTATAACAAAGTGAATCAGTCTTGAATTAGTGTTTTTGTTTTCTTTGGATAAATACTCAGAAGTGGAATTGCCGGATCATATGGTAGTTCTGTATTTATTTTTTTTAGGAACCTCCATTCTATTTTCCATAGTGCCTGCACCAATTTACAATCCCAGCAACAGTGCACAAGAATTCCCTTTTCTCCACATCCTTGCCAACACTTGTTATTTCTTGTCTTTTTGATAATAGCCATTCTAAGAGGTGTGAGGTGGTTTTGATTTACATTTCCCCAATTAGTGATGTTTTTTCTTTTCATCGATTAGGGATGTTGAGCACCTTTTAATGTACCTGTTGGCCATCTGTATGTCGTCTTTGGAAAAATGTTTATTCAGATTCTGTGCCCATTTTTAAATTGGACTGTTCGTATTTTTTGCTATTGAGTTGTATCAGGAAACATTTTAAATACAGAATTCTGAAATCCCTGGCTATAAAATCTACCACATTTTAAAAACCAAAAGTTTTATTCTTTGTACTCATAATTAATGGTATTCCAAAATGTCAATAGTAGCAACACTATCTTCCCTACAGAATCCTAGTGGGCAAAGAATTACCCAATAGATCAGTATGCCTTTAATTATATTAAATATGGCTTGGGGCTCCCCTGGTGGCGCAGTGGTTAAGAATCCGCCTGCCAATGCAGGGGACGCGGATTCAAGCCCTGGTCCGGGAAGATCCCACATGCCGCGGAGCAACTAAGCCCGTGCACCACAACTACTGAGCCTGCGCTCTAGAGCCCACAAGCCATAACTACTGAGCCCGAGTGCCACAGCTACTGAAGCCCGCGCGCCTAGAGCCCGTGCTCTACAACAAGAGAAGCCACCATGAATAGAAGCCCACGCACTGCAATGAAGAGTAGTCCCCGCTCACTGCAACTAAAGAAAGGCTGTGCACAGCAATGAAGAAGACCCAACGCAGCCAAAAATAAATAAATAAATAAATAAATGAAACAAAAAAAAACAAAAAACAAAACTTCATAGACTAAAAACTATCCTAATTGTTCTTTTAATGGGCATTTCTCTAATTATTAGTGAGACTGGATTTTTTTTTTTTTGGCTGCACTGGGTCTTTGTTGCTGCATGCGGGCTTCTCCCTAGTTGAGGCGAGCAGGGGCTACTCTTCGTTGCGGTGCGCAGGCTTCTCACTGTGGTTGCTTCTCTTGTTGCAGAGCATGGGCTCTAGGCGCGCGGGCTTCAGTAGTTGTGGCTCAAGGGCTCTAGAGCACAGGCTCAGTAGTTGTGGTGCACGGGCTTAGTTGCTCCACGGCATGTGGGATCTTCCCAGACCAGGGCTCGAACCAGTGTCCCCTGCATTGGCAGGCGGATTCTTAACCACTGTACCACCTGAGACTGGATTTTTAAAGTAACTTGATTATCATATATAAATCATTTCTAACTTTTTTTTGGCCGCACTGTGTGGCATGGCATGCGGGATCTTAGTTCCCTAACCAGGCATTGAACCCATGCCCCCTACACTGGGAGCATGTGGAGTCTTAACCACTGGACCACTAGGGAAGTCCCTGTTCCTAACTTTTGTTGTTTTTCCAATGAGTTACTTTTTTCTTATTCATTGTATCCTTTTTTTTTTTTTTTTTTGCGTTACGCAGGCCTCTCACTGTTGTGGCCTCTCCCGTTGCGTAGCACAGGCTCCGGACGCGCAGGCTCAGCGGCCATGGGTCACGGGCCTAGTCGCTCTTTGGCATGTGGGATCTTCCCAGACTGGGGCACGAACCCGTGTCCCCTGCATCGGCAGGAGGACTCTCAACCACTGCGCCACCAGGGAAGCCCCTCCTTTTATTTTTTATAAAGCAATTTACAAGAGCTTCTCAGATGGTACTCACGCTAAAGGGGTATATAAGTAGGTTGTTCATTAAAAGCTACACACAAGTCTGCATCTGCTTTTTTCCTCTACTGACAAAAAACAGTTAACTCTAAAAGTCCAGGCAAAACTCGCAGAAGTAAGAGTTGTGGGACTTCCCTGGTAGTCCAGTGGTTAAGAATCTGCCTTCGAGGGGCTTCCCTGGTGGCGCAGTGGTTGAGAATCTGCCTGCCAATGAAGGGGATATGGATTCGAGCCCTGGTCCGGGAAGATCCCACATGCCGTGGAGCAACTAAGCCCATGAGCCACAACTACTGAGCCTGTGCTGTAGAGTCCGTGAGCCACAACTACTGAGCCTGCGTGCTCCAACTACTGAAGCTCACGCGCCTAGAGTCCATGCTCCGCAACAAGGGAAGCCACTGTGATGAGAAGCCCGCGCACCGCAATGAAGAGTAGCCCTCGCTCGCCACAACTAGAGAAAGACTGTGCGCAGCAATGGAGACCCAACGCAGCCAAAAATAAATAAATAAAATAAATTTATAAAAAAAAAAAAAGAATCCTCCTTTGAATGCAGGGGACACGGGTTCGATCCCTGTTCGAGGAACTAAGATCCCACATGCTGTGGGGCAACTAAGCCCGTGCTCTAGAGCCCGTGCCCCACAACTAGAGAGCCTGTGTGCTGCAACTACTGAGCCTGTGCGTCCGGAGCCTGTGCTCCACAACGGGAGAGGCCACAACAGTGAGAGGCCCATGTACCACTAAAAAAATAATAAATAAATAAAATAAATAATAAATAAAATAAAATATCTTAAAAACAAAAAGAAGCAAGAGTTGCTTCACTGTGGTGACTTTAGTAAAAATGAAGCTCAATAAAGGAGGCCAAAGGTTTTGGTAGAGTACTAACTGCTGGTGGAAAACAGGTTAGATCAGGTGGCCTGACAAACTCACTGTAAACAAACTAAGATGATGAGGTGCCAAAATAGTAACAGAAGGGCATGCACCTGATTTGTCCCCACTGCTTGGTGCCTGCAGTGCTCCCAACCCTAGCCAGCCTTATGTCTGTTTATAGCCAGAAGGATGAGCGTTCTGTCACTCTATTCCTATACCACTCTATTCCCTTCTGAATTCCAAGAGTAATAGGTGCTGATTAGCGAAATTTCCCTCAACCACATACTTAAAAACTTTATTTTCTCATTTCCTTATTTTTCCAACTCCTCACTCTCCATTCTCTCCTACAATCTCTTAATCCAAGGTTTCCCATTCTGATCCTGTATTTTAGAAATCTGGGAAAGTTTTCAGAGACAGAGACTCAGAGCTGCCTATTTCTATCACATTAAAAAAGTCAGCATTACATGTATTTCTCCCTTGTTTCATCCATCACTTTGTCTACTACTCATGTGTCTTCCCCTGACCTCCTTTTCCTTTTTTAAAAAAATTTTTAAAATTTATTTTTGGCTGTGCTGGGTCTTCGTTGCTGTGCGTGGGCTTTCTCTACCTGTGGTGAGCAGGGGCTACTCTTCGTTGTGGTGCGCGGGCTTCTCATCGAGGTGGCGTCTCTTGTTGCAGAGCATGGGTTCTAGGCGTGCAGGTTTCAGTAGTTGCAGCATGCAGTCTCAGCAGTTGTGGCTCACAGACTCTAGAGCACAGGCTCAGTAGTTGTGGCGCACGGGCTTAGTTGCTCCGCGGCATGTGGGATATTCCTGGACCAGGGCTTGAACCTGTGTCCCCTGCACTGGCAGGCAGATTCTTAACCACTGTGCCACCAGGGAAGTCCCCTGACCTCCTTTTTATTCAATCCTAATCAGAGAGTAAGGCCACAACTTAGCTACATATCTGAATACTTCTGAAATAAACAAAATAAAGGGAAAACATAAACATTTCTCCTTTCCTAAAAACAATAACACTATTATTCTTTTTGGAGGAAGGAGAAAGGGAGCAATTTCTGGCTTGAAACATTGTGAATACCCTCAGAAGACTAATATATTTGAGAAACAGCATGCTACTTCTTCTAGTCCATATGTTACCTTATAGGTGGGAGGTAGACTTGATCTTAATTTTGGTCCCAGATGAGGAAAATCATTTTTCTGATTAGTAAGATATTATCCTAATTTTTTTCACATTAAGGTTAAGGATCAGCTTTTCCTAGATGTCTGTTCTGAAAGCAGTAAGTTATGAAAGTGGCCACTCTATGGAGTGAAAGAAGTGTTCTGCTTGAGATAGACTCTGAAGCACTTGGCTTAAGAACAAATCTCATTTATTTCTCTACAGGCGAAAAAGCTTTTATAATTCTTCCTTCAACACATCTGCTTTCTACAGCTGCATGTGACTTGCTTTCCACACCTATGCCTATAACCTCAGTTTCCTATGTTAAAAAAAATTAGTATCTTTGTTAAGTATCTTTCATTAGGTGATTTTTAAAATAAAAGAGCTTGACAGCTTTGGGATCATGATTGGCATCTGTTACGCTGGAACCACCTGTTATCTGGTCTCTTTTTTATGCAGGCGATGGGACAGGGAGAAGAACCCAAAACAAAACAAACAACAAATACGAACACACAAAAAACTGCTGCCCTAAACTTAAATTCTAGTTGCAATTAAGGACCCAAAGAATACTTAATTTGGGAAGACCCCATTCTAGGTCATCTCATCTGCTGCTACTGGCTCGTCCACTTACCAGACTGCTGCTTCAGCTGCTCTTTTTGGACTGCTGCAAACTGCTTGGCATCAGCCAGGGAGCCAAAAAGAGCAGCAAAGGGGTTACTTGAGATGTTGTTGTTATTCTCCTGGTCTGTCATTTCACTTTAAAGTATCCTCCATCCAGACCTAGGGGGAGGGGCTATAGAAAGGACAGGTATTAGACGCCGAAGGGCAGATAACATAACAGTTATAATATTATCATAGTTGTTTCTGCTCCCATTTCTTTTTTTTTTTTTTTTTTTTGTGGTACGTGGGCCTCTCACTGTTGTGGCCTCTGCCGTTGCAGAGCACAGGCTCCGCGCCATGGCTCACGGGCCCAGCCGCTCCGCGGCACGTGGGATCTTCCCGGACCGGGGCACGAACCTGTGTCCCCTGCATCGGCAGGCGGACTCTCAACAACTGCGCCACCAGGGAAGCCCCTGCTCCCATTTCTTTTTTTTTTTTTTTTTTTTTTTTTTGCGGTACGCGGGCCTCTCACTGTTGTGGCCTCTCCCGTTGCAGAGCACAGGCTCCAGACGCGCAGGCTCAGTGGCCATGGCTCACAGGCCCAGCCGCTCCGCGGCACGTGGGATCTTCCCGGACCGGGGCACGAACCCATGTCCCCTGCATCGGCAGGTGGACTCTCAACCACTGCGCCACCAGGGAAGCCCCATTTCTTGAATACATTTTAAAAGGGTTTGGGTAAGACTTGCCAACTCCTATCCCAAGATTCAAGACAATTTTTGGCAAAATGGTTACAAACCTACTAACTGGACAAGTTGGCTTGATTTGGGGGTGGCTAAAACCAAAAAGCTTAAAAAATGTTCAGCTGGAATGCATTTATCTGTTGACATGTTTCTATTTACTATACCTTTAAAAAATAGATTAAATAGAAAGAATTATTTAAGTCAAAGAGGAAACTCAGCTACTAATTGTAACAACAATGTGGCACTTAAAAATAATATGACAAAAACTATGGATTTCCCATAAATCCCTAGGCTGGTCGACTAGTTCTCACTCACCATGAGCATAAGGTGGCGCTTGCACAGGCTTCTGTGACTTAAGAGTTGGAGCTGGGAATTCCTCAGCTACACAGAAACTAAATGTAAGTCTGTATGTCAGATGCGGAATTGCAAACCAGGACAGGAATCAGATTAGCAGCAGATCGTGGGTTTTACATCTATATTAAGCAGTCTATCTCTACTTCTAGGCTTATGACTACTGATATTTTTTCCTCTAAAAACTAAATGGTCTTTGCTTAATTCTATATTTAACTTTCCCTATTTATCTGACTTTATAATACTGAAGAAACACAAATTCCTAATGTATAATATGAAATAGATATATACCTCAAAGGTATTTAAAGGAGCTGACTGAGCCTGCATTTGCACTCTTCTGATTACATTTCCTCATCCAAGTGCCAAGGGGGCTCAGCGGCACAACGGAATGAGCAGAGCTCCCTGAAAGGCTTTCTCCCCTTTCTGAAATTTTAAGGCCACAGCATAGAAATACAACCCTGAAAAGGGTGAGAAGAGAAAAAGGGTATGAATATTCTGCTTACAAGGATGCTGAACTGCTACAAGGACAGAGGCCTTAGAAGGAGTGGGGTCAGGGACACAAATGTGGGAGAAAAAAAAGAACGTTCGGTCTACCTTTAATCAATTGAGTTAAGACCCCTTACAGAACCCTATTAACAAAAGCTAATGCAAGTCGGAAGAGTTACCCTTATTTTTTGGAGGAAGAGAGACTAACACTTTTTGACACTTCTGAGGCATCTCTACCAGTTGCTTCATGCTCCTCTGTTGTGCTTTCCGCATAAGAGCTAATGGCTACTGAGCTGTAATGACTCAGGTAGACAGTCTAGTCTCTTCTCAGCATAGTGCAGGGCTTTACTGCTTCAAGGAACTGAACTGTTAGATGTTGCTCTATGTATTTTACTTTCTACTATGTATAGTTTAGTTGAGCTTAATAATGCAGAAAAGAAAGACAGCATATTTAGTGTTGGAATGAACAATCCTTGAGAGGTCTTTCCTCCCATTTAAACATTGCATAAGCTTAATTATTACCCCTAATTCATGTAGAGGCACCAAGAATTGTGTCACTGTTAGCTGACCACCACCCTACCTCTATTCTGAGGTACCCAGAGGAATGCAAAAAGTGTAGTGAGCTCTCGTTATTTTTCTGTCTGCAAAATATCAACCTCTTTTTTCAACATGACACCCACATTTTTCCTTTGGGGATCCAACCCATTCCCGGTCCATGTGTACAGAAGGGGATGACCTTACCCATTAGCTCTAGAAATGGGCATATGAATCTGGCCTGGCCAAAAAGAATACAGTATTCTCTGCCCAAAGTGACTGATTCAGGAGTGGGCACAAGACCCTAGCAAGGCCTAACAGAATCAATGAACACCAGCTACAGGCCTTTGGCTAAATCTACAGAAAAGTGGACTCTTTTTTCCTGCTTGGGTTGTTAGGCTAGTAAGATAGGAAACTGGAGTTGCCATCTTTCTACCATCTAGAGAAGGCCTAGCCTAAAACTAAGCCAACATGTAGGAAAAGAGATGTGAGATGGAGAGAGTCTTCTCAGTTATAAAAAAGCCAGTAGATTTCCCTACATTGTGGAAGCCAATACAACTGAAAAGAGTTCAGATTAGTACAAAGGAAATGCATCACCTGCACCATCTATGCAGAAAGGAAGTGAGTTGAAACCTAAGAATCAGAACATAGAACACAGGCACTTAAGACTATCAAGAGAGATAAAGACAATTTATCATCACAAACGGCATTATTTCCTCCTTTCAATAATATACTGTTGCAGTATATAAAGCTAGCTTCCCACTACATTTTACCTATATTAACAGGATTTATAACTTTCTACACTGTATTCCTAATGTAGATCTTCTATCTTACTAGAAGGTAAGCAATTTGAACACAGGTTCATATCTGATTATTTTTTTCTTCTGTACCTGGCATAGCCTGTAATCACAAAATCCCAAATAAATATGTATTGAATGATTCAATCTTACATGTAATTACTCTTGACCTTCTTGTAATCAATAGCAGCACCCATAATCCTACTTCAAGGTAAGGGTTTTACTGTTTGTCCTGGGTTGCTATTGGGTCAAACTATTGGGCCAGACACTTGTGGCTCAGTGATATCTCAGAACGTGTAGAATAGAGAATGGAAATAAATCTCTGTTGTCATCTATGCTATCTGTCTTTTTGAAAAACAAAAAGGGCTTTGCCTACCTCACTAAGCTCAACTTTCTCATATGTACTTAAAATCTATTTGAAGTAATAGTGCAAAAACTATTTTCATAGAAAAATAGCTAACACTGTGCAACCAGGAAAATTTTACAGGAAAAAGGAGGACTGATCACTTGATGGGAACATTTGTGGAGATGTCAGTTTAGATTTGTTCAATGATCACACAAATGTAAAAAGAGTACCCCTCCAAAAGAAAGGTCTGATAAAATGGAACCTTGATATTTTGTTTAGTATTCAATGTCATCAGGAATTTATAATCTTCTACTTTCAACTGCCATACAAAGATAAAGTACTATCCTGTTGTCAGCCTTTGGCAAATAACCAATCAATATAACCACCAGTCCTTAGATGTTTTTGGATTTTATTTTTAAAAGACGTCTTCTTTCTTTCTTTATTTACTTTTGGCTGCACGGCTTGCAGGATCTTAGTTCCCCGACGAGCAACTGAACCTGAGCCCTCCGCAGTGAAAGCACCGTAGTCCTAACCACTGGACCGCCAGGGAATTCCCCAAATATGTCCCCTTTAAAAACACGTTTCCCTCTTTTTTTTTTTTTCTTTTTGCGGTACGCGGGCCTCTCACTGTTGTGGCTTCTCCCGCCGCGGAGGCACAGGCTCAGCGGCCATGGCTCACGGCCCCAGCCGCTCCGCGGCATGTGGGATCTTCCCGGACCGGGGCACGAACCCGTGTCCCCTGCATTGGCAGGCGGACTCTCAACCACTGCGCCACCATGGAAGCCCCACGTTTCCCTCTTATACACATGCTGCAAGACTCTACATTTGTAAAAGCTGTCTATCTCCAGTCCTACAAAATCCTCTCACCCTCCCCTGATTCAATCTTTTGTTTATAAAGAGTACTGCTAATCCCTTAAGGGGCACTGCCAACTTTAAAGAGGTGAGCACATAAACGTTCTAACATCAGATTTGGTATTGCTTTTAAACAGAAATACTTGGAATACTTCACAAAACTAAGATTGTCAAAATCAAGCTTTAGGGTTTCTCTGGTGGCGCAGTGGTTGAGAATCCGCCTGTCAATGCAGGGGACACGGGTTCGAGCCCTGGTCTGGGAGGATCCCACATGTCACGGAGCAACTAAGCCCGTGTGCTACAACTACTGAGTTTGTACTCTAGAGCCCGCGAGCCACAACTACTGAGCCCGTGCACCTAGAGCCCGTGCTCCACAACAGGGGAGGCCACTGCAATGAGAGGCCTGCGCACTGCAGCGAAGAGTAGCGACCACTCGCCACAACTAGAGGAAGCCCACGTGCAGCAACGAGGACCCAATGCAGCCAAAAATGAAATAAATAAATCTATTAAAAAATCAAGCTTTATTAAATTATGCTCCATAAGGTCTCTTTCCTGGTGAGTAATACATAGATCAAACCAAAAAAGGAATTTAAAAAATGTTTTCATTGTTACACGTTCAGGCCTTTGTTGTGGCAACAGATCCTTCCATCACATCAGCAAGCTAGAAGGATCTCATCAAGTCGCAAAGCACACAGCATTCCTTCCTGGGTCCCATTTTATCTCAGGACGGCTCCCATGTGAGACCAAAACAGACCAAGGCAGTGAGACTAAACATATTCTGGGAGTGAAAAACTGAATCCAAAGAGAGACCCATCAAGCATAAGCTCCTGAGCTCTGGTTACTCAATTTTAGAAATGTCTTCTAAACCCAATTGCCGAGGGAGCAAGAAGCAGAGCGCCAGGAGAGTTTTGAGTGGTGAACTGATCACTTGCCTTTAGAAATATCAACACCTTGCCATACGGATTCGACTGGTTTGACTACTGCGACTCGTGCTTAATTTTCTCTTCTTTTGCACCTAGCTATTTGTTGTCTACTCTTTATATTCTGTCCCTCCAGGTTCCATGAGGGATTCGCGGCACGGAGGGAGACCCACCCACTCGGCGCACCTTCCAGAGAAAGAAAACCAAAGATAATGCAAGACCAGGATTCGGCCTTTTCCAGGAGGGAAATGGCAAAGATGGGCAGAGATGCCAGAAGCTGGAGCACTGTAAGGGGTTCCCAAAGCAGACAGGGTCGAAGTTCATGAAGGAGAGAGACAGTGTTTAGGAAAGCACAGGAGAAGGCATTTGGAGGAGGTAAGAGTGCAGAGGTTTGGACTGGCATTCGACTAGGGGAAAAAAAATCCCATTGGAGACTCAACGATACCCTCCCCGCCAGCTATATCCTCTCTTACCAGAGCCTGAGGGCCAGCAGCGACGACACGGCAGAATCTCAGCGGCCGAAGGGTTCCCACTTCCGACTCAGCACGGCAACCGGAGCTTACGTCATGACAAGGCGCCGGGCCTTGTGGAATCTCATCTGGGCGCCGGAAGCTGGGTGTGTCGCCCTGCGCTGGAAGCGGGCGCGCTAACATCCCCACTGAGCATGCGCTAACTGGCTTGGGCGGGGCGGAAGTGGCCGGAAGTGGATTTGGGGTTGGATTGGGGGCGGGTCAGGTTGAGTTGGGAGCGGGTTGTGGTGGAGCTCAACGTAATATGCAGCTCTCGGAAACCCATGTATCAGCAGCACATATGATTTGGTGAACCCTGGCACTGCTAAGGCCTCTGTGGACTTACGCTAATTGTCCCACCGATCTTAGGCCTTTCTGAAACAGCTTCTGTAACTCTAAATAGATAATTATTATCTATGAAGCAATAACAGTAGCATTAACAATAACTGAAACTTGTGAACTGTTACTAGGTACCCGGAAATGTGTTAAGATATGCTTTGACTGGAGTGCAGTTTTCTTATTTGTAAAGTGAAGACGAGTACATCCTAAAGGTTACTTTGAGGTACACAAAGGCAAAGGAAGCAGCATACTTTTCAAGCATGCAAGTGAAAAGACAATTCATAGAGTGACAGAAAATATTTGTAAATCACATATCTGATAAAAAAAATTAATATCCAGTTATATAAAAAAGCCTATAACTCAACAACAAAAAACCTAAACAACTTGATTAAAGAATGGACAATGGGATTGAATAAGCATTTCTCTATAGAGGATATACCAATAAGCACATGAAAAGAAGCTCAATGTCACTAATCATTAGGGAAGTGCAAATTAAGACCACAGTGAAATACCACCTCATACCCATTAGGAAGGTGATTATGAAAAAAAAATAGAAGATAAGTCTTGGTGAGGATGTGGAGAGATAGGAACCCTTGTGCATTGCTGATGGGAATGTAAAATAGTGGAGCACTTTGGGAAAACAGTTTGGTGGTTCCTCAAAAAGTTAAACGGAATTATCATAAGACGCAGCAATTCCACTTCTGGGTAAATACTCCAAAGAATTGAAAGCAGGGACTCAAACAGATACTTGTACACCACTGTTCATAGCAGTATCATTTGTAATAGGTTAAAGGTGGAAACAACCCAGAATGTCCATTGACGGGTAAATGGACAAACAAAATGTGGCATATACATACACATGATTATTAAGCCTTAAAAAGGAAGGAAATTTTGATCCTTGCTATGAACCTTGAGAACATTATGCCAAGTGAAATAAGCCAGACACAAAAGGACAAATATCGTATGACTCCACTTATATGTGGTACCCAGAGTAGGCAAATTCATAGAGACAGAAGGTAAAATAGAGGTTACCAGGGGCTGGGGTGAGGGAGGAATGGGGAGTTATTGTTTAATGGGTAGAGTGTTTCTTCAGGATAATAAAAAATTCTGAAAATGAGAGTGGTGATGGTTGCACAACATTGTGAATGTACTTAATGCCACTGAATAGTATACTGTAACACACACACACACACACACCCCAAATGTTAAGCAGTCTTAGAGTGCCTATTATGTTCCAGCATTTTTCTAGCTCCTGAAGCTACAGTAGTGGAAAAAAAATACAAGTTTTCCTGGAGCTTACAATCTGGTGAGAGTGGAGTGGTAATGTAGCATTTAAAATTAATGTGCACAAGGTGAATTATCCAATAAATACTTCCATAATAAGTGGGTAGCTATGGATTTAAATGTTAGTCAATATATTAGACCTTTACACTAAAACTAATTCAAGATGGATCAAAGATTTAAATATATAAAGTGAAACCAGGAAAATGCTAGAGGTATTAATGGGAGAAGTTTTGTAAAAGAATAATCTAAGAATGGGAGAAGGCCTTTCTAAATAAGAAACAACCCAGAAGCCACGAAAGAACAGTGAATTCTACTACAGTCAAATATTTGTAAAATATGTATAGAAAACCGACCATAAGTAAAGTCAAAATCTAAATAACAACACTGGAAAAATATTTGCAACTAATGCCACAAACAAAAGATCTATTTTCCCAAATATGTAAAAGGTTGTTGCAAGTCAATAAGAAGAAGATCAGGGGCTTCCCTGGTGGTGCAGTGGTTAAGAATCGACCTGCCAATGCAGGGGACCTGGGTTCAATCCCTGTTCTGGGAAGATCCCACATGCCACGGAGCAACTAAGTCCGTGTGCCACAACTACTGAGCCTGCGCACCACAACTACTGAAGCCCGTGCGCCCTAGAGCCTGTACGCCACAACTACTGAGTCCACTCGCCACAACTACTGAAGCCCGCATGCTCTAGGGCCCACATGCTTCAACTACTGAGCCTGCGTGCTGCAACTACTGAAGCCCACACACCTAGAGCCCGTGCTCCACAACAAGAGAAGCCACTGCAACGAGAAGCCCGTGTCCCGCAACGAAGAGTAGCCCCTGCTCGAGCAACTAGAGAAAGCCCGTGCGCAGCAACAAAGGCCCAATGCAG
Organism: Hyperoodon ampullatus; assembly: GCF_949752795.1. Taxonomy (NCBI): domain Eukaryota; kingdom Metazoa; phylum Chordata; class Mammalia; order Artiodactyla; family Ziphiidae; genus Hyperoodon; species Hyperoodon ampullatus. The sequence continues at coordinate 95,766,095 of NC_136920.1, forward strand.
CCAATAAATAAATAAATAAATAACACTAAGAGAAGGAGTTATATTCTAAACTCCAAGAGTAACAGTAAAAAAAAAAATCAAAGGATATGAGCCTGTATTTCATGAGAAGGAAAAACATGGTTAGAAAAGTGCAGATTAAAATTAGGCTGAGATGCCATTTTTAACTTATCAGACTGGCAAAGTTCAAAAAATTTAATAGTACACTGTTAGATTGTGTATGGAACAGTAGGCACTCTTGTTAGGATTATGTATTGGTCCAACCTCTATGAAGTGAAATTTGGCAATATTTAATTAAATTACAGGTGCAAATACACTATGGTCTTGCAATTCCATTTATTTGTATTTGTTACAAATAGTCTTAATGTTCAAAATGACATTTATTGTTAGAAATAAAACTGTAAAAACAAGACATATGAGAAATCTTTGTGACTTTGGGTTTGGCAAAGATTTCTTAGACATGACACGAAAAGCACAATCCATAAAAAAAAATGGATAAAACAGTCTTCAGCAAAATTAAAAACCCTTGCAGTTCAAAAGACACCATTAAGAAAATGAAAAGACAAGTCACAGACTGGTAGATGTATTTGCAAATCATGTAGCTGATAAAAGACTTGTATTCAAAAATATATAAGAACTTTTACAATTCAATAGTTAGAAGAAAAACAACTCAATTAAAGAAAAAGTTTTGAACACACGCTTCACTAAAGATATGATAAGAATAGTTAATAAGCACATGAAAATATGTTCAACATCATTAGTCATTAGGGAATGCAAATTAAAGCCACAATAAGATACTATTTTACATCTACTAGAATGGCTATACTAAAAAAGATAGTAACAAATATTTGTGAGGATGTGGAGAAACAGGAACCTCATTCATCCATCACTGGTGGGAATGTAAAATGGAACAGCCAGTTTGGCAAACTGGCAGTTTCTTAAAATATTATACATAAATTTACCATACAACCCAGCAATTCTTCACTCCTAGATATCAACCCAGACAAATGAAAACTTATGTCCACACGAAGACTTGTACGAGAATGTCCAGAGCAGCATATTGTATGACTCCATTTATCCAGAAAAGGCAAATCTAAAGAGATAGAAAAGAGATTAGTGATTGCCTGGCATTGAGGGTGAGAACAAGGAGTGACTGCAAAGAGCACAAGAGATCTTAAGAGACTGATGGAAATATTCTAAACCTGGATTATGGTGATGGTTGTATAACTGGGTAAATTTGCTAAAAATTACCGAGAACAGGTGAAATCACTTAAAATGAGTAAGTTTTATGTAAATTATAACTCAATACAATTTTAAAAAAATGACATTTATACAGTCATTGTGGCATTGTAAGAGCAAAAGAACAAACTTAAATGTCCATCAATAGAGGACTGGTTAAATAAATTATAGGGGATCTGTACAAAGTGGCTGCATTAAAAAAAAAGGAGCTCCTTTATATATTGGTATGAAGTAATCTTCAGGTTTTATTAGGTGAGAAGTGCAAGATGTATAGTATGATAACATTTGTATGAAAAATAGGAGAAGGAAGAATAATGTGTACTTAAGAATTTGCTTGGGGACTTCCCTGGTGGCACAGTGGTTAAGAATCTGCCTGCCAATGCAGGGGACATGGGTTCCATCCCTGGTCCAGGAAGATTCCACATGCTGCGGAGCAACTAAGCCCATGTGCCACAACTGCTGAGCCCATGTGCCACAACTACTGAAGCCCGTGCGCCTAGAGCCCATGCTCCACAACAAGAGAAGCTATCGCAATGAGAAGCCAGCGCATCGCAGTGAAGAGTAGCCTCCACTTGCTGCAACTAGAGAAAGCCCACGCGCAGCAATGAAGACACAACGCAGCCAAAACCAAACAAAATAAAAAATCATTATGCATTTATCATCCATAAAAAAAAGAATTTGCTTATGTATGCCTAGAATACCACCGATATATAATACTTTAAATATCTTGTAAAGCTATATAAGAAACTAGTATTATTGTTTGCCTCTGTAGAAGGCAACTGGGTGGCTGGAGAGGGAGGCGGAGGGAGACCTTTCGCTGCATATTAGAACCATGTGAATTATGACTTATAAAGAAAGTAAATAAAAATTAAAACTTAAAAAAATGGGGGCTTCCCTGGTGGCGCAGTGGTTGAGAGTCCGCCTGCCGATGCAGGGGACACGGGTTCGTGCCCCGGTCCGGGAGGATCCCACGTGCCGCGGAGCGGCTGGGCCCGTGAGCCATGTGCTCCGCAACGGGAGAGGCCACAACAGTGAGAGGCCCGCGTACCAGAAAAAAAAAAAAAAAAAAAAAAAAAAAGGTATTCAAATAAAGGAGGTTAGTTGACCTTTTCGTTTTTCTTTTACAGAAAAATTACTTCCAATAGGTGGCGCTCCTGAAACACCATACAAGTTTTACTTTACTTTTTTTTTTTTTTTTTTTTTTGAGAAAAACCCGAATTTGCTCTGATGGCCTTTCTTCACCATTTGTCACCTTTGGGAATCTTGAGTCTAGATTTAGGGTTGAAAATCTCTACTAGAATTGCTCCAAAATGTATTGCTCTGTTTCTGAGAACTGGATAGAAGGGAAAACACCCGGATTAAAAAAAGAAAAATTGCAACTGGTTCAGAAAACCGAATAATGCCTGGGCCCTGTTTTCCTGATTGAAATTTCTGGTTGATTGAATTAGAGCTTCTGATTGATTGCTTGGGTGGTTGGAAGGTTAATATAGGTTCAGTGATTCTTAACTAAGGGCAACTTTGCCTCCCGTGGGGATACTTGCAATATCTGGAGATATTTTTGTTGTCACAGCTGGGGAGTACTACTGGCATTTGGTGGATAGAGGCGAGGGATGCTGCTAAAAATCCTACAATGCACAGGAGAGTCATCCCCCTCCCCCCAAGGAATTATCAATCAATCCTCCCCACCCATCCCATCCTTATAGCTGCTTGGGGAAAGGAGATAAACTTGGCAGTAGTTGGGAAGGCAGGTAGTGCAAAGGCACTTTCTTAGAATTGGTGTAGAGAGACACACCTACTCTGAATCCTGGGCTCAGTTCTTCCTCAGATGGTTTCCTTGAAGGTGGCTGTATTGGTCATCTTCCCGTTCCTTAAGGGGCTAAAAAGATAGTACAGTCATAATCATTTTCCATCATCCTCTATGAATTAATTTGATGCATAGTTATTTTCTAATTAAAAAAAATTTTTTAGCTTTCACTCTAAATGTCTTTATTTTTTTCACCTTTCTTCATATATATATATACTTTTTTTTTTTTTTTTTGCAGTATGTGGGCCTCTCACTGTTGTGGCCTCTCCTGTTGTGGAGCACAGGCTCCGGACACGCAGGCTCAGCAGCCATGGCTCACAGGCCCAGCCGCTCTGCGGCATGTGGGATCTTCCCAGACCGGGGCACGAACCCATGTCCCCTACCTCGGCAGGCGGACTCGCAACCACTGCGCCACCAGGGAAGCCCGCTATACTTTTAAAAAATTTTTATTGGAGTATAGTTGATTTACAATGTTGTGTTAGTTTCAGGTATACAGCAAAGTGAATCTATTATACATATACATATATCCACTCTTTTTTAAAAAAACACTTTTTTAAAGATTCTTTTCCCATATAGATCATTACAGGGTACTGAGTAGAATTCCCTGTGCTATACAGCAGGTTCTTATTAGTTATCTGTTTTATATATAATAGTGTGTATATGTCAGTCCCAATCTCCCTATTTATCCCTCCCTGCCCTTACCCCCTGGTAACCATAAGTTTGTTTTCTATTGATGCATACTTATTGAGTGCTTTTTATGTTCAAGGCTTTGGAGTGGTTTCTTCATGGTCCTGGGAGTGGGAGCGGACAAGAATGGAGGCTCTGTATCTAGATTCTCTGTGTGTTCTTCAACTTTTTCTCACTAGACCCTGACCTCAGTCTCTCTCAACCCTTCTCTTTATTTCATCCATTCTACCCAAAGGGATAACGATGCCATCATCTGGTATGTCCTAAGCAGTTTCTTCCAAATAACTTGCCCCTCCCATTCCAAAATTTTACCACTACTAACTAGCAATGTCTCTTTCACTTCACATTCCCTTACCTGATAGAGCTGGTCATTGGACAACAGTGTCTGCTTGTCTGAAGCTGCACAAAAAATAAACAAAATGTACACATACACAAGATAGAATGAATAATAAACTGGGATATATTCACCCAATGGAGTACTGAATAGCAATAAGAATTAGTGAAATACATCTACATATAACACTATGGATAGATGTCACAGCATATTGTTGAGTAAAAGAAGCCACACACAAGAGTACTTACTGTATGAATCTATTTACGTAAGAAACAAAAACAGGCAAAATGAATCAATGTTGTTAGAACTCAGGATAGTGGTCGCTTTCGGGACTAAGTGGAGGCTGGAAGTGACCACAAGTGTTCATTCTCTTTCTTAAACTGGGTGCTGGATTCATATGAGTGTTTGTTTTGTTAGAAAAGTTTTTTGAGCTGTGTGTATGTGATTCATACACTTTTCTGTATGTAGGTTTTTCTTCAAGAAAGAGTTTTTTAAAAAGCACAGAGGACAAATCAGAGAGGGTTGGATCTTGAGATAGGCAAATATGCTGTGAAAACACAAAGTGTCCTTTTCTCCTGCCGGCAGAACCAGAGCCCCACCCAGCCGTGCTCATCAGTGACACGTGCCAACCCAGTCTTTTCTGTTGGTTCTATTTTGGTAGGAAGGAGGCTAAGGGTCCCAGGTGGTCTCACCTCTCATCTAAGAGCATTCTTTTACCTCTTGACTGGCGAACTCCTTCCTGTCCAGCAATGTAGTAGACCCCAACAGCAAGGAGGAAAATGCTGATGATTTCAGCGAAGATAAAGCCAGACACAGTGGCTGAATTCAGCTCAATGCAGTTCTGACACACTGTGGGGAAAGGGAAGGATAAGCCTCCTTCGAGGTGTGAAAATTGTTCTGGATTTTTTTCTCCTGAGATAATACCTCTGTCTAGGGCAGCAGACTGCTCTCTCTGTGGGTGGTATGGCAAGGGAATTGCCTGGGAAGATCCTTGGGCTGAGAACTCAATGCTTTTTGATGTTCTTCCGTCCCCCAGGAGTCCTGGGGAAGCCCATGTAGTATTACTACCAGCAACTATTGAAATATAAGGAAGACCAGGTCCCATTCTCCATGCTCAACTGCCTTCTACATTTCTGTTGCTTACCTTGTAGTCTCCCCTGTCTCCCTTACCTGCCCTAACTCACTTTATATAAACTGCTGACTGCTCCAATCTGTGGGGCCTACCCAAAAGTGAGTCAGGCTTTTCAATACAGGCTATGCTTTTTCAAGAATTTGGGGGAACTGCTTTGTTAAATTCAAAAAGAAGTAAGTTGAGGGACTTCCCTGGTAGTCCAGTGGTTACATCTCCACGCTCCCAATGCAGGGGGCCAGAGTTTGATCCCTGGTCAGGGAATTAGATCCTGCATGACGCAACTAAAGATACCCCATGCCGCAGTGAAAATCCCACGTGTCGCAACTAAGACCCGGCACAGCCAAATAAATAAATTAAAAAAAAAAAAAAAAGTATGTTGAGATTAAGAAAACTGGCTCTTACTTCACTGTTTAGCATCTATTTCCACACTCACCCCAGACAAGAAGCTCACCAGAACAGCAAGTACTGTTTAATTTCACACAAGCATACCAAAGGGGATACGTACTTCTATAATATACTTGGAGTGGTTTCGAACGGTTCTTTGATCCTTGACACCAATATATCCCTCGAGGGTCCTTGGTACTACTTCCAAGATTCCAAGTCTTTTTATCTGTGATTACAGGACTTATTGCCACCTCATCTTTAAACCATCTGATATCTTTTTCATTCATGTCACAGGTCAGAATTACTGAACCATCTTCTCGATTGTCATCCACTTTTACTGAAAAAGGAAATGTCTGTTAAAATCTTGCCTCTGAAATTCTCCCTGTCTCAGGGCATCAGGAGAAGACCGTGACAGTACTGCTTCTTAAGCTTTAATGTGCACATGAATCACATGGGGTCTAGTTAGAATTTCAGGTTTTATTCAATAGCTCTGGGGAGGGACTGAGATTCTGCATTTCTAACATGCTCCCAGGTGATGCCAATGCTGTTGATTCATAGGTTGTGCTTTGAGTAATGCCTAGCTGCTAGGGTCCTGTTTCTCCTCCAAGAACCAGAAAATTAATTGCTTAGCTACAGGAAAGCGGCCAGGGAGGTCAAGACTGGCCACTGATTTGGTTGACACTGGAGAGGTTTGCTGTCTATCCTTCATCATCCCATCCCTTCTTAGCTCTGCACTTGCTCCTATAGGACTACTGTTGTGGGAAGCCATATTTCCATGAATTTCCTCAGAGGTTGATGATAGAAAGAAGCCATTTCCCCTACCTTCATTCAACTGTGCCATAGTACCTGTAGAGACAGAAGAGAGACAGAGGATCAGCTGGGCGTGGAGTCATTCAGATCCCCTGATGTATCATTTCCACAGTCATTTGAGGCCAACATGGAGAGCGAGAGCCTAATTCATGTGAGTGACAATATCTATACCTATTTCCTTGGATTGTAGCCTAAATCACCAAACCGAATTTAGGGTGTTGTATAGCAAAGAGTTTGTCTGGTCTTTCTCCTGGGTTGCTGGGAGGGAGTTTCTCAACCCGTGGAATTTCATGAATGACAGGATTGCCTTTGTGATTCTTCGTGGGCCCTTGGATCACACATGAGTTTATGCTAATGAGATGACTCAGGATGGGACTGGTCAAGACCAAACATGTGATTGGAGAATTGGGACTTTGAGCCCTAGGAGGGGGAGGAGGACTGGAGATTGAATTCAGTCACATGACTAATGATTCAATCAATCATGCCTATGTAATGAAACCCCAATAAAAACTCAGTCATACTTCCTAGTTGGTGAATATATCAATGTACCAGGAGGGTGATGTATTTTAATTCCTGAAGGAGAGGGCATGGAAGCTCTGTGTTCAGGACCCTCCCAGACCTCACCCTATGTGTCTCTTCATTTGGCTAGGTCTGATTTTATTTTTTATAATAAAACTGTAGTAGTAAGTAGTAGTAAGTATAGGCCTTTCCGGAGTTCTGTGAGTTGTGCTAGCAAATTCTGAGGGGGTTCTTGGGAACCCTCCAGATTTGTAGGCAGTTCGTTAGAAGTGTGGGTAGTCTGGGGATCCCTGAACTTGTGCCTAGCTTTTAAAGTGAGGGCAGTCTTTTTGGGGACTGAAACCTTAACCTTTGAGGTCTGACACTAGCTCTGGACGGTTAGCATTGCAGAACTGTATTGCAGTATCCGTAAGGGTATGGCCTGTACAGTGTGGAATGCTCCGCTCCTTTAGCAGCTAAAGCCCTGGCAAACACTGGGTGTGCACTAGCTAAAGTCTTTTAGAGCTGAGTTACTTCTAAAACCTTCAGCCTTGGTGATCCATTTTTTGTGGAAACCCTGAATGTCCCAAAGGAGTTAGCTATTAAATAGCCCTCAAATCTGTCTCAAAACTCAGAGTAGTAGAGTTGCATGGTAGACATACTATAGAGAACCAACACTGGAGTTTAGTTCAATTGGATTTAATCCAGACACTCACCACTATTATGTGTCTGACATGAGTAACGAGTGTGGAAGAAAAGGGTGGTGATACAAATAACTAGTTGCCGCTTCTGAAGAGTTTACAATGAAGTGGGAAAAAAATAAACACAAATGTAATAAATGTAATAGTACTTATAAATTATCATTTGGTATTTATATAAATGCATATGGAAAGGGGTAGAAACTATTGATTTTGACCAAGGGTGAGGGGACAGGGAAAGCTTGACAGAGAAGATGGCATTTGGTTCTGCCTTGAAGAATGAGTAAGAATTCACCAGACAGAGAAAGAGTTTCCAGGTAGAAAGAATAGCTGAACAAAGATACAGACTTGGAAAAGGACAAAAGAGATAGTTTGGCTAGAGGTAGAGTTTGTTATGGGGAGAGATGGGGGCATAGATCAAAGAGTGATGGAAACAGTTGGAAGGAGTCAACAGTCTTAGAACTTCATACAGGGGTGAACTGTTTATGAATAATTCATCCAGCACAGTGCCTGGAACACAGTAGGAGCTTTATATATTTTGAATGAATGTATGAGTGAATAAATGAGTAAATGAAGATAAAGAAAAGCAAGACAAAGAGTTAAGCAGATTTCTAACTAGCTCTTCTCCCCGTCCACCTGATCACCATGGGAGGAACAAAGAGTCCCCTCATTCTAACTCTGATTCAAAACTCCCCATATCTCCTCCCTTTTGTGTCTCCCTGCCACCCTCCCTATCCCACCCATCTAGGTGGTCACAAAGCACCTAGCTGATCTCCCTGTGCTATGCGGCTACTTCCCACTAGCTATCTATTTTACATTTGGTAGTGTATATACAGACTTAAACTTTTGAATATATTCTTATATCAGTGGATGTCTCTTTAGTATTTTATACTCATGGTGATTTTCTCCTTCTGGAGGCTCTCTACTCCCTTGGTTTCTACGGAATAGCACTCATCTGATTATTTCAGCTCTTGGATCATTCCCTTATCTCTTTACTGACATGTTTGTTCTCTAACTATTCCTTAAAGGTGGTATCCTCACAGTTCTATCCTCAGCCTCCTCTTCCTCACATCTCTCATAGTTGTTGCATGATTTCAACAACTTTCAATGTGGAGAGGATCATCTCTAGTCCAGATTCCAGGCATCGGCCCAGTTCATCCACTTCCTGTTGTATTTCCAACTGAATATTCGTTCAGGCAACCTATATTGTACCTTATACTCAATCTGGCAACGTTGAAACTTATCTCTTCAATTAGACTATGAGCTAATTGGATCAGAGGGTTTTTATTCAACTTTATACCCTTCTAGCCTAACACGTAATGGGATCTCACACGTATTTGTTGACCAGCTGAACAACAGAGTGAGTGAATGCTTCATAGGTCTACTCCTAACCCAGCTCTGAGTTAAGGAGCACATACCTTTTCTCTTCAGATTCCTGGCCTGTGCCCTTTGGGCTACATTCAAACCTAAGATGGTGGCATCCGGATTCTCTCTCAAGCCAGTAAAGTCATCTGTTTTGATTTCTTAAGAGACAAGGACTCCATCTCTCCCATGGAACACGGCTTCTCTTTAGCAGAGAGCACTGAGAAGCTTCATTTTTGCCCTTCTTTCTCTGAACTTTAGGGTGACAGCTCGAAGTTAGGGGATCCCAATATTCTTGCCCCCTGGTTATGGCTTCTTCCCTTGAGCCCTTCTCCAGACTGTCAGACCCCCTAGTGGGCCCTTACCTTGAAGAAGAGTGATAGCCAGGATGAGGCCAGCCAGACGCTTCCCCTGCTCCATAGCAGCCTCTGTTCTTCTCCCACAGAAGCACTGAGCAGCCCCTAGCAGCCAGCCAGCCAGCCTGTGCTAGCGTATAGCCTGGCTCCGCCCAGCATCCTTGAGGCTGGGGCCCCTGTGAGAAGACAAGAACCCGGAGCCTCCACCCTCTGCTTCAAGTGTGGGCAGTGGGTGGGGGCAGGGCTCAGGAGGGCTGCAGGTGCAGATATCTCTGGCTTTCAGTTAAGGAGAGGAGCGTGGGTGGTGGAGGGGAGGGAGCGTGAGGGAGTGCTGGATTCCCATCTCAGAGACTCAGCTTGTACAGAAAGCCACCTTGGGTGCTGGGCAGGAGGTGGCCTGGGCCCCTTTCTTTTTATGAGGGGAAGATAAACGTTTCTGCCGCCACTTGTTACTTGGATCTCAGCCAGCTGTTGCCTGTTGCTAGCTGTTGTTGTTAGAACTAGTGCATTTAGGTGAGAACTCTTAGGTGCTTGGGGCTGGAACTCTGGACAGAAAGTCACCTCAGTCCAGGGATTTTTTTCACTGCTGTCTTGAGATGAGATCATCAAAGTGGTGCCTGCCTGGAAAGGAATAGGTAGGACAATTCCACCAAGACAGACCATACATTTCCAAGGACTAGGGTCAGCTGCATTCCCAGGATCTCAGGCCCCTCAGCCGGTCAGCCAGTGAATTGACAAAAATGTACGGAGCTCTCGTCATGGGCCACGCACAGGCCAGGTGCTGGTGATACAGGAGTGAGCAAGACACGTACGCTCTCTACCCTCAGATAAATCACAGTCTAACTGCGACAGTGTAGACAGTTTGGGAGTTCCATAGCCCAGAGGAAAAAAGTCCATTTGTCTCCTGGGGAGGCTCAATTGTGTGGCGAGTTAATCATATTGTTATAAATAACTTTCTCTCTTATTGAGAACATATGAAGTGTCGGGTACCATGGAAACATTCCATTCGAATTCTTCTCATGGTACTGAGGGAATCAGGCTCTGAAGAATTCTGTGACTGGCTCAGACCCAGCAGGTAGGCAGTATTGGAGCCAGGATGTAAGTCTCTTGTTAGGGGGCTCCCAAAGCTCAAACTCCCACTGGTAAGAAGCTACTTAGTCTGGTGTCCCCGGTGGTCCAAGAAGGACCTCGGGTAGGGTCCCAAGAAAGACCAGGAAAGGGAAGAACCTAGCTGATATGGCTTATGGGATGGGGTTCACAGCTTGTCTCAAGGGTTTTGAGAGGTGGCAGTTTTTAGGTGGTGAGTAAATGTAGTGATGTTGCTGACAGGAACTCAGAATTTCTTGTTTTTCATCGGTGACTCAAGAAAGGACACCCTGAATCTCCTTTTACTCCCTAGAAATCCAGGCAACCTTTTCCATATCCTCTGCTTCCCCCTTCCATCCCTCCCCCACCCTCCATGCTCTGAGAAAGAGCGATTTGCACCTGCTTCCTTCCTACCCCACCCCCAGCCTACCTCTACCCTGGCAGCCTCCCATCACCAACAGCAGAGAGCAGAGCAATAGGCGTCTTCTAGTGCCTCCACCACCCTTTACTTTTTCCGGGTACACATGAGTCAGTTGGGGGCAGGCGGCTTTCACCTTGGCTGAGAGTTCTGTGACTTGGGTCTGTCTTCTGGAGGAATTCTGCTGGAAGATGGAACACAGAAGTTTTCTGTCTGGCCTGATACTGGCTGCCTTTCTCTCCCAAGGTAAAGCTTCTCTGGGTGGATGGGGGGCATCTTGGAGAAGGGACCTAAGAGGGACATTACCACCTGGAATGTGATCCACTCGAAAGTCCTTCTCAATGCTAGCTTCAATTCACCAGGCAGCATTGTCAAGGAGGGCCATGTTGGGATGTAGCACAGGGTCTGGGAAGCACAGGCTCTTGGCTTTGACTGACTCCAGCTAGGGGTACATCTTGGCCTTGAATGTCTCTCTGAAGACCTTAGGCCAGAGATTTGTAGTAAGTGTTGCAGTATGTGTGTGCCTTAGCCTAGGGCTGGTAATGGGAGCACTGTTCCTTCTAGGGCAGAGAGCCTTTGGGATCCAGGACTCTTGGTCATTTGGCCACCATGATGTCACCACCTGGGCCCACCATAGCCCAGCCCTCAGGGGAATGCTTTAAGAGAAAAGTTAAATTGAGGCTGAGCAGGAGGGAGGGCAGATTTGGGGTAGTAGAATGACCCACTCATCCATGTTTGCCTGGTTTTAAAACTGATACTCTCATGTCCCAGGTATTCTCTCAATCCCAGGCAAACTGGGATGAATGGTTACCCTAGTAGTCAGCTTCTTTGGGACATCCAGGATTTCCGTTGGAAACGGATCCCCAAGGAATACATGACTCTGTGATGTGGAGCATCTGATGCACATGTATCTCCCTGAGAATACATGCATTTTCTCCTGACCTGCTACAGAGGCACAAGAAATGGCTCTTCGGGGGGTTTTCTAGAGGATGCTCTCCTATCCAAATTGGTAACTGACTATGAATCTCAGGAAGAATGTAGATTCCACTTTTTCCTGGGATTAGAGATATAGATTCCAGTGCCTCTGTGGGCTGTGGAGTTGCTCTCAGTCACAGCAGTTCAGTGGATCTAGAAAGGTGCTGTTCATACCTCCAACCCTTAAACTCCCCACAAGACTTGACCTGTGTGGAGCCCCAAGAACAGATTCAATAAAATTATTTTTCCTGTCCCTCTCCTCCTAAGCAAGGGTGGAACAACTAAAAATCTTTACATGGGATTTGCCCTAGGTGCCCTTTTGGACCACTGGAATGGTAATTCATATTAGCTTCTCTCCTACCCCCAGCCATTATTGGCCATAGGAAAGGCTTTAGTAGTACCATTCCCTTGGTAGTGGTTGGGGCAAGGGTGGGGCTAGGGGGCAGAAGACGAGAAGTTGACGTGGGAGTGTTGCAGGTGGCTGGGAAGTAGAATCAGAAGGTTTCTTGGAGAAAAAAATGTGGACATCTCCAATCGAGGACCATTCTTCTGCCTTTCCATATCTCTCGGGAGTTTTAGCAGTCTGGGCTCCCCTCCCACTTCTAATCAGTGGTCTGAACACATTTCCAGGAAGGTTCTTGGATCGACCCAGCTCCATGTTTTCCTCTTTTGCTCCATGTCCATCAGGGTCTGTCCTCTGTTTGGATTGTATCCTCATGTCCTTCTTGGTCCCTGCAGTTTGTGGGGAGCCTATTGAAGCACTTCTCTTGTGACTTCCGTCTCTCTCACTAGAAACCATGAACTATTCTAGACTTGGAAAGTGGTCCTTCTTAAGTATGAGTCTCAGCAGAGCAAGGAGTCTGGTGCAGACCAAAGAGCTGGCTCCAATCGTGGTATTTTTTCCCTTAGTGAACCCCTTCAATATCACTGTGGAAGAACTTGAGGACAGAGTATTTTTGAGATGCAATACCACTGTCACGTGGCTAGAAGGAACGGTAGGACAACTGGCCTTAGACAATAAAGCTATGGACTTGGGACACCGCAACCTGGACCCACGAGGAGTGTATGTGTGCAATGGGACAGATGGACAAACCAGCAAAATACCTACTCTGCAAGTATACTATCGAAGTATGTGCTTCCAAGACCCTTTGGGTTGGAATGGATGGGGCCTCTGGATATGAGAACTTTCTAGGTGTAGGGAGCTCTGGTGTACCAGTCCGTGCTCTCAACAAAACTGGGTTGCTCTCGTAATGGTATGAGCCAGATTTTGGAGCCCTGAGTGGGAAATAGCTTAATGGCAAAAGAACAATAGGGACCTTGTGACCCAAGCAGTAGGGGCTTGGTTGGGAGAGTGGTTGGCCTACGGTCTCGTTTAAGTTCCTACAAAGCTGAGACAACTTCTTGGCTCTCCTCAGGGATTTCTTGGGTTGAAGGTTAGAGGTAGATGTATCAAGGCTCTCAGCAGGACTTTTTCCAAGTTTGGGTCTTGGCATGAGAGATCCTGGGGCTGACCTAAGGGGCAGAGATGGTTCCCTGATCTTGAAAACCCTCCACCTCTCCTTCGGCCTCCCTTCCCCCACAGTGTGCCAGAACTGTGTGGAGCTGGACTCAGCCACCCTGGCAGGCATCGTCATCACCGACATCATTGCCACTGTGCTCCTTGCTTTGGGTGTCTACTGCTTTGCTGGACACGAGACTGGAAGGCTCTCCAGGGGTAAGTGGAAGGGACAGAACATGTGTGTGTTGTGGCTGTGAATGTGGGTATGAGTGTGTACCTGCTAAGGAATGGGGCTGGAGGTGGGTAGTGTCTCATCTGGGAGTCACTATTGCAATCTCCTAAGGACTCCTACAACTGGTTGCTGACAGAACTTAGGTGCCCATATAGCTCATGCAGACTTCCAAGGGTGTGACCAGCTGCAGTCCCCCTGCAGCATTCATGGGGTCTCACTGTCCCATCTCCTGGCCCTTTTTGACTCTCTTTCCCTGGTTCTTCTAGTTGCTGACACTCAAGTTTTGCTGGGGAATGACCAGCTCTATCAGGTGAGCCCTGAGGGGAAAAAGATGAGAATGGGGGGAGGAGTGAGTGGGGATGGAGAGCCTGATACTAGGTTTAATGTGTACGTGTGTGAAGGTCCTAGTGGGGAATTCATCACTGGGGGGTCTGGAAAGGCCGGGAATGAGCTCTCATCTCTGGGGTCTGCTGGGGTTCTCCCTGGGAGAGTTCTGACACTGCCTCACTGTTTCTCCTTCTCATCTCTTAGCCCCTTCGAGATCGGAATGATGCTCAGTACAGTCGTCTTGGTGAGAACTGGGCTCGGAACAAGTGAACCTGAGGCTGGTGGCTTCTAGGCTCATTGGTTATCGACTGGACCTTCTCTCCTTGCTCAGCCAAGAAAGCTGTCCTCCTTCACTCAGCAGGCGCCTGGACTTTTGAAGGCTCCTGGACAAGGCATGGGAGTGGCCCTGACTTGACTGGGCCCTTGCCCTCCCTGCCCATCTGTGTCCTTCCTTCATCAATTCCCTCCTCTGCCCCACATGGACCATGTGATGGGCAGTCTCCCACGATATCTTGACCCACTGGTGTTTCTGTCCTGGTGGGCTCCCTGGGTGCAGGATCGGCCCCACCATACTCTCTTGGCTCCAGTCCCCCATTACAACCCTTCTACGGCTTTGACTTCCTCACCACAGTGGAGGGCGGGCTGCTGTGTTTAGGGACACAGCCACTCAGAAGTTTCCATGACATCATGAGCGGAGGTGGCAGAGACATCAAAGGCCCTGAGGATCACTTCTTATCAAGGCTCCGAGAGTGTGTATGACAAAGTCCCATCTCTGTTAAGGGGCTGACCTTGGCTTTATGACTCCTGTGGAGTGGTATCCACTACCTACAAGGAGGTCTCAGCCAAGGCCCCTTCAGTACCCTTTTCCCCTGTATAGAAGGTACCGTTCTATTTTCTTTCCTCAGAACCTGTCCCTGCCCCACCCCTGCCTTCTGCATAGTAAACTGGCATCAGAAACTCTTCATCAATTAAAACATACTATCCTTCTCCACACACTTGGAAAGCTGGAGTCTGAGACTGGGTGGGGAATTAGGATATTTTCAATAGATGGCATCTTTAGCCATTGGGTTAGTGGTGGTTCTGAAACTTTGGGATTTATTAAAAAAATACACACTTGGGTCCCACTTGGGGACACTCTTGGGTCCCCAGGTGATTCTGAAGCAGGCTCAATTCAGAGAATCTCTGGTTTAGAGGAAGAATTGAGGCCACTTACTCTTTTGTGTCCTTTACGCCCATTCCTGTCTACCATGTGTGGGAACCCCTCTTTTTTTTCTCTGCCTAAGAGTAGTTCAATAAACTTCCGAACAGTTTAATGAGAGATGGGCGTTTTTGTTTTTTTTTTAAGATTTTTTTGATGTGGACCATTTTTAAAGTCTTTACTGAATTTGTTATAATATTGCTTCTGCTTCATGTTTTGGTTTTTTGGCTGCGAGGCATGTGGGGTCTTAGCTCCCCGACCAGGGATCGAACCCACACCCCCTGCATTGGAAGGCAAAGTTTTAACCACTGGACCACCAGGGAAGTCCCCAAGAGTGGGAGTTTCTTAGACCAGGGTTCCCAAAGGAGAAAATTATTAACAACCACATAGCCAGAGATCTGGATGATTCTGCCCACTATCTCCTCAAGATACACACAGACCCTTACTTTGTTAGAGACATAATGAACTTCCAATTTACACATGCTTCATTCATGGTTATGATTCATTCCTACCCTTTATACCCTACTGCTGCAGTCCTCCTAGCCCTAGATCCCATTTTCACACTGGATCCCTCCACCTTGGGCAACTCTTCCACGGCTTGCATTGCAGCAATACTTGTGTCCTTCCCATGCCCTGCACACTCCCTTTGACCCTGTGCTCCTCATATACCCTTATGTCCCCCTCTACAGCTCACCAGTTCTCAAAATTCACTGCACATTGGAATCTCCTGGGGAGCTTTCAAAGTACTGATGCCTGGGTGACACCCCCAGAGATGCTGATTATACTGGGTTGGAACATCAGGACTTTTCAAACTGCCTAAGCTAATTCTAATGTGAAGCCAAGGATGAGAAACACTGACCTTCACCTGAGCCCTTCTGGAAACTTGGGTCCCTTCAGCTCTCTTTTTTTTTGCACTTTTAAAACACAGCTTTACCGAAGTAAACTGACATGAATAAACTGCATATATATAGCGTGTAAAATTTGATAAGTTTTGGCATATGTATACACTTGTGAAACATCACCAAGATTGGTAAGTATGAACTTACCCAATACCCTGGACAGTTTCCTTGTGCCCCTTTGCATGCAATCTCTTCCTTATCTTCTCATCCTCTAGGCAACCACTGATCGGCTTTCTGTCATTATAGATTAGTTTCCGTTTTTCTAGAGTTTTAAATAAGTGAAATAATATAATATGTACCCTTTTCTGGTCTGGCTCCTTACACTCAGCATAATTATTTTGAGATTCATCCATCTGGTTGCATCTATGGATAGTTCATTCCTTTCTAATGTTCAGTAGTACTCCATTGTACGGATATACCACAAGTTGTTTATCCATTCACCCCTTGATTGTCTTTTGAGTGTTTCCTGGTTTTGGCTATTACAAATTAAGTTGCTATGAACAGTCATACATAAATCATTATATAAGTCATACACTCATATACAAGGACATACACTCTTATCTCTATTGGATAAATACTCAGGAGTGGAATGGCTGGAATACAACTTTTAAAGAAAGTAGTCTGGCTATTCTAGGTTCTTTGCAATCCCATATGAATTGCCTTCTCAGTTACTACAAAATGCCTGCTGAGATTTTGATCAGAATTGCATTGAATTTATAGATCAGTTTGGAGAGAACTGACATCATAATGATATTGAGTCTTCCAGTCCATGAACACGTCTTTTGTCAGATTTATCCCTAAGTGTTTTACTATATTTTTGATGATATTGTTTATGTTATTTAAAAAAATTTGATTTCCAGTAGTTCCTTGAAATTGTATAGGAATACAATTACTTTTTGTATATTAATCTTCTCTCCTGAAAATTTCCTAAACCCATTTATTAATTCTAGTAGCTTTTTTTTTTTTGTAGATCCCATCGGATACTCCATATATTTGATCATGTTGTTTGTGAATAAAGACAGTTTTTTATTTCCAGCTTTTCCATTTCCAATCTGGATCTGTTTTACTTCTGTTTCTTGGCTCATTGCACTGCTAGAACCTCCAGTACAATGTTGAGTAGAAGTGGAGAGAGGACAGCCTTGCCTTATTTGTGGTTTTTTTGTTTGTTTGTTTTTAAGTTCTGGGTCCATTCTAAATATTTATTTATTTGGCTGTGCCGGCTCTTAGTTGCAACACGTGGGATCTTTAGTTGCGGCATGTGAACTCTTAGTTGCGGCATGTGGGATCTAGTTCCCTGGGATTGAACCCAGGCCCCCTGCATTGGGAGCGTGGAGTCTTAACCACTGGACCACCAGGGAAGTCCCACCTTATTTGTGATCTTAGGGGGAAAGCACTGTCTTTCATCATTAAATATGATGTAGGCTGTACGTTTTTCTTAGATGCCCTCTAACAGGTTGAGATCATTCCCTTCTCTTTCTAGTTTGCTGAGAATTTTAAACAAAAATAGTTGTTTCTGTATCTGAATAGCTTCTTCTGTATCCTTTGAGATGGTTATATGGTTTTACTTTTTTTGTCTATTAATATGGTAAATTACATTGATGGCATGATCTGTTAAACCAATCCTGCATTCCTGAAATAAACTGTACTTGGTCATTATATATTTTTTTGGTGTGTGTATATTATTAGATTAAATTTGCTAAAATTTTTTTTTTTTTTTTGCGGTACGCGGGCCTCTCACTGTTGTGGCCTCTCCCGTTGCGGAGCACAGGCTCCGGATGCGCAGGCCCAGCGGCCATGGCTCGCGGGCCCAGCTGCTCCGTGGCATGTGGGATCTTCCCAGACCGGGGCACGAACCCGTGTCCCCTGCATCGGCAGGCGGACTCTCAACCACTGCGCCACCAGGGCAGCCCAAATTCGCTAAAATTTTGTGAAGCTTACTTTTTTTTTTTTTTTGGCTGTGTTGGGTCTTCGTTGCTGTGCACGGGCTTTCTCTAGTTGCAGCGAGCGGGGGCCCATCTTCGTTGCGGTGCGCGGGCTTCTCATTGCGGTGGCTTCTCTTGTTGTGGAGCACGGGTTCTAGGCACGCGGGCTCAGTAGTTGTGGCTCGCGGGTTCTGGAGCGCAGGCTCAGTAGTTGTGGAGCACGGGCTTAGTTGCTCTGCAGCATGTGGGATCTTCCCAGACCAGGGCTCGAACCTGTGTCCCCTGCATTGGCAGGTGGATTCTTAACCACTGAGCCACCAGGGGAGCCCGTGAGGCATTTTTGCATCTATTCATATGGGATATTGGTCTGCAGCTTTCTTTTCTCGTAATGTCTTTGTCTGGTTTTTTGATATCAGGGTATGTTAGTCAGGGTTCTTCAGAGCAACAGAGTTGCAGTTGATGTTGCACGTTGAGCCCAAAGGAAGGTCTAGAGACAGAGAGAGCGCCCCCTTCCTCAGAGGACCTCAGTCTGCTTTTTCTTAAGGCCTTCACTGATTGGATGAGGCTCTCCCACATTATAGAAGGTAATCTGCTTTACTCAAAGTCGACTGATATAAATGCTAATCTCAGCTAAAGAGTACCTTCACAACACAGTGAGGTGTGTTTGACCAAATATCTGGGTACTGTGGCTCAGCCAATCTGACACATAATATTAAGCATTGCGCGTGACAAGTTTGGTCTTCATAGAATGAGTTGGAAGTATTCTCTCTTCAATTTTCGGAAAGGGTTTGTATAGAATTGGTATTATTTCTTCCTTAAATGTTTGATAGATTTCACCAAGGAAGCCATCTTGGTCTGGAGTTTTCTTTGTGGAAAGGTTTTCAGCTCTGAATTCAGTTTATTTAATAGCTAAAGGGCTATTTTGGTTATCTAGTTCATCTTCAGTGAGTGGAGTGCCTTCTCCTTTGTCTTCAAATTCTCTCCATCCCTCCCTTCAGGGTCCAGATCAAGTCTCTCCTCCTCCATGGAGCTTTTGCCAACCACCTCAGCCCTCCCAGCTCCTCCTGGGAACACTGACAACACCGTCTATAGCTCTTCTATGCTTACATTGGTTGTGTCCTTGTTTAACGTTATTTTTGCATACCTGGCCACTCATATAATTGTAAGCTCCTTGAAGACAGGAACTGTTTGTATCCTGTTAGTACTTAGCACAGTGCTGGTCTGTCACACAAGTGATTAGAAAAGCACTCTTGGAAGGAATGCCTAAGTAATTCAATACAGAGTTCTTAAGTCAGGAAACTGGAGAGCATTTCTAAGGATCACAGTCAGCACTGGGTAGCTGTTCAGAGCACTGGAGTTGGGCAGCCTTGGCGGCTAATTCCAGCTCTGTCCCTGACTAACTGTGCACCTTGAGTGAATGACTTCACCTCTTTGAGCCCCCTATTCTCATCTGTAAAATAAGGACGTCTACCTTGTCGGTCGGTCATCATAGGATGAAATGAGATAACGCTTGTAAAGTGCTAAACACAATTTCTAGAGCAGAGTAAATGCTTCCTAAGTGTTAGCTATTATGGCTTTCATTACGCTGAGCCACACCTCCCTTGCGTGGGCAGCATCAAATATACCTGGGACAGAACTGCCACCCCTGGGCCAGCCTGCTGTTCAGCAGCTAGTCATGGTCAACGTCACAGAGATTCCTTTGGAGCCTGAGTGCTGAGTGCTTACAGGGAGAGAAGCAGCTTCAGCAGTGGCCAAAAAATAGAAACTGTAGCCACAAGACCAAGGCTGAGTGTGTCCAGTAATGTGGACGTTGCCAACCACAAAGGGCTTTTGTGAGTCGTAGTCACACTCTTACATAGTCCTGGGGTCAGCAGAGAGGTTTCTGAGTGCAGAGAGGGAGCAAGGAGAGCCCACTGGTTTGAGCTGGGCTGAGAGGTCCTCAGTGCTCTGGCATCTTCTCTCTGCAAGCTGAGTGTGTGCCCTGGGAGAGTGGAAAGAAACCCTCCCACAACACCAGTCTCTGCTGCGCTGCACCCATGTCCCTCGCTCAGAGTGTAGCCCACATCCTGGCCGCTAAACCACAGCCCGCCTCGGGCTGCAGGCTGCTGCCTCTCACAGTGGAGGGAGAGGGGCCTGCCCGGCAGCACCTCCTCCCCTCCCCTCCCCTCCCCTCCCCTCCCCAGCCCCAGCTCCGCGGAGGCGCTTCCTTTTCGAGGCAGCGAGGAAATGTGTGTCCACTGCCTCCCCTTCACCTCCTCTTCTCTGTCTGCTGCCTTCATCTGCCTTTCAAGGCCTCTGTTTCTGTCTCACCCATTTTCTGAGCTGACCACTCCATCAGGGACCCATCAGGCACTCTCTGCCATCCTTGATGTTTTTCTCCAAAAGACGTTAGGCAAACGATCATTTCTTTCTTTCTCTTTCTTCCTCTCTCTCTCCTTTCTTTCTTTTCCTTCCTTCCTCCTTCCCTCCCTCCCTCCCTCCCTCCCTTTCACTCGCTCTCTCTCTCTCTCTTGATTTATTCCCTGATGCCCTTTCCAAAGAGAGCTTCAGATAATGCCTGTTTCAGCTGTGAAAACAGGTAGTACTGGCATTTGGGGTCATAGCTAGGAATATAGTCAGAGGAAGGGAGGACCTGTGTTGTCTTAGGAAACAAGGCAGCCTCTGAGGGCCTCCCAGAAAAGAGGGACAGCGACTCTTTCAGCCAAATACACTTTATTTCTTTTCTCTCTCAGCTGAAAAGGAGGCTAGCACATTCATGGAGCTGCAAATGACCGTCTAGGGGCCTGCTGTGGAGACAGGGAGGGAAGGGGCACAGGACTAACTCCGGGCCAGGGTCTGTGAACAGGGCAGGATCTCTGCCAGCATTTACCCAGTCCATTCCCACAGAGGGTCGCCAAAGAGAGAGCTAGAAACAGGGAAATGTAGATGGAATAGTTAGGGATGGGGCAACTTCTATGCAGGAGAAGGAGGGAGCCAAAGGGAGAAGTAACAGCCATCAGGGCAGGAAGGAATGGGAGTGTGTGAAGAACAGAAATAAATATCCTGATAAGAGGGGAGGCCAGGTGTGAGGGGTGAGTAGTGATGATGTTTCAAAGGATAATGAGGCAGCAACATCCTTGGATGGGGGCCAGCAGAGAAGCAGGAAGGAGGCCGCCGGGGACAAGGCTGAGGGTGTGAGCTCCCCACAAGGCAGAGGAACAGTTCTCCTGTGGGGTCCAAGGTTTGCCCAGGGAACAGGGAGTAGCAGGCCTGGAGAGGAGCCAGACCTGGGTCAGTGGGAGACAGTGTCTTCAGGAGCTGTCAGATGCCTCTCTGATTTAGGCCAGCGTACAGGTCCCTCTGGCCTTTCCGGATGGGCTAGGGGTGGAATAGAGAGGGGGTGGTCAGCAGGGTGGGAGGAGGTCACTCCTGAGAAAGAAGGGCCTCTGAAGAACCTTAGACCAGGGGTCAGGAGGCAGGCTCAACTGGTAAGAGATTTGATCTGGTCACCTCCTGTGAGCCTCAGTTTTCCTGTCTCAAAAATGGGAAACTAAAGACCCAACTCTTGGGGCTTTTCTCAGAATTAAATGAAGTCACTCGTGCGAAAGTGAAGAGCATGCTCTTGACTGGTGCTCAATAAATATTTGTTGAGTTTGTCCAGGTGTGATATTCAAAATATTTAACAATTCGTAGTGCACATACACTGAGCAATCAGAACAATCCTGGTGGTTCTCTGCTATGCCAGGCAGTAACTCTTCAGTTGCCCAATCTAGAGGTGGTCCAGTGGGGGACGGGCTGTGATGTCTGGCAGTGTGTGTGCTGGGGATGGAGGATGGAGGAAGCTTGGGGCTATTCACCAGTGAAATATTTTCATATTCCAACAACTGGTAGGTGCATGCCAGTGGAACATCAGTCATGAGTTTATCATGTTAGAGTCTGGGTGTATGGTATTCCCCATGGCTGTCGCCCAGCTAATGAATAAGCCAGAGAAATAGGAGCAGCACCTCACCCCTACCACCCGTGGTTGTGGAAGCCCTGCAGCCTTTGAGATGGCCCCGTTCTACTATGATGGATGCAGAGGTGGGCACATGGTGGGTTGTCCTGGAGCCCTGAGGGAGAGGATTTGAAGTGTCTGATGGACCAGATGGACAGTCCCACCTGTCCCCTTCTCTCCTAGAAAGACCCCTCCCCCCACTTTATCCCTTGTTACCTCATAGTCTGGGTTGGGTACAGGTGGTGGCCTCTCCCTGTTTTGCCCTGCAGAGGAAGGAAGGGAAAAATATTCATTTCCATGAGGAAACACCAATCTTGTCAGAATGAGACCCAGATTAAGGAGGGCGAACTCCCCTCTACTTCTTTTTTCTATTTCAGCTGCCCTTTCTCTTTGCTTTCTTTCATCCCATCTCTAATGACCCCACACTGTCCTTATCATTTGTGACCTCAGCTAAAGGTCCTTCTGCTGTTTCCCACAGGTTGGAGTTGGGAGGGCAAGGAAAAGGCAGGAACTAATGTCCCAAAGTCTCCCCAAAGATTGAGGGGTAGAGTCTGATTACTCCAGGACACTGACAGGCACTTGAAGAAGCCCATCCTGGTAGTAAACGTTTTTGCATTTTTCAAGGGTGGAGAGGACAGGAGTGATCTGAAATGGGACACTCTCTGTCAAGATCTTGGCCACACTGTGAATGTTCTAGAGAAGCTGTCTTGACCTAGCCCTGGACTTGCCAGCCCATCCTGGCCTGGGCTGGACATCCCCCCTTGGCGGGAATCTCCTCCATGGTCTTACCCCTGGGCCTGCTGCCAGCACCCGCTCCTCTCGTCACAGGCACGGCCCTGGCCTTTCTGCTCTTGCTCCAGTAATACACCAGCAGCAGCAAGCCCAAAGTGATGCAGATGTCCACTATGATGATTGCGCCCACCACCGTCAGATCCGCCTCCACGCAGTTCTCACACACTGTGGGGTGGGGAGTGTGGAGAGAAGAAGAGAAATCACCCAGAAAGGAAAACACAGGACACTGGAGATGAGGAAGGAAAAAATGAAGGTCGTTCTCCCTTTAATACTCACATGCCTGCCATGGTCAGACACCCCCTGCCCCCTTTCAACACGTTTATAACAACAAGCAAACTATGGTGTTCATGCGTAGAGGCTCTGCAGTCAGACAGTCCTGGGTTCAAGTCCCAGCCATGCTACTCACTAGCTGTGAAAGCTGTGGAATGTGTGTTCAACTCACAAAACCTCTGTTTCCTCATCTATAAAATGGGAGTAAGATAGCACTCAACCCATATGGTGGTTAAAAGGATTGTGTGAAAAGCCCCGGCAAGTATTTGGTATAGTGCTTAAAACTTAATAAGCACTCAATGATTGTTAGCTATCATTATTGCTTATTAATATGCCTTAGTTTATGACATTTTAGTAGAGTGGCTTTGAGTCCTTTTGGTAAATCTTGGAGAATTCCTCTCTGGATAAAGCATCGGATAAACTAATATTGGTGT
Source organism: Hyperoodon ampullatus (assembly GCF_949752795.1). Lineage (NCBI taxonomy): Eukaryota > Metazoa > Chordata > Mammalia > Artiodactyla > Ziphiidae > Hyperoodon > Hyperoodon ampullatus. Next base: position 95,789,420 of record NC_136920.1, read on the forward strand.
CCCGTAATTCTGGACATGATATAATGCAAAGGACCCAATCTTGTCTCTTGGGACATTGTAGTTTTAGATCTAGAGCTGACTGAGTTTACCCAGACAGCCCCATATTGGTGTCTAATCTATATTTCAGAAAACACTGATGCTGTGTGGCCCCAGACAGTCCCGGATTGAGTGTCACAGAAGCACAAAGATGCCAGGGGACTGTGAGTTGGGTTAGGGGAAATATTGGGAATGCCCTTCTGAAATGGTCCTCCCTAAAGAGTCTAATAGTGCTTGCTCTGAAGATCTATATTACCTCTTGCTTTCAGGTAGATCACATGATTCTTGTCCTTTGAGCAGGTATAATATCCGCTGTTCTCTATTTCTGAAAAATCCTTCAGTAACAGTGGGTTGTTATGATGGGGCATGTCATTATCATCTTTTTTCCAAGTTATTTCCTCAGATACAGTATCCTCAGGGCATGTCAGCTCTACACTGTTTCCAGAGATGGAGACTTTATATACTGGGGAATGGGACAAAAGAGAAGGGAAATTAAGGGGAGAACCCAGTAAGACTTAAGGCAAATTAGTAGCAGAAGAATCAACCAAATGCGGAAAGTCCTCTGACATCCTAGATCTTAGATTTTCTTGTCAAAAGGGAACTCTGCTGGCTGGGAGTATGAAAGAGGAGATATGTAGGAGAAGGGGCCCTAGAGAAACTTTTGAAGGTGCCTTCAGAGTTTAGGCATGGACATGGGGACTTGGAAGGGCAGGAGGGAAGTAAAGAAAATCCACAGCAGTCCTTATTTGTAATGTTTCTAAAATGGGAGTTAGAAATATGAGGTTGGGAGGACCTCAGTTCTTGGGGTTAATCTCTCTCAATCAGTTCCTTCTTCCCAACCACTGACTTGCATCATCAGATAGGGCAGATATAAAAGACTGATAAACTTACATTTCAGTGTTTGTGTTTGTGTAACTTCATCTGAAAATGAAAAAAGGAAGGAATGGTAAGAAAATAACCTTGGTTTAAGTTTAAATTGTAGGGGAAAAATTTCAAGTGGAACTAGGTACTATCCCCAAGAATTCCCAAAGAGGGCCTGTTTTTTAGGGAGCTCCAAGTCTTGAAGGTGAGGTATGTACTTGTCCTATAAGATATGCTCATAGACAAAACTCAGATACATCAATCTGAGAATATACCAGCATGTGCTTCTAGACTTAGATCCACTAGAGCTCAGAGTCTTAAAATCCTAAAGCTAAAAAATTCCAGTCATCTTCAAGCTTATTCTCTTGCGTTAGCAAGAACCATATTCCAGATAGATATGAAAGGGTCTTCTCAGAGATAAAGACCTTTGTACATTTGAATCACTGATACTTGGGTTTACCTGTTTTTCGTTATTCAGAAGCTCTTACTTAAAACTAACAGAAACCCTCATAGTAGAGATCAAATATCTTTCTTCTTATTCCATGCCACTTTTCTGTTATTGCCCTTAAATTATGTGAAGCACTATGCACATTTTAAGGAAATAGTTCTTCTAATAAAATGTGACTTTATTTTAAATTATATATGAGTGCAATCAACTCTCAATTTTTTTTTTTTTTTTTTGCGGTACGCGGGCCTCTCTCTGTTGTGGCCTCTCCCGCTGCGGAGCACAGGCTCCGGACACGCAGGCTCAGCAGCCATGGCTCACGGGCCTAGCCGCTCCGCGGCATGTGGGATCTTCCCGGACCGGGGCACGAACCTGTGTCCCCCGTATCGGCAGGTGGACTCTCAACCACTGCGCCACCAGGGAAGCCCCTCAATTATTTTTGTTAGAACTATTGGTGTGGACAACTGAAATCCACTATTATAATTTGGGGATCCAGCCAAATTCCCCACAGTAAGCAATTTTGCCCTGGGAAGTGGGCTGGGGAGCACCCTCATTTCCTAGAAAACTTGTGGCTGGGACACTGGGCGGCACTAAGCTATGCTTGAGCCTGTATATGACAGCTGGAAGAGTGGAGAGTGGTGCTCAGAGACAGCCCTCTCTCTGTTGGGGGTGTTTTGCTACAGTGTGCTGTTGGGGACAGAGCACTGGGCTGAGTCAGTAGCACTGTGTTTGAATCCCAGATCTGCTTTAGGCTGTGACCAAGGGAAAATCATTTAACTTCTCAGAGCTTCAGTTTCTTCATCTGGGAAATGGAGATAAAACATCCACTTCACAGGGTATTCGTGAGAATTAAATGGATTATGAAGGTGAAAATGGATGGTGCATAGCAGATGCTCAAGGAAAGCATTAGTTACTTTCTTCCTTTCCTTCTGGGGGTCCTGCTAATGGAGAACAGAACAGAGTTCTGCCCCAGTTGCTCAGTCAGCCCTCCAGCTGAGATCATACGGAATGTAAACAAGTCATTCTCCAGGTGGATCTATCTGCTAATAATTGGGAGTTGAGTATAATGACAATAGATAGTCTATAATATTTTGATTTGGGAATCATTTTTCAGCTCTGATATTTCTTAGAAATATAAAACTAGAAATCATAAACAAAATAATTTAGAAGTAAATAGAAGTTTCACTCTGATTGGTGTGTTTGTTTGGAAAAGCAATGTAATGGAAATTGCTCACAACTCCTTTTGGCACAAATGCAGTAGCAGAGCTCAGACCAGCACATTCTCATATGAGGGCCTAGATGTCTACGCTCACAAAACTTTTATACACATCATAATGATTAAAAAAATGAACTTCAGCATCAGCTAAATCTGCATTTATATTTCTCTCTCTGATTGGACTATATATTTATTTTCTAAGCCTTGGTTTTCTTACCTGTAGAATAGGGATGTTAGGAGAATTATATGAGGAAATTCAGGTAAAATATTAAGGGCAATACATAGAATACACATGCTCAATAAACTTTAATGCATATTAATTAGTCTGCATACTTCCCATATAATGATAGCTAAAATCCACCCCCTGCTTTCTATACATCAGATAATGTTCTAAGTAAATTACTCATTCAGTCCTCATAACAACCCTACCAGCTAGGTATCATTATTATTTCCATTTTGCATGTAATGATGCTATGGCACAGAGAAGTTAAGTAAATTATTCAAAGACACTCAGCAAATAAGAAGTTGAGCCAGGATTCATATATGACTGTCTAGATTCAGAGTTAGACTCTTAACCTCACACTACATGGCCTTCTCCTCTGCCTGAGATATTCTTCCTTAAAATATAAGCTCACCCTTTAAAATTCAGCTCAAGAATCACCTCCTCTGGGGAGCTTTCCCCAACCATCCTCTGTAGAGTTGACCACTCTTTATATTTTATTCTGTATCTACCCATAACATGCAAAAGACTATATTATCAATTATTTGTCTTTCAAATAAGACCATCAGCTTTTTTTTTTTATGACCATACCACCTGTCTTGAGGGATCTTAGTTCCCCAACCAGGGATTGAAACTGGGCCCTCCGCAGTGAAAGCGTGGAGTCCTAACCACTGGGCTGCCAGGGAATTCCCAAGATCATCAGCTTCTTGAGGGGAAGAAACTAGTGATGCATTCACATGTATGATCATTTATTCATTCAAAAAATATTCATTGAGCACCTACTATGTGCCAGGCACTGGGCCAGGTAAATAAGACGCCATCTCTGCTTTCAATGAATTCATGATTTACACAAAAACTTGTGGTGGCTCCAACACCTACATGTATATTCTTTCCTGAATGGATGCTCAGGGATACACATCACGCTCAGCTATAATCAGACCTGACAGTTAGCAACAAACATAGGCACATATCATTGAAAGATAATTGTATTTTCCCTCTAATAGTTCTGGTTCTTAGTATTTATTACTATGATTGTCTTCTATGACCATTTTGTTCCACATTTGAAAGGAAGTCGTACAGAGTGAAAATCATCTTACCAGTTTCTTCGAAATCTGAAAAGGAAATGATAAGAAACTGTTAGCAATACTCCTATCAGCTACTAAGATCAGACCCTGCTGCCATGGGTTAGGACTCTTCCCTCAACCTTTAGAAAACAATGGATATGTTTGGTAGTGTATATATGTCCATGCCACTCTCTCACTTTGTCACAGCTTACCCTTCCCCCTCCCCATATCCTCAAGTCCATTCTCTAGTAGGTCTGTGTCTTTATTCCCATCTTACCCCTAGGTTCTTCATGACCTTTTTTTTTTTTTTTCTTAAATTCTATATATATGTGTTAGCTAGTGGAAAGCAGCAGCATAGCACAGGGAGATCAGCTCGGTGGTCTGTGACCACCTAGAGGGGTGGGATAGGGAGGGTGGGAGGGAGGGAGATGCAAGAGGGAAGAGATATGGGAACATATGTATATGTATAACTGATTCACTTTGTTATAAAGCAGAAACTAACGCACCATTGTAAAGCAATTATACTCCAATAAAGATGTTAAAAAAAAGAAAAAAGAAAACAATGGATATTCAAATTCCCCATGGCTGTATACAAAAAGCTGTATAGGATCCTACATTAAACAACTGGTAACGAATTATAAAAAAGGGTTCTAAGTAATCATTTTGACTATAATATATATATTTGGTGTATAAATATAAAAATGTATTTATGAAATCATTACATTGTACGCCTTAAACTCACCCCATGTTATATGTCAACTATATTCCAATAAAGCTGGGGAAAGAAGAAGATCTGTATTGGGCATAAATTAAATGATAAACAAAATCAACCCTAAATGGCCAATAACATGTGGAAGAGGTGAGTTATTCTGAAGCATATCAGTGCTTTTGATATACCCCATCTGTCAATAATGAAACATTAACACATTCTCCATGATATATTAAAAAGAGTATCCAAAGGACACTACAAATTAGGCAGTGTAATGCAATGGAATGGAGACTGGCCCAGTGGCTGCCTTTGAACACAAAATTGGTTCACTCAATTTGGAGGAGCTGACTGAATAGAAAGCCTTCCAATATTGGGACATTCTTGACTCTCTGCAATGACTGAGAAAGTAAGTCCAGGGCAGGCACACTCATATGCATGTGCACACATGAACACATATGCACATACATTCAAAGTAGTTGGACATGTAATTCTGAAAGTGCACTCAAATGCTGCCCCAGAGGCTTATTCAGTGCATCTCCATGCAGGCATTCAAGCCACAAACCCTCTACAAAAATCTCCCATCAAATATGAAATGCAAACAAATGAAAACTGTTTGCACTTTTTTAGTTGTCTCAATTTTTTTCTTTTGAATAGTTAAGACTCATTATTTCCTATGATCTCTGTTTCATTCCTCTTCTTGGCTAGAACTATCTCTAGACTTATGAAGAAAAGGCAGAGGAGAAGATGATAGAAACCTCTTTTATTGGTATCTGTGGGAGCTCTGTGGGAGGTCTAATGAAAACTCCACTCATAAATACAAAACACATTGGGCTGACTTCATAACGAGGAAAGAAAGCATATCTCACCTTCTTCTGCCCAAGCACCAACTAGAAAATAAATAAGAAAAAAAGAGTTAGTAAATGTGAGTGCCTGAGATTCCAAGCAGAAAAAGTTCTAAGGCCTAGTCTGCCCATTTCTGAAGATCTAAGGTCCTTTCCACCCACTGCTGGATCACAGTTATTCCTATACCCCAGATAGGTGACAAAGACTGCTGCGTACTGACCACGGGTTCCTGGCCAATTCGGGATGAAACAGAAGAAGAAAGCATCTAGCGTTAAACATGAACACACAATATTTAGCAAACAGAAGTTAGAAAACGTTGAGGGTACATCTGGGGAGACTGGAGAAACAGCCAAAGAAGTTTGCAGCCCAGCCACAATTTTGAAAAGAAATCTCTGACTGTGGAAGAAAAACAAGCTCTGGGTTAGGTACAAAGACTGAGATTCTTGTTCCATCTCTGACTCCTGCTTGTCTGATGGTTTGGTTTTTCCATTTGTTTCCTACTTGAGAAAGAGATGGAAATATTTGAAACCATTTATTCATCAACTAGAAACTGTGCATTGAAGAGTCCCACCATATTTCCACTGGGCCCTCCAGAGTCCCCACACTTAGCAGTAATTTGGATTCTTTATAAAAATCAGTTTCCCTGACATTGCCTTAAAGTTTTTGTTTTTTAAAAAAAATTAATTAATTTTATTTTTGGCTGCGTTGGGTCTTCATTGCTGCTTGTGGGAGTTCTCTAGTTGTGGCGAGTGGGGGTTACCCTTCGTTGTGGTGGGTGGCCTTCTCATTGCAGTGCCTTCTCTTGTTGCGGAGCACAGGCCTAGGTACGTGGGCTTCAGTAGTTGTGGCACGCAAGCTCAGTAGTTGTGACTCACGGGCTCTAGAGTGCAGGCTCAGTAGTTGTGGCACATGGGCTTAGTTGCTCCGCTGAATGTGGGATCCTCCCGGACCAGGGATCGAGCCCATGTCCCTTTCATTGGCAGGCAGATTCTTAACCACTGCACCACCAGGGAAGTCCTGCCTTAAAGTTTTATGTGTACCTCTTTTATCAACAGCCTCTATATTGGGTGAGACACCCCTCCCAACTGCCTCCTGCCCGCACCTGCATAACCAGAGCAGACTGGGCACATTCTCACGATGCCAAATCTCTAGAGATGCTTGGGTCTTTGGTATTCTCTCTCTCTCTCTCTCTCCCCCTCTCTGCAGAGCATAGTTTATACTATAGGCCTCTAAGCCAATTCCTTGAAGGAGTCACACTCTGCCCCTTGACACTCCAAATGTGTTTCCTGGACCAGTAGCAGACGAATAAGCCAGAGAGCTTATTAGAAACGCAGAATCGCAGTCCCACTCCAGACCCACTGAAGCAGAAGTTGCAATTTAACAATATCTCCCTGTGATTTGTATGAACATTCAAGCTTGAGAAACCCAAGATGAAGCAGGAAGTAGAGAAACCATGGCTGTAGCTCTGAGATGGGAGCCCCAGCTGTGATAGCAGTTTCTAGGTCTCTGAAATAAAACCCTTGTGAGCTGCCTGGCATCATGTCGTGCTGTCATTAAGAGCACAGGCCCATAGGCAGTCCTGAGTTCCCAGATCAGCTTCAGCACTTACTAACTGTGTGGTTCTAAACAAGTTATTGAGCTTCTTTGAGTATTAGTTTCTTCATCTGTAAAATAGGGGATACATATAACATTTATCTTCCAAGGTGGAGGTAAGGATTAAATTAGCTAACACATGTAAAGACTTTTTAAACAAGGTATCTGACACTCAATAAATGGCAACCTTTAAAAGAATCTTCTTTGTCTGTTATGAGATATGGAAATGCTCTTGGTTATTTATCAATTTATATTCCACCTTGCTTCAAAAAGGACTAAAGTAATTGAAAGCTCTTTGTCAACTGAAGAAGACTGAAAATTATGAGGTGTTTCATTGTCTCAGATACTAAGCTTGCTGTATACCCTGTGCAGAGTTTGGGTTCAACTATCTAGTCTCCTCACAACAAAGAGTGAAGGTTAACTCTTCTAATCTCTTCTGTGTTAGTTCTTAAGGGCTTGGCTGTTCATTGACAGAATGAGCTTGTTCTCAGAGGCACAAAGACCGCCTTGCTTTCAGTAGATATGATCATCCCAACTGCTTTCCTTTGGCTGTTCTCTGAAAGGTCTCCTGGGCATGCACTAGCCTCCAGCCCTGGTTCCCTATGCTAACATTGCACAAACACTTTATATTTTCTAGTAAATGAGGTTCCTTGGTACCACTGGGCAGCACCAGCTTAGGCTGTGAGCCTTCCATGGTCTGGAGAAACACCCCCCTTTTCATTCCATCCTACTCACCTGATAAGAGGCAGAGTCCCAGAACTCTCCAGAGATTCCCCGACTGCATCCTTCCCTCACCAGACACACACTCTACCTAAGATGGCGGAGGCCAGTTGGCTTATAACTTCTGAAAAAGAAGCCAGAGGACTTTTTCAAAACCCCTGATGGAGATGAGGACCCTGGGGCCATTGCTTTCAATGCTGGGATGAAGAAGGGGGCTTTGTAAGAGGGAGACTCACCATTTTCCGAAGCAGGCACCTAAGGCTGGGAGGGGAGGCGGGTTTCTGAAACCTACACAGGAAGTGTGGAGGGGCCTCTGGGCCTGCAGGGTTCTACGTCACTGGGAAACGTTCGAGGCAGAAGCAGCCACCTGGGTTGTCTGGGGAGAGTTGGGCCCCACATCCTCCCATTGGACGAGCAAGACCTGAAGGTGCTGTGAAAAATACCTGCAGTTTAGTTGTCTGGGCCTTGCACAGTGCAACCCCCATGTCGGGGGGGTCCCTTCTCAGAAACCCCTGCCCGCCAAACAAGCTGTGACAGGCAGAGAGAGGAGCACCAAAGAGCTGCTTTCTTTATGGTGTATGTGGCATGGGGCAGCAAGGCACAGCCATTTTATTAGCAAAACTGTTGGCTCGAAAAGACATGTTGACTTAAAACCATGAGATGCCATTCTTTTTCACCTATCATATTTGCAAAAATATTTACAAACACAATATTCAATGTTGGAAAGGGTAAAGCGTGACAGTCTCAGAATCTGCTGATGTGAGTGCAAACGGACACAGCCTTTCTTCATTTTTGAGCATGCATCAATCAAATGCTTACCGGGTGCCAGGCACCGTGCTGAGGGCTTTACCAACAGATCTCACTTAATCCTCAAAACAACCCTCTAAGGTAGGTATTATTTGCGTCCCCATTTTATACTTGAGTAAACTGAGGTTCAGACAGGTTATTTAAGTTGTCACAGATTACAGAGCTGGGACCCTGGAAAACATTTTGGTGAAATTCATTGATTCAGTAAATATTTGATATCTACTATGCTGTAGTATGTGCTGGGTGCTAGTAATAGAGCAGTCACAAGATAGTCCTTGTGGAGGATGAAAGGAAATATGGACATTAAACTGATTATTTCATGAGATTGATGCTGAGAAAGAGGAAATACAGGGGCTGTGGGAGTGATACAGGGGGGCCTAATATACTCTGGGGGTAGAGAAATTCACCCTTCTCAGGGTGACATCTAAGCTGAAACCTGATGGAGGAATAGGGGTGACCCAGGTGCAGGGCGGGGCGGGAGAGCAAGTAAAGTATTCCAGACAAAGGGAGCATCATGTTTGGAGCCTGGAGATGAGGAAGAGAGGCATTCAAGAAACTGGAAGTCCAGAAAGGCAGGTAACAGAGTGAGAAGGAAGGTAAGAAATGGGACCAGAAACTCAGCAGGTTCCAGATAGGGAGGGATTTGCAAGCCTTGTTAAAGATTCCTAAGGATTATTTTAAGGGCAATGGGAAGTGATGGAAGGGTTTAAAACAGGAGGATGACAGCATCAAATTCTTTAAACATTAAAAAATTTTTAAATGAAAAAATTAATTATGGAAGTAATACATGCACGTTACAAAGAAGAGCACAGAAGGGTACATACAACAGTCTCTCACCTCACCTCGACTCAGCCCTATTTTTCTCCCTAGAGAAAACCACTTCTAACTTTGTAAACTGTTTTTTTTCTGGTGGTTACCTTCTTTTTTTTTTTGTTGGTACGCGGGCCTCTCACTGTTGTGGCCTCTCCCGTTGCGGAGCACAGGCTCCGGACGCGCAGGCTCAGCAGCCATGGCTCACGGGCCCAGCCGCTCCGCGGCATGTGGGATCTTCCCGGGCCGGGGCACGAACCCGTGTCCCCTGCATCGGCAGGCAGACTCTCAACCACTGCGCCACCAGGGAAGCCCCTGGTGGTTACCTTCTTATCTCTAAATGTGCATTGTCATCATTCGGGTTCTCTGGGAAACAAACTTTGCAATGGAGATTTGTGTGCAGGTGGCTCATGGAGGGAAGCACAGGAACAGCACCTGTCAGGGAAGGAAGCGGGATTGGCAGAGGGAGAAGGGGAATTACAACGAGAGCTCAGCCAATCCCGTGGGGAGTTCCCAGGCTAGGATTATAATAGGGAAGAACCTTGTATTCTATTACAACTTAATCACTAAAGTGATGTTACCTATAAGCTTAAATTATACATAACGGTCCATCTCTGGGAACCCTGCTTCCGAGGTAATGAGCGTTAAGCTAAAATACCTTTAGCTCACAGGGAGCATCCTGACCAGGCCCACCTGTGAATGAATGCAGGAAGGAAGTCCAGGACTTTATACCCTCCCTTTTCCATATAAAAGAAGCCTGAATTCTAAATTTGGGAAGATGGTTCCTTGGAGCACTAGTCCACCATCTCTTCCATCTGCTGGCTTTTCGAATAAAGTGGTCATTCCTTTCCCCAATAACTCCTCTCTCTATTTATTGGTCTGTTGTGCAGCACGCAGTATGAGCTTGGACTCGGTAACAGGATGACCGGTCAGAGTGGTCCTGAATTGAGACCACAGGTATATCATCTAGTTTTGCTTATGAGCTGGTTCCAGAGAGGTGGGAACTTGGGTGTTACAGCTGCTTCCACTGAGAACGATGTCTGTGAAAGGGCTCAGCTGTGGGCTTTCAGAGGATACTCTCCCAGCAGCCAGGGGAGTAAGCAGTCCTCAAGGGGGAACCTGGGCAGTACCCATGCAGTTCACCCCTTGCACTGCTCAGATCCACTTGCTGTATAAAAATTTCACGCCGTTTTTAAAACAGCCTTTTCAGGGTTCTGGTTGATCTCTTTTCCTGGAGAAGCTTGTGAAAGGAAAATTACAGTCCCACTACACAGCTCTTCTGGGGGTCCCATCTGACAGTCATCATCTCCCTCCTTTATTACTCTTCTAGATTGCTCCCGGCCTTGGCTAGCCCTTCTGCTGACCTAAGAGAAGACATAACTTGGGGAGCCTGAGCCCCTGGTCGGCATGGCCTTCTCAGGCCGTGAACCCCGGGTTCTATATGTATTCTCCCTGCCCCCTGCAGCCCTGACTCCTCCTGATGATAAGGAGAGATTCATCCTGCTGGGAGAGCAAATTATTTTTTTGCCTACTGGTCTCTTGGCAGGGGAGACAGCAGTTGTAGCTTAGTTTAATAGGACTCTTGGTGTGTACTATGGTGGAAGCATTCTGCCCCTGGAAACCATGGCCTCTAGAAACTCAGAGTCTAGAGTCACAGGGACAGGAAACACAAATTTCCTAAATGCTTCACTGGGTAATGGTAAATATGGATGCTCCTACTTCCAACCCTTGCTTCCTGGATGCATATATTCTATGTCTTGGGGATGCAGTATCATATTATAGTCACTGATTTAAGATGTGTGTCACATCCTGAAGGATAGTGCCCCAGGCTGCAGGGTGTCATCTTTAAGTTGATACCTTAGCTATGTCTTCAAAAGGCTATTCCATTGGTCCATTGGCTGGCAGCTTTAGGATGGTGTGGTGTATGATAGGCCCAGTGGATCCCATTGTCGTACATCTATATACCTTTGTTATAAAGTGGGTTCCATGGTCTGTTGTGATGCTATGCAAGATCCAGTGCTTATGGATCAGACAGTATGTGAAATCTTGGAGAGTAGGACTAGCTGAGGCATTACAGGCAAGAAAGTCAAACCCGTACCATTCATTTGATAGAATTGAATATTTATCAATTCCTTTCAAATGAATTGAGTCCTTTCCAGGTTTGGTTTGGAAGGGTCCAATGTAATCATCTTGCCAGGAAGTGGCTGGTTGGTTTCCCCCAAGGATGGTCCCAAATTACAGGCTCAGCACTGGACTCTGTTTTGGGAGCGGCAGTAGCTAGATCAGCCTTGGTGAGTGGAAGCTCACACTACTGTACCCAGGTAGAGCCTCCATCACTGCCACCAATAGTTACTGCATTCATAAACCCATTGTCCCTGTGTTGGGACGGCTGAGGACAGAGGCTAGTTGACATTAGCTGGCCAAGTCATTTTCTTCTACTTTGTGTTGTAGTGCCTCTTCCATGATGGATGTTCTCTGGTGGGTGTTAACTCATGACACAAAGACCTACACACTTTATAAAGATGCCCATTGGTCCATACACATGCCTCTTCTCCATACTTTCTTGCTCCCAATCTTCTAATCTTATTTAAAATCCCTGATCAATAAATTAAGCCATCCACCACTGTGCATGAATCTTTATATATGCAAACACCCATAAAGTGGATGACCAGGTACCATGCCAGAAGCTCTGCCCTTTGGGAGAATCTCCCCTCACTACTGGCTTTCAAGGCTACTTTTAAAAATTTTATTTTAATTTTTTTGGCTGCGTTGGGTCTTCGTTGCTGTGCACGGGCTTTTCTCTAGTTGTGGTGAATGGGAGCTACTCGTCATTGAGATGCACGGGCTTCTCATTGCGATGGCTTCTCTTGCTACAGAGCACGGACTCTAGGCCTGCGGGCTTCAGTAATTGCAGTGTATGGGCTCAGTAGTTGTGGTGCATAGACTTAGTTGCTCCACGGCATGTGGGATCTTCCTGGACCAGGGACTGAACCCGTGTCCCCTGCATTGGCAGGCAGATTCTTAACCACTGCACCACCAGGGAAGTCCTCAAGGCCACTTCTGAGTGGCCTGCAGGGATACAGCAGTCCATTTTGACTTGCATCCACATACTGAGCTGACATCTGTCAACAAAGATCAGGCTTTATTCTGATAAATAAATGATCAGGTGGAGGACATAGGAGTATGGGCTAGGTACTCCTGCAGCTTGTATCCTCTGTAGCTACTCATGCCTGAACCAGACTGTATTCCTTACATATTATGATGGATTGCTGCTATATCCACCCAACTTTGCAACTTGGTGGATCTGACAAGTGCCTAACTTATAATGGGCAGTTCTTTTTTTTTTTTGCAGTACGCAGGCCTCTCACTGATGTGGCCTCTCCCGTTGCGGAGCACAGGCTCCGGACACGCAGGCTCAGCAGCCGTGGCTCACAGGCCCAGCCGCTCCACGGCATGTGGGATCTTCCCGGACCGGGGCACGAACCCGTGTCCCCTGCATCGGCAGGCGGACTCTCAACCACTGCGCCACCAGGGAAGCCCTATAATGGGCAGTTCTGACTTAATGGCCAAGTGATGTCCCATAGTCAGTCACTCAACTCTACCAGTGTGTCTGTTCTAGTAGCTTGCCTGGAGCTGTTTCTCCAATGGTATACAATTCTCTGCTGAAGATGGAATGTCCTTGCTCCAGAACCCTATGTGTCAACATTGTGATCCTCCTACTAGAAATTGCCATAGGGACTTCCCTGGTGGTTCAGTGGTTAAGACTCCGAGCTTCCACAGCAGGGTGTGTGTGTTTGATCCCTCGTCAGGGAACTAAGATCCCACGTGCCATGCAACATGACCAAAAATAAATAAATTAATTAAAAAAAAAAAAAGAACTTGTCATAAACTCCGAAAGGCAACTTTTCTCACCACAGATATTTCTAATTACCATCAGACATGCCAAAATATGGCCCAGGTTGCAGAACTCCTTGCACTGCAACCTGGACTTGCTGCAGAGCCCTTTACTGCTATGGGCTCCACCCAAACCTGGAAGAGTTCCAGGTCACATGGTAAATAATCAAGTGTGGAGTATGCTCCTCCAAAACATGAAGTGCTGTGTTTCCTTCTTAGAGTTAGCATCGGTGCAAGGTGCAATAACATGTCTTCTACATTGGAAGGCATGGCCTGGCTGGCCCAAGACCCTGGACTCCTAAAAAGGCCACTTAGCTGGAAGTTCCCTGAATCTTCATAAGGTTTATCTCCCATTCCCCAAAGCCTCAAAGTACTTGCCATTTCTTGCTTATTCGATTTGGCTAGCGTTGATGTTATTGATATAGTAGACTGCTATAATGTTCTCAAGAATGTCCAGATCATCCAGGTCCCTTCAGCCTATGTTATGACACAGAATGGACAAATTAACATAGCCCCAGGCAAGACCAGGAAAGTATATGTCTGTTATGTCTGTTTCCTGTGTGTGAATGCTCTAACAAAGGTATTACATTTGGCACAGCTGCTGCAGTTGGGGTTATTATTTGGTTTTCAGTAATTCACTCTCATGTACAATGATGCCTCATTTTTTGCAAAAGCCAAATTAGTGAATTAAATGGGGATATGATAGAATCATTGTTCCAGCATCCTTTAAGTCCTTCAAAGTGACACTAATCTCTACCATTCCCTTTACGGTGCCATATTATTTTTTATTTATAATCTTGGCTGGGAGTCATGGACAGTTTCAAGGGTTTCTGTTGGCTTTTCCTAACACAACAGCTCTTACAGGTTGAGGAAGCTAGGGGAGGGTTCTGCCACCTGCTATGTCCATAAATGTCCCTTGGGTCATTTGAAAGTCATATGGGGTGTTGGATAATTTTTTGTTTTGCTAACCTATTCTGTGCATGGCAAGATGCCAGCATTTGGTCGACTATAGGCCTATAGCATCCCACACAAACAACCCCACACCCCTTTAGAGAACAGTGCCACCTTAGTTGAGAATTACTGTTCAAAAGCTTTCCTCCATCCTGGGTTTATAGAACCCAGTCTCCAGTTCCCTCTCAAAATGAACAGAAGGAAGCAACAACTGACTAGGAAATCAGCAATATGGGCACATAAATGCTTGGTATGAAATGTCTCTAGTCCTCTGAACTTTGCCCTCACTCAACCTGCTCCACAGCCACTAGACCAGCCCAGAAGCCCACTCTGTTCACTGGGAGTCTATTAGGTATGTTCTCCCCTCTGGCTTCCCAAATGGTCCCCACCTCTCAGTTCCTAGCAAACTTGCAGTCCCCAAGCAGTGGAGTCTTTTTTTTTTTTTTTTTTTGAGGATCGATTAAAAAAAAATTGTGGTAAAATATACATAACAAAATTTACCATCTTAACCATTTTTAAGTATACAGTTGAGTAGTGTTAAATACATTTGTATTGTGTAGCCAATCCCCCGAAGTCTTTTCATCTTGCAAAACAGGAACCGTATATTCATTGAAAAACAACTCCCCATTTCCCCCTGCCTTCAGCCCCTGGCAACCATCATTCTATTTTCTGTCTCTATGAATTTGACTCTCTCATTTAAGTGGAATCATATGGTATTTGTCTTTTTGGAACTAGCTTATTTCATTAGCATAGTGTCCTCAAGATTAAGACTGAATAATATTTTATCCTATGTATATGGCATATTTTGTTTATTCACCTGCTGATGGACTCTTGGGTTGCTTTCACCTTTTGGCTACTATGAATAATGCTGCTATGAACATGGGTGTACACATATCTCTTCAGGACCCTTCAGTTCTTTTGTGTATATACCTGGAAGTAGAATTGTGGGATCATGTGGTAATTCTATGTTTAATTTTTTTTTTTTTGTGGTACGCGGGCCTCTCACTGTTGTGGCCTCTCCCGTTGCGGAGCACAGGCTCCGGACACGCAGGCTCCGCGGCCATGGCTGACGGGCCCAGCCGCTCCGCTGCATGTGGGATCTTCCCGGACCAGGGCACGAACCCATGTCCCCTACATCGGCAGGCAGACTCTCAACCACTGCGCCACCAGGGAAGCCCTATGTTTAACTTTTTGAAGAACTCCTACGCTATTTTCCACAGCAGCCGCACCATTTTACATTCCCACGAACAGTGCACAAGTTTCCGACTTATCCACATCTTTTATCAACACTTTTCTGTTCTTTTGATAATAGTCATCCTAATGGGTGTGATGTGGTATCTCATTGTAGCTTTGATTTACATTTCCCTGATAATTAGTGATGTTGAGTGTCTTCTCATGTGCTTGTTGGCCCTTTTATATCTTATTGGGAGAAATGTCCATTCAAGTCCTTTGCTCTTTTTTTTTTTTTTTTTTTTTTTTTTTTGCGGTATGCGGGCCTCTCACCGTCGCGGCCTGTCCCGCTGTGGAGCACAGGCTCCAGACGCGCAGGCCCAGCAGCCATGGCTCCCGGGCCCAGCCGCTCCACGGCACGTGGGATCCTCCTGGACCGGGGCACAAACCCGTGTCCCGTGTATTGGCAGGTGGACCCCCAACCACTGCACCACCAGGGAAGCCCCCGAATTCCTTTTTTAAAAAAAATATTTATTTATTTTGGCTGTGCCAGGTCTTAGTTGTGGCATGCAGGACCTTTAGTTGCAGCATCTGGACTCTTAGTTGCGGCATGCATGTGGGATCTAGTTCCCCGATCAGGGATCCAACCCAGGCCCCCTGCATTGGGAACATGGAGTCTTACCCACTGGACCACCAGGGAAGTCCCAGCTCTCCATTTATTTATTTTTAAATGTCTCAATGTTTTATAATTTCCTCTATATAGGTCACATTTTCTTTGGGTTAGATTTTTGTTGAATATACTCTGATACTATGTTAGGTGGTATCTTTTTTTTTTAATTGAGGTATAGTTGATTTGCAATAATATGTTAGCTTCAGGTGTATAACATAGTAATTCAATATTTTTATAGATTACACTCTAAAATTTTTTAAAGCTGTTTTTAGTTAATTGTTGGGGATACAAATGTTTATTAATATTATCTGTTTTTATATATATATATATACACAGATTTTATATATATTAATATATATATTTATATATATTAATCTTATATGTTTCATTGCTAAATTCTCCTATTATTCTTAATCATTTGTTTATAGTCTTTTGTTATGGTATTGTGAAAAATCATGTCATCTGCCAACAATTACAGCTTTAGTTCCTCTTTTTTTGTTCTGTAATCCTCTAATTTGTTTTCCTTATTGTACTGCACTGGACAGGGCTCTGTATGATACAACATGGAATAGAAGTGGGGACATTGGGCGTTCTTCTCAATTCTTAATTTGGAAATGAATCTGCTATTTCCCCATTTAGGATAATATTTGCTGAAGGATTTTAATAGTTATTACTTATCAGGTTAAAGAATTCCCTTCTAGTTCCAATTTACAAAGAATTTTTATCCTGAATAGGCATGGGATTTTATTCAATGCTTTTTCTACTTCTATTGAGTTGCTCATGTAGTTTTTCTCTGAATCTGTTTATGTGGTAAATTACATGTGTAGATTTTCTAATATTAAACCATTGTTGTATAACTGGTGTTGGGCTGCACCCTGCAGGCCTGAACACCTTGTAGTTGCCCAGTTAGTGACCAAAGAAAGAGCCTGGAGACAGGGACAGAGACATCAATGGTTTATTGGACAGGGGATCTTCCACAAAGTGTCCTGGAGCGATACCCCACTGTGTGTGGCAGATGGCCTGGAAAGACATAGTGGCTTTTGCTTTGGGGGGCGTGGGGGTGGGAATTGATGTCAGTTGGGCTCAGTTACCAGGGGCTAATTAAGCCCTATGATTAATTGGATAGTAATGTGAGTGAAACAGCGACTGGTTGAGCAGGAGAGGTACAGAGAGCAAGAGAACAACCATTTGAATGGCCTGACCATACAACTGGATAAATCCTGTTTGGTAGTGGTCCCTTCCATCCTCCCTCCCTCCGTATTTTCTTTCTTCCTTCCTTCCTTCCTTTCTTTCTTCCTTCCTTCCTTCCTTTCTTTCTTTCCTTCTTTCTTTCTGATTTTTCCCTCTATTTTCATTAGTGAAATAGTCTTGAAATTTCTTTGTTACAGTATCTTTGATTTTTGTATTGGCATTATGCTGGCCTCAATGAAAGAGTTAAGTAGTATTTTACTTCTTCAATACTCTGGAAGAATTTAACTTTTTCTGGTATGGTAAGTCATTTGCCACTCATTCACTGGTTTTTCAGCTTCTAAACTTTTGTTCTATTTCCTATCTGCTGTTATTTTCACATTCTCCTTGTCTTTTATGGGTATATGCCATTTTAGTAGGGTTTCAGGAGTGAAAGGGGATAAATAACGTGTGTGTTCAGTTTGTCATACCAAATCTGATATCTCTATTTCCTTTCCCACTTATGCATTTATCTGTAAATTTGGACTAGCTGAGAGTTGATTGTATAAAGAGTAGATTCAGATCTGAGCTTGCATATTTAACTTTAAATTATTCATTTTAATGGAAGAACTAAGAAGCCTATATAACATAAAACAGTACATAGTTAAAAAGATAATTTACCAATTCAGTAGCAATGAGCACCACCAAAGCCCAGATAAGTAGGCCTCAAATACTATTTCACATTAAAAGTAATCAAGGAGGGCTTCCCTGGTGGCGCAGTGGTTAAGAATCCACTTGCCAATGCAGGGGACACGGGTTCGAGTCCTGACCCAGGAAGATCCCACATGACGTGGAGCAACTAGGCCCGTGTGCCGCAGCTACTGAGCCTGCGCTCTAGAGCTCGCATGCCACAACTACTGGGCTCATGTGCCACAGCTGCTGAAGCCCGCATGCCTAGAGCCTGTGCTCCGCAAAAAGAGAAGCCACCGCAATCAGAAGCCCGTGCACCACAACGAAAAGTAGCCCCCACTTGCCACAACCAGAGAAAGCCTGCACACAGCAACAAAGACCCAATGCAGCCCAAAATAAAAATAAAAAATAAATAAATTTATTTTTAAAAAAAGTAATCAAGGATACCTGAAGAATTGTGGATGATTTCAGACCTGGGGCGAGAAGTAGACAAGATGAGGCTGCAACATCTTGTCACATGTGTCAAAAAGACTGTCATATGAGAAATTACCTTGATGTTATGATGGCCTCTTAATATACTATATAACAAACAATCCCAGAGATCACAGAGCAGAATGGTTCACAAACAAAATTAATACCCTTGATTCATTTGGTTTATTAAATCAATTAAAAACATTTAGTGAGTAGCAATGGGAAAGAGATGTGGAAGTTTAATCCCTCTGGGATAGGGTATAAAGCAGTGGAAGACCCACTGGGTGTGAATCCTGTCTACATAATGTTCATCAGCCCTACCTTTCTCTCTGCTGCAAGGACTGGGATTGTGGATGAACAGGGAGGCTCTGCAGATGATGGTGGCTGGATTGCAAACACTCTTGCTCCCATCAAGGGGTTCAGGACATACTACCCCAAAAGATGGCACCTTGGCATATTGAATATTTTAAGCTGAAGGACTTTGAGAAAACAGCAGCAGCAGCAGGAAGCTCACTCTCACCTTCCCCCCTTGCTCTTCTACCCTGAAACATGTAGGTCATAAATCGTCATGTGATAGGTGCCCTACCTATGCCTGGAGGAAAGGAACATTCTTATCTCCAAAGACAGAGGAACTGGAAGAATCTGTCCTTGTGAAATTCCCCCCAGTGTAGAACAATGACCTCATACTCCTCAAACTATTATTCCACCACAATGGTTCACTCTTCAGCAAACCCAGCATAAAATACTCAGGTGTGTTTCTCTGAGTCTTCATTTCCTTATGAAGTCTCCCATGTCCTGCAAAATTACATTAAATCAATGTGTAGGTTTTCCTCCCGTTAATCTTTCTTTGTCAGTTTAATTTTCAGACCCAGCCAGGGACCCTAAGAGGGTCAAGGAAGACTTTCCCCTCTCCTATACTCTTGCTGTAGGAACACAAGGGCAACAATTCCAGGCTACAGCTGTAGCTTGTCAATTACTGTGATAGGCAGTTATGGGTTTTACCTGCGTTTGTCAGGCAGAGTACACAGAGTGCCACAATAGGTGTCACAAGCAAATGACTGATTTAAGATTTTACAAATAGTGAGTGTCTCGGAAGTATCTGGTGTTTCATGTGCCTTGTGTAGATTAGTCGTCACCTACTTAGTCTGTCCACTGCTTCCTATATCAACAGATACCTGCTTTATTCATTAAGGCCTGCTCTACCTCACAAACTACTCACTTCTACACTTAATTTCTTCTATCCTCCTTATTTGTTTCCTTTTCTTATTTTCCATAGCAGACCTGAATATTCTTTTTCCTTTTTTTGGCCACACCGTGCAGCTTGCGGAAGCTTAGTTCCCCGATCAGGGATTGAACCCGGGCTGGGCCCCGGCAGTGAGACAGTGAAAGCACCAAGTCCTAACCACTGGGCCACCAGGGAATTCCCAGACCTGAATATTCCTAAATAACATAGCAACACACCTTACAAGGATTCGAGAGCCAATCTGAAGAGGCTCCCACCAGCTAATGATGGGATAATTTGAGAATCAATAAGTATAATATCTGTAATGTTTGCAATGCATCAAATATGTTTAACGCCATGAGTTTATAATGACACTACAAACAAACAAACACACAAAAAAATCTTTAAATGGTAACAATTGGATGATACTAGTGAACCAGGTTGTTGTGTTCAAAACTAATCTTTCCTGTATGAACTATCCCACTGGGTAACCGTTTAGCAGATGAGGGAGTTTCCCTTCCTAGAAGTAGCCTAGCTAGTAAATGAAGCAGGAATGATAGAATTAGAACATCATAGTTTAAAATGCCTAATGAATGAATGAATGGTTCTAGGCACTGAGCATTGAAGACTGCTTAACAGAACCAAAAAAGATGACATTATGTACCTCTTGAAGGAAGAATACGATACCACATGTGAGGTAGTCTTACAAAAAATCAACTCTGATTCTGACTGAGGCTCAGTCAAGTCTACAGCATGACTCTCAGGTGTGGTCAATCATCACCTGACAACCTGTTAGAAATGCAAAATTTCAGGACTTGCCTGGGACCAGAAACAGAAACTCTGAAGGTGGGGTCCTGCAATCTGTTTCAACAAACTATTCAGAAGAGACTCTGATGCCCACTAAAGATTGAGAAACATTGCTCTAAATCCAATTTATAGGAAATACAGAGGAACATATTACACGACATAATAATGTAGGCAAAAAGTCCAGACTGTGGAAATATCCAGAGACAAATGACTCAGTTTCTTTAAATGTAAATTTCAAGGAAATGAAAAAGTGATGAAGAGGAAGCCATAGATTAAAAGAGACTTAGGAAACATATGGACCAATTGCAAATTTTGCACCTTACTTGGACCCTAATTCAAATATGTAAACTGTATCCTTTTGAATTATGATTTTCTCAGGACACATGTACCCCAATGCACACTGCAGCACTATTTACAATAGTCAGGACATGGAAACAACCTAAATGTCCAACAATAGATGAATGGATAAAGAAGATGTGGTACATATATACAACATGGCTGAATATTACTCAGCCATAAAGAGGAACAAAATTGGGTCATTTGTAGAGATGTGGATGGACCTAGAGTCTGTCACACAGAGTGAAGTAAGCCAGAAACAGAAAAATAAATATCGTATATTAACATATATACGTGGAATCTAGGGAAATGGTACAGATGAACCTATTTGTAGGACAGGAATAGAGACGTAGACGTAGAGAATGGACATGTGGGCACAGGGAGGGAAGAGGAGGGTTGGACGAATTGGGAGATTAGGTTTGACATAAATACACTACCATGTGTAAAATACATAGCTAGTGGGAACCTACTGTTTAGCACAGGGAGCTCAGCTCAGTGCTCTGTGATTACCTAGATGGGTGGGGTGGGGTGGGGTGTTGGGAGGGAGGTCCAAGAGGGAGGGGATATAGGTATACATATAGCTGATTCACTTCATTGTACAGCAGAAACTAACACAACATTGTAAAGCAACTTTACTCCAATTAAAAAAAATAAAACAACAATAAAACACAAATATGTAAACTGTAAAAAACATAACATTTATGAGATAAGTGGAAATTTTAACACTGGATATTTGATATTTAGGAAATGTTAATTCTTTTTAGGTGTGACAGTGGCATTGAAGTTATATTTATGGGTGAAATGATTTTTTTCCATTTGTTCAAAATAAGATTGGATGGATAGGTGAAGGTATAAGTGGAAAAAAGTTGACCATGAGTTGCTGATAATCGGGGCTGAGTGATAGATACCTAGGGGTCATTATACCATTTTGTATACTTTTGTATATGTTTGAAATTCTCTATAGTAAAATAGTAAAAAAAAAAAAGCCTTTGACTTTGTGGGGCTTTGTGAGAACCCATGGGAAGAGGTTTGGTTTTAAATATAGAATCCCCAGAATGAGCGCTAGTTCTTCCATTTATTTTGTAGTGGAAGTGAGCTGGATAGCTGGGCAAATCGCTTCACATCCTCCTCCTCATTTTCTTCATCTGTAAAAAAGAATAGTCATAATTAAAGGATATAATGTCTTCAAATGCTTTGCAAAGAGCTTTGCAGATAGAAGCTTCTAGTATGAAGTGTCTGTGAATTCCTTAAAGCCCAATATGGCATCTTCTAATATTTCTTCAGCACAGTGTGGGGCATATATCAGTTGCTCTTTAAGTGTTTAGCCTCAGTTTTCTTATTCAGTCAAATCATTATTTATTAAATAAATGAATGGATGAGTACATTCCAAATTCTAGGTTTCAGACCTCTAGGTTGAATCATCCATTCAGTAATTAAGACCTAGAATAAATGAATAAAAGTAGGAGACACATCCTGACAATTATGATTTAATACATTACATTATACATATTCAAATAGAATCTATTATATATATTATAGATTATATTTGCTCCCCTCCTTTCATGATGGCTACTAGGCTGAAAACAGTGGAAGGTGGAAAACTCTTGTTCAGTGTAGATTTTTCAATTATGGAGAGGATCTTTACTGAGACATAAAAATAAGCAAAGTTAAAGCTGGGACTTGGTTTTAGGTCTTCAACCTTGGAGCTTTTTTGGGTTCCACCAGAGGGCGCTCCATACCTCATGGCTTCGCTGAGGCGTGGGAGCCCAGCATAGAGCCCACAGGAGCCTATCTGGTAGGTATGTAGTCACTCCTTTAGCAAATGTACATTGAGCCTCTACTGTGTGTCTAGCACGTTTAGGTGCTGAGGATACAGAAATGAAAAGACCTGGACCCTGCCCTCAAAGGACTCAGTCTAGAGGAGACAGATGTGTAAACAAGTAATGATGGCATAGTGCAGCAAGGGCCATAATAAAGGTGTTACAAGGTGTAAGGAACTATTAACTCTGGCTCCAGGGCTCAGGGAAGACTTCATAGAATGTGAGCTTAATTTTGAAAGGCAAATAAGAATTCATCAGATGGACAAAGTAGACAGAATAGCATGTACAGATATATACATGAAGGTAAGAACACACATGTGGTTAGTTTGGCGTGGCCAAGAGTGAGTTTCAAGGAGCCTGGAAAACGTGGAAGTGGGGCTGGATAGTTGGTGGGGCCGGGTCATGAAGGGCCTTATTCCGTGAAAAGAGAAGAGCTTCTGAGTGTTTTTTTTTTCCTTCTTTCTTTTGGCCGTGCCACTCCGCATGTGGGATCCTAGTTCCCAGATCAGGGGTCAAACCCTCACCCCCTGCATTTAAAGGGTGGAGCCTTAACCACTGGACCTGCAGGGAAGCTCCCCTGTTCGTGCCTATATCCAGCTTAGTAACCACAGGAGCGATCTTAAGCTCTAGGAGGGATTATCCTCTCATCATAGTTACGCACAAAAGAGTTCTTTAGTTTTTTTGCCTTTGAAAGGCTCCTCAGGGAGCTCGTACACACTACACAAGATCTTCATTCTCCTGATTTTATAATCAGTGGTGTTTGGTTACTCACTTTCTCACACTTTTTGGATTTGATCTATGTGACTTTTAGATGTGTTGGAGAATCAAACTAGCTCTCAAAAGCGTGAAGATTTGTCATCGTTAAGGATCTCCAAAAAAAAAAAATTGTGGTTCAAGCTGCTAAGGCCATTCCAGAAGAGTCATTCTAGAAACGTTTGGAATAATGTCAGCATCATTAGAGTAAGAGCTTGCAATCAGGGTGACAGCTTTAAATGATCATTTTTTGCTCTGTCTTTGAAAGCCTCATTTCCTCTGCTTACTGCTAGTGTAGCCCAGCAGACACTGACACTCAGAGGGTGTATAACATGGAGGCAGGCTGGAAGAAAACAGCAACGTTGCTGAGAATTTTTCCCTGTCTTCCCCTTTCAGGAGCTGGAAGCTGGGGAGGGGGAGGGGAACCCCCCAGGGGTCTGGGCAGGCATGCTTTCTCTCTCTGGCTCTGACTCACCAGGGAAGACACATACTGTTTGCCTGGACAAGCAGCCGGGCTGCCCTTTCCACCCAGAAATGCTTCTGAGCCGACAAGTCCAACCTGCTTGTTCCCTTGCAGGCAACAGGCCTTGATGGGAAATAGAGGGGAGTGCAGAGAGGCTGAAATGCCTTAGCTAACTCAGCACCTTTGCTGCTTCTCAACATTCAATGGACCTGTGATGAAAAAGAGTGGTTCTGAGGCCTTGCAACATCTGAGGTTTTCTGAGTAAGACTGAATTTTGAGGATGAAGCAGGTTAAATCAGAACAGTAGACTCTTCGATGGTTAAGACTAGAAGGGTCCTTAGAAGTCAGTTGGTCCAACCCCCTCACTTTATTAATGTGGAAACTGAGGACCCGAGAGTTTAAAGTAGGGTGACCCTACATCCCAGTGTCCCTGGGAAAGCCCTGTTTTATTTTTCCAGTGTAAATATCAATAATGCCACTTTCAGTCTCAAAACAGTTCCAGTTTGAAGTGAACTAAGTCAGACAGAGAAAGAAAAATATCATATGATATTATTGCTTCTATGCAGAATCTAAAAAAAAAAATGATACAAATGAACTTAATTTACAAAACAGAAACAGACTCACAGACTTAGAGAATGAATTTATGGTTGGGGGGGTTGGGGGAGGGATGAACTGGGAGTTTGGGATTGGCTTGTACACACTGCTGTATTTAAAATAAAATGTCTTTCCATGAAAACCAAAACCCAAACCAAAAACCAACTGTTCCAGTTTGGACAGTAAATTATATGGTCACCCACCCCCACCCTAAGAGAAAAAGAAGGCTGTGAATAGGTGGGGAGAAGTAAAGAAAGAATGTTAAAGGAAAGAAACAGTTTGAGAAAGGTTTAGAGATGAAAATAAGAATGAACGTAGTATGGTAGAACTCTTTTTCAGTGATTCTGCTAAATTACATTTTCTTTCATAAAGGTTTTGCTTCTCAAGATAAAATAGAGAGGAATAAATATTAAAGTTTTGGTAATCTGCTGTTTATTCCTAGTACCATGGTTAAATTCTCTTTGGCTGTTACAAACAAATTACTACAAATCATTCATACAAAAATACCAAAGAAATAAACTAGATTAAGGGAAAAACTCAAAATGGTAGACTTTTTTTTGTGAAAGAACACCTAGAGTTGACTTTGGTTTTATGAAGAAGAAAGAATTTTTAGTCAAAACTTATGCTTTCCCCATTATCCTAAAAGTACTTATTTCTCAGTAGAACTCAGTTATCACTTTTTGTGAACAAGTTGGAATTGTCATGTTACTGTGTATTTGATTTGCTTTAAGATGAACAATAAATTTAATTAAAAAAAAAAGTACTTGTTTCTGCTATCCCGAGATCAGCTTACTCAATCACCAGTGTTTACTGAACACCTACAGTGTGCTAGGTACTGTGTCTGATCAATGAGACAGGGCATTTTTCCCAAGGAACAGGTAAACTTTTTTTTTTATTGAAGTGTATTTGATTTACAATATTGTTTTAGTTTTAGGTGTATAGCATAGTGATTTGTTTTTTGTTTTTGCAGATTATATTCCATTATCGGTTATTATTAACTTATTAAGATATTGGGTATAACTCCCTGTTCTATACAGTAAATCCTTGTTGCTTATCTATTTTATGTATGGAAGTTTGTGTCTGTTAATCCCATACTCCTAATTTGTCTCTCCCCACCTCCGTGTCCCATTTGGTAACCATCAATTTGTTTTCTATAGCTGTGAGTCTGTTTCTGTTTTGTATATAGATTCATTTGTATTATTTTTTAGATTCCACATAAAAGTGATATCATATGATACTTGTCTTTCTCTGAGTTACTTCACTTAGTATGATAATCTCTAGGCCCATGCACGTTGATGCAAATGGCAATAGCTGACTTTTTTATAGTTGAGTAATATTCATATATATATATATATATATATATATATATATATATGTACCTCACATCTTTATCTATTCATCTATTGACGGACACTTAGGTTGCTTCGAAGTAGTGGCTATTGTAAATAGTGCTGCTATGAACATTGGGGTACATGTGTCTTTTTGAATCAGAGTTTTTGTTTTTTCCAGATATATGCCCAGGAGTGGGATGCTGAATCATATGATAACTCTATTTGTAGTTTTTTAAGGAACCTCTATACTGTTCTCCATAGTGGCTGCACCAGTTTACATTCCCACCAACAGTGCAAGAAGGTTCCCTTTTCTCCACACCCTCTCCAGCATTTGTTATTTGCAGACTTTTTGATGATGGCCGTTCTGTCTGGTGTGAGGTGATACCTCATTGTGCTTTTGCTTTGCATTTCTCTAATAATTAGTGATGTTGAGCATCTTTTCAGGTGCCTGTTGGTCATTTGTATGTCTTTGGAGAAATGTCTAATTAGGTCTTCTGCCCATTTTCTGATTGGGTGGGTTGTTTATTTATTTATTTGATATTGAGTTGTATGAGCTGTTAATATATTTTGGAAATTAAGCCCTTGTTGGTCACATTGTTTGCAAATATTTTCTCCCAGTCCATAGGTTGTCTTTTTGTTTTGTTGATGGTTTCCTTGACTGTGCAAAAGCTTATAAGTTTAATTAGGTCCCATTTGTTTATTTTTGCTTTTATTTCTTTTGTCTTGGGAGACTTATCTGAGAAAAGATTGCTACAATTTATGTCAGAGAAGGTTTTGCCTATGCTCTCTTCTAGGAGTTTCATGGTGTCATGTCTTACATTCAAGTCTTTAAGCCATTTTGAGTTTATTTTTCTGGATGGGGTGAGGTAGTATTCTAACTTCATTGGTTTACCTGAGGCTGTCCAGCTTTCCCAAAACCATTTGCTGAAGAGACTGTCTCTTCTCCATTGTATATTCTTGCCTCTTTTGTCAAAGATTAATTGACTGTAGGTGTGTAGGTTTATTTCTGGGCTCTCTATTCTGTTCCATTAAACTACATTGTCTGTTTTTTAGCCAATACCATAGTATTTTGTAGCTTTGTAGTATTGTCTGAAGTCTGGGAGAGTTATGCCTCCACTTTGTTCTTTTTCCTCAGGATTGCTCTGGCAATTCTGGATCTTTTGTGGTTCCATATAAATTTTAGGATTATTTGTTCTAATTCTGTGAAAAATGTCATGAGTAATTTGATAGGGATATCATTAAATCTGTAGATTGCTTTGGGTAGTATGGCCATTTTAACAATATTCATTCTTCCAGTCCAGGGTATGTTTTCATTTCTTTGAATCATCTTCAGTTTCCTTTATCAGTGTTTTATAGTTTTCAGCATATGAGTCTTTCACCCCCCTTGGTTAAGTTTATTCCTAGTTGTTTTTTTTAATGTGATTTTATTTTATTTTTATTTTTTATTTTATTTATTTATTTTATTATTATTATTTTTTAATGTGATTTTATTTTATTTTATTTTATTTTTTGCGTTACGCGGGCCTCTCACTGTTGTGGTCTCTCCCGTTGCGGGGCACAGGCTCCGGACGCGCAGGCTCAGCGGCCATGGCTCACGGGCCCTCCCGCTCCGCGGCATGTGGGATCTTCCCTGACCGGGGCACGAACCCGCGTCCCCTGCATCGGCAGGCGGACTCTCAACCACTGCGCCACCAGGGAAGCCCTAATGTGATTTTAAATGGGATTTTTAAAAATTTCTCTTTCTGATATTTCATTATTAGTGTATAGAAATGCAACAGATTTCTGTATATTAATCTTGTATCTTGCTACCTTGCTGAATTCATTTATTAGTTCTAATAGTTTTTGTGTAGAGATTTTAGGGTTCTCTATATAGAGTATCATGTCATCTGCAGATAGTGACAGTTTTACCTCTTCCCTTTCAATTTGGAAAACTTTAATTTTTTTTTTCTTGTCTGATTTCTGTGGTTAAGACTTCCAATATTATGTTGAATAGAAGTGGTGAGAGTGGGCATCCTGGTCTTGTTCCTGAATTTAGTGGGAAGGCTTTCAGTGTTCTTGTGTTATCACTGGTGACTGGTATGCCCTTATATATTGCATATCAACCTGTATTGTGACTACTTTTTTTGTTATTAGCCTGATCATGCCTTAAGGGCTAAGATCTTATCTTTTTTTTTACGCTTGAATTCTTTTTTTAAAAAATATTTATTTATTTATTTTGGCTGTGCCAAGTCTCAGTTGCAGCTCGCGGGATCTTCATTGAGGCTTGTTTAGTTGCGGCATATGGGCTTCTTAGTTGTGGCATGCATGTGGGATCTAGTTCCCCGACCAGGGATCAAACCTGGGCCCCCTGCATTGGGAGCATGGAGTCTTACCACTGGATCACCAGGGAAGTCCCATACCTTGAATTCTTGAGGACAGTGCCTGATACTTGGTAGTTGCTCAAAACTATTAAAAAACAAAAAACAAAAAAACACATACAAAAAATGAGTAATAGGACATAGAAGGAACAACATAGTGAGATTTTGGCATAATCCAAACCTCATTTTTGACAAAATCTCCAAATATTCTCTCATCAAACCTTTTCTTTTAGGAGAGATGCCAAGAAGAGGATGCCTAATGTTTATTTCATTTACTTGTGCTTCAGAAGTCTCAGAATGGTGACAGTGGTAGTGTTGGGGAGGGAAGGAAGGCACCACTGGTCAGAGAGTGGCCTGAACATACAATGGAGGGCTGACTGTAGACATGCTTGATACATTCTTTTTTTTTTTTTTGGCCGTGCTGTGCAGCTTGCAGGATCTTGGTTCCCCAACAAGGGATTGAACCTGGGCTCTGACAGTAGAAGTACCGAGTCCTAACCTCTGGACCACCAGGGAAGTCCCATTTGATACATTGTAATGAGAAGGGGCGACTGGTATTGTAGGAAGAGTTCAAATTGGCTCTGGAGTTGACTTGAGAGCTGGGCACGCCTGGTTTTGAATTCTGACCATGTCACTAGGTAGGTGACCTTGGGAATGCTACTTGACTTTGGCCAATTTCTCCTCTCATTCCTGTCACCAACTGTGTCAGACCTCCTCTCCCTTTCCGACTTCTGCTCCTCTGTCTCCTTGCCTCATTCTAGGACAGTGACCTTTCTTCCCTAGTACACAAATGGAGTAGGAACCACTAGATGAGAATTCTCTCAGGAGGCAAAAAAAACTTTATAAACACACACACACACACACACACACACACACACACACACGGATGAAAACTTCAATTTTTGGTCCCAACACTTTCACTTTCAAAGTTAGCCAAGTCTTTGCACAGCCTGGGCTTCCCCCTTAACTAGGTTGACCATATATATTATCTTCCACACTGTCACAGTGTGAATGGGGTATATTTTTTAATTTTAATTTTTTATTTTTTGGCCACCCTGCACGGCATGTGGGATCCTAGTTTCCCACCCAGGGATCGAAACTGCATCCCCTGCATTGGAAGCGTGGAGTCTTAACCACTGGACCACCAGGGAAGTCCTCCGAAAGGGGTACTATTAACCATTACAGCAGGACAACAGGTATAAAGCAGGACTGTCCTAAGCATCCCCTGAGCATTAAAATATATATATATATTTATTTATTTAATTTTACTTGTTTTTGGCTGTGTTGGGTCTCCGTTGTTGTGCGCAGGCTTTCTCTAGTTGCAGCGAGCAGGGGCTAGTCTTCATTGTGATGCATGGGCTTCTCATTGTGGTGGATTCTCTTGTTGCGGAGCACGGGCTCTAGGTATGTGGGCTTCAGTAGCTATGGCACATGGGCTCAGTAGTTGTGGCTCATGGGCCCTAGAGGGCAGGCTCAGTAGTTGTGGCGCACAGGCTTAGTTGCTCCGAGGCATGTGGGATCTTCCCAGACCAGGGCTTGAACCCGTGTCCCCTGCATTGGCAGGCAGATTCTTAACCACCAGGGAGGTCTCTGAACATTCTTAACCTCTTGTTAACAATGAGGGAGGTACACTTCCTCCTGTTTGCTGGTTCATTCCAGGAAGCATTTTAACATGCTAATACTTTCCTTTCTTAAAACCAACAAATGAGCCAAAAGCTAAACAACTTCTTTCTACCACATTGCCTCCCAGTTACTGCCTCTTCTGCTCTCCTTCATAAGCTCTGACCATAAGCAAACCCCTTCCTCACTCCCATTTACCCCTCCATCGACTGCAAAACGACCTCCACCTTTACTACTTTTCAGGTGAAAGTGCTTTCACCAAGGTCACCAGTTGGGTGATCTAGTGAATACTTTCAGTCCTTATTTTACTTGACTCTCAGTAGCATTTGATATTTTGTATATTTGCCTTTTTTTTTTGGAAACCTCCCTCTTCCTTTAGCTTTGGGACACCACTCCAGTTATTTTCTTCTCTCTCCCTCGAGTTTGCCCACTTTCTTCAGAGATCTCCTTTTCTCTTGTTCCTTAGGTGATGTTCAGCCTGTAGATTCTGTCCTAGGACCGCATCCTTTCTCACTCTACAGTGGCCCCACAATTGCCTTCTGGAAGGGCTGGAGACCTCCAACTGGCATCTCTAGCCCAGAGCTCTCTTTGGAGCTTGGATCCATTTATCCCATTTTGCACTGAACATCTCTGCTTGGCTGTCCCACAGGAACATCAAACTTGACAACTCCTCATCCTCTCCATTTCAGAGAAGGGCAGCCACTGTCCACAAAGTTACCTATGCTAAAAATTTGAGAATTATCCTCCGACACTTTCCCTCACTTCCACTTCTAATCATGCACGAATCTCCATCCACTCTGCCTCCTTCATAGCTCTCAAATCCCTACTTCTCTCCATTCCCTCTGCCATTGTTTCAGTTCCTGTCAAATCACCTGCCTGTTGATTACTGCTCCCAGAAGCAGCTTCTTGCTTTCGGTCTTGTTCCCCTCCATTGTCTCCCTCCAAATTGTAGTTGTGTGATCTTTTATTTTTTATTTATTGATTTATTTTTTGAAATTTTGGCTGTGCTGGGTCTTCGTTGCGGCGCACAGGCTCTTCGTTGTGGTGTGGGGGGCTTAGTTGCTCTGCGGCATGTGGGATCTTAGTTTCCTGACCAGGGATCGAACCTGTGTCCCCTGCATTGGAAGGCTGATTCTTAACCACTGGACCACCAGGGAAGTCCCACGTGATCTTTTAAATATATAAATCTGATCAGATCACTTTCTGCTGAAAAGTTTTCAATGTCTCCCCGTTGCCCTCCAGATAAAGTCCAAACTCCTTAACTCTTATCAAGGGCCTTTAGGGTCTCACCCCTGATTAGATTTTCAGCCTCATCTCTGGTCATTCATTCTCTTTTTCCCCCTTTTCTCTCCACCCACAAGGGCTCGATAGGTATTAGAATGAATGAGTCTCTTTGTGCCTCAATTACCTCATCTATAAAATGGAGACCTCTGCTTATCTTGCTATTATGAGGATCAGACATAATATCTGTGACATGCCTGTGGTGGTTCTGGGAACACAATAGGCACTTGATAAATGGTAATTTTTAAATTAATGGTAATTTTTATTTGTTAAAATTGACCAATATTCTAAGGAATGATGTTTAAACTAGAATGATGTAAAATAATGACTCTCAAACATTTTATTTCTAAGTTTGGTGTTGTCATTTACTGAATGCTAAGGAAACTTGGTAAATGAGGAAGCAGATTTTTGCCAACATTTTATTATGAAAATGTTTCAAACATGCAGAAAAATTGAAAGGATTTTACAGTAAACACCTATATTCCCTGCTTAGGTTCTTCAGCTAACATTTTACTATATATTAATACATGATTTATATCATATATCTATTCATTTCTCTCTTCATCCCTTTATCCACTTATCCATTAATATCTTATTTTTTGTATGCATTTTACAATTTCAGACATCAGGACACATCCTCCTACATACTTCAGCATTAATGAGAGTTCAATATTCATTTAAAATTCCTTTTAAGAATACATTGAAATAAAATTTGCATACAATGAAACACACAAGACTTAAGCATATACCATTCAAAGAACTTGGCAAATGCCTAAGCCTCTATAACCCAAACCCATATCAAGATTCAGAACATTAATATCACTCCAGAAATTTCCCACATGCCTCTCTAGTCAATTCCTTCCCTAACTCACTCCCCCAAGGGCAAACACTGTTATGATTTTTTCCCACCAAACATTAGTTTTGCCTGTTCTAGAACTTCATATAAGTGGAATCAAAGAGTAAGTACTGGGACTTCCCTGGTGACGCAGTGGTTAAGAATCCGCCTGCCATTGAAGGGGACACGGGTTTGATCCCTGGTCTGGGAAGATCCCACATGCCATGGAGCAACTAAGCCCGTACACCACAACTACTGAGCCTGAGCTCTAGAGCCTGTGAGCCACAACTCCTGAGCCCATGTGCCACAACTACTGAAGCCCGCGCACCTAGAGCCCATGCTCCACAACAAGAGAAGCCACTTCAATGAGAAGCCCGTGCACCGCATCGAAGACTAGTCCCCGCTCACTGCAACTAGAGAAAGCCCACACGCAGCAACGAAGACCCAGTGTAGCGTAGCCAAAAATAAATAAATAAAAATGTTCAGAAAAGTTAAAAAAAAAGAGTAAGTACTACTTTATGTCTGGGTAATTTTGTTCAACATAATATATTTGAGATTCATGCATATGGTTGTATGTATCAGTAGTTTGTTCCTTTTTATTCCTGAGTAGTAACCCATCATATGAGTATTCTATGGAGTATTTTTCTATTTTCCTGTTGATGGACCCCCGGGCTGTTTCCAATTTGGGGTATTATGAATAAAGCTTCTCCAAATAGTCTCATACAAGTAATTTTGTGGATATATAACTTCATTTCTCTTGGATAAATACCTAGGAGTGAAATTGCTAAGGCGGTTAGCTTTATATAAAACTTAACTTTACAAGAAACTGCTAGACCTTTTCCCAGTGGTCATGGGAACAGTTTTCAATATGTTAACTAAGTATAACCACAAACAACTAAATTTACTGAGCGTTTTCTATGGGCACTGCACATAGAGCTTTACTTTTTTTTTTTTTTTTTTTTTTTTTTCGTGGTACGTGGGCCTCTCACCGTCGTGGTCTCTCCCGTTGCGGAGCACAGGCTCCGGACGCGCAGGCTCAACAGCCATGGCTCACGGGCCCAGCCGCTCCGCAGCATGTGGGACCTTCCCGGACCGGGGCACGAACCCGTGTCCCCTGCATCGGCAGGCGGACTCTCAACCACTGCGCCACCAGGGAAGCCCGAGCTTTACTTTTTTTGGTGTGTGTGTGGTACGCGGGCTTCTCACTCTCGTGGCCTCTCACGTTGCGGAGCACAGGCTCCGGACGCACAGGCTCAGCAGCCATGGCTCACGGGCCCAGCCGCTCCGTGGTATGTGGGATCCTCCCGGACCGGGGCACGAACCCGTGTCCCCTGCATCGGCAGGCGGACTCTCAACCACTGCGCCACCAGGGAAGCCCAGAGCTTTACTTAAATACAGCATTTCACTTGATTCTTATACTAAGTCCATGGGGCAGATAGTATTAATTAATTAATTAATTTATGGCTGTGTGGGTCTTCGTTGCTGCGCACGGGTTTTCTCTAGTTGCGGTGAGCGGGGCTGCTCTTCATTGCGTTGCGCAGGCTTCTCATTATTGTGGCTTCTCCTGTTGCGGAGCACAGGCTCTAGGCGCACAGGCTTCAGTAGTTGTGGCACGTGGGCTCAATAGTTGTGGTTTGCAGGCTCTAGAGCGCAGGCTCAGTAGTTGTGGTGCACGGGATTAGTTGCTCCATGGCACATGGGATCTTCCCAGACCAGAGCTCGAACCCATGTCCCCTGCATTGGCAGGCAGATTCTTAACCACTGAGCCACCAGGGGAGACCTATGGGTCAGATATTATTCTCATTTTATGTGTAAGATAATTGAGGCACAGAGAATTAAATAACTGCCCAAGGTCACACAGCTAGTAAGTGGCCAAGCTTGGATTTGGATCTAAGCAGGTTGGACTCCAGTTCCTATGCCTCATGCTTCCTAATATTTACTAGCAAAAAAAAAAAGAAGAAGAAGAAGAAGAAAAAGAAGTATAAGAAGGGGCGATTTCTTTTCTCAGGAAATGAAATAATTTCCTAAGAGTGAAAATTGGTCATGGTAACCAAAAGGTACCACATTCATCAATAAGCACTATGTAAATGTAAATTCTCACCCAGTATTTAGATGTAGTGCATATGGTAAACAGGGAGATAGACAAATGCCTCCATCAAGGTCTCTTTGTCCTCCTGGGAGACTCTTCAAGTTTATCTTTAAAGACACCCTATCTCTCCAACCCTGTGCAAATCCATCTAACTTCTCTTTAGAATACGAAGGGTTAAACTTCAGAGTCTCTTCCTTGGGTTGTTTAATAAGATTATGATGCCTCTCCTCTATAATTAAGAAAGGAGTCTGAGGCTTTACTGGAGAAGTGTACATATAAGCTGCCAAGAGGTGGGGAGGTAGAAGAGCATTCCTGCCCATGGTTTTACTAAGCCATTAGAGCTCAGTCTCAGATCCAGACTTGCCCTGGACTGTCTGTAGGAACCTTGAGGCAAGGAGGAGGACCCAAGGGAACACACCTCTTCCTTGGGCTGAGAATCCACCTCTCATCTAGGACTCTGACATTGTCTCTCATCTTTGAAAAGGTCTCTAAACCAGAGGAAGTTAGGAAAAAAAAAAAAAAAGGAGCTATAGATTGGAATTGTTGGTTAGGGAAGGCTAGGAGTCTGAGTCTTCTGAAAACACGTAATAAGTTTATATTTTCATTCTGGCTCCTAGGCCAGGGGCCTTATGAGACAATTGGTTGATTATGTGGTGGTTGATGTCTCAAGGCCTTCCCTCCTTATTTGTTTTTATTTATTTATTTTTGGCTGTGTTGGGTCTTCGTTGCTGTGCGCAGGCTTTCTCTAGTTGCGGCGAGCGGGGGCTACTCTTTGCTGTGGTGCACGGGCTTCTCATTGCGGTGGCTTCTCTTGTTGCAGCGCATGGGCTCTAGGCGCGTGGGCTTCAGTAGTTGTGGCACGCAGGCTCAGTAGTTGTGTCTCACAGGCTCTAGAGTGCAGGCTCGGTAGTTGTGGTGCACGGGCTTAGCTGCTCTGCGGCATGTGGGATCTTCCCGGACCAGGGCTCGAACCCATGTCCTCTGCACTGGCAGGCGGATTCTTAACCACTGTGCCACCAGGGAAGTCCCTCCTTATTTGTTTTATAACTATTAAAAAAATTCAAGTATAGTTAATTTACAATGTTCAAGTGTACAGCAAAGTGATTCAGTTATACCTTGTTATTTTTTATGGTTCTGGGAAATACCAAATTCTCTCTTCTGGTCACATGTTAGCTACTCCCAACGGATATATTTGTCAGGATCAAGTCCATACACCTTCAGATGGCGAATGGGGACCCTCAACATCCGGGCCCAACCTCCCTCCAGCCTCCTGAACTGCCACTCCTCCCTATGCACTAGATTTGAGGAATTGCTTGCAGGTTCCTGCGGATACCACATTCCACCCATCTGTTTCTCTTCTCTCCTCTCTATTCAGCCTTTTAGGACTGGCTCAAAAGTTGCAGATACGGTAACTACTTGCTTACATACACTCCCCACCTCCCAATCCTCTTTAGACTGATTCTTCCCCCCAGGCAGAAATGTCTTGTTCTACTTTAAAAAAAAAAAAATTATTTATTTATTTATTTATTTAAGAAGTCCTTCTTATTCTACTTTGTATTTCTAGCCTAGCATATAACAAAAATTTCATAGAGTTTTTCTAGTAAGAAAGACATATGGACCAAAACTGTTGAGTAACTAAATACTTTATTTGAATCACCCCAAGAGCTAAATTATTTGTTTTCCTTGCTTCACAGAATGTTATTTTCATCTTGTGGTGAAAAAAAACATTTTTGCCTAGGATGCTAAGAAAACAATTTTTACAAATATTGATACAGGCCAGTTGTCCTTTTTGTCTTCTGAGCCCCCAGTGAGTTTCCTACTGACCAAGGTCTCAGTATCCATTAGAAATATTTTTAGGAAATGTGTAGGGGAGGGGACAGATGAGGTGATGCCACGAATTTTAACGACAATCAGAATTTTTCTCTGGAAACGTTTAGAGAGAAAGTAATATCTCTGAAAACTTCACTTTTCTTCTTTTTAAACTCCAGAACTCCTCTTCCTTTTCTCTCATTTGCCCAGATACGAACTGAACTGTAACTTAGGCCTTACCCAGATGCCTCCAGCTCTGATCAGACTCCTGCTGACTGGCAACCTGGGGACTCTTAGGGACAAACGTCCTTTTTCTTTAGTGTTTTCTCTACTTAGCAAGTCCAGCCCTTGGCCTCTCCCCTTCCCACCCAGGGAGGAGAACCGGCTGACTCTCCTGCGAACTGGAAGGAATTGGGTGTTGCCGGGCACACAGCCAGGAACTTGAACTCTGCCGAGGAATGGGGTCTGGGCAGCGGCTGACTCCCCAGAGCAGTGCTGGCAGCCAGCTCACAGGGCTTCTGGCTACCTGGGAGGGGGGACTCTTCTCCTCCTGACAAAGGGGCAGTTTGTTCAGTCCTTCCCGCCCCGATTCCTCTCATGCTGCTGTTCACTGCGTCTCTGAGCCTTTTGGTAACCCTACCTCTCACCAAAGTTTGCAATTTGTGGTAGACTTCAAAACCTCAGGCTTTACCTCTCCAGAGCTGCACTGCCCTGCAATTTGAAAGCCAACAAAGAGGCTCAAGTTTCCTTAACTCCTTTTCTTTCAGGCTCCTGGAGCTGAACTCTTTGGACCTACATACCAGAAAAGCTCTTTTATCCTATCACCATTTGAAATGTTTCCCCAGCATTTCCGGCCTAGAAGCTGACAAAGGAGCTAAACATTCTGTGTTCAGAAACACTCTTCACAGGACACTCACGCTGGGACACCGCTGGTCTTCGTCTGGGGAGCCCCTGTTTTCTTAGTTCTAATGGGGACTGATTTTTGCTGTTGTTTACCTTTTTTGCTCCATCATCATGACATCTTTCTCCTGCTGCTTTTCTCTCCTCTTTTGCTTTTCTTTTTCTTCCGTAATCTGCCTCTCTCTTGGTGGAATTTTCTCTTTGCTTCCCTCTTTAAGCTGTTTTATTTTTTCTAGCTAGCTTGCCCCTTCCTCCCCGTCCTGGAAACTTCTTTGTTCCAGGGTTTCACTAGGAGATTTTATGAATCACTAAAGAGTTTCTAGATTACTAATCCAGGCATAAGGGCAATTTGTTTCTTCTGTTCTAGGTTAGATTCCTGGTCAAGCCTACTTCAACTGTGTGTGTAATCTTCATCCCCCTCCTACTGCTGTTTCCACGCTGCTTCATTAATCTGTAACAATTACCCATCGTCCTTCCAGACAAGGAGGCACCTTTTCTCATTTAAAGTCCTCAACTCTTTAGATTTCTCAGACAGATGGCTGTCCCCAAAATGGCAGAAAATCAGAGGTACAAAAAGGTTATTAGGAAAAATTTTTCCTTGAGAGTCCTCTGTCTGATTGTTCACATTAGCTATTATTTTGTGGAAAGAGAACTAGATTTAAGAGTCAAAAAAGGGGACTTAAGACTCTGCATTTCCATTGCAGAGGACATGGGTTGGATCCCTCCCTGGTTGGGGAACTAAGATCCCACATGCTGTGCAACCAAAAAAAAAAAAAAGGAGTCAAAAAAGTTCCAGTTCTGCTACCTGTTGGCTGTGCAAATCACTTCTCTGGGCTCTTACTGTCTTCACTGGTGAAATGGGAATACTTCATGGCAGTGTTGTGTAGATAAAAGCACTTTGCAAACTGTCTTGAGATAGGGTAAATGAGCTGGGATGATGTCCTGATTCCTCTTTAAATCCTTCGAACGTAAAGCGTCATTAAACACTGAGATTTGTTTTGGTCAGTGTATTTTAGGTGGGTCTCGGGGAAAGCTAGCAGCTAGAAAAGGTACAGCAATCCTTGTAACATTTGGCTAAAATTGAGGGTATAAACTGTAGGACTTCTTGAACACAGAGGGTCCTAAGGAATTCTGATTACTTTGGATTTGGGAACCCAGTTTCCACTGCTGTGGCCCAAGGGAGGTGCTTTGATAAGTGGAATCACTGCAGGTAGGTTCAACATTCACTTCTCAGGAGAGCCTGAAACCTGTTTTTAAAAAAAAACATGTGTGTGTGGGCCAGAACCAAAGCAGCCTGGGACATTTCAGACAGGCACCACCTCCTCTGGCTGTTTTCAAAGCCATCCAGAGGCCAGGGTCCAGATAAACTGAAAAGTTAAGACAGGACTGCATGGGACTTTCTGCAGACGCGCTTGTAGCACAGAGGGTGGGAGGGAGGAAAGGAAGGAGGGAAGGAGGGGGTTGGGAGCTGAGGCCCCACCTTTCATTCCAGCACCGGCAGAGCAGGAATGACTCACAGGCACGGGTGCTCAGGTTCCCATAGGTGAGGGACTGACTCCCCTCTCCAGAAAAACGCCGTGTGCTTTCCTCCTGGAGTGGCCTTGGCAGGGTGCTGGAACGCTCGGTCTGCCCGGTCTGGTCTCTGGGGCCAGGGCTGGGTTTCCCTCATGTATGGCAAGAGCCCTACGCGTGCTGTGCTTTTTCTTCTCGGCATACAGCTCACAGGTAAGAGCTCGCGGGCTTCTATGAGCCTACCTCCTTCACTGCCTACCCTATAAAGTTAGCTAATTGTCGAAGAAGTTGCAAGAGTCTTTTTTTGGAGCCTGAGCCACAGGTGCATTTCGTTTTAGTTTTGACTTCAGTGAAACTGAAGTGGTGGGTTGTTTTGGGGGAGTTGCTTTTGGAAAAACAGGTTTAGGTGTGTTCTCAGGTGCCAGTGATTCAGGCACAGAGAGGGTTTTCTAATCTCAGGTTACACACCATTTTTTGTGGCTACTCTCAGCCTCCCACTGCTGGCAGAACCTGGCACTTCGATTTCTGTGTGTGGGTCTTGTCTGGGGCTCTCGGCAGCGATGGGAAAGCTGAGATTGTTAAGGAGAGAGACCCACTGTGGCTTTGTAACTGCCCCAACATGCACATTCTAAATGTAAATATCGGGCTTCCCTGGTGGCGCAGTGGTTGAGAGTCCGCCTGCCGATTCAGGGGACATGGGTTCGTGCCCCGGTCCGGGAAGATCCCACATGCCGCGGAGCGGCTGGGCCCGTGAGCCATGGCCGCTGAGCCTGCGCGTCCAGAGCCTGTGCTCCGCAACGGGAGAGGCCACAGCAGTGAGAGGCCCGCGAACCGCAAAAAAAAAAAAAAAACAACAAGTAAATATCATGCTAAAAAAATGCCATGTGGTATAAAGGTTCCAGCGGCGCAGGCAAGCTAAACTGTCTGGGACTGATTAACTCAGTTTCTGCAGAAGACTAGGAACAGAGTGTGAAATTCACATAACAAGGACACTTTCTGGAAAACGTACCTGCTAGGGGACCATCAGACACATAACATACAATGCTTAATCTGAATACATGTCTAATTCATATTCTGATTAGTTCTGATGTTTTGTTTCTGCTTTCAATTTTATTTGCCGATGTTTGTAGTTTGTTACAGCAGTTTTGAAGTGGTACCCATGAGGCTAAGGTATCATGCTTTGGAAAGTGAGAGCACTGTGTGGTATTTTTAGTTGTTTAAGGAATGGGAGGGTGAAGGTTGCATGTAGGTAGGAGTATATAGACTCTGGGCGAAGTGAGTTTGAGTGAGAGCTGGGGCATCTCAGTTCTGTTTAATGCCCTACTCAGACCTTTATTTTGGTAGTGTCAGCAGAAATTCTCTTAATACACATCTCCTGGTAACCCTTCCTTTCCCTTTTTTTTTCATTTCAGCTCTTTGGCCAATAGCAGCTGTGGAAATTTACACTCCCCGTGTGCTGGAGGCTGTCAATGGGACCGATGTTCGGTTAAAATGCACTTTCTCCAGCTTTGCCCCTGTGGGTGATGCTTTAACAGTGACCTGGAATTTCCGTCCTCGAGATGGGGGCCCTGAGCAGTTTGTAAGTAAGGGCCCCTTGGTTAGGAAGATAAGCCAGTCCATTTCTCCTTGCCCTTCCTGTATTTTTCTTAGCAACAAGCACGGGGTAAAGCTGGGAAACGAATCAACAGACAGAACTGAGAGCCTGGCAAAGGGGAAAGCAAGAGGTTCTTTCAGGAGAGCTGCAGATGGGGCAGGCAGGCTTGCTGGCGTTTCTCTCCTGGTCCTGCCATCTCAGCCTCCCTGCCCAGGTACCAAATAAGACCTTTGGCCATTTCTCCTCTCTAGGTTTTCTACTACCATGTGGATCCCTTCAGACCCATGAGTGGGCGTTTCAAGGACCGGGTGGTCTGGGATGGGAACCCTGAGCGGTATGATGTCTCCATCCTCCTCTGGAAGCTACAGTTTGATGACAATGGAACATACACCTGCCAGGTGAAGAACCCACCTGATGTTGATGGGCTGATAGGGGAGATCCAGCTCAGCGTTGTGCACACTGGTAGGTGATGCAGAGAAAAATCGTTTTGGAAAGCGTGAGAGCTTGTAAAAAAGAGAGGGGCAAACTGTTGTGATGGCTGAAAGAGTAGAGAGAAGGACCAACCCTTTGGATCTGGAAACTGCAGAGGGAGAGTGAAGAGTCCTGGGGTAAAAAAGAGACAGGCTTTGTTTGGCTGTGGAAAGAAACAGAAAATAAAGGGACCTAAGGAATCTGTTACGAAAATGGCATTGAGATCGTGAAAGGGAGAGGAAGCAACCCTCTGATAAAAGGCTAACACAATAGGTCCATTCATTCACTCATTTATTCACAAGGTACTATTGAGTACCTACTCTACATCAGGCACTGTCTAAAGTTCTTGACATGTACTATCTCATTTAATTCTCGCAACCACTGTTGGAGGCAGATACCAATAAGGGTAGTTATTGTTTATTGAACACTTCCCATGTGCTAGGGGATTTACGTATCATCTAATTTTTACATATCATATCAATTTATTGTGCTCTTAGTGTGCTTCCCCCCCCCATTTTACTAATGAGGAAATCGATGCTCATAGAGGTTGTCACTTGTCCAAAGTCATGGAGCTC
The DNA here is from genome assembly GCF_949752795.1 of Hyperoodon ampullatus. Classification (NCBI taxonomy): domain Eukaryota; kingdom Metazoa; phylum Chordata; class Mammalia; order Artiodactyla; family Ziphiidae; genus Hyperoodon; species Hyperoodon ampullatus. Next base: position 95,830,126 of record NC_136920.1, read on the forward strand.
ATAAATGGAGTCACTCAGAACTCAAACCCAAGCATCTCTGTCTCCAAAATTGTGCTCCAAACTAAGGCACTGTATTGCCTGCAGTCCTATAAAGGACAACCTGGAAAACTGCCAGACAACCAAAAGCAAAGACCATAAAACTTACAAGTTGTAAATTTGGGTTTGAGTCACTGCTACAGTTCACCAGCTGTAAATAACTTTTCTTTTTCTCCTGTAAAGTGAGAATAATATAGCAAAGATTATGGTGAGGGTAAAATGAAGTAATGAAAATAAAACCCCCCAAACTCTTGAATTGTACTGAAAATTATAATAATTACCATATATTGAAAATTTATTATGCGCAGGCACAGCGTGGAACAATTTACAAAGCAATTTTATTTTTTATAAGAACTCAAAAAGTGAATATTGTTATCTCTATTTTATACATTGAAGAAACTGAGGCTCAAAGAAGTTGATTACCCCAAATCACACAGGACCTGGTACTTTAACCTAGCTGTCTCTGCTGTATGCTCTTAACCAACACACAACATTACTACCCAAAACATAAAAGCCTATAAAGTGGTATCATTTCCTCCTTTCATTCCTAGTATCATCCTTCAAGGCCCTATCAATAGAGAGCTGTATGACCTTGGAGAAGTCATTTGAGTATTGAAAGAAGTAATGTAATGTCTTTGGCTCTCAGTTTCTTATCCTGCAAAATGAACAGGTAGATAAGAACACATGGTTCTTCAACATATTGGGGTCACTGCTCTTTGAGAACCTAATGAATGCCATAACCCCTGTTTACCACAAACAATGTACACACACAATATGACATGGATTTTGTGGGCTTGTGCCCTGCCCGCCCCATCTTCCTTCATAGACTCCAGGCTGGGAACCCCTGGGCTAGATATTTTCTAATGTCTTTTCTGGCTCTGAGGGTTTATTGAAATTTAAATCAGAAATCAAGGTAAAAATTAAGAGACCCAGGCTTCACAGACTCTAGCCTGGTTTAGGGACCCTTCCCTTTGGGTTCTCTCTTGCCTTATATATCCACTAGACTATAGTTACTGATTTACTTGTCTATCTTTCCAGTGGGCATGAGTTCCTTGAAGGTAATGTCTCTTTTGGCTTTGTATTTCTATCAGACTCCCTAGAACATAATAGGCCCTTAATAAGCCTGAATAAATGACTGACTGCATGACAGAGGGGAGAAGGATTCGGGGAGAAATAGATTAGACACTGGATTTGATTAGGTCAGCAATAACCTCACCCCACTAGGTAGATCAACTGGCCAAGTGGTTCTCAAACTTACAGCATGCATCAGAATCATCTGGAGGACAAATTAAAACAGATTGCTGGGTGCCCCCTGTAATTCAGTAGGTCCGGGGTGGGGCCTGATAGAACTCGCATTTCAAAGTTTTCAAGTAATTCTGTAGCTGCTACTCCTAGAACCAAAGTTTGAGAACCACTAAAGTAGTCTGTATGTTTTTCCTACTTTTTTTTTTTTTTGGCCACACCACGCAGCATATGGGATCTTAGTTCCCCAACCAGGCATTGAACCTGCGCTCCCTGCATTGGAAACATGGAGTCTTAATCACTGGACTGCTAGGGAAATCCCTGTATGGCTTTTCTACTGCTACTAGACTTTACAAAATTAATATCATAGAAGAAAGATTTTATTTAAAGATGAAAATACACCCCTTAATGATTCCATTTAAGGATGAATATCTTGGGACTTCCCTGGTGGTGCAATGGTTAAGAATCCACCTGCCAATGCAGGGGACACTGGTTTGAGCCCTGGTCCAGGAAGATCCCACATGCCGTGGAGCAACTAAGCCCGTGAGCCACAACTACTGAGCCCGCGTGCCACAACTACTGAAGCCCATGCACCTAGAACCCGTGCTCCGCAACAAGAGAAGCCACTGCAATGAGAAGTCTGTGCACCGCAACAAAGAACAGGCCCTGTTCGCCGCAACTAGAGAAAGCCCGCACACAGCAACAAAGACACAATGCAGCCAAAAATAAATAAATAAAATAAATAAATTTATTTTTTAAAAAAAGGATGAATATCTTTAGATTTCATTATAGTCTTCCTCTTTTCAGAACCCCAACTTGATCTTTTCTCCTTACAGTACGCTTCTCTGAGATCCACTTCCTGGCTCTGGCCATTGGCTCCGCCTGTGCACTGATGGTCATAATAGTAATTGTGGTGGTCCTCTTCCAGCATTTCCGGAAAAAGCGACGGGCTGAAAGAGCTCATAAAGTGGTGGAGATAAAATCGTAAGGCTGGGCAGTTCTGGGAAAGTCTTCTTTTAACACTGTTTTATGGCAACTCTTGGTATTTTATAGTGGGGCTAAATAATTGTTGAACAGATGTTCTTCCTCTTGAGTTAATCTTACATAAAAGAATTCAAATTCACAGGATGGATAAATAAGGGTGTGAATTAGTAACTTTAGCTTTTTTTAAATTGAAGTGTAGTTGATTTACAATGTTTTGTTAGTTTAAGGTGTACAGTAAAGTGATTTATATATATATATATATATATATATATATGTATTCTTTTTCAGATTCTTTTCCCTTATAGGTTAATACAAAATACTGAATATAGTTCTCTGTGCTATACAGTAGGTCCTTGTTGGTTCTCTATTTTATATATTATAGCGTGTATATGTTAATCCCAATCTCCTAATTTATCCCTCCCCACTCTTTCAAACAAACAAACTGTAAGTTTATTTTTTATGTCTGTGGGTCTAGTAACTTTAGTTTCTTAATTTTACAGAAGATTTTATTATAAGCTTTCTTTACTATGCAGGATTTGATATTATAAAAATTTACTTATGTAAAGCTTTTCTAGGAGATTCCTCACTTAAAAAATTAATTAATTAGTTAATTTTTGGCTGTGTTGGGTCTTCGTTGCTGCACACGGGCTTTCTCTAGCTGCGTCGAGCGGGGGCTACTCTTTGTTGCTGTGCGCGGGCTTCTCATTGCAGTGGCTCCTCTGTGTTGCGGAGCACGGGCTCTAGGCGCACGGGCTTCAGTAGTTGTGTCAGGTGGGCTCAGTAGTTGTGGCTCTCAGATTCTAGAGCGCAGGCTCAGTAGTTGTGGCACACCCGCTTAGTTGCTCTGCGGCATGTGGGATCTTCCCGGACCAGGGCTTGAACCCTTGTCCCCTGCTTTGGCAGGCGGATTCTTAACCACTGCGCCACCAGGGAAGTCCTGGATATTCCTCACTTTTAATGTAAAGCATACATTTCTAAGAACCACTGGGCTGTCAGCAGGGGCTCTATGAATCAGTGCCTAGCAAAGTCAGCCATGCTGATATAAGGTGCATAATATATATATATTTTGAGATAAAATTTACATATAATAGAATTCATTATTTAATGTTCACAAAGTTGCATAACCATCACCACTAACTCCAGAATATTTTCATCACCTCCACAAAAGAAACTCCATACCCTTTGGCCATGACTCCCTATTTTCCTCTCTCACCTGCCCCTGACAACTACTAATCTGCTTTCTGTCTCTATGGATTTGCCTGTTCTGGACATTTCATATAAAGGGGATCATACAGTATGTGACCTTTTATGTCTGGCTTCCTATTTATTTATTTATTTATTTATTTATTTATTTTTGGCTGCGCTGGGTCTTCGTTGCTGCGCGCGGGCTTTCTCTAGTTGCGGCAAGTGGGGGCTACTCATTGCGGTGCACGGGCTTCTCATTGCTGTGGCTCCTCTTTGTTGCAGAGCAGGGACTCTAGGCGCATGGGATTCAGTAGTTGTGGCCCACGTGCTCTAGAGCACAGGCTCAGTAGCTGTGGCGCACGGGCTCATTTGCTCCGCAGCATGTGGGATCTTCCCGGACCAGGGCTTTGAACCCTTGTCCCCTGCATTGGCAGGCGGATTCTTAACCACTTTACCACCAGGGAAGCCCTGTCTGGCTTCTTTGACTTAGTATAATGCTTTCAAAGTTCATCCATGTTATAGTACTTCATTCTTCCTGTGGCTGCATAATATTCCATTGTATGCATATACCACGTTTTGTTTATCCATTCAGTTGATGGACATTTAGGTTTTTCCCACTTTTTGACTATTTCGATTAATGCTACTATGAACATTCATCTGCAAGTTTCATGGGCATATGTTTTCAATTCTCCCGTGTATATAACTAGGAGCGGAATTACTGGGATATGTAGTAACTCTGTGTTACCTTCTTGAGGAATTGCTAGCAGTTTTCCAAAGCAGCTGCACCATTTTATATTCCCACCAGCAATGTATGAGGGTTCCAGTTTGTCTACATCCTCAGCAGCACTTGTATTGTCTGTGCTTTTGATTATAGCCATCTAGTGGGTGTGAAGTGGTATCTCATTGAGGTTTTCATTTGCATTTTCCTAATGACGCTGAGCATCTTTCCATGTGTTGATTGGCTATTTAAATATCTAATTTGGAGATGCATTTATTCAAGTATTTTGCCCACTTTAAAATTAGGTTATTTGTCTTTTTATTGTTAAGTTTTAAGAGTTTTTTTTTTTTTTTTTTTTTTTGCGGTACGCGAGCCTCTCACTGTTGTGGCCTCTCCCGTTGCGGAGCACAGGCTCTGGACGCGCAGGCTCAGCAGCCATGGCTCACGGGCCCAGCCACTCCGTGGCATGTGGGATCTTCCTGGACTGGGGCACGAACCCGTGTCCCCTGCATCGGCAGGCGGACTCTCAACCACTGCGCCACCAGGGAAGCCCCTACACTATCTTGATTAGTGTCCTTTAAATTTTGAAGAAGTCCAATTTATCTTTTTTTCTTTTGTTGCTTGTTTTGTTGGTGTCATATCTAAGAAATCACTGTCTAATCCAAGGTCAAAAAGATTTATGCCTATATTTTCTTCTAAGAGTTTTACAGTTTAGTTCTTACATTTAGGTCTTTGATTCATTTTGAATCAATTCGTGTATATGGTGTGAAGTAGGAATTCAAATTTATTCTTTTGCAGTTGTAATTTTTCAGCTGTCCCAGCACCATTTGTTTCTTTTCCCCAAGAAATATTTACTATAGTAAATAGAATTGATTTTTAAGGAGACTAATGAACCCAACTCTGAGTTGGTTTGAATAGAATACAATCAATAAAGTTGACTTCTAGGTTAGTCTTTTTTTGTTTTTGTTTGTTTTATTTTTTATTTTATGCTTTTCTTTTTGAATAGGAAGTAGAATTAGAGGTAGAATACTAATGGTAAACTAAGGTGTCTGCTTTAAACCTGGAGTTCCCAAATAATATTCTCTTCTAGAAATATTCTGAAAAGTGTCTAAGTTCAGATACCCAGAGTCATGTGGAGGTATGAGTATTATTAGATAGCGCTAATAGGTTTAGCACTCTGTAAGCTTCGATCTACTCCCAGGTGCATACAATTCTCCCCCAAATTTGGGGGAATATATCTCACCTGAACCTTTGTAGGATTTGCCTCCCTTGCTTCTTGCCTTGTTCCCCTGACATTGGTTTCTGCTTCTATGTTACAGAAAAGAAGAAGAAAAGCTCAATCAAGAAAAAAAGGTTTCTGTTTATTTAGAAGACACAGACTAACATTATTATATGGTAAGGCTCACAAATGGGTTCATTTCTTTCCTTAGCTTTTTTTGGCTGTATTGGGTCTTCGTTGCTGTGCGTGGGCTTTCTCTAGTTGCGGTGAGCAGGGCCTACTCTTCCTCGCGGTGTGCAGGTTTCTCATTGCAGTGGCTTCTCTGGGCAAGGGCTTCAGTAGTTGCAGGACGTGGGCCCTAGAGCACATGGGCTTCATAAGTTGCAGCACGTGAGCTCAGTAGTTGTGGCTCTCAGGCTCTAGAGTGCAGGCTCAGTAGTTGTGGCTCACAGGCTTAGTTGCTCTGCGGCATGTGGGATCTTCCTGGACCAGGGATCAAACCCGTGTCCCCTGCATTGGCAGGCGGATTGTTAACCACTGTGCCACCAGGGGAATCCCTCCTTAGCTTTCTTATATGGCTCATTTCTACTGTGGATCTCCCAGATTATATGATACATGTTTCCTGTATGAAATTAGAGGAGTTGGGCAGAGAGATAAAAGGTTTCTCTTGTGTTATCGATGGCTTCCCCTTTGAGTGTGTTTTGTGCAAAGGACAGGAAGCTAGACCCTACTACCAGTAAAGCTGAGAGAATTCTATGATTATTTGAGGCTTTCGGGTTATATTTACCACCATAAAGAATAATAAATTAACTTTCAACATGTAAATAAATTTTTTTTAAATGAAAGAATTAATATCTGCTTTTATTCTTTTGTTTTATTGTAAACTAATGGCATTTAAGAGAGTGACTCAATAGATATGCTTGACATTTTGACAGGAGAACTTTTGTATTATTTGGAATTGATTTCTACTCCTCTCATTTAGTTATTGGGACTATGAATCCAATTTTAGTGGTGTGTAGTTTTGTTTTTCCAGTTTTTAGGTTTATTAGGCTTAAAAGGTAGGATGATTTATTTTTCATATGATCACAATTTCTTCTGTTCTCCGAAGTAGGTCCAGTATTATTATTTGCAAAAAGAGCCACATTTTTATAGCCTAAAGCTCCAGTGAAAGTTCTCAAGGATTTATAAAATAGAATATGGAGAAAAATGGTTCTACTGTAAACCTAGAAAAAAAATGTGGTGTCAGAGACATTTTTACCAAGGGCTATTTTTAAAATCAAGCAGATTTTCTAATAAGCCAGAGTCATGGAAAATAAAGATGGAGGTTGTTTAAGACTGAAAAAAATTTAAAGATTCCATAAAAGAGGGGATATATGTATATATATCTGATTCACTTTGCTGTACAGCAGAAACTAACGCAATATTGTAAAGCAATTACACCACAATTAAAAAAAAAAAAGAAATTTAAGGAAGTAACACAATCAAGTGCAGTGTACGATCCCTGACTGGATGGATACTAATTTGAATAAACTAGCTATAAAAAAGATTTGGGGGGACAATGGGAAAGTCTTAATATGAAAAATTTCAATCTGGACAATAGGGAATTATTGTTAACTTTTATTAGGTATAATAAGGGTATTGTGGTTACACAGGAAGATGTCTCTATTTTTAAAATGCATATTGGAGCATTTAGGGTTAAAATGTCAGTAATTTGTTTAAAAAACTTTAGCCCTCACCAATATATGTATTTATAGCAAATAAGGCAAAAAAAAAAAAACAACTTTAAAATTAAGTGCCAGTGAATTCCATACACTGCCTTCTGTACTTTTCTGTATATTTGATTTTTTTTTTTTTTTTTTTCGGTACGCGGGCCTCTCACTGTTGTGGCCTCTCCCGTTGCGGAGCGGAGCACAGGCTCCGGATGCGCAGGCTCAGCAGCCATGGCTCACGGGCCTAGCCACTCCGCGGCATGTGGGATCTTCCTGGACCGGGGCACAAACCCATGTCCTTTGCATCGGCAGGCGGACTCTCAACCACTGCGCCACGAAGGAAGCCCCTGTATATTTGATTTTGTTTATAATAAAGGGGTTGGGGTGATGGTGGGGGCGGGGGGAGAGAGAGAGAGAGAGAGAGAGGAATGAATGCATGTGAGTGAGCAGCTATGGATCATCCAAGTGTCCATGCAAGGCAGAGACTATGAATTAAGGACATTGACCCAGAGAAATATGTAATAAGGATCAGGAAATTTCTTTTAAAAGTTAAGTTAGAAGAGGACAGATATACTTAAGGATATTTTCCTTCACGATGGAGAATAGATTATATATATATATAGATATATGTATTCATAATGCCAGGTACTCCTATTGCACTCTTGCCATATACATTATCCATTTAAACTTTTGTTTTGTATTTCAGGAAGCTGAAGATTTCCAAGAACAAGAACCCTGAGATAAGTTGGAATTAATGGAAGCTTTTCTTTGGCTTTTCCAGTTGTGACCTGTCTTCCAACCAGCTCTGCAGTATATAACCACCTAGACAAGCAACGTTCCTCTGGTGCCAGCATAGGGCCCTTCTTGAGCAGTTACCAGCAGACTCACACACAGCCCTGTTACTAAGGTTTTATTTAATTTCAGAGTACAAATATTGTATTTTTTTCAAATGCTCATTAGCTTTTATATACTAGGAAGCTACATTTTTGCCCTTAAACACTCCTTGTGGATTATGACTTGTATACATATATATTGGCATCAAATGGGATAAAAGTCAACTTGTGTGTCATAACATTTCCTTTAATATATTAGTTTCCTTAGAGCAGCATTCTTGCTACTAAAGTTAACATGTTTATTCTTTCCTTCTCACACTCTCAATTAAAAGGTGAGCTGATTCTCCCAACTGTTTTTGACTGATTAACAGAAAATCCTAAATTCAACCTGTTAAAGAACAGTTTGATTTTTATGGCTCTCCTTAAGTACGGGACACATCTTATTTTATCGAATTTCTTTCAGTACCCTAGATGGCAGGTTTTTGTTTTTGTTTGTTTTTGGTCAATTGATCCAAGGTTTACAGTAGTACAAGTCTAAACCACAGAGTAACTAGGGACAGTTACAGAAATGCTAGTAGATTGACAAATGCCACCTCAAGATGAATTGCTTGTCACCTTTTTTCTCTGCTGTGACAAGCAATCAACAGCTCAGATCTTTCATGAGCAGTGAATGACTGTTTAGCTTACTATAGTTTTTCCCCCAATTCAATTATTTATAACAACAGAGCAAAATCTATGCTCATTTGTAGACTGGAATCATTAAGCAGTTAAATGGAAGGTTTCTGAAGGAGTATATTACAATTAAAATATTTAGAGCTAGTGAAAAAAATCACCCTAAATGATAATAATTTTGTATAGTGTTATACAAAGCTCTGAGAACTGGAAGACATTACATTTTTTTCTTTTATTTATTTTTTAATTCAGTTGCTTATTTGGGGGGAGGATTTGGGATGGGGCAAAGAAATACCAAAACTAACAGAATGAAACCAACTTTTTTTTTCTCTTATACTAGTAGATAAAACAAACTTTATAAGTGGGTCATGGAAAGAAGAGTGCTTTTGAAAAAGTGTCTAGTCTCCCAGTGTCTTTCCAAACTTAAGCTACTGCAGCACTTATTTAAAGAATAGAAAACATCTAAATGTTTAGGAACCTCTCCCCCTACCCCCTGCCCGCCCTGTTTACAGCTTGATATTTTCAGTTTTCACCAACTAGGCTGAAGATGTTATTTCTTTTAAAACTGGAATTTCCAAATAGTTTATCTGTATATTTTTTCCAATACTAAAAAAAAACCTGGTATAATTTACATGTGAACCTTGATTCTGAAATGTATTCCATACCTGTCTCATTTTGCCTTTTATACTGTCTAAAAAAGTACAGTTTCAGTACCCAGTTTTGAAAGTAAAAATTAGATTTAAAGTCTATATTACCTTTCACATTTTCTATTTTTCTCTATAATTCAACCTTTGAAAATATAGTAACTGGGTATTTCTTCAAACAGATGGCCTGGGTGATGTTCCATAAGTGCAAAGAGGTAGTTAAAAACTCATGGAAGGTGTTTCCAGCAAAACTTGTAGCTTTTGTGTCTTGGCTAAATATTCAAGGGTTAATATAGCCCGGCTGTTCAGTGTCTTTTACTTGAAGAGAACTTATGTATTGTAACTTATTTTTTATTGTGCCTTAAACACTATGTAAATAACCTTCAGTAATAAAGCGTTACAATTATATAATTTGCTTTTATGCAAATCTAAAATTTTTACATAGCAGGTCACAGAAAACTGATGGGAATACATTTTATTTTCACAGAAAAATTTTCTTAGAGGCAGCCTGGAAGTCAATAATGGATAGAATTAGTTTCTACTGGATAAATAAACCTGTATGAATTTCCACATTGCTTCAAATAACTGAGAATTGGGCACAACCAACTACTTAGTTTGGGGACTCTTTTGAAGGAACAGTATTGTCTCTTCCATTTGATACTCTTGCATTACCTTCTTAATAGAGAAAACTACCAGCTTTCAAGTCTAGTAAAGGAATGGGAGTTGAAAAACGGAAAGTTATTAACTTTCCCAAAAGCTGAAGCATATTTTCGTTCCTCTCTTGCTTTCATTAAATACACATAGATTCCAGGAGAATAGGTTGACTAATGATTAGAGCAGGGTACCATCCCATCTCTTTTTCAGAAGAATGTGACACCATCTCTTCATTTCACTTCAAGCACTTCCTCACTGTTCCAACCAAAAGTGCCACAAATCTCAGCTCCTTTTGTAATGATTGCCACTGTCAACAGCAATTTAATAAATACCCAATTTAGGTAAGTACTGAACTGGATGCTTTAATAGCTACACACACAAAAAAAGAACATGAACCAAACAGTCTTGAGGCACAAATTGACAGGAAGGCCTAATACATATTTATCTATTCACTGACTGATCCTGTATGATCTCCTAGATCCCTCTGAACTCTAAATTTATAGAAATCTATTCTGAGAGCATTCAAATAAAATAATTTGTAGGGAGTAAAAAGGACTTCTGGCTTAGAGTCAAGGGGATCAAGACGATTAAGTCCTGCAGAATTCCGTAAAAATAAATAGTAAGTTCTCCAAAGCCCGTCCGACTTCATTTTCGAGCAAAAGGGAATAATGAACTCCTACTTGAGAGTTAAGAATCGCTGACTTGAAGTGAGCAAGTCCAGGTGTGGTTCTGGAAAGAAGCCACGTTACTATGGCAACTTCGGATCGCCATTTTAGGTCTTCTCGCGGCCTCCCGCCCTCGCGTCACTTCCGGTGTCACCTGCGTGGTTACAGGGTAAACAGGTGTGCAAACTTCTGGAGAGCTGTCGGGATGCTGCAGAGCGGGGCGGCTGGAGGCCGTGGCTGTGCTCTGTGCCCACTGCTGGGCGTTCTACTCTTCCAGGGTAAGTGACCCGGCGGCGGGCTCGGTCGCACTTCCGGCCGGGGGCTTAGGGAAGATGGTCGCTTTTCCGGTTCCGGTGGGGGGTCTCAGGAAAGACCCTACTGCGCTTCTGGGAAGGAAGGAAGGGGGAGGGCGTGGGGAGGATGTTCTCTTCTCGTAATCACCACCCACTGAGGGGTGTCGGTAGCTTCTCCGTACTTTCCTGAGCCCCTGGCAGCTCGATCACTGTGCGTTGTATTGTGGTGATGGCACGGCTAGATAGAATCACGGAGGGCACTGGGTTTGAGGGCATCCGGTGTTCTCTTATGAGTTATCAGTGGTTGACTCGGCTGTGGTTTTGTGGGCCGTATATCCTGATTAGGAAAGGACAATTCTAGTCTTCAGGAGTTCCAGTAATTTTGGGAAATAAAATGATGACTGTTGGTAATTTTTTTTTTTTTGTAGGTGATTGTCAGGGCCTATGAAGTAAAACGTTTATGAGTCACAGAAAGGATGTGCTTTGATTTCATTGTAACAGAGATGCATGTGTTGGGGAAAAGCAACTGCTTTGGTATTTTAGTAACAGTTTTTTTTTTTAATACAAGGAAGAGAATATCAATTCTGTTAAGATTTTAATCTATTAACCGATACCAGAAGTATAGTATTCACACTATCACATAATCTTAAAATTTGGATAAGTTTTGCTTTCATGCAGTTTTCAAGTTGCATAAATTTCAGTCAACCTAATTACCTTCATTTAGGGTGCAATTATTCCCTGGATTTGTGTGAGTGTGTGTGTGTGTGTCTTCCCCAGGAAATCATACGTTAGTAGAGCTAGCATAGGAGTGTATTGTTAACTTCATAAAATTTCCCTGTGGGTAATGGGAATTTCTGAAGGGGATCTTTGATGTAAAGGCTTCGGGTGTGCTAAGTCTCAGCAGGTAGGGCTAGGGAGTTGTAGTTTATTTGATGACTAGTATTTATGCTGCCAGCATACTCCCTGATCCCTCCCAGCTGCCTGTGTCATAACAGGTGTCCAGTTTTTCAGCTAAACTATTTTGCAATATACTATTTAGGCAGACCTACTGTCACTCCAAATAATCCTAAATTCTTTTTCAATATACTATTTAGGCTGAACTCCTGTCACTCCAAATCATCCTAGTTTCCTCTCTCTGTCTGTCTGCCTGTCTCTCTCACACACACAGAGAAATGTTCAAATATTGTCCTACTGAAAAAAAATTCTAGAAATGGTGGGTGGTTTCACAAACCTGATGTCATTTCACATTGAAAAGAGTCTATCAGTTCAGCAACCAAATAATTCAAATGTTAAAAGTTGAGTCTATGATCTGTATGTATTTGTTGATTTATCTTTTGCCTACCCCCCCCCGCCCAAACCCCCAGCTTTATTGAGATATAGTTCACATGCCGAACAATTTACCCATTTAAAGTGTACCATTCAGGGAATTCCCTGGTGGTCCAGTGGTTAGGATTCCTTGCTTCCACTGCAGGGGGTCATGGTTTCGATCCCTGGTTGGGGAACTAAGATCCCTCATCATGGGATTTTATACATGGCACGGCACGGCCAAAAAAAAAAAAAGCGTACCATTCAATAGTTTTTAGTATATTCACAGTTGTGCAATTATTATGACAATCAGTTTTAGAACATTTTCATCTTCCCAAAGAAACTCCATAGTCATTAACAGTCACTCCTCATTCTTCCCTCCCCCCTGCCCCTGGCAAACACCAATTTACTTTTTATTGCTGTGGATTTGCCAAATCTGCACATTTCATAGAAATGGAATTGTACAATATGTGTTCTTTTGTGACTAGCTTTTTTCACTTAGCATGTTTTCAAGGTTCATCCATTTTTGAGGGGGTCTTTTGAGTCTCTTAGGTAATAGACTTTGGTTTCATTCCAGTTTATTTGCCTTTCGTCTTCATATTTAGGACCTGTTAAATTATTAGCTTGTTTGAATTCTTCCTAAGTTATAAGTATGGTCCTGCTATATCAGTTGTCTAAGTATGTAAAACCAGTAGATTAACAAGCCTAGGGCTCTTACACTTTTCTCTTTTCCACTTGAGTGTGCAATTTTATGAATCAATTTGACAGATTTGTATTTTGGAAAATTCGGTGTATAAAATTGGGAGTTTTTGTCATTTTTTTCCATTTCTTCCATGTATAAAATTACTTATGGTTAAATGTGATTTTCTTGTTTTCTTCCCAGATTAAAAATTTTTTTACTTATTATAATTATTTCTATAGTTGGCTGTTTTTACCTGGCAAGAATGCTTTTTCCCTCTGGGGAAGAGATAAATATCCATTAGCACATTAGGCCTAGGGTGAAAGTTTCTGAATGAATGTAACATTGGATTGATATTTTTTTCTTATTTTTTGAGTGGAAGAGGCAAATTATTTTATATCCATTGATTTCAGAATACTTTTAATTTCAATAAAACAGAGAAAAATGCTTATAAGTGTACAGCTTAATGAATTTTCAGAAACTGAACACACCTGGGCAACCAGCACCCAAATCAGCATGTAGATTGTTACTGGCATTCCAGAAACTTTCCCTGTGCCTCCTTTCAGGCATTCTTCCTTCTCCTCCAGGGGGAACCAATATCCTGATGTATAGATTAGTAGTGTAGATTTGTTTAGTTCATCCATGGATGTTATGGTTACTTTTCTGTAACTATCCTTCTCCTCCAGGGGGAACCAATATCCTGATGTATAGATTAGTAGTGTAGATTTGTTTAGTTCATCCATGGATGTTATGGTTACTTTTCTGTAACTATACATTTAAGACCTGCTTATCCAGTGTTTAGATTTCAGTGAAGTGACTTTACATATTGATAACTTTGTGGCAAAATTATGTTCATGAATATGGAGTTTATATAAAGAAGGAAGAAGCTGCTAGTAGGTAGTTTGATTAAAGGTGTACTTGCTGTAATTCAGTAACCAAAATTTGCTCAGGACTTGTAATTTTTATGCTTATTTTATAAAAATTTTTGTTTTATAAAAGGAAACTCTTGGTTTGGTTCAGTTGAATAAGTATTACTGAGCATCCATAACGTGCTACGTTCTATTTCAATGAGCTTAGGGTCTATCAAAGAAGACAGACAAGTCAGCAGATAATTTTAAAACCTAGTACTAAGAGAGAAATGCACTAGAAACCATGGCATCACAGAGGAAGTGCCCTTAATCTGCCAAGAGGATACAGGGAAGACTTCCTGGAGGTGTCACCAAAGTTAAATCTGAAAGAAGGATAAGAGTTAGTTAGAGAAAGGGAATGAGGAAAATTCCAGACATAGAGAAGAACATAAACAAGGCATGGAGGTAACTTTCCAAGAAAATTTTCTGAAACTAACTTTGATTAGATTAACTTAAATCCCGTGTTGACCCCAAATATATCTCTGTGGTCAGGAGAATGGTGTGCTGGAGCTACTTCCTACTGGCTCTCAAGAGCCAATCATGCACATGTCTTCCTAACTCAGCATTCAGAGACTTTTACCTTCATAGCTTGAAATTAGCCATGGTGGGAGTATTTGTACCACAGAAATTGTCAAACCTACATAGTTGGATTTTCTATTGTTAGCTGTTCACCAGCACACCTCTGGATGTAATGATTAGTTTAGGCCAATCTGAGTCACCTTTCAGAGCTGGGAGTAGGATCTAGTTATTCTTGGTTTGCTCCTCTCTCACTAGATCCATTCACTACTCTGTTTTACCTACTCCCTGGAAAGCTGACCTATAAACCACATCATCGAGGCTCCCATCCTCTGGGTTCCAGTTAGGTTTGGTCAGTGGGAGGCACTGGCAGGAGATTGGAGGGCAGGAGGAGAAAGACATTTTTCTTCCCTGCTCCCTCCCTGTCATGGTGCCATGGTTGATAGTGGCTGTGTTCCTCTGTGGCTACAGCTTCTGTCAAATGGCCCACAGATCCACCTCTTACCAGGCTTCAGTAACACCATTTCCTCCCTTTGCCCCTTCAGGCGTGGAGTGGTAAAGGCTTTGTGCCTTTGTTGGCTTCCTTGATGCTGAGAAAAGTCCATTTGAAAAGTGACCCATACGCTTTTCAAAGTTTTAGCTGATTTTGCCTTCTGTTTCCTGCCTGGACCCTGACAGAGGCGTCTACTCCCAAGCTCATGGGCTATGTAGGAAAGGGTGGATATCTAAAGAAAATCTGGGTATTGTTAGGAAAGGAGATGAGGGGAATGGATATTGAGCTGGTAACAAACAAGAGTTCACTACCTTCAGTTTGGGTTCCTGTGGTGGTGATAGTCAAGTGGGTATATCCAGTAATATTTGGACACTCAGAGACAGGTCATGGCTAGCAACATAGTTTGGGGAATCATTAGCCTATTAGTGGTTGTGAAATCTATAAAAGTGGGTAGGATTGTCCAAAGAGAACATGTTGAAAGAAGGACCATAGGCTCAGGGTGGAACTCTGAGGAACACCAGTGTTTAAGGGATGGGTAGGAAAGGAGGAGCCTTAGAAAGAGATTCGATAGAAACTAGCAGAGATGTCGAGTGTGTGCGTGTGTGTATATGTAACACAATCAGTGTGGAGAGTTGGTTGGAGGGAGACTAATGAGATTCTGATTTATAACTCTAATCCATAGTTCTTTTTTGCTATAAACCAGGGTTGGCAAACTTTTGTAAAGGGCCAGATAATATTTTAGGCTTTGTGGGCCACATGATCTCTGTTGCAAGTATTCAACTTTGCTGGAGTAGCACAAAAGGAGCCCTAGGCAATACATAAATGAATAAAGCTGGCTGTGTTCTAATAAAACTTTATTTATAAAAAGATGTTGTGGGCTAGATTTGGCCCATGGTCCATAGTTTGCCCATCCCTGCCCTAAATCAACTGCTCCCTTGACATTATCCCTTGGATATCTCAAAGGCACCTTAAACTTATCCAAAATCAAACTCATGTTCTTCCCTGCCAAGCCTGGTACTTTTCTAGTCCTTCCTGTGTCAGTGAAAGGTATCATCCAGGCCAGAAATATGGGAGTCATCCTCAATGCCTCTCTTTCCCAAACATTCCACATATGATCTAACACCAGTTCTTGCTGATTTTACCTTGTACTAGTTCTCTCCATGTCCACTGCCACCAACTTAGTTCAATCTCCCCTTATTTCTCACTTGACTATTGTAGTAGCTTCCTAAGTAATCTCCTTATATATACTCTTAGTGCCTCCTAATCATCTTCCCTAGAGTGAGGTTTTAAAAATGCAAACTTCTTCATGCCCCTTCTCACTCAGTCCCTTACTTAAGTATTTTCCATGGCTTCCCATTACTCTAAGAATAAGGACCCAAATCTCTAAGGTCCTGCCTGATCTAGTTTCTGCTTACCTCCTAGCCATGTCTCAGTCTTCTCTCTCATGCTCTTTGTGTTGCTGCCATTCTGCCTTTTTTTCAGTTCCTTGACTGACTGTGCTCCTTCCTGACACAGGACCTTTGCATACGCAGTATCCTCTGCCCGGAATGCTCCCCATCTCCTCACCTTGTTATCCTTCCTTCAGAACTCAACTCAAAAGTAACTTTTTTCAGGCAAGCTTTCATTAACCACTCCCTGCTCCCCTATCATAACTGGTACAGTTCTCATAACCACTCTGTCTTTTCTTCACAGTGCTTATCAGAGTTTGTAATTATACATTTGTCTTTATGATTGTTTGATTAGTGTATTGAACTTCTGCTGCATTTTAAGCTCCAAAACAGGGAGTGTATGTATTTTGCTCACATTTAATCCTGAACTTAGAGGGTGGCACAAAACAGACGCTCAATAAATCTTTGTTTGAAGAATGAGTGAATGAATGAGTGTATCATCCTGGAAGCCTTGAGACAGAGAAGGTCAAGGAGCAAACAGTTACTGCTGCAGAGGGATCCAGTAAAATCAGGAGAGAAAACTGCCTATTGGAGTTTTTGTCCCTTGGATTTTGCTGTTTTAAGACAATAGTGCCTTTTACTAGAAGTGGTAGTGGAGTCCAAATTGTGCTATAGGGGTCCAGAAGTGGATGGGAAGGGAGGAAAGGGAGACATCAGATATAAACAACTCTGTCACAAACTTGGCTTAGGATAGAGAGGGCAGTAGTTGGTAATGAGTAGGATTACAGGGTTAAGGAAAATTTGTTATTGTTTTGTTTTACTGTTATGTATTTGTTTTTACAGATGGGAGGGAATTCTGTGTATTTAGAGGCTGAGGGGAGAAAGCCCCTCTTGAAAGGGAAATGTTGAAGATAGTAGAGAGGGTTTTTTTTTTTTCTTCTTTCTTCCTGGAGCGAGGCTTGGAAGGGAGGGATCCAGGCAGAGAAGAAGGGCTTGACCTTGCATAGAAAAAGGGACACCACATCCTTTCAGATTGGAGGTAAGAATGGGTGCAGATGCAGGAAGATATGTGACTAAGCAGTTTGTATGGCTTCAAGTTTCTTGAAGAAGAGAGACATTTTCTTCTGAGAATGAGGGGTTTCTAGGTTGCACAGAGGATAAAAGAGAATGGCAAAGTTTGAGGAGTCAGAAAGAGGAGATGACCAAGACTGGTTAAAGAGTCATAATGCCTCATCAAGGACTTAGCTGTGGATGGAACTGATGAATTTCTTACGGTAACTATCGGTGCAGTGGTGTGATTTTTCTCCTTCAGCGCACACCAGCCACAGTCTAGAAGTGGTCATCTAGGGCTGAGCTTTTCCTGATTCAGTGTAATGGAAAGGTATGTGTCTGGGGGATTTAAGAATGTTGAGAATACTGTAAGAATGGGGATAGGAAGAGAGTGGGTGATTAATAAGCACACTTTGTTCCTACATGAGAACTTTTGGTGACCTGTCCACCTCTTTCTCTTGGTCTCTCTCTGCCTTCTCCCTTCCCTCTGACTTTTGCTCTTAAGGTACTTCCTTTAATTTAATGGAGGAAATCGTCTTTACAAATTGAGTGCAAGCAATGGTCTATGTGCTCGAGTAGCATTATGTACTAAATGTTATGTGAAAATTGAAAAATAGTAATAAACTGCATCAGAGAATTTGGGAAGGCATCACAAGGGGGGTGATATTTGAGATGGGTTTTGAAGGGCGTGAGTATTGGGGATGTGGTTACCGGGCAGCATTGGTAGGGATGGGGAGAAACTTCCAGATAAAGACATATTCAAAGAAAGTCACAGTGGCATGAAGGACATAGTAAATTTGGGAAATGGCAGGACATTCTGGGCATAGTGAAGGGGATGGGATGGGTAGGTGGGCAGAGTAGCAGAAGTTGGGGGCCAGATTGGCACTATTTAGACTTTATGTTATAGCCCAATAGAGAATTACTGAAGGTTTTTGAATGTTTGTGGTGTTCATTTTAATGATAATAGTTAACATTTATTGAAAGTTTCAATTTCAGGTACTATGCTAAGCATTTTATGTGTTACCTCCTTTAACCTTATTAGATCCTCACAGTGACACAATGAAGTAGGTCTTTTAATTATTCCCACTTACCAAGTGAGGAAATTGAATCTTGAACAGGTGAGGTAACTAATGATCAAGGTCTCACAGCCAGAAAGCAGCTGGGCTAGAACTCAAGTTCAGGTCTGTCTAATTCTAAATCTAAACTTTAAAGTATCTTTGCTATACTTATGTTTTAGGATATATAAAGAGTATATAAAGGATATATAAAGGATATATATCCTTGATATATAAAGGATATATAAAGAGTATGGGGAGTGTGAAGATTATCCATTCATTTCTGCCTTCCATTTTTTAGAGCTTTACCTTAAGTCATGAGTAAGGTGGGTCAGGAGTGAGGGCTTAGGAGAGAGTAGGGATTGAGGGATGAAGGCTTTCCAGGCAGAGGAACAGCATTTGCAAAGGAGGAATAACAAGTTTAGCATGGCAGAGTCAGAGAGGATGTCTTGGATGAACCAGAGGTAGTCCTCATCTTTGGGATGGTCAGATTCTTAGTAGAGTTGTGAGCTCAGTCTTGGTCTCCTGCTTTTAAGAGGAATGTGAACAGACTGGATTGTCTAGAGAGGAGCAAGAAACATGATTCAAAGCAGCAGAGGTAAAGGCAGTGGAAATGATGACTCATAAGTATGTCTGTGATAGGAAGGTTTGAGAGACTAAGGACAGAACTAACGACGTGTCAGTAACGCTGATGAAGCTATCTAACGTGCATTGAGCACTTACTCTGGGTTAGGTAGGCTTCTTAGTGTGGTACATGTTTTAATTCATTTATTCTTCACAGTGACCTTCTAAGGTAAGTGTTATTATTATCATTCCTACCAGGATGAGAAACTGAAGAAATCAAGTAAACCTACGAAGGCCACAGAGTCAGCAAGTGATAGGGCTGGGATTTGCATCCTTTCTCAACCAGAGGGACTGCTGTTTTCCAGGATGGTGTGTGGGTTTGCTCTCTTCTGAAACCTTGCTGCTCTGTTTGCCTTTGGCCTGCCAGATGAATCATGGCTCATTGTAGTGGAGAAGGAAGCAGGAAAAACAAAGTGCTGGTGGCTTACTTTCCTAAAAAATGGCTCCCTAATGGAAGAGAAATTTCTACCACTGTTCTCTGAAAGCAGAGGGAATGGTCAGAAGAAAGTGCCAACTCTTTTGGGGGAGATGGGATGTCAAAGTTGGATATATGAGGGGGCTTCCCTGGTGGCACAGTAGTTAAGAATCCGCCTGCCAATGCAGGGGTCATGGGTTCGATCCCTGGTCTGGGAAGATCCCACATGCCGTGGAGCAACTAAGCCCGCAAGCTACAACTACTGAGCCTGTGCTCTAGAGCCTGTGAGCCACAACTACTGAGCCCACGTGCTACAACTACTGAAGCCCGTGTGCCTAGAGCCCATGCTCCACAACAAGAGAAGCCATCACAGGAAGCCCGCACACCACAACGGAGAGTAGCCCCCACTCGCCGCAACTAGAGAAAGCCCACGTGCAGCAACAAGGACCCAGTGCAGCCAAAAAGAAACAAATAAAATAAATAAATTTTTTTAAAAGTTGGATATATGAGGTGGTTTTGGAAAGAGGAAGTCTCTAGAGAGTTTAAAAATGATATCTTATTTTTACATTTTAAAATGCATTAAATTGTAAATTTAATAAACTTTTTCCTCCCCATGATTTACTTTTAATGGATGAGTGATTCATTAACCAGCTTTAAGAAAGGGAAAAACAAAACAAAACTAGATAGAAACTTGGGGTAGATTTATAAAAATTATTTTTCCTTTGAAAAAAAAATCCTATTCTTGTTTTCTACTCCTATTTTGCTGGTGGATGAGGCAGTGATAGCTTCAGGTTACAGTCGTGCTGTACTTGGGGTAAATCCCTCAGACCACAGCAACTGCCATATTCCTGGAGTATAAGTGTGTCAAGGGAGTGGGTGCTGTTGCCTTTTAGCCTTCTGTGGGCTGACCCGCTTGGTTGTAGTTAATTTAACCACAACTCTGTATTTGGAAAAAGTGCTGATGTGACCAGGTTTAAAATTTTTACCCTAACATTCATTCTATGATTTAATATCGTAAAATGACAAAAATACCACCCTTGATTAATGCAGATATCTGCTCCTTATCCTTTTGGGCCTGCCTGAGAAGATATTTATTGCTACGGCTTTCTGATGAGAGCCCTAAAAATGATAAATAGTGTTTCTAGGGCTTCCCTGGTGGCACAGTGATTAAGAATCTGCCTGCCAGTGCAGGGGACACGGGTTCGAGCCCTGGTCTGGGAAGATCCCACATGCTGTGGAGCAACTAAGCCCGTGTGCCACAACTACTGAAGTCCTTGCGCCTAGAGCCCGTGCTCCGCAACAAGAGAAGCCACCGCAGTGAGAAGCTCGCGCACCACAACGAAGAGTAGCCCCTACTCACTGCAACTAGAGAAAGCCTGCGCACAAAAACGAAGACCCAATGCAGCCATAAATAAATAAATAAATAAATAAATAAATAAATAGGGTTTCTATATTGTTCACTCACGTCTATATATTCCACCCATTGTACACATTTTAAATGTTTGGGCTTGCTTTGTTTAGGTGTTTACATCGTCCTTTCCCTGGAGATTAAAGCAGATGCCCATGTCCGGGGTTATGTTGGAGAAAATATCAAGTTGAAATGCACCTTCACGTCAACCTCATCTATCACTGACAAACTCACCATAGACTGGACATATCGACCTCCAAGCAGCAGTCGCACAGAATCAGTAAGTGTATAATTTTAAGGATATTTCTTTGAGCCTTCTGTGGTCAACAGCTCTGGAATCCTTTTATTCTATGTCACAGGTACACCTTAGGCCTTCTCATCTTAAAATAGAAGACGAGCTTCTATCAAATAGAAGGAGCTGAGCTTCTACCCTACATCACATTCATCTGGTCATGTAGGGCTTTTTCTTCTTCTGTGTAAGAATCTTGCAAATAAGCTATAGGGAAAAAAAGTCAGAAACTCAGAGGAAATGTGGTTTAGTTTTGTTTCTCCTTTGTTGTTTTTTTTGCTTGGCTTCATAGCTTGAGTTTCAGATTTGTTGTACTAAAAAGGGTACCTCCAGGCTGTTGGACAGAGAAATTCTATAGGTCCCAGTCTTAGACATCCTTTTGCTCAAAGCTGCTCATTTCCTGTCATGTGAAGCTGTCTCAGTGGGTGTTTCTGTTTGTATATCGGTACTTGTAGATTTATGTTGGCATCTTCTCCCAGTGTATAAACATCTGCACTGATTTATACAGCTCCCTTTGAAGGAAATTATAGGGCACCTTATGTTGATGACAGATGCTGTTGATGACAGATGGTCTTGCAATATTAGAAGCAATATATTTTAATCACACAGATAAAACCCATTTATGGCTCAGATCCCATTGTGGATGTCTAATTGAATGCTATTAAAAAACCCTTTTTCTGCACGCTTCCAGCAATATCCTAGGTCAGGATACTTTTTATCAAGAATGTGAATATCAGAGTGGTATGTAAGATTGTATTTTTGAAAGTATCCTTGATTTGGTTATCCTGTTTCCTTCATTAGAAGTACTTTCTCTTTGATTTTAATGTACAAGCTTTGGATTTTGTTTTAGGAACCATTATGGAATGCCATGTAGCATCTCTCAGTAACTACAGTAGGTGCTCCAGTTGTCCTAGTGAAGGTGGCTCCAGTGAGCTAGGCTGTATTTGTGGTCCCTTTTTCTCCCTTCCTTCCTTTCTTCCTCCCTCCCTCCCTCCCTCCCTATTTCTTTCTTTCTTTCTTTCTTTCTTTCTTTTTCTTTCTCTCTCTCTCTCCCTCCCTTCCTTCCTTCCATCCTTCCTTCCATCCTTCCTTCCTTCCATCCTTCCTTCCTTTCTTTCTCTCTCTCTCTCTTTCTTTCTTTCTTTTTTTTCTGAGGTAAACTTTTATTTCTTGGCTGACAGTACTTGCAAACCCATGCTTCTCCCAGCACCTTTTATCCTGCCCAAGCAGCGGCAGCCTAGTCCAAAAGGTGCCATGGCCAAAGGGGTTGGGGAGTCACTTCCCATTCCAGGCTGGAGGAGTGGGGGGGCTTGGGGATACTCCCCCACAAACCTTTGCCAGCAAGAGGCCATGAGTCACCCCAACCCCAAATCCTGCATTCTGGTAGGAGGTGGCAGTGCCTCCTTCCAGCTCTCCAAACCTGAGAGGGGCATGCATGACCAGACAGGGCAGGACACAGACCCCCAGCTCCAGTAATGGCAGTCCCCAACACCAGCCTCTGCCCACAGGTCACAACCCCAGCCCCCATCCCAGGGCAGCAGAGGTCTCTCCTCCTCCTTGGTCCTCAGCGATGGATGGAGCCCTCCACACCAGGCAGAACAGAGGCAAAGACAGAAGCAGCGGCAGTGGCGGGGAAGGAGCAGGCACCGAGACTGGTGGCACCGGGGCCCAGGGCTCTCCCGAAGTCAGGGCAAGCTGTCTGTCCAGGCAGCTCTGGGGCTAGACACTAGGTGGGCGTAGTCGGCTGTGATACGGGTACTTGGACACCTTTCCGTCCTGATGCTAGCTGATACTTGTCTTTGGCTGCTGCTCGCTCCTTGGCATCAAAATACCAGACAGTGATGGCGTACCTGGTGGCGTGGGCTGGTTTCACCTCATGGGGGTTCTGCCGATCAGACCAGAAAATGAGCAGCCGGTCAAAGAGTGGCTCAATGTTGGCTACCACAGGACGGCCCTCAGGGAATATCTGCAGCAGGCCGCCATGCACCTTGACGTCCCAGTTCTGATTCAGGTAGTAGATGCAGGTGATGCAGCACCCATCGCCATGCGGGTTGTCAACGTGGCTCACGTACCCCAACCCGTTACCTGGGTAACAGGCCACCATGGCCTTGGTGCGCCCATTGATGACGTAGCTGCCCAGCCTCCCAGCACAGTGGCGGATTACAGCATCCACGTGGGCCATGAGGGCACCGATGTTTCGGCAGCCTGGCTCATGGCCTTCCACCCAGGCGATCTGCTCCCCACGGAAGCTGCGTGGCAGGATAGCCCGCTGGCTTATTCACGCAGGCGCCCGCCCCGCTTCAGGGCCTCCACCTCTGCCAGCACTCGGCCACCCAGTGCCGCCCCCAGGAAGCGGTCCTTGACGCAGATACCATAGTACCGCATGCAGGGCACAATATAGCCCAGGGCCAGGCGCTCAGGTGCAGCGGGCAACACCTCCTCCCTCAGCCCGGCGCTGGCCTCACCTCTGCCACTGCTGCAGCCCTCCCCTTCTGCATCCGCCTCCTGGTTCTCCTGCCTGGCCCAGGGCCGCTTGCTGGGGGCGGGGGCATCCCCACCATCCTCTGCCCATTTCCGTTTGGGGGCCTCGGCCGGGCGCCCTGGGCTGCCAGTCGCTGGCACCCCTTGGTGACCAGTGCCGCAGCACCGTCATTCTGCAGCGGCCGCAGCTCGCCGCCATCCTGCCCACCGAAGCCCTCCCGCAGGGGGCTGGCTGTGGTGGAAGCAGCTGTGGCTCTGGGCGTCCCACTCCCCGCCGAGGCCTCAGCAGGCGCTCCCGGACGGTGGTAGGAGGACAGCAGGGGACGGGGCAGGTAACTCTCCACCCCCATCCTGGCCCTGCTAGGCTCCAAGGGCTCTGACACCGAACCCGGCAACTGAGGGAGAGCCCGACTCAGGGGCTGCGGCTGGCGCGGGCTGTCCACGGCAGCAGTGTCTGCATCCCCCGGGCGTGGAGGGCGCGGCCCAGGCCCGTGGTGCCACCCTCCTCCCCCTCCTCCTTCTCCACTTGATGCAGCCGCGGGCCGGGGCGGCTGGGCCTGGCGTGGAGCAGGATGAGGCAGGGCAGGTGGCAGAGGCCTTTCTCCTGCCCTGGGGCTGCTTGCTTGTCCCCAAGTCCTCTGCTGTCCCTAGGGGCTTGGGAAAGGACCTGTCACGGTGGCGAGGTTTTTCCTCCGGCCCCGGGGCCGCCGTTTGTGCCAACCGCCCTGCGCAGCACAGCACGCCATTCCCCGCCCCACCACCTGCGACGCTCTCCCTCCCTCCCTCCCTTCCTTCCTCCCTTCCTTCCTTCCTTCTTTCCTTCCTCCCTTCCTTCCTTCCTTCCTTCCTCCCTTCCTTCCTTCCTTCCTCCCTCCCTCCCTTCCTTCCTCCCTCCCTCCCTTCTTTCCTCCCTCCCTTCTTTCCTTCCTTCCTTCCTTCCTTCTTCCCTTCCTTCCTTCCTCCCTCCCTCCCTCCCTCCCTTCTTTCCTCCCTCCCTCCTTCCTTCCTCCCTCCCTTCTTTCCTTCCTTCCTTCTTTCCTTCCTTCCTTCCTTCCTTCCTCCCTCCCTCCCTTCTTTCCTTCCTTCCTTCTTTCCTTCCTTCCTTCCTTCCTCCCTCCCTCCCTTCTTTCCTTCCTTCCTTCCTTCCTCCCTCCCTCCCTTCTTTCCTTCCTTCCTTCCTTCCTTCCTTCCTTCCTTCCTCCCTCCCTCCCTCCCTTCCTTCCTCCCTCCCTCCCTCCCGCCCTTCCTTTCTTTCTTTCAACTTAAAAAAAATTTTTTATATTGAAGCATAGTTGATTAACAATGTTGTGTTAGTTTCTGGTCCTTTTTTCTTTAGACTTAAAATAGGTCACTTTATTTTGAGTAGTCAGGAAACTATGGCTGGCTTCATATGGCTCTTCCTCCTTGGCCAAAAGTAGGACAGAACAAACAGTGGGGATCTTCCTGGGGCAGAAACCTTAAATGCAAACAGCAGTTCTCATATGGCGCTGTTCTCTGTGAGGCTAGTTGGGAAATCAGCAAACTCATCCAAGTTGGAATTAGTGGACCCTTAAAGTTGCATAACACTATGTTGCAGTTATGTGATCAGTCAGGATTCTGTCAAACTAACCAGTTAACAGGATTTGAGTATCACTAGTTTAACTTGAAACTCACAGGTCAGATTAATCTTGAAGATTCACAGCAGGCTTTGTTTTGTCAATAAGGAGTTTCAAACCCTTTTATACTGATGCTGATAATCAGAGACAGGTATTCTTTACCTCCCTCTTTGGAACATTCTACACATTTTATTATTTACTAATATCTGTATTTCCCACTAGATGGTAAATTCCATGAGAGCAGGGACTGTGCCTGATTGGCTCCCACTGTATCATTTTGCTTAATACAGTGCCCAAGGGCACATAGTAGGTGTGCAGTAAATATTTGTTGAATGAATGCATGAACAAATGAACCAAGAAGTGATTCAGCATCTTCTCTGGGAAGTTGCTTTTCAAAATTGGGCAATTCAGTGTTTGTAAGTGCCTGGGTTCTTAAGTGGGGAGGTACCAAGTAAGAAAAGAACTAGGAAAGGCTTGAATCTTGCATAAGAGAGAGAGAGAAAGATCATATTGTATTGTAGTGCTTGCCCAGCCTACCACCAAATATAATTAGGTGTTTTTGGTGATGAAGTATATGATTACCAATCTGAAGTAGTATTGTTTTAATTCAATGTATATTCATTGAATGCCAATCATGCATCTGACTTGAGGTTTTTATTAATTGCCAAGATAGATAACTTGAGAGAGGCTTATGTTACAGCCTCCTGGTGATCTTGAGAATAAACAAAAATCTCCCCTTTCCCACTTATTAGCTGTGTGCCTTCGAGTAACTCATTTAATTTCTTGTTTTTGTCCTTGTTTCCCTTTCTGCCTGCTCCATGTATAGTTCAGTGTTGTTGTGAAGCTCAAATGAGTAAATGTATAGAAGTAGTTTGCACACTATAAAGTACCATATGAATTAGATGCCGCTTTAGCATAGGGTTTCTCAGCTTTGGCACTGCTGGCATTTTGATACAGATAATTCTTTTTTGTGGGGGCTGTCCTCTGCTTTGTAGGATTTTCAGCAATATCCCTGGCCTCTACCCACTAGAAGCCAGTAGCACTCCTCCCAGTTGAGACAAACAAAATTATCTCCAGATATTGCCAAGTGTCTTGAGGGCAAAATTGCCCCTGGTTGAGAACTGCTACTTTAGGACTTTGGGGAGAATTTAAAAGGGGTTCAAGAATTAGGATCCCTGGATTCTTTCATCAGACCTTTTTTTGGACAAGTTTTATTAGGCTGTCTTTTAATCTATAGGATGGAAGTGAACAAAACATAAAAAAAATTGTCCAACTGGGAAAACCCACTACACATTTGTATTTTATTTTGGACCTACTTAGCTTTACGTTTTCATTACATTTTCCAAATTAACTTTTTTCTCATGGTGTTGCTTTCTTAGATTTTTCATTATCAGTCTTTCCACTACCCAACCACAGTGGGCACTTTTCGGAATCGAATTTCCTGGGTTGGAGATGTATACAAAGGGGATGCGTCCATAAGCATAATCAACCCTACCATAAAGGACAATGGGACCTTCAGCTGTGCTGTGAAGAATCCCCCGGATGTGTACCATAATATTCCAGGGACAGAGCTAACAGTCACAGAAAGGGGTAAGCTAACTGCCACCAACCTTCTTCTGTAGTGAGTGCTCTCTGACTACTGTGGTGGTTTGTGGGGAGATCAGTGAGAAGCAAAACTACCTATCTTCGTAAGCCAGTTGGTCATTGGGACATTGTGCTATTTTGAATTGTCTGAGGATGAGTTTTTTTATCTTTATTTTTCAAACTGACTTTTTAAAAAAATATCGTCATAGTTTCTTCATTATCCTTTTAAAATTTTAATTTCAGGTGACCAGAGGTCTTGTGGAATGTATGGCAAACCCCTGAATAAATGGAGGGTTGCTGTCTGTGTGAAATAGAAGTCATTCTGGTTTCCCTAATATGTTCATACCCTCAGTTATGAGACTGTGTTCTTGCCTGTTTCTTGAAAGGGTACCTCCTCTAAAGATGGAGGCAGCACATTTCTTTTATGTTGCAAAGAGCAACTGTTTCCTTTTAGTGTGAAACATGAGGAGAGTGGGTTAAGGGTTGACCTTTTTTTCTACACTATTCCCTGGTGACTGTTGAGTGGTCATTCTAGTCCTTATTTGAATTTGAGCCAAAGATTTAGAGATTCAGAAATGACAAGGTATCTATGGTTCATTATAGATACCTTGTCATTTCTCAAGTCTTTCTGTATGTCTCTCTCTCTCTCCCTCCCCTTCCTCTTTCTTTTTTCTTTATTTTTTAAAGGCAACTCATAGGTTTCAAAGATATAGGAATGTTCATACTGCTGGTAGAAGTAGAAACTGGTATAGTTTTTCTGGAAGACAGTTTGGTAGTATAAATCAGATGCCTTAAAATTATATACCCTTTGATCCAGTAATTCAATTTAAAATTTATTTTAAAAAATAGAGCTAAATATTTATATACAAGGATGATCATCATTATATAACTCATAGATTCAAAGAATTGGAAATAATTTGAATATCCAGCAATAGAAGATTGATTCAATAAATTTTTTAATATGGTAGAATACTATGCAGCCATTAAAAAAATCACACCTGGAAGGAATACTTATGGAAAATATTTATAATATGGTATATAAAAAAGAGGCTAGAAATACTATGTAAACTATGATCAATACTTCTGAACATGTACTCTCCTCCCTATATTCAGACTCATAGCCACATACTCCTAGAAAGAAGATTGAACGGGTAGATATTGACATATTGATCCTAGGGAGTGGGATTATGGGTAAATTTTAATTCTTCTTTGTCCTTTTGTGTATTTTCTACTGTTTCTACAATGAATTTATGCCCTTTGTAACCAGAAGAAATACAAGAGCAAAAGTAACACTATCTCATGTCAAAGGAAGCACTTTGCATGTCCCTCTCTTTGACCTCTTTTTCCTCCTCCAGGTTTTGGCATGATGCTGTCCTCCGTGGCCCTTCTTTCCATTCTTGTCTTCATTCCCTCAGCTGTGGTGGGTGTGCTGCTGCTAGTGAGAATGGGGAGGAAGGCTGCGGGGCTGAAGAAGAGGAGCAAGTCTGGCTCTAAGAAGTCATCTATTGAGGTTTCAGCTGAGTAAGTCCAGCTGCAGTCCTGAGCAATCAACCCTCTTCAGAGACCTGGTTTGTGGACAGTACCCAGGCTTCTGCGTCATGCCTTCCTTTCTTCCAGGCTGAATTTAGTTCTGCTGAAAGGGAAATGTGTGGATGTTAATTTGGAGAGAGAGATGGAGGGATTGATAGCATAGTCCTAGTCTATTTTTTTTTTTGAAATGAGATTGTGTAGTGCTGTGGTTCTGAACATAAATTCTGAAGTGAATCTCTCATTCCTTCAAAATGGACAGGAAATTCCAACAAGTCAGTTATTTTCTCCTTTTCCTTGTTTTGGCACTGAGCTGATGTCTCCTGACAGAAGTGCCTGAGCAGTGAGAGAGGCTTTAGAACAGCCAGGGAGAGCAAAACAGTTTAAATAAGTGAGAACTATTCTTGGTCAGCAGATGCTCGGAAGGGGCTAATTGGACTGTGGTTATCAAAAGCATTTGCCAGTGAGCAGGTGTGATCCAGTATTTTCCCTAAGAACAAATCCACTAAAAAAAAGGTAACAAAAGTCTACATAAAACCCTGTTGATTCTCCATTATCTATATCAGGGGCTCTTAACCTGGGGAGAGAAGTCTTACTTTGAGAGAGTCTAAAATCTTTCTGTGTGTGTGTGCGTGTGTGTGTGCATGTGTGTGCATGTGCACATTTATTTAATGGGAGTAAGAGTGCCCTTTACAAGGAATCTGTGGCCCCACAAAAAGGCACAGAACTCTTGGTAAAAATACTAAAACGTCTATTTCGAAGCATGGTCTAACAAGATCCTGTGTGATCTAACCCTAAGTCACATTGTTTCTTGCCATTTCTTCTCATTTGCTCCACATTCCAAACTCCAGTGAGCCGTTTCCTTCTCCAAACATACTATACTCATTTAGGCCTTTTTAAAAATTTTCAACATGCTTTCCTCTTACCTAGCATCCCCTCCCTCCTTCCCTTGTTTGCCTGGAAAACTCTTCCCTATCTTCCAAGACTCTGATGAAATGTCCGCTTCTCAAGAGTTTCCCTGACTCTTTCAGGGAAAACTGATCACTCCCTCCTTTTTGCTGCCACAGCGGTTTGACCTTAACTCTATGAAAACATTTACCACATTGTATTCTAACAAAATGAGCTCAAGGGACCATGTTTTATTTATGTCTTTATCCCCAGGCCAGCACAATGCCTCTGTCATGGTTGGTGCTCAGTACATTTCTAAATGAACGATTGTGACTGGCTCCTACTTATTGAGCACTTACTATGTGCCAAGCACTGTGGTACCTGTTTTACATGTGTTTATTTTGCATTTACTCCTAACCGTGACCCTTTAAGTGTAGCTGGTAATATCTGCATTTTGTAGATGAGGAAGTAAGTTCCTGGAGCTTAGAGTAATTTGCCCAGTCATCCTGCTAGTAAGTGGCAGAACTGAAATTTAAAAACAGACCTGTCTGACTTCAACACTTGTCCTCTTAACTGCTCTACCATACTGAGGATAGTGATTGTTCACATTTGGTTTGTCCTCTTTCTACAGCTCTGACCAGGAGAAGGATGACTGCATGGCAAAGCTTTGTGTCCGTTGCGCCGAGTGCCTGGTAAGTCCATGCCATTTCTTCTGTTCGCTGTTCATGCTTCATTTTCCTGCTTAATTAATGAAATCCCTCACCCTCAGAGGCAGCAGAGGATATGAAGATAGGTCTAAAGCAAAGTATGAGCCAAGGTCTTTCCCCAAAGCATTTTGGTCTCAGGGGACCCCCACCAATTCTAACCATTATTTTATTTTCTGTCTTACAGGCAGAGAGTGGTGTCCTTAGGTTAGGGAAGGGGATTGCATAGGCAGCCTCTGCTGACTGACAGGGAACATCCTGAAAGAGGAGTGTCCTATGCTGCTGAGGTCATACTAGGAGATCTGGCTGGACTGGCTGAACCTAAAACCCTAAATTGAACTTTTCTTCTGAGCCTCAGTTTTCGCCAGGGAATTTAGAGTGATATAAACTTTTTTTTTTTTTTTTTTTTTTTTGCGGTACGTGGGCCTCTCACTGCTGTGGCCTCTCCCATTGCAGAGCACAGGCTCCGTATGCGCAGGCTCAGCGGCCATGGCTCACGGGCCCAGCCGCTCCGTGGCACGTGGGACCCTCCCGGACCGGGGCACGAACCGCGTCCCCTGCATCGGCAGGTGGACTCACAACCACTGCGCCACCAGGGAAGCCCTAGAGTGGTATAAACTTTTAGGTGACTTGATGGCGTTTGTCAATAAGAAATACCCATGTTGGAAGGCTTGAGTTTTTATTTACATTTCAGAAAACTGTCATCCCTTCTCCTTTGGGTGCTTGCTGTGACTGGTAGGCTTGTGTAGCTGTTCCAGGATCCTAGGAGCGAGAGAGACTCTCTGATGTGGTACTGTTGGAAACAGGTCAAAAGCAACTCATGATCTAATACAAAGCATACCTGTCATGTCAGGGTTTAAACTTGAGCCTTCTTTGTACTTACTGCCAAATTCAGCATTTGGCTGGATGACCGCAGCCCAGTTACTCACCACGGTGTTCCTTTTTCTCTTTCTCTCACGTACTTGAGTATTATAGGTAAGATGAGAGAAAGGTTGATAGTGCCAGTGGATAGGATCTAATTCCAACCCTTTGGGATTTGAATATTTTGATAACAAAAAATAAGCTAATGTCCTGAAACGAATACAACATTATTAATCAACTATACTCCAATATAAAATAAAAATTAAAAAACAAAGAAAAAAGAATCACTTTGCTGTACACCTGAAACTAACACAACATTGTTAATCAACTATACTCCAATATAAAAAAATTTTTTTTAAGTAAATAAAAAAACGAAATAAGCTAATGTTCATAAGATTATTGTCCACGTTTCAGATATTGATTTGTTCAACAGTTATTCTTCGAGCATGTATCTGACATGCCCCAGCTGTGATTTTAGGTACTTAGGAAACAACAGTGAACAAAACTGACAAAAATCCCTGCCCTCAGAAGAAATTACATTCTTTCCATTCCTGGAAAACTCTCATCGTCTGAGACACAGTTGAAATGTTACCTTCTCTTAAATTGGGGTACAAACAATAACAAACTAAATCTTTAAAAATTAGTAAAATATATAGTATGTCAGATTGTGCTTATTGCTGTAGAGAAAAAATAAAATAGGAAAGGGAGATAGAATGGCTGGATAAGGGAGTATGATACCAAATAGGATGGTTGGGGGAGTTCCCTGGAGGTCCAGTGGTTAGGACTCTGTGCTTTCACTGCTGGAGCCCGTGTTCAATCCCTGGTCCGGAAACTAAGATCCCACAAGGCACAGGTGTGACCTAAATAAATAAATAAATAGGATGGTTGGGGACACCCTCACTGAAATGATATTTGAACAAACACCTAAAAGTAGAAGCAAGCGACATGGCTATCATGGAGGAACATTTCAGGCAGAGGAAGTGGTTGGTGCAAAGTCTCTGGGGAGAGGCCATGATTGGCATGTTCTAGGAGCAGCACAGAGGCCACTGTGGCAGGAATGAAGTGAGCAAGGCAAAGAATAGTATTTCTTCAGAGAGATAATGTCATATCTTATAGAACATTATAGTGATTGTAATCACCTAGAATTTTATTCTTTTCTTAAAATAAATTTATTTTATTTTATTTATTTTATTTTTGGCTGCGTTGGGTCTTTGTTGCTGTGCATGGGCTTTCTCTGGTTGAGGCGAGTGGGGGCTACTCTTTGTTGCGGTGCGCAGGCTTCTCATTGTGGCGGCTTCTCTTGTTGTGGAGCACAGCTCTAGGCGCACGGGCTTCAGTAGTTGTGGCGCACGGGCTTCAGTAGTTGTGGCACGTGGGTTCAGTAGTTGTGGCTCACGAGCTCTAGAGCGCAGGCTTAGTAGTTGTGGCACATGGGCTTAGTTGCTCCGCGGCATGTGGGATCTTCCCGGACCAGGGCTCGAACCCATGTCCCCTGCCTTGGCAGGCAGGTTCTTAACCATTGTGCCACCAGGGAAGCCCTAGAATTTTATTCTTAATGAAACAGAATCCACTGGAAGTTTTTGAGAAGAGAACACTTTGAACCGATGTATGTTTTAAAAGGATAATTCTGGCTTCTCTGTTGAAAACAGGTGGTGATGGACCATGACAGAAACAGTGCAATTAAGAGACTTTAGCAATAATGCAAGTAAGGGAAGAGGGTGATGATTTGGACCAAGGTGGTGGTGGTGGAGGTGGTGAGAAGCAGTTGTTTTCTGGTTATAGTTTGTAGGTAAAGCCAGAAGGACTTCTTGACGAGTTGCATGTGTGTGTGAAAGAATGAGAGGAGTTAAGGATAAATCCAAGGTTCTTGACTTGAGCAACTAGTAGAACAGAGTTGCCACTTTCTAATATGTACAAGCCTGTGGGTGGAACAAGCTTTAGGGGAGCTGAGTTAGGATATATTAAATTTGAAATACTTATTAAACATTCAAGTGGAGATGTGGAGTAAGCAATTGGTTATATGGGTGTGGAGTTCAGAAGAGAGGTCTAGAATGGAGATATAAATTTAGGAGTTATTAGTATATAGAGACTGGTAGAGATATTTCCACCAGGGAAATGAGAGTAGATAGAGAGGAACTCAAAGGACTGAGCCCTGGAGCTCTCCAAGGCTTATAGATGGGGGAGATGAGGAGAAATTATCAAAGGAGGCTGAGAAGGAATGTCCAGTGAGGTGGGAGGAAAACCTGGAGAGCTCTGTATCCTGGGAGCCAAATGAAGAAAGCGTTTCAAGGAAAAGAAAGTGATTAACTGTGTCAATTGTTCCTGAGTCAGGTCAAGTAAAATGAGAACTGAGACTTGATTACTGGATGATCTGGTAATGTGGAAGTCATTGGCGGCCTTGGCAAAAGCAGCTTCAGTGGAATAGTGGGGATGAAAGCTTGACCGAGGTAGGGTCAAGAAAGAATACAAAGAGATGTATTGGTGAGAGTGGGTATAAATGACACTTTCAAGGAGTTTTGCTGTGGAGGGATGGAGAGAAATAGGGCAATAGGTAGAGAGAGGTGTGTGTCAAGAGTTGCTAACTTCTTTTCACGATGGGAGAAATTACAGTACATTTGTATGCTGATGGGAATGAGCCAGTAGAAAATGAAAATTTGATGTTACAGGAGAGGGGGGAGGATTGCTGGAGTGACTTCAGGATCTAGTGCACCAGTGGAGATGTTGGCCTTAGATAAAAGCAGTGAGAATGTATCCATACGAAGAGTAAGGAAGGCCAAGTAGGTGGGCCCAGATGCAAGTGGGTGGGTAAATATGGGAGCTTGTGGAAGTTCCCTACTGATTGTTTCTCTGTTCCCAATGATGGGAGAAAATAAGGTCATCAGCTGAGAATGAAGTGAGCTGAAGGTGTTGGAGGTTTGGAGAAAGAGGGAAAGATATGAAAATAGTCATCTAGGAGAATAGGAGAATGAGTGGACTAGAGAAATGGGGTATGCCAGGTAGTACTAATGGCCTACTTGAGCTTAGAAGTAATGAATACAAGTTTGAACAATAAAGATAAGAATAAGAATAATAGTGATAGTAGTTCATCATGAATGAGTGCTTACAAATTGCCAGGCACAGTGATGGAAACTGAGGTTTAAAGAAGTTAAATAACTTTACTCAAGGTCACATAGCCAGCAAGGGGTGGAGCTGGGATTGGAACCCAGAGGTAGACTGACTCCTAGCCTAAACTCCTAGCTACAGTCTTGCACATTTTGCTACAGACGGGCATCTTTTCCTGTGCATTGAGGTTTTAAAAAATAGTCACCAAGGAAAAGGGAACCCTTAGGGTTTCAAAGCAGAAATTAGCCCAATAGATACCAATTATAATGAGGTCCTATGATGCTTCTTGGGAATTTAGGTGGGTTGAGTCAGTGCCATTTCACTGTTGATGTCTCCCCTAGCCAAGTTCCATTTGGGGGACCCTAACGTGTGGTCTTTGCCTGAATTCTGACTGTGGCATTGTGCTTCATATACACACCACAACTACTGTTCTTTCCCCTCCAGGATTCGGACTATGAAGAGGCATATTGATGAAAGTCTGCATGATAGAAGAAGAGTCACCTAATAACAGAAAATATCCCATTCCACTGGTAGCTAAAGCCTCCTGGAGAAGTGGAGCTGGCTTGGACAGTAGTGATGGAGAATTCTGGAAGCCATCAGTGGAGACTTTAGGAGCCATTTATTTATTGAAGAAATGTTCTTTTTGTATTTATAAACTGTTCAAAAACTCTCAGAAGAAACTCATAACTACCCCTTTTAATAACTTATACTCTAATTGAATGCAGGAATTCTTTTCCTAAATAGAAAGATACTTTTTGTTTTGCCTTTGCTCTCGAATGTATTACATGTTTTCTTCCAATTTTTTGAGGGAGAATCCTAGATGTTGGCCACACTGCTGATGCCAAATATGTACATATATTTAATGAAATGGAGCTTGGAGCTTCCTGATGTGCTCCCAGGCAAAATGTTTGTCTGGGATAGCTATTCTTTATTTTTTGCTCCATGAACATTTTCAGCTGTGAGTTAGCATACAGCATATACTCGTTGGTTTAATTATCTCATCATCAATTGTGTTTGGGAGGCTTGGAGTGCATAACCCCAGTTTTTTTTTAGAGTTGGTAGGCTCGGGAGTCAGTGGTTTACTTTGACTGGGTTTTTAAAGTGTTAAAGTGCATTCAGTTTACAATTAAGGAAAGAAATGATGAGATAGAGGGATTCCTTTCTTTTGTCTTACTAGGTGCAATTTGTTATTTTACTTTCTTACAGCTGACTGATTTATGATTTCCTTCTTGACTTTTCAGATCAGAGGCAAGAAAAACTCTTCAAAAGGTTTTTAGTGGGGCTAAGTAGACTATTTTACCAGTAATTTGCAATGAAATCGTCTTTTAACCTATGCTGTTCTTCAAAAGTTGTTTGAGGGCTTCCCTGGTGGCGCAGTGGTTGAGAGTCCACCTGCCGATGCAGGGGACATGGGTTCGTGCCCCGGTCTGGGAAGATCCCACATGCCACAGAGCGGCTAGGCCCGTGAGCCATGGCCGCTGAGCCTGCGCATCCGGAGCCTGTGCTCTGCAACGGGAGAGGCCACAACAGTGAGAGGCCCACGTACCACAAAAAAAAAAAAAAAAAAAAAAAGTTGTTTGCTTTCTAAAATGCAGAAAATATGAGCAAACTAATGTATTTACAAACTGTTTTTGCATAATATTTGAGATAAGGAAGTGAGGGTGTGAATAACCTATACTTCCTCCTTCTGTTCTCTTGATACCTTCTATTAGCTTCCTCCATTCTACTGCAGCAACATATTTCAAATTTTAATTTACATGGGATTTTCTATAAGCCATTAAGAAATATGTATGAGCAACAACTACTGAGCCTGTGCGCCACAACTACTGAGCCCGCCTAGAGCCCGTGCTCCACAATAAGAGAAGCCACCACATTGAGAAGCCCGTGCACCGCAACAAAGAGTAGCCCCCGCTCACTGCAACTAGAGAAAGCCCAGCAATGAAGACCCGACTCAGCCAAAAATAAAAATAAATTAAAAAAAAATATGTATGACCTATCAGGAAGGGTTGACTGTGCAGTCCTCTGTAATGGAGGGATAGAGTTCACTTCTTAATTATGAGAGACAAAAATTATCCTCTCTTCCCATCTTTGATTTTTTAACAGGATAGCCCGTTTCCATGATTTTTTGCTAGGTGGCTCAGGAGGTTTCCATATTATAGCATAATACACTGTATGCTGTATAAAAATCACTTTTATATTTTTTTGCTAAGACCTATTTTTAAAAATTTGGGTTATCAGTTCTCATAGATTTGGCCTGGCCTCTTTTGTTAATCTAGTCCATCGATTAGAGAGTCTGATTAGTTAATAGATGTTATGATTTACCCCTGGTCATATAAAGAAGAAGAGGCAAAGGCAAGATTGGCAGTCTACATTTGCAGTGGCTAAATCTCACAGTCTTGGGCCACTTGTTAAGTATGTGAATGTCTAGGGCCAATCTAGTGAGACAATCTGACACCTCAACACAGAGAGGAAAACAATTTGAGCAATGAAAGTAAATAATTTGGGCTCTAGGACATTTGAAGATAGAGATCTAGCTGTGAGGTGAAATTTTTGTGGATCCTCATTTCTTTGAGAAAGAGATGATGTTATAGGAACCCAGGTAAAGTCACATCCCATTGAATAAAGAACGAGTTTTGGCTGAGTTTTCTTGTAATTTCTTTTCAGGCATGTTATGAGGATTAATACAGTGGGATATGTTTATCACAGTCTTAGGGCTGCTCTCAGTTTCCTTCTTCAGTCCTTATATTGAGGTCTGGGTTACAACTTTTTTTCTTCAAAGGAGCACAAAGCAGTGCTGGGACACATGCCTTTTAAGGATGGAAGGAAGTTTAAGTTTTTTCTTTTTTTTAACTTACTGTTTTAATATCTTCTAAGGTGCTATTCTATTTTTCTTTTTGCTGCTCCATGAGTTCTTATCACATTGTATTGAGACCAGCCTTGTCTAGAAAGGGAATTGAATTCTGAAAGCTTCAGAGAGGCTTAAAAGCCTTTCAGAATTTTTCTTTGCCTGCTGAAGTCTTTACTTGTGGTTACATTACCTTATGAGTTTTGTCCATTGAACTCTTAATTTTGTTACCAAATGTGAACTTATAAAGTGCTTTGTGTTTCCCATGTGGCCTGTTACCTCAAGCTTCTTGGGGGCACATTCTCTGCAGCTCTCAAACTGGACTCTGGTGCTTCATGAGGGGATGTTGCACGTCCTTGTTTAGAAAAAATTCTGGCGGCCAAATCCTGAATCTGAATATTCTTGTGTGTCACTCAGTTATGGTTCCAAAGGGGACCTGTAAGAAGACCAGTAGGGCATGGACCAAGACTCTCATTTAATGCACAATTTAGAACTTTGCTGCAAGACAAGGCAGCTCCAACCCTTTGACTCCAGTGTTGGACTGTTAATTGCTGCATTTCACTGTGTTTTTTGTTTGTTTGTTTGTTTTTGTAGGAGGGTATGCACTATTGGGTCATGCACACAGACGTATAACTCTTGAGATCTTTACCACATCATAGTTAATAAACTTCTTTGCAACTTTTAGCTACTTTTTGGTGTATATCTACATATTATATGAGAGCTGTCCTGTGAAAGAGAAGGGGGGTGGTTTGTGATTTTCAGCATCACGTAGCCATTCATCTCTGAGCTGTACCCCAGCAAGAATCTGCATAGATTCCGAGGAGTGCTGCAGCCAGCTCACGCCATAAGAGCTGATTGTTAAATTTTTGGGAATTTTGCAGGCCAATTGTTAAAGTGTTGGTAGCTTGAAATAAGCCATGGTGGGGGTATTTACTCAATTGCTGGCTTATCAGCACACCAGTTTTCAAGAACCATGCAGCATAACCCTGGTAAAGAGCAAGCATTCAACAACTTTTCAAATGATACAGGACAAGTTCCAAAAAACAAGTATGCCCATGTGTAAGTCAAGCCAGTGCAGGCAAGGTTGAAGGCATGTACACTGAGAACACTTATTTTGAAGTGGCGA
Source organism: Hyperoodon ampullatus (assembly GCF_949752795.1). NCBI lineage: Eukaryota > Metazoa > Chordata > Mammalia > Artiodactyla > Ziphiidae > Hyperoodon > Hyperoodon ampullatus. Next base: position 95,867,823 of record NC_136920.1, read on the forward strand.
CTTAAAAGCAAAAGATACCTCAACGTGAAGAAGCTTTGAGTTTTTATCTAGTCACCCACAGTATTCTCTGGGGGAATAAAATGCTTCTTGTATTCTAGAAATGCTGATATCACATGGTCAGTGGAGACTGACATGCCCAGGTGGTGAGTTGGAGGACTGGGCAGGCACATCTTTGGAAGCAGGGATTGAGTGATTGGCTATATTGCCCCTCTGTGTTGAGAGAAAAAAAATGAAAGGTTGCTGTATTTTAGATACAGAGCAAAATGTTTTGTGTTAATCTTAAATTTATTTTGTTTGCAAGAGGCTGATTTCTTAGCATGTTTGCCTGGGACCATTTGAGATCCCACCCTTGGAGAGGTTGTAATCTAGAAGGGGAGATGACACCTGCAGAGGTCTGGAACATGAGGCTCTCCTCAGTAAGGTGAATTTGTTAACTCATTTTAGAATGAAAGTGTAAATAAAAAGTGGGTAATAGGCCAGATGACTGAAACAAGAACCTTGATTTAAAGGTTCCTGTTTGTGTCTCTGCAGCCAACTCAGAATGCACGCATTGGTTTGCTCTGAGCTTGAACTTCTGTGCAGACAGAAGTGTCTTCAGTTGGACTTGGCAACTGCAGTTGTGGGAGAGCTCAGTGCATTGCTTCTCCTGGCATTCCTCATCTTAGGTAAGCAGTTTCTTTGTATTTCTTAAACAGTGACTTGAACTTTTCTCACTCGGAAGAAGGCTGGTTCTAAAAGTATTCATTTAATGGCGATCCTTTTGGATTGTGAGACCACAATCACAGAGCTGTCAATTTCTGCAGGAGGACTGCCATAAGATAGTCTAATGGGGCACGTTTCGTTTCTGTAGTGTAGAGTAACTTGTGTTAAGATGCTCAGAGAAAAAAGGAGGAAGATTTGCTCATAATAAAAGAGTAAATGATAATGATAATGATGATGACGGTGATAAGGCTTTAGCTTTTTTTTGTAACATCTTTATTGCAGTATAATTGCTTTACAATGGTGTGTTAGTTTCTGCTTTATAACAAAGTGAATCAGCTGTACATATACATATATCCCCATATCTCCTCCCTCTTGTGTCTCCCTCCCACCCTCCCTATCCCACCCCTCTAGGTGGTCACGAAGCACCGAGCTGATCTCCCTGTGCTATGTGGCTGCTTCCCACTAGCTATCTATTTTACATTTGGTAGTGTATATATGTCCATGCCACTCTCTCACTTCATCCTAGCTTATCCTTCCCCCTCCCCGTGTCCTCAAGTCCATTCTCTATGTCTGCGTCTTTATTCCTGTGCTGCCCCTAGGTTCTTCAGAACAATTTTTTTTTTTAGATTCCATATATATGTGTTAGCATACAGTATTTGTTTTTCTCTTTTTGACTTTCTTCACTCTGTATGACAGGCTCTAGGTCCATCCACCTCACTACAAATAACTCAATTTCGTTTCTTTTTATGGCGAGTAATATTCCATTATATATATGTGCCACATCTTCTTTATCCATTCATCTGTCAATGGACACTAAGGTGGCTTCCATGTCCTGGCTATTGTAAATAGAGCTGCAGTGAACATTGTGGTACATGTTTCTTTTTGAATTACGGTTTTCTCAGGGTATATGCCCAGGAGTGGGATTGCTGGGTAATATGGTATTCTATCTCTAGTTTTTTAAGGAACCTCCATACTGTTCTCCATAGTGGCTGTATCAGTTTACATTCCCACCAACAGTGCAAGAGGGTTTCCTTTTCTCCACACCCTCTCCAGCATTTATTGTTTGCAGATTTTTTGATAATGGCCATTCTGACTGGTGTGAGGTAATACCTCATTGTAGTTTTGATTTGCATTTCTCTAATGATTAGTGATGTTGAGCATCCTTTCATGTGTTTGTTGGCCATCTGTATATCTTCTTTGGAGAAATGTCTATTTAGGTCTTCTGCCCACTTTTGGATTGTGTTCTTTGTGTTTTTGCTATTGAGCTGCATGAGCTGCTTGTATATTTTGGAGATTAATCCTTTGTCAGTTGCTTCATTTGCAAATATTTTCTCCCATTCTGAGGGTTGTCTTTTTGTCTTGTTTATGGTTGCCTTTGTTGTGCAAAAGCTTTTAAGTTTCATTAGGTCCCATTTGTTTATTTTTGTTTTTATTTCCATTTCTCTAGGAGGTGGGTCAAAAAGGATCTTGCTGTGATTTATGTCATAGAGTGTACTGTCTATGTTTTCCTCTAAGAGTTTCATAGTGTCTGGCCCTACACTTAGGACTTTAATCCATTTTGAGTTTATTTTTGTGTATGGTGTTAAGGAGTGTTCTAATTTCATTCTTTTACATGTAGCTGTCCAGTTTTCCCAGCACCACTTATTGAAGAGGCTGTCTTTTCTCCATTGTATATTCTTGCCTCCTTTATCAAAGATAAGGTGACCATATGTGCATGGGTTTATCTCTGGGCTTTCTATCTTGTTCCATTGATCTATATTTCTGTTTTTGTGCCAGTACCATACTGCCTTGATTACTGTAGCTTTGTAGCATAGTCTGAAGTCCGGAAGCCTGATTCCTCCAGCTCCGTTTTTCTTTCTCAAGATTGCTTTGGCTATTTGGGGTCTTTTGTGTTTCCATACAAATTGTGAAAATTTTTGTTCTAGTTCTGTGAAAAAAGCCAGTGGTAGTTTGATAGGGATTGCATTGAATCTGTAGATTGCTTTGGGTAGTAGAGTCATTTTCGCATTGTTGATTCTTCCAATCCAAGAAAGTGGTATATCTTTCCATCTATTTGTATCATCTTTAATTTCTTTCATCAGTGTCTTATAGTTTTCTGCATACAGCTCTTTTGTCTCCTTAGGTAGGTTTATTCCTAGGTATTTTATTCTTTTTGTTGTAGTGGTAAATGAGAGTGTTTCCTTAGTTTATCTTTCAGATTTTTCATCATTAGTGTATAGGGATGCAAGAGATTTCTGTGCATTAATTTTGTATCCTGCTACTTTACCAAATTCATTGATTAGCTCCAGTAGTTTCCTGGTAGCATCTTTAGGATTCTCTATGTATAGTATCATGTCATCTGTGAACAGTGGCGGGTTTACTCCTTCTTTTCTGATTTGGATTCCTTTTATTTCTTTTTCTTCTCTGATTGCTGTGACTAAAAGTTCCAAAACTATGTTGAATAATAGTGGTGAGAGTGGACATTCTTGTCTTGTTCCTGATCTTAGAGGAAATGGTTTCAGGTTTTCACCACTGAGAATGATGTTAGCTGTGGGTTTGTCATATATGGACTTTATTATGTTGAGGTAAGTTCCCTCTATGCCTACTTTCTGGAGGGGTTTTTTTTTTTATCTTAAATGGGTGTTGAATTTTGTCAAAAGCTTTTTCTGCATCTATTGAGATGGTCATATGGTTTTTCTCCTTCAATTTGTTAATATGGCTTATCACATTGATTGATTTGTGTATATTGAAGAATCCTTGCATTCCTGGGATAAACCCCACTTGATCATGGTGTATGATCTTTTTAATGTACTGTTGGATTCTGTTTGCTAGTATTTTGTTGAGGATTTTTGCATCTATGTTCATCAGTGATATTGGCCTGTAGTTTTCTTTCTTTGTCACGTCTTTGTCTGGCTTTGGTATCAGGGTGATGGTGACCTGGTAGAATGAGTTTGGGAGTGTTCCTCCCTCTGCTATATTTTGGAAGAGTTTGAGAAGGATAGGTGTTAGCTCTTCTCTAAATGTTTGATAGAACTCGCCTGTGAAGCCATCTGGTCCTGGGCTTTTGTTTGTTGGAAGATATTTAATCACAGTTTAAATTTCATTACTTGTGTTTGATCTGTTTATATTTTCTATTTCTTCCTGGTTCAGTCTTGGAAGGTTGTGCCTGTCTAAGAATTTGTCCATTTCTTCCAGGTTGTCCATTTTAGTGGCATATCGTTGCTTGTAGTAATCTCTCTTGATCTGTTGTATTTCTTAAGTGTCAGTTGTTACTTCTCCTTTTTCATTTCTAATTCTACTGATTTGAGTCTTCTTCCTTTTTTTCTTGATGAGTCTGGCTAGTGGTTTATCAATTTTGTTTATCTTCTCAAAGAACCAGCTTTTAGTTTTATTAATCTTAGCTATTGTTTCCTTCATTTGTTTCTGATCTGATCTTATGATTTCTTTCCTTTTGCTAACTTTGGGTATTTTTGTTCTTCTTTCTCTAATTGCTTTAGGTGTAAGGTTCGGTTGTTTATTTGAGATGTTTGTTGTTTCTTGAGGTAGGATTGTATCGCTATAAACTTCCCTCTTAGAACTACTTTTGCTGCATCCCAAAGGTTTTGGGTTATCGTGTTTTCATTGTCATTTGTTTCTAGGTAGTTTTTGATTTCCCCTTTGATTTCTTCAGTGATCTCTTGGTTACTTACTAGTGTATTGTTTAGCCTCCATATGTTTGTATTTTTTCCCTGTAATTGATGTTTAGTCTTGTAGCGTTGTGGTCAGAAAAGATACTTGATACAATTTCAATTTTCTTAAATTTACCAAGGCTTGATTTGTGACCCAAGATATGATCTATCCTGGAGAATGTTCCATGAGCACTTGAGAAGAAAGTGTGTTCTGTTATTTTTGGATGGAATGTCCCATAAATATCAATTAAGTCCATCTTGTTTAATGTATCATTTAAAGCTTGTATTTCCTTATTTATTTTCATTTCGGATGATCTGTCCGTTGGTGAAAGTGGGGTGTTAAAGTCCCCTCCTATGATTGTGTTACTGTCAATTTCCCCTTTCATGGCTGTTAGCATTTGCCTTAAGTATTGAGGTGCTCCTCTGTTGGGTGCATAAATATTTACAATTGTTATATCTTCTTGGATTGATCCCTTGATCATTATGTAGTGTCCTTCTTTGTCCCTTGTAAAGACTATTTTGTCTGATATGAAATTTGCTACTCCAGCTTTCTTTTGATTTCCATTTTCATGGAATATCTTTTTTCATCCCCTCACTTTCAGTATGTATGTGTCCCTAGGTCTGAGTGGGTCTCTTGTAGACAGCATATATACAGGTCTTGTTTTTGTATCCATTCAGCCAGTCTATGTCTTTTGGTTGGAGCATTTAATCTATTTACATTTAAGGTAATTATCAATATGTATGTTCCTATTACCATTTTCTTAATTGTTTTGGGTTTGTTATTGTAGGTCTTTTCCTTCTCTTGTGTTTCCTGCCTAGAGTAGTTCCTTTAGCATTTGTTGTAGAGCTGGTTTGGTGGTGCTGAATTCCCTTAGCTTTTGCTTGTCTGTAAAGATTTTAATTTCTCCATTGAATCTGAATGAGATCCTTGCTGAGTAGAGTAATCTTGGGTGTAGGTTTTTCTCTTTTATCACTTTAAATATGTCCTGCCACTCCCTTCTGGCTTGCAGAGTTTCTGCTGAAAGATCAGTTGTTAACCTTATGGGGATTCCCTTGTTTGTTATTTGTTGCTTTTCCCTTGTTGCTTTTAATATTTTTTCTTTGTATTTAATTTTTTTTTTTTTTTTTTTTTTTTTTGCGGTATGTGGGCCTCTCACTGTTGTGGCCTCTCCTGTTGCGGAGCACAGGCTCCGGACATGCAGGCTCAGTGGCCATGGCTCACAGACCCAGCTGTTCCACGGCATGTGGGATCTTCCCGGACTGGGGCACGAACCATGTCCCCTGCATCGGCAGGTGGACTCTCAACCACTGCGCCACCAGGGAAGCCCTGTATTTAATTTTTGATAGTTTGATTAATATGTGTCTTGGCATGTTTCTCCTTGGATTTATCCTGTATGGGACTCTCTGCACTTCCTGGAGCTGATTGACTATTTGCTTTCCCATATTAGGGAAGTTTTCAACTATAATGTCTTCAAATATTTTCTCAGTCCCTTTCTTTTTCTCTTCTTCTGGGACTCCTATAGTTTGAATGTTGGTGCATTTAATGTTGTCACAGAGGTCTCTGGAACTGTCCTCAATTCTTTTCATTCTTTTTTCTTTATTCTGCTCTGTGGTAGTTATTTCCACTGTTTTACCTTCCAGGTCACTTATCCATTCTTCTGCCTCAGTTATTCTGCTATTGATTCCTTCTAGAGATTTTGTAATTTCATTTATTGTGTTGTTCATCATTGTTTGTTTGGTCTTTAGTTCTTCTAGGTCCTTGTTAACTGTGTCTTGTATTTTCTCCATTCTATTTCCAAGATTTTGGATCATCTTTACTATCATTACTCTGAATTCTTTTCCAGGTAGACTGCCTCTTTCCTCTTCATTTGTTTGGTCTGGTGGGTTTTTACCTTGCTCCTTCATCTGCTGTGTGTTCCTCTGTCTTCTCATTTTGCTTAGCTTACTGTGTTTGGGGTCTCCTTTTCCCAGGCTACAGGTTCGTAGTTCCCGTTGTTTTTGTTGTCTTCCCCCAGTGGGTAAGGTTGGTTCAGTGGGTTGTGTAGCCCTCCTGGTGGAGGAGACTGGTGCCTGTGTTCTGGTGGATGATGCAGGATCTTGTCTTTCTGGTGGGCAAGACTGCATCTGGTGGTATCTTTTGGGGTGCCTGTGACCTTATTATGATTTTAGGCAGCCTCTCTAATAACGGGTGGGGTTGTGTTCCTGTCTTGCTAGTTGTTTGGCATAGGATGTCCAGCACTATAGCTTGCTGGTCTTTGAGTGGAGTTGGGTCTTAGAGTTGAGATGGAGATCTCTGGGAGAGCTTTCGCAGTTTGATATTACGTGGAGCCGGGAGGTCTCTGGTGGACCAGTGTCCTGAACTCGGCTCTCCCACCTCAGAGGCACAAGCCTGACACCCAATCAGAGCACAAAGACTCTGTCAGCCACACGGCTCTAGTTACAAACAATAAAGCAGGGCAGTCAGGCAGTTTAACACAGCTTGAGTTCAGCAACCGCCTTACACTATGATCTTCATTTAAATCTCAGAATGAACTCACATCAGATTTGTCCTTAGTCAGCAGAACACTCTCAAACTCAGCTGTGGTGCTTCCTCCTTCTTCCATGTTTTCTCACATCACATCTTAGTTTATCACCTGCTCTACGCATCTTTAAATGGTTCCTACTCCTTCTTCAAGGCTTTAGCTTTTAAGTTGCTTGTGGCTTTGGGTAGAGCTGTGACTAGCTGTCCTTGGGCTCATGGCAGAACTCTTCCTGCACTGTTTCTCTTCTCCCAGTCCTAGACAGGCCAATATTTAACCTTAAGAAGTCAGGAAGTTAAACCTCCCTAGAGAGCTAGGCTGTTGTCCATACTTACCACACCCTCTGCATAGCCCTGATCTCAGGAAAGATGAAGTAGGATGGTTTAGATAGAACCCACTCTAAAGGAGGGAGCAGGAGTAATGACTCTCAAGGTCCCCTTCAAGTACAGGGTTGACCGATGTAACTGAGACTGTATTATAAGAAGCCATGTGACCTACCAGTCTGTATTAAATGGTCTTGGAAGGAAAAACAAGGATGAATTTTAAGAGGTTCATGCCTCAGAGTGGTTATGTGGACTCGTATACCTAAAAACATCCAAAAGCCTGGAGGTACACAGTGATGTGTAAATTGAGGGGACTTAGCATTGCAGGTAGAGCAGCTGCCTGAGTGAGGGAGGGCAGTGAGATTGCCTGTGTGCTCAGTGGTTGCTTGTCCTCACTAGGGGCAAATGCTTTGACTGAGAGAGAGAGTGCCTCTCCCTTATTTTGTGTTGTAATATTGTAATATTTGGGGGTCATTTCCACATCCTGTGTTGTAGTCTCATTGTCATGAGTCTCTTTTCTGAAGATCTTTTTTTCCATTATAATTGTGCCAAGGACAACAATTCCCGTACACTGGGGAAAAGGGGATCCTGATACTTACAACTCCCCAGGAGCGATAGAAGGTATTTGCCAAGAGTTATACTGTGAAAGAGCCATAAGCTCAGGTCCAAACATTTGGCCAACACGTGAGATAACTTACTACGCAGAATTATCTCAAGAACATGCTGGTGAAGAGATAAGTCAGTATCTGGGAAAGGAAGCAGGCTAAGTTGAGGATTCAGTTGGAGTCTGTCAAGGTGCTGAAGGTGCATCTGAATGCTTTGGTTAGATTTTTAGAGACTGAGATTAATATATATATATATATTCTGAATTATATATCTGAATGATAAAATTCTGAACTATATATATGTGTGTGTAATATCTATCTATCTGTATTATATGGTAGGAATTTCTGAATATTTGCCAACTAACTAGGAATCTTGAAATTTGACTAGTGTTCTTGGCCTGGTTAGGTGTTATTAGTTCATCTGATGAGTGGTCCCTGGGCGCCCACTCTGGGTCTTACCCTGCGCTGGTGTTGGAGATGCACTGGCCCATAGCCACAGCTCTTGACCTCATGGGGGTGAGGGTGGAGAGCAAGACTTTAATCAAACAATCATATAAGTAAATAGATAATTAGAAGTGGTGACAAATGCCCTAAAGGAAAGAGAAATGGTACTCTTAAAACATGTGGCTAGGGTCTGCCCTCGGAAGGGTGGTTCAAGGAGAGGTTTTCCTGAGGAAATTACATTGAATTTGAGATCTGAAAGATGAACAGCAGTTAACTAGGGGAAGGGAGTGGGAAGAGCATTCAGTCAGGGGGAGCAGATTAATCTTGTTTTGGTAAATGAAGTTCAGGGAAGCTTTGCTGTAAAACATTGATTACTTTCACACACATGGAAGAGCAGTACAGGCTAGTAAGGAGACAGGCTCTGATCCAGAATGCCTGGGTTTGAATCCTGGCCCACCACTTGCTCTGTGTTATTAGGCAAGTCACTTTACTAATCTGTGCCTCAGTTTCCTCCTTTGTAAAACCTCATAGGGGGTTGTGAGAATTAAATTGGTTAATGTGCAGAGCGCTCAGACAGTGCCTGGCATATAACCTTCTCTAGTTTATTGAGTATCCACTACTGATTTCTAGTGTGGTGCTATATTAACTAGGGGGAAAAAGTCCGACCCTTTAATGTTAAAAATGAGGCCTGGGGAGACTGAGTGGTTTCCCAAATATCAAAGAATTAGTTAATGGAATGTCTGATCTGGGAAGAGAATTTTTTAAAAACTTAATGCTTTTTATGTTAAATCATTGCTTCTCTATTCATTCACACAGAGTTCTAGTGGTACACTTGAGTACTTAAGACTGAAAATGGGTATCTTCTATTTATCAGATTTTTGCACATTTCTTAGAATTTGTTTGAAAATGGTTTGGGTGTGGCTCTGTGTGTCTTGAGGTTGGTGACTAGATTCAGAGTCTTTTTGGGGTCACCGGTTTCCTCTTAGAATACAGTGGTGCATTTGCATGATGATTAAGTTGATTTCAGTTTGACGGTTGTATTGGCAGCTATCAGCTCTTGTCCAGTATATGCCAGGCACTTCACTGATACTGTGACACGGGCGTGGGACACTCATAAATGAGACACATATGGCCCTGCCCCTGAGAGTATAGATAAGTCTACACTGTAATCAATGATTACTCCTCTATGCAAATGGCACACTGCTTTGGGGAATATATGAGAGCTGTTTGCTGGGCAGTGAAGGGAGCACAACCAACTCCCTGGAGAAGAATTCATCTAGAACACAACAGGGATCTTAGATATCCGAGATATGATGAATTAAAGTTATGATATTAAGGAAGCCCTTTATCATGCTCACCCATGTATGCGTAGGGTAAGGTATGTGTCATGCAGCAGGAATAAAGCTGTGGCTATCCTGAGAGAGAGCTTGTATTTTCATTAAAAGTACTCATATTTGGGGAAATTTAATGTGACTTTTGGTATATCTGAGTCAGTGTAATTGTTATCTACATTGTTGTAATGGAATTCAAGAACTGAAACTTAAAATGTTTCCAGTTCATTCTGATTCATCATTTGCCATTCTTGTAAAGGTAGATTCTCAGAACCCAAAATCTCCTCTAAAGCTACAAACTCTGTTTCCTATCTGACTTTTAGGCTATAAAAATAGGATCTTATGTGGTAATGCTTTCTATTTTTCAAAGCACTGTTTTCTGCATTATCACATTTGATCCTAGTGTTGTTATCCCCATGTTATAGGCGAGGAAACTGTGGTTCAGCAAGGTCAATGGACTTTCCGCATAAGTGAGACCTAGGTAGGGCCACCTTAAACAGTTTGACCCTGATTTTCCAGATAGAGGACTTTGTTGATTAGAATACAGGTAAGAAGTCTCTTACTGTGCTGTAGAGCCCGCAAACCACAACTACTGAGCCTGTGTGCCACAACTACTGAAGTCTTCACACCTAGAGCTCATGCTCTGCAACAAGAGAAGCCAACGCAATAAGAAGCCCGTGCACTGCAACGAAGAGTAGCCCCTGCTCGCCACAACTAGAGAAAGCCCGTGTGCAGCAACGAATACCCAATGCAGCCAGAAAGAAAGACAAAACAGCAAACATCAAACAGACAAATTATTTAAAAAAAAAATCTCTTAGGTAATCATTTTTTATACATTAAAATGGCCACCATACGTGCTGGACTTCCAGCAGAGCCAGGTAGGGTACTATGATGTTAATACACGAAGAAGACCTTTCCTTCTAGCATATTCTGAGGTGAAATTACTCCAAGATGTTAGGGGTGCAGGGATCATGACTGAGACCAGCCACAGTAGTAGGTAGGAACCCAAGGCTTGTTGAATTGTAACTCCTTGAAGTTAGGGTTCTTCTGTTTTGTTAAGAAAATTGCAGGGCATTGTGCAGACAGTGAATTCTTTCCCAGGAGCTGGTGGATGCAGTGAAATTAATACCACAGAGATAATATAGATGTTTTAAAAGTACTTTTGCCCATGCACAACCCAGTTCTCATTCTATCCATGCTATCCTGCCTAAAAAAGTAAAAAAATAGAAAAAAAAATCTGACTGTGGACCTTTCACGTGGCTTCTTTGTGTCATAACTGAGTTTAAAAAATTTTCTTGTATTTGTGTATCTCTTTTCTTACATGTCCAGAACATTCTTTATATATTTAAAGGTAGTCATTTTAATTGAGTTGGAGAGATAGGTAAAAATTTCAGGCTGAGTATCCTGTAATCTTTTGTTTATGTGAAACTCTCAGGTTGTAGATTGTCTAGGGTTGTCATCTCAAGGCTATCCTGGAATTGTTTGCTTTTTTTCTCTTTAAAAGCAACTTTCATCTAATCTTCCCTTATAGCCAGTCTGAGGCAGCCCGCAAGTGACTCTCCAAACACCACTCTGTTTTGTTTCATCATAGCAGTTACCAGCATCCACTGTTTCTTATTCATTCATTTGCTGCTTTTTTTCCCTCTCCATCTCCCCTCAACGTGCAAGCTGCTCACGAGCCGGGACCTTGTCTTCCTTGCTACATGCTGCAGCCCAGTGCCTCAGACAGAGGCTGACTCACAGAAGAACTCTCCATTGATTTGTTAAATTAATGAACTTCTCTTGACACTATTTTCTGACATTTTTTTTCTTTTAAGGTTGAAAAATTGAGAGCAGCATGTTTTACCCACTGAAACTCATCCTGATGCCAGTGTTACTCAGTAAGTAGAAACCAAGGGACCAAGGAGGGTATTTGATTTCTTGTAAGTCTCATGCATGTTCAGAAGCCAGTTTTATATATTTTCATTTCCCCTTGCTTTGTTGAAAATGGAAACCCCAACCTGGAACTTCATAGTTTTGTTGAAACAGCCGTTTTGCTGCAACAGCTGTTTTAGAAGCCAAGTAGGAGACTCTTTCTTGGAAAGCTGAATATGCCTCTGCTGCTATTAGAAACAGAATGCCTTTGGGTCCTGACTGGGTGTTTTAGGACCTTCCTATGGGATACAAAGATAGTTTCTCGCTGGTATTCCTGCACTTTAAATTGTTATCTTTAAAACCACAGCTAGTCTCAGATCAGGAAATGAAATTACCAGAGGGAGTCCCAGAATCCCTGTAATTGTTTTCGTGCTTTAGCTACACTAGTCTTCTTGCAGTTCCTCAAATGCACTGAGCTCTTTCCCAATTTTGGATGGTTTCTTCTGCCTGGAACCTTCTCTCCCCACCTCACCCTAGCAAGCGTGCCTAAGCCTTCCTTATTCTTCAGGCTTCTCCTTAAGCTCCACTTTTAAAAAGCCTGCTCTGGCTGACTCAGCAGACCAGGTTGGAGTCTCCTGTTCCTACAGTGCTCAGGGCTGCTTCTTCTTGCTAATCCCATCTCTTTCTAACTTTTTCATCCTTTTGTCCCCTTGTCTTCTCTTTATCCCATGGATATAGCTCTGTTGGAAGAATAAATTAATTAGATGCTTTGCTCTCATGGCTTTTAATTTTTTTCTCTTTCTTAAAAAACTTAAAAAAATTATTTGGTTGCTCTGGGTCTTAGTTGCGGCAGGCGGGCTCCTTAGTTGTGGCATGTGAACTCTTAGTTGTGGCATGCATGTGGGATCTGGTTCCCTGACCAGGGATTGAACCTGGGCCCCCTGCATTGGGAGCATGGAGTCTTAACCACTGTGCCACCAGGGAAGTCCCTATTTTTTTGTCTTTTTAAAGTATGGTTGATTTACAATGTTGTGTTAATTTCTGCTGTACAGCAAAGAGATTCAGTTATACATATATGTACATTCTTTTTTATATTCCATTATGGTTTATCACAGGATATTGACTATAGTTCCTACTATATGCAGTAGGACCTTGTTGTTTATCTATTCTATTTTTCTCTTTATTATTAGTTTTTTAAACTTTGAATGGTGACCTAAACACTGACTCAGCAAAGTGCACAAAAGAATTGTCTTTGCTCTAATTCCAGGCAACATAGCATGTGCACAAACATGCAGTCAGACAGACACACACACATGAAACTTGTATGTATTAGAGAATTTTTTTCCCCATGGAATCAGGGTTGTAAAAATCTCAGAGGCTATTTAGACATTTCCTGGGTGAAGCAGCCTGCAGGTTTTTGCCCTTCCATCCAGAGACTTAACAATCCAACCCCGTGTGGAGTGGCCTGGTGACATCAGGGGGTATTGTACTTCTTGGTGGAGAGGTTTTCCTCCTCTGTAGAAAGTCTCAATTTCTTCAGCTATTTCTGTACAAAGGTTACCCATCAGGTATAAGTTTCTCTTTGCTTTGGTTGCTGCTCTTGCTTTCTGGCAAACTCATTTAATTCTACAGACAGTGCTCTTCATATTACATTAAATAAGCTTCTTATACCTTTAACCACACTTAAAGTTGCTCAGTTCTTCCTTACAGGAAAATTCCAGGTCGCTTTTGCAGGTACTTTTGATTTCTTTCAAAAAATAATTCCCTCCAGAGGGTGGAGAGTTCATGTTTTCTTTCACGTCCTCCCCACTGCGTGTTGCCTGCTGTGGGCAGGAAGTTAACACTCTTCTTTTGGGGCAACAGCTTGGATGGAGAGGTTGGCACATTTTCTGTTTATTCCCAAATTCATTCACTTGGCTCTGCTTTGATAGGAACCGGCCAGCATCTAAATGTGTCTTTCTTGCTATGGTTATCTCTTTGCATAGAGCATGTCTTGTGAAAACAGAAATATCCATGTCATGGTTTTCTCTTTAGAAATGGTTTTCTCTTTAAGGGAAAAGAGAAATTACTTGAGCAATGGACAGATAGTGGAGGGGTACCGCATGGGCTAACCCTAGAGACTGGAAAGCCAGGGCTGAGGGCAGAGCTGGAGGAGGGAGGTGGGGAGAAGGCAAACACAAAGGAAATTCAAGAGAGGAGCTGTGCTCTGTACTGGCCTAATTACAAGGACCTGCACTACAGCCAGAATCAGCCAGCAAATTCAGAGATAAGCTTTTGTAAAGGAACTAAAGAAGGAGAAAAGCAGAGGGAAGCAAAAATACCTGTGAACTGGTTTTTCAGTTAGGGAATGGGTGGGAAACTAGGAGCCAGAGACATCCCATTTCCTGTTTATGGGTGTCTAAATTCATGACCTGAAAGGAGAGACTTCAGGGTTTCCCTTCTCTTTTCTTCTTGTTTTGTTTTTGTTTTTGTTTTGTTTTGTTTCTCTGGCCACACCACGTGGCTTGCAGGATCTTAGTTCCCCGACCAGGGATTGAACCTCCTCCCTCGGCAGTGAAAGTGCAGAGTCCTAACCACTGGACCACCAGGGAATTCCCTCTCTTCTTTCTTAAGAAAGGAGATTGCAGGGATGAATTCTAGAAAAGGGGAAGGGACTGGCTAGGAGCACAGGACCAGTTAGCATCTATATAGCATGAAGATTGTAGAACCCCTCTGACTTGAGCTACGTGGGGGGAACTACAGGGTGTTTCTCTTACCCTTGGGAATGCCATGCTGGTTTGAATGAAGGGCCTCTGAATACTTTGTCCACGTTGGGTCATCTGGGGTGGAAAGGTGCATATACTTGGAGATTAATACTAATTTTTGTTGTTGAGTGTATTTGTCTGAATGATGCCTCCTCTTGCCTTTTTGACTTCTGTAGGTTATTCCTTGGGCCTGAATGACTTGATTGTTTCCTCCGCGGAGCTAACAGTCCATGTGGGTGATTCAGCCCTGTTGGGATGTATTTTCCAGAGCACAGAAGAGAAACTTGTGACCAAGGTAGACTGGATATTCTCATCAGGAGAGCACTTCAAGGTAAGAAGGAGGAAACACTGCTGTGTATTAAAAGCCCCTGGCCAATGGTGTCAGAATGTGGGGAGAGGGAGAATCAGGTCATCCAGTGCCATGAGATGGGGTTGCAGGAGCTTGGGCTCTGGAGCTTGCCAGAACTGAGCCTCCTCCTAGTCTCGCCTCTTGGCTGTGTAATCAGCTGGGTAAATTACTCAAACTTCTGACATTCAACTTCCCCATCTGTGAAGATGAAGGTGATTATAATAATGGTAATGCTTACTTTTCAGGACCTTGAGAAGCTAATGGGAGACATGCACATAAAGTTCTTTAGTTCCTTTCCTCTATTTCTCCCATTTGTAGAGTAGCATAGGTGGGTGTGAGGGTGAGAAGAGTGAAAATGCATTGGTCTAGACAAAAAGAGTTATGGCCTAGGCACAGGAATGGTGTCACAGTAATCTTTTCTTTGGGGAGGGGGCAGATTCTTTTAGCACTCCAGTGACCCATTTATGTGCTGGGGAACCATCTCTTTCTCCTTCATGGCTGCTTAAAGTGTTGGCATTAGCAGACTCAGCATGGCTGAGTGAAGGCCTTTCACGGGAGCTCTTTGGATTAGGAAACAATTAAGCCTCATCTGAGATTCTGTGGAGATACTTGTATGTCAGGATCATTTGCGAAATATGTCCTAAGTAATATATTGTTGACAATAAAGTTCCAACGTTTGCAAATGTAATATTGCTTTTGTAGCTCAGAGCATGTTATCCCTATAATGCTACTGTCACTCAAATTTTTATTACTATTTATTGTTATAAGAGGGAAATACCCATGGTCTAAGTGAAAATAAGAATTCCCCATGGCTCCCCCTCCCAGTCTGTAAACCATTCCCTGTTGATGACTCCTTCTCATGCCTTATGATAAGCTGCCTGGAGGAGGGCAGAAAGGACAGCGGTAACAGCCAACATGCTGGGGATTCTCACAACAGCCAGTCTGTGGGATTACATTTGGATGCCATTGAATGCAGAGGCCATGGCAGAACACAGGGTGAAGATGGGAGATGCTTTTCAAAAGTTGTGAGTTTGATATACTACAAAGCTGCAGTAATCAAGACAGTATGGTACTGGCACAGAAACAGAAAGATAGATCAATGGAACAGGATAGAAAGCCCAGAGATAAACCCACGGACATATGGTCACCTTATCTTTGATAAAGGAGGCAGGAATGTACAGTGGAGAAAGGACAGTCTCTTCAATAAGTGGTGTTGGGAAAACTGGACAGGGACATGTAAAAGTATGAGATTCGATCACTCCCTAACACCATACACAAAAATAAGCTCAAAATGGATTAAAGACCTAAATGTAAGGCCAGACACTATCAAACTCTTAGAGGACAACATAGGCAGAACACTCTATGACATAAATCACAGCAAGATCCTTTTTGACCCACCTCCTAGAGAAATGGAAATAAAGACAAAAATAAACACATGGGACCTAATGAAACTTAAAAGCTTTTGCACAGCAAAGGAAACCATAAACAAGACCAAAAGACAACCCTCAGAATGGGAGAAAATATTTGCAAATGAAGCAACTGACAAAGGATTAATCTCCAAAATTTATAAGCAGCTCATGCAGCTCAATAACAAAAAAACAAACAACCCAATCCAAAAATGGGCAGAAGACCTAAATAGACATTTCTCCACAGAAGATATACAGACTGCCAACAAACACATGAAAGGATGCTCAACATCTTTACTAATTAGAGAAATGCAAATCAAAACTACAATGAGATATCATCTCACACCAGTCAGAATGGCCATCATCAAAAAATCTAGAAACAATAAATGCTGGAGAGGGTGTGGAAAAAAGGGAACACTCTTGCACTGCTGGTGGGAATGTGAATTGGTACAGCCACTATGGAGAACGGTATGGAGGTTCCTTAAAAAACTACAAATAGAACTACCATATGACCCTGCAATCCCACTACTGGGCATATACCCTGAGAAAACCATAATTCAAAAAGAGACATGTACCAAAATGTTCATAGCAGCCCTATTTACAATAGCCCGGAGATGGAAACAACCTAAGTGTCCATCATTGGATGAATGGGTAAAGAAGATGTGGCACATACATACAATGGAATATTACTCAGCCATAAAAAGAAATGAAATTGAACTATTTGTAATGAGGTGGATGGACCTAGAGTCTGTCATACAGAGTGAAGTAAGTCAGAAAGAGAAAGACAAATACTGTATGCTGACACATATATATGGAATTTAAGAAAAAAAAAGGTCATGAAGAACATAGGGGTAAGACAGGAATAAAGACACAGACCTACTAGAGAATGGACTTGAGGATATGGGGAGGGGGAAGGGTAAGCTGTGACAAAGTGAAAGAGCGGCATGGACATATATACACTACCAAACGTAAGGTAGATAGCTAGTGGGAAGCAGCCGCATAGCACAGGGAGATCAGCTCGGTGCTTTGTGACCGCCTGGAGGGGTGGGATAGGGAGGGTGGGAGGGAGACGCAAAAGGGAGGGGATATGGGAACATATGTATACATATAACTGATTAAATTTGTGATAAAGCAAAAAATAAAAATAAAAAAAAAATAAAAAAAATAAAAAAAAAAAAAAAGTTGTGAGTTTGAATCCCCAGAGTGATCTTCAGAGTGGGTGTTACATTTTACCTTAAACTGTAAGAAATGGAAATGTGTTGACCCTGTTTCTCCAGTTGTCTTTGTATAAAATGAGCCACAGAGCCTTGTGCAAGTCAGTGTATTGCCTGGCACATGATGATGATGATGAGGATGATGATGAGGATGTTGATGATGAATTGGATACCAAGTACTTTTTTTTTTTTTTTTTTTGCGGTACGCGGGCCTCTCACTGTTGTGGCCTCTCCCATTGAGGAGCACAGGCTCCGGATGTGCAGGCTCAGCGGCCATGGCTCACGGGCCCAGCCGCTCCGCGGCATGTGGGATCTTCCCGGAACGGGGCACGAACCCTCGTCCCCTGCATCAGCAGGCGGACTCTCCACCACTGCGCCACCAGGGAAGCCCCCAAGTACTTTTTGATCATAGTGGTGTTGATGACTATGCTGCCTCCACAGATCAGGGGCTTTTGAGTCCAGACTCCTGGGTCTGGTGCCATGGACTTTACATTTTCTCCGATATTGTATTGCCCTCCAGGATGATTACGTGCTCTTCTATTATGCCAACATCAGTGTGCCTGTGGGGCGTTTCCAGAATCGTGTGAGCTTGGTGGGGGACATCTTACACCATGACGGCTCTCTCCTGCTGCAAAATGTGGAAGAGGCTGACCAGGGAAACTACACCTGTGAAATCCGCTTCAAAATGGAGAGCCTGGTGTTCAAAAAAGCAGTGGTCCTGCATGTACTGCCAGAGGAGCCCAAAGGTACATAAATGCTTCCTCAGAGAAGGGCGAAGGGGCAAGAGATTTGGTGTGCAGTGAGAGAAGCGAACTGATTTTGTTGAGCAAGTGCCAGCCATTGTGCTATGTACTCACCACGGAGTGAGTCCTCAATAAAATAAAAATAATGATGATCATTATTTTATTATTACTTTAACATGTTTCCACCTCATGAAAATGCTGTGAAGGAAGTACTGTATTCTCCTCTTCATTTTACAGATGAGTTAACTGAGGCTTAGAGAGATTAAGTGACTTGCCTAAGGACATATATTTATTAAATGGCATATCCAGTACTTGGACCCTGGTACCTCTGTCAACAAAGTCCATGTTTTTTTCACTATACCCTGATGCTTCCCATCAGTTATCCATGTTGATGTCGTGTCCATATTTTGTAGGTAACTATGTTAGGTGTTCTGGGGGATATAAAAGAAATGAGCAGATCTCTCTAACTTCCTAGGACCTCATGTTCCCATTTATAAATGGCTTCAGTAGATTGTTGGTTTTAAAAAACATGTTCTATAGAACACTCAAGGTCCAAGGAACCTGGTGGGCCACACAAAGGGTGAGAACAGGGCAGGGGATTGATAGAGGATCTAGTTGGGCAGGACCTCTGGCTTCCACCTCCACTACAACCAAAGTCCTTTTCCTTTTTCCTGTTGTATTCACTGGGCTGCCAGATAAGATTTTGTTGGAAGAAAGAATTCTGCTGCTTTAAAAAGTTTGAAAACCACAGAATTAGATACATTCTTTAAAAGTGTGAGATAGAAGGAACAGTCTTTGGCCTCAGGAGAGCTTGCTGTTTAGTGAGTGAACTAGAATCTAGACGCCTCTCTCCCTGCCAGCTAGGTTAGGTCCATTCTTTCAGTGAGCTCCTTTGGAGCACCCTGTCCTCCTCTCTGGTGATATTCAACACACCTGTTCAGTTGTGTCTCCCCTGCTCACCTGGATCTGTGTTCTTGGTCCCATGACCAGCCCTAGACACAATGCCTGGCATAGAGTAAGCATTCAGTAAACATTTGTCAAATGAAGGAAATTCTTAAATTAGCATCCCTCACTTGAATCTGGCTTCTAAAAAATGGAATGGTAGAAGGAATTGTAGAAGGTGGCCTCTGGCCTCTCTCCTAATTTTTCCTAATTTTTTTCAATTGCATTTTTCTTTTGATTTTAAATGTATGGCTCTCCAGGAAGAAGGAATGAACCAACTGCCTGTGTCCCCCAAGGATTATCTTTGAGTTACCCCTTTCTACTTTGTTCTCTGATGCTGGGCCTGAGGACTACAAGCATGTCCTACAAAATGGGTGCCTATTCCTGCTTAGAAGAGACACAGAGGGAAGGAGCCCAAAGGAGGCAGTTTTAAGAACTGAGTCCATGGGAGCAGGCTAGAGCAATTTTAGGGGTAGTCAGATATTTCCCAGTAGCCAGTGGAGCAACTTGTATTTACTTTTCCTTTCCAGCCAGCGTGGGAATAGCTCTAACTCCTGACCATTTGCCTGGTGGCCATCTCCTTCCATGTGAAAACTCATCTAGATTTCCTCCACAAAGTTTATCCTTCAGTTTGTAATTTTTCTGTGTTTCTACTACTTCAACTCTTTTATTCATAGTTCTTATTTTAAACAGTATAGACAATTTTCTTTTTTCTTTCTTTCCCTTTCTTTCTTTCTTTCTTTCTTTCTTTCTTAGGAATTTGCTTCCATTTTATTCTGTGAAAGGATTTTAAGGCATCTGAATGTGTGTGTTCACAGATTATATAATTATACTATATAGATATATTGTATAATAGTTAATGAAAAGTATAAAGAGAACAAAAATTAATTTTTATTCAAACTTGTGCATATAATTTCAGTCAGATGATCTTCATTTTTAAGATTCAAAATTGAATTAAAGTTTTCATATCAGATGAATTGCTTGAACAATGTTTTGAGTTTGGTTTAACATTTTGGAAAATATGTTGTTCAAGGAGAGAAAATATTCTTATTGAAGGGATTCGTGCACATGGTAGGTAGTATAGTATGTGAGTTTACGTGGCTTCTGGACCCCTAACTTCATTACTCTATTATTTTTATTCTATTCTAATCTCTTCTCAATTTATAAAGTTCTATGATTCTAGAAGGGAGGCAATATAATGAAATAATTAAAAGCCCATGTTTTGGAATCACACCCAACAGTGCTTTAAATCCTAATTTAGAGAAAGTTCCTAATATTTGGAAAACAAAATTTCAGTGGTATAGACAATTTTCTTACAAATAAAAATAATATTAACTTCCCACATTTTTGCTCTAGAATCAGCCATCCTTCCACTTATGTGAGGTGGTAACAGTAAAGGGAGTGAGAAAGTGTGGGCTTTGTTTTCACTTAGGCCTGGGTTTGAGTGCTGGCCCTGCCTTTTACTGGCCATGAAGCTCTGGGCTCTTTCACTTTCTTCCTCTGTGAAATGGGAGAGTAATAGTGCATATCTCAAAATATTGTAATGACTAGGTGATATCCTAGGTGTCTAGCACATGCCTGGTGTGTTGAAGGAACTCAGAATGTTCAGTTCTTATTATTGCATTTAAAAAATAGGGTTCAATTCTTAATATACTCATAGATTTAGAGGGTGTTTCCTTCCCTATTGGTATTCTTTGCAGTGAATTTTTATTACTTCCAAAATAATTCCCTCCATAGAGTTTTGAGTTCATAATATTTTCTTTTGCTTTCCTCCCATTGTGCGTCTTTCCTCCTGGGTGGGAAGTTAACGTTCTCCCAGGGACACAATTTGGATGAAAAGGTTAGCTGATGTGCTGTGTTCCTTTATGAGCTCCGCTTAATGCTCTTTTGAAGGAACTCTGTCCAGTTAAGACCTAGGCTTGTGTCTCCCTTAAATATCATCCTGCCTTTCTTTTCTTAATTGACTTGTGGTCGATTTGTATAGAGCACTATTGAAAAATCAGAAGCATCTTTCTAATTGTTTTCTTTTTCAGGGACTTCTTGAAATGACTAAAGCAGCAAACATATGATGGGGTCAGCTGCTTATACAAATAAGCAGGAGGAAGAGACTATGTGTTGGAAAGCCAGGAGCAGGGGAAGGGGGAGCAGATGGGGAAGTGGGGGCAGGGATTAAAACAGAAAGAAAAGCCAAGAAGAAATCTGTCTGTTGTCTTGGCCTAATTAGCAAGCAGTCCTGTGACCTGTACTCTAGCCAGAATTGTCCTAAGCAAGTCCTAAGACAACTTGTAGAAGAATAAAAGAAATTGAGGAGACTTACCCATGCTTCAGTTTTTCAGCTAGGAGAGCCAGTGGATTATTTATAAGAATGAGAGTTATATAACTTTCCACTTCCTGTTTATGTTAAGCAGGTGTGGGTATCGAAGTTGGTGAACAGAAAGTGGGGGGCTTCAAGGTTTTCTGTACTTTCTTTATTACAAGCTTGAAGTGGAGTTGGGGCTTGTGGGAGAAGTTCTAGAAAAGGAGAAGGAGAAAGGAATTAAAGAGAACCAGAAAGTGTTTACTGAAGTCAGTGGGACCCCTCAGACTTGGTGTATGTTGGTAGCTAGAGGGTATTGTCTTATCCTTGGGGTATTGTGTGGATTTGAGTGAGAGACCTCTGAGTACTTTGACCACACAGAATAATCTGGATCATCTGTGGAGGGAAAGTGTGCAGTATTTGATGGTGACATTAATTTTACTGTTGAGTATCTTTGGCTAAATATTATCTCTTCTGGAAGTTCTTTGGCTTCTATAGATTATACCTTGAGTTTGACTTGATTTACCATTTTATCCCCAGAGCTCACGGCTCATGTGGGTGATTCGACTCAGATGGGATGTGTTTTCCACAGCACAGAAGAGAAACACATGACCAGGGTAGACTGGATGTTCTCATCAGGAGAGCACACCAAGGTAAGGAGGAGAAACCCTCATTGTGTATAAGAAGCCCCTGGCCGATGCTGTCAGGACAGAGGGGGGAGATCAAGAATCCAGGCAGCAGGTGCCATGTGGCGGTGTTGTGAGGGCTTGGGCGTTGGACCTTGGCAAAGCTGGGCCTCTCAGCTCAGCCACTTGGCTGGGCAATTTCACCTTCCGGTTGGGAAAAATGACTCTAATGAAGATGATAAAGAAGAAGAAGTAGATGCTGCTGCTGCTCAGCTTTTCAGGTTGTCAAGACGCATACAGGAGACAGCTGGTGTAAAGCATTTGTACATGACTTGGCCACTGCATTTTAGTTTAATTCCTCTTCTCCTTTCCCCTTTTTGTAGAGTCCATGGGATAGCAAGGGGGATGATTTTGGTGGCCTAGCCAGGAAAGCAATGGGCTAGGCATAAGCACAATTGCATTCGTATTCTTTTTTTAAAATTAAAAAAATGTTTTTAATTTTTATTTTATTTTTTTTATTTTTTTTTTTTTTTGCGGTACGCGGGCTTCTCACTGCTGTGGCCTCTCCCGTTGTGGAGCACAGGCTCCGGACGCGCAGGCTCAGCGGCCATGGCCCACGCACCCAGCCGCTCCGCGGCATGTGGGATCTTCCCAGACCGGGGCACGAACCCGCGTCCCCTGCATCGGCAGGCGGACTCTCAACCACTGCGCCACCAGGGAAGCCCTAATTTTTATTTTTAATTAATTTTTATTGGAGTATAGTTGCTTTACAATGTTGTGTTAGTTTCTACTGTACAGCAAAGTGAATCAGCTCTATGTATACATATATCCCCTCTGTTTGGGATTTCCTTCCCATTTAGGTCACCACAGAGCATTGAGTAGAGTTCCTGTGCTATACAGTAGGTTCTCATTAGTCATCTATTTTATACATAGTATCAATAGTGTATATATGTCAATCCCAATCTCCCAGCTCATCCCATCCTCGCTTCCCCCTTGGTATCCATGCGTTTATTCTCTACATCTGTGTATCTATTTATGCTTTGCAAATAAGATCACCTATACCATTTTGCATTCTTATTCTTTTTTAAAAAAATTAATTAATTTAATTTATTTACTTTTGGCTGCACTGGGTCTTCGTTGCTGCGCTTGGGCTTTCTCTAGTTGCGGCGAGCGGGGGCTACTCTTTGTTGTGGTATGCGGGCTTCTCATTGAGGTGGCTTCTCTTGTTGCCGAGCACGGGCTCTAGGCGCACGGGCTTCAGTAGTTGTGGCGCACGGGCTCAGTAGTTGTGGCACATGGGCTTAGTTGCTCCGTGGCATGTGGGATCTTCCCGGACCCGTGTCCCCTGCAATGGCAGGCGGATTCTTAACCACTGCACCACCAGGGAAGCCCTCTTATTCTTATTTGGGTTATTTTTGTGAGTTTTCTTCTGTGCCCCATTGCCCCATTTATGTGATGGAGGGAATTTTCTTTGTCTTCATGGATGCTTCGAATGTTGGGATTAGTAGGTCCTGAGGGCCAGGTTGAGGAGTACTTCATGGGAACTCTGAAGTAGTAAACAGCAAGTTGGTTCATTAGACGTCAACTATGGCATGGTGATATCCTGATGAGTCAAGGTGTGTTGTAAGAGACATCTCAGGTAACTTATTGTTAATAAAAGTTAAGGTACAAAGTTTAGAAAAGATTTAACTTTTATAAATGGAGACATGTTCCAGGTCATCCCTACAAAAAGTCATTTATATTCACTTGATTCCTATATGCTGAGTGGGTCAGAAATGGTGGCATCCAGATGTAGAGAACAAACGTATGGACACCAATGGGGGAAAGTGGTGGGGGGTGGTGGTGGGATGAATTGGGAGATTGGAATTGACATGTATACACTAATATGTATAAAATACATAACTAATAAGAACCTGCCATATATAAAATAAAATTCAAAAATTCAAAAAAAAACAAAAAAAGAAATGGTGGCATCATGGTGGGGTCTGGGGAATTACATGTAGTTCCAGATTCACCTCTGAGAACTCGTCATGCATTTATATGTCATCCACCAATTGAGACACTGCAGAAAATAGGATGAGAGTTGACATTTTGGGTTGTGAATTTGAATCACAAGAGACAAGCCAGGTCTTTTCATTCATGTTTCTGTCTGTATACCCATTTCCTTTTCTTAAAAGCTTTTAAAAATAATAATATTTATATAACTTTATAAAAAATTCCAACACATTTATTTAACAAGTGTTTTTAAAGCATCTGCTATGCAGTGAATACTCAAAGCTCCTGCCCTGATGGGGGACTTACAATCAAGATGGAGGGATAGAACCTAGGGGCAGGACAGGAATAAAGACGTAGACATAGAGAATGGACTTGAGGACACGGGGAGGGGGAAGGGTAAGCTGGGACAAAGTGAGAGAGTGGCATGGACATATATACACTACCAAATGTAAAATAGATAGCTAGTGGGAAGCAGCCACATAGCACAGGGAGATCAGCTCGGTGCTTTGTGACTACCTAGAGCAGTGGGAGGGAGACGCAAGAGGGAGGAGATATGGGGATATATATATATGTATAGATGATTCACTTTGTTATAAATCGGAAACTAACACACCATTGTAAAGCAATTATACTCCAATAAAGATGTTAAAAAAAAGATGGAGCGATATACATAGTAAAACAATGAAGAAATAAATACACGATATGTCAGGTAATAGTAAGAGCTATGGAGAACAAGAAAACAGGGTTTTGTGGTTGTTATTTTATGTAGGTGGTCAGGGAGACCTCACCAAAAAGGTAACATTTGAGCAGAGGTCTCAAGGAAGTGAAGGAGGCAACCGTGCATCTGTCTAGGGGGGAAGAGTGTTCCAGGCAAAGGAAGCAGCAAGTGCAAAGGCCCTGAGGCCAGTACTCAAGGAGCAGCAAGGAGACTGGTGTGGTTGGAGTGAAGTGACCCAAGTAGGTGAGGAAAAAGCCAGTAGAAGATGAAGTCAGAGAGGAGATGGGGGTGGGGCAGCTCATGGAGGACTTTGTACTTTTAGGAGAAATGGAGGGCTGTTAGAGGGTTTTGAGCAGAGGAGTGATATGATTTAACTTATATTTCTAAAGGTTCATCTGCTGAGAATAGACTGTAGTGGGGAGTATAGAGGGATACAAGTTGAGAAGCTCTTGTAGGAATCCAGGTGAGAGATGGTGGCTTGGACCAGACTGTGGAAGAGGTGAGAAGTGGCTGGATTTGGGATGTATTTCGAGGATAGAGGATTTGTTGTGGGATTAGATGTGAGTTGTTCAAGAAATAGAGGAGTTAAGGATGACTCCCAAGATTCTTAACCAGAGCTTAAGAAAGAAGACGTTGCCATTTACCAAAATGGGATGGATAAGAAGGAACTGGTTTGGGGGAGAATTTTGGAGTTCAGTTTTAGACATGTTTCAGGTGCCTATTGGAAATCCAACTGGATATGTCATAAAAAGTAAAGGTGTACTTTTACTTTTTTTACTGGAGAAGTGCAAAAAACTGAAAGTCCCTCATGCCCACTTTCCTCATCCCTCTCTTGAGATGGAAGAGTTGTTTGTGGTTTGGTGGCGTCCTGCACAACTATGTGCCCGCAGACACGCGTGTCTGTGGATTTGTGTTACTTCATACATTCTGATAATACCCTTACTGTTTCCACACACAGAGCCTGTGAGTCCCGAGAGCTCCCCTCGCAAACTTCCCCACGCCCCTCTACCCCAGCCCTTCAGTCTCATACGTTTTGCCTTTCCCTTCTAGGAGGAGATTGTGTTGCGCCATTACCCCAAACTCAAGGCACCCATGGGATACCCCCAGAACTGGGGCCGCTTCCAGAACCGTGTAAACCTGGTGGGAGACACTTCCCGCAACGATGGCTCCATTATGCTCCACAGAGTGAAGGAGTCTGATGGAGGAAGCTACACCTGCAGTATCCACCTGGGGAACCTGACAGTCAGGACAACCACTGTGCTGCACGTGATCCTGAAAGAGCCTCGAAGTATCTAACATTTGGCTGGAGAGGGAGGAGGGACCTCATAGCCGGTAGGCAGGGCCAGGACTAGGGTGAGGCTGGAGAGGCTTCTAGGGTGCAAAATTTAAGGAGGCATTACTCTCAGGTGCTGTACTTGCCTGACCCTGATAAGCCCAGCACTTATCAAGCACTTGTACCCTGTACTTGCATGACCTTGGGAGTGATACCTCTTTAAATTTGGTGCCTTATGCACCTTATTGGCCTCACCCTAGTTCTTCCCTGCTGGCAGGTCAAGGAAAAAAAAGCTAATATTGAGTGAACACCACCCCTCTGCCAGACCTCACTCATCATTAGTGTAATATACTAAGTTAAAGGTACAGGAGCTCAGAGATGGATTGGAGTTGTTTTGACTTGGCTTCAAGGGAGATGCTCTATGCTCTGTAGTGGAAAGGAAGATGATCCCGAGCTGGTGAGAGACAGCAAAGAACAGAGAAAACAGGAAGGGGCCAAAACCAAAAATAGAGGGGTTTTCTGATCAAAGATTCTGTATTCTGGCGAAACACTGTGTATTAAGGCCATTGGTGTGTAGGAGAGTAAAGACTCAATTGTGTTGACTGATAGAGGTTGATAAGTGAGGAGTTAAAGTTAAACCATAACCCAGTTAGCAGTCAGGATGTGGCCTGTGGACTTTGCCTTTTGCTAGGGACCTAGGGGTTGGCTGTGGTTGGTTGGGGGCAGGGATAGAGGTGAGGGTGCAACACACCCCAGTACCTCTGGCCAGAGACTTAAGTCTATGGAGGCACCTTCTTGCCAATAGCAAAGAATCCCAGCTGGAGAGGGAAGCAGACAGATGGCTTTCTTCACTCTCAGAAGTCTTAGCTCCACTTCACAGAGAAAATAGAAGCCATTAGCGGGAGCTCATTCAACTTTGGAGCCCTCCCCACCCACAAACGGACCTACATCTGCTCCCATCCTCATGCCTGCCCTGCCATCCTGAGCTCCCTTCCACCCAGGGCTTATGTGAGCCCCTGTGCTCAGGTGGTGCTCTCTCTTCCTTCTCAGGATCCTCACAGCATGGCTCTTTTTTTTTTCTTGCGGTACGCGGGCCTCTCACTGTTGTGGCCTCTCCCGTTGCGGAGCACAGGCTCCGGATGCGCAGGCTCAGCGGCCATGGCTCACGGGCCCAGCCGCTCCGCGGCATGTGGGATCTTCCCAGATCGGGGCACGAACCCGTGTTCCCTGCATCGGCAGGCGGACTCCCAACCACTGCGCCACCAGGGAAGCCCCAGCATGGCTCTTTAAGCTCGTACTTTCCAAGGGCTTCTACCACTCAGCACAAACATACACTCCACTCTTCCTCTTACCTGTGTCCTTGTGTCCTTTAGCTCTCATCCTATATCTTTATTTTTCTTGAAACAGCTTTATTGAGATACAACTCACATACCTTACAATTTACCCATTTAAAGTGTACACCTTGATGGTTTTTAGTATATTCCGAGTTGTGCAACCTTCCCCACAATACATTATGTATTTCTTTCTTTACACAGCCAGATAGCTTGCTAAAGGGCTGGACATGGTGTCTCCTATCTCATCTCCCATTAATTGATAGCACACTGCATTCAGCCTTCTGCTTCTTCCTCTACTCTAGCGTAGATCACCAATGGTACTCTAATGGCACATCCTCGACCTTCTCTACCTCAGTAATATTGAACACCATGTTCTATATACATTCAATATATTCTACGTTAGATACAACTTGATCTGTCTGCCTATCTATGTATCTCTCTATCTCTATGTATTATATGAGCTCCACCCAAATATTCCACAAATACTCAAATACAACATATCCAAACCTACCCCTGTCACCTCTCCCCAGCCCATCTCTTCAATCTCAGTTAATGCTACCACCATCTACACAGTTATCCAACTGGATGCCTGGGGGTTGTACTTGATTCTTCCCTTTCCCATGACCCCCAGTCTAACAAGTCAACAAGTCCTGTCATTTCTACTACTGACTTAAAAAAATATCTTTATTGGAGTATAATTGCTTTACAATATTGCATTAGTTTCTGCTGTACAACAAATTGAATCAGCTATGTGTATACATATATCTGCATATCCTCTCCCTCTTGAGCCTCCCTCCCACCCTCCCTATCCCACCCTTCTAGGTCATCACAAAGCATTGAGCTGATCTCCCTGTGCTATGCAGCAGCTTCCCACTAGCCATCCATTTTACATTTGGTAGTGTATATATGTCGATGCTACTCTCTCACTTCATCCCAGCTTCCCCTTCCTCCACTGTGTCTTCAAATCTGTTCCCTACGTCTGCGTCTTTATTTCTGCTCTGCCGCTAGGTTCATCATACCGTTTTTTTTAGATTCCATATATGTGCATTAGCAACCCATATTTGCTTTTCTCTTTCTGACTTACTTCACTCTGTATGACAGACTCTAGGTCCATCCACCTCATTACAAATAATTCAGTTTCGTTCCTTTTTATGGCTGTCTACTACTGACTGGATCTGCCTTCTTTCCCATCTGTCACCACCACCTTATTCTGGCTGTCTCATCCCTGTCTTGGACTGTAGGCCCTTCACAAGTCTCTGCTTTCATTCTCAGTCACTAGCCCTCATTCTTCATGCAGCTCTGAGTGCCATCTTTCTCAGTAACAAATCTCAACTGCTTATAATCTCTCAATGTCTTCTCCGTTGCTTACGGAAAAAAATCCAAACTCCTCATTGAGATAATCAAGGTCCTTCATGACTTACATCCTGTTATTTATCCAGCCTCATTCCCCGCCACACCGACAAACACAACCTTTGAACCAGACCCATGGAACTCTTGCTAGTTTCTAAAAACACCATCCTGTCACCTAAAAGCAACTAAGAGCTCCAGACCTTGGGTATAAGGTCCCTACCATCCTTCCCCATATTGTTTGCCAACAAAACCTTGATGTTTCCTTTAAGACTCAGCTTAAACTTTAAAACTTTTGCTGACAAATTCTCAGGTTCTGCTCCCCATAGAATTGGGTACCCTTTTCTCTATGCTGCTCTGTACTCTATATGGACTGCTCTCAAAGCATCTATAAGCAGTCTGTGGTTTTCTGTTTACATTGTCTCTCTTCTTGAAGGCAGGGACCATGCACTATTTGTCTTTGCATCTTCTGTGCCTAGTGATATCTGGCACCCAGGAGGTGTTTGATGTGTATGTTCAGAGTGAACTGAGCAAATGAGTGAAGGGTACCATAAAGGTGGAAGTGCTTTACTTTGTATCATGACTATG
This sequence comes from Hyperoodon ampullatus, assembly GCF_949752795.1. Lineage (NCBI taxonomy): Eukaryota > Metazoa > Chordata > Mammalia > Artiodactyla > Ziphiidae > Hyperoodon > Hyperoodon ampullatus. Next base: position 95,896,823 of record NC_136920.1, read on the forward strand.
GGGCTGACTGTTGTAGCCTAGAGCAGGCTCTAACATGTCTGTTATTTCTGTCATTTGGTAAACCACATTTTAAGATAGAATTATTAATGTGAAAGGAAACTCTACTGTAGGTGAGGTGATATTCTCTTTTCCCACCGACCTTAATCTACATTTTAACAGTAACTGGGGGTGGGGGTGGGGTGTGTCAGCGGACTTTGGTTCTCAGTCTAATGGGGACAGCTGGAGTCCTAGTGTTTCAACATGGAGTGGAGTCTGACCTTCTCCTCCCGCTTCTGACGTGGCTGTTGGTACTTGGTCTAGAACTGGTGAGGCTCCCAGCTCTTTTCTGGAATATTGAGGCCCTGTCATTACTTTTCTCCTTTCCCAAGCATTGGTGACCTCAGTAACCCTCGGACCTGAGATCCTGGGCAGTAATCAGCTGGTGATCATTGTGGGGATTATCTGCACCACTATCCTGCTGCTTCCTGTTCTGATATTGATTGTGAAGAGGACCTATGGGAATAAGAGGTACAGGGCTGCTCGCATCTCTTGGGCTGGGGGGCTGGAGATGCCTCTAGCCTGAAGTGGAAGAGGGTGATAAGGCTCTAAGTGTGCCATTTTCACAGAAGAGGGTGTTTTAAACCAGAATCATCTGTGGTTACCACATTAGACGTCATTGTATAGTGACCCCACCCCCTTTTGCTCCCTGTTATCCTGAAAGGCCTTGCACATTCCCACACCATCCTCATTTTACAAAGATTACAAAGACTTACAAATGTTGGTCCAAGTAGAGCACAATTAAGAGTATACATCTTATGCAAGAACCATAATGGTGCTATTCAATGCCTGAGAGAAACGATTTTTGAATTATCCACAGTATGTATATACTTCGTAGAGAAGCTCAGATTTTGAGGGTTGTCAGTGGCTTTATCTGAAGGACCACATTTTAATTATGAGAAGCTACTTTTGAATGAATGGCCTCAGGTCCTAAATTATTTATTGTTGAAGTGTGTTTTTAAAGGCTTGAAATTCTACCAGTACCTCAGAAATACACCGATGCTCTGGGCACGGGCTCTAGTGTTTCACTGGCTGTTGACAGGCTCGCATCCTTCCATTTATCCAAATATTGATGAACTATGTTGCTAGGGCAAATTGACTCTCTTTTTGAAATAGTGTCAATGGGCAAGAACCCCCATTAAGACTGAGTAGTGCTGACTTTTGGGACTCCTTTCCCCATGGGACATGTATTGTACAGAAACTGCTGCTGCCTGCTAGGTTTGCACTTGACCCCCCAGGGGCTCTCTGACTTGGTTTTGAACTTGAAGGTCTTTGCTTTGGTCATGTGGATAGCACTGAACCGAGAGTTAGACAACCTGGCTTCCCTTTCAGCTCACTTCCCTGCTCTGGGCCTCAGTTTCCCTCAAAATGAAGAGCAGCACTCCCATGTCTGTCTACTAGTTTATTCTAAAGAAATAGTCAGACGGATATGCTGAGACTTGTGCATAAACATGGTTGCTGTAGCAAAGATTATAATTAAAAACTGAAAGCATTCTCAGTGTCTGTCAGAAAGGTAATGATTCAATAAACTGGTATTCCATTCAATGAAATACCGCATGGCTCTGTATGTAATGATGGAGAAAGATGTCCGAGGAGTAGTATTATACAATATATAGTATGATCTCACTTTAATAAAAAAGCATATTATGTAATTCTCTCTTCAGCAGCATATATACTAAATATATTTTGTGTGAGTATACTTATGCTTGCACTGAGAGAGGTTTGAAGGATAATTCTAAAATATTAATAGTGCTATTTGGGATAAAAGGAAAGTTGGGTGCTAGGAGGGTAGGGGGTTTACTGGAACCTCAACTTCAGACTGTCTACATTTCTGTATTATATGAGTTATTTTACAACCAGAGCATATAACTTTATAATCAGAAAATATGATTAAAATATTTCTACTCTGAGACAAAAAAATGTACATTCCTTTCTAGCTTTAACCCTGGCTGTTGTTGTTATTTTTCTTTTTTCGCTCCACCTTAGGACAAAATAGGAAAAAAAGGAAGCCTATTTAGTGACAAATGCAGAAGGCAGATGGTCAAGCAATCAAAGGCCAAGGGCAGGGAAGGGGCCAGAGCTCCCAGCCCTGGGTGTTTGAGGGGATAATTCTGCTTGGCATCCTCCCTGGAAGAAAGAAGCCGGGAGCCTTTGAACCGGTGTCTCGCTGAGCTTCTGCTGCTCCCTGCTGGTTCAGCTCCATTTCCCCAGTCCTCGGAAATGATAAAATCGAATCCCATGGCCCCTCTCTATTAATTCACTTTAAATTGTTATGGACAGAAAACTTGTTAGTGTGACAATAGAGAGGTTGAAGCTGTCGTTCAGCCTAAACTATCTCCAGATGCTTTTCTGCTTTCCGTGAAAGAGATGCATCTCTCAGATATCAAGCGGAGCTGGGGAGCGTGGGCTGTAGGTGTCTGGGAGTAATTCCTAACCTGGGGTCTCTCTCTTCATAAAACTCCGTGTGGTCTCATGTTGTCACCCTTGAATATACGGTGCTGGCTGGGTAATTCCACATGCTTTTCATGCCTTTGCAGTTCAGTAACTTCCACGACCTTGGTCAAAAACCTGGAGAACACAAAGAAGGCAAATCCAGAGGTAAGAGAAGAACTCTGCCATTTTGCTGCTGTGCCCGGTGAGGGCAAGGTGGAGACTGCTCCAGGATCCAGGTGGTGTCCTTATCATTCCCCTGTGAACTGTGTCTCATTATGTCTCGGCGCATCCAGTGCCTGGCACAGAGCAGCGGCTCAGGAAATCTCCATCACTGCAATGAGTCCCTGGGAGAGTGAGTGGCATGGGGCGGACAGGGCCAGTCCAGCAGCCCAGTACATCCTTGGAGGGCCCTGGGAAAGTCCTAGTTCAAGCCCAGCTCTGCCACCTCCCTGAGCCTCAGTTTTCTCATCAGTAAAATGAGTTTAAGGACAAACATATTTGCCCCATTATAAGGTTCAAATAACATGATGATAGGCTAGTGCTTTGTAATCTATGAGGCACTGTATCCATATAAAGGATGCTTATGATCCATTCCAGAGTTAAGTGAAGGAGTTAATTGTTCAGATTAAATATTCGGGGACCTTTAGAAAGAGAGGATCAAGAACTTTTTCAACCATATTAGTTTGTGGTAAATAATTGCTACCAGGGACTGAGAAATGGATTCGTTTCCTTGAACTCTTTTTTTCCCCTTTTGTTCTTTCTTCTCTTCCCTCCTCCTTCCCTTCTTCCCCCTCCCTCCCTCCTTTCTTTCCCCCTCCCTTCCTTCCTCCCTCCCTCCCTCCCTCTCTCTCACTTTCTTTCTCTCTCTCTTTCTTTCCTTTGAAAAACTCCTCTTATAATATTTACCTTTCCATCTTTTGGGCTGTTTGTGACCCAAGAGTAGGATTTTCTCACAACATAGTGCAGGGGACCCCAGAAGTCCAAGACTTTGTCAATGGATGATATCACTTCTCCAAATAGTGACAGGAATGGGAATCACACAGTACCTCTGACCTCACAGATGTGAAGTTCAGTGAGGGCTGTTCCTGGCATATAAACCCTCTGGAAGAGATGATGACAATTAGCTGCTGCTGAATGCCGTCCTGCCATGACTCTAATGAGGAGGAAATAATCACAAAGTACAAGTAATTTGGCAAGATAAGAATTTTCTGCTGCTACCTCAATGCCCATCCAAACGAAGATGTTTGATTTTTTTTTTTTGGCCACGCCATGCAGCATGTGGGATCTTAGTTCCCTGACCAGGGAGTGAACCCACGTCCCCTGCATTAGGAGCGTGGAGTCTTAACCACTGGACTGCCAGTGAAGTCCCAGATGTTTGACTTTGGAACCAAAGAATTTGGTTCTTAAGATAGTGCTCTTTGCTGATGAGCTAATTTTCTTAATTTCCAGGAAGTCTGAGGACTGGATTATCATGACCTATGATAATTCTCTAGCTCTTAGTAACCCTCTGACCTACTGATTTTGGTGGTTGATGCCCTGGAGGACCCCTGTCCCCTTGAAGAGTGGTAGATAGCCTTTTCTCTGGTACGTAAGACTTGTTGAGTTTTAGGAATATTTACATGTTTTTCTCCCCTCTAGAAACATATCTACTCCTCAATAACCATGCAAGAGGTGACTGATGAAGAATCAAGTGGGAAGTCAGAGGCCACCTACATGACCATGGTGAGGAATATTCTGGGTCCAGCCAAGCCATGCATCTGGAGGCAGGAAAAGGAGCTGGGAAGGATATGGCAAACTCATGGGGGATGCACATTTCTAGGTCCCCTGGGGAGGCCACTCTGCTGAGGGCAGAGATTTTTCTAGGTAGTAGGAAAGGGTGAGAAGCTGAAGCTCTGCTGGATAGAAAAGTAATATCAAACTTGTCCTTATACCCAATTTCGAGTATTATGAGTATCTCTAGGGCTGGAGAGGATTGATCTTAGAGGTAAAAGGAAGTGCCTTCGTGAGGGTAGGCAAGATCTCTGCCTCATCAGTACAATACTGGTTTAACACAGCATAGTAAAGAGGGGGCTGTAAGATCCTTGCACAAGCATCGTGTCACAAGGGATAGTTTTCCTTCCTTTCAAAATGTGCCTTCCAACTCTTAGATTTTTAAATTCTGTGACTTATTATACCTTGACATAATCTAATTGCCAGCAAGGCTGCATGCTGAATTTCATGTAATAATACAGAGTCTGATTCTTACTTTCTCTTTGCTCAACTCTCCAGGGAAGTCCAGCACCTAGAAAAGACACTGGCTGTGTAGTGAGTAGGGGTAAGGATAAAAGGACTGAGCTGGCGAGGGATATGATGCTATTTGTAGACTAATGATAGACACCACAGCCATGGAGGGAGCCGTGTTCTGCTGGGTTCAGGAAGGCTGGCCTCCTCTGCTTATAGGATGATGGCTTCTGTTTGTTCCTGTCACACCAGCGCTAAGGACACATGACTTCCAGATGATTACAGCAGAGAAAGGTTCTGCCAGGGAAGTGTGAGATCAGAGCCCTGGCCTGGCTCCACCAAGGGAAACATAAGCTCCCCTCTGAAGTTGAATATAGTCATTCCCCTCCCCCCATCCTTCTCCTGTTATAGCCATGTGATGCTACAGTAACTGCCAGAACCTCATCTTAGAGACCTGCTGATACAGCTGCACAGTGGCTGCTGCTGAGTGTGTCAGCCACCTGGGTGGTACTGTTTGCAGATAGTCTTTGGCGCAGAGATGATGGAGGAGGGAAAGCCAGCTCCAAAGCCAGCTTCCAAGCCAGCTTCCCCATGTTCACTGCCAGGTGCTTGCGACTGAAACTTTGCAGAAAATGGCACCCCTGTCCCCTTGAAACGGTTTCAATAAAGTGAGTGTGATGAGAGGCCAGGGCCACAAACTCAAAGTCCTTCAGGGGTTGTCAAGTTATTTTAAAACACTATGTACCAAATTAAACAAGCCCGTGGGTGAATTCTGGCCTGCATACCACTTGTTTGAGACCTCAGGTAGGGAGGTGTTATCTGAAAGAGAGCAGGGTAACAAAGAACCTTTGCTTCTTGATTAAATTTACTTAAATGAAGGGGGCACCACGCTGTGTCCCCTTTCTGAGGCTGTATAGTACAATGGTTAAGATCACAGGCTTTGGAGTTGGACACACCAGGGTCCAAATCTTTACCCTGACTTAGAAGCTAGCTCAATCTTAGGCAGGTAACTTAGCTTCTCTGAACTTCAGTTTCCTAATCCTTAATGGGAATAATAAAACCTATCTCTCGGGTGGTGAGGATCAAATGAGACAGTGCATGTGAAATTCAGAATTGGGCCAGACAGATGGAAAGAGCTCAATAAATGGAAACTATTATGATTGAAACGCTTCTTACAAATGTGCTTTGTTTCTTTCTCCCCACAGCACCCAGTTTGGCCTTCTCTGGGGTCAGCACCAACTAGCCCATCTGACAAAAAGTCAGACGGGGGAATGCCCAGGACAGAGCAAGCCTTTTGAAAAGAAGGGGGAGTTCCCTTTGCCCTTGGCCATGGCACAGACTCTCTTTTCCTTGTGTCCTGAGTCCATGTACCAGTTATGTCAGACCCCCTGCCCTCCCAGTCCTCCTCCGGCCTCATTGCTTGGGCAAAGGGCTGAAGAAGATGGAGGGCTTGAAACTTGGCAGAGAGACGGGACAGCTCTGGAGGAACAGGCCCTGATTAGGGGGAGCACAGACTTGGTCCCTCTGGAGTGGGACACTGGCCCTGGGGACCCTGACTGAGCTGCCCCAGCGGCCAAGCATCCCATCAGGTCAGACCCTCTGCTTGGACGGTGCTCTTTGTGGATGGTTACAGGGAAGAATCACAGAGATAAAAACCAACCCAAACGATTTCGTTGGCCAATTATCCCTAAATAAATGCAGTTTGTGGAAATCATCCTGTGTTTCTACCCTGGCTGAGGGGCAAGTGGAGTCTTGGTGAGGAATCTATGGTCTGGAACTCCTGAAACAATTGAAGTGACTGGAGGAAAGCCCCGCTGTGACTTACACACTGGGGACTGGTTTGAGGCCTGGGAAAGTTTTGAGGGGGTGAATGGGGTTGGAAGTGGGGTATAAATACAGCTCTTTGATTTAACGCAGTGCTACTTGATTCTGGCTGGTTATCAGTGTGGCTGGTGGCTCTTGGCTGGACTCCACCAGAGGTGTTCTGGTTTGGAATTCATGGGTGGAGCTGGGGGACTTGCCTTTTTCAAAAGTGACACTCAGGTGGTGCCAAAGTGGACAGCCACTGATTTAACTCTTGGTCTGAAATGTGAGGCTCCCTTACCTTTGGGTTACTATTGTAAGATTTAATGAGGTTCGTTTTTGAAATCCTTTGGTTCTGAACTCCTATTTCTAGTCTGGGCCCAGCTCGGATCTCCTCGTCTTTATTGCCACAGGGCCTTCCTCATTCTCTGCATCCCACTTTTCCCTCTTAGCCATTCAGGACCTAGATAAAGAGCAGGTCTTTTGTGGGTCTCTGATTTCTGATCCAATCTTAAGTGAGCTACTTTTTTAAAAATTGGAGTATAGTTGCTTTACAATGTTGTGTTAGTTTCTGCTGTACAGCAAAGTGAATAAGCCACATGTATACGTATATCCCCTCTTTCTTGGATTTCCTTCCCATTTAGGTCACCACAGAGCATTGAGTAGAGCTCCCTGTGCTATACATTCCGTTCTCATTAGTTATCTGTTTTACACATGGTAGTGTATATATGTCAATCCCACTCTCCCAATCCATCCCACCCTCGTTTTCCACCTTGGTATCCATACATTTATTCTCTACATCTGTATCTCTATTTCTGCTTTGCAAATAAGTTCATCTATACCATTTTTCTAGACTCCACATATATTCATTAATACACAATATTTGTTTTTCTCTTTCTGCCTTACTTCACCCTGTATGACAGTCTCTAGGTCCATACACGTCTCTACAAGTGACCCAGTTTCGTTCCACTGAGTAGTATTCCATTGTATGTATGTACCACATCTTCTTTATCCATTCCTCTGTTGATGGACATTTAGGTTGTTTCCATGTCCTGGCTATTGTAAATAGTGCTGCAATGAACACTGGGGTGCACGTATCTTTTTGAATTATGGTTTTCACCGGATATATGCCCAGGAGTGGGATTGTTGGGTCATATGGTAGTTCAATTTTTAGTTTTTTAAGGAACCTCCATACTGTTCTCCATAGTGGCTGTATCAATTTATATTCCCACCAACAGTGTAAGAGGGTTCCCTTTTCTCCACACCCTCTCCAGCATTTATTGTTTGCAGATTTTTTGATGATGACCATTCTGACTGGTGTGAGGTGATACCTCACTGCAGTTTTGATTTGCATTTCTCTAATGATTAATGATGTCGAGCAGCTTTTCACGTGCTTGTTGCCCATCTGTATGTCTTCTTTGTTTTTTTTTTTTTTTTGCGGTACGCGGGCCTCTCATTGTTGTGGCCTCTCCCGTTGCGGAGCACAGGCTCCGGACGCGCAGGCTCAGCGGCCATGGCTCATGGGCCCAGCCGCTCCGCGGCATGTGGGATCTTCCCGGACCGGGGCACGAACCCGTGTCCCCTGCATCGGCAGGCGGACTCTCAACCACTGCGCCACCAGGGAAGCCCCTGTATGTCTTCTTTGGAGCAATGTCTATTTAGGTCTTCTGCCCATTTCTTGATTGGGTTGTTTGTTTTTTTGATATTGAGCTGCATGAGCTGTTATATTTTGGAGATTAATCCCTTGTCAGTTGATTCATTTGAAAATATTTTCTCCCTTTCTGAGGGTTGTCTTTTCATCTTGTTTATGGTTTCCTTTGCTGTGCAAAAGCTTTGAAGTTTCATTAGGTCCCATTTGTTTATTTTTGTTTTTATTTTCATTACCCTAGGAGGTGGGTCAAAAAATATCTTGCTGTGATTTATGTCAAAGGGTGTTCCGCCTGTGTTTTCCTCTAAGGGATTTATAGTGTCAGGCCTTAGCTTTAGATCTTTAATCCATTTTGAGTTTGTTTATTTATTTATTTTTTATAATGGGTTTTCTAAATTTAGATTTTTTTTAAACATCTTTATTGGAGTATAAAAGCTTTACAGTGGTGTGTTAGTTTCTGCTTTATAACAAAGTAAATCAGCTATACATATACATATATTCTCATATCTCTTCCCTCTTGTGTCTCCCTCCCACCCTCCCTATCCCACCCTTCTAGGTGGTCACAAAGCACCGAGCTGATCTCCCTGTGCTATGTGGCTGCTTCCCACTAGCTATCTATTTTACGTTTGGTAGTGTATATATGTCCATGCCACTCTCTCACTTTGTCACAGCTTACCCTTCCCCCTCCCCATATCCTCAAGTCCATTCTCTAGTAGGTCTGTGTCTTTATTCCCATCCTGCCCCTAGGTTCTTCGTGACCATTTTTTTTTTTTTTTAGATTCCATATACATGTGTTAGCATACAGTATTTGATTTTCTCTTTCTGAGTTACTTCACTCTGTATGACAGACTTTAGGTCCATCCACCTCACTATAAATAACTCAATTTCGTTTCTTTTTATGGCTGAGTAATATTCCATTGCATATATGTGCCACATCTTCTTTATCCATTCATCTGTCGATGGACACTTAGGTTGCTTCCATGTCCTGGCTATTGTAAATAGAGCTGCAATGAACATTGTGGTACATGACTCTTTTTGAATTATGGTTTTCTCAGGGTGTATGCCCAGTAATGGTATTGCTGGGTCTTATGGTAGTTCTACTTTTAGTTTTTTAAGGAACCTCCATACTGTTCTCCATAGTGGCTGTGTCAACTTACATTCCCACCAACAATGCAAGAGGGTTCCCTTTTCTCCACATCCTCTCCAGCATTTATTGTTTGCAGAGTTTTTGATGATGGCCATTCTGACTGGTGTGAGGTGATACCTCATTGTAGTTTTGATTTGCATTTCTCTAATGATTAGTGATGTTGAGCATCCTTTCATATGTTTGTTGGCAATCCGTATATCTTCTTTGGAGAAATGTCTATTTAGGTCTTCTGCCCATTTTTGGATTGGGTTGTTTGTTTATTTGCTATTGAGCTGCATGAGCTGCTTGTATATTTTGGAGATTAATCCTTTGTCAGTTGCTTCATTTGCAAATATTTTCTCCCATTCTGAGGGCTGTCTTTTCGTCTTGTTTATGGTTTCCTTTGCTGTGCAAAATCTTTTAAGTTTCATTAGGTCCCATTTGTTTATTTTTGTTTTTATTTCCATTTCTCTAGGAGGTGGGTCAAAAAGGATCTTGCTGTGATTTATGTCATCGAGTGTTCTGCCTATGTTTTCCTCTAAGAGCTTTATAGTGTCTAGCCTTACATTTAGGTCTTTAATCCATTTTGAGTTTATTTTTGTATATAGTGTTAGGGAGTGTTCTAATTTCATTCTTTTACATGTAGCTGTAAGTGGAGCTACATTTTTGAAGGGTTTCCTTAACTCTGCAAATATCAAGAACCCTCTATAACACACTCATCATTAACTTTCTCTTTTACCAACAGCTCTCAGGTCTCCACTTGGAGGCCTGAAGCCTCTTTTTGTTCAGCCATGGCTAAGAGTCATTAAATGTTTCCTTCTCACCTGTCAGCTCTCAATAAGGAGTATGTCAATAATTTACAGTATGTGGATTGAAGGCAATATCCTGTCCAAGACATACCAGAGAGGGGACACGTGTTGACATGATAAGGAGAGGGGGGAGGAGGAGTCTTTCATATACTAAGAGTTCATGGGGAGGAAGTGGTTTCATTTCTGGGCTATAAGGTAACATGCTCTCCTGGGCTAAGGGGCCCTTTTCCATTTCCTCAATTATTGTTTTCATAGGATGATGACCTTCAGGATACCGAGTGAGATGGATGTATGTTGATTGTACATCTGTTGTTCTGGGTGGAAGGGGATACTTGGGATAAGAGCTGGAGGGTGGGCTGGGCAGCTTCTCCATACGTTCCTTCCTGCAGAGGGTGCTTTCCCCCGGGAAGTGTGGGCATGCCCCTCCAGAGTTTGACTTGCCCACATCAAATCTGAATTTGATTCATCCAAGGTTTGGCTTCCATTCTAAGGAGGAGGAAGAAGAAGCCCACCTCTCTCCCACAAGCCTACCTCTCCACAAATCTTCCTCTTATACACAGGCATGGAGTCAAAGTTGAGAGTGCAAGTCCACAGCTGTCAAATATAATTTTGCCCCAAACCAAAACAGCCTTGCAGGGGACCCTGGAAAAGACCTGCTTGCTCCCTCATGCCCTTCACCTAGGGGTGGTTGTCTACTAAATCCAGGGCCATGAAGGCATATGGCGTAGGGAATGGCTTCAAGGTCAAATAGGCCTGGTTTAAATCTTGGCTCTGCCTCTTACTCTCTCTTCAGTATTGCAACGTTTATGTCAATTCTTTGAGGCTATTTCCCAGATAGAAAATATATTGTAGGGACTAAATGAGGTCAGTTAGGGGCTGGAGCCTGGTCTGGGCCCTCCATCCTCTTCCAGTGTGTTTCCCCCAGTGGATTAGTCTTCTGATGATTCAGTTCCCATCTCCCACTAATTTTTATTTCTATGGGCAGGAAGCCCTTGCAACCCTAAATACCTAAGTCTCTCTTCCCATTCAAAGAAAGAGTTAGGAAGCTGAGCTCAGGGAAGGGCTTTGCATAGCTCCAAGGGGTGACATTCTGAAGGGTATGAAACCGCTGGAGATAGAGCAAGCTGGATCTCCTGGTAGATCCAAGCAGTTTTGTTACTCAAATTTGTAGTATTTTAAGCCTCTAGGACACCAGATGCTCCCATATTCAAAGGCTTCCAGAAGCAAGCAAGCTTTTGCCAACAGAAAGCAGCATAAGGGTAGAGGGGGTGGGCCCACCCAAGAATAATGGATAATCTGGCACCGTCAGAGTTTGGCTATTGGAATTGAAAACAGTTCAGCCTGTCTGTCCACTGTGGACCTGCAGAAGATGTGCCTCCTATTAAAGGCTGCAGCCTTCCGCCAGCCCTTTGGTCTTTTGTTTCTCTTTGCCACCCCACTCTTTCTCCTTTTGGCTAGTCCATATGCTTGCATGTCTGTACTGGCAATTTTCTTTCATAAAACACTAGCTCTGTGTGTGTGTGTGTGTGTGTGTGTGTGTGTGTGTAAGGGGTCACACTGCCACTGATTTGGCTCAGTTGCTTAGACCCAAAGAACCTTAGGCTGCAAGTTTTATCCCAACATAGACCAGTTATCTTCTTACTGAGAATAAACAAAGTTTCTCAAGACTCCTGACCTTCTGTCCTGGCCAGCTGGTTTGCAAATGTGGTTTGGTCTTCCTCAAGGGAGATCAGGCGATCCATTACCACTTCTATAAAGCCCAACTTTCGAAACACCCCTTCTTTATCAAAAAATAAGGGAACTTGGAGTTTTCTCAGAAAGCTAAACCCTTTCTTATTTCATAGATGGTGAGAGCAATAGTGATTTACTTGTCCCAGAACTTTCAAAGCCCTTGTCTGAACTCCACATCATATGTTCATGGCCTTCTGAGGTTGGGTGTTGGGTGCCATCTTGTCTACCCATCCACATCTCTCTCTCTTTTTTTTTTTTCCATGACAGAAACCCTCTGCTGCATATACCTTTGTCTTTTGTGCTTCTGAGCCTTTGCTCTTGGTGTTCCCCTGCCTGGAATTCCCTTTCCCTTCTTGCCTGCCCAAATCAACATTCCTTCAAGGCCCTGCTTGAGTCTCGCCTGGGTGATCTCCTATTTCTCACATCTTCCTAGATGTCTCTACACTTACCAGATTTTATCTTCTGATGTTCTCTAATTGTTTCATGGGTGTGAGGCTTTCTTTTCTGTGAGAGATCTTAAACTCTTAGAGATCCTGTTTAGGTCTGTTCTGTGAGCTTTGCAGCATCTGACCCCATGTGGGACAGTCCCTTGTTGAATGGAATTCCTAGGGTGTGGAGTGGCTGGACCTGGCTCCCAGTCCTGGTTCTACCACACTTTGGCTGTGGAAGGTCAGGCTGATGGAGTTTCTGCTCTTTCCCCAGATGTAAAATAGACATTCATTCATTCATTCATTTTCATCTGCTCAGGGACCAGTAGTGGCTCAGCGCAAACTAAAAAGAATAAGACACAACCCCTGTCTTTAAGAAGCTACAGTCTAGTTGGGGAGATAAAATGTATAAACAAAAAATGACAATACTCCCTGACTTGGGCAACCCAGGTGTACTGTAGATGGGAATTGATACATTTGTCTCCCTATTTAGAAGGTAAGTTCTCAAAGGGTGAGCTGTATATCACTCGTTTCTGGGTCTCTGGTTTCTAGCCTAGTGTCTGGCACATAGGGGACATTAAATAGATATTTGAGTTTGTTGACTGAGGGAATTGATAAATGAGTGAATGGACCCTGGGTCACAGCAGCAGAGAGAGGAGAGGTATGTAGGTACGACAAAGAAGGGGTTACTTTGTAGCAGATTTTTGAAGAAAGGCTAGGAGCTGGCTGAGTAGACAAGGGAGGAAGGCCATTCCTAGAAGAGGAAACTGCAAAGGCAGAGACACCATGATGTGAAGCCCTGTGCGGGGTAAGAGAAACCTCGCCTGGTGTGGAATGGCTTGGGAAGGGCCCGAGCAGAGGAGAGAGGTGAGTGAGATAGTTATCCCTGAGCAGGCCGCCGGTTGCTCTGCCCATTTAACCCTAAGTTTGTTCCTGCTTGCCGGTGCCTTCTCCCCAACCCCGCAAACCTGGCCTCTGCCTTGCCCCTTGCTCCTGGGATGCAAACCTTTTAGTATTAGCTGAAGGTGTTACTTCTCAAACTTTACTGTGCTCAAGAAACACCTAAAGATCTTGTTAAAAATGCAGATTCTGATTCTTTGGGTCTGAGGTGGGGCCTGTGACTGTACATTTCGAAGGAGAACCCAGATGATGCTGAGGATGCTGGTCCAGTAAGGCAGTGGTACCTAGGGAAGCTCTTTGTAGCTTCAACCACAAATTCCAAAGGCAAAAGGAAACTACCTTCCTTTAGATTATTTGTAACAGTCTTCCCCAGCAGGGTAGGTAATTGAGTGTTGTCTAATAAAATCTTCATGGATGAATGGCACTGGGTAGAAATGCTGAAAATAGGGCTTCATTTCCCAAATGGCCAGTCTTCAACAGTGGTGTCTTCATTCTGCAAAATACCTCTTCAAGTTTCTGCTTCCCAGGCTTTTATTGGCTCCTGGGGAAAGCGTATTTTTTTGGAGCAAATGGGCATCTGCAGGCCCACGTGAGTTGAGGGGAGGTTCTGGGGTAGCTCTCCTCCTGACTCACCCTGCCAGGGTGTCTCTCCCCTGATCTGGCGCCTTCTGACCCTTGGTCCTGGAGAGCTGATTTGGACAAAGACTATAAAGTCATATACTTGGTTTCTCTTAGCCAAATTCTGGATAGAGACAAAGGAACTTCTGGATCCCCTACTTGTCTCAGATGTCCCCAAAACAGAAGCATCTGGACCCAGTGTGAGACCAAGTGAGCCCGGTAATCAGTTTCCCTGGGCCTCACAGGCACGCTCAGCTGCATTAAGAAAAAGGAGGAGGCCGGCTATGTCAAACCAAAACTCTCGGGCTGACATGGTGCTGCAGACCTGGCCAAGGGGCTGTGCGGGAGCCGGGGCACGGGCCGGTGCCAATCTATCTCTCCGGGCACACCTGCGAGCCAGATCACTGCTGCCAGCGGAGGAGGCCTGGGGCCTGAGGGTTGTGGCCACCGGAAGACACTTTTCTCCCTAGGCTGCCCCATCTCTTCTTCTCTGATTTTCCTTCCCTTGGGCTGTGAGCTCTGTGAATGCATGAGCCAGCTGCAGCCAGACTCTGGTGAAGTGACAGAGGAACTTTGGCGACGGAGTCTGTGCAAGATCCAGGCATGGACATCCACCTCTGGTGTGGAGAATCACAGAGGCCTCCTCTCCGCCTTTCTGCCTTTAGCAACTGCCACCCAAATTTGGCCCACTTCACTCCTCCCCAGCCTAGGACAGCCTCAGCGGCCTCGGGTAGATTTTACTGCCTTCACGGTGATGTGGACGATGTCTCACTCCTCTCCAAATTCATTCATTCATTCATTCAGGGTGCCCCTGTGCAGCTATGCAACACCTGTTTATTGAGTGTCTGCTTTGAACCAAGCACTGTGCTGGCCTCTCATTTGTTTCCTCCATGCCCTGTCTCTTAGCACCTTCTTTTATACACACACGCACACACACACACACGCAGAGGCCCCTTGCTTCATCTAGTCCAGTCTTCTCTTCCCTGTGTCTCTAAACAACCCAAGGGAAGGTGTCGTGTCTCCTCCCCTTGGCAACAGGTGATGTGGAATACTGGACATACCCAGTGTTTTCACACATACCTCAGTTTGAGTCCTGGCTCTGACTCTGCCCTTAACTATCCTAGGTAACTTAAGTGGGTTAGGCCCTGTCGGCCTCTGTTTCCTCATTGCAATTAAAAAAAAAGAGAGAAGAAATCACCTCTTCCAGGCTTACAATTAAGTACAGACTTTTAAAGACTTGGCACAGAGTTAATGCTCTAGGATGTGGGTGGCTCCCTCCTTGCTGCATCAGTGGCCCATCGCAAGTGCAGGTAGTGGCTGCATGAGAACCTGTGTTCTCCTCAAATGTCTCCCCAGAGGAGTGGGGGTCACCTTATCTGCTTAGGGCCACGTGGGTACTCCACCCGAAGTTCTCCTACTTGTGATACTAGCCTATTGTTTTCTCCCTTTTTCAACATCTGTTGAAACAACCAGTTTCAACATCTGGTCTTGTGTCACCTACCTCTCCCCCACTTTTTTTCTTGGAATATTTTAAAGCAAATTTCAACGATCGTATCGTTTCACCTATAAGCACTCCAATGGGTATAATAGATAAAGATGTTAAAGAACATAACCACAAAATTTTTTTTTTTTTTGGGGGGCCATACCATGGGGCATGCGGGATAATGGTTCCCCGACCAGGGATCGAACTCTCGCCCCCTGCCGTGGAAGCACGGAGTCTTAACCACTGGATGGCCAGGGAAGTCCCAACCACAAAAAAATTTTAACGCCACCCTCCCCACACCAAATCAAGAATTATTCATTAATATAATCTAACACCCAGTCCATATTTATTTTCTTCCCAATTATCTCAACAATGTCTTTTTACTGTTGATTTGATTGAATCAGGATTCCCCAAAAGTTCATGTTACAAATGATTGTAAGAGCTCTTAGGTATTTTGACACCAACCTGCTGTTCTGTTTTCAGTGGAAATGCTAGAAAAATGAGGAAGTTCTTACTTCCTGAAAGTCTCCCACCTCACTTCCCTGAACCCTTTTCAAACCAAACAAAAATTAGCATCTCCTTTTTTGGGTGTTTTTAAATGACAAACAGAATTCACCCCTCACAGCAGCTTTGAAATAAATGGGTTCCTCAAACAACTTTCCAACTCCAACAATCACCCAAGTGAAGAAGAAAGGCAGGCCGTGCTTTAGTTCTGGTTTTGGAGGGTAAAAATTTCCGAGGAACTTTGCTCTTTGCAGACAGATTTTTTATGCCCTGCCACCTGCTTTTCGAAATCCACCAACCACAAAATTTACTCCATCCACTTTTTTCTCTCTCCCTTCCACACTCCCTCTCTCTTTTTAGCAGCAACATACAAGCCGGCCATATTAGAGAGATGGAAATAAAGCTTCCTTAATGTTGTATGTGTCTTTGAAGTACATCTGTGCATTTTTCTTTTAGCATCTAACCATTCCTCCCCTGTAGCCCTCGGCCCCTCAAATCACCCTCTCCCCTATCCCACCCGACTAACATCTCAGTCTCTGAAAATGCACAAAGATGCCTGGCTACCTCGCCCTGCCTTCAGTCTCACGGGGCTCAGTCTCTTTTTCTCTTTGGGTAAGTTAGACTGCACATCTGCATGCTCCTGAGGGTCCAGAAGTGCAGCCGCAACAGGAGGAGGATGGGGGCCGGGGGTAGCAAAGAAGACATCGCTTGAGCTTCCCTTCGGCGTTGTCCTTGGGAAGGGAGGCGCGGGGATGGGGGGAAATGTGGCTGGGGACTGCATAACGCTGAGACGACTTGGTCGCAGAAACGTTGGGTCAAGGGATCTGAGTGTTCCTCGGAGGTGTCATTGTCAAGGGAGGTGATTTTTCTTTGGATTTCCCTGAAATGGACGTATGTGGGGCTGGGGGCCGAGGGTAGGCTGATGTGCAGAGCCTCTTCATGGATTTTTTCTTTTAGCTGCTACAGATCTCCCGGGACTTAATGCTCCCTTAAGGGGCTTCTTCTGTGAACCTTGATCTTTGGAATCTGGTGGATTTAGGATATCAGAAAAGAGTGTACGGGGGAGTAGGGGGGCCGAAAGTTGAGTCTGGGTCTGGCTTCCTGGAAATCTGTACCACGGATTTGTTGCAGTGTGTGGAGGCGTAGGTGGGAAGCAGGCTTGAGGAATGATCTCTGCATTGGGAAGAGAACTGCTGAAGCAGGCACTGATGGAGAAGCTCTCTGGCTTGGGCCAGATGGAGTGGAGGAGGGGTCAGGTGAAGGGATCAGGAAAAAAAGAAAAAAGAAAAAAAAGGAACACATGAGTGTGGTTGTGGCCCTTTGGATCATGTCTCCGAACTGTCCAGCCCCACCTTGCCGACTGTCAAGCGATCCAAATGCTAATTTCTTACATGGCCACTCATGGACTTCCTGGTGGGTAGGTGGGCTAGGGATCCTGCTTTATAGGTAGTTTCCTTCTTGCAAGCCTGCTTTATAGGTAGTTTCCTTCTTGCAAGCCTGCTTTATAGGTAGTTTCCTTCTTGCTCTTAAACTTACTCATTGCTGGCATAGCAATTGAGGATCCAGTCCAACGGCTGTCAGTGGGAATATTCCCCATCACAAAGTTTCTCTCTCCCTCTTTTTCTCTCCTTCTCTGGCATGCTGTGCTGGATATTGGGCTGGAGTGCTAGAGACAGCCCAGGGCCCCTGACAGCCTGCATGATAAGGCCTATGAGCTTTGCTGAGTTACTGAACATATTAACAATAGAGCAGGAGTGTTAGGGAAGCTCAGGCAGTAGAGCCAGCATGAGCCTTGGACTGGATCTGGGTTTAAAGCCACCTTTGTCATTTACTTCATACTATCGGCAAGTGACTCCCCTCTGAGCTTCAGTTCTTTCCTGGGTGAACTGGAGAATACCTACTGCCTGGGTTTTTTGTGAGTCTGGCACATAGCAAGTGCTTAATAATAGCTACCCTTTATGAGCTCTTTTCACTTGCCCACACGCTGTGTATCTTGTTTAGTCCTCACGGCAATTGGTAACCATATGGGGCAGATACATTATGATCCTCACGTTACAGATGAGGAAACAGGCACAGAGAAGTTAAGTAACTTGCCCAATAAGGTCACAATAGTTTAAGGGGAACTGAGATTTGAACCCCTGGTTGTCTGACTTCACCCCATTCATTTTTTTTAACATCTTTATTGGAGTATAATTGCTTTACAATGGCGTGTTACTTTCTGCTGTATAACGAAGTGAATCAGCTACATGTATACATATATCCCCATATCCCCTCCCTCTTGCGTTTCCCTCCCACCCTCCCTGTCCCACCCCTCTAGGTGGTCACAAAGCACCGAGCTGATCTCCCTGTGCTATGCGGCTGCTTCCCACTAGCTATCGGTTTGGTAGTGTATATATGTCCATGCCTCTCTCTCGCTTTGTCCCAGCTTACCCTTCCCCCTTCCCGTATCCTCAAGTCCATTCTCTCTAGGTTCTTCATGACCATTTTTTTTTTTAAGATTCCATATATATGTGTTAGCATATGGTACTTGATTTTCTCTTTCTGACTTACTTCACTCTGTATGACAGGCTCTAGGTCCATCCACCTCATTATAAATAACTCAATTTCGTTTCTTTTTATGGCTGAGTAATATTCCATTGCATATATGTGCCACATCTTCTTTATCCATTCATCTGTCGATGGACACTTAGGTTGCTTCCATGTCCTGGCTATTGTAAATAGAGCTGCAATGAACATTGTGGTACATGACTCTTTTTGAATTATGGTTTTCTCAGGGTATATGCCCAGTAGTGGGATCGCTGGGTCGTATGGTAGTTCTATTTTTAGTTTTTTAAGGAACCTCCATACTGTTCTCCATAGTGGCTGTATCAATTTACATTCCCACCAACAGTGCAAGAGGGTTCCCTTTTCTCCACGCTCTCTCCAGCATTTATTGTTTGCAGATTTTTTGATGATGGCCATTGTGACCTGTGTGAGGTGATACCTCATTGTAGTTTTGATTTGCATTTCTCTAATAGTGATGTTGAGCATCCTTTCATGTGTTTGTTGGCCATGTTTATGTCTTCTTTGGAGAAATGTCTATTTAGGTCTTCTGCCCATTTTTGGATTGGATTGTTTGTTTTTTTGCTATTGAGCTGCATGAGCTGCTTGTATATTTTGGAGATTAATCCTTTGTCAGTTGCTTCAATGCAAATATTTTCTCCCATTCTGAGGGTTGTCTTTTCGTCTTGTTTCTGGTTTCCTTTGCTGTGCAAAAGCTTTAAGTTTCATTAAGTCCCATTTGTTTATTTTTGTTTTTATTTCTATTTCTCTAGGAGGTGGGTCAAAAAGGATCTTGCTGTGATTTATGTCATCGAGTGTTCTGCCTATGTTTTCCTCTAAGAGTTTTATAGTGTCTGGCCTTACATTTAGGTCTTTAATCCATTTTGAGTTTATTTTTGCTTCACCCCATTCTTAACCACTGAATTCTACTGCCCCCCATATTTAAGAAATGATGCTGCTATAGTAACAATCATTTGGATCAAAGAATCTTAAGTACAGGCAAAAGAGGGGAGTTGGGTGAGTGACCAGTGTGCAAGGAAATGAGGATGGAGGACAGGCAACCTGTTTGGGGAGTTAGGGAGAGCTTCCTGCGGGAGGGAGAGCCTTATCTAAGTGAAGAAAGCAAGGGGGCTCGGGGACCAGGACCAGGGTGTGGCTTAGAGGAAGATGGAATCTAGGGTGAAGAGGTCAGGGCATGGGGGCTGTGAGGCGGTGGTGGAAGGAAGCTAAAGCCTCTGCAAACCTGGATGGGGGGAGGGTGCAGGACTAGGGACCTCGAACTTGAACTTGATTGGTGCTGTGATGAGACATGCCCTGGTACTTCAAGGCCGAGGGCTCAAGTGGACAATGGAACCTTGGTGGTTGTAGCAGCATCAGTCCCCAAGATGGAGGGATGTCCCAAGTGACAAGGGAGGGGACTGAGACAGGGCCTGGGTTTGTGAGGATGACTATAGAGCTGACAAAGGGACAGGGGACAGCTGGCCAACATGCTGTACACATGACAGAAGCACATGAGACTAGTTTTCAGTTAGAAGCAATCCAAATGATTGGTTTTCCTTAGAGTTTTTCTCAAAACTCTTGGCTCCACGGCCTGGTTACCAAAGTCTGGGTTATGTTAGGTGAGGCTTAGAAAGTGGAGTCTGGTCCTCACTCAACCCCAGTGCACACGGACACACAGGGGAAGACGCCTTCCCTTCCCTCTACAGACTTTTATCGAGTGCCCTCTGTGTGTCACATGCTGTTCTGGGGCCAGGGATGCCAAGATAAATAAGAATCAGCTCCCCAGAGCCTCCCGAGGGACTAGGGAACTTAAACAAAAAATAGTAATGCAGCATCCCATGTGCTGTTAGCAGCTAACCTTTGGTGGGGGCTGACCATGTGCCAGGCACTGCTGTGAGTTTTATGTTTTAGTATTCAATCCTCACAACAGCCCCAGGAGGTAGGCCTATTGTTGTCTCCCATTTTATGGATGAGGAAACTGAGGTGCTGGGAGGTGAACCACCTTGCCTAAGATCAGACCACGGCTCTAGAGTGCTGGTCTTGGCCACTATGCCATTCTGCCTCCCGGTCTGGGAGTGACAGAAACCTCCCGGTCTGGGGAGAGGGCACAGGCACTGGAGAAGCTGCCACGGGGGCGATGCCTTGTTAGCTGGGATCTGTGGGGTAAGCAGGAGGGCTCAGGGGGCAGCAGGGTGAATGAGCTTTCCAACCTGCAGCAAAACACGTGCAAAGGCATGGAGGAGTGGAAGAAGGCGGAGTTTTCAGGAAAGTAAGAACTCCGGGGTCACTGGAGTGGAGGAAGCGTGAAGGGTTGGAAGCAGGACAGGAAATGAGGCTGGGATGCTGGATGGTCCCAGATGGCGAAGGGCTCAGAAGCCCAGGAGCCTGGACGAGATCCTGAAAGCAGCAGGGAGCCAATGGCGACTGGGGGTGAGGGGTGACAAGGACAGGTGCTCTCCTGGCTGCATGGGGGTGGCCTGGCCTGGGAGGGAGACCTGAGGCAGTGGGTCTGAATGGTAAGGCAGCCCAGGAGTTGGGCTGCGTGTCACAGTCACCTGGCTGGCAGGGACTGCCCTGGGACACAGCATGCTCCAGAAGGGTGGGGTCTAATTTCTCTGCTTAGACAAACTCTGTTCTTTTTTTTTTTAACCAAGAAGAAAATTAACCTACCTCATAGGTTGCTGTAGGGTTGGAAAGAGGCGTGAAGAGAATTAACTTCTAGTCTCTGTAGGAAATAGTGTTTGACAGGAGATGAGCAAATTTTTGTGATCTCTGCAAGACGGGCCAGTTAGAAAAGTATATGATATGGGGCCTGAGGTGCCCCGATACGTCTTAGAGAGAGTGAGGGGCCCTGGGCATTGGTGAAGTTTTGGAACTGAGCTCAAAAGCCACATCCTTACGGTACCCTTGTTGAATCATTTCCTTTCTGTGAGTTGGAGATCAGAGACTCAGGCTCCAGACCTGGTCCCAAATGGGACAACCAGTAAGACTGCGAGCCCCCCTTGTATGGAGGTTCCTTTAAAGAAGACCATTCCCCTCTGGCCAGCCTGACTGGCTGGGGGCTGACATGGGGGCTGGACCTGCCATGTAGACAGCAGGAGGACTGAGCCCTGGGACCCCTTGGTACAAAACTCACCCCCTGGCCCAGCCTCCACCCCTCAACCTGCTGTCTAGAGCCTGGCAGCCTGGCAGCCTGGGTTCCAATCTAGCTTTGTCACTTACCAGCTGTGAACTTGGGCTATTCATTTAACTTATTTGTGCTCCATTTCCTCACCTGGAAAGTGGGGGTGATAATAGGGTTGTTGTATTAAATGAGGTGATATCTGTAGGGTGTGTAAACAGCGCCTGGCACACAGTAAGCACCCTGTTGTTACTATGAAGTCCTTTTGTGGCCCTAGCCGTGGATTCGGCTAATTTCCCGAAGCAGCAGGGCTCCTCAGGTGCCCAGGATTTTGCTCACAGCTCTGTCCTTGTTGCATGATGATTTCCTCCTCTTTAATGAAGGCCTGGATTGGTGAAAGGCCTAAGGCCCTTGCCCTGAGCTGGGACCCTGGGACACCTCAGGCGGAAGTGGGCGCTGTACTGGGAGTCAGGAGCCGTGATTCGGGACCCGGCTTGTCCCTACCTGCCGTGTGTCTCTCTCAGGCCTCACTTTCCTCACTGGTAAGATGATGGCGCTGGATCTACAATTCCTGAGGTTCCGAACCCCTGCTTTGGTGACTCCTGTGCCTCTCTCTGCAGTTGGGACTTGACGGTTGCCCTCTCTGACCACTAGAGGGCACACGTGTCCGCCTGGTGCCTCCTGCAGGCTGTGCCATAGGGATGAGGGGAAGGACCCGCATTGCACCGCTCAGTCTGACCCCTCCTGCCGGCCAGAAAAGGCCCCTCGCTCCCCAGGGCCCTGCCCTCCCGCACAGCAGAGTGCTAGCTCCTTCAAGATGGAGGGAGCTCCTGGTAGGGTTCAAGTTCTGTCTCTGGAGTGATGTTGTGGCCTGGGGCGGGACAGAGGCAGGGGTGGGTCAGCCAGACGTGTGGGACCTACTTCCTAATGCCACTTGGAGGCTCCTTTTGCTCAGGTGCCCTGGGAAGGTCGCAGAACCTTCCCGGGGGGGGGGGGGTGCTAGAGAAGCAAGGTGTTCCTGGGATGTAAGGTAAGCTCAGGACAAGGCCCTGCCGGGCTCCTTCCCTGAAGATACCTCCGCCTCTGCAGAGCGGGGGCGGAGATGGCATTTGCAGCGCACCTCCTCCTCGCCTGGCGCTGTGCTCAGTGCTTTCATAACGCGGTGAGGGCGAGGAGATGGGAACTGGGCTTTGTTCTCCTGGGGGTGCCGCTCAGCCTCTCTAGTTCCTATTTCCCTGACGAGCACTTCAGCACACCTGGAAGCCTGGCCTTGCAGGTGGAGCCGTGTGCCTGTCCCTCTGTCTAGGGCCGGGTCCTGACCTCCCTGGCCAGCAGTTCAGAGCATCTCCTGCTCTTAAGTCCTGCCTACTGGCCCTGGCCACTCATCCAAAGGGATGAGCTGAGTGGAAGGGCTTCGCTGTCCCTGCTTCCAGGATGCAGTGCTGCTCCTGGGGTGGGGCCCGGCAGCTTTGCACAATGAAATCTTTTGCAAAACGCGAGCCCTGTGCAATCCGGGGGAATTCCAAGGGGCTGCCCTGAGGGGTCAGGCTCCAACGTGCCCCTGCCGGGAGACTGCCCCAGAAACCCTTCCTGCTTAGGGGGCAGAACTTGAGGAAAATTTAGGCTACCCTTTGCCTTATTTTTATTTTGTTTTTTTTTGGTGGCCTCTCCCGTTGCGGAGCACAGGCTCCGGACGTGCAGGCTCAGCGGCCATGGCTCACGGGCCCAGCCGCTCCGTGGCATGTGGGATCTTCCCGGACCGGGGCACGAACCCATGTCCCCTGCATCGGCAGGCGGACTCTCAACCACTGCGCCACCAGGGAAGCCCTTTTGTATTTTTTGTTGGCTGTGCCTTGAAGCTTGCGGGATCTTAGTTCCCCCATCAGGGATTGAACCCAGGGCCACCTCAGTGAAAGTGCTGAGTCCTAACCACTGGTCCTCCAGGGAATTCGCCTACCCTTTGCTTTACATATTTTATCTTATTTAATTATTACCGTAACCCCAGGAGGTAGGTATCATCAGCTGTGCTTTACAGAGGAGGGGCCTGGGGCTCAGAAGATGGAGGAACTTGCCCATGTTCTCCCAGCCGATAGAAGGCAGAGCTGGGATTGAACCACATCTAATGGGGCCTCCGTGCCTCCTAGCTGCCCCCCTGCCATCCCCTAGCGGCTTCTTCTCTCACTCAGAAGGATAGTGTCCTGGTCCTGGCCTAACTCTGGGACCTCAGCTCTCTCCAGTTGCCCCCTTGATCACTCTTCTGGTTGTGCTTCAGATACGTGATGCTCATTCTAACCTCTAGAACTTTCCTCTTGATGTTCTGCTGCCTTGGATTCTTTCAAAATTTCAAATGGCTCACTCCTTCACTTTAGTGGGGGGCCACCTACAGGGCACCCCTTGGAGCAGCTTTCCCTGACCACCCGATGTCAAACACACCCTGCACCTTGCTTTATTTTTTACAGCCCTTGCCTGTGAATCAATGGCTAAAGTTACGTTATTTCTTTTCCCTGTTAGTGTCTGTCCCCCTCCCTAGAATATAAGCTCCATGTTTCAGTACCTCTGCCTGCCTCCATCATAGCAATTATCCCTGGGGCTTAGACTAAGTGCCTGGGGCACAGGAGGTGATTTATAAATATATGGTAAATGAGTGAATGAATGATTGACACTGAGCATTACTGCTTCTCCTTTATAAAGAATATTCATCTTTGGGGATGAGGTTTTGACCATACTGGCAGAGAATTTTAGAATTCAGCCCAGGGCTAGGGTGAGGTGAGTGCAGTGCCTAGGGTGCAAAATTTAAGGAGGTGTCTGCATGACCCTGAGGGTGGGCACCCCCTTAAGTCTTGTGCCCAAGGCTTTCTGCCCCTCTGTGGGCAGGGGGTGGGATGGGCACTGCAGCTTCAGCTGGGAGGGCTGTGGCTCACTCCCCTCACACTAGACTCCACCCTGCTTGGAATGTCAGAGTGGGATGGGCCTTCTCAGGCCACACACCCAGGGCTCCTGGACCAGGTCCAGTGCTCCCCAGAGGATTCTGCACCCTGCTGTCCCTGCAGCCTGTATCAGCTCCTTGCTGTGGTGTGTCCAGGCCTGGCATCTCCAAAAGAGACTCCTGTCCTTGTAGACCCATCACTTGGTCCCTTCGTATTGTGCCTATTCTTCTGGGGCATCTCTTCCTTCCCGTTGCTCATCTGCTGTCCCGGCCGGGAGCCTGAGGAAGAGAAGGGGGCTGGGCTGGGCTGCACTGGGCATACGGCTTGACTCTGCCCTGCGGTATAGAGAGCGAGGCCTTCTGAATCTGCATCTGTCCTCAAGGCTGCCTGCCCCCAGGGGACACTGCAGCTTCAGCTGGAAGGGCTTTGGCTCAGCCGAGATGGGTGAAAGTGGTGGGAAGAAGGGGGAACTGAGGCCAGCACCGTGCGGCCCCTTGTCCAAGCCATCAGGTGGCCATGACAGGCCTGTGGCAGGACAGCCAGGTGGAGGGAAGGCTTGAGGCCATCTGTCTGTCCCTGGCTTGACAGACGATGTGCTCTCTCTCCACCCCAAGGGCCACATCAGTTACCGCTTAGGAGCTTTGCCCACCCCACTCCACCCCACCCCCTAATTTCAGCCACAAGGGGCCCCGCCAGCTGTCCCAGCTCTGCTCCGCCCCCCCACCAGGTGCAGAGGCTTGCCCCCTCCCTGGCCTGGTCTGCCAGAATCCTCACCAGCTTGTGGCTTTTCCCACAGTGCCACCCGGGCGGAGCATGGAAGTCACAGTACCTACCACCCTCAACGTCCTCAATGGCTCTGATGCCCGCCTGTCCTGCACCTTCAACTCCTGCTACACCGTGAACCACAAACAGTTCTCCCTGAACTGGACTTACCAGGAGTGTAGTAACTGCTCCGAGGAGATGGTGAGTTCTCAGATGGAGGCAGGCGTGGGGGAGGCAGGAGCCCCACAGCGTGAAGCTCCCTTTTCCCACCACCTGCCCCTGCACTGTACCAGGACCCTAGCATACCGTGGTGGGCTATCTGCTCCTGAGGGCATTCGCAGAGGTGTGCTGTCGTGCCTGGGTGGCCCTGGGAGGGTGGCAGAGGTCTAGAGGTGACTGCCTCTCTTCCAGGTAAAAGGGGGCATGGGAGGAGGGGCCTCCTGCTGTCCTTGCAGCTCCTTGCTCATCCAGCTCATCATCTATCCTGTCCCTCGCCTCCTGCCCGCCCCCCGCCCCAGTTTCTCCAGTTCCGCATGAAGATCATTAACCTGAAGCTGGAGCGGTTCCGGGACCGCGTGGAGTTCTCAGGGAACCCCAGCAAGTATGACGTGTCAGTCACACTGAGAAACGTGCAGCTGGAGGATGAGGGCACCTACAACTGCTACATCATGAACCCACCCGACCGCCACCGCGGCCACGGCAAGATCTATCTGCAAGTCCTCATGGAAGGTGAGGGGCTGCTGGGGGGTCCCTGCCCGTTCCCACCCAGCTACTCTCCAGCAGGACTAGCTGGGGCTCCTTGGGAGAGGCTGCGCCCTCCTGAGGGGTGGGAGCAACAGCATGTGCTGGGTGGAAGGCATCTGTTTTACTCCTTCCCGTCCTTGAGGACTATGTCTCAGGGAGTCCTGATGATGCTATCCAGCCTGATCACCATCTTAAGAATCCCAAGAGCAGCTTTCATTTATTGGACACTTGCTATGTCTCAGTTATAGCTAGGGCTAAACTCTCTAGATGTAATATCTCACTTCATCCTCATACAACCCTATGAGGGAAGTACTATGATTATTCCCATTTTACAGATGAGGAAACTGAGGCTATGTAAGGTACCTAAGGTCACACACTTAATAAATAGTACAATCAGGACTCAAATTGGGTCCACTTGACCTCAGAGTCCATCCTCTTGGATACTGCATTATATTGCCCTCCCCTGGGGCTTTTAGGTGCCCTGGGATTATGGGGTGGGTGGGGCACTTAGAGGTCCATCGCCTGGGTTGATTTTTTGCTTTGACTAGAGTGCTTTCCACGGAGGAGAGTAAAGTCAGGACCACCCCACACCTACTGCAGGGAGCAGGGGCCAGTGGACGAGGCTCCCTCTTCCAGCCCTAGGGCTCAGCGGGTCTGTTTCCTCTCCTTCTCCAGAGCCCCCTGAGCGGGATTCCACTGTGGCCGTGATCGTGGGCGCCTCCGTCGGGGGCTTTCTGGCTGTGGTCATCTTGGTGCTGATGGTAGTAAAGTGTGTGAGGAGGAAAAAAGAGCAGAAACTGAGCACGGATGACCTGAAGACGGAGGAGGAGGGCAAGACGGATGGAGAGGGCAACGCGGACGATGGCACCAAGTAACGGGCGGGCGGCCCTGCAGCCCCTCCCTTGCGTCCTGTCTCCCTCCCACCCTCCGCCCCGCACAGTGTGCCCCCGCCTGCCCTCTCTTGGTGTGCTTCTCTCGAACCAGGATCCCAGGGCTGACCTGGGGCCTCCTGCACCCCTCCCTTCGTATCCGCCACCCTGCACCAAGAGAGACTCACCTCTCTTTGACTGGAGAAACCTGCCCTGGCGTCTGGGATGTGTGGGCCCTGGGGGGAGGGAGAAGCGGGCTCAAAACTGCCAGCCTCTGAGAAGAGGCAGGAGGCCTGTGGGAGGGGCGCAGAGAGAGAAGGGGGAGGGTGGGCAGTGGAGGAGGAGGAGGCCAGCTGTCCAGGCTGCCCAGTGCGTGGACTGGTCTGGTGGCAGCTTCAGAGGGGACCTGCAGGTGGGACGGGGCTCTGCTGGCTGCCTCTAGAAGGCCTGGGGTGTGGCATGCCTCTGCTCTCTGAGCTGCCCCTAGCCCTGGGCAGCCTTGTCACGGGGGTGGTGATGGGTTCCTATAACTTGGGGGGTGTGTTGAAGGGATGACCGTGCGTTTCCTGGGCCTTGAAGGGAAGGAAGCTGGAGGCAGCTGGAGACAAGCCTTGGCCCAGGGAGCTCTGCTCTCACCTTTCTCCTTCGATAGCTGCTACCACAGAAGCCTCTGGGTTTCTGTGGGCTTGCTAAGCCCTTGGGATTTTTGGCAGGGAAAGTACCAAAGGGCTGCTGAGCTGGGCCGTGGGGGGTGGGGAGTCGTGTTTCTCCAGGTGGTGGTCATTTTTCACCACAGCTACCCACTCACAGGAGACAATTGCAAAGTTAGCTGAGGGGCGAGGGGCTGGGGGCTGTGTTGTAAAATGGAGTTCAAGGTTGACTGCCTTCTCCCCTAGGGTGGCCACCATTGCCTGGGCCAGGAGCAGCAGAGGTGCGGAGATAAGGAGGGAGGGGGTGGGAGCCACGTCAGAGGAGAAGGTGTGCAGAGTGGGGGCCTCACTGGGGCTTCTGTTCAGACTTTCCCCGTTACCCTCAGCAGGGTTTCATCTGGCTTTTCGCCCTGAGGGAAGCATGAGGGGAGCCTTGTAGCCTCTGAGACCCTGTGGCCATGTCACATCTGGAGCCATGTCACACCCTCCCCTGCCCCGACAGTCCTCTCTGGGGGGAGGAAAGTAGCATTTGTGCGGAGCCAACTTTCACTGCCATTTTACTCACATGAAGAGGGAATTGCTCAAGCCTCAGGAGCGGGAGAGAGACAGAGAGAAACTGCCTTGGAAGATCCTCAGAGATCAGCTAGCCAAGTCACCCATACTATAGACCGGGAGACTGAGGTTCAAACTCACAACTGAGGGGCCTGCTTCTCCTCTGGCTCCTCAGTCTCCAGTTTGGATGAATAGAGCCACACTTTGCCCAGTGGGAGGGGCCTCTGCAGACAGAGAGATGAAGGAGGTGAGGAGAGGGAGGTGAGCTCCTCCAGCCCTGCTCACCTCCCTGGAGCCCAGCCCCTCCAGGCTGTGACTGAGGCAGGGATGGGGTGCTGGGAGTGGAAGGGCAGAGCTGCTGGAATGCCCCACGCCCACCCCAGGCTGACCCTCTGCAGCACTTCCCAGCCTTTCTCAGAGCTCAGGCCATGCCCGGGCTCAGGGGGTCAGAGCCCAGGGCAGGAGTCTGGGGAAAGGGGGTAGAGATGGGACTCTGACAGCTTCTGGGACCCCTCTCTGCCTCTGCCCAGCAGATGGCCTTTTTGGGGAGAGAGTAATAGCATATGGGCGACTCAGTTTAATTCACTTCAATTCAACATCCATTTATTGAGCATCTCCTATGTGCCAGGCGCGGGGCCAGGTACTGGAGATGCACACAAAGCCATAACAGAGCTGGGAACTGCTAGGTCAGCACTGTGGGGACCAAGATGAATTTTTTTTTTTGGTGCATCTAATTCCACCTCTGCAGCCACTGCTTCCAGGGCTGGAGTAGGAGAAAAAGGAAGAGAGTCCAGAATCTGGGCCCTGGGAAGGGAGGAAAGGAAGGAAAGAGGGAAGATGCAATAGGGAAGAGGGTGAGAGGCCAGACAGAGTGGGCACAGAGTGGAGGGTGGGCAACCAGCCTGAGAGCTCCTGGGTGGGATGAGTCCAGCTCACCTGGAAATTCTAGCCCATCAGTACCTAACTGCCAATCAACACACTGCCAATGGGGGTGGGCTAAGCCCCCAGGATGCCTGGGGTAGGTGGACATTGCCCATCCTTGGAGCCAACCAGCTGAGAGGGGAGAGATGGGTAGTGGGCACCCTCGTTCCAGCTGAGACCAAGGGTGCTTGTAATAATGTGTCTGCAGCTTGCAGATTTCACTTTTTGGCAACTTCTTAAGTGCCCTCCTCTTCCAGGATGAGTGAGGATCTCTGTGGATGCTGGTAACTTTTCTTTTTCCAGGACTCATAACATTTAGGGAAATTGTTTACAAGATTCCCTAGGTTTATTCTAAGAAGTCCTAACTCTCTATAAAGAAGCCCAAGACTTTTGGGTTCCTTCCTTTCTCTGCCCTGACCTAGAGGGTCCTAGGGAGAGCAACGCCTCTCCAGGGGCCTCAGGCGCCCAAGCAGATGGGGATGGGCCAGGAACCACCTTTGTCTCAGGTACCCATCCTCATATGCACTTTCTTCCCGAGCCTCTTAGAGTCTCCTCCAGAGGCCTCATAGAGCTGCCTCCCCCAGGGCAATGAGGCTGGGAACAAAATGGGGCTTCTGTGAGTAGAGGTGGGAGACTGGTGAGATGTTTCCACAGCACCCTGCTTTCTAGTGTATACCTCTTCCTGCACCGTGGGGCTCAAGCCCTACTTCTGGCTGCACGTTCCCGTCACTGCGCTCTGCTGGGTTCCGTCTGCTGGTTTTCTCAACTGCCTCTGCCTCTCCTCCTCTCTTGGAACCCCCTGTCTGTCCCTTTCTCCTAATTAAGGGCCCCTGTAAAGAGAGATGGGCTTGCCAACCCATGGGATTTAGCTGATAAGAACAAAGCACATTTTTTCAGGACTGAAATGCCTTGAGGTGCCTTGGAACTGGCTTTGGAAATAGCTATGTGCCCCCTAGCTCTGGACTAATCACAGTTATTCCCGATTTAGAAAAAGGAAAAGCTGGATCCATATTTCTCCCTGTGAGTCTCCTTGGTGAGGTTGGGCTGGTAAGTATTTGCAAGGTCAGGTTAAGCAGATGGACAATTGAAAATGCTGGCCAGGTCCAAAAGACAGTCCCAGGCCATAGGAATGGCTTGGTGCAGTTGGAACGGGTGATGAATGGAGACATTTTTCTTCCTACGTACGTCTTAAGGATAGACAGCCTGTGTCTCTTGCTGATGTCTTCCTTTATTGAAGCTTGCTGATGCTTGTTTGGACATAGTCTATATATAGGTAGAGATATATTATATATACAAATATAAAACATCTCACTACATCCACCCCGAAAGTTACGTGGAGGGGGAAACAATCATTTCTCAGTGTTTTGAGTTGATTCACCAAAGGCAAATTATGGAATGTTCTTATTGCTGTTTGTGCACTTGGAGGGGAAAACACAACTACTTATGCACTTTCTAGGATTGATGTGCTCTGTGGTAATGGAAGAGGTGGTGGAGAGAGAAACTGAAATGGTCCTCTGTGACCCAACTGCTGTGATGTGTCTGCTTTGGGGAGCAGACAGTTTCTGTTGCAGTTTGTCTCATTGCTTCGATTTATTGGCTGCAATAAACAGATGGTCTCCCCTGAACATCCCTTGAGTGTGACTTTTTTCAGGGGTGCAGAGTGGGGCAAGTTGAGGCAGTGCCAGGATTGTCACAGGGAGTCCTGTTGTTCCTTTCCTGGAGATGCCATTGACACTGCTGGGTCCCCATCAAGGATGAGATCATTCTGCTCCCCTCTTGTTAGATGTTTCCTCTTTTTCCCTCATTGCTTTCACAGAATCCTGGGGGACTCCATCCACCTTGAAAGCACCCTGGGGACAGGGTGGCTAAACACCGACTTCTTGGAGGGCTCTTGGCTATTTCTGGAAGAGGACAACACTTTATGCCCCCAAGGCTAACCGTCATGCCGATGCTGTCTATTCTTTCCATGGGTGGACGGGCCATCCTTCCTGCCCCCTGTTTCTAAGCTGTGTCTGACTAGGAAGACATCTGTTTCATCTGCTCTGGGCTCAAGAGAAATAGCTGACAGCTGGTGCAGAGTCTGCCCTCATGCAACTTCACGGATGAGGGTGGCTGCAGGGAAGAATCAGGTCGCTCATGTCCCATCTGCGAACTGCTCTATCCTAGTCACGTGCTGCTGAATCAGCCCTCAATTCAGGACCAAAGGCAACCACCTGGCCCAGGGGCTCTGCTCTCCCAGACAGCCCAGTCTTTTTCTCTCTTGCCTTCTGGTTTTGTATCTCTTTGCATTTTTATCTTTCTTACACACACACCCACACACCCTTGCCTAGGAGGCTCACCCAATAAGAAAATCCTCAGCTTTCTGAATGCAAGGAAATGCTGAAGTGCTTGGTTTCTACTTTTCTCATGGTTTCTTTGTCATTTCTGCCTGCTCCCTGGTAACCCAGAGACCTTCGCCACTGGTTTAGTGGTCAGATGCATTTTAGAATATTCTAGGAGTAGCCTAACATTCATAGTCCTAATGCCGGCAGCTGCTACCCGAGAAAGAAGCCAGATAGAAGGTGGCAGCGTTAAACAGAGGTGGCTGGTATTTGACAGAACCAAAGGTACCTTGGTTTAAAAGGATGTCTGCCCTTGGAGCCCCTGAGTCCTTCCAAGGATGGGATGTCAGAGAGGATGCTTCCCTACTTAACAGATAGGAAACTGAGGCAGGGGATGTGGACTCAGGTGCTGGGGTTTCTGGCTGGTTCCTTCCCGGTGGAAATAGCATCTAACTCAGTCCAACGCTTTTCCCCCAGAACACTTGGAGGACACTTTGGAGCTGGTCCTGGCTTCTGGGAGGACTGGGTTTGGCTCAGGTGTCTCCCCTAAACTGATGTTTTGGGGCCCAGCCTGCTTGGGGCCTGGTGAGGTAGTTCTGATTGAGGAAGGAGCTGCCGTGTGCGGGAAGGGCTAGCTCCCACCCTGCAACTCAGAATTGCTCACCGGCTTCCTGTGTCCCCCACCTGAGGTGCCGGTGCCTCTCCATTCCCACCGCTCCTTTGCTTCCCTCCAGAGCCCCTGCAGGGCTCAGGCACAGCCATCGGCCTGCCCATGGCCGGCTGCCCCGGAATAGTAGTCTGTATGCGGAGCCTCTCAGAGTCCCTAAGACAGGTTTTGAGGCCCAAAAGGAACGGGGGAGGGGAAGAGTAGATCTTTACAACATCAGAGATGGGAGGGATCCCGGGGACTACTTGGCCAAGTCTCCTGATTATCCTGAAGGGGAAACTGAGAACCAGATCGGGGAAGTGATTTGCTTAAGGCCACAAGATGAGTCAAGGACAGCCCAGGATTTCCCAGCTGGCTCCAGGCCGCCTGTTCTTCCCACAGCCCACAGCCAGTCTGAGCCTAGCGCTCGGCACAGCTCGGCACAGCAGCCCACACCAGCCCAGGCTCCTGCCTGCCCCTTCCCAGTGGGCTTGAGTTGAACAAAAAGAGGCCCCCATGCTTCTTGTAAGGGCACAGTTTTGAAAGCTGAGGTTCAGAGAGGGAAAGTAATTCTCCCAAAGTCACACAGTACGCTAATGACAGAGCTTGGTTTTAGTCTCCATTCCAAGTCCCATTCCACACCACAGTAGAGTGCCTTTCCTCATGCTGGTTTGTATATGGTCCATCTTAGGCCACTTGTCTCCCTCCTATCTTGCAGGTGTTGTGCTAAAAAACTTCAGGTGAGAGGAAGCTGGGGCAGTGCCTGTGGGATATGGGTTGGGCAGCTGGGTGCACAGGAGTATGGGTCCCCACTGAGGTCTCCTGCCCTCCTCCTTTGGCTCAGAAGGTCCATGCTGGCAGGGCTCTGCAGGCACCCTTCTCGGATGGCCGTGGTGAAATTGACCCTGAAGCCTGCCAGGTTCTAGTCATTCCTGGCTGCCTGCTACCATGCTGATGTGCAGGGCACCAACCACCTTTTAGGACAGGCTCCGGCCACCCAGTGGTTGAGAGCTCCAGAGAGCCATGGGGAAGGAAGCTCATCTTAGAACTGTATCCTGGCATCGTGACATGGCCCATAAATTTGGTCCTAAAACAGATTAGCCTAGGACCGCACTCCTCTGCAGGGCTGAGGAGGGCCTCTGCCTAGAAAAGGGAGAAAGACTATAGGAGAGAGGTGGTGGGAATAGATGAGCTGGGAGTAGGTAGCCTGTAAAGCAGCTTCTCCTTTTCTCTGGCAACAATGACTTTGAGAGTCCACGAGGTGCTGGGAAGGGGGACAAGTGGACACTGCTTGGCTACTTTGGAGTCCAGGAGAGGGGCTGTCCCTTACAGCCTTGGCAAAGTCACTTTTATCCCAACTGCAGCTGCCTCTGCTTCTCAACTGCGACAAATTCCCTGTAAACAGGTGGCATAGGACTAGAACTGTTTGCCTCAACAGACTGAGACCCTCCTGTGGGCAAATGGGCAAAAGAAGGGGGTGTGTTCCTTCTGGAGGGGAAGTGTGTGTCACAGCTGATGGCTAATACAGCGGGTGGGGCTGTGGCCACAAGGAGAGGGATTCGCCTTGACCCATTCTGCCCCAAAGCGAAACATTAGGGCTGGCGGACAGAGGCAGATATTGATCCAGTGGAAGTCAGAGCTGTGCAGGGAGTTGAGTTTCTCTGAGGTAATGAGCTCCCCATCCCGGAAGGTATTCAAGCATAGCTTGGGGGTGTTGTCGAGAAGATTCATATGTCAGGGCATACTTTTAGACGCTTTCTAAATTTACTGACAATGGCCCTCTGCAGCCCTCATTTTAGGATTCAAATGATAGGAGTAGGATTAACTCTTGCTTGCCTGAAGATAAACAGGACACACGAATGGGCAAACTCCTGTCCCTCTGCCTTGTTACTCAGTCACGCTCTACCCCAGGCTGCCTCTGCACTCTTCTGCCTGCTTGCCCTATTCATCTTTACCCGACTTAGCAATGGTGGTGGGGAGAGGGTAGGTGGTGAGCCCCTATTCACAGTGAGAAATAGGCTGGAAGAGGGTGGAAATTTGGAGTTAGGAACCCTCAGGAACTTCTTTCCAAAGATCAGGCCAAGTCTAACGTGTATCTGTGGCCCTCCAGCTGGGGCAAAGCTTTCCCTCTCCTTCAATCAAGACCTTAGAAAATGGCGACAATCTTTTCAGTCTTGTCCTCCCTTCACCCTCCCAGCTTTGTCAAAGTCTTCAGCCTTCCCATCCTTGCCCCATAGCAGGCTCACACCCTGTGGGCTCTCCACAGGAGCTGATGCTCTTGAGAAGGGCAGTGGGATGGGCAGGCTCATCTCCAGCCTCAAAGGGTTTGGAGGGTGGGGCCGGGGTGGTGGCAGGGTGAGTGACAGTCGGCTAGACTAATCAGGATGACCACCATGTACTGAGTAGCTACTCTGTGCCTGGCCCTGAGCTCAATATTCTATGTGTATCAGCTGACAGTACTCAGGACAACTCCCCAGATATGCATTCTTTTCTCACTTTTACGGATGAGGAGACCTGCTATACTAAGTTATGTGTACACTCAAGGTGACACAGTTAGAAAATAGCAGAGAATTCAAACCCAGGGAGGAGCGATGCCAAAGCCATCAATCACACCTGGCTGTGATTGGGAAAGGTCAGGGGACTGGCCTCTTGCAGCCCAGAGACCTAGGAGTGGGTGGGGGAAGGGTGACTGAGCGCCAATCTCAAAATGACCGTGGGCAGCCAGAGATGGGCCAAAGTGTCTGCAAGCAGAGGCAAAGGCTTCCCAGTGGGTCTCTAACATCCCACCTCCTGCCTGGCCTGACCCCCAACCCCACAGCTCTGTGCAAACAGCTCTGGCCCCCGCTGGCCACCCTCTCCTCTCCTGGTTTCTGAAAACCTACAAAACCCCTTCTTCACCTGCTGACCAGTTGTCTCCATCCCCACCGCTCCTCCTCGGCCTGTGTCTCACTCCGCCGTCCCCAGGTTCCCCTTCACTCCAGGCCGACTCTCCCCTGCTTCTTCCCTCCCCCTTGGCCATGTCTCCTGACCTCCTGCCCCCGCCATATCTCCTCTTCTACGCCACATCCTCTCCCTCCTCTCACTTTGCAAGATCCGCTGCCCTCACACTAAAATGTTCAGAGCGGATGGGACCAGAACGCTCGGGGAGCCCTGCCTGGCGCTCTGCACCATGTTACGCTTCTGGTTTGGTCAGTCTGTCCCAGTGCCCAGTTCAGCGGCAGGACCAGGTCTACGGTTCCAGGGGGACGTCTAGCCATTCAGCTGACTAGGCAGTCCCCCTACAATGAATGACAAACTTTCCCAATGCCTCCGACCCCCAGCCCTCCTGAGCCCCCATCCTCCCATGATGGACAAGCAGTGGGGCATGGTAATCCATGAAACACAGAGGTAAACACAGCTCTGGGGTGCTGGGTAGGGTGGCTGAGACCCTGCCATGGGGCTTCACGCCCTACCCCAAAGTGGCCCAGAATAAAGGATGCCCAGGACTCACCCCATCTCTGAGCTGCAGTGAGGGAAGCAGACGCCTGCTCCTGCAAGGGGGCACATGCCCCTCTCCAGCTTGGGACTGTCCAGTGAGCATCTCCCTGGTCAGGATGTTTTAGCTCCCTCCTCCCTCTGCCCTCCTCCTCCCAATGAGCTCATCTGCCTGGGGCTCCCCACCCCCCTTTGCCTGAAAGGATGTTTGGAAAGAACCTGGCAGAAAACAGAAAAAGAGGAAGGGAGGGATGGAGGAGGTGCGCCCAGAGCCCTTAGAGAAAGTGGAGATGGGTGAGGAGAGCTCAGGAAGAGTTCATCGCTGCTCCAAGTCGGATGCGAGCTGGGCTGGGGAGCAGCGAGCAAGGGGGCCAGTACTGGTTCCTTGCTGGGCTGCTGGGCCACGTGCCTGCGGGTTGGTTTGGTGCATGCTGTCCTGTTAACCCCCTCAGCACCTGCCAAACTTCAGTGGATGCTGAGACTGTGGCTGAGGCAAGTGAGCACTGAGCTGGAGGGCAGGAATGGTGAGTCGGGATGGGCAGGGAACAGACCTAGCTGCATTAGAAGGAGACTCCCAAACGCCTGGCCAGGTAGCATCCACCCAACCCCAGCCCCAGAGGCAGAAGGATTTGGGAGCATTTAACTTTAAGTTACTGTATGCAGAGCATCCCGGCTCCTGCAGTTCCACTGTCCTGAGGTTGGGGCCCTGTTTATAACTGGGTTATAAGCTCCTGGTGTCGATCTGAGTGATCTGAGGTCAGAGGGAGAGGGGCTGGGAGGTGGGGACATTGCGGGGGGGGGGGGGGGAATCCCTGCAGAGCCTCCTCTCCTCTGCCTCTCTGAGCCAGGTCAGCGCGGCGGCTGTCCAGCTCCATTACCTGCAATGCCCCGACAGGAGCCGAGAGGGCTTATGGGGGAGGGGGAGAGGCAGGCAAGGGCAAGGGCAATAGGGGAGCCAGAGGAGGAGGAGGCTCCCTGCCAGGATCTTATTACTTAGAAGGAACTCCTCTCAAAATAGCTCTGGAGACCTCACCGGAGCTCTCCCTTCCTCCCCTGCCGGGGTCTTGGCTAGCTTTCTGAGAATTGACAGGAGATGGAATCTTCCATCTACCCGCCCCGGTGGAGGTGGAAGGTGGGACCACCCCCAGGGCTGAGTACCTTCCAGGGTAAAAGCATCTCCGGGAGGCTGGGAGCTGGAGCTCTGCCCCCATTTCTGCCCGAGCCACTTCCCTACCACACACTGAACCTCATACCTGCGCTGCTTCCTAGCTCCCATCCTGCTCCCCGGAGGGCCCGGGGTGGAGGCGGAGGGCAGGAACCGAGAGGCTTGCCTGGTCTCAGAGAGGACTGTTGGACTCACTGCTTCAAAGAACCTGAGCCCTCCCCCGCACACCCACCCCCCTGGAAACATCTCCTTTCCCCTTAAACCTAGGCCCTATCTCCTCCCAGCTGAGAACAGCTTCCTGGCAGCTCCTTGGCTCAGGGTCCAGTCCATCTCTGCATCCCTGAAAACTTGCTCTTCAAGGTATTTCTGAGCCAGACTGCCCAAGACCTGAGTGTGCAGGACCCCACCACCATGAATCCAGCCTGCTGGGCACAGCGGGGGGCTGTGTCCAAACCACTATCCTGCCCTCCAGGGACTTCCAGCCGGAGGAGGAGAAAGAGCCAAAGTGCCCGTCCATCTGATCGATGGACTAGGGTTTTGAGAATTTTTGAGGAAAGTGCTCTCTAAATGTAAAACTCCTCTAGCCGCTAATGCATCTTTCAAGCACTTTTTCTGCCCAGCTGTGGAACCCTTATGATGTTCTTTAGAGGAAAGCTGGGGGTGTGGAGGGAGGGAATCAAATAATGGGGGAAGTTCTAATTCTGACTTTAAGAATCACTTTCTCTGTGACCTTGGGCCACACATTCTACCTCTCTGGGCCTGTTTCTTCATTTGGGAGGCGTGTGGGTTTCCTAAGGACCCTTCTGGCTCTAAGAATTGGTGAGCAGCGAGGCAGCTGAGAAGGTGGAGGGCACGGAGGAAGCTGGCACCTTTTCGTGTCACCAGGGTCTAAAGATATCCAGTGAGTGCTGTCCCCTCCCTTCCCCTTTCTCTGGGCAGGGGTCACTTTCCTTCCCTTTGGCTCACCTCCTGTCTCAAATCAGCCTCCGGCTCTGAGAAACTTGACCCCTGCTGTAAAAATAAAGTGGGCAGTGTAGATGTCTGGCCCTGTGGATCTGGTGTCTGGGACCTCCTGGAGAAGGAGGGGGAAAACGTGCAAACTTGGAGACAGGAAGAGTCTTAACCTTTTTAGGGCCCCAGACCTCTTTGAGAATAATAAGAGCTGAAATGTACTGCAGGCTGACCCTACGCCTAGAACTCTGTTAGCACTTCTACGTGTGATAATATCTCATCCAGTCTTCATAGGTCCACATCTGATGTTTGTGAGGCCTGGGGCAACTGCACAAA
This sequence comes from Hyperoodon ampullatus, assembly GCF_949752795.1. Lineage (NCBI taxonomy): Eukaryota > Metazoa > Chordata > Mammalia > Artiodactyla > Ziphiidae > Hyperoodon > Hyperoodon ampullatus. Next base: position 95,934,542 of record NC_136920.1, read on the forward strand.
TGATAATTACATATATGTCTAAATATAAGTTATGAATCAAGATAACAAAGTGTTAAAACTCATCTATTATCCTCCACCTTTGATGAATTTTCCTCAGTCTTAATTTTAAGGCCAGGCCCAAAAGCCATTCCCTGGTCCACTCTTCCCTGGTCTTGCTGGGACAGGGTCTCTCATGCACGCCTGGGAACCCTCCACCTGCATGTCAAGTTCCATCCGCTTCCCACCCTCTGTAAACAGCCGCCCTTTGCCCACTCCCTAGGCCTGTGAGTGCACATCCGGCATGGGCAGCTCCTGAGAGGACTGACCCGGGGAAGAGGCCTGCTCGGAATCGGGTCATGTGAACAGGGAATTCCAGGGTCCTGGATGTTCGGAGCATGGTCTAGAAGAGGAGGTGGATAGACTACCCTCCCTTCTGTCTCAGGAACCACTTTTCCGGTGAGGAGGCGTAGGGCCAGAGGAGGGCCAGAGTGAGGCCCTCCAAACTCAGGAGCCCAGGGCTGAGGCCCCTGTTGCCCAGGTCTAAGGGTGGCATTGCTCTTAACAATTGCCTGAGGTGAATATCGTCACTTTCACCATATTACAGAGGAAGCTGCTGCAGAAGATTGCATAACTTGCTCAAGGTCATACGACAATAAACCCTGGAGCTGGGACTTGATTCCCCAGTGCCTAACTCCAGAGCCCCTATACCACTGTCACAGCTATACTGAGCAAGCCTCTCTCCTGGAAAAAAAGAGAGACATTCAGCATTTCCAGTACGACCTCAAGGGGTCCATGATCTCTGAAGCCCCCCCGGGACCCCAGGTTAAGAAGGTGGGCGGTGCGGGGGCAGTAGCAGAGGTCAGGCCATGAAATGGGAGTAGGTTTCCAGGTCTGAACCAGGCTCCAGACAGGCAAAGGTTGGAGGGTCAGGACCTCAGACAGGCCCTGTGGTGGCGGGAGGGGGCTGGGATAGCCGGGAAGGGGCTGCTGAGGAGGATAGCAGACATGAGTCACCAAACCACCCCAAGTAGCACTAGTCACTTGTAATTCAAGAGGGTCTGGGAAAAAGCCCTCTGACCTAGCTGTGATCCCCCAAACCCGGACGCCTGCCCTGGGCTCCTCGACCCCCACCCCAAAAGGGAGGCGAGGCCAAGGGAGTCTTCCAGGATTCTGAAGGACTCAGGACACCCTTGGAGGGGGGTAAAAGGGGAGGGTCTGAGGGGGGTGGCCTAGGTGGGAGAAATGAGAAATAGGGGTGCCGCGGGAGGGTGAAGCGGGGCTTGGACTCGATCGGTGATATCTGGCCGATTCCCTAACCAGGAGCATCATGATTTTCGAGGAGTCCATGAAGCAGTGGGAGAGGATGGTGGGCGGTGACGGGGGCAGTTTACAGTTGGAAGCCGGGTTCCCAGGACCCTGCACAGCGGGGCTCCGCGAGGCTGTACACTCGCGGGTCGGCGGCCGCGGCGGGCAAGCCCGCACACGCCCGCCTGCTGCTGCAGTGTTGGCTGCGGGCATCCGAGCGGTCCCTTCGTGGCCCCGGGAGAGGGAGCCGCTACCCTACTCGTGTTCCCCAAAGCAGAACATCACAGCCTTCCAACACCCGAAAAGCTCCATCTCTACTCCTCCCCAAACTATCCTCCTAATTGGCAGCTCAGCGCACGGGATGATGCGCGCGGCTGAGGGCGGCCCTGCAGTGCGAAGCCGCAGCCGCCCAGCCCGAGCCGGAGCGGAAGCAGGGGTGGTGGTGGTGGTGGTGGGGGGGGGGGGGGGCCGGTACGGCAGGCTCCCGGGGCTCGGGGACCACGAGGAGGGGGGCGCCCCGGGCTCCGCGGCGGCCACCGCCCCTCCTGCGGCTGGAGCGCTTCCAAAGCAGAGGAGCAGCGTCGCTCGCCTCTGCACTAGCTCGGAGGTCCTCCTGCTCCGGGTCCTCCTCCTCGGGCCCCTCCTTCTCCTCCCCTTGCCCTCCGCGGCTGCTCCCGCAGCCGGCTCCTCCTCTCCCTCCCTCCCCCTCTTCGCCCTTTCCGCGCCAACTTTCCCGAGCCCCGGCCGGCGGCGCACGGCTCCCCGGCAGCCTCGGGGCCGACTGCAGACCGAGGGCTGCGAGCGGCTGTGACCTGTGTATCCTGTCCCCGCGCCCCTGGTGCGCTCCGCAGAGAACAGCACGATGCCCGGGGCTGGGCACCGAGGTGCAGCCCGGGCGAGATGGCTGGGCACTGGGCTTTTGGGTAAGGCAGCCCCGGCTTGGTTTCTTCTTGCCTCTTCCCCCCACCCTTCCCCCACCGTCCCCCAGAGGAGGAGACACTTAGAAGAGCAGCGCCTTGGACGGGGTGGGCTTTGGAGTGCGGCACAGAATGAGCATCGCGGCCACCGCTTCTTGCCGGACTCGGGCTCGGACTCCTGAGCTCCCTGGGGACCGTGCGCCGTCCCCTGCCCCATCCGGCCAGCCAGCCCCGAGACTAGTTCTTTGCTGTCTGTGGTGCCTTCAGCCCCGGGCTTCTAAAGCTGAATCTTGGGGCCCAGTGTTCGGAGGTTTAAGCGTGCTGGGGGACGGTGTCTTTGCCTTGGGTGTAGGGGATGCCAGGTGGGTTTGCATCCCAACGTGTGATTGTTGGGATGCTGGTTTCTACCTCTGCCCAGAGCCGTTTGCAACTTGGATGCTTGTTGCCCAGGCAGTAGCGTGCACCACTTGGGGGTGGGGGAGCTCCCCTTCCTCCCGGTCCTTTTTCTGTTTGACTCCTCTGCTTTCTACTTCCCCCAGTGCCCATTGCCTTCCCTGCAGACTGGATGGGGTTGAAGGGACTTGGAGGACAGTTCAAGCCCCTATTTATTTATTTATTTATTTATTTATTTATGGCCCGCGCCTGCTTGCGGGATCTTATTTCCCCAACCAGGGATTGAACCAGCACCCTTGGCAGAGAAAGCGCGGAGTCGTAACCATTGGACCGCCAGGGAATTCCCCAAGCCCCCTTTTAGGAAGGATCTTATCTCTCTTCTTAGGTAAAGATTCCATGGGGGTGGTGGTGGGGAACCTGTTTAACCTGCTCCTGGCTCTTCATTTTTGGGATGAGTATGAAGACGGAGGGGGCACATCCAGAGGACACAGAAGGAACAGATTATTATCTATTAATATGCACACGATAGTTTTGAGCATCAAACTCCAACAGATTGGGAGATGATATTTATTAGTCCAGAATGTAATCGCCTCATAAATTATAGCTGGATTTCAATGTAAGCCGACTCCATCTCTGGCACCTGCACCGCTTCCTGTTTATATTTGTCACATTTGGCTTTTGGCAGCTCCCCCCTCATCGGGTCAGGCACACCATGTAGGCATTTGGGCTGAAAACAGGGAGACAGAAGTCTTTAAGGGCGGTCACTGCTGCTTCTGCAAATGTAATCTGTGTGCAGACTTGGCACCTGGTGGAGGAGGGGGGATAGAGTATGTCTTGCACTCAGGAGCCACTGATTTTATTTCATGCCCACAGCTGGATAGAAGTCACTGGTGTTCTCTCTTGTACCTTAGGCACAGATGTGCTGGTTTCACAGTGACCCTAGGAAGTGGGCCTCTGTGAGGACTGAGGCTCCTCTTCATGGTCTAGGCACAGTGCCACTCTACACTAGCTGCCCCTAACCCCATCCCTGATCAGCCCGAGTTCCCACTGTGGCCATGGCCATTTTATCCTCAACTGCGAAGTTGGGGATAAAATGGGTGCCAGTCCCTTCCTAAGCATGTAACTGGTAATGTATGTGTCCTACCCACCCCTTCCTGTTCCCTGATTTGCTTAATTACTGTGATCTCTGTGTAATTATCATTTGTGAGGGTGCTATGTTGCCCCACCCTCTTTCCCTTGGTATGTATTTATTAAGGGCTTGTTTAATGAGAAGGCAATTAAGGAGAGGGTGCTGAGTCCCACTCAGAGGAAGGAAAAGGAAAGGGTAAGTAAGGAGTTCATGGAGAAGAGGATGGAAAAGGGGGGAAATGGAGAAAGACCCCAGGTTTGAATCTGCAACCGGGGATTTGTTCTTCTTCTGGAGATGCAGGCCTGTGGGGTCTCCCAAGCCCTAATGCCTGCCGTGGCTGGTGGGACCAGCGTGCTAAGTAGACCCCAGGTACAGATCCTCCCACTTTGCCCTGTTGCTGTGGGTGTAGGGCTCTCTGCATAAGCCACGGGCTGGCTGCACCAACGCACCCGTTCCGTGGCCTGCAAGAGGAGGGATGGACACTCTGCTTGGACTTGTTTGCAAAGCTAGTTTTGTTGAGCATCCAGTGTTGTCGCAGGGGCATGTTTCTATCCCTGCAAAGCCCCTGGGTGTGGGCCGGAAGGAGGCAGTTTGCCTAGGGAGAGGGAGCTGAAATCTTTCCTCTGTCTCTGGGCCCAGGGTCCTTCCTGGCTCAGCCTTGCCCCCCACCCCCCCACGGCCCCCAGGGCCTGCACCCCAGGAGGGGTCTTGTCCTGCTGACCTCGGCCCACTTTCTGCCTCCCAGCTCTAACTTTGAGCCTGTCTGACTCCCCCGGGGGCCAGAGTGTATCAGCTTCCTTATTAAAGGCAGCTGTGATTCCGCCTGCCCTGCCAGGAGAGCCCTGGGAGCTAAACTTAGAGAGGGCGCCACGCTGCCCCTCTTTCCTCCCTCCACCCCAAGGTGGGTGTCACTGTCCCCGGATGTGGGAAAAGGTGGCAGAATGTTTCCGCCTTGGCATTTGCCTTGGAATGTCTGATGGTAGCCCTGAGATCCCTGCCGGTGTATTTAATGATAACATTTGCATGTACCAAACACATTTTTACTTTAAATGGGTGGCCTGAGTCAATCCTTAGACGAAACCGCAGCACCCAGATGATATAGGAAGGGGCCGATCAGTAAATAGCAAAGAAAATGGCTGCTCTGAGAGTGGCTCAATGGTTAGGGTCTTTCAGTGAGCAAAGGCAAGGCTTAGGGGCTTAGGATTGAATTCCACAAGATCATGAGTAGGAGGACTTGTTCCTCAATCCCACGATGCCAGAAAGAGGCCCTCAGTCTGAAACACACACAAGAAATTCTAAAGAGTTTAGTTTGGGACAAAGCAAAGGAAGTCCTTCTTTATCTAAGGAAATAACCACATGGAAATAATTACCTCCAAGAAGTAATACAAGGTGAAAGTATAAAACAGCGTGTGAATGGCCTGGAGGTATTGTTGACTGACACTGGTCATTAAGTTGGGGTGCCTTGGTTACATCTAGACCTGTGACGGGGGCCAGCTCTCTCTCCCTCCCTTTAAACACTATCCTTCTCTACCTGCAGAGTGCCCAGGCCAGAGGATGGACTCACTGAAGCCCTTCTTGTGTTTTTTTTTTTTGCCGTACGCGGGCCTCTCACTGTTGTGGCCTCTCCCGCTGCGGAGCACAGGCTCCAGACGTGCAGGCTCAGCGGCCATGGCTCACGGGCCCAGCCGCTCCGCGGCATGTGGGATCTTCCCAGACCGGGGCACGAACCCGCGTCCCCTGCATCGGCAGGCGGACTCTCAACCACTGCGCCACCAGGGAAGCCCCCTTCTTGTGTTTTATAAGCTCATGTTTTAGGTTTAAACCAAGCTCAGAAGGTAGGAAAGACAGCCATCCCTGGTTTGGGGCTGTGGTACCTCTGACTTTCTCAAGGTCAGCGGGCAGATTGGGGCCTGCCTTGTGTCTGCTGACCCATCGCCCCTGGCTCCGTCATCCTGCTGAAGTACCTCTCGGGGTCCTCTAGTGGATTTATACCTGCCCCTGCTCCCTCCTCTCCCCGCAGCGCAGGCTCACAGGGGAGAAGGTACCAGAGGCAGGTCCCTGGGCTTTCCTGTGCACGAGTCTCCCAGACACAGCCGGCAGGACTTTTGCCTGCTGGGAGGGCGTGCTGTGGAGAAGCCAGGCTTGCTTGGCCTCTCTGATGCCTTAACTCGGGCAGGGCTCTGAACTTCTCCGTGGAAACATGCCTTTCCTTTGTCCCCTCCAGGCTACGATGGAAATGGTAATGCTTCACTCTGGGAGTCAGGGAGTTCCGAGTGTATTAGAGTTAAGTCATCCACATAGGCACACACTAATCAGGCAGAAATGTGCACTGTCATCAGCCAGACCTTAAAGAAATACTTTTCTCCTCTGTTCTGGACTTTTTTTTTTTCCTCATTTTTTTTTTTTTTTGCTTCTATTTAAAGCAGTCGAATAATTTCACTTTTGATGTGTATCTTTGGTGCTCTTGGATAGCCCATTCTGGCTGAGGTGGGGGAGAGGGATTTGGCCCCTGACTTGCATTCCCCGCCACCTTCCCCAGGATCCCGAACACTGGAACTGGAGGCTGGCGGTGTGGTGATCCTTGGAGCATGTGCTCAGGCCCCAAGGGAGCACTGTAGCCATCAGGAAGCTGCCTTCTCCTGAGAGCTTCCCTGTCACAGCTCTGCACTCTGTTCCTTGGTTTGTGGGGGCGGTAGGGGGTGAGAAGCAAAGCTGGGATCTCCGATCAGAAGGCCATCTTCTAGGCTGGAGGGTGGAATCTCATGTCTGGCTCCTGTCCCTAGACCTCTGGGGCAGGGGGTTGGGGAAGGGGAGAGAGAAAAAGAAAACCAAGAGTGCTAAGGAGAGCTTGGCCCTGACAGCACTGTTCTCTTGGAGAGGCACTGTCACAAAGGGGTGGACAGCAGAGTGCCGTCTGTACACTGCTTATTCCACTCACCAGTTGTGTGGCCTTGAGCAGGTTAATCTCTCTCAGCCTCTTTTCTTCATTTTGTATATTGGGGATAAAAATAATAACTAACTACCTCATAGGATTATTATGAGGATTAAATGGGACAGTGCATGTAAAATGCCTGTCCTATTTTATAATAGGTGCTCAATTCAGATTCACCATTTATTATGCGGCCCTGGGCAAGTGACTTAACCTCTCTGAGCCTCAGTTTCATTGCCTGTAAAATAAGAAAAATGATACCTACCTTTTGGCATTCTAATAAAACTTGGAGTGAACAGGTAGAAATCCTCTGGCACAGTGGTTCTCTAAGTGTCATCCCTGACCACAGCCTTCCCTGGGACCTTCTTAGAAATGCAAATTTCCAGGCTCCGTTCTACATGCTAGATCAGAAACTCCTCGGCAGAGCTAGCTGTAATTGCCCCCCAGGTGATTCTGAAGCTCTGTGAATTTGAAAGCCACTGCTCTAGAACAATTCCTGGCACAGAGGAGCTGATCAAAGAATGAAGGCTAATTGAAATGACCTCTCGGCACTAATTGGAACCCAGCAGGTGGGCAAACCCTGCTGTTTTAGGATGTAAGGAAGGACTTTCTTGCTTTGGGGCTTTGGGATGCTAGAAATGTCTCTTTTTTTTTTTGACCTTAGGTAAGTCACCTAACCTCTCTATGCTCAGTTGCCATGTCTGTAATAGGGAGGTATTACAGTACACCACTCATAGCGTGGATGTGAAGGTTAACTATGCCTGGCACATAGTAATTGCTGAGTAAATATCAGCAGTTGTTGACAGTGGCAGGGGATCCTGGACACGGGGTGTTATTTCTGAGCTTCGTGGTAAGAGCAGTCCACTTTGCCTTCAGAAGTGAAGTGGACGTGAAGAAGCTGAGGGGGGAACCCGAGAGCAGAGTTGGGCTGCCAGCTCTCCTTGGAGCTCCTCTTATTTATTTATTTATTTGGCTTCGCGCAGCATGTGTGATCTTAGCTCCCCACCGCCAGGGAACTCCCCCTCCCCTATTTAAAAAGCATTGCCCAGGTGGTACCAGGCATCATTATCTCATGTGGACAAAACAAGAGGAAGCTGGTTTATGATGTTCCATGAGGGAATTAAGTTTGACAAAAGAGGTTCTTCCATGAGAGTGAGGATGGGAGAAAGAGCAAGGTTGGTGGCCTTTAAAACAAAGACTGACCCTAGCTGTCTTGGGAACCAGGGCAGTTCTGGGAATTGCCTTTAGAGCTGGGAGCTGACCTGGCCTGAGAAGGTTTCTCAAGTGGCTCGGCCACTAAAGCCAGTCAGTTCAGCCAAGTTTCCTCCCATTTTAGGTCTTGGTTGTCCTGTCTCAAAAATCAGGCAATGGCAACTTAGTGTCTGTAACATGGATCAGTCTGGATCCTTTAGCTCTTACACCCTGGGAGCCCTAGGCTGGAGGTCCAAGTAGTTGAGAGAAATTACAGTCTGGGAAGAGATGCCGGGGAAACTTTGGCGTAGGAGTTGGTGCAGCCAGATGGATGCTCTCAACTGCCCACTAGCCCTGGGGTCAGACCCCAGTTCACATTTCAACTGCCTCTAGAAGTTGTATGACTTTGGCCAAGGCACAAGGTACTCTGCTCTTCTGAGCCTCATTTTTCCCACCTGTAAAATGTGATTAATAAGACCACCTTACAGGTGTGAGGAGAGGGTGATATGAGATTACTCACACATAGCCTTAGCAAGCATCCCGGCCCAGGAAAAGGTCATTATTCTCAGGGTCACTGGAAACCTGAGAAGGACTCCCTCTGAGTCCTCACCCAGGGTGACCCTGGGTGCCTGCTTCATCTAGGGGCAAGGAGAGCTACTCTCTAATTCTGACACCCCTCTTCCCCATGACCTTGAGGTACGGTGGACTGTCCTCAAGGACTTTGTAGGACAGGAGGACCAGGTTTCCTTACAAGAACTCATGAGGCAGGGCCCGGAGGCCACGAGTGGAAATTCGCGATTGCCACCTGCTCAAGCGGCAGGGGTGGTATTGATGCGAGGGTGTGGGAAAGAAGCAGGGGCGGAGGTGTGGGGCTCGGGGGATGTTCCCAGGACAAGAGGCCGCAGTGGGGCTGCGGGGAGTGGGGGGCAGGATGGGCCACTTCGGGTCACGAGGGGACGGAGTGTGCAGCGCCCTCTCCAGCCACCCCGCTTGCGTGCACCTGGTTGCCCGCAGTCGGCCTCCACAAAGGGTCTTCCGCCCTCACTTTCTCTGCGTTATTGCCTTACCCGCTCGGTTCTCGCTGCTGCTGACCGATGCCCAGACGTGCTCTGTTCCACCCCACCCCTCCGGATGCCATCCCGGTCCGCCCTGTCTCCCTTCTCTTCTCGGGGTCCCGCTCGGTGGTTCAGCAACGTCCAGCGCGAGGCGCCCCTCTGCCTCTCCGCCCCTTGGGGCCGGTGGGAGCCGCCAGGGTCGATGATGAGTGGCTGCTGGGCCGCGTCCAGGGACCGCGATTGCCGTTTTCCTCTTCACTTCACGAGACCTCCTCAGCCTCCCAATACCCCACCCCCAATCCCGAAAACGTAACGGGGGTGCCGCGCACAGCCCTCGGGGAAATTCCCAGCGCGAACGGGAGGCGCGGGTCCTGCCCTTGGGGGCGATGCAGGAACAGCATCCGCAGGTTAGGGGGCGCGGACTCGCGGCACGGAGGCAGGGGCCTGGTTTTCCTGGGTTGGGGTGACTCCTGGTGGTCACTTAGAATGCCCCAAGGGCTGCTAACTGGCTTGGAAGTCCATCCAGCTCAGGCCAAGCGGGAGAATGAATCACGGCGGTGGCCCAGGCAGTGTACGTTGAAGTAAAGAGAACCATCTTCTTGATATTGACACCAAGGGTGATAGACACCTCCCTGCCTGCCGAAGCCACTCCACCCTGTCCGAGAGGTCCCTGCCTGCCGAAGCCACTCCACCCTGTCCGAGAGGTCCCTTCCAGGCCTCCAGCCTGGAGGTTCCGATGGGTTTTTTTTTTTTTTTTTTCGGTACGTGGGCCTCTCACTGTTGTGACCTCTCCCGTTGCGGAGCACAGGCTCCGGACGCACAGGCTCAGCGGCCATGGCTCACGGGCCCAGCCGCTCCGCGGCATGTGGGATCTTCCCAGACCGGGGCACGAACCCGTGTCCCCTGCATCGGCAGGCGGACTCTCAACCACTGCGCCACCAGGGAAGCCCCCGATGGGGTTTTAAGGACGGTGGTGCCCCTCACACAGGTCTCTTCCTGGTCCCCGTGTCCCTGTCGCTGGAGGTATCTGTGGGCAAGGCCGCCACCATCTACGCCGTCAACGGCACGGAGATCCTGCTGCCCTGCACCTTCACCAGCTGCTTTGGCTTCGAGAACCTGCGCTTCTGGTGGTCCTACAACAGCAGTGATACATTCAAGATTGTAAGTAGGTGGGGAGGGGACAGGACAGCTCAGATCCTCCTCCATTCCTTGTCGCCTCACCCCTGCCTCCCATCCCAGGCTCTGGTCATTTCTGGACTGACCCCATGGTGATGGTCCCCAGGACATTTTGTCACCTTTTCTCCCAGTATTCTTTTCGGAGCCTGTCTAGAAGGAGCTAAGTGGGAAGGATGCTTAGATTGTGTTGCTAGAATTTGGGGTCTGTTGGAATTCTTGGCTAGAGTCCTCTGTCTGGTCTGAAGAAATACCTGAAACGTGGTTAGCTTGTGTAAAAATTAATACTTTAATATAAAAAACAGGAGAGACAAGACCTTTGGAAGACTTGGAGAGGGGGAATGAGAAGAGTCCAAATCGGAGGAGGGCTGGGGAACAGGCCTTGGAAGGATGGGAGGGCAAGCTGGAGAAGAGAAGGGGCCAGGGCTGTGGCCACGGGGGGATGGAGCAGCCAGCAGGTGCTTATTGAGTACTCACTCTGCAATCTAGTAGGGGACCAGAAGTCACAAGACACCAACTCTGGATGTAATTAAACGCTGAATTCAGAGGGTACCAATGCATAGTGCTGTGGGATTGATCCATGTCCTGATGGAGGGTCAGAATTCAGGCAGATGGGATGTGGTGTCAGCAGAGGCTGGGGGGAGTGACAGAGGGAAACGAGTGTGGTATTTGCAGGATTCGTTACTTAAAAGGCTTTTATGAAGAGAACAGCAAAAGCATGCTACATTCTAGGGAGACCTTAATAACAGAAAGTGGGTTTAGCCTGAAGCCAGTAAAATCCAGGTTAGACAGGCAGAGCTATCGATACTGGAAGGAAACCACCGGGGGAGGGCTCTTCCTGGACCTGGGCAGGGAGATACCCAAGGAGTGGGCTGGAGTGATGTCATGACTCTCGAAAGGACCTTGATTCTTTCTTGGCTGCCTCCTTGCTCCCCTCTTCCCCCCACAGCTCATAGATGGGATTGTGAAGAATGAGAAGTCAGACCCCAAGGTGAAGTTGAAAGATGAGGACCGCATCACGCTGGAGGGCTCTGTGAAGGAGAAAGTGAACAATATTTCCATTCTGCTGAGGAACCTGGAGTTCAGCGACACGGGCAAATACACCTGCCACGTGAAGAACCCCAAGGAGAATTATCTTCAGCACCAGGCCACCATCTTCCTCCAAGTGGTTGATAAACGTATGCAGTGAGGGCTGGGACAAGGGCAGTATAAAGTTGGAAGGATGGGGGTGGGGGTGGGTACCCAATTCAGTGTAATGGTGAAATGGACCACGTTGGAGTTTTCTTTCGTTTTATGCTTTCAAGAGCTACTGGAGTTACATCTGGAAGCTTGAATAACTTAGCTTGAATACTTATTCTGCCCCTGAATAGCTTGTGATATACACTTAGGCCTTCTGAGCCTTGTTTTCCTCATCTGTGAAATCTGCATTCGCTTAGGGTTGTTTTGAGAGTTACAGAAGCTACATGGAAGTGTTTCGTAAAGTTCTCTGTATGTGCTGATTATTACTACTCTTGTGTATTCTGTTAGCGACAGCCGATTGGACGCCAGGCATCAAACCAAAGAGTGTTATGAATGATACACAGTGTTCTTTCTCGAGGGATTGACAGGTCAGGGTAGGACAGAAGACAGGTAAACACATAATTGAAACAGGGGCAAAGCATGTAGAGGCACAGGTAACAGATTGATAAGAATGATCTCTTCCTCTGGAGCTTAAGTCCCAGTTGGTGGGGTTTCAGTCTGACACAGGTGAAACAGACAACGAGGAAGCGTGTGATGAGGATGTCACATGATCCCAGACACTGGAGGTGTTTAGGGAAAGGGCTGGAGGAGTTAGGCTGGGTGGGCATCTTCGAGGGGGTAGCCTGGAAGGCTAGGGAGGTGCAGAAGCAGAGAAAAAGGAAGGAAATCTGCTTAAGGATCCTGATCGTGCTGTGTTTCTTGTGTGCCTGGGGGTCCACTGCTCCCTAGATGGTGTGGAATTTCTACTGAGGAGATGCTCATGATTCTGGAATTCTTTTATTTTTATTTTATTTATTTTTTTTGCGGTACGCGGGCCTCTCACTGTTGTGGCCTCTCCCGTTGCGGAGCACAGGCTCCCGACGCGCAGGCTCAGCGGCCATGGCTCACGGGCCCAGCCGCTCCGCGGCATGTGGGATCCTCCCAGACCGGGGCACGAACCCGTGTCCCCTGCATCAGCAGGCGGACTCTCAACCACTGCGCCACCAGGGAAGCCCTGGAATTTTTGAAGTTAGGGCCATTAGGATTCTCAGGTGGATTGGATATGGGGGTTTGAAAAAAAGAGAGGAGTCAAGGATGACTCCAAGGATTTGGGCCGGAGCACTTAGAAGGATGGAGTTTTCTCAGCAGAGGTGGGGGAGACTGTGGGTGGAGAAGGTTTGGGAAGTCAGGGGTTCAGTTTTCAGTTGAGGGAACTGAGGCTAGAAGAGTTAAGTGACCAGTTCTAGGTTACCACCTAGTAAGTGACCATGGAAATCCTATAGTTGAAATCCAGACTACCTGGCTCCAGTGTCTTCTGATCACATAAGAGATGTCACAGGGAGATTCTCAACTTTTTCTGCATGGGCAAAGGAGACCTCGAAAGAGGCAATGAAAGTCTCATGTTTGAGGGTCAAGTCAAACCTGGGTGCTGTGGTCCCTGAGTCTGAGTTATTCCAGAACTTGTGTGGGTGTCTGCGGGAGGGCGTATGTGCGGAGTGTCGGGGGAGAGGGCCGTCTTCCTGTTATGCCTTAGCCTGATGCCATATTCTAGCTTCTCCTGCTTCCTGCCTGAGGTGGGCGTGTCGCAGATGCCCAGGTTGGAGGCTCTGGAGCTGCTGGGCTGCCATGGTGACTCCTGCTCCCCTTTTCCACCCCCCTTCTCTCCCTGCTCTGGCCATGAAGTGGAGGAAGTGGACAACACAGTGACACTCATCATCCTGGCCGTTGTGGGTGGGGTCATTGGGCTCCTCATCTTCATCCTGCTGGTTAAGAAGTTAATCGCCTTCATTATCAAGAAGACTCAGGAGAAGAAGTGAGTTGACTCCTGTCCTCCCACCAGCCCACCACCCACTCATATTATGGGTGTTCCCAGCATCTTCTCTTCCACCACCATGTACCCCATCTGCCTTCATCCTTCTGCCTATCTCCTAATCCCATCCTCTCTTCCTAATTCTCCCACTCTCTTTCCTATCCTTGCCACCCTCCTCCCATCTTCCAGCCCCATTCCTAATCTCACTTCCTTTTCCCCATCCTCCCAGTAGGTGTTTGTTGAATACACTGACTTCACTGAGAACATAAATACAACCCACTTGCTCTTCCTCATTCCCCTGTCTTCCTGCCCATCCCGTTAGCCTCTCTCTATTTGTACCACCTAAATCTAAAGTCCTACCAAAGGCTTTAAGATGCCTTTTTTTTTTTTCCAGATCAGGGAAAATATAAGATTCCATGTACAGCAGCTCTAAAATGGGAAGATCCTTCTAGGGTGATGGGAGTCTCTTATTGTGAAATTCTGAAAATCCTAATGAGGGAGATAAAAAGTCTGAAAAGGCTGATATGGCCGCCTAGGAAGCCCTAGGATAAATTCAGGTATAAATCAGATATCTGTAAGAGGAAGGGGAGGAAAGATGGGGAGGTATAAAGGGTGCGACCCAGACCCAGAATTGCCGGAACAGGCAGGCTCCAAAATTGAATACTGCAAAACCAGAGCAGGCAAAATGCATTTGAAAGTTGTGTTCTTGGCAAGAAAGATGAGATGAGGCAGGCCTGCCATTGGAGCAGAAAGGGTGAGAGTAACAAGGAGAGGAAGAGAGAAGGGGGAGATGCTCTGTTGGTGTTGGCTTCATTCTGCTCTGTTGAGAAGAAAGAATTAGGCTTGAAAGGGCAGAAATTCCACTGGTAAGAAGGGAAGGCAGCTGAAGGCAGGGAGGGACTTTAGAGAACAGCAGAGGGGAGGCGAGCAGGGAGGCACTGGTTGAGATGATGAACTCTTGGGTTGTCTGCCTGTATCATGGCCAAAGGCTGGGAGGGTTTTGGAGATCTGAAGAGGGCCCAGGAGCATGGAGCTGGACCAAATTCTGTTTTCAACAATCAGTCTGACTATTGATGGCGAGCAAATTTGGAGAACACGTTATTCAACATATGGTTTAAAAGCACTTAGAAAAGAAGACAGTGATCCTTGGGAGCCACCACAAGTTCATCAAAAACAAGGCAGGCTAACATTTTCTTGCTAGCACACAGCTGGATCAGGAGGATGCTATAGATAGTAATACTTCCTGTCATTCACCGCATGCCTACCATGTGTTAGGTACTCCACCAGGCATTTTTTTTTTTTTTTTTTTTTTTTGCGGTACGCGGGCTTCTCACTGCTGTGGCCTCTCCCGTTGTGGAGCGCAGGCTCCGGACGCACAGTTTCAGTGGCCACGGCTCACGGGCCCAGCCGTGGCATGTGGGATCTTCCCGGACCGGGGCACAAACCCATGTCCCCTGCATCGGCAGGCGGACTCTCAACCACTGCGCCACCAGGGAAGCCCTCACCAGGCATTTTTAAAATAAAATATGTACAATTTTATTTTGAAGTTGAGCAAAGTGAGGTTCAGAGTGGTTTAGTGACTTGCCTAAGGCTAATAAGTGACAGAGTTGGGATTTGAATCCTGACTTGTTTGCTTTGAAGCTTCAACCATTGCCACGACACCCTACTGATTCATGGGGTAGATCTAGAGTTCAGTCAGTCGTTCTTTCATTGGGTGGCTCTTTTTGAGGTGCTGTGTGCAAGGTACTGTGCCAGGTGCTGCAGGAAATTCTGGAAGGAATGAGATTCTGTAAAGAAGACATGTACACAGATCATTGTAACGTGAGGCAGAGGGGTTAGGGCCGGTGTAGAGGTGTGAGAGAATGCCACAGAGGTTCAGGAGAGGGTGGAATACTAGGGAAGGATTTCTGGCCAAAGAGACATTTGTGATCAGCCTTGCAAGTGGATATGATTTAAGCCCTGGGGAGGGTGAAGAGAAGGGTGTTCCGGGTGGGGAACACTGAGAGCAAAGACAGAGAGTCTGGGAAATGAGCATGTTCTGGAGAACAAAGCATTTATTGTTGTTGTTGTTGAGGGGAGGGGCGTGACAGGGAGGAAGAGGAGGAAAAACCTGCGAAGGGGGTTGGGACAGACCCTTGAGGACCTGGGAGTCCAGGCTGAGACTGGCTTTCCTCTGACTGCAGGGGAGCTGGGGAGGGCTTGCAGGGCCTGGCTCCATCAGAGGACCCGGAAGAAAGGGTCTGGCCTCGGTGGGCACAGGGACTGGGTGGGGAGGTGGGAGACAGGCCACAGGGAAGCCCGAGGAGGTTCTCTGAGCAGCGAGGAAAGCCTGCATAACAGCAGAGATGTGGCTTCTTCCTGAGAAGAAGGGAGGTGTGGGGCAGCATCTCATGATCAGTTCTGGGCTTTCACATGTGGGTGCAGTTCCCTCTGCCTGGAGTGTCTCCTCCCTCTTTTCCTGCTCGTCTTTCTTGGTCTCAGCTTAAAGGACACTTCCAAAGAGCCTTCCCTGACCCTAGAAGGAGCCTTCCTAGGTTGAGTCCCTCCTGATATGCCCCCCATCCTATCATTTACCACATTGTATTGCAATTACCTGTGTAATAGCATGTCCCCTGGAAGACTGCAAGTTTTTGGAGAGCAGGCACCATGTCAATTGGACACCCTTCTAGCCTGATACAGTGCCTGGTAGCCAGTAGGGTCTTAGTAAAGAAATATGGATGGTTAGGTGGATAGGAATTGGCCAGGTTGACTATACCTTAGGTATAGAGATAGATAGATAGATAGGTAGATGATAGATAGACCCATCTGAATAGAGGTCTTTATAGTGGTATGTCATAGGGCTCTGTTTGTTCATTGTTATTATTAAGACTTGAACTACACTAGGAGTGATATAAGAAACCTAGCAACTATATTGGATGGAGAACAAAATTGAGATCTACGAGGATTTTTTTTTTTTTTTCAATTGAAGTATAGTTGATTTACAATGTTGTGTTAGTTTCTGGTGTATAGCAAAGTGATTCGGTTATACATACATACATATATATTCTTTTTCAGATTCTTTTCTATTATGGTTTATTACAAGATAGCATAGTTCCCTGTGCTATACAGTAGGACCTTGTGGTTTATCTATTTTATATATAGTAGTTTGTATCTGCTAATCTCAAACTCCTAATTTATCTCTCCCCCTTTGGTAACCGTAAGTTTTTTTTTCTATGCCTTTGAGTCTGTTTCTGTTTTGTAAATAAGTTCATTTGTATCCTATTTTAGATTCCACATATAAGTGATATCATATGGTATTTGTCTTTCTCTGTCTGACTTACTTCACTTAGTATGATAATCTCTAGGTCCATCCATGTTGCTGCAAATGGCATTATTTCATTCTTTTTTATGGCTGAGTAATATTCCATTGTATACATGTACCACATCTTCTTTATCCATTCTTCCATGTCTTGGCTATTGTAAATAGTGCTGCTATGAACATTGGGGTGCATGTATCTTTTCGAATTAGAGTTTTCTCCAGATATATGCCCAGGAGTAGGATTGCTGGATGATATGGCAACTCTATTTTTAGTTAAAAAAAACTAAACCTACGTACTGTTTTCCATAGTGACTGCACCAGTTTACATTCCCACCAGCAGTGTAGGAGGGTTACCTTTTCTGGATCTAGGAGGATCTTAAGAGGCTGGAGCTATGGACTAAATCTTGCAGATGAAATTGATGAAGACAAAATGTTAAGTCCTTCCTGAAGGCCTCAAACCCAGGTATAGGAGCCCAGGGCGAGGCTAAGATGTAGTTTAGCGACACCAGCAGTGAAAAAGACTTGGAGGTTTTCATGAGCTGGAAGGTGGGAGTGATGTAGCAGTCAGGTCTTCCCTGGGGAGCCCTGTGCAGCCTGGACACTGCTGTTGGGGGGCGTTATACTCAAACTGGAGCATGTCCAGCGCAGGGTGGCCAGGGTGGTGATGCTCCTGGGGGGCGTCTTCCATCTAACCATCTCTCCTTCCGACTGCCTTCTGCCCTGTCCCACCACCCCCTGCTCACACCTGCTGTGCCCCTTCCGTCTCGTTCTTCTACCTCTGGTCACAGTGAGCTTCAGGAGGAAGGGCCTGCGGAGCCCTGGTTGAGGAGCGCTTTGCCCTTGGCATGCTGCCCGCTGGCCTGTACCCTTCCCTTGAGTTGGCACAGCCAGACAATTGCCCCTCACCACTGATCCCTAGGAACAGCGCCTGGTACCCTTGCCTTCTGCCACGTTGAGATGACTGGGTGCTGCTAACCTTACTGAGACCTTCCTGTGGGTCAGGCACTGTTCCAAGGGCTCACTGACTCCTCCCAGCAACCCCATGAAGAAGGGACCATCGTTATACCCATTCTATAGATGAGGATATGGAGGCAGAGAGGTTAGGCAACCTGGCTTCTGGCTACCATAGCTCTACAGAAGGCCAGGGAGAGGGTCCAGTGTTGGCCCAGGGCAGCATGGCTCCTCCTCCACAATTTACCCATCACTTGGGTTCCTCCTCTCACCAGCACCCCCCTGTCTCCTCTCTCCTCTCAGGAAGGAGTGCCTCGTGAGTTCGTCAGGGAACGATAATACAGAGAATGGGTTACCTGGCTCCAAGGCGGAAAAGAAAGCACCGACAAAAGTGTGAGCCCTGCTTGGGGCCAAGCAGCCGCCGGGAGCCTCGCTTTCTAATGGTGAAACTGATGCCTGAGCCGTGTCCGTGAACCCATGTGCCTGAGACATCTGCTGCTTGGCTCAAACTGTAGTCTTTCCGGGCGGGGAGAAACTGGGGTCCTGTCCAGCCTTCCCCACCCCCTCCCCCGCCAGGGCTCCCCAGGGACAAGGGCTGGCCAAGGGAGGGGCCCTCTGGAAGGTTCAGGAAAGGAAAGGAGGGGCTGGAGCAGTGTGGAGGGCCGGTCCCCCGACACCTGGGTAGATGCTCTCCTTCAGTGTCCCCACCCTGGACAGGGAACGCCTTGGTTTTCCTCCCGATGTCTCTTTGTGAGAGACTTGGGGGGTTGGTGAGGGCTGCCCCAGTAGCTGGGCCCTGAGTGTGGAGGACTGACCCTTCTACGGTGGGAGTGGTCAGAGGACTCTGTACAGGACCCGAGGGTGGGAGGCTGCTGGAGGGGTCCTACAGTGAGAGGCTTTGATGGATTCCTGCCGCCCCACGTCCTTCTAGTGAGGAACTCCCCTTTCCCCCCACCCCTGGGTGCCTGCCTGCCTGTCTTGGTTCTGCCCCCAACCCCAGACCCCATGCTGCTCAGTCTCTGAACCCTCCCAGCTAGGGCTGCCACCTCGGTCTTGGGGGGTCCTAGCCCACCTAGTCTGCTCCTCTGATCTCTGGGCCCTGAGGGCTCATGCAGGGGTCCCTCAGGCCTCCCCAGAGCACTGGGGCGCCACCTACACCTTTCCTAGTATTTCTCCTTGGGGGATCAGGGCTGCAGAGGTGGGCCTCTTGGCCACGGAATGCTCACCCCGGCCCTGCCAACGCTGGCTGCCCCTTCTCCCCGGCATGGCAGGACCATGGCCACCGCTGGGAACTCCCAGCCAGCTCCGCCCTGCTCCGCTTCCCCTGAAGCAGCAGGTGGCGCCATCTTGCTTGCGGAGTTCCTCCTGTGTTCCTCCAGCTTCTCCCTGCGCAGGGGTGTTCATCTCCGTCCCTGCGTCAAGGCTTGCCTTCACCTCGGGGACCCTGTTGCTTTGGATGAGAGGGCCCTTGGGTTTTCTGGCTGCTTCCTGCTCAGCTGTGCCCCGCTCTCACCCCAGGGCTGGGGAGGTGCAGGGAGAGAGTGCCCACGGTTTTCCTTTGCTTTTCCACGCACTGGTTTGCACACCCCTTGCGTGCGGGGCTAGACTGTGCCTTAGCTCCTGAGTCCTGACTCATGCGGTCCCTCCCCGCTTCAGCCCCTATGGAACAGCCAGCTCTGGTGGGCCCTGGTGAGGGGTCCCGCTGCCCTCACCCAGGGTCAGGCAGGGGGCCAGGGAGCTGGAGTTGTGTCGTTCATAGCCCACTGGCCAGCCACTGAGTCTTGGAGGCGTCTGCCAAGTGCTCCCGTGGGCCCCTTACAGGCCATGTCGTGGTACCGTCCCCGTGGGGTTGGGGAAGTGAGGGGGGCCGGGGCTGTGCTCGTGGGGGAATCCGCCATCTGCTCCCACCCCCTCGCTCTGTTGTTGAACGTCTGACACTCTGTCCTCTGGGCCCCTGGGAGGGATGAGAGGGGAGTAGCCCCCTTTTCCAAAGTGTATGGGGACAGCCTGAGGACTCTCCCTGCCAAAAAGCAGCAGCGAGCATCCCCAAGGGTGCAAGTTGGGAGAGGAGGAACAGGAGTGCCTGCAGGGCAGCCATGGCTATGGCCTCTGACCCTTGCCCAGCCTGAGGGGCTTGCAGGGTCCCACTGAGATCTGCCTCTGTCCCTTGCGGCCTCCTCCACCCATCCTGGGCTCAGGTTCAGATTTTCCTGGCTTTGGGAGCAGACAGACAAGAGCCACCAGTCATTCGGGGAAACTTCGAAGGCTGCCTTCACGCAAAACTGCTTGCTTCTCCTTTCCCAGCGTTAGCATTTGGTCGGGCAGAGTGTCTTGGGCTCCTCTTACTCCCTTGAGAGGAATCCAAGGCGTACAGAGTGGGGGAGAGGAAGAGCATCATAGGCGGGTCATGCACATTCTCTGGGCTCAGCTTTCCCTATCTATAAAATGGGTGTAATAATACCTACCTCACAGGACTGTTGTGAGGCTTGGCAAGTTTTGGTTTAAAAATCTTTTTTTGGCTTGGAAAGGGATCTAGCAGTCCAGGTATCATAATTGGAGGGATTGTTCCAAGTCTGTCCTGTCCTCGTCTCTGTGTCCCATCCCCATAGTTCACACACATACACACACGCACACGCATACGCACAAGTACACACATTCTCTCTCTTCTCTGTTTCTCTCTTCCCACCCCTCCCCCTTGGAATTATTTTAGTCTTTGTAATGTTAGAACCCTGGCTCTGATGCTTAAAGTTTCCTGTCCATGGCTTTTGTTTGGTGGTTTTCAGTCGAGGTGATTGGGACTGTGGCGGGGACACTTTTGGCGGCCCCAATGCCTGAGGGCTCTACTGGCATTTAGTGAAGGTGAGGGCTAAGAATGCTAAACTCAGTCCCCACAACAAACACTGTCCTGCGCCAAGGCCGGGATTATATCCATGGAGAAACACTGGCATGAATTTGCCGTAGAAGATGTATGGGCAAAGCCATCTTCCCAGGCAGACCCTCAGCAAGTGCAGGTCTCCAGGGGCTGGTGAGGGTGTTTTCAGGGCCTGTGGGCTAGAGAGAGCCATTCACAAAGTTGAACTTGGGAGCCCTGGACACATGCAGCTATGCTGACAGTAAGGTCAGGAGACCGTAGACGAAGTGTTTCCTAGCTCCCCGTCCTTGACCCTGCATAGGACCTGAGCATTCCAGGCCTTGGCATTCTCCTGGTGCAGGAATTGAGCAGAAGGCAGCCAGAAGGAACCTGGGGTGCTGGAGAGGTCTGGGAGAGGGGCCGGTAGAGCTCAGGAAGGGGGTGAGAGCGAGCTCCTGAGATGGGGGCAGCTGAGGGTGTGCCTGGGTGGCGTGCCTGTGTGGAAATGCGTGACTGTGGGGTGAGTGGACCATGCATGGATGTCGGGGGTGTATGGAGGTGTGTATAAAGGCTGAGTGTGCCTGAGATGGGGGAGGTTCTGCACGTTTCAGGAGCCATCTTCCCTGGCCAGAGCTATATCCGTTGGGGCACCTGGAGGCTGAGAAAGGATAAGAGACAGAGGGGGAGATCAGCCGTGACTCCATCTCATTGTCACAGACAGCTGCCATCAGAGTGCTGGGGGGAGGGAGTGCCAGGAGGGGGGCACTTCTCTGGGGAAAATCCTACAGCTTGCTTCACTTTACTTTGTCCCAGGTGGGAGTCCTTACCCTCCCACCCGATACACAGTGCTTTTGACTATCTTATGCATGGTTTATTCCTCTGCCTTGGATGACAACAATACTCATAGTCAATTTCCTATGTAACTATAGATCGAAACAATGCAGCACAAACGGGCCTTGGGGGGCCTCAGATCTGCAGGTGCCTCCTGGGAGGCGCAGACGTGCACACACCCAGCACTGACTTGTGTTCAAGCACAGAATGAATGTGATCAGACTGTCTTGCCTTGACAACATGTTTTGCATTGTAGAGTTTTATCTAGCTTTGCCTTGGATGAAATAAAAATTATGTTTAATAGAAACGGTTTGGGGTTTCTATTTTTGGCTGACTGGAATTTGGGGCCCAGTTTTATTACTCGCCAGCCAAGCCTCAGTCTCCTTGTGTCTGAAACGTTCCCTGCCTTGGTGAGATAACAGATGTAAAAATTCTAAGGATGTCTGGCATATTCACAGGCATTCAGGTCGTATTAGTGCTAATAGTACTTCTTCTCTGGAGAAGCTGCAAAGATGGCCCTCTACTACTGGAATCGTTGCCAGGGCCCTCCCTGTACTGATGACCTTGGCAATGATTCTGGTACCACTAAATATCATCACACCCCCTTCCCCAGGCCCTTCCACCCCAGGGTAACATTTATATCCAGGTGAAATCTGTTTCAAATGTACAAGGTAAACCTTAAAGAGGAAAAGCACAAAACAACTTACTGGCTGGCGTAGGTGGGCACACTGAGCCCTGCTTGGCTGGTCCCTCCAGCTTGCTGTTTTAGGGGACAAGCTATCTGGGGGGGGGGTGAGGGAGGGAGGAAGTTTAGGCTTGTATCCCAGGAATGACTCTACCCATGCACATTTCATATTGTCCATCTTCAATCATTTGAACATTGATTAACCAAGCATTCATGCCTTCTTTCCAGCTGCTGAGCACAAGGCCAGGCTGGGAAGGAATTGGGACTATGTATGCGTGTGTGTGTGTGTGTGTGTGTGTTTGTGTGTGTGTGAGTGTGTGCTTATATTCATAGATTTTATCATACCACACTTTCTCACCATACCATATCCTTCTCTTCAATGGATTCACCTAAGACTGCATCTCAAAGGGTATCAAACACTAAGTCCTCAAAGATCTTGTTAAAAGACTCTTCTTCCTCAATCAAGGGCCCCAGCAACGCAGAAGTCTGTGAGGTCCTCAGTTTCAGCTGATGTCCCTGACAGCACTCTTTTCTGATCCTTCAGCTAAAGTACCTGCTCTGTGCTCTCACCCTGAGTGGACTCATCACCTGGATCCCCACGCCACTACTCACCTGTCTTCAGGTACAGCTTGTGGCCTGGGACCTCCTGCCATCTTCTCATCAGCTATAGACCAGTTGGATATTGAAGGTTCCTGGTCCATGTCTGAGTTTATAACACTCTTGGAATGCTGTTCATTGAATGTGCTGTTCTCCATGTAAGGATCAGTCCCAAGGCCTGGGTAGGTTCCCATCGTTGCTGTTTCATCCCTACTTCCTCTCCCCATTCAACTGTCATCATAACGGATAGATAAACAATTGTGTCAAAACTAAATTAGGAACTGGGACTGTCCTGGGAAAACCTGGACATATGGTCACCCGGTTAAGGCCATACTGACTCAACTAGGACAAAAATACACATAAATTAAGTGTTCTTAATTTGAGCTGGTAGCAGGCACAGAGACCAGATGGACTATTCTGAACTAGATGCTCTGTTAGATACTGGTATTACTAAAATGGGCTAAATATTGACCATACTCTCAGGGAGCTTATAGCCTCCTGTGATTGAAATAGAAAACTTTTAACATGATGCAAATTTGCTTCTCACTTGTGGGTCTCCTGTCCAGGCTGCTTTCCACATCTCACTCAGAGGCGTTGCATCTTACTTTGTGGCTCTGCCTGCCTCTGGGTCCTTGGAGCCTTTTCCATGTGGGTGGTGGATGAGAAAGGTGAGAATGAAGACGGTGTGTTGGAAGGTTTATGGGCCAGGCCTGGAACAGGACCACATCATCCTGCCCACACGCTCCTCCACAGGGAGGCTGGGAAATGTAGTTGCTGGGTGCCCCGGAGAAAGCAAAATGTGTTTTGGGGAACACAGAGCAGCCTGTGAGATGACAGGGGTTGAGGTAGCTGCAGGAGGTTCAGCTGAGGCTGCAGCCCCGATGGTGTGGTGGGGACTGGAGATGGGGGAGAGCAGGGCAGCAGGCAGCGTAGGTGAGGCCCCGATCCTGCGGGGCTTCCAGGCCATGCCCGAAGGTTCACGTTGTATTTTGTAGGCCATGGGGAGCCGCTGGAAGATTTTAGCGGGGGAGAGACGGGACTGAGTTCGAGAGGGCAAGACAGGAGACAGTGAGCGTTGTGCTGCTGATTTGGTTGCCCAGGCAAGAGATGGAGGCAGAAAAGGGATGGATAGCAGTGCAAGGGTTGCGATAATCAGGGGAGTAGAATATACAGAGCTTGATTTTAGGGGGCTAGGAGAAGATGGTGCCAAGGTTGGCTTCTAAGCTCCTCCTGCAATGAGCAGGTACTTAGAGGTAAGTTTGCCCTGAAACGGAGTGGAGGGGAACAGCGTATTGGGCGTAGTGTGCATTTATGCAAGTGGTGAGCGTGCCCCCAGGATACCCGAATAGTAGACAGTTGTAAATAAGGGTCTAGAACTTAGGAGTAAATGGTCCGTTCGGACCATGGGGAAGGTGGGCTCATCTAGGGAATCTTGGGCTCTGACACTCAGTGGCTGGTTGAAGGAAGGGGAGGCCATAAGGGTGCGATGAGGGCAAGGCCAAGTGATGTCTTTGAGGTCAAGGTAGCAAGGAATGTTAAGAACAGAGTGGCCATCGCTAAGTTAAGGATCAGTCCTTATGAAGGTCATTGGTGAGCCCAGTGAGCCCAGCACAGTGGAAGGGGAGGTGCCCAGCACAGGTGGCAGAGGCAGAAGGAGCCGGATTCCAGGGTGTGGAAGAGTCAGTGGGAGGCACGGGCACATGAGGTTATAATTGCAGGTAACTTGGCTTTGAAGGACGGAAAAGGCATTGGCCCAGGTAGGAAGGAGGATGGATGGTTTTCTTCTCAAGATGGAAGAAGTAAAAGCAGGGTTAAATGCCGCTGGGGAAGAGGCAGTGGAGAGGGAAAGCCTGCCTTAGCTGATAGACAGCAAGGGTCCTTTTGGGTAGACCTGAGGGGACGGGACCCAGGGGCCAGGTGGGATGACTGGCTTTAGACAGGGGGGTCAACCCTCTGCCACCACGACAGGGAAAGGAGGTCAGGTGGAAATAAAGCCTGGTAAACTGGTGTGCGGGGCGGTGGAGGGGTGGGGTGGGGGTGAGGCAAGAGATTGAGAGACTTTGGCTCATGGTCTCTGGTTCCTACTAAGTTACTGGGTCATATCATTCGCAGAGCAGACTTGAGATTGAAGGCAGAGACAGCTCAGGACCCTCCCAAGCCAGGGCCCCAGGCATCTGGCCAGTCCCTTCCCCGCATTCTATTTGTACCTGTACACACTGTAACAGGAACAGCACACACGGTGGGAGGGAGGGAGGGTGTGCTGTCACAGCTCAGGGCTTAAACAAAGCCCCCGACGTGCTAACAGGTAAGATGGAGGGTCCCCTTCCACTGCCTGAGTGCAAGTATGGAGAAGAACAATCCTGGATTTAGAATCCAGGGACCTGGGTTCAAGTTCTCACTCTATCATTTACCAGTAATGGCCTTGGGCACCACTTCACCTCTCTGAACCTTGGTTCCGTAACCTGCAAATGGGGATGTTTACACCTACAACTGGTGCTCTTGTGAGGATTGAAGGAGACTGTAGGTGTGAAATACTTTAAAAACTACAAAGTGCTGGCCATAAATGTAAGTAGTTTCCAAGACAGGTAACAGCTTCCACAAGCTTCTCCATACTTAGAAAGGGCTGCCCAAGGCAAGGCCCCATCTATGCATCACCAGTGGGATGGAAGGTGAGCTCAGGTGTGGCCTTGCTGAGCACACCCTCGTGTTCCTGGTAAGGAGAGGCTGTCAGCGGAGTGGGGCGGACCTGGAAAGGGAGGGGTGTGTGTTGAGAAATGACTTCCTGGCAGACAGGATCATATTAACTGTTCGAAACCAAATTCCTGATCTCACCTCATTCCTCCCAGTCTTCCTTATTCACCCAGTCATTCGGGCCCCAAATAGTAGAATCTACCATGACTCCTTAGTTTCTCTCACACCTGAATCCTTTTTACCAGCAAATCGCATTGGTTCTGCGTTCAGAATACATCCTGAACTCCGTGACCTTTCACCCCCGCCATCCCTGCAGTCACGGACAGGCCACCGATGGCTCTCGCCTGGTCTTCCTACTGTTGCCCTTGCTCTTAGTCTTGTCTCCAGAGCGATGCTTTTAAAATAAAATTAGGTGATGTCATCTCTGTTTCCAGCTAAGACCATTAGGGGCCATTTACCCTTCTACTTCAAACAACTAAAAAACTGGGGAAAATATATGATATGGTGGTTTTCATCATAAAACAAAAGGGAGTGGGGCTTCCCTGGTGGCGCAGTGGTTGAGAGTCCGCCTGCCGATGCAGGGGACACGGGTTCGTGCCCCGGTCTGGGAAGATCCCACATGCCGCGGAGCGGCTGGGCCCGTGAGCCATGGCCACTGAGCCTGTGCTCCAGAGCCTGTGCTCCGCAAGGGGAGAGGCCACAACAGTGAGAGGCCCGCCTACCGCAAAAAAAAAAAAAAAAAAAAAAAAAAAAAAAAAAAAAAAGGGAGTGGAGGATGAAGGTTCCTGAGAGGGAGAAACAAATGAGCCCTTCTATTGGCCCAGTTTCCTTCCTGGAGAGAACTTCCAGACCACAGTGTAGGGAGGGGGACCCAGGCTGAGCCCAGCATTGTCCCTGAGTTGATGAGAGGAGCTGAGAATCTGGGAGAACCAAGCGGGTTAGAATCTGTGGGTTTTCCTGAGTCTTCAGCTGAGTATTGGTAGTTGGGTGTGTGAGGAAACTACCTGAGGCCAGGGAGGGAACAAGCAGAAAGGATTAGGGGAGACGCTTGCTGGAGCTGACACAAGGCAGTCTTTAATCTAGGGCCGATCTCACCCACTACTGAGGCAATATCCTTTGAACCTCCTTCCTTATCTGCCAGGAATCATGAAGTTTTCCACTCTAGTTGGTGGCCATGATCTTCTTCCTGGCCCTGTTAAGAGCCCCAGGGATTGTTCTAACCAGTTCTTTCTGGTGGTTCTTCCTCAACCTTAGGTGGCTTCCTCACACACACACGGCTTGGTCAGATGCCAAAGGCCTGAGGGCGCCGTCTACAGCTCTCTGGAGCTTTCCCTCTGGGAAGTTCTCTCTCCTCCAGGACTTGGCAAGGTGAGCCCCATCTGCCTTGGCCCCCCTGGCTCCCCTTCACCTCCTGGATTTCAGCAGGTTGCTGGCCTCTGCCTGAGCCCTCCTCCCTGTGCTCAGCAGCCGTAGGGCTCGCTTCGTTTGTTTCTCCTCTCTCGGGGATTACTGTCCTGTGCTGCCTGATGTCTTATGTCTGAAAAACATTCTGTATATTTTTTCCCCCAGATTTTTAGTTGTTTCAGATAGGAGAGTAAATCCATTTCCTCCCACTCCATCTCTGTCAGAAGAAATGCATGAAAGCTTATGATCACACAAAAACCTGTACAAAGATGTTTATAGAGATTTTATTTTGTCATTGCCGTAAACAAGAAACGGTCGAAATGTCCTGCACCTGGTGAATGGATGAACAAACTGTCACATCCATACAGTGGAATACTCTTCAGTAATCAAAAGTTCCATGTACTTTTGGATGGATGAATCTCAAGTGCATTACGCTAAGTGAAAGAATTCAGACTTAAGAGGGCACCTACTCTATAGTTCCATTTAAATGACAGCCTGGAAGAAGCAAATCCATAGGGACAGAAAACAGATCAGTGGTTGACAGTGGCTATAGGTGGGGGTGGGGAAGACCACAAAAGGCAAGGGAGACTTTTGGGGGGTGATAGAGCTATGGTGTGTGCTTGCACACATTTGTCAAGATTGGCAGAACTCTACACTAAAAATGGTGACGTTTACTTTCTGTAAATGACATCTTAAAAAATGACCAAAAAATTAGATGATGTCACTCTTTTCCTCAGAACCTCCCAATTTGTCTTACTCGTTCCTCACAATGGCCTAGAAGGCCTTACTGTTCTGATCCCTGTTGCCTCTTTGATATCTTCTTTTCCTAACACTCTCCTGCTGACTCATCCCATGCTATCATCATTGTTCTTGCTGTTCCTCAAACATTGGCCTCCTCCTGTCTCAGGACCTTTGCACATGCTGTTCCTGCACTAGAATGCTCTTCCCCCAGATATCCACAGGTTTCGTTGTCCTATTTCTTTTTTACTGGCCATGCGCTGGTTTGTAGGATCCTAGTTCTCTGACCAGGGATCGAACCTGGGGCCCCAGTAGTGAGATTGCCAAGTCCTAACCACTGGACCTCCAGGGAACTCCCCATCATTCTCCTATTTCAATCAGGTCTCTGCTGAAATGCCATCTCCTCAGAGAAGACTCCCCTGGCTATCTTACCTACAATAACATCTTCCACAGCTCAGACACTGTCTCCTTATCCTGCTTTATTTTTTTCAAAGCACAGACATATATTTGTTTACTTGTTTATTGTATATCTTCTCTAACTAGGATGTAAACTCCATGGGAGCAGAGGCTGTGTCTATTCTCTGGGGAAAATCTAGACTTTCCCTTCTTTCCTTGAAGGAATGGGATCCTCAGAGGCCGGGGAGTACCCAGAGGGAGGGCAGCCCCATGGGGTTCAGAAGGGACTGTGAGGTCAGCTGTCTGGGCCCCTGACTTCGCCAGGCAACGCATCTGTAGATGCCTGTCAGTTGGACCACAGGAAGGACAGGAGTTGTGGGCCCTGCATACTAAAATGTGGTCTGCAGACAAGCAGCATAAGCGTCGCCAGGGAGCTTGTTAGAAATGCAGAATTTCAGGCTCCACCTCCAAGCTACTGAATCAGAATTTGCACTGAGACACATTTCCCAGGTGATTTCTGTGCAAGTTTGAGTCTCTAGCCCAAACCCCATCCTTTCCCTGGGCACTGTCTGCAGGAGGGTGAGAACTGCCAGGGTTTGTCCTACCCTTGATCTCCTCTTCTTTTGGGTGTAAAAGGGCCTTAAGCAGTGAGTGTGGAGGCCTGTGGAAGGATGTGAGGGAGACCCCAGCTCTGTGTAATCATGACTAAGGCAAGTACTGATCTGGTTCCTGAGTTGCTAGTCACCTTCCTACAACATATTCACATCTTGTTACACTCCTGGAAGGCAGGTATAAAACCCCCTTTTACCGATGATAAAACCAAAGCACTGAGAAGCTAAAAATATTTCCCACAGACATGTACCTATTAGGTAGCAGAATTTAAATACAGTAAAATTTGAAAAACCAACAAGTAGTCAACCATTTATGGATGTTCTTAAGTAGTAATAATAATAATGATAATCACTAACATATACTGAGTGCTTGCTGGACCAGACCTGTCTCTGAGTACTTTGCATGTGTGTACTAAGTCATTTTGAGACAGGCTGGGTCCTTGGACCTAGGACTCTGTACTGGGGTGCTTGCACCTGGACAATGGGGTCCTCGAGCAACAGAATACAAAGAAACTATACGGGACTAAATATAACTGCATGCATGTGCCGTTGGGGCAAAGTATGAACGATAAGATACAGAAAGGCCACAAACCAACTGCCACTTCCCAGGTGCCGGGAGCAAAAGCAGGGTACTACACAGTGTGGGCAGACCACCTAAGCCCCCCCTCTGGCCCAACCCACAAGTCTCCCCCCACCCTCACCCCATTTAAGGAACCAGCTTGCCACCCCTCCCCACCCCCCACCCCCCAGCAGCAAGCAGGGGCACCTGTTACTTGTTTTTGCTCCCTAGTGCTGCAGCAGGAGCCCCAATAAAGCCGTCCTGAATTCCTCATATGGCCTCATCAATTTCCAGGAACCCAGGTTGGTAACAATTTAACCCTCACAGCAACCCTATGAGGGAAGAGCCATTATTATTAGTCCCATTTTACAGATGAGGAAATGGAGACACAGAGATATTAAGTACTTGTATAGAAAAGAGTCTGGAAAGATATACATCCAACTGAGATCAGTGGTTGCCTCTGATGAGGGGGATTGGGGATTGGGCTGGATATTGAAGATGAAACTTTAACTCGTTATTTATTTATTTATTTTTATAAATTAATCAATTTATTTATGGCTGCGCTGGGTCTTCGTGGCTGCGCTGGGTCTTCGTTGCTGCATGCGGGCTTTCTGTAGTTGTGGCGAGCAGGGGTTATTCTTCGTTGCAGTGCGTGGGCTTCTCATTGCGGTGGCATCTCTTGTTGTGGAGCACGGGCTCTAGGCGCATGGGCTTCAGTAGTTGTGGTGCGTGGGCTCAGTAGTTCTGGCTCGCGGGCTCTAGATCACAAGCTCAGTAGTCGTGGCACACAGGCTTAGTTGCTCTGTGGCATGTGGGATCTTCACAGACCAGGGCTCGAACCCATGTCCCCTGCATTGGCAGGCGGATTCTTAACCACTGTGCCACTGGGGAAGCCCCGTTATTTATTTAAAATTTTTTTTAATTTATTTTTTAAATGCATTATAGTTGATTTACAATGTTATGTTAATTTCTGCTGTACAGCAAAGTGATTCAGTTATACATAAACATGCACTCTTTTTTATATTCTTTGCCATTATGGTTTATCACAGGATTAAAAAATTTTTTTATTTACTTATTTTGGCTGCACCAGGTCTTAGCTGCGGCATGTGCGATCTTTAGTTGCAGCATGCAGACTTCTTAGTTGTGGCATGTGGACTCTTAGTTGTGACATGCCGCATGCATGGTCAGCTGTGAGAGTCTCCGTGTTAGTCACGTTACAACTTCCTGGTTCTCTTTTGATCCCTCCGCCCCCTTTCTGTGGAACCACCTGTACTCTGAGTGTCGAGTGCAAAGATCGGCCCATCTCTGCACAAATCCAGGTCATAAAGAGCACAAGTACTTTCAGATTAGCTGTTGAATGTCACCCTAAAACATTCTATGTGTACGTGCATGTGTCTGTGTACATATATATTTTTCATTATCATTCTATTTTAAGTAAATTTTTCCTTATAATTTCTGCTTTGGCCTATGAATTATTTAGAAGTGCTGTTAACATCACATATGCATTTTACATTTAAAAAATTATTGTTTGCTGTTGTCTCATAACTTAATAGCATTGAAATCAGAAAGCTTAATCGGTTTGATAGTCTTAGACCAGGTTTCTTAGAAAACTTAAGTTGTCTAAGTTAAACTTAATCTTAACACTTTATTATGGGGTTCAATCCCAGGGAAGCAGGCGTTAGGGGGAAAGGGCTGAGAGGCAGGGAAAGAGAGAAAGGTGATGTGATACGGAGCTGACCACAGCTGGCTCAGCAACACGCAGCTGGTTGCTGAATCACAGGGACTGTCTCTGGGGAACTAGGGCTTCTCTGAGTAATTTCATTTTGGGGAAGAAGGTAGAATAATTTATCTGCTGGCCCCTTCCTGTCTCCTATTTCCCATTATTCAATATTTATCCCAAAGACAATAATTTCCATGTTTTGTTAGTCTTTTCAGGGAGCCCTGGGGAAGCAGAGCCTTGTGGGTACAGTCTGCTGGCTCTGGGTGCTGGTGGGTACAATGAAGACCACCCAAGCCAAAGCCCAGCCCTGGCCCCAGGGGAGTTGGAGACCAATGTGGTGTTAGGAGAAGAGGTGGTGGCCGTTACCAGGGCTTTGGAACCCGGGGAATGAAAGGGGCCAGTACTGGGGCCGCCCAGGGCAGGAAGCCAGGCCAGTGACTACATCCTGGAGGTGAGTGGATGGGGAATGCAGGCAAGGCTGATCAGAAATTGATGGGAGCACAAAACTGGGTGTATCCATACTGCCTTTGAAATGGGTTGAGACAATTTATGGACTAGTATGTAGTTAATTTTTTTAATAAATGTGCTTGAGAAGGATGCTTATTTTCTAAGTATTGTGTGCAAGTTTCTACACATGTCTATTAATCAAGCATACTATGTTGTTTAATTGTCTATACTAATATTTTACCTGTTTGACCTAACAATCATTGAGAGAAGTGTGCTAAAAGTTTGCTTTATGATGGTGGATTTATCAATATCTCCTTGTAGTTCTATAAGTTTTTGAGGCTATTTTAAAACTGTGTTTATATAAGTTAAAAAAACCTATTTACTGAGAAAAAATTCAGATATACAGAAAAGTAGAAAAATAATAAATATCCATCACCTAGATTTTGTACTTCTTGACATTTTGCTATCTTAGCTTCAACTGTTTTTTTTTCCTGAACTATAACTTGTGTTATTTTACCCCAAGTACTTCTGCATGCATCTCTAAAAATTAAGGATATTTTTTCTTAAGTATAGTATTATAATGTAATTCACAATTCCTTGTTGTCATCCAATACCCAAACCGTATTCATATTTCCCCAGTTAACCCTTAGCTCAAATGTCTTTTCCTGCTAATTGGTTCAAGTCAGGATCCAATCAAGGTCCACACCCTGTATTTGGTTGTTACCCTCTTAAGTCTTTAGAATGTCCCACCTTCTGGTTTTGTCTGTTAGCTTCCAAATGGTGTCATTTAACTTATTCCTCTAATTCTTATATTTCCTAAAAACTGGAAATTAGATGTAAACTTTTGGGTTAAGCATGTTTGGTAAGTTGCCTTTAAGTGATGCAACATGAGGTGTACTTCATCTTCACGTCGGTAGGCACATAATATCTGGTTATAACAGTGTTAGTGCGTAGGTGATGACAGCCTGATCCCTTGATTTTAAAGTTAAGTTTTCCTCTTGAGATTAGCAAGGAATCCACGAGGGTGATACTTGGGCATTATGCAAATATCCTGTTCTCCATCAACCTTTCACTTAATGGTTTTAGCATCCATTGATCCTTGCTTGAGTGAATTATTTTGTTAGAAGATGCAAAAAATGATTTTCTATCATTCATCTATATCAATTAGCTATATTTTTCTGTAAAGAAGAGCTTTCCCTCACCACCTTGAGCCATCTTGTTACCTGGAAGTAGATTTCTACAGCAAAGCAGAATAATGCTTAATTTTTTCTCTTTAAATATCATTTCAGAATAAAGACTTGGTGTGATAGGTAACTACTGTGGTGACAAAAGGATTGCGTTGTTGTTGTTGTTGTTTTCATTTCTTTTCTCTTTTTGTTTACAAGTTTTAACTTACTATACCTTCCTGGTGAAAATTGAAGCTTTTATGACTATGTAGTGACTCTCTTTATCCTAAAAATAGTTTTTTCTTTTTGTCCTAAATCTCTATTTATTTTTAATTTTATTTTTAATTTTTTTTATTTTTGCGGTACGGGGGCCTCTCACTGCTGTGGCCTCTCCCGTTGCGGAGCACAGGCTCCGGACGCTCAGGCTCAGTGGCCATGGCTCACGGGCCCAGCCACTCCGTGGCATGTGGGATCTTCCTGGACCGGGGCACGAACCCGTGTCCCCTCCATCAGCAGGCGGACTCCCAACCACTGCGCCACCAGGGAAGCCCCTAAATCTCTATTTTTAAAAAATACTATATAGCTTCCCCAGCTTAAATTTGGTTATGTGCTTGCTTTCTATGCCTTTTTTCATCTTTTTGGTTTTAATGATCTGTAACCTAACATTCTGGGTGTGTCTTTTATAAATAACATGTAGCTTGATTTTATATTTTTATCCATTTTGCCTCTCTTTATGTATTAGTTGGTGACTTTAACATTTATTGTAATTATTGATATTTTTGTTTTTAGCATCCTATTTTGTATATTTTATTTGTTCCATTTTCTATGCTTTCCTTCCTTTTAGCTCTCCTCCTCTTTCTTTTGAGATTGTTTGATATTTTGATTATTTTTCCTTAATCTATTACTTGTTTTGATTGTTTTGAAGTTAAAAACTTTATTTCCATTCTTTTGGTGGTTACTCTTTTGACCGCTTAGAATATGTATGGTCAAGCCACTCAAGATGGCTGTTCTCTTGCTCTCTGTACATCCCCTGCCCGACCAGTGCCTGCTTCACTTATACCCTGCTCACATGACTGACCTTCCTACATACTTGCCCCAGACCCCAGCTAGTAAATGTTCTTATCCAAAGGGGTGGTGAGGGTTGTGCCCCTCTGGTGGTTTCCCTGGTAACTAATGCACCAATCTGACCTCAATTCCCCCTATAACTGGCAATTTCCCCTCCCCCTGGGGGCAAGGCCTGCTGCCATGTCCCGCCTGCCATTTGCTGCACACAGTGGGGTGTTGCTCCAGCACTTTGCTTCAGACGTGTTAGCTCCCCCATCCATTAAACCATTAATGTCTCTGTCACTGACTCTGGGCTCTTTCTTTGGTCTTAAAACTGGGCAAGTACAGGCCTTGTAGGCCTGAAGGATGCAGCCCAACAGAATATAATACATACACTTTATGTATCATAACTTTAATCAATATTTAAAACCCCCTCTTGAGAAAAGTTAAGAACTTTAGAGTATTTTAACTCCAACTAGCCTCTCCTGACCTACACACTATTGTTATTCTGTATTTTGATTAGACTTAAAAAAAATAACCTACAAAATAGATGTTATTGTTATTTTACGTTGACAAAATTTGTTTAGATTTATCTACATTTTTACCAGTTGCATTCTTTACTATTCCTTCTTGCATCTCAGTTTTTCTTTTTAGCCACATTTTCCCTCTCCCTAAAGTATATACTTTAAATATTTCTTTAGAGAAGGAACATTGTTGGTAATAAACTAAATAAAATAAAAATAAATAAAATAAAGATAAAATGAAATAAAAATAAAAATATCTTTTTTTAAAATTAACTTTTTATTGGAGTATAGCTGATTACAATGTAGTATTAGTTTCTGCTGTAAAGCCAAGTGAATCAGCCATATGTATACATATATCCACTCTCTTCTAGACTCCATTCCCATATAGGTCATTACAGAGCACCAAATAGAGTTCCTGGGGTTCTACAGTAGGTTATTAGTTAAGGGTTAAGTCTTTTCTTTTTTTTTTTTTACAACTTTATTGGAGTATAATTTCTTCACAATGGTGTATTAGTTTCTGCTTTATAACAAAGTGAATCAGTTATACATATACATCTGTTCCCATATCCCTTTTCTCTTGCGTCTCCCTTCCTCCCACCCTCCCTATCACACCCCTCTAGGCGGACACAAAGCACCGATCTGATCTCCCTGTGCTATGCGGCTGCTTCCCACTAGCTGTCTACCTTACGTTTGTTAGTGTATATATGTCCATGCCTCTCTCTCGTTTTGTCACAGCTTAACCTTCCCCCTCCCCATATCCTCAAGTACATTCTCAAGTAGGTCTGTGTCTTTATTCCTGTTTTACCCCTAGGTCCTTCGTAACATTTTCCCCCCTTAAATTCCATATATATGTGTTAGCATACGGTATTTGTCTTTCTCTTTCTGATTTACTTCACTCTGTATGACAGACTCTAGGTCTATCCACCTCATTACAAATAGCTCAATTTCATTTCTTTTTATGGCTGAGTAATATTCCATTGTATATATGTACCACATCTTCTTTATCCATTCATCTGTCCATGGACACTTAGGTTGTTTCCATCTCCTGGCTATTGTAAATAGAGCTGTAATGAACAATTTGCTACATAACTCTTTCTGAATTATGGTTTTCTCAGGGTATATGTCCAGTAGAAGTACTGCTGGGTCATATGGTAGTTCTATTTGTAGTTTTTTAAGGAACCTCCATACTGTTCTCCATAGTGGCTGTACCAATTCACACTCCCACCAACAGTGCAAGAGTGTTCCCTTTTCTCCACACCCGCTCCAGCATTTATTGTTTCTAGATTCTTTGATGATGGCCATTCTGACTGGTGTGAGATGATATCTCATTGTAGTTTTGATTTACATTTCTCTAATGATTAATGATGTTGAGCATTCTTTCATGTGTTTGTTGGCAGTCTGTATATCTTCTTTGGAGAAATGTCTATTTAGGTCTTCTGCCCATTTTTGGATTGGGTTGTTTGTTTTTTGTTATTGAGCTGCATGGGCTGCTTATAAATTTTGGAGATTAATCCTTTTTAGATGCTTCATTTGCAAATATTTTCTCCCATTCTGAGGGTTGTCCTTTGGTCTTGTTTCTGGTTTCCTTTGCTGTGCAAAAGCTTTTAAGTTTCATTAGGTCCCATTTGTTTATTTTTGGTTTTATTTCCATTTCTCTAGGAGGTGGGTCAAAAAGGATCTTGCTGTGATTTATGTCATAGAGTGTCGTGCCTATGTTTTCCTCTAAGAGTTTGATAGTGTCTGGCCTTACATTTAGGTCTTTAATCCATTTTGAGTTTATTTTTGTGTATGGTGTTAGGAAGTGTTTTAATTTCATTCTTTAACATGTAGCTGTCCAGTTTTCCCAGCACCACTTATTGAAGAGGCTGTCTTTTCTCCATTGTATATTCTTGCCTCCTTTATCAAAGATAAGGTGACCATATGTGCGTGGGTTTATCTCTGGGCTTTCTATCCTGTTCCATTGATCTATCTTCCTGTTTCTTGCCAGTACCATACTGTCTTGATTACTGTAGCTTTGTAGTATAGTCTGAAGTCAGGGAGACTGATTCCTCCAGCTCCGTTTCTCACTCTCAAGATTTCTTTGCTATTCGGGGTCTTTTGTGTTTCCATACAAATTGTGAAATTTTTTGTTCTAGTTCTGTGAAAAATGCCAGTGGTAGTTTGATAGGGATTGCATTGAATCTGTAGATTGTTTGGGGTAGTAGAGTCATTTTCACAATGTTGATTCTTCCAATCCAAGAACATGGTATATCTCTCCATCTATTTGTATCATCTTTAATTTCTTTCATCAATGTCTTATAATTTTCTGCATACAGGTCTTTTGTCTCCTTATGTAGGTTTATTCCTAGATATTTTATTCTTTTTGTTGCAGTGGTAAATGGGAGTGTTTTCTTGATTTCACTTTCAGATTTTTCATCATTAGTGTATAGGAATGCCAGAGATTTCTGTGCATTAATTTTGTATCCTGCAACTTTACCAAATTCATTGATTAGTTCTAGTAGTTCTCTGGTAGCATCTTTAGGATTCTCTATGTATACTATCATGTCATCTGCAAACAGGGACAGCTTTACTTCTTCTTTTCCGATTTGGATTCCTTTTATTTCCTTTTCTTCTCTGATTGCTGTGGCTAAAACTTCCAAAACTAGGTTGAATAAGAGTGGTGAGAGTGGGCAACCTTGTCTTGTTCCTGATCTTAGTGGAAATGGTTTCAGTTTTTCACCATTTAGGACGATGTTGGCTTGTCATATATGGCCTTTATTATGTTGAGGAAAGTTCCCTCTATGCCTACTTTCTGCAGGGTTTTTATCATAAATGGGTGTTGAATTTTGTCGAAAGCTTTCTCTGCATCTATTGAGATGATCATATGGTTTTTCTCCTTCAATTTTTTAATATGGTGTATCACGTTGATTGATTTGCGTATATTGAAGAATCCTTGCATTCCTGGAATAAACCCCACTTGATCATGGTGTATGATCCTTTTAATGTGCTGTTGGATTCTGTTTGCTAGTATTTTGTTGAGGATTTTTGCATCTATGTTCACCAGTGATATTGGCCGGTAGTTTTCTTTCTTTGTGACATCCTTGTCTGGCTTTGGTATCAAGGTGATGGTGGCCTCGTAGAATGAGTTTGGCAGTGTTCCTCCCTCTGCTATATTTTGGAAGAGTTTGAGAAGGATAGGTGTTAGCTCTTCTCTAAATGCTTGATAGAATTCTCCTGTGAAGCCATCTGGTCCTGGGCTTTTGTTTGTTGGAAGATTTTTAATCACAGTTTCAATTTCAGTGCTTGTGATTGGTCTGTTCATATTTTCTATTTCTTTCTGATTCAGTCTTGGAAGGTTGTGCCTGTCTAAGAATTTGTCCATTTCTTCCAGGTTGTCCATTTTATTGGCATAGAGTTGCTTGTAGTAATCTATCATGATCTTTTGTATTTCTGCAGTGTCAGTTGTTACTTCTCCTTTTTCATTTCTAATTCTATTGATTTGAGTCTTCTCCCTTTTTCTCTTGATGAGTCTGGCTAATGGTTTATCAATTTTGTTTATCTTCTCAAAGAACCAGCTTTTAGTTTTATTGATCTTTGCTATCGCTTCCTTCACTTCTTTTTCATTTATTTCTGATCTGATTTTTATGATTTCTTTCCTTCTGCTAACTTTGGGTTTTTTTTTTGTTGTTGTTGTTCTTCTTTCTCTAATTGCTTTAGGTGAAAGGTCAGGTTGTTTATTAGAGATGTTTCCTGTTTCTTAAGGTGGGATTGTATTGCTATAAACTTCCCTCTTAGAACTACTTTTGCTGCATCCCATAGGTTTTGGGTCGTCGTGTCTCCATTGTCATTTGTTTCTAGGTATTTTTTTGATTTCCTCTTTGATTTCTTCAGTGATCACTTCGTTATTAAGTAGTTTATTGTTTAGGCTCCATGTGTTTGTATTTTTTACAGATCTTTCCTGTAGTTGATATCTGGTCTCATAGCATTGTGGTCGGAAAAGATACTTGATACAATTTCAATTTTCTTAAATTTACCAAGGCTTGATTTGTGACCCAAGATATGATCTATCCTGGAGAATGTTCCATGAGCACTTGAGAAAAATGTGTATTCTGTTGTTTTTGGATGGAATGTCCTATAAATATCAATTAAGTCCATCTTGTTTAATGTATCATTTAAAGCTTGTGTTTCCTTATTTATTTTCATTTTGGATGATCTGTCCATTGGTGAAAGTGGGGTGTTAAAGTCCCCTCCTATGATTGTGTTATTGTCGATTTCCCCTTTTATGGCTGTTAGTATTTGCCTTATGTATTGAGGTGCTCCTATGTTGGGTGCATAAATATTTACAATTGTTATATCTTCTTCTTGGATCGATCCTTTGATCATTCTGTAGTGTCCTTCTTTGTCTCTTCTAATAGTCTTTATTTTAAAGTCTATTTTGTCTGATATGAGAAATGCTACTCCAGCTTTCTTTTGGTTTCCATTTGAATGGAATATCTTTTTCCATCCCCTTACTTTCAGTCTGTATGTGTCTCTAGGTCTGAAGTGGGTCTCTTGTAGACAGCATATATATGGGTCTTGTTTTTGTATCCATTCAGCCAATCTGTGTCTTTTGGTAGGAGCATTTAATCCATTTACATTTAAGGTAATTATCAATATGTATGTTCCTATTCCCATTTTCTTAAGTGTTTTGGGTTCGTTATTGTAGGTCTTTTCCTTCTGTTGTGTTTCTTGCCTAGAGAAGTTCTTTTAGCATTTGTTGTAAAGCTGGTTTGGTGGTGCTGAACTCTCTCAGCTTTTGCTTGTCTGTAAACGTTTTAATTTCTCCATCAAATCTGAATGAGATCCTTACTGGGTAGAGTAATCTTGGTTGCAGGTTTTTCTCCTTCATCACTTTAAATATGTCCTGCCAGTCCCTTCAGGCTTGCAGAGTTTCTGCTGAAAGATCAGCTGTTAACCTTATGGGGATTCCCTTGTGTGTTTTTCCTTAGCTGCTTTTAATATGTTTTCTTTGTATTTAATTTTTGACAGTTTGATTAATATGTGTCTTGGTGTATTTCTCCTTGGATTTATTCTATATGGCACTCTCTGTGCCTCCTGGATTTGATTAACTATTTCTTTTCCCATATTAGGGAAGTTTTCAACTATAATCTCTTCAAATATTTTCTCAGTCCCTTTCTTTTTCTCTTCTTCTTCTGGAACCCCTATAATTCAAATGTTGTTGCATTTACTGTTGTCCCAGAGGTCTCTGAGACTGTCCTCAGTTCTTTTCATTCTTTTTTCTTTATTCTGCTCTGCAGTAGTTATTTCCACTATTTTATCTTCCATGTCACGTATCCGTTCTTCTGCCTCAGTTATTCTGCTATTGATTCCTTCTATTTTTAATTTCATTTATTGTGTTGTTCATCATTGCTTGTTTCATCTTTAGTTCTTCTAGGTCCTTGTTAAATGTTTCTTGCATTTTGTCTATTCTATTTCCAAGATTTTGGATCATCTTCACTATCATTATTCTGAATTCTTTTTCAGGTAGACTGCCTATTTCCTCTTCATTTGTTAGGTCTGGTGGGTTTTTGTCTTCTTCCTTCACCTGCTGTGTGTTTTTCTGTCTTCTCATTTTGCTTTTCTTACTGTGTT
Source organism: Hyperoodon ampullatus (assembly GCF_949752795.1). NCBI lineage: Eukaryota > Metazoa > Chordata > Mammalia > Artiodactyla > Ziphiidae > Hyperoodon > Hyperoodon ampullatus. The sequence goes on from NC_136920.1 coordinate 95,973,764, forward strand.
TGGGGTCTCCTTTTTGCAGGCTGCAGGTTCGTAGTTCCCGTTGTTTTTGGTGTCTGTCCCCAGTGGCTAAGGTTGGTTCAGTGGGTTGTGTAGGCTTCCTGGTGGAGGGGACTAGTGCCTGTGTTCTGGTGGATGAGGCTGGATCTTGTCTTTCTGGTGGGCAGGTCCACGTCTGGTGGTGTGTTTTGGAGTGTCTGTGGACTTATTATGATTTTAGGCAGCCTCTCTGCTAATGGGTGGCGTTGTGTTCCTGTCTTGCTAGTTGTTTGGCATAGGGTGTCCAGCACTGTAGCTTGCTGGTCGTTGAGTGAAGCTGGGTGCTGGTGTTGAGATGGAGATCTCTGGGAGATTTTCGCCATTTGATATTATGTGGAGCTGGGAGGTCTCTTGTGGACCAGTGTCCTGAAGTTGGCTCTCCCACCTCAGAGGCACAGCACTGACTCCTGGGTGCAGCACCAAGAGCCTTTCATCCACACGGCTCGGAATAAAAGGGAGAAAAAGTAGAAAGTAAGAATTAGTAGAAGTAGAAAGAAAGAAAGAAAAGAGGGAGGGAGGGAGGGAGGAAGGAGGGAAGGAAGGACAGAAAGAAAGAAAGAAGAGAGTAAAATAAAATAAAGTATGATAAAATATAATAAAGTTATTAAAATAAAAAATAATTATTAAGAAAAAAAAAACAAAAAAACGGATGGATAGAACCCTGGGACAAATGGTGAAAGCAAAGCTATACAGACAAAATCTCACACAGAAGCATACACACACACACTCACAAAAAGAGGAAAAGGGGAAAAATCATAAATCTTGCTCTCCAAGTCCACCTCCTCAATTTAGGATGATTTGTTGTCTAAGGAAGGAAGGAAAGAAAGAAAGAAAGAAAGAAAATAAAGTAAAATAAAATAAAGTAAGATAAAATAAAATAAAGTTATTAAAATAAAAAATAATTATGAAGAAAAAAAATTTAAAAAAAAAACGGACGGATAGAACCCTAGGGCAAATGGTGGAAGCAAAGCTGTACAGACAAAATCTCACACAGAAGCATACACATACACACTCACAAAAAGAGGAAAAGGGGAAAAAATCATAGATCTTGCTCTCCAAGTCCACCTCCTCAATTTGGGATGATTCATTGTCTATTCATGTATTCCACAGGTGCAGGGTACATCAAGTTGATTGTGGAGCTTTAATCCGCTGCTTCTGAGGCTGCTGGGAGAGATTTCCCTTTCTCTGTTCTCACAGCTCCCGGGTCTCAGCTTTGGGTTTGGCCCCGCCTCTGCGTGTAGGTCGCCGGAGGGCGTCTGTTCTTCGCTCAGACAGGACGGAGTTAAAGGAGCCGCTGATTCGGGTGCTCTGGCTCACTCAGGCGGGGGGGGGGGGGGAGGGAGGGGCACGGAGGCGGGGCGAGCCTGCTGCGTCAGAGGCCGGCGTGACGTTGCACGAGCCCGTGACGTTGCACCAGCCCGAGGCGCGCCGTGTGTTCTCCCGAGGAAGCCGTCCCTGGATCGCCGGACCCCCGGCAGTGGCGGGCTGCACAGGCTCCCCGGAAGAGGGTCGTGGACGGTGACCTGCGCTCACACACAGGCCTCTTGGCGGCGGTAGCAGCAGCCCCAGCGTCCCACGTCTCTGGGGTCCGCGCTTTTAGCCGCAGCTCGCACCTGTCTCTGGAGCTCCTTTAAGCAGCGCTCTTAATCCCCTCTCCTCGCGCACCAAAGAGGGAAGAAACAAAGAGGGAAGAAAAAGTCTCTTGCCTCTTCGTTAGGTCCAGACTTTTCAACAGACTCCCTCCCGGCTAGCTGTGGCGCACTAGCCCCTTCAGGCTGTGTTCACGCCGCCAACCCCAGTCCTCTCCCTGCGCTCCGACCGAAGCCCGAGCCTCAGCTCCCAGCCCCGCCCGCCCCGGCGGGCGAGCAGACAAGCCTCTTGGGCTGGTGAGTGCCGGTCGGCACCGATCCTCTGTGCGGGAATCTCTCCGCTTTGCCCTACCCAGGTACGTGGGGGAGTTTCTTGCCTTTTGGGAGGTCTGAGGTCTTCTGCCAGTGTTCAGTCGCTGTTCTGTAGGAGTTGTTCCACGTGTAGATGTATTTCTGGTGTATCTGTGGGGAGGAAGGTGATCTCCGTGTCTTACTCTTCCGCCGTCTTCCCCGGAAGTCTCTTTTTCTTGAAAGATAGTTTTGTAGTATTCACAATTCTTGGTTGACTGTTACCACTCGGCACACTGAAGATACAGCTCCACTGTCTTCTATCTTTTTTATGCTGTGGGGAAGCCTGCTGTTAGTCTGATTGTGGTACAATTGTGGTATTGTAAGTGGTCTGGATTTTCTCTCTAGCTCCTTTAAAGTGTTTCTTTTCATCTTTGGTGTTATGAAGACTCACTATAATATGCCTAGGTGAAGATTTACTTTAATGTGTCCACCTTGGTTGTATGGGTATACACTGTGGTGGCATATGCTGTATATGTGGATTTTTGCCTTTAAATAGTTCTGGATATTCTCAGCTGGTAAGTTTTGGGATATTGTTTCCCTTTCATTCTTTCTGTTCTCTCTCTCTGGGGCTCTAAGTGGATATATTAGACCTTATCATTCTAGCCTCCATTATTCATAGCCTTGTTTTCATATTTTAAAGTCTTCCTATCTCTTTCTGCTAAAAACTGAAACTGAAAAATGAAATAAGCCAGGCACAAAAAGATAAATACTATATGATTCCACTTATATGAGTAGTCAAATTTGTAGACAGAAAGTAGAATGGCGACTGCCAGAGGCTGGGGTATGGGAGAAATAGGGTTATTATTTAATAGGTACAGAGTATCAGTTTGGCAAGGTGAAAACTATTCTGGAGATGAATGGTGGTGATGGATGTACAACAATGTGAATGTCAAAACCATTAAACTGTATACTTAAAAATGGTTAAGATGGTAAATTTTATGTTGTGTGTATTTTACCACAATTAAAAAAATTTTAATGTGGAAAAATATCCATTTTTAATTTATATAAATATTTTATAAATTATTACCATATTGGAGGCCCTATAGTGTGGTAGTTTATAGCATGAACTCTGGAGTCAGAATGCTCATGTTCAACTTACCAGTATGTAACCTCAGGCAAGGTACTAAATCTCATTTTGCTTAGTTTTCTTATTTATTTATTTATTTTTTTGCTGTACGTGGGCCTCTCACTGTTGTGGCCTCTCCCGTTGCGGAGCACAGGCCCCGGACGCGCAGGCTCAGCGGCCATGGTTCACGGGCCCAGCTGCTCCGTGGCACGTGGGATCTTCCCGGACTGGGGCACGAACCCGTGTCCCCTGCATCGGCAGGCGGACTCTCAACCACTGCGCCACCAGGGAAGCCCAGTTTTCTTATCTTTAAAATGGGGATAAGAACAGTACCTATCTCATAGGTTTGTGTATTAAGTGAATCCATACATGACGAAGCACTTAGAATAGTGTACAGTACATAGAAATACTCTATTAGTTATTATTATAGATGATTGTAACACCTAAAGTCCTTGAGGTTCTATTTTCTGTTTTTGAAAACAGAAAACCATGGTGGTTTTTATTTTTTAAAATGTTGGCCAATCTTTGTGAGCTCATGTTTGGAGGATCTCTGTCTGGGAATCCCAAGGCTCTAAATTTGGGATGTTTTCCTCCTTCATTAGATCTGCCACCTGGGACCACATTTACCCCATTCAATTGTCTCTGTTCCATGTGGGAATCCCAGGTTCAGCTTCCCTACCTGCAGTGAGTCTGGGTTTAGTTCTGATCTCAGCTTTAATGTAGGTCTTTGTCCCAGGGCACCCCAAGATATTAATTAGCTATTGCTCCCAGATATCCACCTTAGTTTCAGCTCACAATTCTGACGGTTTTCTTTTACTTTATTTTGATTTTTTTGGCCTTTGAGGATTTCTGTTATTTCCTAAGAACCTAGGAAGCCATTAACAAGTATATTTTATGTAGGATTTGACCCAACTATAGCAAGAGGGTCCTCAGGATACCTGGGCCTCCATACAGCTGCCAGAGAAGTCCATGGGGCTTACTTCTTTGACCATTTTGAGTGCAGGAACTTATTCATGCTAATATCCTCAGAACCCAGCTTGGAGACCATCTCATTCCTGGCAGGTGATAAATGACTTTTTAAAAATGAATGATAAAAACCACACCCAGCATTCTCCAGGTAGAAGTTAGGACTTGGAGGTGCAGTACCTCTTTCCAGCCACTTAGGGAGCCATGATTCAATGTCAGCCTTGAATGCCCAAACCCTCTCTCTCCCCAGTCCTAGGTTATCTCTGGCCTGTGGCTGATATCAGGGCAGGAAGGAGGGGAGGAAGACAATGGAACAAGGCGTGTGTGGAAAGCACACTCACTGACCCTGGCTTCCCCAGTCGGCTGTTCACTGTTGCCCCCACCCATCAGCTCTGGTTCCCATGTCTCCTTTTCTTCTACTTTGAGAATAATTGTCTCCCCTAGACCTTTTCCTACCCAGGCCAAAGAATAAAGATCATAGTTCAATAGTCCTAGCTCAGCTCTTTTCAAGCAGCCCAGTCAGCCTATGTCAAAGACTTCATGTACCAGTTTAATAAACAGTGGCCACAGAGGTAACAATAATAACAATAGTAAGAAACAGTGTTTTTGCCAACAGCAGGACAGCTCATTTTTCATTATAACTGGTTTCTTGTTCACGTGGGCTTGGGGATGGGTGGGGAAGGAGAGGGTTTGCTCAGACCCTTTCATGCCTCTCTCCAGCCCTTGGTGATCTGGGCTCTCAGAAGAGCATGTGTTTCCATTCAGTAGAGTAGAAAGTTCCTTCTTGGCTTAGCAATGCCTTCTGAGACCTCAGCCTGGAAGCTGGCTTGTTCAGTGGGCTGTGTCTCTCCCACCTTGGGTTGCTGGGAGTATCAGAGGCAGCTGAGCTGGGGCTGCTGACTTCCTCGGTGCCTGTGGGCTGTGGGATTTCTTACAGGAATGGAGGTCCTTTGCTGTACCAAGATATGCTGAGGGTGTGGGCAGAGATGTGTGTCCAAGGGGGCTCTTGCTCTGTGCCTGACTTCTGGGGGATCCCCAGGTGGACAGGGTGGGGTCGGGGGGAAGCAGTTTCCAGCACTGCAGGGGGGCAGCAGCATCATGGATCAGACTGGAATAAAAGAGACCAACAAAGAAATCAGATGATTTGAAAATGGACAAAGTGGTGGCATGCAAAATTAATCTCCTTTACTGAAGCTTTTTGCTCATCTCACTACCCTCTAGAGGCCTTTCCACCCACCTTCTTATCAGAATCAGTTCTCTGGAAAATGTCTGATAGTCTCATTCTGCCAGAGAACAGAGAATGGTAAAGCTGGGTGTGTTCCATACTCTGTATTTAATGGGAATCTCTGATCTAAGGAATTTCATAATGGTGGCATCCCAGGTTGTCACTTGCTGGGAAAGAAGATTGTTGGGGATGTAAGGGGGTATCTCAGAGGCATTAAGCCACTAAGGATGGTTTGGTACCCTCAGAGGAGAGGAAGGGAGGGAGGGCACAACAGGTAGAGCAAACATGCTCACCTTCCGGACATTGTAGATCCAGTTGAGATAGGCTGTGACCTTGGTGTACACTCCCGGGGTATTCGGCTGCCCACAGCCATGGCCCCAGCTCACGATGCCTACTACTTGCCACCGGTCAGAGCGATACATCAGAGGCCCACCGCTGTCACCCTGTGGGAGGCCAGAGCAGAGGCTACTGGAGAGGGCAGGCAGGGCGGGGGTGGAGGGGTGGGCTTCTCCTTCCTCCCCTCTCTGCATTGGCCCCTCTGTTTCCTGCTCTCCAGCGCGCTCTGCTGTTCCATCCTCACCCCTTGTGCTCATGTTGTTCTTGCGTCCTGCAATGCCCTTCCCTTTGGGGCAAAAGTGTTCTGTGGTCAAGTAAGTTGTGGGTGTGCTCTTAGCCCTTTCTCGGAGAGCCACAACTTGGGTTCTAAGGGGTTCTATGGTAAGGGAGCCTGATTATCTTTTTTTTTTTTTTAAACCACTGTCGGTTTTTTTTAAATTTATTTTTTAATTGATTAATTAATTTTTGGCTGCGTTGGGTCTTTGTTACTGCACGCGGGCTTTCTCTAGTTGCGGCGAGCGGGGGCTACTCTTCATTGTGGTGTGTGGGCTTCTCATTGCGGAGCACAGGCTCTAGGTGTGTGGGCTTCAGTAGTTGTGGCACGTGGGCTCAGTAGTTGTGGCCCGCGGGCTCTAGAGCGCAGGCTCAGTAGTTGTGGCACATGGGCTTAGTTGCTCTGTGGCATGTGAGATCTTCCTGGACCAGGGCTCAAACCCATGTCCCCTGCATTGACAGGCAGATTCTTAACCACTGCGCCACCAGGGAAGCCCTGTGATTATCTTTGTTTAACCTAGTAGTTCCCAGATTTATTGGACCACTTCAGGACCTATTTCGTGTCAGCCACTGTTCTAGACAATTGGGATTCAATCAATGAAAAGAAGATCCCTGCCCTAAGGGAACTTGAAATCACATGGAGAAACAGAGAGAGAGAGAGATAGAGAGGGGAGAGAAAGGGAGACAGAGAGACAGAGAGAGAGAGGTTGAGGGGGAAACAAGCAAACAATAAAACAGACAAGGAAATGTCAGATAGTGAAAAGTGCACTTATTTGGGTGTCCTTCTTACCAGCTCTTATAGCCCCTGGGTCTTCTTCCCTCAGAACCCGATAACTCTATAGCTGAACTGCCTGTTTATTCACCCCCCCACACTGTGAGCTCCCTGAGGGAAGACACTGTCCCCAAAGTTCAGCATTTACCTGACATCAAGTCATCAAGAGACTAAGAGATGCCTCTCGAGTGAGGGAATTTAATGACTGAGAATGGGGGTGGGAGTAGGGTTTGGGATTTTAATGAAAATGGTCCAGAAAATCCTCTGGGTGGGTATGTGAGAATATATTCAGGGATTGGCCAGTGGGATGGGCTGAGGCGAAGGTGCACCAGGGCTCATCCAGCATAAGATGGGTTTTCTCTAATGTAGTTCAGCAGCTTGAGGACAGCTGTAAAGAAAACAGACCTGGGGTTCCTGCCCTCTAGGGGCTCATACTCTTTTAAATGATGGGAAGTAAGACTGGGTGAGGAGGGCTTCCCTGGTGGTGCAGTGGTTAAGAATCCACCTGCTCATGCAGGGGACACGAGTTCGAGCCCTGGTCGTGGAAGATCCCACATGCCGCAGAGCAACTAAGCCCGTGCGCCACAACTACTGAGCCTTCACTCTAGAGCCTGCGAGCCACAACTACTGAGCCCACATGCCACAACTACTGAAGCCTGTGTGCCTAGAGCCCCTTCTCTGCAACAAGAGAAGCCACGACAATGAGAAGTTCACACACTGTCTCCGCAACTAGAGAAAGCCCGCGCATAGCAATGAAGACCCAACATAGCCCCCCCAAAAAAAGAGCAGTTGGGGAGTGCAACATCATCTTTGCATGTGAAATATACATTTGAAATCTTTATGCTTCTATCTATCTGTCTGTCTATCTGTCCATCTGCCTTTATATCTTCATCTGACTATAGTCCTTCCCTCCCTCCCCTCCTTCCTCCCTTCATCACATACTGAATGCCCACCATATGCAAGACTTCATGGGGGGCATTCATCCTCTGAGCTTTTTCTTCAGGGCAGACATCCCCTATCTCTATAATTCCCTCATGATCCTTGGAGGCCCCACCTGACAGGTGTCCACACCGCCCTCCAGGATGCCTGCACACAGCATCTTCTCGGTGACCTCCCCCTGGTACGCATCCTCTGCATTGCACCGAGTGCTGTTAATGAGCTGGACAGATGCCTGCAGCAGTATGTCAGATATCTTCCCTGCAGGTTGAAAACACACTCACATTCCCATTCTTGCCTTCAACCCCCAGCCCAGGATATTCTCTGGGTTGCCTGGTACCTTGGTGCTTGGACCTCCAGGATGGGTTTTTCTAAAGGATGGTCCTCCTTCCCATCACTTTCAGGAGCTGCTCACTTAGTCCTGTGGTCCTGAGCCTGGGACTTACCTCCGTCCTGTTCTGTAAAGCCCCATCCGATGACCCAGAGTGGGGTGGCTGGAGGAAGCTCCTCGTCAGAGAAGGGCAGGCAGATGGGCCTGACTGTGTCTACCAGGAACAAAGAGGAAGAGGGGACCCAAGGTTCAGGAGAGCCTGGCAGCTAAGCCCTCTGTAAGTGTTGGCACCATGGTTTCTGTAACGTACATTTCATGGGATGTTAATAGAAGTGGCATGAAAAAAAGGTTCTGTGGTCAAAGAAGTTTAGAAGATGTGAGTTAAACAAAATAAAACAAATTGTTTAAAAAATTTTAAAAACTTCTCATATCATTAATATACTAATGTGCTCCAGGAAGAGAGCTATAGTTTAAAAATGTTTTCCAAACTTATATGAGAATGGAACCCTTTTTTACCCAAGGGACCAGTGTCCTGTGGAAGCTACCATTGGAAATGCTGATCTAAATACTACCCAATGTAAACATGAGTCATCGAACAGAGCTGTTCAAAGAATCTATGGGCTGCCTTAACAGTAATGAGTCCCTGCCCCTGGAGGAGAGCAAATGGGCCCAGTGACCCCTTGGCAAGGAGATTGTGCAGGCTCTTGCCATTGGTCAGGGTGGAGGATGGATTAGGTCATCTTTTAGGTCCCTCACAGCTCCAAGATTGGATGAATCTGTGATTCTCACTTGAGGTGCTCCACGGGGAGAAAACAGACCTTAGAAGAATCTGGCAGGGGTGGGGTCAGGTGTCAGCTGATAGCTCGAGGAGGCCTCATGGCTTCCATGATGTTAGACCGACACATTTGCAAGAAACAATAGGCAAACTGAGGTCGTGGGAAGAGAAGTGATGTGCCCAAGGCCGCTTAGTGAATGAGCAAGTGGCAGAGTTGGAGTTCTGTTCCCAGGTGCCAGCTCTCACCGGAGAATGTGAGAGGGAGCTGCAGCTTCACGAGGGCCATGTCCTGCTCTCTGGGGGACGTGATGTTGGGCTCGATGATGAAGATCTTGGCCACAGGCAGGGATGGGAAGTTGCCCAGTTTGTCTGAGCCGGCCCTCACCTTCCAGTTGGACACATGGAGATGCTGCCTGGGGACGGAGACAGTGCAGTTCAAGTCTGAGCCAAGCATGAGGAGGCTTTGCCAGAGGCTGGGTCCCCAGGGTCCTGGGGAGTGGAGTGCTGGCTGCCCCTGCCTTGGGAGGTAATGATGGTGAGGGCAGGGGTGGTGGAGGAGGGCCAGTCTGAGGAATCGTCTACCACAGGTCAAATTCTAAAGGGGAATTTGATCCTTTTCCCTGGTGAAACCTGCCCAAAGAAACTTCTAACTGGAGGGCTGGGGAAGGGGCTGTCCCCAGTGCCTGAGCTCTGGGTCCTGACACTCTCTCCTCCAGTGCTTTTTACTGGCTCTGCTACTCATGTGGTACTTGCACTTGTCTTCCTTCCGACACCAGACACAGCTGAGTGTGCAGGAGTGATTTTCCAGGGAAAGGTTTATAGCTTTTGTCAGATTCTCCAAAAAGGTTAAAAATCACAGGCCTACACTGTGTGCTCCTCCAAGGCAGTGATGGAGTCTAATGCATGAGGGTACCTAGTACCTAGTAGGTACTCATAGGTGTTGAATGAATGAATGAACGAATGAATGAATGAATGAATGATGGTGAAGAGGACCTGGAGCGATCTTTCCCCAGAGGTATGGGCAGTCCTGTCTCTACTGGCCTGTAAGAGGATCTATCCTTTTTTTAAAAGTTTCTAAATATAATGAAGGAGTGGCAGTGACTCTGGACCTGGAACCCCTTCCTGGAAGACTGGCAAAAAGGGAGAGAGTTCTCAGGACTCCAGGCAGATGAGGAGAGCTTTTGTGCCGTGAATGATATGGGGGTAGAGGGAGGACACTGGGTACCTGGTGGCTTCCCACCTGGAAGGGGAGAGGTCAGCCTTGGTGACTAGCTCTGCTCAGACCCCCAAGGCCTAACAAAGGACATCATGTCCAGTGTCTCACTGGGGTGGCCACACCCTGGAGCATGGTCTTTAGGGGGAGGGGTGGGGTGAGAGAGGGCATCAGAAACCAAGTTGGGAGACAGGGGACCCAGGCACTCAGGCCTCTCTGTGGCTCTGACCCCCGGGGCGCCCTCGTGTGGGCCTTACCGGAAGCAGTGGGCCGCCGTGAGGATCCAGTGCGGGTCCAGGATGCTTCCTCCACAGATGTGTTGTTTGTTATACTGGATGCTGACCTGCCAAGGCCAAGAATCCACAGAGGCCACCTCCCCACCCACCACCCGAGGGACCTTCAGGCTCTCTCCGCAGGCTGGGCTCAGTAGGAAGGAGGGAGAAAGCAGGAATCAGACTCTTGCGAGTGGGGACTGCCTCCCCTTAGAGCCCCCAGTCTATCCTGAGCAGGGCCCTTAGGACTGGGACCGGGGGCTGGGTCGGGGTGGGAGGACCACGCCAATTTTGAATTATTCACAGGGAGACATTGAGTGTCCCAGACCACAGGCTTTCCCCCAATCTCCCTCTCCTTTTTTTTTTTTTTTCAGCTTTGTTTGAGTTTAGGAGTTGATATTGTGAACATGGGCGTGTCCATTGTGCCAGCGTTCATGACCTTCAAACTAAACAGGGATGCAGAATTATGAAAGTCCCGCCCAAAGGGGTGTCCCCAGCTCTTCCTACTGAGTAACAGTAAACAGACACCCACAGGCTGCTTTGGGATTGGAGAGTGGGAAGAATGTTCCAGAAATGGATCTTCCCATCCTGAACTCACCTTTCTCCAAGTCCCTTCCCCCTGCTGAGAGAGTCTCCCAATTTGACATCCTGTTCCCTCTTTCACATCCCACTCTCCTGGCTCTCACATCTGACTCGCAAACTCTTAAAAAAACCCTCCAGTTCCACCTCCCCGTCCTGTTCTCAGCCTCTCCAATCCTTCTGGCAGTCGCTGCCACAGTGGTGGTTCTAAGGGGGAAAGGCTACCACCCTTTTTGGGCCTATGCCTGGCAGGGGCTTTTCAAATACCATCTAATTCCAAACACTGTTTTCTACATGTCACCTCACTCCCCCACTCAAAGCCCCTTAGCATCCCCCTTTGTCTGTAGGGAAGAGTTTAAATTCCCCCTTCTGGCAGCCTTCTGCTGTCCTTATATAAAGTTTCTGTCTAGCCAAATCGATCTGCTGCTAGCTCCCTAAAAAGTCTTTCTGTTTTTGCTCCAGGAAGGGCCTGTCCCTGAGAGGCTGTCTCCTCTCCTGTTTATCTAGATCACTGATCATTCAGCAAATTTGAATTGTGTGCCTACAGTGTCTCAAGGATGCTGGGAAGAGAGTGGTGGACAAGACAGAGAGATGGACATGGTCCCTCCCTCCCTGGAGCCTACAGTTCATTCTGTGATGTTTAGCCTGGGCACTTCCTCCAGGTCACACAGTCCCTGGGGATTTTCCTCTCTTGGCATTTCCACAGCCTGCCTGGGTGTTGGCCAGCTTTTCTTGTTGACGTGGTTCGGTTTTTGTCTTCTCAGTGAGACAGAAGCCTCCTCAAGGGAGGGTCTGTGGCTTAAGCCTCTTTGTGACTCCAGGGCTTTTCAGCTTAGCACGTTGAGTGATGTGAACATTCATTCATTCATTCATTGACCAGCCACCATGGGTCAGCCCTCACTCACTAGGTATCGTGGGGGTCACATGATAATGACTAAGAGTCTTAGCATCCAACAAGGAAGCATATACACTGCTAAACTGCAAAGGCAGCGAGGATGACCTTTCTCCTCTAAGGCGGCCCAGTTTCTGGCCATCTTGCCAGGCTCTGCTCGGTTCTCCCATGAGGCTGGTGGGATGAGCAGGGCTACAGTGCTTGTTTTGTCTTCTGATCTCCTCTCAGAGCTAGGGGGTCTCCCGGGATCCTCTTGGGTAGTCGGACTGAAGGGCTTCTTGGGAAGATGAACTTAAGAGAGGTCAGGTGAATTACTCAAGGTCACCCTGGAAGCCAGTGGACCTGGTGCCCAGGTCTCCTGCCCCTCCCCCCGCCCCACCCCAGGTGCAGCTCTCTCTGAAGCATGTCAGCCGGGACCACTGCTCAGCTTGGTACTTCCTGCACGTGGCCTTGCACCTCTCTCTTTGCTCAGCCATTAGCTCCTGAGGACAGAGGCCTGGCAGTGCTGATACATTCTAACCGTTCGACGAATCTTTGCTAAATGGGATGTGGGTAATCAGATCTTGGACAGATGAGCTGACTGTGACAAAGGAGGTTATGTGGGCCCTGGCCAGGGGGGGGAGGGGGTGGAAGTCCAGTCCTGCCCTTTCTGGTTTTCCTACTCTCTCTCCTGGGTCTCCGCCCAGGTTGTGGGACTGAGCATGGACAGTAGGAAGGAGTTCTTACTGTCAACCACTTGAAGGAACGTTACCTACAAGCCCAAGGCCAAGGGAGTAAGGTTGGGACAAAACAGCGTGACACCTGGAGTCTGAGGGATTTAAGAATGAGGATGAAGTTCTTCCCTGCTTATTGCTGGCCCAGGACCCAAACCCTCAGAGATGGGGCGTACTCACCAACGCACTGCAGGGAAACCAGGGAGCCTGAGAGACAGGAGCTGGAAGGGAGACACAGGCGTCCTGTGGTTTCTGCTTGTCCCTTGGCTGGGAGGCAGGGACTCAGGTCTCCCAGCACTATTGATTAAAGTCCCCTCCCAGGACCCGGGAAATACGGAACCTGAATGGTGGGGCTGTATAGGCACCGTACTTTCACCCAGTTCAGTGCGATTTAATGCAATTGGATTCTACAGCACTACTGATAAGCATCTACTACGTGCTGGGCCCTGCCTGAGTCACAGCCCACCCCGGGCTCTTGGCAGCCTGAGATGGAATAGAGCAGAGGCTGGGGCAGTGTCTGCTGTACTGCGGGCTCTCCAAACAGAAGAGGAATGGGATTTCGATGAAATTCCAGGCAAATGATCATTCTGCTCCTCTTCCTATCCTTTTCAAGATTTACTCTTTGATGAATAAGCAGCCCTCAGCAGCATCCCTGAATGCTAAGAAGCCAGCATCCTCTCTGAGTCACTCTGCTGCAGGGTGACAGATTTCCTGGAGATGCCGGGCTCTGACTCGGGGTGGTGGGCACGGGAGTGGTGCATTGACAGAGGCCATGCAGCTTCTCCTCTGGAGAGTTGGAAATGTGGGGAGGGCTTACTCTGGCCTGGAGGAGAGGCAGGAAGGACAAAGTGGCCTTTGGAATCTTGCCTCTTGGGCTTAATAGGGAACATAAGGCCATAGGAAACAAATTTGGTTTTCTTAATTGACTGATGAAAGGCCAACAGCTTGTGGACAGCACACTTTGTCCAGCTGCTCCTTGTATTAAAACAAAGAGTCAATACAGAAAACCTCTCAGAAATGTGATGCTCTAGCTTTTGGTATCCGACAGTCTGCCTGGCCAGGAGTTCTTTTTGTTGTCTGGCTTAAGTTTGCCTTGCTAAGTCTGTTCAGGGTGGGCTGGCTGCAGCCCCGATGGCATCGTCCACATGTGAGCCTTTGTGGGCCAGGGGTGCCCTCTCACTTACTCATTTGAGTTTTGCACCTGAAGCTCCTGCATGTTCTCTGTGATTTTGACAACATCCAGGTCTTGGGCTGGGCCAATCTCCACGGCTCTGAAGGTGGGTTTGCTGCTCATGTTGGGAGGGAAAGAGAGGGAGGGAGAGATGTGAGCTGGGGCAGGAGTTTAGACCAAGAGGGTAGGAGTAGTCCCCACTCCCAGGAGAGGGGGCAGCAGAGACTTCTGGGTACGGCGTGGCAGGGAGTGGAGGCGGCCTTGGTCAATGAGGGTGGTGACTGCTTTGCTAGATGACAAGGGATGGTCCCTTGGCATCCCAGGATTCAGCCCTGGGCACAGTGCTGATGTGGACTTGCTTTCTCAGGCAGGGAAGCCTGGTCCTGAACCCAGAGCCCTGGACAGATGTTACGGATGTCCTTTTATAACTCCCAGGTCTGTCCCTATTCCAAATGTCCCGCGGTTTCTTCTGGTTCACAGCGAGGGGAACAAGGAGGCAAAGGAACCAGGTTAGCTCTCCCCTCACCTTGGAGGGAACTGAATGTGGATATGTGGCTCTCCAAACAAGGCATCTGGTCTAAATTTGGTAGTGGGGTACATTTATGGTCCCTTTGGAGGTAGGGCAGGCCAAGATCAGGCTTCACATGCATCCAGACAAACATTTCTCTCATTTGGACCACTCTCCCTCTTCCTCTCCTCTAATCCATGCTTGTCTTTATCAAACCTCGGGTGTAAGTCTTCCCTCCTCCAGGAAGGTTTCCCTGATTAATCCCATCTTTCTGATGGTACCTGTACTGAATCTGCCTCTTTCCCATCTCTTCTATCCTTCCCCATCCAGCCATGCTATACAGAGCTAGTATAAACTCTGTATGCAGGCATGGGTCAACCTGAGGCACTGGCTGACTGGCACATTCTCACATTCCCAGCCAGGAATCTGGCACTACCTGGATGACCCAAGCATGGCACCTGGAAGACTGAAGTCTAGCAGTGTGGGGTTTTGTGCTGAGAGCCCTCAGGACTGAGGTTCTTGTCCTGGCTCTGACACTAGCTTGCTATGTACCCTTGGTAGGTCATATTCCCTCTCTGGGTCTCTCTAAGCCTCAGTTTTCCTCTGTATAAAATGATGGGTGGACCAGATGATCTCTAGAGTCCTTCCCACATTGAGCCATCTAGGGTTTTGTGGTCCTGGGACAAAAAGGGCCTCCTAGCCAGGGAAATCTGCGACCCAGAAGGAGGGATCATGGTGGAAATGGACATTCCCAGGAGAGTTAGCCTCTGTTTACCAGTTACATCCTGATGAATAATCCTGACCAGCTTTGATCTTGTAGAGCTTAAGAGAGAGATGGCTTGGTGCCTTAAAGAGCTCCAGAAGGACAGAAATTGCAGGAGCCTTTTACCTTAAGAGCCCCTGGAGACACCCTGGTTTCATAATCAAGCTGCAGCCTGCTATGCTGGTACAGCTGACGCTGCAGTTGGCTGGACTGCAGTAGGGAGGAGGGGAGGCTGCAGCCAGAAGGCTGGGCTGGGGTGGCTGCTGGGGGAGGGGAAACAGCAGGGACAGGACGTGCCTTCCCAGCTCTCCTTGAAAATGAAGGTGGTAGGGTATCCTTTTCAGCGGGTACTGGATGTTGCACCCCATGGAGGGCAGAGAGCAGGAGAAGCCTGATAACCAGACAGCAGAAGGGGCAAATAGGTCTGATGGATCAGTAATGGCTGCCTGCAGCACTTATTGAAAAAGGACCTTGAGGCTGCTCTAGGGATTGATGGAAGCGGGTTCTGTGACTGATAGATGAGGTCTGCTTAAGATTTATCATTTCTACCTAGTCTCTGCGTCCAGTGTCTCAGGATCCTGAAGTTGGGGGCTTGCCAGGAAGAGATTATCCCCTGTGCAACTGAATTCATGGGTTCTTTTCTATCCTCTCCAGTTAGGCTGTGAGTGATCAACTGTCTCCCCTCCCCTCCCTTTATAAATGAAACCTCCAGAGAAGAGAGAATTACCCAACCGAGAAACAGAGATGCTTCTGATGCCCAGGAATTAGGGAATCTTGGGCACAAATGCCAGCCCTCTCCCTCCCAGCTACCATCCAAGCAAGTTACTTACCTTCTTTGAACCTACTTCTAAAATAGATAGAATAATAACTACCTTTCTGGTTTTTGCCAGGATCAAATGAATATAAATACGTAATGCTGATTACCCTTCTTATATCCTTTTTCATACACTGAAGATTTAAAACTGCTTTTGAAATTTGCTGAGAAAGCTGAGATTGCTGATGAAGGCCCAGTGAAATCAGGTTCATTTAAACTAAATTTTAACCAATGGGACTTTGAATAAGTAAATAAGACTTTTGTATTCTGGGGCAGGGACAGCGACTTGCCAAGCCAAGAAGGAGTGAGGATTGAGGAGTAAAGGAAAGGAAAGGATTGCAAAGGAGCTTGAACTGTGTGTGTGCGTGGGGGGGTGGCAGTGGGGGTGGGGGAGGGGTGGGGCAGATATCCTCTCTCTGGTGCCTCTTAACCATCCTATGAGGTTGGTATTGCTTCCCCCAGTAACTCTTTTTTTTCTTTTTTCTTTTTTTTTTTTTTGCGGTACGCGGGCCTCTCACTGCTGTGGCCTCTCCCATTGCGGAGCACAGGCTCCGGACGCGCAGGCTCAACGGCCATGGCTCACGGGCCCAGCCGCTCCGCGGCATGTGGGATCTTCCCGGACCGGAGCACGAACCCGTGTCCCCTGCATCGGCAGGCGGACTCTCAACCACTGCGCCACCAGGGAAGCCCCCCCCAGTAACTCTTGAACATGTTGAGGCTTAGAAGATTTAACTTCATGCTGCTCATAAGGGAAAGTGCCTCAAAAGCAGCTCTGACTCCAATACCTATACTTTTAAGGAAAGAGGGAGGAAGGAGGAAGGAAGGAGAGGAAAAGGGGAAAGAGGAAGGAAGAAAGAAAGGGAGAGAGGTCATGGGGTGAGGTGACAGCCTCCAGAGCCTTGGGCTGGGTACCTGTCATAGCCCATCTGCCCACAGGCTGTCTTGGCCAGAGCTTCTGTGAAGTTGTCGAAACAGGCGGAGGCCCAGTTCTTTGTGGCCAGGTCCAGCACCTTCAGGGTGGATCGGTCGCTGGAGAGGCGGACTGGAAGGGGAGGAACCCGGGTCAGCTCAGGGCTGGGACCCATTTGGCCTATCTCCCACAGAATTCATCATGTGACCAGCCCAAACCGGTAGCCCAAACCCTACCAGGAACTGGGGAGCATCACAGAACACCAACCCTTTCAACCTCAAGGGAAGTTCCTCCATTTGGCTTTGCCAGATTGAGTCTCATTCTGACGGTAGCTAGGGTGACCAGATGTCCTGGGGACAATCTCCATTTTGACCTTTGCCTTGGCATAATTATTAATAGCTCTTTATATGTATAAGTTTTGATGATGTATTACATGGCTTCCCTACCCATAGTTCACACAGCTTGCCTAGCCTGGGAAAACTTCGCAAAGAGGAATGTTGCTCTTTTTCCATGTAAGGTCAGAGAGGGGAGTGCTATTGGCAGTAGGGTGGCAGGGGCCATAGGCATTTGACTTCTGATAAAAAAGAGCAAATACACAGGAAGTTACTCAGCCTTGCCCCACAGAAGCCCCCATCACCCGTGTCCTGGGCTGTCTTTTCTTTTCAGAGCCCAAGTAATAGGTGGATCAAGTTGGGCTAGAACAGTCCAAGAAAGAACATGGGTTTTTTTTTTTTTTTTTTTTTTTTTTTTTTTTTTTTGGCGGTACGCGGGCCTCTCACTGTTGTGGCCTCTCCCATTGCGGAGCACAGGCTCCGGACGTGCAGGCTCAGTGGCCATGGCTCACGGGCCCAGCCGCTCCGCGGCATGTGGGATCTTCCCGGACCGGGGCACGAACCCATGTCGCCTGCATTGTCAGGCAGACTCTCAACCACTGCGCCACCAGGGAAGCCCAGAACATGGGTTTTTATGTTTGAAACATCTTAATATTCTTTGAAGGACCCAGCTCAGTCTTGTTCCATAATGTGTTACCATAAACACTTACCTAATGAATAGAGGGATCAATAGCTGGCTAACGGCCTTAATGGTCTCTTTCTAGTCCCCTTGAAATAATAGACTTCAGAGAAAGGAGGGAACTCCCCAAGGTCATTCCATTCAGCACCCAGGAGCAGCAGGAATGGGGCAGGCTCAGTTACAATTTCCTGTCCCCTCTGGCCCACATTTGTTCATCAAAATTTACTGAGTGTTTGCATGTCAAGTATTGGGGACCTAGTAGACAAGACATGATCCTGTTTTTAAGAACCTTACAACGGGGAAGGAAAGTGACTAGTCTAGTCAGGTGGCAGATGTTGTGCAGTGGACCAAGGGGACCTGAGTCGACTTCCTGCCCTTACCACTCCCCTGGCCCCACAGCCCCTAGACTCACCTGTCACTGGAGGCCCATCGGGGAATTTCTTGACACAGTGCTGCTCATCCTCCCCTGAGGCACAGTCCTGCTGGCCATCACACAACTGCCCCCTCGAGATGAAGTGGACGGGCTGCCCGCAGAGGAAGTAATTGTCCAGAACCACCTTGACTGTAAGGCAAGGGCAGGGAGGGGCAGAGAGGGCTGACGGTCAAGCAGGCAGCCCAGGGGCAGGAGAGATTGTTTCCCTGAAAACATGCTGGGCCTAGAGACAGGCAGATGTGGGTTCCAGGCCCAGTTCTGTCACTTAGGAGCTGGTGTTCTTGGTCCTGAGCCTCAGTTTCCTCATCTGTAAAATGGAGATAATAACACCTGTCCCTATCCCTAAAGATGGCTGAGGAGTCAATCAAGATCATGTGTGGGGAGCAATTTAGAAACAGTCCCCACGAGCCTCTCAACCCCAAGTGCTGGCACAGTGCCTCTGTGGATGGAGAAGACAGCACTGGGCCTGGAGTCTGAAGACCCGAGTGCTGGCTCTGCCACGTACTGTGTGAATTTAGACCAATCGCTTCCCCTTTCTGGGCCTCACAGGGTTGCAGAGAACATTTGATGAGCTGGTGGTTGTGAAAGTGTCTCATCACTATCAAGTGCAGTTCTAGGATTTGGTGTTTTTATATGGGGTTGAAAGACCCATTAGGAGGTTGGTGTTTTGCTTTGTTTTTGTCTTCTGCCTCCTGCCTTCAAGATTCTATTGCTCCTTTGCTGTCTTAGATGATGGGAAGGAGTCTAATGTTTTTAAGTCCTCAGAAAATGCACTATAGTTTTGGAAGTTTTAGCCACGGCAATCAGAGAAGAAAAAGAAATAAAAGGAATCCAAATCGGAAAAGAAGAAGTGAAACTGTCACTGTTTGAAGATGACATGATACTATACATAGAGAATCCTAAAGATGCTACCAGAACCTACTAGAGCTAATCAATGAATTTGGTAAAGTAGCAGGATAGAAAATTGATGCACAGAAATCTCTTGCAATCCTATACACTAATGACAAAAAATCTGAAAGAGAAATTAAGGAAACACTCCCATTTACCATTGCAACAAAAAGAATAAAATATCTAGGAATAAACCTACCTAAGGAGACAAAAGACCTGTATGCAGAAAACTAGAAGACACTGATAAAAGAAATTAAAGACGATACAGACAGATGGAGAGATATACCATGTTCTTGGATTGAAAGATTCAACATTGTGAAAACGGCTATACTACCCAAAGCAATCTACAGATTCAGTGCAATCCCTATCAAACTACCAATGGCATTTTTCACAGAACTAGAACAAAAAATTTTACAATTTGTATGGAAACACAAAAGACCCCGAATAGCCAAAGCAATCTTGAGAAAGAAAAATGGAGCTGGAGGAATCAGGCTTCCTGACTTCAGACTATACCACAAAGCTACAGTAATCAAGACAGTATGGTACTGGCACAGAAGCAGAAATATAGATCAATGGAACAGGATAGAAAGCCCAGAGATAAACCCACGCACATATGGTCACCTTATCTTTGATAAAAGAGGCAAGAATATACAATGGAGAAAAGACAGCCTCTTCAATAAGCGGTGCTGGGAAAACTGGACAGCTACATGTTAAAGAATGAAATTAGAACACTTCCTAACACCATACACAAAAATAAACTCAAAATGGATTAAAGACCTAAATGTAAGGCCAGACACTATCAAACTCTCAGAGGAAAACATAGGCAGAACACTCTATGACATAAATCACAGCAAGATCCTTTTTGACCCACCTCTTAGAGAAGTGGAAGTAAAAACAAAAATAAACAAATGGGACCTAATGAAACTTAAAAGCTTTTGCACAGCAAAGGAAACCATAAGCAAGACTAAAAGACAACCCTCAGAATGGGAGAAAATATTTGCAAATGAAGCAACTGACAAAGGATTAATCTCCAAAATATACAAGCAGCTCATGCAGCTCAACAGCAAAAAAACAAACAACCCAATCCAAAAATGGGCAGAAGACCTAAATAGACATTTCTCCAAAGAGGATATACAGATCGCCCACAAACACATGAAAGGATGTTCAACATCACTAATCATTAGAGAAATGCAAATCAAAACCACAATGAGGTATCACCTCACACAGGTCACAATGGCCATCATCAAAAAATCTACAAACAATAAATGCTGGAGAGGGTGTGGAGAAAAGGGAACCCTCTTGCATTGTTGGTGGGAATGTAAATTGATACAGCTACTATGGAGAACAGTATGGAGGTTCCTTAAAAAACTACAAATAGAACTACCATATGACCCAGCAATCCCACTACTGGACATGTACCCTGAGAAAACCATAATTCAAAAAGAGACATGGGCTACAATATTCATTGCAGCGCTATTTACAATAGGCAGGACATGGAAGCACCCTAAATGTCCATTGACAGATGAATGGATAAAGAAGTTGTGGCACATATATACAATGGAATATTACTCAGGCATAAAAAGAAACAAAATTGAGAGTTATTTGTAGTGAGGTGGGTGGACCTAGAATCTGTCATACAGAGTGAAGTAAGTCAGAAAAAAAACAAATACTGTATGCTAACACATATATATGGAATCTAAAAACAATGATTGTGATGAACCTAGGGACAGGACAGGAATAAAGATGCAGACATAGAGAATGGATTTGAGGGCACGGGTGGGAAGGGTAAGCTGGGAGGAAGTGAGAGAGTAGCATTGACATATATACACTACCAAATGTAAAATAGTTGGCTAGTGGGAAGCAGCCGCATAGCACAGGGAGATCAGCTTGGTGTTTTGTGACCACCTAGAGGGATGGGATAGGGAGGGTGGGAGGGAGACGCAAGAGAGAGAGGATATGGGGATATATGTATATGTATAGATGATTCACTTTGTAATACAGGAGAAACTAACACAACATTGTAAAGCAATTATACTCCAATAAAGATGTTAAAAGCAAAGAAAAAATCGTAAAAAAAAAAAAAAAAAGTCCTCAGGGAACAGATATTTCCATACTTTCCAAACTGTCCTGGCTCCTCCTGCCTGACTGAACTGTTCTCCCTTGGCCTGAAGCTCCCCTCTGCAGCCCAGCATCACCACTGGCCGACCCTAGGAGTGGTGGTAACAAGTCTGACATGGCCCTGCTTATCACTGCTAAGCGCTTTCCTTGCATTGTCACCTGGAATCCTGACAACAACTTTAGGAGCCAGGTGCCATTATGAACTCCCATTACAAATAAAGAAATGGAGGTTTAGAGAGTTAGGGTTTATTTCCCAAGGCCACTTAGCAGTCAGGTGTTAGAGCCAGGATTTTGATCAGTGTCTGTCTAGTTCTAAGGCTCTTTGCTGCCTCTCCGCACCTTCCCTGAAGGAGCTCAAAATGTGATCTTATGGCCCCGATGCTCCTGGTTTGAGAAGCAAGGGAGAAAGAGCAGGTCGGTCAGATATTTCCTGGACTTTCAGAGTTTGGTTCATGGTCAGGAGCCTGGGTGAAGAGGGGTCCCTTCTGCCTCCTGGGGTGAAGCCAGGACACAGCGTCACCAGTTGAGCCCCCAGAAGCCAAAAGGTTGAGGGAGCCCAGCCCAGGATGGAAGTTCACATTACCTCCTCTGGTTGCAGAACCTGGGGGTCCCGGGTTGGAAGCTGCACAGGGCCTTCTGAGACAGGGAGAGCCCGACTCTAAATTATGTACTTGTACCTGCCTTGGATCACCCTGAACCTGGCCCTGTCTTCCCTCTCCACTATGGCAGGGCACGTGCTCAGAGTAGGCAGGCTCATCTTGATATTAGTCTGAGCCAAACTGGCCTAGGACAGTAAATCTGCTGCTGCTGCACACCCACCACCGCTTTGGGCCAGCCAAGGTCAAGAGGAATGATTTGCAGTTATCTGCATCTCACGTACTGATAGGGAGCTCAGGGACCTGGGTGGTGTTTGTGTTGTGTATCTGCATTTCCACCACCACGAAGTAGAAGTGGACCTGCCCAGTCAGGGCTTGGGGACCTGTCCTAGCCCTGTCCTCGACTGCCACACCCCCTCTCTGCCTCAGTGCCCAAGTGGAGAATGAGGCGTTGGATGATCTCTGAGCATCCTCCAACGAGTTGAAGGCTGCTGCAGGCTCCTGGAAGGCCGTCCTGGCCTGGTGAGCAAACACGTGGCCTCGGCCACATCTCTACACACTTTGTGATGACCTACACTTTTGCACAACTTGGTTTTTATCCAGTTACTTTACGCTCGTTACCTCATTGGTTCTCTGATATCCCTCTGAGGGAGGCAGGATGTTTTACAGTTGAGGAGACTGAGGTTAAGAGAGGTCGAGGGACTTACTCAAGGTCACATAGCAGCAAGAAGGGGCAGCGCCGGGATCCCCGACCCAGGTGTCCTGATTCCTAGTCTGGTCCCCTCAGCCCTACTTCCTGCGTGAAAGCTGCGGTCAGTAGCCTGCTGTGACTATGGGGGTGGGTGAAGATGGGGACTCAGTTACAGGATGTGTGGGCTGAAAAGGGAGGGACTGTGGGAATCGGGGCTCGCTCAGTTTACTCTTCTTTGCCCCAGAGTGGCCTGCCTGGGATAACAGGGGGTCTCAGGCTCCTGCCATGGTGAAGCCAGAGCTCAAGGTGGGGAGAGGTGCTGTCTGCCTGGGCATCTTCCCCGATGCGTCCTCCCTGTTGCCCTCCTCATAAGCAGACATGCTGCCTGCTCCTCCCAGCAGGGCTGCGGATCCACCCCGCTCTCTGTCTGCAGACTTGGGGCGGAGCAGGCAGGGGGCCTGGCTGCTGTGCCATTGCCTGAGTGGGTTTGTAACTGGTGCAAACTGTGCTTTCCCCGCAGAAGAAATCATCTGGGATAGAATCCATCTGGGTAGATGGGGGCTGAGTTCATCTCCCTCTCACTCTGAGAGGAAGGCTCCCTTCAGAGCAGGGGTGGATACAAAGCTCTATGCAGATCACCTGGCCTTGACTCTGCTGGGGTGGGGAGCGCTCTGAGGTGAGGGCAGGGGAGGGGTGGGTGGGAGCTGCCACTTGCTGTAGGGGTGGACGGGGGGCAGCAAGGCGGCATGGGGGCCGGGGTGAGGGCTGCCACTTACTGAGGACAGCCACGGTCATGATGATCAGCAGGCTCAGCAGTGCTGCGATGATGGGGATCCCCACCTTTCTGAAGGTCTCCAGGGAGGTGCGGGATTTGCGCAGGGGGGTGACATCTGTGAGGGGGAGGGGAAGAGCCTGCAGTCAGTACTCGGAGACCACCCCTGCCAAGGCCCACAGCTTCCCCACCCTCTGGCCCCTGGTGCGGAGCCCAGGAAAACTTTGGGGACCGTTTTGGTTGATGCTGGGGTTATTCCTGCAGACTAGGCTTAGCTTCCTCAGCATAGGGGCCCCCTACCTCCTTTCACTTACCCGGGCGTGTCCCTCTTGCACAGGTGCTCCGCTAGCCCATGGCACCTTCTCTTTGTCTTGACAGCCTGTTCTAGGATGTTTCATTCTGTCCAGCCTGACCTGCGTCTGTCCCAGGAGAGGCACGTACCCTTTCCCTTTACTATCATGTATCCTCTTTCCTGACTTGTCTTTTGATTAAACTGTAAGCTCCAGGAGGGCGGGGGCTGCCAGCACAGTGTGTGCTTAGTGGAAGCTTAATAAATACTTGTGAATGAAGGTGACCGAATGGCCTTCATCTCCAACTCAGTTCAACACACAGCTAGTCCCTAGAAAGGTCCTGTCTTTAAGGAGATTCCAATTTGGGGGAAGAGGCAAACAGGGGCACAATTGCCAGTACCACCAGACACCATCAAGACACTTAAATGGGTCTTTCTAGGTGGAGATGGGAGAGGGAGGAGTGGGTCCAGCTTGGTGAAGGCCTGGGTGTTGGGAACTGTGAGCTGCTGGCGTGCCTGGGAGGTAAGGTGGGTAAAAGCATGTTTTGGAAGCAGGGCTGGCAAAGCCAGCTTGTGGAGAGTCTTGACTATCATGCTAAGGGATTTGGATTTTATCCTGAGGGCAGTGAGGGACCATGGAAAGCTTTTAAGCAGCAGAGAGATATGATCACATGAATATTTAGAACTATGACTCTTTCATCAGGGAGGAGATGGACTAGAACAAGAGTCTGGGGTTCGGGAGACCAGGAGGGACCTATTGATGTCTAAAACAGAGGCAGTAATAACTATATTGTCCACTTCACATGGCTATCCAAGGAGATGGAACATGGCAAGGCTTTAAAAGATTAAATTCTCACCAAGTATCAGGGATAGGCTCTTTGGTGTCCCCTCTCCTTGCAGGCAATAAGCTGGGGAGGTGCCACGGGGACTTCTCCAGGGAGAGCTAGGGCAGGAGTTATAGCAACCCTGAGAATCCCTGGAAAGCAGTAGGCCAGCTCTCCTCCCCCTCATCTGCACATGGCTTTCTCCTTTACCTGCATCCAATTGTTCTTCAGATGTCACTTTCTTACTGAGGCCTTCTTTGACCTCCCTATTTAAAATACAATCTTCCAGTATTTCCTATCCTCCTTCCCTGTTTTATTTTTTCAAAGCATTCATCACCTCTAATGTACTGTATATTTTACATATTTTGTATATCATCTAGCCCCTTCCAACCCTGCCTGAAATGAAGTCTCTAGGAAGATGGGGATTTTTGTCTGTTTTGTTCACTGCTGAGTCCCTGGTGCCTAGAACAGTGCCTGGCCCCTAGTAGGAACTCAAAAAATATGTCAAGTGAATAAACGGTTTACTCTTTGCTTGTTCTCTTCAGCACATCCCTTCTGCCTTTCTTACAGGTCTCATTTTATTCTTTCTGGAATGATGGCTAGTTATGTTTCTGTCTCTATGTCATTCCTCAGCTGTTCAAAAGCAGAGAATGGCACCCTGCCAGAGACTGGTGCCCAGTAAGTGCGGATATCATTGGATGTGTTGATAGGGAAAGCGTAGGAAACTCTATGTTTCCTCAATAGGGAGAGGTTGAACCTCAGACCCAGAGCTCTGGCCCTAAGGATGTGGGTTGGTATTGCCTGTTATTATCAGGACCTGGCAACAGAGTAGGTTATTAATAATGTCGTCGGATATTGTTTTTAAAGTTCCAGCAGTGAGTGTTCAGCATTGTCCTCTTTCCTGCGGCCATGGACATGGAGACATTCTCTTCATTCATTCATGCATGATTTCTTCATTGAGCACCTACGTCTGGGGATAAAAGGTTGGCTTGTTTTCCCAGAAGTGAATGACTTATTGGGAGTCCTTTGATGAGTTCCCTTGTCCAGGGCCCAATGTCTCTGCCTCCCTGATGTTCTCACGGAGAACATCATCAGGAAGCGAAGGGTTTTCTTGGTTTATTGTCTATAAAGTTTATTGTTTATAAAGTTAACCAACCCGCTGAGCTATGAATAGCCTCCTTGCCTGCCACTGTTCCTTCCTCCAGCCTGTCCTGCCCAATGCTGCCAGACAGACATATTGCTCTCATCCCATCACATCTCTGCTCCAGAACCCTCAAGGGGTCCCCATGACTTCTGTCTCTGGACCACCCTCTTCTCTGGGCTTTCAAAGGCAGTGTAATTTGGCTTCCCTCTCCCAGCCAAATGGACTTCCCACTGCTAGTCCTCGCCAGCCCCATTTCCACAGGAGCAGTTTCACTCCCTGGTCCTTGCACAACCTGAAATCATTCTTAACCTCAGAATCTTCACTTGGCACTGATTTCTCCCTCCCGAGCTCCCTTAATTGTTTTCTGGTTTGGCTGTTCCCAGGCTTACTCAGGTGGTGGAGCCCTTGAATGCCTAGTGTTCTTTGGGGACACCACGGAATATTGATATATTAAATTCCAAAGTAGAAACTAGGCATTGTTTTACCTGCTGAAGATTATATTGTTTGTGATCTTTATTAACTCGTGACCCTGAAATAAATAAGCTGCCAAAGTAAGTGGGATTGGTCATCTCCTTATGAAGCTGTCGTATTAATTTGTCTTTGCTCACTCGTTTTGCTGATCAGGTTATCAGGCATAGGTATCAATGGTTTAAAAAAATGGAACAGGAGGAAAAAAACCCCCTATATTTGGGAATACTTCATCTATTAACTTATTTTTCTCTGGTAAGTCAGGCAAACACTGCCATGTTCTATTCTACCAGTGAAAACACCTTTGTCCAGCTTGTTCCTTGGCAGCACGGTCAGACTGTAAACTCCATGAGGGTAGGGACTTTGGCTGTTATATTTACTGCTGTAGTCCAGTGTCCAGCCCAGGGCCTACCCCGTGCAGGCACTCACAGTATTGTTGAAGGGATGAGAGAATAAGTAACTGAATGAATGAATTAGAAAATCACTGCTGTTGGCGTTTTAGGTTTGATGGTTCTATTTCCCCAGAGACCATGCCTCCTACTTCTAGAATGAATCCTGGAGATGACACTTGCTTGATACATGTTTGGTGAATGGTGGATGGATGTCTCCCGTAGCATTTAGCACTTGGAGGTGGTGGTGAGGACCATGCAAGAGGGGTTTAGTATCTACTTGGTAACTGAGTGAAACTGAGATAGACAAAGGAAAGCCAGACCTGAGCTTACCGAGGCTGTTCAGGGGTTGACCGCTGTCAGGTTCCTGTAATTGAAGGAAAAACAGTCAGTGAGTTGAGTGAGGGAACCTCTCAGGCTGGGGTTAAGAGCCCAGGAAAGGGCTCTTATCTGCATTCCCTTCTCCCTGCTGAGTCTAAGGTGGGGGGCTCTATGATATCTAAATAATTTATTTAAAATATAAAATTCAGTTATTCATCTAAATGACCTGATACAACAGGTTTACTAATTGTAGCAACTAGTTAGCAATTGAAAAACAACTGGCTGCTGGACTGTTGTGTGTATTGCTGAGTTTCTTAAGATGGTTCTGCTCTCCTGTCTGTTTTTGTCAATTATTTGCCTACTTTGATAGATATTGTAGTTCTGTAAAAACTTGAACGAACACTTCACCAAAGGGGATACTTCCATGACCAGTTAAGTGCCAAAAGATGCTTGACGTCATCACTCATCAGGCCAATGTAAATTCAGACCACAATGAACTATCTCTACAGAGACACCAGAATGGTTAAAATTTAAAAGCCTGACAATACTAAGTGCTGATGAGGATGTGGGGAAACTGGAAATCTCAGACACTGCTGCTAAGAGTGTAAATTGGTACAAATATTTTGGAAAAAGGTTTGGCTGAATCTACTAAAGCTAAACATACGACTATTCTATGATTCTTTTTTGTTTTGTTTTGTTTTTTTAAATTTGGCTGCACCAGGTCTTAGTTGAGGCACGTGGGATCTTTGTTGTCACGTGCAGGATCTGCGTTGCGGCATGCGGGATCCTTTAGTTGCGGCATGTGGGATCTAGTTCTCTGACCAGGGATCGAACCCGGGCCCCCTGCATTGGGAGCTTGGAGTCTTAACCACTGGACCACCAGGGGAGTCTCAGTATTCTATGATTCTATGACCAGGAATTAGGGCCAAGAGAAATGAGTACATCTGTCCAGCAAAACACCTGTACATGAATCTTCATACTAGCTTCATCTATAATAGCTAAAACTTGGAAAAACCCCAAAGTCAATCACTGATGGAATAAACTGTGGTATATTCATATAATGGAATATAATTCAGCAATAGACAAGAATAAACTAGTGTGAAATGCAATGACACATGGAAGAATCTCCGAGACATAATAATGAAAAAAAGAAACTAGACACAAAAGAGTATTATTTCATATATATGATTAAAAGGTAAAGTTAATCCATGGTGATAGAAGTCAGGATAGTGATTATACTGGGGGTTATCTGAAGGAGCACAATGGAGCCTTCTGGAATGTTAGAAAACTAGATCTTGATCTAGGTGTTGGTTACATGGGGGTATACGTGTGTAAAAATTCATTGAGTGGTATACTTTAGATTTGAGTATTTTACTGAACATATGTTATACCTAATAGAACAAACAGGCAAAAACAAAAAACTACCAGGACACTAAGTTATTTCTGTGAGTGTAGTCTTAGGTCATCGTGAATACACATACACAAATGCACACAAGGCTCTGTTCTTCCACTCATTTGCACCACTACACGTGCACTCAGCATACACACAGCCACATAGGGGCACACACAGGAGCCCACACATAAAGGCTCTCATGCAAAGTACTTGCACCCTTTCCTGCAAGGCAGAGCTTAGGGAAGGGTGCTTCCTAAGTTCATGCTCTCCTGCCTCCCATGACTCTCTTTCTTTCCTTTCCTCATCTGGCATAGGACCTGGAGTCCCTGGGCTGGGCGAGGCCTAGGCCTCTACCCAGGGACATGCCTGCCCGCTGGCTGAGGTCATGGCCGCCCCAGTGGAGGTGGAGGAGCTGCAGGCCCTTGGACATTTCCAGGGGGGAGTTTTCCCAGTCCCATCTGGGAGTGAGAGGGCCTCTTCTAACCCCTGGGTGGGTGTCTGAGATTAGAAATTGTGGGGTCCCTGGGTGCTGCCTGCTCCCATGGTTGAGCATGGCGGACATAGTCGTTGGGAGAAGGAGCTTCTTCCTTTTTCCCAAACTGTTGGAGGGATGTGCCTGGTTTTGCCCTACGGGGGCACTAGGCCACAGGCGGCTGGGGGATGCAGCAGAGATAGCTAGGCTCTGCAGGGGCTGAGCTGGAATTCGAGCTCTGCCTCCTATTAACTGGGAGCCTTTGGGCAAGATACTTAACCTCTCTGAGCTTCAGGTTTCCCCTCCCCTCGGTAGAGTGGGGAAAATGACACCTACTTCAAAGTGCTCCTGTGAGGATGCGATGCGATATCTGATGGAAAGTGCCTGGTTCATAGAGAGAACTCTCCTCCTGGGCCTTCCATCCTGTGCCCCCGGGCATCTGGCACAGAACTCTATTCTAGCACTCTCCCGTCGGGTGGTCTCTATTTCTTATTGCCTTTGTGCCTTCAGTGCTTTGCATCCGGCTTGTACCTAGTAAAGGCCCAGTAAATGACTGCTACACGGAACTGAACTCGGGGCTCTGCACTGTAGTTCCTTCCGGGCCGTCTCTCCTCCACCATCACCAGGGCCTGGATAGGGAACTACTTCCAGGATGAAGATGAGGACGATTCTGGCGAGTCTGTTGCGGTAGCCACAGAGCCAGGTGATAATCTCACCAACAGTAATCTGTACACAATTGGCGCGTAGCAGTTTACAAAGCCCTTTTGTCTAACTCAAATACAAAGGTGAAAAGAATTGACGCTCGTCTGATAACCAGAGTGGGTAGCATTCAATAGTTAAGTATCAAACAAATATTTTTGGGTGTCTGTGTTGTACCAGGCACTGCTCTGGGAGCTGTGGATTCAAAGACAAATGAGAAGTAATTACAGCAAGGATGGGAGAAGTGCCCAAACAAGACAGGTGAGGCCCTGCCCTCAAGATGCTGTATCCTGGGGTGAGGGAGTCAGGGGGAGAGTAGGAGAGGCCAGATCGTCAACAGATAAACCCAAAGAGTGATGGGTGCTATGCAGAGAGTAACATGGGTGATAGGAGACAGCGCCTGGCTGGATGCTTAAAATGGGAGGTCTAGGGAAGGGGTGAGGCTAGGGAGGGCCTCTGGCCTGAGACTTGAATGACAGGAAGTAGCCAGGCAGGCAGAAACAAGCTTGGTGTTGGAGGAACAGAATGGAGATCAGTGTGGCTACAGCAAGAGGGGGTAAATAGACGGGCGGTGGGAAGATTCAACTGTGCTTCGAAGATAAAGGCAATAGGCCTCGCCAGTAGATTGGATGCTTTTGGGTTTTTAGTGAACAGGTAAGAGGGCATTTGCTGAGATGTGGAAGGCTACAGGAGGGGCAGGTTGGAGGGTTATCAAGGCCGTGCAATTAGTGGCCAATCCCCTGTCAGTTCATTCTTTCTCACGGAATCTGCCTGCACATACATGTCTGCACTGGTTGAAGTAGGTAGGGTAAGTCTCTTTGTTTATTTTTCAGCAAATATTGACTGTTCGCCTTTGATAGGTCCGGAACTGTGCTAGAAGCTGAGAGACAGAGGGAACAAAAGAGGCTTTCGGTCTGTATTTTCTGGGGCCTTGGATTCCTCATCTCTGAACTGAAGTGACCCTAGTACCCCTGGCTAACATGTTTTCGATCGCTATCAGTTGAGTAGTGGTTATTAAACAGAAAAAACAATCCATACCTTTTTGAAAACAAAAGAGAATGAGGAAAAAACCCTGCAAGATAGAATGATAGAGGCTGCGATTATCTTGGTCATTACTGCACCCCTGGTGTCTCCTACAATACCTGGCACATAGTGGGTATTTAATAAATCTTTGTTGAATGAAAAAATTAAGGAAAATACTGCAGTTTCAGGGTTCAGTCCCAGGCCAGCCTTGAAGACGCTGACTGAGGTAATTCACACAATGGAATATTATGCTGCAGTCAAAACACATGAACTGTGGTGCCACAAAGTAATATGAACGGTGTGAGCAATTTCATATTAAAGGAAAAATTAAGTCCCAGAAGATTTCATCTAACACAGAATCTTTTTTATTACAAAAAAGCAAAGAAATGGTGAACATGGAAATCAGGATGATTCTAGCACCATCTATGGCCTATTGAAGATGTACAATCAAGATATGTTGAGTTGATAAACAAAAAGGACTCACCCACCTACCTCAGCAAGGGGATCTCCTGGTTAGATGTAGGTTATTGTTAAATTCTAGCTTTTGTTTTGGGTGGTGGGTTTATGGAGGCTTATTACGTTGCTGAAACTGTGTAACTAGGTGGTGAGTTATAGGGAGCCCTGCATGGACCAATAGTGAAAAATGCCATGAATCAATGATTATGATTTATCCAGGGCTGTGCACCTGAGGGTCAAAGAGAAAATAAAAAAGCGGCCGCCTGGGGCTTCCCTGGTGGCGCAGTGGTTGAGAGTCCACCTGCCGATGCAGGGGACATGGGTTCGTGCCCTGGTCCGGGAGGATCCCACATGCCATGGAGCAGCTGGGCCCATGAGCCATGGCCGCTGAGCCTGCGTGTCCGGAGCCTGTGCTCCGCAATGGGAGAGGCCACAACAGTGAGAGGCCTGCGTACCGCAGGGGAAAAAAAAAAAAAAAAAAAAAAAAAAAAAGCAGCCACCTGGTTCTGCTGAGGGGTTTGAGGCTCAAACTCCCATCCTCCGGCTGCTTTGCTCTGACTCTTATGCTGCCTGACTTCTCCCATTTAGTGGCCCACTCTTTGGCTTTTCTTGAAGCCTCTCTGGCAAACATCTCCAGCACAGAGATCAGAGATGAAGAGTTGCTAAAATTCTGGGAGGGGGAGCTGCTGAAAGTCAAGGGCATCGGGGATAATGCTTCGGGAGTTGGGTGCGTTTTAGGCCTACGAGTGGCAGCTGAGCAACATCAATGCCAGTGACTTTCCTGAGCAGGATAAAGATGGGGACTCCCAGCAGCTGCATCGCCTTTCAGTCCAGAATCAATCCTGAGCTGGGGGAAGGAGGGAGGGAGGCTGAGAGATGTGGCGACCAGGTAAGGTTCTGCGATCTGACCCACCCCCAACACTGTGGTGGGTCCCTTCCAGATCACAGTGTGCAAGGCTGAAAGGGTCTCTGGAGTAGAGACAAAACCAGCCAGACAGGGGAAATGTTTTGCCCTGTAGCTGATGGAGGGAAGAGGGCTGAGAGGCCACCAAAGACCAGCTGTGCCTCCTTCTGCTTTGTTGGAGGCATCTCTGTTTATCCCCAGCTTGAACTCAGCCCCTGGCCACAGCTGCCACAGCCTAGGCTGCCCCCCCACCAGTGCACGCAGAGGCATTGGCCTTCTCCTTTTGGTCAGGGCCACTGGCTGGGTCAGGCCCGTCTGCTCTGCTGATTCAGTTGCGTCAGAGCCCTGACTCATGGGGCCAGCCCCACTGGTGCCCAACCCAGGGCTCATCCAGGAATGAGGCACCTGCTGTCTGGAGTCAAATGAAAGGGCAAGAATACCTGGGGCCCCAGAGCCCAGGAGGGCCCGAGCTGGATGAGGTGGGAGGTGGGGTGGGTGGGTGGAAGTTAGTTAGTTGAAAAACACCCACCCATTCTCTGATTCACTCAGAGAATCTTCTTTTCCTGTTTCGCAGTTGGTCACTGGTGGCAGAAAGACATTAATCCAAGATCCAAATGTGGAGGCAGAAAAATTAATTCTGCAGTTGGCTACCATTATATGTCTTTCATAAAGGCTGTGAGGATTAAATGCTCTCACAACAACCCTGAGAAATTATCCCCACTTTACACAAGAGAAAACCAAGACTCCTATAGATTGAGTGGTCTCCATGGCCCCAGAGCAAGTAAGTAACAGATCCATCCCTTGGGGCCAGCCTTTTGGACTTGGTGGACAGTTGTTTTCATTTCCGCACTGTTTCAGGAACCTATCTGGTCGGCATCAGCCGGTACTGGGTCCTTCTGATTCTCTGCTCCCCTGCAGTGAAGTCTAGTTGCATATAATTAGCATGCAGTCAACATGCAGAAATTACCCCCAGCATCTTCCCAGCCCTTCCTCAGTCTGAAGGCAAACCCAACTCTGCTTGGTTCCCGAATCTGCTAAATCGTCCATGAACAAGGGTAAGAAGACCTTCCTCCCAGACTGTATTGAGGAAAGGGCCTACTGCAGTGCTTGGCACCTAGTAGGGGCTTTATTGATATTAGCACCCCTTCTTCTCTCTCTTCCATTAGCTTTGCACCTTTCTCACCTGCTTCTCCTTCCTTTATTTACCAATTACCCTCAGCCCCTGCTGTTTTATTATTTATTTATTCATAAATTTATTTTATTTTATTTATTTATTTTTTGGCTGCTTTGAGCCTTCATTGCTGCGAGTGGGCTTTCTGTAGTTGCAGCGAGTGGGGGCTACTCTTTGTTGTGGTGCTCGGGCTTCTCATTGCGATGGCTTCTCTTGCTGTGGAGCATGGGTTCTAGGCGTGTGGGCTTCAGTAGTTGTGGC
The DNA here is from genome assembly GCF_949752795.1 of Hyperoodon ampullatus. Lineage (NCBI taxonomy): Eukaryota > Metazoa > Chordata > Mammalia > Artiodactyla > Ziphiidae > Hyperoodon > Hyperoodon ampullatus. Next base: position 96,006,578 of record NC_136920.1, read on the forward strand.
ATGCGGGCTCAGTAGTTGTGGCTCGTGGGCTCTAGAGCGCAGACTCAGTAGTTGTGGCTCACGGGCTTAGTTGCTCCGTGGCATGTGAGATCTTCCCGGACCGGGGCTCGAACCCACGTCCCCTGTGTTGGCAGGCGGATTCTTAACCACTGCGCCACCAGGGAAGTCCAGCCCCTGCTGTTTTAGATCCCGAGAAACTCCTGGTTGGGTTTAGCTCAGCTCCAAATCACAGATGAATATCTCAGCTGTTTCCCTTCCAGCTCAGAGATGATGAATCAAACATAAGGCAGCTCTTGTTTATAAATGGGGGTGAGGATTAAGTGTACTGCAGGGAAGACAAAGGCCCAGCCGGGGGAGTACGAGTCCTCATCTTGCCCTGTCTTCTCACGTGCTGGGTGGCCTTGGGCATGCTCCTCAACCTCTCTGTGCCTCAAGTTCCCTTTGGGTAATTGGGAACTCTCAGAGATGATGAAGCAGATAAGAGGTTACTAACCACACAATGAAATGGGTACCACCAGGCTAATAATGAGGCAATGATAAGGCAAATGCTCACAGAGGCCAAAGGAACAGAAAACCTGCCCAGCTTCTTTGTCTGCTTTCTTTGCCAAGCACCCTGCCCCTGGGGCCTTATTTCTCTCTTCTCCACAGTGCTGACTCTGCATTCCTTATTCCGGAAAGAAGTTGGTAGGGGCAGAGCTGGGATGATTGGGGTGTAGAAGAAGGGAGAAAAGCAGGGGCCTACAGAAAGGGGCTTTCTGGTCCTGATCTGGCCTGTGGCAGCTTCAGGCTCCCGTGGGGTCTAAAGCCCTGGCTTCCCATGGTCTCTCTGGGAAAACCTAGAGCAGGCCTGCTGCTGTTGCTAGGTGATGGGATATACAGGACCTCTGTGGCTCTGGCAGGTGGCAGCTAGGTTGCTAAGGCTGGTGACATAGCAGGGAGGAAAACCCCAGGGAGGGGGTGGGGAAAGATCTCTGGGTGAGCCAGGGGACCCAGAGGCTGCTTCCAGTCAGCTTGCAGAGTGGGGCTCAGCCATCGGCTGCCTCCGGTGCTCAGGGGCTGCTCTGAGGGACCTCACACTGTTCTGACCCGTGTACCCACATCCCACCCCCAACCTGACGGCAAGCAGCTATGTCCTCTCCATCTGCAGGCTGATGCCTTTGCCAGATTGGAGCAAGTACCCTCTCTCTTGGGTGCCTCAGCTATGACAGGTAAGGTGATGAGAGGGAACATGAAGTGAGGGCTGGGGGATCATGAGTCAAGAGAGGAGGGTGGTAGTTTCCTGAGACAAGCCTGGCTGTGATGCAGTAGCCCTGAGTGCATGGAAGGTTCTCAGAGATGACAAATCATGCTGGCTTTCAAGGGCCTTCTGAATTGTTAGCCTGTCTCCAGGCAGATCCCCCCAGTCCGGGCCACGCACAGGTGGGTATCCAAGCCCTGGCACGGGGAGCCTCTGGAAACATCCTCACTCAATCTGCCTTGTGCTGAGGTGTCCTATCGGCAGCACATTTTCCTCTGGACCAGCCTCAGCCTCGGCTGCTGCATTAGAAACCATTTTGCCTTGTTCTAAGCCAAAACAAGGCAAAATGATTTTGCCTTGTGCTAAGCCACATAGGTGCTGACCTGTTGGCAATTTGAGCTGAGTACCTTGGCCCTGTCCCAGCGTATAATGGCTCTGGGGCAGGGCCTGGGGCGGAAGCGAGGTGTCAGGTGGCCTGCCGTTATCCTGCTGCCAGCCTGCTGTTCAGCTGCTGTCATTTAAGAATCTGCCTTTGTATTCAGGCACAGCTCTCAACTCCAGGTAGGGCTGGGGAGAGGGCGAGGATGTAACAATTCCTGTTCTACAAATGGGGAAACTGAGACACAGAGGCGTTGTGCTAGCTCTCCCCAGGTCATGTGGCAAGATGTTGTAAAGGGCAGGAGTGAGGTACTAGTACGTGCCTTTTGGGTTGAGTCAAACTGAAGGAAGCCCTGGTTCCCCAATGCAGAGCCCTTGCCTCTAGGTGATGCTGCTGTTACCTGTCGCTCCTACAAATCCCACCTGAGGGCCATCCTTTGGTCTCTGCAGCCTCTCTGAGTTCTCTCAACAATTCTACTTTATTCAGTTTTCTTTCTGCCCCAGGACAGTGTGTCCATCCAGCCCACCTTCCCTTCCCTGCAGGATCTGATGGGAAGGAAGGTGCCCCCAGTTTTGCACACCTGAATGCAATGACTGCACAATGGCTGAAGGGGACAGGAAAGCCATCAGGAGTCAGGACACCTAGACTGACTGGGACCCTTAGAGGGTTTGCCTTTGGGAAGAATTGATGGATCTTAAAGCTTGGCAGGGTTCTCTAAACCTTGCAATTTACCTGAACTAGGGAACGGCCATCTGTGATGCAGGCTGAGGTTTGTGAAAGAACCCCACAAAGTTTACATTGCCTTTGAAAAATCATACTCCCCTTTGCCTGTCCTGAATTGTCCTTTAAACTTTAACCGGGAGAGAAATGATGGGGAGGAAAGAAGGACTTGGTATTATAAAGTCCGACTCTTCTGTTTATCTGTGGAGCTATTTTTTATTTAGCTGTTACTTACTTTAGGTAAATCATTTAACATCTCCTGGACCCAGTTTCCTCCTTTGGGACTTTGGTGTGATAAAACTATGATAAAACCAGACAGCGAGAAAGGTTCTGTCAGGTGCTTTACCTGCTAGTTATGATGCACCTTTTCAAGCCCACAGGAAACCCATCTGGTCCTCTCATGATTGTACAGACTTGCTCATGGTCCCCCTTGGTTGGTGTTTGTGGTCTGAGGGGTCTCAGATGCTCTGGTCAGAGGGGGGTGTCCCTGCTTCTGTACCCCCTGAGTGCTGAGTCAGGAGCACTGGCCTGAATCCAGCTCTTCCCCTTACCAGCCATGTGGTCCTGGGCATGTTACTTAATTTTTTTGAGTCTCAGTTTCCTCATCTGTAAGATGGGGAGAATATGATCTATTTCACAGGGTTGATGGTGAGGGTTAACAGGGATGATGCACGTGGTTCGGTGCTTTGACATGCAGAGGAGTTTAGCACATGAAAGTTCATCCCTTCCCATACCCCAGAGGCTTGGGGAGCAGGATCCCCCACAGCGCTGGAGGAGGCTCTGCAGGTGGGTCTGCACAGGGCAGGACCAGAGCATTCTCTTTTGTTCTGGTTGCTGCCAGAGAACCAGCTGCTAGTGGGCTGGTTTGGCTGCTGCAGCAAAGAGCTGCCATCTCCTGGCCAAAGTCTGTAGTGATTTCCGGATCTCTGCCTGTGAACTCCGACCTCGTGATCCTGTAAATAGTGCCTCAGTGCTGCTTCCGTGACTGCTCTGCATCTATTACTTTGTAGTTGTATAACCCGAAGCTCCTTTGCCACTTTCCTGCCCACTCACATAACTCTGGGAACACTTGGTGAAGTTTTTCCGTGCTGGGCTGCAAATTGCTAGGGGAGGCTGTGTTTTATACTGGATGGAGCACGAACCTCAGGCAAGTTATTTAACCCCTGGGAGCCTCAATTTTGTGTGTGTGTGTGAGAGAGAGAAAGAGAGACAGAGACAGAGACAGAGAGACAGAATTTCAATGTCTTCCTCTTAATGAGACCAAAGTATGTCCCGCATATAGCACATTGCCTGTTACATAGTAGGAATGCAATAAATATTAATAATAACAACAACAACAATCATCATACTTTGTCCATTCAGTAAGGCACTGTTCTGGGACTGGATATACAGCAGTGAACCAGTAGGCAAAGTCCTCGTGTCCATGGAGTACATATTGTATTATTTTTGTTAATAATTAATAACAGTATCAATACAGAACCTAGCAAGTGCTTGACATAATAGATACTAAAAGATCATTAATTATTAATGAGAAAGAGCCTGGTAGAGGGCCTAGCATATGTGTAGTAGGAACCAAGCAAATGGTAGCTATTTTGTGGTTTCATTAGGTCAAGGGCTCTGACTTCAGGAAAGGAATTGAAGGACTCGGGTGCCCTGGGGGAGAGCGACCAGAGCAGTTAAGGGACCCAAAGTGATGTCATGTGACATGTGTGATCTCTCTATGAACAAAGGGTGGAGGATGCAGGCCAGAGGAGTGAAGATTCAGGGTAGCACACGTGTGGTCCCTTGAAATGTGTAGGGGCGTCTCAAGGTGAAGGTGAAGAGGAGGCTGAGGATGAATGGGGAAATTGCAGAAAGATGGCTTTCTCTTGGCCAGGGGAAGATTGTTTTCAGCCACAGAAGAACTGTGAGTAGAAGCTGGATCGTGAAGGAAATTTCCACAGTAGACAAAGGCAAGGCCAGATAAGGGCTCTATGGCATCCTGGGGGGATTTGGTAGAGCCCCCAGAGGTTGCCGTAGTGTTGGGAGGGAGAGAGGGCAGGAGTGGCTGGGGGTCACAGTCCTTTCAAACACTGCAGCTCTGGTTTTCTCTGTTTTCCATATGGGGTTCTACATTAGATTTCAGGGGGCAAAGGGCTCTGAGGCTGAACCAAATTTTGGGGAACCACTTATCTGGATGATCTCCTTTCTTTAGGGCCTGTGATTCTGAAGAGCTTACTGTTAACCACGGGTGAGACTAGTCCTAGGCCTGATTTACTCATAACATTCTCTCTTTAAATCAATTTTCTATCCTTAGTGATCTCATGGTAACTTGAGTCTTTTTTCCTCCTAAGCAGCATCAGACATGAAACTTTTTCTTGGTCTTCGTGAAAGTCTAAGTTAGTTATGTCCACTGGTTTCCTGTGTCCATGTGTTTTTTTCCTCCTTAGTGACCTTTAGTAGATTAGCGAGAGATGCAGTCTCCTTGCAGAAATGACATTGTCTTTCTTCCATTTGATTGCACCAGCTGATGCAGTCTTCCCTAAATGCATACTTTTTCATAAAATCTATCAGCTTCTAGATAGGAACGTGGGGTCCCCTGGTCCTTTCTAGTTTAAGTTCTCGTTCTAGTTCAAGTCCAGGTCTTATGGGTCCACATCTTAGAGGAGATGCAGGGCATGAAGGAAAAGCAGGGCACTTAATCCCCAAATCCCAGAGCTTAGAGCCCAGCCCTGATTCCTGTTGGCTGAGTGGCCCTTCGCAAGTCACTTGAGCTCTTTGAGTCTCAGTCGCCTCATCTGTACAAGGAGGATCACTGTATCTCAGAGAGTTGTGGGTAAGATTCAGGGAGATTCTGGATGTGAATGTGCTTCTCAAACCACAAAATGCGGGGCTTGCTGTGTTTGGGTGCAGGTGAGACATGGCTGCTGTTGTTATTATTCTCTTTAGCGCATCAGTGATTCCTCCTCACCAGGGTAGGTCCTCCTGACAGCCTGACAGAACCCTGCTCTCTGAGGATCCGAGGTGTGATCATGAGTGAAGTCCCAGTGTCAGGGTGGGAATGGGATGACGGTGAAGTGGAGTGACCTCAGCTACGTTGCCCCCTTTCTGTTTCACATCCATGGGTGAACGAGCGCCCTGCTCTGCCTGGGGTGGGGGGAAGTAGTCTCCCCTGCCTCTGTTCCATCCATGGAGCCTGTGGAACCGAGGGCTTCGATTCTGGGTATTTTTCTCTGACTCTCCCACTGTGTCTAGCCAGCGCATAGCATATGCTCAGGAAACACACGCTGAATGAATGCATGCATATCATAAAGGAAGAAATTAAGACTGCAGGAAATGCCTAAAGCATCAGACACGTCAGCAGGCAGAGCCCGGCCAGACAGATATGCAGAACATTTTGTGACGGAAGACACTGCTGCCATCCCTGGACGGGTGCCCGTCCCCGAACGGGTGCCAACTCAGTCTCTCGCCCTCTTCCTCAAGTATTTCTTTCACCTGCTACCCTGTGAGAGTTTCCGCTTGCATGTGGATTATGCCAGGAAGCTGGAAGCTGCTCCGGGAGGGAGGGGTGGGGGAGAGGTGTCGCGGTTCTGAGTCTTGTTTACGAATTTCTCTGCAGCAATCCTGACAGTCAGAGCTGCGGGCTGCAAGGTGGAGTTAAGCACGTCACAGGGGGATTGCTGTGTTGGTTCTGCTCCGACTCTCTCTCTTTCCCATCACTGGGGTTTCCAGGTGGGCTCAGGCCTCACCCCAGCCCTGTCTGGGATGCAAGCAGCTTGGTAACAGCTCCAGTAGCATCTGGTATCTTTTTCAATCAGACTTGGCTAATCTTGTTTTCAGTGTCAGATAAATCAGACCGCTCATTATAGGGGTTCCAGTCTTTGGTCATTTATTTGTCCTTCATTCACAAATGTTTATCAAGTGCCTATTCCGTGCCAGGCCCTGTGCTAGGTTTGGGGCTAAAAAGATGGAAAAGACACAGACCCTCCTCTAGAAGTTCATAGTCTGGTGGCAACAGGTTTATAAGAATGTGGCAGATGAATGCACTTCAGGTTTTGGGGATTCACTGTCTGGGGGAATCATTGCTTGGGCATTTGAGGTGCTTTACAGAGGCAGATGTTTTCATCTGAGCAAGAAGGAAGGCTGAGGGGAGGAGAGCTGCCTGGGAAATCTGAGAGGCCCGCCAAGATTTTCAGGCCTGAGAGCATTTGTCTCCTGCTGTCCTGCGTTAGTTCTGGGTCTTCGGAAAGTTTGTCCAGAGTTCCTGAGCCCTGTTTTTGGTTGCTTCCATTTTTCCTCTCTGCCCTGGACTAGTCTCTCCGCACTTCCCACATTCAGCTCCTCAGATTTTCTTAGTCTTCGTCAAGGGCACAGGCTGGGAGTGAAGGGCCTTTGCTGTACATGACCACTGGGGTCTCAGCTGCCCAGAGGGGAGGTGGAGAGGGTGAGGGAGAGGCCTGGGGGCATGGACCAGACCCGACTTCTAAACCGCTTCTCCGTGTCAGTAGCCAGGCACAGAACTCCACCCCAAGTGCAGGAGTGAAGAGCCCTGGGGGATAGAAGAGGGCCTGGGGATGTACGTCCACATTCTTGGGAGCTGGTCCCTCTGCCTGACACGGTCCAACTCCTCCCATCCCAGCTCCTATGCAGCCCTCGGCCTCTGCTGACCTCCAGCAAGGCCCACGCCCTGGTCTGGCTCTGACAGCTCCCCGCGTGTTTCATCACAGCCTGTCAGTCAGTTGTTAGTGAAACAGGAGTTGGTGTGATTGTTTGATAACCGTCTACCCCTCCCCACCCTCCACTGCCTCTAGACGCTGAGCGAGCGCAGGGCCCACGTCTGCTTTCTCTCACCAGCAAGTCTAGCGCGAGCACAGAGGAGGCATGCTGCCCGTTTCTTGGGATGAATGAGTGGAGCTGGATGCCTGCTGCCCTGCCTGGGAGGGGTCAAGGGTGGGCTGGGCCAGATTCTGGGGTTGGCTCAGCCCAAGGCGTGAACCCCTGGCAGCTGCTGGGACTCTACCCTGGCCCAGCCTCCCTGAGCTGCAGGGCACAAAGGGAACCCTCAACCTGAGCTCCGTGCAGAGCCTTGCACGACCACCCCACGGGGCCCAAACCTCAGCTGTGCCCCCTGCGCCTGTTGCTCCAGCCACAGCACCCTCCCCCTCGTCCCCCACGGCCACGCTTTCTTGCTGTTCACACGCGCTTCCCTCTGCCTGGAGAGAGCCTGCTCATCCTTCAAGGTCTAGTGCAAGGTCAAGGACTTTCTCTTCTGGGACAACTCCCTGACCACCCCCAGAGAGAACTTACTGCCTGCTGTGCTCCAGGGGTACCTTGCACCACCTCTGGCATTGGCTTTGTCACACTCCTTTAGGATCCCTTGCTTAAGGAGCTGTCCTTCCTCTGGATTTCGAGCACCTCCAGGGCAGAACCTGGGCATTGTACCCTCTTGCCCTCCTTCCAGCCGTCTGGAGGCTGGCCGATAGCAGGGGCTGATTAAATGGTGGTTGGAAGGATGGAGCTACTTTGGGGGTCACATCAGGTAGGGAGGGGGCCTGGAGAACAGGAGGGGGCCTAGCCCTTCTTTGCCTGTCTTGCCCTCTTGGGTCTTTCGACTGCCCAGCTCTTCTTTCTGCGAGCCAGGAAGGTGCCACCAGGGCTGAGTGGGCTCCTGGACTCGGCCTCTCTTGGAGGCGGACCCCACCCATGCTCCCGGACCCCTGCTGACCTGCTCATTCCTGAGCCCCAGCCAAGCCCAGCAACACACTGGGTCTGTACCAGCTGGCAAGTCAAGGAGAGGGTGGGGAGGACCGGCTTCTTCCAGGGTGGCCCAAGGTTTGGGCTGACCTCAGGTGTTGAACACTCTACTCTGGTGGTTCATGGTGTGTTGGGGCCTCCTGGGCAGTAATGAGTTAAGATCAGGATGGCTAGTCCTAGTGTCCCAGGCTTCCCTCCAGAGCTCAGCTGTGGGTATCAGATATCAAGGGACACATTCCCCTTGAGGGGAGATGGGGCTCAGACCTCTGCCCAGGGCCCTCCCCAGCTCCTGTCTCACTGGTGTACCTGGTTGAATAGGTTTGAAGGAGAACCTTCATGAAGACACAGCCACCAGTGCAGGACTTTGTCTAGGGAGTGGCCCAAGGGTGTGGGAGGAAGCAGGGAGGGGAAGGAGAAGGGAGGGCTGGGAGCTACAGTTGTGTGGGCCTCGTTACAGGGAAGTAACAGGATTATCAGGTACGGGTGGTTTCATGGTTAGCTCAGGGGCCAGAAGCTCCCTGGGTCCCATCCTGGATCGAGGGTAAATCTGCTGCCTTGCCTCTGGGGCCCCGGGCCTGGTCCCTCCTCCCCAGCTTGCCCACTTGCCCCCATGTGCTCATACAGTAGCACCTGGCTCCTTCTCTGGGCAGTGGAGGGTCAGTGCTGGCCACGCCTCCCACCTGCCGTTCCCTGGAGCGGAGTTTTCTTTAGTCATAAATGCTGACATCTGTACAGGGCTCCCTGGTTTACAGAGGCTATTCACATATATCACTAGCCCATTTAGTCTTTCCACTAACCCTGTGTATGTGCCTAGGGGGTCATGTGGATAATGTTTCTGTTTTACAGAGGGAGACGGTGAGTCTCAGAGTAAAGTCTGAAGACTAACAAGCTCATAAGGGAGCTGGCCATGTGACCTTTTGACTCTATGGCTAGTGCCCCAACCATCTGCCCCCCAAATTGCCCCTTCCATGTTGCTCCAAGTGCCACCAAGAAGCCGCTGACATTCAGGCGGGCTGGCACCGCTTCCTGTTCCCTCCTGAGAGCCCTGGCGGGATGGAGCTTCTCTGCAAACAGGCTGGGCTTCTAGGGACGGGACATAGAAGGCTGGTGCTTCAATCCTGGCTGAACTGCAGAGTAAAGCAGGCGAACCCCTCCCCCTTTCTGGCCCCAGCTCCCCCAGCCCTGGGGCTAGAGAGTTGCCAGACTGTTCAGGGGAGCATCACAGAAAGTGCTCGGGAGTCAGGAGACCGTCACCCGAGGGGCCCAGCAGGTCACCCCCTTCCCTCCTGGACCTAATGCTCCCCCTTCCCTTCCTTCCCTCCCCTTTCATCTTCACGTTGCTTGTTGGCAACTGCAGCATCTTGGCCAACAATCAGAGAAGGAGGTTTCCCTGGTTTCCACCTCCTCCCCTCCCTGTCCTCAGCCGTCCTCCCTGAAAGGTGGGATTGATTCTCTTTGCCCCCAAGACAGCGGAGAAGCTCTCGCTGTTCAGAGGAGGTGAGAAAGCAGAGCCATAAGAAGGGGCAAGTAGATCGCCACGGCACCCCAGGTTGTTCTGAGGCAGTGCTCCACTGTTTTTCTTTAAAAAGAAAAGGAGTCAGTTTCCCCAGAGAGGTAGCAGAGGGCCACCACTGTGTCAAAGCAGACCCTTGCCTTGGAAAAGTGGCTCCAGTCTCCAGCCAACCGACCAGGAGACCTTGGGCAAGAGAGTAGGCAGGATGGCCCTGGCTTGGTGCTGGTGCAACGGCTGTTGGCTAGAGGGCAGGTGGGGACTGACACCTATAAGGGGCTGGAGTGTGGGGCGAGTCAGGTGTGACTTCTTTTTTTAACCTGGAAGGTGTTGCAAAATTCTCAGCTGCCCGAAGGGCCCTGTATGGGGAGACCCTCCCTCCACCAGTTTTCGGAGCAGAGGCCTTCGCACTCACCATGTTGGCTCTGCGACCTTCCCGAATTCTCTACGGCCTGGAGCTGAGCGACATCGGCAAGTCAGGAGGAGGGCCTTCCGGGATCGGGCCCTGGCTGGCCAGCAGGTCAGGCCCCTGGCAGCATTGGCTGGAGGAGGCCTAAGTGCAGGGCAGGCTTTGGCCCCTAGCGTCCAGCATCTCTCCCCGCCTCGAGGAGCTGGCCGCGTCCCTCCCACCGCTGTCTTCCAGGAGTGATTTGGAGACTATGGGGCAGGTCAATTAAAGCAGCCCTACAGGTGAAGTTGCCAAACTGGAAGGATTATGCATTTTATAATCCGACACTCGTCTTAAGGGCTGGAACAACACCTGGAGTCATTCTTTGGCCTTTGGCCTCATAACAGGTGACACACCTAGGTGTTGTAAAAGCCTTCCCAGCTGAATGGCTTCCACCCAACCGGGTGTTGGCTGTCTGTGATGTCAGAAGGCCCTCCTTCTCTCTCTCTCTCTCATCTCTTCTAGTTGCAGGTGTTTTGTTTGGGGTTGTGGGGAGGTGGTGGAGGAGTTTGGGGAGTGGGCTGACAGAATTTACTGCTCGGTGGAACTGGATTGTTGCCATGAGTGGGGCAACGGGATTGGGAAGTCCGGGGAGAACAGGTTTCCCTGCCTTTCCCTGGACCTTGGAGTGAAGCTGTCCTGTGTAGGTTCATATACGGAGTACCAGCCAGCATCCCTTTTGAGCATTTCTTGCCCCTGCCTCACCAGTTATTACTATTTTGAGTATCACCCAGAAGGGTCACTGCGGATTCACATCCTGCTGTATCCTGAGGTCTGGAGCCACCCCTTGGCCAGGGGGTGTGCAAGGCGACACCTTGGAACCACAGAACCACAGAACTGGAAGGGATTTGGACAACTGTCTTCTCCCATCCCTTTTGTGGGTCAGGAAACTAAATTCCCACAAAAGGGATGTCCAAGATCACACAGTAAATTAGTGTCGGTTTCTGAACAAGTCTAGATTTTCTTCCATTTCTCAGCCTTGACCCTCCCCAGAGACCAGCCCAGGTTAGACTTCTGTATTGGCCCATCCATTGATAACATGCTTGTATGTTTCATCTCTTTAATTCTCACCATAACCCCATGAGGAATATTTTGCTCCCATTTGACAGTTGAGGAAATCATAGCTCGTGGAGATGAAGTGACTGGCCCCCAAATCACACTGGGTTTTTGGCAGAGCTGGGGCTTGAGCCCGGTTCAGGGCTGAATGTAACGCATGTGTCTGAAAGCCCTGGATGATGGTCTGGGGAGATATGGCACATGAAAGACCCTGGTGACCTCTGAGCAGAAGGAGGAATATTGGCTAGATTTAACTGTTTACTGGCCTAATCTTGGCTGCTCCATCAGGTGTGGGCTTGGACTCATCTCTGAGCAGCAGAGATCTGAGCTGGTCTGGAGGGTCTCTTGGGCCCACCATCCTTCCCCACTCTAGGGTGATGGCCTTCAGAATTGGAAGTTTTGGGCCAAGTCAAGTGCCCGTGATCTCAGAACAGGTGACTTCAAGGGACAGGCTGTGAAGACCCAGGCAGGCATGTCCCTCTTAAGGAGGACCCAGCGGTCGGGCAGTGGGAGGCCAGGGGGCCACCCTGAACCAGGCTTTTCCTGACCTTGCTTCCTCTATGTACCAGGCTAAACATCAGGCCCCAGGCTTGCATCTCCTTGCTGGGTGCTCAGGTGATGAACCAGGAAAGAGGTAGCTGCGTGGGCAAGAATGCTGCTGGGCGAGGCTTGCTGGAGGGATGATTACTCAGCCCTCCTGTCTCCAGCTCGGGCCCAGGCTCCCAAGTGGGTCTGGGAGCCTGAAGAGAGGCCTGGGAAGGAGACAGGGGGGCAGGACGGGGCAGGGTCGTTGTGGGGACGAGGCTGCACGGTGTACAGGTGGAGGCCCAGAGGCCTGGAGAGAGCAGAGGGCCCGTCCTCCTGGGTGCTGGGGGACCAGCTGGCTGGATGCTCCCAGCACCCTGCCCCCATTCATCCAGAGGCAGTTTCAACTCCCCCTCAGCTCCTTCCTGTCCTGTCTCTGATGCCTCTTTCTCTTTTCAAACCATCTCTTTGAGTCCCCCTCCTTTTTTCTCCCTCTTTTCTTTCCTTTTGCTCCTGTTTTCTCTCTTTCTCTCTTTGTCCGACATTTTTTCCTCTCCCTTCTTCCTGTTGCTCTCAGTTCCAGCACGTGGGTCAAGATCAGAGGCATATTTGCTGCGAAGCTAATGTAGCCTAAGCTGCAGAGCCCCTCCCTGCACGGCACCTCCAAGGCTGGGAATGGTCCCAGTGATGTGTTCACATGGTCATACTATTTTGTAAATTTTGCAGCAGATTTTTGCGGGTATGCTTTTTCTCAAAGAGGGTCCCTCAAAATGTATCAGCTTCAGGCCTCACACAACCTGGCTCTCCCTTGGTGAGGAGCGTGGGCTCTGGCCGCCTGGGTACTAATCCCAACCACTGACTGTGTGACTGTGGCCATCTTACTTAATCCTCCCAAGTTTCACATTCCTCATCTGTAAAGTGGTGATAATAGGACCGACCTTATAAGGCCGTTACAGGATTAAATGAGATATCCATGTCTGGTACCTAAAGGGGATTTCCTGAATGGAGCTATTATCCCTATTCATTTCACAAAGTGTGTGTATTTATGGAGCTCTTGCTAGAGCCAGGCACTGGGGATTAGGAGATAAAAGGCACAGCCCTGCATGCGCACACCTCATGGTCTACAGGAGGGGATATGACACATCCTTAAATCATTCTAAGTTAATAAGATGTTCCAGTAGAGTTAAAAAGAAAACTCTTTGGGAGTTTAGAAGGTTTTTCATCTTTCACTGCCCTCTTCCCCTCCCTCCCTCCCTCCCCTCCTTCCCCCTTCCCTCATTTCACCTCCAGGACATTTTTACCTAGATATGTAATTATAGGACAGTCTATCAACTGCCAGTTTTCTCTGATTGTACATTTGATCTTCACATCAGCATCCGTCCATCTACATCTGCCTGCCCATCCATCCATCCATCCATCCATCCATCCATCCATCCATCCATCTGCCCATCCATCCAACAAATATTTTCTATGGTGTTAAAGGTACTGTGATGTTAGACCCTGTGGTTGGAGAAGGGCCTGCCCAGGGACTGCACTCCCCCTATTACAGCGGGACCTTCTCAGGGCAGCAAGTCCTCTAGATCGACCTACTGAGTCGGAATCTGCATTACAAGATCCCTGGGTGATTCAAATATACCTTTAAGTTTATGAAATGCTGGTCTAGATCTCTTTCTATGCTGGGGAGTGGGTAGAGGCTGTTATTTCTGGAGTGAGCTGAACTCAGAGACTGGAGCTTGACATCCATGAATCCTTTGGGTTCCTTCCAGCCAGCAGAGTCTATGATTCTTTCCTCTGAGCCCAAATAATTTGAGATAAGTTTCAGCGACAAACCCTTTTGTTCTAGCCTCTCCCAGGAAATTAAGTGAGAAAGGGCGCAGCCCGTGGGCATGTGCTGGCAACAGCTCTCATCACCCAAGCCAAGCAGCTCTGAAATGCGGCAGGTAGGGAACGCAGTGCCTGTGCTATGGGGACAGCAAGGGCCACCTCGGCTCTCTGTGAGGGCTGCAAGTGTGGCCGTCTGTTGAGTCTCTTTCTGGAGAGGATTTTCACTGCTTGGCAGCCCTTCTCCCAAGACATGGGTTAGGCCCCGAGGCTGTAGAGCTGAGTCTTAAATATCTGCACCAAAGAAGAACTGGGGAGCCTGAGAATCCCCAACCCTGGCTGGTCTCTGCCGGGTGGGAGCTGACCTTTCTCTTGCCAGGATGAACTTCCACGGGTGGGGAAACTAAGGCTGGGGGCGGGGGTGGGGCACACAGTGCATCTGACAGAATGACGAGACACTTTTGCTTCCATAAACCACAAAAGGGAAAAATAACCAGCATGTAAAGTGTGTTCCTATGCGCCAGGCTTTTACACCTGTGCAAAGAAAGGACGTCACCTCATTTAGTCCTTGCGGCCACCCTAGGATGTGGGTGCTGCTCTTGCCTCCATTTTACAAAGGAGGAGACAGAGGCTCAGAGGGGGTGGGATCCAAGCCTGCGTAACTTGGGATGCTCAGGCCTTTTCCACCGCATCGTGCATGGGTAGGCCCTGCGTGGGTCATGGAGAGAAACTGCAATGGCCTCTGCTGTCCTCCAGGGACCTCTGGAAAGCCACTCGGGCCCCTGTAGCACCAGAGCACAGGGTGGGCCTGCCTGGACCCCAGGGGGAAGTTTCTATATTGCCAGTATAATTTGAAATCAGTCTCAGAAAATATTTTCATTCAGTCCTCTCCCCTGCAAATTAGGCAAAGAATGAATTTCAGATTATTTCAGAGGCAGCCTCTTTCTTTTCATCTGTCTCTAGAGGCTGCTTATAGCTTCACCCTGGAGGAGCCCAGTGGTTTAAAGGAAAAAGGAGGGCAGTGGGGCTGGGAGATGCTGCTTTTCCTCTTAACTGTGCTGTAGATTTGAGACCATGAACATATAATACTTTGATGATTTTTTTAAAAAAAGAATCTGGCTAGAAATTAAATAGTATAGATGAAAACTTTATTACATTTATTTCCTCAGGATCAGAGAATCAGTTTAAAATCCAGTCTATGGGCCTCCCTGGTGGCGCAGTGGTTGAGAGTCCGCCTGCCGATGCAGGGGATACGGGTTCGTGCCCCGGTCTGGGAGGATCCCATATGCCGCGGAGCGGCTGGGCCCGTGAGCCATGGCTGCTGAGCCTGCGCATCCGGAGCCTGTGCTCCGCAACGGGAGAGGCCACAACAGTGAGAGGCCCGCATACCACAAAAAAAAAAAAAAAAAAAAAAAAAAAATCCAGTCTATTATACATGGAATAAACTCCACGCACAGCTTTAAATCTTAGCTATAACAGCTCTGTCACCCACCAGCTGGGTTACCTTGGGCACGTTATTTAACCTCTCTGTGTCTCGCTTTCCTCATCTGTAAAATGGGTGACAATAGTATCTACCTTTAAGGGCCGTTGAGAGGATTAGGTGACTTAATATTTGTAAAGTGCTTACAGTGGTGCCATAAAAATATTGTCAGTGAAGTGAAAACGATGATTATTTCAGCCACAGGTTAAATAAATCATCACCTTCAGAATGTATGTTTTGCCATGTAGTCTACATGTCACTGATTTTTTACTGCTTCATCACCAGTGCACGTTTTTTATTCAGGTTTCAATCCCATCTTTTGCCAGTTGTGTGGGGGAGGGCTGGACCCTCACTTCTTGGCCTCGGTTACCTGCGGCATTAAACTAGCTGCCCAGTCTGGTCCACGATGTGGTTGTGAAGGTGGGAGGGGAGAACGGTGGTGTGAGGGCTTCACCAGCCGCGCAGAGCACTGTCAGTGTAAGGGACCTGTGTCCTGCAGATGCGGGACGTGTGAGAATTCTGAAGGCCCTGAGGTGGTCCATGCATCTGCTCCGGGAAAGGCTGGACCGTCCTGCAGGTGCAGTCCCACCCGAGTTGTGCTTTGTCCTGTGCTCGGTTCATTCTGCATCTCCCTACCTGGCAGGGGAGGTCCAGTGCCCACTTTTCTCCTCCCGGTACTGAGCTTTTGCAACTCTTCAGGGATGGAATTGCAAACAGATCCCTGAAGAGGTGCAAAAGCTCAGCGCTGGGTGCAAGGTGGAGCCTGGACCAGAGGAGAGGGCAAGCTGGTTAAGGGCTTAACAGGACCACACACTGATTCCCTCTGGCAGCTACTGAAGGATGCCCTTCAGAAGTCCTGAATCATAAAATGATCCAGCTTGGACTTTATACAAGCGATACCCTGGCAAATGCTTGCTGATGACATCAGGGCAGCTCCCAATTTATTCAGGAAGCCAACGTGCATGGATTGGTGAAGAAACATCCCACGTGTCTGTGCACAGGGCTTTATAGCAACAAAGCATCTTTTCTCATTTGACCTTCAAAACAGTCCTGTGCTGTTGACCAGAGAACTGAGGCTCAGAGAAGTTGAGCAGATTGTCCAGGGTTACACAGCTGCTTAGATGTCCACCTGGAACTGACCCATCTTAAACCCCTTCATATGGTCCTTTCTTCTAACTTTTATTGGCAACTTGGCAGTATATCCTCCTGCTGGATTGTCGATGCCTGTACTGGGTTGAATAGTGTCTCCCTGAGACAAGACTGGGACCCTTTGCTGCAGTGCTTGCACCTGGACAAACTTCTCCTTGAGCAACAGAATACAAAGAAACTATCAGGGACTGAAAATAACTGCACACATGCGCAGTTGGGGCCAAAGTAGAAACAATAAGATACAAAAAAGGCCACAAACCAACTGCCGTTTATCAGGTACGGGGACCAAAAGCAGGGTAATACCCATCATCCCTGTACACGGCACCAACAGGTGGGTGGGCAGACCGTCCAAGGCACCCCTCTCGCCCGACCACCGTGCTGATCTGCCCTACACTCCCCTAGTTAAGAAACTGCCTGCCCTCCTTGGAGAGAGGAGAGGGAGAAAAGAGCAAGTGCACACTGTTACTTGTTCTTGCTTCCTCTTGCTGCAGCACAAATCCCAGTAAAGCCTTGCCTGAATTCCTTGTCTGGCCTCTCATCAATTGCTACTGATTAAAGAGTCCAAGGACCCCGGTTGGTAACACCCCAAGAATTCATGTCCACCCAGATCCTCAGAATGTGACCTTCTTTGGAAAGAGGGTCATTGTAGATATAATTAGGTAAGATTGGGTCATGCTGGAGTAGGATGGGCCCTTCATCCAATATGACTGGTGAGAAGAGACCCAGAAACAAACCCACACTGAGGGAAGATGATGTGTAGATACAGAGGGAAGACGGTCATGTGAAGACAGAGGCAGAGATTTGAGCGATGCTGCCATATAGGCCAAGGATCACCCGGGGCCACCAGAAGGGGGAAGAGGCAAGGAAGGATCCTCCCCTAGAGGCTTCAGAGGAAGAATGGCTCAGCCAACATCCTGATTTCAGACCTCTGGCCTCCAGAAACAGGAGACAGTAGTTTCCGTTGTTTTTGCCGCAAAGTTTATGGTACTGTTACTGTGATACAGTGCCAAGGGCAGGGGTTGTGTCTTATTCTTCTTTGTGTTTCTGTTTCTTCTAGTCTTGCTGTGCTCTTTCCCACCCTGGATGGTTATACACACAGAGAAGCTAAGTCCTGGCAGCTCATGCCCTATATAGACAAGGGTTTTGATCCTTGAGCTGGATTATATTTATCACAGCAAATTCACCTGTTTAATCCTGTTTGGCTCTGGCTTTTTTCAATGTAACTTCTACCATCTCAGCTACTCTGAGAGTGTGCCTGTCTGCATTTGTGGGTGTGATGGTGTCTGGGAGGGGAGGTAGGAGGTGATGTGGTCATCACACCTTGGGAACAGACTTTTGTCTGGCAGGCACTCACAGAATCCCTTGAGTCCATCTGTCTGGGGCTGAAGGTTTCAAGCCGGGTCCGAGGGCTCACGCTGGACCTTGCTCTTGGCTTTCAAGTGCCGGCTGGACCAACACTACCCGAGGATCTGATCGTGCTCAGGCTGCCACAAAAAGGGAAATATTGAGAAGGGAGGTGATCACCCAACCCCCTCCTCAAAAAGAGGCATTTCCTCCACCAGAGTCATTGAGCCAGATCCTTGCAGGTGGTTGAGTCATAATCTTTGCCTGTTTACTCTTTCTGTCACTGTCTGGACAGTCTCTTTATGCTGGGACTTCCTGCTACTTGTCCTTGTGCTGAAGTTATGTGTGTGGGGGAGGGGCGGAAGGAAGGCAGGTGAGGGGTGATGGAGATGAGGGGTGAATTAGAAAGAGCATGGGTTCAGTTTGAGTCCCCACTTGGTGACCTTCTAGATAAACAAAATCATAAGTATTTATTATGGGAGAGAGGCAGGGAAGCTCTCTCCCTGGGAGAGAACTCATTTATTTTTTTATTTTAATTTTTAATTTTTAAATAAATTTGTTTATTTATTTTTGGCTGTGTTGGGTCTTCGTTGCCGCGCGTGGGCTTTCTCTAGTTTTGGCAAGTGGGGGCTACCCTTCATTGCGGTGTGTGGGCTTCTCATTGCGGTGGCTTCTCTCGCTGCGGAGCACAGGCTCTAGACGTGTGGGCTTCTTCAGTAGTTATGGCATGCGGGCTCAGTAGTTGTGGCTCGTGGGCTCTAGAGTGCGGGCTGTAGAGCGCAAGCTCTGTAGTTGTGGTGCACGTGCTTAGTTGCTCCACAGTATGTGAGATCTTCCTGGGCCAGGGATCGAACCTGTGTCCCCTGCACTGGCAGGCGGATTCTTAGCCACTGTGCCACTGGGGAAGCCCCAAGCCCATTTGTTTTTATATCTGCAGCACCAGCACAGTGCCAGGCACACAATGTGCTCAAATGTTGCTTAAGTAAATTTAGTGTAAAACATAACTGTTGTCACAGAGAAAGATACTTCTGGCAGCTGTGTGGAGGAAGGGAAGGGAGACCAGGTAAGAGGCCATTGCAATAGTTCAGGTAAAGATGGAGAAGGCCTACATTAAGGCCTGGTCCACAGGAATGGAGAGGATGAAGAAAAGGAAGGGATATTCTTTATTAATATTCTCCTCTGTGCTGTGCCCTATGCTATGCGCTGTATGTTAGTTAAGTAATTTTGTCCTAATAACCTTGCGAACTCAGTCTCATAAATGTTCCCTTTTTATGGCTGAGGGAACTGAAGTAACTGACCCAGTACCACTCAACTCATACTTGGTGGGCAGACCCAGACTGCAAGATTGGCCCAGACACTGGGCTGCCAGGATTTAGAGACATTTCTGACACTCCAGAGGACTGTCTGTGGGAGGAATTGGGGATGACTCTGAGGTTTCTCTGTGGGTGATAGAGTTATGGTGGGCCATTAACAGTTGGGTTCATTGGGTTGACCCTATTGCAAGAGGGGATGCTTTTAGATTGTTTGTGTCCAGGCTTTGCCAAATCCAGCAGAAGAGCATTTATTGACAATGCTGGTGCCTCTGGCTTGACTGAGTGCTTCTGGCCACAGAGTGATGCTTAGGGAGAGGCTGCTTGGCTCCTGGAAGCCACTCTGCCTCAGTGGGGTTGCCCGATGTGGACAGCGCTGCCAGGTGGCGGAAGCCTACTTCCTCACCCCAGGGTCCCTGCTTCTTCTCCTTTGAGTAGATTCATCTCCCACTTGAAAGGCCATCAGTGAGCAGCCCTTCTGTCAACATGCAGACACAGTCCCGGATGCCCCTCACATCATCGCCTTCATCTCCCTGCCCATTACCCAGAACCAAAGTTCTTGAACCTGGAAGTCTCCGGCCCTAGACCTCATCCCAGGCTCTGTGGGAATCTCTCATTCTTTAGCCATTCACTGAGCACCTGTAGTCTGAGGACACATGGGTGAATCAGGCACCTTACCTGCCCCCCCATAGCTCTCTGACATGGTGGGGAGGGCACTGTGATCTGCCGGGGAGGCCGTGCTGAGAGTGCAAACTGAGCTGGAGGTCGGCAGCCTCCCCAGAGGAGGTAGCATTTGAGCTGAGCTTATGAGGATGAGCAGGACGTGGTCAGGTAGAAGAGTAAGGGCCAAAGGGGAGGAGAGCATTCACAGCACAGAGGAGGCTGTGTGTTTGCAGAGCAAGCTCTTAATTCCACAAATATTTACTGAGCACCTTGTCTATGCCAGCCTTGGGCTGGGGCTGGGAAGATACATAATACATGACCCTGATGAAACTCACAAGACATCTTCTTTTGCAGGACCTGTGCACAAAATGAGGAATTTGGACTCAGGCCCACGTACTAGTCTTAGAAGTTCCCAAACTAGGGTTCTTAAACCCAGGGATTATGCAAGGGGATCCACTGGGGTAGGAGAAAAAAATATTGAAACTTCAATATTGAAAAATATTCAAATATTTATGTGTATTTTTAAACTAAAAACAAAGAAACTTTGAGCTTTTCTAATATTTGCTGTGTGAGTTGATCCAGGTCCCCACACTTAGCCCCTATGTCGCGCATGTTATGTGTCTGAGGGAGTCCGAGGGAAGTGGGGGATGGGGAGTTCCATGACAATGGGCAGAGGGGTCCTTCCATCTTCATTCCCTTTTGCGACGCACACATGCTCATGAAGTGGATTTATGGGTGATCTCATCTAGTTTTAACTAAATTGACCATCACACAATGGGCAAGGTGCTTAGCAATTTCCTGAAAAGACACTGGAGGTTGGAGAGAAGGCCGTGGTCCGAGTACAGGCAGAAGGCAAGGGATTGGCAAGACTGTTGCTTCCCAACTCTTTTCTTTTTTTTTTTCTGTATGATTTTTCTTATATATTTTTATTTTTAATTAAAAATTTTTTTAACATCTTTATTGGAGTATAATTGCTTTACAGTGTTGTGTTAGTTTCTGCTGTATAACAAAGTGAATCAGCTATACGTATACATATATCCCCATATCCCCTCCCTCTTGCATCTCCCTCCCACCCTCCCTATTCCACCTTTGTGATCTAGGTGGTCACAAAGCATGGAGCTGATCTCCCTGTGCTATGCAGCAGCTTCCCATTAACTAGCTATTTTACATTTGGTAGTGTATATATGTCCATGCCACTCTCTCACTTCGTCCCAGCTTACCCTTCCCCCTCCCTGTGTCCTCAAGTCCATTCTCTATGTCTGCGTCTTTATTCCTGTCCTGCCCCTAGGTTCTTCAGAACCTTTTTTTTTTTTTTTTTTAGATTCCATATATATGTGTTCGCATACGGTATTTGTTTTTCTCTTTCTGACTTACTTCACTGTGTACGACAGACTCTAGCTCTATCCATCTCACTACAAATAACTCAGTTTCGTTTCTTTTTATGCCTGAGTAATATTCCATTGTATATATGTGCCACATCTTTATCCATTCTTCTGTCGATGGACACTTAGGTTGCTTCCACGTCCTGGGTATTGTAAATAGTGCTGCAATGAACATTGTGGTACATGTGTCTTTTTGAATTATGGTTTTCTCAGGGTATATGCCCAGTAATGGTATTGCTGGGTCGTATGGTAGTTCTATTTTTAGGTCTTTAAGGAACCTCCATACTGTTCTCCATAGTGGCTGTATCAGTTTACATTCCCAGCAACAGTGCAAGAGAGTTCCCTTTTCTCCACACCCTCTCCAGCATTTATTGTTTGTAGATTTTTTGATGATGGCCATTCTGACCAGTGTGAGGTGATACCTCATAATGGTTTTGGTTTGCATTTCTCTAATGATTAGTGATGTTGAGCATCCTTTCATGTGTTTGTTGGCCATCTGTATATCTTTGGAGAAATGTCTATTTAGGTCTTCTGCCCATTTTTGGATTGGGTTGTTTGTTTTTTTGATATTGAGCTGCATGAGCTGCTTGTATATTTTGGAGATTAATCCTTTGTCAGTTGCTTCATTTGCAGATATTTTCTCCATTTTGAGGGTTGTCTTTTCATCTTGTTTATGGTTTCCTTTGCTGTGCAAAAGCTTTTAAGTTTCATTAGGTCCCATTTGTTTATTTTTGGTTTTCTTTCCATTACTCTAGGAGGTGGGTCAAAAAGGATCTTGCTGTGATTTATGTCATAGAGTGTTCTGCCTGTGTTTTCCTCTGAGAGTTTGATAGTGTCTGGCCTTACATTTAGTTAGGTCTTTAATCCATTTTGAGTTTATTTTTGTGTATGGTGTTAGGAAGTGTTCTAATTTCATTCTTTTACATGTAGCTGTCCAGTTTTCCCAGTACCACTTATTGAAGGGGCTGTCTTTTCTCCATTGTATATTCTTGCCTCCTTTATCAAAGATAAGGTGACCATATGTGCGTGGGTTTATCTCTCCCCCACTTTTTAATGGGCTCCTCATTACCTTCCTGTGTTGAGTTAAAAACTGTAACAATCTAATCAATATCAATGGAAGCTGATCTAATCAATATCAATGGAAGCTGATTAGAAGTATTCAAAATTATCAGGATAATTTGAAATATAGATTCAAATTTTCTGGTGTTAGTGATACTCTTTCTTTAAAGGTTGGTTGTCCTTCAGATATTGGCTAATGATGGTAGAACATGGAAACATAATTTATACATAAATAAATATACATATGTTAGAGGTGGGTGCCAAAATTATTTTGTTATCGACAAACATCAAAGAGGCTTGGAGGGGGCTTCCCTGGTGGCGCAGTGGTTGAGAGTCCGCCTGCCGATGCAGGGGACATGGGTTCGTGCCCTGGTCCGGGAAGATCCCACATGCCGTGGATCGGCTGGGCCCGTGAGCCATGGCCGCCAAGCCTGTGCGTCCGGAGCCTGTGCTCCGCAACGGGAGAGGCCCCAACAGTGAGAGGCCCGAGTACTAAAAAAAAAAGAGTCTTGGAGACCACAGCTCTAGGCACTAAGGAGCCAGTAGAAGTTGTTCAAATAGGGATGACTTTTTGCTCTTTGTTTTATTAATTTTGGAAGACCGCCCCCTGGCAGCAGTGTGGAGAGATGGGAGTAGAGATACTTGTAGGGGGCTGTTGGCGGAAGTCCAGGTGGGAGGAAGAAACCAGGAGAGCAGAGAGAAATTTTACATATGGTTGGATTTGATGACTAAGTAGATTTGGAGAACAAGGCAGGGGGAGGATGCAGGGAGAGTCTCAGTTCTCTGAACGACTGGGCAAATAGTGGTACCATTTACCAAGGGGGTGAACAGTTGGGAGGGGTAGGTTTGGGGAGAAAGATAAAGAGTCTGAATCTGAACAGGTTGAGTCAGACATGCCAGTGAGAGACCTGGCTGGAGCTGTCCCACTTGGTCATGCTTCTGGATGTCTGGGGCTGCAGACACCCCTTCCCCAGGCACAGCCCCAAGTGAGTGATGGTGAGGGTAGTGTCTGAAGGACATGAAATGGGTCAATTGGGCAGCAATGGTGACTTCTGTCCAGTCTTCCTGATTTTAGCCTGGCCCCTTGACTCCATGTCCCAGGGATCAGACCCAGACCACTCCCATATTTCACTTCTGGGAACCACTCAAAGTGTAGGTACCCTTGTCTTCTTCCTCCTCCAAGCCATCTTGGATGGTGGCCAGGCTCCTCCACAGTACTCCAGGCCAAAGTCATTGAGAAAGGCTGGTTAGGCTGGGTGTGTCCTTGCTGTCATCTTCTGGTGCTAAGATAAGCAAAGTAAAATGCAGGGAAGGAGCTGGGTGGGATGGGATGGAGCGTGGGTACCCTGCAGCTGCCAAGGTAGGACAGGTGTGGGACCACTGACAAGGGCTCCACTGCAGGTCATGCTTTAGAATAGATGTATTTCATTCTGTCCTGGTCTGGTCAGTTGGGATATCTGGGCTGCCCCAGTTCAGTGTACTTGACCAAGATTCTGCCTAGGGCTCAGCGTGGAGAAGGTTACCAGTTTTATCAGTGATGACTCTGAGGATGAGCCCCCGGAACCACCACTTTGAACCTCTGGCAGGACCTTGGGGTCTGTGTATATGGGGGTGGGGTGGGTGTGTGGTGAGTGGAAAGTTGGTGGCTATCTTATCTCCCACTTCGGTATTTTTCTTTGGAAGGGAAAAGAAGAGAAATATAGATAGGCAAAAAGACTGAGTAATTAAGAGTAGAGTAGATTTAGAAATAAAAACAGAAAGATGGAGATGAGAGAGAGACAGGAGAGACAGAAATCAGGAAGGAGAGCAGAAAGATATTTAGAAAAATACCGACTAGAACAACAGAAAGAAAAGTGGAATTAAGACAGAGGGAAGACAGAAAGTGAGGGAGATGGACAGGGAAACAGATGGAGGCTGAAGAAGTGGCAGAAACTCAGAGACACGGAGGAGAGAGAGGGCATGTGGAGGGAGGGATGGAGAGAGGCCTGCTCGGATGAAGCCCTTGCCGTCCACCTTCCTTTCTTCCCTCCCTATCTGCCTGGTTCTCAATCACAAAATCAAGAGTCAGAGCCCCAGTGAACGTCCTGTTTCCATTCCTGACACCCAGCTGGGCTACGGGAAGAGGTCAGAGGCTGCTGTCACCTTTGCTTCTGCTGGGAAGGGGCCCTCCAGCAGGGTCTGGAGAGGAGCCAGGCTGACCTGGGGTCCTGGCCCCTGTGAACTGAAGAAGATGCCTGCTTTGATGCTTTAGCTCTGGGTGGTTCCCCGGACTTTGGCTTTTCTTTGTGATGGAACAGAATTAGAAGTCTATGTGATGGAATTGTTCAGAGGGGGAGACTGAGTTGTAATGAACTTGGACCCAGGTGGTGCGTGGGTTGGGAGCGCTTGGTGACAGTCACACCCCGTACGAGGTGACTGGCATTGTTACTTGTACACCAACAGCCAGGCTGTGGGCTGTGAAGGCGGGAAGTCCCTGAACGGTGAGGGCTGCTACTGTGAAGTCAACTCATAATGGGAAGAGAAACGCCATCTTGGAGGCCCAGGGAACAGAGGTGACTCTGGCTTGGTCAGTGACACTCACACATCTAAAGAAAGAAAGCATCCACAAAAGGGGGATCCCAGGGTACAGAGGATCCAAACCAGCCCAGGTCAGCGGATGGGGCCTGGGAGTGGTGGGCACTAGCAGGTTCTGCTTACCTCTTAGCCTCTGTGGAGGCTACTGGTGTTTGTGGGCCCTCCCCAGAGCGCAGTGAAATTCCCCACACCCTCCCACTTCCCTTGATCTGATTCTGTGTTCATCTGATAGTTACTGATGCAGCTTCCCTGGGACATTGATGCAAGGAAGAAGATAACCCAAGGTGTGGGGTCTCACCACACTAGTCCCTGGAATAATTTGCTAATTAAAAAAAATCATTCATTGGTATAATAGTAGCAAGAAATGTCACTTAGTGAGTGAGCACTTATCAGGCTCTGCTGAATGCTTCATGTGACTGTGTCATCCTATGCTGACAATAATCGTGTGAGGTGGGCATTATCTCCAACATTTTACAGGTGGGAAATCAGGCCCAGATCTGAGGTTTGCAGCCGGCTCCCAGAGACCAAAGTCTGGTCTCTTGACCTCTCCCTTCTTGGGGGAGCTGGGGATGAGGGTGATGCGGACGCAGAGCTCAGGCCCTCTTCAGCCCCTTAGTCATCCGCACTGAATGGGGGCAGGGTGAGTCTGTCACTGCGATGGTGATGCAAGCAGTCCCATCTCTGGACAAGCAGATATTAGAATGAGTGACTCAGCAGAAGTGCTGCCTCTGGGAGACTCTGCTGGCCCCATCGGAGTCCCCCAAACTTTCATCCAGAACCGCTGTGTTGGGAGGACACAGAGCTGGAGGAGTAGCATGGAATTGCTTCCTCTGTTGCTTCCTCTTGGATCGATAAGGGAAAATTAAAGGGAGGCCAGCGTGGATGTCTGCCTGGGAGGTTGTGTGTCTGTCCTCAGGGCTGAAAAGAGATCTGCGAGCCAGTTTGGAGCCACATTCTAGGGGGCCTGGAGCTGGCAGGTAACCAGAGGAAGAGATGGGGGAAGGGGATCGCTAAGGGCAAAGACAAGAGGAATCCTTCTAGACTCCAGTTCTGTAGGGGGCTCCAGCCAACCAGTGGCAGCTGCTTTCTCCCCACCTGGGACCCAAAGGTGCACAGGATCCTACACTTGGAAGGGAAAGGAGGCCAAGGACAGTCTCTCAGGGGAGCAAGGCAGCCACCTCTGGGTTTCCACCACGAATGCTTCCCAGGGCTGCCTGCGCCCCCATCTACCCTCCTCTGCCAGCCAAGGACAGCAGATGGGTTATAGCATTGGCTGCAGCAAAACAGAGCTGCAGCAAAAGGCTGACTCGGGCCTTCCAAAGCTAGAAGATCTTATTTGAGTATTTCCCAGCTCCTTCATCAGCGCTAGGAATTCACCGCAAGAGGGCTGTTGCGGCTGGAGGTGGTGAGCCAGAGTGTTTACACTCAGGAATGGAAAAGGCTGGAACTCCCACTGGTGGAGGAAGCCCTCAGCCTCCCTTTGCATCCCTGATGACCAGGGCGGAAGTGAGATGAGTTGTCTGGGCTCTGGATGGAGGCTCCAGGCAGGCTTCCCAGGGAAGAGGCATGAGTGTGGATGAGATTTAGGAGAGCCCCTGGAGCGTGGGAACTGGGTCAGTGGCTGGGGGCCCTGGCTGCCTCCCAGCCGGCCCCTCCTTCTTGTCCCACACAGGTGGGTGCAGGTTTGTCTGCCAGGATGGTGCAGCCTCCACCTCTCCTGACAGGCTCCAGAGCTCAGGGTGAGGAGATAAAATGCCAACCAAATTCTTCTCGACCCACCGCCTGCAGGCTCTCAGCTTGGTTTGGCTCAGCAAGTATTCTCCTGTCATCTTCCCCATCAACAGGAGGGGTGGGAGGTCGTGATCCCCAGCAGGGCCCAGCTGCTCCGGGTGGGACCGCAGTTCTATTTTTTTTTTTTAATATATCTTTATTGGAGTATAATTGCTTTACAATGGTGTGCTAGTTTCTGCTTTATAACAAAGTGAATCAGCTATACATATACATATGTTCCCATATCTCTTCCCTCTTGCGTCTCCCTCCCTCCCACCCTCCCTATCCCACCCCTCTAGGTGGTCACGAAGCCCCGAGCTGATCTCCCTGTGCTATGCGGCTGCTTCCCACTAGCTATCTATTTTACGTTTGGTAGTGTATATAAGTCCATGCCACTCTCTCGCTTTGTCACAGCTTACCCTTCCCCCTCCCCATATCCTCAAGTCCATTCTCTAGTAGATCTGTGTCTTTATTCCTGTCTTACCCCTAGGTTCTTCGTGACATTTTTTTTTCTTAAATTCCATATATATGTGTTAGCATACGGTATTTGTCTTTCTCTTTCTGACTTACTTCACTCTGTATGACAGACTCTGGGTCCATCCACCTCATTACAAATAGCTCAATTTCGTTTCTTTTTATGGCTGAGTAATATTCCATTGTATATATGTGCCACATCTTCTTTATCCATTCACCCGATGATGGACACTTAGGTTGTTTCCATCTCCTGGCTATTGTAAATAGAGCTGCAATGAACATTGTGGTACATGACTCTTTTTGAATTATGGTTTTCTCAGGGTATATGCCCAGTAATGGGATTGTTGGGTCGTATGGTAGTTCTATTTGTAGTTTTTTAAGGAACCTCCATACTGTTCTCCGTAGTGGCTGTACCGATGCACATTCCCACCAGCAGTGCAAGAGTGTTCCCTTTTCTCCACACCCTCTCCAGCATTTATTGTTTGTAGAGTTTTTGATGATGGCCATTCTGACTGGTATGAGATGATATCTCATTGCAGTTTTGATTTGCATTTCTCTAATGATTAATGATGTTGAGCATTCTTTCATGTGTTTGTTGGCAGTCTGTATATCTTCTTTGGAGAAAATGTCTATTTGAGCTTACCCACAAGGGGTTGAGAACCTCGCCCTGTGCCCCAGATCTGGGCACTCCTAACGATGCTCCAAGGCTTCTTCTGGGCCCAGAGTGAGGCAGAGTCGGGGTTGGGGGGGAGCCCAGAATGTTTTCCAGAGGAAGCAGCAAAGGAATGGAGACAGTCACATCCACAGGGCCCACCGAGGCCAGGGGATCCTGAGGGCCCCGGTGCACTCCAAAGCCTCAGGGTGCTCTTCTTGGCAATGGAGCTCCCAGGACATGTTTTTGTATTTTTAACAACGACTGGCAAACTTTCTTTTACATGTTTTCTCATTTACACCTTAAGGCACCCAGGAGGTGGGCCTTATAAGGCTGCTCATTGTTTCAAACCAGGAAGGTGATCCCTTAGTAAGTGGCTGAGCCTGGACCCCAATGGGTCTGAGTATTCCACGCTGGGGGTGTTTCCCTTCCTCCAGCACATTTGATAGAAAACATCACTCCCCTCCCCAGACCGAGGCCCACCGTGCACGTGTCCCAGGCTTCACAGGTGACAGGGCTTCACGTTCGCGTCCTCACCTCCCCACTCCTCACATCATTTCTGTGTGACGGGATGACATTTACTTTGAAAGAGTCCCAGGGTCCTCTCAGGCTCTCACACCTTTACAGGATGGCTGGGGTCTCCCAGAGGTTTCAGTGCCCCACCCTGTGAACTGGGCAGAGGCTGAGCCCAGAACCACCAAGCTGGGACAGACATCGTTGTGGAAGAGCTGCGAGGGCCCCACCTCTCTAGATAAGGATCCTGCCTTGT
The DNA here is from genome assembly GCF_949752795.1 of Hyperoodon ampullatus. NCBI lineage: Eukaryota > Metazoa > Chordata > Mammalia > Artiodactyla > Ziphiidae > Hyperoodon > Hyperoodon ampullatus. The sequence goes on from NC_136920.1 coordinate 96,034,633, forward strand.
GAGAGGGGCAGGTGGAGGCCTGGGCCAGGAGAGGGGCCTCACCCCAGCTATGCCAGGGGCTCTGATGACATTTCTGCTCAACTTGTGACTTGCCCTATTTGTCCTATCTTGACCTCTCTCCTGGTTCCCTTTAGTTACCAGAAAAACTTCAGAAGCACACCGCTCTATTTTAGGGACAGGAAAGTGGGGGAGATGCTCTGAACCTATACCGCCTTCTCGGCAGGACACCTCCCCCCATTTCCTCCCCAGGTCCTCAAAGTTGAGGTCATGGTCTAATTCCAGAGAAGTCTGGCCTGGAGGCAGGACACACTCAGCAACCCAGGCTTCGAGTGATGGGTGGGCCCAGTCGGGGGCTCTACCAGCTCTCGACTCCCCTACTTGTTTCTGAATTTTCTCCTGTTCTTACAAGTGGGTTTCTGGTTTGGTCCCTATTCCAAGCCCTTGTTCCAGGATTCTGCCCTCAGGCTAACCTGATCCCTGGCACTTGCCTCTCACCCACCTGTTGGGCATGCCATCCTGAGGTCCATCATCCCTCCTTGTACCCAGGCCATGGCTGCCTGCTGGACCCCTGCCCACATCTGCCCCACCTGCCCAGGACCCCCTCCTTGGGTCCATTTCCCACTCCGGTCCCTTCCCCACAAGCCTGGCTCTGGGGTGAATACTGAACCTGAGACTGGGCGGGGAGGAGAGAAACCTCAAAGGAAGGAGGGGTGGACCCAGGAAGGGGGGACAGCAGACCACCCAAGGGCTGCAGGGGGACTTAGCAGCCAAAACGAGCCCAGGAGGGGGCCCCTCTGCTTCAGGGACCTTGCCTTCCTGGCCTCCAACATAACAGCCCCTGTAACAGGGTGGCTGGCCTAGGGAGTGGGTGCCTGAGTTTTTTTTTTTTAAACAATTCTGAAACATGTTCTAATTCGGGAGGACCAACTCCCAGCTAGGTCACAGGGTCAATAGAGTTTAATCCCCTGCCTGTGGTTACCCTACTCTTGTGGCCAGGTATCAAATTAAAGGCTTAGATCAACTGAAGATGGAAATGTAATGATTTATTTTTAAGCCATTCAGGTTTAATTCCACAAAAATTGTACCACAAAGCAGGTATTGTGGGGATTACTCAGGAAAAGGAAAATAGGGGTGATTTTGGATCTGATACATATTTGACTCACGTTCCACAGGTGGACCCCTTCCATTGGGCCATTGGTTACCATGCATATGGCTTCCACCCTGACCTACTGTAGGCCTTGCCTTTGAGATGCAGATGCTGCAGGACCCTGTGCTTGGGGGCAAGTACAAGTCCGGTGTGAGCCTTTGGCCATGGTGAACGCTCATTACCTTTTCCTGTGTTATTACTCATCATCTTAGTGATAGCATCCCCTCAGACTGCTGGGAGGGAACGAGGTGGGGAGAGGTCGGTGCCAATCTGATCTAGTACAGTGTGACAGTGTGTGTGCCTGCGCACCACACCTGGCCAGCAAAACACCAACCCTGGAGTGAGCCAACAACCACCTGCGTCCTTCCTGCACCTGGGATGCTGAAAAAACTCCTTCAGGCTCCCAGATGAGACCACAGCAACGGCATTGGCTCCAACTCCCAGCTGAGCTCTCCCCACCCCGTGGCCACCTCTCTGCGCATCCATGGTCAGCTCTCTCCCCGCGGTGGCTCGCCTCAAGTTCCCCATCATGCTGCCCCCCAGTACTCTCAACAAACGTCCTGACTTCCTATAGCCCAGAGAAGTAGAGAGCCTCAGACAGGGACCCTTATCTTCCTGCCTCTCCTTACTCCTTGCACAACCACAAACGCATCTCTATCCAAACCCTCCCCGCTTTCCCTGCAGCTGCAAATGGACGAATGTTCTTCACGCCCTCGCAGCCTTCTGAGCTCCCCCTGAAGAAAGTGAGCACCAGTTAGCAGCTCCTTCTGTGTCTTCGCCGTCTCCCTTTCGACAGCGCGCACCTCTGTCCGAGACTCCCTTCCAGCAAACGCATCTCCCCTGACTCGACATCCTGCTCTATAGCTCTGCTGCCAGGTCGCTTTCCCTCCACCCACCGCTCAGCCTGGGGAGAATGGCCAACTCCTGTCACCTTCACTTCTCATGGCCGTGCGGCCTTTCTCTTCTGTCCCCTTCTCCACCTGCATTCACTCCACTGCCCGCAGTGGCCTGGCCCCTGCCCGCCTCGTTCCACCAGAACTGCTTTTGCCGAGGTCCCCGATGACCTGTGTGTGGTGACCTCTGGTGACGGTGTGCGACGATCTGCACGGTCTCCTCCCTCGATTGCCCTCCTGCTGGCTGGACCTTCCCTGTCTCCTCTGCCTTGTGTGTCAGCATCCCTCAGGGCTCCCTCTGCGGTCCACTCTTTTTCTTGCTTATATTCTCTCCCTGGGGATTTCATCCACTTCCAAGGTTGCACCTATCACCCGGGTGCTGATAGCTCCCAAATTAAGTTTTCTAGTCCAGAGGACTTTCTTAAGCAATAAATCTCTATCTCCATTGCCCAGTGGGCATCTGCTCTGGAGGGTCTGAGAGTACCTGGAACCCAACAGGGCCAAACAGAATTGCCTCCTCCGATGTCCTCATTTTGCTCCGTGGCCACTGCCGTCCACCCCGTTGCCTACAGCAACATCCTAAGAGCCGTCAGGCTGCCCCCTCTTCCTACTTCACCACACCCAGTTGATCACCAAATGCTGCTGACCCTCCCTCCTCAGTATCACCTCCCCGTCTCCCCACTGCCCCTGCCCTCGACCAGGCTCTGTTGTCTCTGGGATGACACGGCTGCCTAAAGGGCTCCTTGGAGAGTACCTCCCCACACGGTGGCTGCAGTGATCCTCCTAAGGAGCCAGTATCATCATGCCCCTCCTTGATGGAGCAGCAAGGTCCCCATGACCTGCCCTTGGTCACCACTTGACACTCAAAGCCTCTTGACTGGCTACACTGAACCCTGAGTGCCCCACGGTCCCTCCTGCCTCTCAGCCCTCAGCTTAGAGCATCTTCTTCCTCATCATGTCCCCTGCTTGGCCCCTGACTACTAAGTCTTTCTTTACAAAGAAAGTGCAGATGGCACCTCGTCCAGGGATGTGTCTTGGACACCACCCAAAATCAGGGCTCTGTGCTGGGCCCCAGTGCTCTCAGAGCCCCCATGCTCACCTCCCAAAGCACTTACTCCCTGGAATAATCACTAGTAATACTTCAACTCCTCTGTCTTCCCCACCAGAGGTCTAGGGCTATATCTCTTATTCCCATATGCTCAGACTGTTTGTCAAAACAATGGTACATGATTATTGAATAAATAATCAAAGAGGGCTTCCTAGAAGAGGCAATTATTAAGTAGTATTTTATAGGCAGACAGGAAATGGTGTGAAAAGGAGGCTGTGAATGAACTGTATAGAGGAGGAGTGTCTAACTCAGATCCTTCAGGAGCTAAGAGACCCTGGGAGGAATGACGACAGATGGTCCCCGACTTACAATGGTTCGACTTAATGATGTTTCAACTTTATGATTGTGCAAAAATGGTACTCATTCAATAGAAAGTTCGAATTGTGAATTTTGATCTTCTCCTGGCTAGCAATGGGCTGTACAACTATACTCTCTTGTGATGCTGGGCAGCAGTAGCTCCCACTCAGCCACGTGATCCTGAGGGTAAACAACTGGTACACTCACCACCTTTCTGTACCCAGACAACCAGTGTGTTTTTCACATTCAGTACAGTATTCGATATATTACATGAGATATTCAACACTTTATTTAAAACTAGGCTTTGTGTTAGATGATTGTGCCCAACTGTAGGCCAATGAAAGTGTTCTGAGCACGTTTAAGGTAGGCTAGGCTAAGCTATGATGTGTGGTAGGTTAGGTGTAGTAAATGCATTTTTTTAAGTAAACGCATTTTTGTCTAATGATATTTTCAATTTACGATGGGTTTAGTCAGGATGTAACTCCATTGTAAGTCAAGGAAGAACTGTACATATATTTAACAGAGGGCGGGGAGACACCAGCAGAAGGCATGCTCCGTCGAAAGGCATCCCATTCAAGTATGAATGCAACACTGCACAGGCTGAACAAAGCACAGTGGTTTGCTGTCCCTGATTCCAGGTGGCAGGGCTGGGGGTGGTGACAGGACTGTGTGGTCCAGAGTGAGGAAGGCCGTTGGAGTGGAGTAGCTGGTGAGCTCCTTCAGAAGCCAGGAAGTAGGGCATGACTTTGCTATGCCTAGTCTTGCTGTGGGACTGGGTCTCACCGCTCATCCTGGCTCTGGCACACATCCCAGGTGTCTTGGAGGCCCTTGGAAGCCACAGGCAAGAGTGTCAGACCAGAGACACAGGAAGCAGGATGGCCTCCCCTTTTCTTCTCTGAGACCTCCTGGACAGATGTGGAGATCACCATTGCTCAGGGCAACTGGGTCCAGGGTGGGGTCTCTGGAACCCCGGGTGAGATGAGTCCTCATAGCCCCTTACAGGCCAAGGAATTACAGACATTGTAGGACTTGAGCCTCCACGTGAATAAGACCCTGGTGAACACATTGCTCTTGGGGGTGGGGGGTGTCAAGCATCTGTGCAGGTTGTCCAAGGATTGGGCCCCGCCTGCCGCCTCTAGTTCTTGGGGAAGGTGCTGGTGGCCACTCAGCCACGAGGGGGCGCGCAGGCTCCAGGAATGTTTTCTCAGGGCTCAGCTTCCTGGAGGAGCGGAATAAGGTATCAGGAGGGTTGGCCAGAGGGTGAGACCAATGACTGCGGCTGGGATCTAGGACTGAACTTGACCTTTTAACATCACTCTGTCACTGTCCCCAGCACTAGCGTTATTCATTGATTCATTTATTCAAGAAACATTTGCCCAGCACCTGGGAGGGGCCAGCTCTGAGCTGGTGGGCTCTGGGGACACAAATCAGATAAACTCGCCTGGACCCTGGAGGAGCACACAGTCTGGGCAGGGAGGCGGACTCTCAAAGCTGAAGTTTCCCCGGAACGGATCTGTGCTGTGACAGAGGGGCGTGCTGAGTGCAGTAGGGGCACCCAGGAAGGAGGGTTGATTTTGCTTGGGACTTGGCGGAAGGCTTCCTACCATTGGTAGTATTTGCTGTGGGTCTGAGCAGTAGTGCAACAGGCTGAAAAGTTAGGGAAAAGGCAGTCCTGGCTGGGGGATGTCCTGAGCCAAGTCATGGAGGCCTGTCCGAGTTGGCTAGACAGGTGGACATCCAGCGGGGAGGAAGCTGGCTCATGGAGGGCGTTGGCTGTCAAGCGGGGAGAGATGGGAGCTTATCTTTGAGGAGAGAAGAGTCCTATTGGGGAGCCAGAGCAGCCCCAGGTTTTGTGGGGGCCTGAAGTTTAAACAGTTTTGGAGGCTTTGTTAAAACAAGAATATAGAAATAAGTACCAAATTAGATAGAGGGGCTTGGAAGGGTCTGTGCAGGTAAGGGGCCTGACACCTAAGCTTATTAGCTTTGTGGAGAAACCTGGCAGCAAACTGCTTCCGCTCTCTCCCTCCTTTCTCCCTTCTGGGGAGCCCTGGACCCCTGAGCAGCTAGTCAAGGCTGGATTCAGGAAACCAGAGTCTGGGGTCTCCTCTGGAGGAAGAGAGGCAGAACTGCTTTGCTGGGGGGAGGCGAGGTGAGTGGATGACTTTTCCCATTGAGTCTATGCATATAGTACCCCCAGAATTTTTCCAAGGGGTGCCTTGAATCTGACCACAACTCCTGTTAATGCTTCAAGTAATGCACAGGTGTGGAGGCTTTGCCCGTTGGCCAAATGCTTTCACCTGTGTCATTCTCACCCCATCCCGGTGAGGCAGGTAAACTGTTCCATCCACCAAGGCTCAGGATTGTGCTGAAGAACACCTGGCACGGCTGAACCACCGGCAAGTGGGACTTCATACCCTGCTTCCCGCCGGTGCCCCTCGTTCACTAATATTTGCACCATTGGGCCCCTGTACAGGGAACTGATTCACTGTAGAAGTGAAACCACAGATGAGTTGGCTGGCTTTGGTAGTTTCCCCTACTTCCTGCATGGGCTCAGATGTTAAGGGCAGGCACATGTAGGGTGGAGCTGACAGGTTTTTTTTTTCACCCAGTCTATCTGCGCTGCGGTGAGAGAGGGTTCTCACTTTTACCCCCTTTCTGGGCTGTTGGGAGAGCTCACACCTGGGTAAAACCTCCATCTCAGGCTGTCACCCAGGCATTGGATCTCTGGGACTCAGCACTGATTTGCATGATCTTCTGAGGGTTCTGAAGCCTGTGTTTAAGTCTCAGCCAGCGCAGGGGGAGGAGAGAGGTGCCTCCTAATTCCAGCAGCTTTAATCAAGCAGTACTGAGCATCTGCTGTGTTAGACGCGGTGTTAGCCCCAGCAGGATAGAGCTGAATCAGCCACGCCCCTGTCCCCACGGCTCACTTTCAGCATCTACCTGTGCCAGGTATTGACCTGGGTGGGGAGATGCGGAGATAGATGAGCAACTGTGCACCTGGGCAGGGGAAGCTCACGGTCCGATTCAGGGTCTCAGCAGAGAATGGTGAAAAGTATAACGTAGTCTGTTCAAAACTGGGAAGGATACGTTCTCTACTTTTGTGCCCCAAGCTGTTTGCTGGGATTTATAGGAAGTAGATGGGATGGGAATGGATTGGGGGAGGTCAGCAGAGCAATTTCCTCCAAACGGTGCACAAAGGATTGGGAGGCTCTGGTCTTGGGGTCGGTACACATCGGGGTGACAAGAGGAAGAGAGAGATGGGAATCATCCAAGTATTCAGATATTTCTAGATGCTCCAAGGCCAGATCCAGAAAACCCCAAAGCCTTTAAACTTGTAACCATACAAAGCAGCCCTGTTTTATCCTATTTTCTGCAACCTGCATGAATCAGCCTGTGCTTATGATCAGGAAACAAGAGTGGGGAGGGCTGGAGGAGGCTTGGGTGAAAAGGAGGCCGTGAGGTAGAAGGACCCCGGCGGTGCTTGGGATGAGTGCTCACCACTGTGTGCATGTCAGCTGTCTCCTCTCCTTCCCCTCCTCCCCTCAAAGGTCTGGCAGAGATCAACAAGAAGAGTCAAAATGTAAAAGTCAGCTTGCCCTTGAACTTTCCCACAAATGACAGGAGCCTGGAGGCAGCAAGAGTGGCTGATGGTGGGTGTGGCCAGCTAGGTGCCAGTGCCCTAGCTCACCTGGGCCGGGCATGACTTCTGGCCCATCTGAGCAGAGACCCGGCTTTGTCTGGACAGGGGCCTCAGCACGGGTTCCCATGGCTGGCCCTGCAGCACCCCTTTCTTGCAGGCTTTGGAGCTTGGGAGCCTCTGGGGCCACCCCGTGCCTGAGACACTACTTGGGAGAAGGAAGATGCTCTGTGATTCCCCAAAGCTCTTTTCCTCTTACCTTACGTGAGCCTTGCAAAGATGCTTTGAGGTGTATACCACTCATTAGCTCTTCATTTCACAGAAGACAGACTTGAAGTTCAGAGTGGTCAACCAAGATTGCACAGCTGGTGTGTGCTAGGACTGGGGCTCCAGTGTAAGGTCTCTCTGAAGGCAAGCCCTGTGCTCCTTCCAGGACTCTTGACTTTATAAACCTCCCCTGCCTGCTCCTCCCAAGGAGCCTGGGCCCCTTGGAATCCTCCAGGCCCCAGAGACCCCACTATAGCATGAGGTGGTTTGAACTCAGTGGCACAGGTCACCCTCCAGCAAACTCCCCAGCCCTGCCCCCTCAGCATCTAGTTGGGGAGGTACAGTTTACCTAGAGAAAGTGCTGACAGCAATCCAGGCAGGCATAGTTAGTGAGTAATGTAGATGTATATAGTAGCCACGTTTTTTGATCCTGCTTCCTAGCCACAAACAATTTTGAGCATTCACACTGCTATTTATGTATTTACAAATTGTCTTTGTACTTATACTCTAGTGTATACGAGCATTATAAAACACGCAGAAAAAAATACAAATTAAAAATAAGAAAGGGAAAAAACACGCAAGGGAGGTTGAGTGAAATAACACTTTTTTGAGTTAAAACATGTATTTTTGGTTACAAAAGTGGTGTATTATGATTATTGACCAAACTGTTATGGTTTTTACTTGTTCTTTTTTGCAGCTCTTCAGCCTGAGCTGTAGGCATGAGGTTGAGGGTAAGAAGGAAATATGAGGGGCAGGTTCCCCCTACCTTGTCCTGGCCCAGGGCCAGTGACATTTCATTCCTTTAGGACATATTCTTTCCCAGAAGGTGTCTCTTTCTCTTCTGAGATGGGCTGGTGTTTGGCTGTTACTCATATGTTTCATCCAGAGCAGTGTTTCCCCAACAACTTATGACCTTTGCCTCATCCCCAAACACCTGTACCATTATTAATATTTTTCTTAAACCTGTGTCACCTTTTAAAATTAAATACCTCCTTTGACCTTGTCCTAAGCAATAAAGTCCACAGAATCCAGATTTGATGTGCTAATTCTCCTTCTGAAACACTAAAATAAATGCATAACTATTTAATCAAAAACGGCCCCAGGAACTACTATAATCATCTCCTGTATTACCAGCAGATGCACCCACACTCTGGGGAGCACTGATGTGGAGGGAGGGAGAGAGAATCCTAGGCCACGTTCCATCTGACCCTGAAAGGTCACCTCCTAAGGGACCATTGACAGGCCTTGAAACACTCAGGGATGCTTCCTCTGTTCCACCCTTCCCAAGACACAGACCCTATCCAGTGAACCTTAGGCACTAAAACTGGTGCCCTGGAGTGAGGGTGGAGGGCCGCAGTGATTCCCAGTTCACAGTAGTCATTTGCTTAACCTGATATAAAGGGGATCTTTGCCTGGACTCCCCCAAGGTGAGTGACCACAGCTTATACTCCAGACTGGGGGAGGCTGAAATGTTTTATTTGCTTCTCCTGTTCATGGGTCCAGGCTCTTCAAGCAGAGGCCCACCTCTCCCAACCATTGGTCTCTGGGTAGGAAAGTCAGAGGTCTGGGGTCCCCTGGCTACAGATATGCTACAAATGCCTCCCCCTAGATGGCATCCTGGCTTTACTGGGACACCACTGAGACTCCATTCAGGAAGAGCCAGGGGATGAGAGTTGAGTTTCTGGGTGTCATGTCAGGAAGGTCCTAGAATGCCAACCTCAGCAGCCCAATTCACGGCCAAGGCTCAGTCTTTGTGTGTTCTCTCTGCCTCTGTCTCTTTCTCTCTGTTGTCAGACACCTATGGGATCATTTTTCCCCAGATCATCGTGTTAGGAGTGGGGGCTGACTCTCAGAAGTCAATTTACCCCCAAGGCTCACTTATTAGAAACGAGGCTGACTTCTAGTTTTCTCATTGACTTTATCTTGTTCAGGGAAGTACTAAAACTAAGTATTCTTGGGACTGGTATCTACCAAGAAATCTAAAGTGTTTATTTATCTTAAACTCTTACTCAAAACAACACATTTCCAAACCTAAACATCTTTGTGTCTAACCTTAAGTATATGCAATGTGACTTTCACCTTCTTCCTCTCCAATGTGAGATAACCGCAACTATTTTCTTTGGGAAACTCCCTATACTGACTGTCCTGTGATAGACCTTTACAGACCCACCCCTCCGATCTTTTCTTTTTGAATTTTATTTTATTTATTTTTCGTACAGCAGATTCTTAGTAGTTATCTATTTTATACATATCAGTGTATATATGTCAATCCCAATCTCCCAGTTCATCCCCCCGCCCCCGCCACTTTCCCCCCTTGGTGTCCATACATTTGTTCTCTACATCTGTGTCTCTATTTCTGCCCTGCAAACCAGTTCATCTGTACCATTTTTCTAGGTTCCACGTATATGTATTAATATACGATATTTGTTTTTCTCTTTCTGACTTACTTCACTCTGTAGGACAGTCTCTAGATCCAAGTACATCTCTACAAATGGCCCAATTTCATTCCCTTTTATGGCTGAGTAATATTCCATTGTATATATGTACCACATCTTCTTTATCCATTCGTCTGTCAATGGGCATTTAGGTTGCTTCCATGACCTGGCTATTGTAAATAGTGCTGCAATGAACATTGGGGTGCATGTGTCTTTTTGAATTATGGTTTTCTCAGGGTATATGCCCAGTAGTGGGATTGCTGTGTCATATGGTAATTATATTTTTATTTTTTTAAGGAACCTCCATACTGTTCTCCCTAGTGGCTGTATCAACTTACATTCCCACCAACAGTGCAAGAGGGTTCCCTTTTCTCCACACCCTCTGCAGCATTTGTTGTTTGTAGATTTTCTGATGATGCCTATTCTAACTGGTGTGAGGTGATAACTTATTGTAGTTTTGATTTGCATTTCTCTAATAATTGGTGATGTTGAGCAGCTTTTCATGTGCTTCTTGGCCATCTGTATGTCTTCTTTGGAGAAATGTCTATCTAGGTCTTCTGCCCATATTTTGATTGCGCCCCTCTGATCTTTAAACCTAAAGGGTGGCAGCCTGCCTTCAAGAGAATCCCCTGGGAGAGCTTATTGAAAATTACAGATTCCCTAAAATATGGCACAAATAAACCTATCTACAAAACAGAAACAGACTCATAGACACAGAGAACAGACTTGTGGTTGCTAAGAGGGATGGGGGAAGGAGAGGGATGGACTGGGAGTTTAGGGTTGGTAGATGCAAACTGTTACATTTAGAATGGATAAACAACAAGCTCCTAATGTATAGCACAGGGAACTATAATGAATATCCTGTGATAAACCATAATGGAATAGAATATAAAAAATGAATGTCTGTATGTGTATAACTGAGTCACTTTGCTGTACAGCAGAGATTGGCACAGCATTGTAAATCAACTACACTTCAATAAAAAAAAAATTAGAAAAAGATCAAACTCAAAAAAAAGAAAAAAAAAAAAGAAAATTACAGATTCCTGGGCTCCCCGTCTGCAGAGTCGGATTGGACAGGTCTGGAGTAGCTCCATTCTTTGAAAGATCCTTAGGGGACTCTGAAGCATTTGGGAACACCTGCTCTACACCTGCTCTGACTTGTCTAAATCATGGGGGGAACTTGGCTCCGTCTCAAGCTGAGGTCCAGGATACACAGGGATGCGTTGAGGCCCAGGGCTGTGTAGGCAGAGAACCACCTGACATTAGATTGCATTTCTGCATAGGCAGGAACCAGCACTTAGAATTTCTTGAGGCCTCCCCCTGGTTTTTCATAAACCTACCATTGGTATCAAAGATGATGCTTATCTTCCTGTGTGCTTGAAGGGAGACCACATATCTATCGAATTTAAAAGTGGTATCTGATCATGTGATATCACTTAAAGAGTAAGGGGCCCAACACTCAGCCCCATTGTACGTCATGGGAGATTGTGATCTCTCAGGAGACCATTTCTGCCCACCATCATTCTTGCGTTAGCATTCAAAAGTAGACTTCTGAGCAACTTCAGTAGGTGGAGATCTGTGTGGGGTCACGTGGCTTGGTGCCTAGCTGATTTCTGTCCTGATGGTCACAGACAGTAGTTAGATCCATGCAAAGCTGCCAACACTCTAATGCTGTTCTAAAAATTTTCATCTTCAGAGAATGAAAATAATTTATGGGATGTCTGCTATGTGTCAGGAACCATACTACACCCCTCTTTTCACACACATCTCACTTTTTCTTCACAATAACTGTACAAAGTTAATATTTTTATCTCCATTTTGACAAAGGTGAGGATTAAAACTTGATCTTGCCCAAAGTAACAATATTTCACCCTCCAGATGGCTCGACTTCAAGTCTCATTCCATGATCTCATACCACTAAAGCCAGTTTTCTGGTGCCCAAGAGTTAGGAAGATCTGCCTGAAATCCTCTGTCAGCTCATTCATGAAATTTGATTGAAAGAAAGGGAAAAGTGAGGTTAAAATTTGGTGGGGGGAGGACAGTAAGCAAACCAACGTGTCTAGTTTTTTTTTTTTTTAATTGAGAATTTACTTTTTAGAGAAGTTTTACATTTACAGCAAAGTTGAAGGGAAGGTACAGAAATTTCCCATATATCCTCTGACCCCACACATGCAAAGCCTTTCTCATTTTATCAACATCACCCACCAGAGAGGGACATTTATTATAATTGATGAACTTATGTTGACACATCAATATCACCCAAGGTCCACAGTGTACATTAGGGCTCATTTTGGATGGTGTACATTCTATGGTTTTCGACAGATGTATAATGACATGTATCTAATAGTATGGTATCATACAGCTATTTTCACTGCCCTAAAAATTCTCTGTGTTCCACCTATTCATTCCTTCCCAACTCCTGTGTCTAGTTTTAAAAAAAGAGGTACTTGTTCTTTTATTGTTACTATGCAATTGGTTAGTTTTCTTTAGTAATATTTTTATTACACAAATATTCCTGTTGAAAAAAATTAAAATGGTATGAAATTTATGATATCTGTTCTTGACTTACAAAAATGGCAATTTTATATGGTTCAATCTAATACTAATGTAAAACTGGAAAGTCTGTTTTTACTCCTATCACTACCTCACTCTCACACAATTTGGGACACACAGTCGATTTTAGAACATTTTCATCACCTCCCCCCATAAACACCCTTTCCTTTAGCTGTAAACCCCCTTCCCTTCTACCTCCTACCCCAAAGCAAACAATAAACTACTTTCTGTTTCTATAGATTTTCCTATTCAAGACTTTCATATGAATGGAATCAAATAATATGAGGACTTTTGTGACTGGCTTCTTTCACTTAGCATAAAGTTTTCGTGGTTCATCCAAGTTGTAGCATGTATCGTACTTTATTCTTTTTTATGGCCAAATAACATTCCATTGTATGGATATACCACGTTTTGTTTATCCATTTGTCTGTTGATTGATGTTTGGGTTTTTCTACTTTTCAGCTAGTATGAGTGACGCTGCTAGAAACATTCATGTATGAGTTTTTGTGTGGGTTAATGTTTTCATTTCTTTTGGGTGTATATCTAGGAGTGGAATTGCCGGATCATGTGGTACACAATGTTTGAGGAACTGCCAGATATTTTCCAAAGCAGCTGCACCATTTTACATTCCCACCAGCACTATATGAGGGTTCTGATTTCTCTACATTCTCATCAACACTTAATATCTGACTTTTGGAATCTAGCCATCCTAGTGGATTTGAAGTGGTATCTCATTGTGGTTTTGGTTTGCATTTCCCTAATGACCAATGACGTTGTGAGTATCTTTTCATGTGCTTATTGGCCATGTATATATCTTCCTTATAGAAATATCTATTCAAAAGACACAGATGTAGAGAATGGACTTGAGGACATGGGGAGGTGGAAAGGTAAGCTGGGATGAAGTGAGAGAGTGGCATGGACATATATACACTACCAAATGTAAAATAGATAGCTAGTGGGAAGCAGCCGCATAGCACAGGGAGATCAGCTCTGTGCTTTGTGACCACCTAGAGGGGTGGGATAGGGAGGGTGGGAGGGAGATGCAAGAGGGAAGGGATATGGGGATATATGTATACGTATAGCTGATTCACTTTGTTATACAGCAGAAACTAACACACCATTGTAAAGCAATTATATGCCAATAAAGATGTTAAAAAAAAGAAATATCTATTCAGATCCTTTGCTCATTTAAAAAAATTTATTATTAAGTTATAAGAGTTATTATCAGATACATAATTTGCAAATAGTTTCTCCCATTCTGTGTGGGGTATCTTTCACTTTATTGATGGTGTCTTTTGAAACACCAAAATTTTAAATTTTAATGAAGTTCAATTTATCTATTTTTCTTTCATTACTTATGCTTTTGGTGTCTTATCTAAGAATTATTTGCCAAATCCAAGGTAGTAAATATTTACCTTTATATTTTGTTCTAAGAGTTTTATAGTTTTAGCTCTTATGCTTAGGTCTTTGACTCATTTGAGTTAACTTTTGTATATGGTGTTAGGTAAGGGTCCAACTTCATTCTTTTTTTTTTTTTTTTTTTTTTTGCGGTATGCGGGCCTCTCACTGTTGTGGCCTCTCCCGTTGTGGAGCACAGGCTCCGGACGCGCAGGCTCAGCGGCCATGGCTCACGGGCCCAGCCTCTCCGCGGCATGTGGGATACTCCCAGACCGGGGCACGAACCCGTGTCCCCTGCATCGGCAGGTGGACTCTCAACCACTGCGCCACAAGGGAAGCCCCCAGCTTCATTCTTTTGCATGTGGCTATCCAGTTGTCTCAGCACCATTTATTTATTATTATTATTTTTTTGCGGTACGCGGGCCTCTCACTGTTGTGGCCTCTCCCGTTGCGGAGCACAGGCTCCGGACGCGCAGGCTCAGCGGCCATGGCTCACGGGCCCAGCCGCTCCGCGGCATGTGGGATCTTCCCAGACCGGGGCACGAACCCGTGTCCCCTGCATTGGCAGGCGGACTCTCAACCACTGCGCCACCAGGGAAGCCCCAGCACCATTTATTGAAAAGACGATTCTTTCTCCGTTGAATAGTTTTGGTATTTTTGTAAAAAAAAAAAAAAATTCAACTGATTATAGATGGATGGGTTTATTCCTGGATTCTCAATTCTATTCCACTGATCTATGTGTTTATCCTTGTGTAGGACCACACTGTCTTGATTACCGTTGGTTTGTAGTAAGTTTTAAAATTGGAAGGTGTGAGTCCTCCTAGTTTTCTCTTTATTTTTCAGGACTGTTTTAACTACTCTAAGTCCCTGGCAATTCTATGTGAATTTTAGAATCAGCTCATCAATATCTATAAGGAGGTCTCTGAGATTCTGATTGGGATGCATTGAACCTGAAGATCAATTGGGGGAATACTGCCATTTTAACAATGTTAAGTCTTCTGATCCATAAACAAGGAGTGTTTTCCCATCTATTTAGATCTTCTTTATTCTTTTCCAACAGTGACTTGTAATATTCAGAGTGTAAATTTCACACTTATTTTGTTAAATTAATTTCTAAGCATTTTATTCTTTTTGATGCTATTGTGAACTAATATTTTCTTAATTTCATTTTTGGATTGTTCATTTCAAGCGTATGAAAAGACAACAGTCTTGTATATTGAGCTTCTATCCTGAAATCTTGCTGAACTTGTTTATTAGTTCTAATAAACAAGTGGATTTCTTAGGTTTTTTTTAATGTATCAGATATAATCTGTGAATAGAATAGTTTCATTTCTTCCCTTCCAATGTGGATGCCATTTATTTCTTTTTATTGCCTTAACTTCCTTGGCTAGAACCTCCAGTACAATGTTGAATAGAAGTGGCAAGAATGGACATCTTTTTCTTGTTGCTGATCTTAGGAGGAAATCATCCAGTCTTTTTATCATTAAGTCTGATATTAGCTGTGGGTTTCTCATAAAGGCCTTTTATCAAGTTTGAGGAAGTTCCCTTTTATTCCTAGTTTGTTCAGTGTTTTTATCATGAAAGGGTGTTAGATTTTGTCAAGTGCCTTTTCTGCATCTATTGAGATGATCATGTGATTTTTGTTTTTTATTCTTTTGATATGATGTTTTATATTAATTGATTTTCAGATGTTAAAACAACTTTGGATTTCTGGGATGAATCCCATATGGACATCGAGTATACTTTTTTTAATATGTTGCTGGAGTAGGTTTGCTAGTATTTTGTAGAGGATTTTTGTGTTCGTTTTCATAAGAGACATTTGCTTATAATTTTCTTTTCTTGTGATGTCTTTTTCTGCTTTTGGTATTAGGGTAATACTGGCCCAATAAAATGAGTTGGGAAATATTCCCTTCTCTTTTATTTTTTGGGAGAGTTTATGGAGAATTGGTATTGATTCTTTTTTAAATGGTTGGTAGAATTCAGTAGTCAAGCTGTCTGGGCTTGGGTTTTTCTTTGTGGGTAGATTTTTGATTACTAATTAAATCTCTTTACTTGTTACACTTACTCAGATAATCTGTTTCTTCTTGAGTCAGTTTTAGAAGTTTGTGTCTTTCTAGGAATTTGTCCATTTTATCTAAGTTATACAGTTTGTTGGTGTACAGTTGTTCACAGTATTCCTTTATAATCTTTTTTAATTTTTGAAAGCTTGGTAGCAATGTCCCCTCATTCATCTCTGATTCTGGTTATTTGAGTGTTTTCTTTCTTTTTTTTTTCTTGATCAATCTAGCTAAAGGTTTGTCAGTTTTGTTGATCTTTTCAAAGAACCAACTTCTGTTTTCCTTTATGTTCTCTACTGTTTTTCTTTGCTGTTCATTAATATCCACTCTAATCTTTACTATTTCCTTTCTTCTGCTTGCTCTAGGTTTAGTTTGTCCTCCTTTTACCAGTGTCTTATGGTGGAAGGTTTGGCTATTGTTTTGAAATATTTCTTCTTTCTTAAAGCATGCATTTACAACTATAAATTTCCCTCTAATCACTACTTTAGCTACAACTATTTTACAGAAGGTATAACTAAATTGCATCTCCCGTAGACAGCATATAGTTGGGCCATGTTGTTCTTTTTAATCCAGTCTGATAATCTTTGCTTTTTTATTTGATTGTTTAATCCATTTACATTTAAGGCCATTATTGCTATGGTGGATTTATATCTGACATTTTACTTTCTTTTTTCTATATGACCCATGTCATCTTTTGTTCCCCTAGTCCTCTTTTACTGCTTTCTTTTGCATTAAGTTGATATTTTCTAATGTAGCATTTTAATTCCTTTAATATTTTTTTACATTTTTTTTCTTTTTAGTGGTTGCTCTAGGGTTTACATATATATATCTTAGCTTATCAGAATTAGCTTCAGATTTATATACTAGCTTAATTTCAGTGATGTATAGAAATATTACTTCTATATAGCTCTATTACCTGCTTTTGTATATTGTTGTTATATATATCTCTTAATGTTACACACCCAACAAAACACTGTTGTACTTATTACTTTACTAACTGCAGTTATTTCCTTAGCCCAAAAGAGCTTTGTTCCTACCCACTTCCTTTATGTTGTTATTTACATTTGTATATGTTATAGGCCCAACATTACATTATCTACATATTATTTATACAGTTTCTTTTTAATCGGTTATAAGAAGGAAGGAAAGAAATACTCATACTTTAAAAAATAATTACATAATTACCTTTACTGGTACACAGTTACCTTTGTGTGTGTGTGTGTATGTGTGTGTGTACTCAAGTGATAATGTGGGATTATTTGCTTTCAGCCTGAAGAATATACTTTAGTATTTCTTTAAAGGTGGGACTGCTAGCAACAAATTCTCTTAGCTTTTTTTTTTTTTTTCTGGGACAGTCTTTATTGCACCTTCATTTTTGCAAGATAGCTTTGCTGAATATAGGATTCTTGGTTGACAGTTTTTTGTTTTTAAATTTGAGCAATTTGAATATGTTATTCCACTGCTTCTGGCCTACATTGTTTGTGCTAAGAAGCTAGCTGCTAATCTTACTGGGATTCCTTGTAAGCAATGAGCTGTTTTTCTCTTGATGCTCTCAAGACTTTTTCCTTGTCTTTTTTTCTCCCCCCACCCCTGGCATGTTTTACTATGATGTGTGTTTGTGGATCTCTTTGTGATCTTATCTGGAGTTCATTAAGCTTCTTGGATGTGTAGGTTACTTTTTCATAAATTTGGGAAGTTTTCTGCCACTATATTTTGGAATATTTTCTCTGGTCTTTTCTCTCTTTCCTCTCATTCTGGTACTCTGATTACACGTATGTTTGTGCACTTTATAGTGTCTCACAATTCTCTGGACCTAATTCACTTCTCTTCAATTTTTTTTCCTCTCTGTTTTTTTGGCTTGTATAATATCTATTGGTCTAGTGATTCAAGTTCTTTAATTCTTTATTCTGCCAGTTCAAATCTACTTTTGAGCCCTTCTAGAGAATTTTTTATCTCACTTATTGTATTTTGAAACTCCCAAATTTCAATTTGTTTTTAAAAATAATTTCTATTGCTTTATTGATGTTCTTTATTTGATGTGACACTGTTATCATACCTTTCTTTACTTCTTTAGCATGCTTTCCTTTAGTACTCTGAACATGCTTATAATGACTATTTTGAAGTCTTCTTCTGTTAAATCCATAATCTAGCTGCTCTCCCAGGCAGTTCATTTTGCCTGCTTTTTTTTTTTTTCTGGTATATGGTTTACATTTTCCTATTTCTTTTCTTGCCTCTTATATTTATTTTTGTTGAAAACTTGATGTTTTAGACGATATATTTTGGCAATTCCTAGTCCTTCCCCTTCCAGATTTGTTGTTATTTCTTGTTTATTTTTTTGTGATTTGCTGGATTGTTTTAGTGGAGTGTATTTCACTCCACCAGTATTCGGCCTCTGATGCTGCTCCTCAGGGAGATGTAATAGCTTTGAGTATGCCCACAGCCCCTTGGATGACAGTGGTATTTGTAGGGCTCTCTTTCTTGCTTATCTTGACTATACCCAGCTGTTAAATTTCACTAATTGCTTGCTGGTTGCTCTAATACTTTCAACAGTGCTCTGGGGTGCAAATTGCTCTATAAGTGAATCTGATCAAATTGTGACTCCTTTGAAGGAATGGTTTTTGAAGTATGTGTTTGAGATTTGTTCTGACCCCAGTGGGTTCCTCTCAGCTGTTTTATTCCCTTATCTGTCTTATAAACTATCCAGTGTATAGTCTGGGCTATAGCTTCATTAAATCCATGAATATCCCTCTATTTGCTTTTCTCCACAATCTCCACTGTCTTGAGAGCAAACATTAGGTTTGAACTTTTCCATGCTCTTTTGCAAAGAAAGTCAGTTCCATTGGGAAGACATGGTGAGCTATTTGTTTTATGGACTGCTTTCCCCCTAGGAAAAATCTCTGGAGCTCTGGAGGTGGGGATGGGAACAATGACAAATCTCTCTTTGAGTGACAGTGCTCTAGGAGCTGAGCAATCAGTAGGTGCAGGCAGTAGCCTGAGATCCTCTTGGCTTGCCTCTCCTTTGTGAAACCACTGCCTCATGAGCTAAGTCAAGGGTAATCGGGGACCCAATATTCTCAGCATGCCCTAACCCAAGGTAGAGCCTCCATCTCATGAGAGGGGAGTGGAAGAGAGAGACCCCAATTCTCAACTGTACTCCCCTGGAGCTTAGCTTTAGCAACAGTAGCTGGGGACAGTATGAGAAATGCTGAAGTCCTGTTCTTCCTGGGAAAAAAGCCCTCTAGCTGATTACTGTGGGGAGAGGGAGACCTGTGTTCTTGGAAGCAGAAGCCTGGAGTGGAGTTTCTGCCTTGATGAGCTGAGTGAAAGGAGGGAGGCCATGGTCTTGGTTCAAATACCACACATTCTTGCTTTTCTTACCAAATTTTTGTAGATGTTCCTGAATAGATGTTTCTTCATTTGCTAAACAGCAATTAAACACTTAGAACCACTTATAGAGTTTTAAATTATGTTTTTTTTCAAAATATTTTTCACAAGCTTCAGTGGGAGTGAGTCATTAGATCCCCTCATGCTTTCATGCTAGAATTTTACCTCTCTGGCTCCTTTATTCTTGAGCAACCTTAAAGAGACTGCTGTGGCGCTCCTGGACTGAGGCAATAAAATCCTGTTTTGGTCCAATCTCGTTTCTTAATTAACTAATTATAAGCCTCATACAATATCCTTTCCACCAAAGCTACCTATTCAGATGACTGGATGTTTAGATTGCTTATTCAATGTGTTGCTTGGCAAAGATAATTATTGCCCAAGTTCTCTTGCCTCCCAGCTGGTCAACCCAGGTGAGTGGTTTTTAGAAAGAGCACATTTGGTCATAATATTATACCGCTTAAATGCTTGAGTGGTTTTCCATTGTTCTTACAATAAAGTCCAAAAGTCCTCAACATGGACTACAAGACCCCATTTATCTCTTGCACTTCTCATGCCTCTCTCACTCTGTGCCCCACTTCCTACTCCACCCCTCCCCTCTGCCTCACACCAACATATTCTCTAGTCTCACTCTAGTCTTTCAAATTTTTGTTGTGCATATAACATGCTCTCTCCTATTTCAGGCCCTTTGTACATGTTGTTCTCTTTGCCTTAAATGCTGTTCTTCTTCCTAATTCAGATCTTGCTTAAATGTCACCTCCTCTGGGGAGCCTTCCCTAACCTCTCATAATAGTTCAGATCCTCCTATTCTTAAGGTACTCTGACACCTTGTACTTCTTCATACAATGTGTGTTTTTGATCAGCTGATTACTAGGATGATTATCTGTTTAGCATACCCTTCCGCATAGAACGAACATGAGCTCATGAAGGCAGGGCTCCTGTCTGCCTTGACCACTCTGTGCCCAGTGTTTAGCAGAGGACCTGACACAGAGTAGGGACTCCATAAATACTTGTTGATTATGGGAACAAATGCTCTCTTGAGCATGGAATGCCAGGGTTGTGAGGGGGGTGCTGGGGCTCTACTTAGAGCTGATATGGAACCAGAGGAAAAGTTGTAAATTTCAGAAGACAACTCCTCACCACTCATATTTATAGCTACAACCTGGTGTTAGTAACGGGCAGCTCGATGGACACATATTCCAAGGGAATTTTCACTAACAGCTCCATCCTTGGGCTAATGTTGTGATAAGGTGGCTGGCTCCTGAATCTTCTTAAGATTCTTGTGATGAATATCATGGCACATATAGAAAACAGCCATTTCCCTTTTACTTTTATCCTTGACATTGTGGACCGTGAGTCTGGTTTTTCGTTTTTTTTTTTTTTTTTTTTTTTGCGGTACGCGGGCCTCTCACTGTTGTGGCCTCTCCCGTTGCGGAGCACAGGCTCTGGATGCGCAGGCCCAGCGGCCATGGCTCACGGGCCCAGCCGCTCCACGGCATGTGGGATCCTCTCGGACCTGGGCACGAACCGGTGTCCCCTGCATCGGCAGGCGGACTCTCAACCACTGCGCCACCACGGAAGCCCCCGTGAGTCTGTTTTAATCCGTATTTAGAACTGTGAGATTGAGAAAGCCGTTATTTTTTTAAAAGTAACCAACAGCAACAGCAACAATTACTATGGTTAATACTTATTAAGTGCTGTCTTTGTGGTAGACACATATTATTTCCAAAAAAATCTATAATAATTTCAGACAGTAGGTAATTTTATTTTTATTTCACAGATAAATAAACTGACTTTTAGAGGGATTAAGTCCCTTGCTCAAGGACACATTGTAAGTAAATGGTAAAGCTGAGATTCAAACTCATGTGTGTTTGGCACCAGCACCCAAACTCTTAATTTCCGTTCTGTATTGCCAAGCAATTCTAGAATTCTGCAAGGGATTTCTTGCTTTCAGACAGTCTTCTGAAACTTCATGTAAACTTTCCTCTGAGGTGCCTTTTGAAACTTTCATATTTAAGTGCCTTGAGAGAAGGAGGCTTCTCTCTTCATCTGTTATCAAGAGATCACTGAAAACTAAAATCTGTCTTAACCATTCCATGTGTGAGTAAATGTGAGTCTTGCTCCAGACTTTCTTGATTTTACAAGGACATTATCAGGAAGTCAAAACAACAGTGACAATAACAACAATATGAGAAGCCCCTTGACTGTGTTAATAAGGCAGCACATAAAGGAATATGGAAGAAAACACACAGGAGTTTATCAAGTCTAAATCCTATTTAAACTTATTACCTCCAAAATCGTTGGAAAATGCTTGTCAAAGGTCTTAGAACCAAACAGGAGAGTAGATTTTAAAACATATCCCACGGGGTGAGGTTTATGTGAGTGAAGTAATGAAAGCACGGACCTAAATTAATAAACAAGAAGCTTCTTTTCTCAGCAACATGGTCCTGAGATAACTGCCTTGAAGTCTGTGTGTTCTAGAATCCTTGCAATATAATTGGATAGCCAAGACATGGAAGCAACCTAAATATCCATCAACAGATGAATGGATAAAGAAGATGTGGAAGGTATACACAATGGAATACTACTCAGCCATAAAAAAGAATGAAATAATGCCATTTGCAGCAACATGGATGGACCTAGGGATTGTCATAATAAGTGACGTAAGTCAGAGAAAGACAAATACCGTATGATGTCACTTATATGTGAAATCTGAAATTTGACACAAATGAACTTATTTATGAAACAGAGACAGACTCACAGACATAGAAAACAAACTTACAGTTACCAGAGGGGAAAGCGGTCAGGGGAGGGATAAATTAGGAGTTTGGGATTAGCAGATACAAACTACTATATATAAAGTAGATAAAACAAGGCCCTACTGGGCTTCCCTGGTGGTGCAGTGGTTGAGAGTCCGCCTGCCGGTGCAGGGGACGCGGGTTCGTGCCCTGGTCCAGGAAGATCCCACATGCCGCGGAGCGGCTGGGCCCGTGAGCCATGGCCGCTGAGCCTGCGCGTCCGGAGCCTGTGCTCCGCAACGGGAGAGGCCTCAACAGTGAGAGGCCCGCGTACCACAAAAACAACAACAACAACAACAAACCAAGGTCCTACTGTATAGCACAGGGAACTATATTCAATATCCTATAGTAAACCATAATGGAAAGAATATGAAAAAGAATGTATATATATGTATAACTGAATCACTTTGCTGTATACCAGAAACTAACACAACATTGTAAATAAGCTATACTTCAATAAAAAATAAATAGAATTCCTGCTAATTGGTAGCCAAGGACAATTCCTCATATAGATCTTTAAGTTAAAAAGCCTAAATTAAATAAAACATCAGGTAAAGACTTTCTGCCACCAAAATTATTCAAAATGACTTAATTGATGATATCTGATACTTGTTAAATTTTTACCCTAGGTATAAACAGAAAAATTTTATAACGTGTGCATGCAAATGTTTAACATTATATATTATTTATTAATTTTTGATTGTGTAAGAATATAAAGAAAAACGAAAATGGTACATAATCTCACTTTCCAGAAAACTCCTGTTGTTTTTTTAAAAAACTAGACCGGGACTTCCCTGGTGGCGCAGTGGTTAAGAATCCGCCTGCCAATGCAGGGGACACTGGTTTGAGCCCTGGACCGGGAAGATCCCACATGCCACGGAGCAACTAAGCCCGTGTGCCACAACTGTTGAGCCTGCGCTCTGGAGCCCGCGAGCCACGACTACTGAGCCCACATGCCCCAACTACTGAAGCCCGCGTGCCTAGAGCCCATGCTCTGCAACAAGAGAAATCACCGCGATGAGAAGCCTGCGCACCGCAACGAAGAGTAGCCCCCACTCACCACAACTAGAGAAAGCCTGCGGGCAGCAACGAAGACCCAATGCAGCCAAAAATAAATAAATAAACTTAAAAAAAAAAAACGAGACTAATATATGTACATGGTAATAAAATCTAAACTATGCAGGAAAATATAACATGAAAAATAAAAGTTCCTTTCCACCACCACCTTCTCCCAGATCATCACAAAATCTTTCTTCTAAATCTATCCAGAAAAATTATATAAATGCATATAATGAAATATATATTCTTTTGAAAAGTATACCAAAAAAGACATTATACTGTATCCATTTAAACTTTGCTTTTTTGTTTTCAAAATGTCTTGAGATTTTGTAAATCAGTAAATAAAGACCAGCCACATGTAAAAAATTATCAAATTTTATTTTGAAATTAAAAGTTTACAGAAAAGTTAGAAATATATTTTTTAAAAAGTAAACCAAAACTTTTTCTCCCTAAATAATTTGAGAGTAAGTTATTGACCTAATGCCCTATCACACTTGAATACTCTAGAGTCTGTTCCCTATAAAGACATTTCCCTACATAACCATGATACAACGATCAAAATCAGAAAATTAAATCAATACATTATTTCCATCTAATCCTTAGATTATTCAAGTTTTGTCAATTGCCCCCATAATGGCTTTTATAGCAAAAGAATCCAATCCAGAATCACAGGTTTCATTTAGTTCTCAGGTCTTTCTAGTCTGCTTCCGTCTGGAACATTTCCTCAATCTTCTCTTGATTTTTATGACTTTTACACTGGAAGATTGCAGGCCAGCTATTGCGTAAAATGCCGTCAATTGGGGTTTGTATCATGTCTCCACACTCTGAGGCTTGGGTTCTACATCTTTGGCAATAATGTCACAGAAGTGACGTTGTGCGCTTCATATTGCATCCTAGCAGAAGGCACACCGTTTGTGTTTGTCTCATCTTGATGATGTTCACTTTGATCACTTGATTATTGTGGTGTTTGCCAGGCTTCCCCTCTGTAAAGTTACTCTTCTTTCTCTTTATAATTAAAAGGTATTTTGTGGGGAGGGACTTTGAAACCATGTAAATATGCCATTAGGCACTAAACTTTTTAAAAAATTTATCAAAGTATAGTTGATTTTCAATGTTGTGTTAATTTCTGCTGTACAGCAAAGTGATTCAGTTATACACACACACATACATACATATATATATATATATATACACATTCTTTTTCATATTCTTTTCCATTATGCTTTATCACAGGATATTGAACATAGTTCCCTGTGCTATACAGTAGGACCTTGTTTTTTTTCTATTTTATATATAGTAGTTTGCATCTGCTAATCCCAAACTCCCAATCCATCCCTCCCACCACCCCCTCCCCCTTGGCAACCACAAGTCTGTTCTCTATGTCTGTGAGTCTGTTTCTACTTCATAGATAAGTTCATTTGTGTCATATTTTAGATTCCACATACAAGTGACATCATATGGTATTTGTTTTCCTCTTTCTGACTTACTTCACTTAGTATGATAATCTCTAGGTCCATCCATGTTGCTGCAAATGGCATTATTTCATTCTTTTTTATGGCTGAGTAATATTCCATTGTTTATATGTACCACACCTTCTTTATCCATTCATTTGTTGATGGACATTTAGGTTGTTTTCATGTCTTGGTTGTTGTGAATAGTGCTGCTATGAACATAGGGGTTCATGTATCTTTTTGAATTATACTTCTGTCTGGATAAGTGTTCAGAAGTGGGATTGCTGGATCATGTGACAACTCTATTTTTATAAACTTTTAATTAATTAGTTAATTAATATTTGTATGGATTTATGGTTTCTGTTTTATTCAATGTGTTGTTACTGTAATTATTTATTTTGATGCTTAAACTATCATGATTTGGCCAATAGAAACTGGCTTATATGTGTTTTTGACATGTCCCCAGTATTCTTTAGGGCTTTCTTTTTTGGAGATGGGAAACACAAGAAGATTTTCAAGTTCATCTTGTATTTTCCCCGTCAGTCTGAAATCAGCCCTTTATCCAAAGGGCCCTGGTTTCTTACAGTGAAAAATGGTATTTAGAAGCCAAGATTTTGGTGGTAGATGTGTTCATTGATACTGAGTCATAATTGCTCTCAAGTCCTCTTAGAAGATAGAGCTACATATATATATACACATCAACATTTATTTCTATACCTATTTATATATGTAGAAAACTTGAATTCCCATTAATAACTCCAGTACAATCTAATACCGCAAGGTTTAGTCTAGGTTGCTCCATTTTTGTATTTGTAATTCCTTTTCCCAACAGTGAGAAATCTGGCTTCCATTTTTCTTAATATATTTACTTTTTGGATTAATCCTCTGTTATAATCAATTCCTATCTCTGCTGCTCCCCTCTCCAGCACTGATACCCTTATCACCCTGCTTGGTATCTGACACCCCATGTTTGACTACCTTCCTGTTTCCTCTTTTACCTGACTCCTCATACCAGGCATCCCCTGCTCATGGACATCCTCCTCACCCCACTTGGAATCAGACACCTTGCATTAAGCAGCTCTCCACCACAGACACCCTCTTCATCCTGCTGAGGGCCATCCTGGTGCCATTCTCCCCACCAACTGCAGTTGGGACAAAAGAAAGTTATTCTGTTCCTTAAGTTCTTTTATATTTGAGAATGTCTGCCTATTGTCTTTATATTTGATCAGTACCTTGGCTGGATAAAATATTTATTGGGTTTCACTTTTTATTTCCCCTTAGAACTTTGTAGACAATAATCTATTGTCTCCTGGCATTAATTTTCTGTGAAGAAAGCTGAGGTCAACCTAAATTATGTTTCATCACCCTGCCCTTCCCCTAAAAGGTTTTTATATTTCTGCCTGGAAAGTCAGGGTCCAGTAAGAAAACAGAAACCTTACCAGGTATTTTAACAGAGAGAATTTATTATAGAGAATTGCTACCTAGCTAAGTGAAAAGGCAGATAGAGAATACTAAGGTATCATGGAGGTAGCAATTGCAAGAAGAGCTACTACCCGTAGGACTGGGAGAACAAAGTATAGAACCTGGAACTATTAAAACATGGAGTTTTGAGGAGAACCTCAGACCTTTGGGGGACGGGGCTTTGACAGTCTGGTGCTCATGCTTCTGGAGCGGAGGGTAGGGAGTAATGAGACTGGTTTTATGACTTTGGAAAGACTGAAAACTAGACCCAACTGTAGAAGAAACTGCTGGGGGTGAAAAAGAAACAATAGGTGATGCTGACAGTAGTAGGAAATCCACAAGAAGACAACAGGAAGTAGACAGAACTGAGCAAGTCCCTTCTTTATCCTCCAGTCTTTCAGTCTCCTGCTGTCGACCTCTATTGGCAGAACCTCCCCTGGCTGGCAAAGGAGAAATGGGGTCTGCAGAATCCCAGCTGTAGCATCACAAAACTGGATATAGAGGGTGGGCTTGAAGTTGAGAAACAATAGCTTAATAACTGGAACAACACATTAATTAGAATGTACATTGATCTTCAGTATTCTGAATCAATTTTTCCTAGAACCTGGTATACACTTAATTGGCAGATGCCATTCCCCACCCCATCCCACCCCCCATTCAGGAAAATTCTCATGTATTATATATTTGAAAACATTTTCTATTTAATTTATTGAGTTCTCTACCTCAGGATTGCCAATTTTCCTTAGTTGGATTATCCTGGTCTTCCATAAGTATTAGTTTTTCCTCTAATTTCTTTAATCTCTTTGTATTTTTCTTCCCATCCTCTGTGCTTTCCTCAAGCTTTTTCTGTTAGTAATTTAGTTTTTAATGATATCTATTCTATTACTTTCTATTTCTATTGAATATATTATCTCCATAAAAATATTATGTGTTCTTCAGTTTGCTTCCTTAATCTTTCTCTTCCTGTAAACTTCCTTTATTTCATTTTTTAACATCTTTATTGGAGTATAATTGCTTTACAATGGTCTGTTAGTTTCTGCTTTATAACAAAGTCAATCAGCTATACGTATACATATACCCCCATATCTCCTCCCTCTTGCGTCTCCCTCCCACCTCCCTATCCCACCCCTCTAGGTGGTCACAAAGCACCGAGCTGATCTTCCTGTGCTATGTGGCTGCTTCCCACTAGGTATCTATTTTACACTTGGTAGTGTATATATGTCCATGCCACGCTCTCACTTTGTCCCAGCTTACCCTTTCACTCCCCATGTCCTCAAGTCCGTTCTCTACGTCTGCGTCTTTATTCCTGTCCTGCCCCTAGGTTCTTCAGAATTTTTTTTTTTAGATTCATACATATCTGTTAGCATACGGTATTTGTTTTTCTCTTTCTGACTTACTTCTCTCTGTATGAGAGACTCTATGTCCATCCACCTCACTACAAATAACTCAGTTTTGTTTCTTTTTATGGCTGAGTAATATTCCATTGTATATATGTGCCACATCTTCTTTATCCATTCACCTGTTGATGGACATTTAGGGTACTTCCATGCCCTGGCTATTGTAAATAGTGCTGCAATGAACATCGTGGTACATGACTCTTTTTGAATTATGGTTTTCTCAGGGTATATGCCCAGTAGTGGGATTGCTGGGTCATATGGTAGCTCTACTTTTAGTTTTTTAAGGAACCTCCATACTGTTCTCCATAGTGGCTGTGTCAACTTACATTCCCACTAACAGTGCAAGAGGGTTCCCTTTTCTCCACACCCTCTCCAGCATTTATTGCTATTAGATTTTTTGATGATGGCCATTCTGACTGGTGTGAGATGATATCTCATTGTAGTTTTGATTTGCATTTCTCTAATGATTAGTGATGTTGAGCATTCTTTCATGTGTTTGTTGGCAATCTGTATATCTTCTTTAGAGAAATGTCTGTTTAGGTCTTCTGCCCATTTTTGGATTGGGTTGTTTGTTTTTTTGCTATTGAGCTTCATGAGCTGCTTGTAAATTATGGAGATTAATTCTTTGTCAGTTGCTTCATTTGCAAATATTTTCTCCCATTCTGAGGGTTGTCTTTTCATCTTGTTTATGGTTGCCTTTGTTGTGCAAAAGCTTTTAAGTTTCATTAGGTCCCATTTGTTTATTTTTGTTTTTATTTCCATTTCTCGAGGAGGTTGATCAAAAAGGATCTTGCTGTCATTTATGTCATAGACAGTTCTGCCTGTGTTTTCCTCTAAGAGTTTTATAGTGTCTGGCCATAAATTTAGGATTTTAATCCATTTTGAGTTTATTTTTGTGTAGGGTGTTAGGGAGTGTTCTAATTTCATTCTTTTACAGATAGCTGTCCAGTTTTCCCAGCACCACTTATTGAAGAGGCTGTTTCTTCTCCTTGTATATTTTTGCCTCCTTTATCAAAAATAAGGTGACCGTATGTGCATGGGTTTATCTCTGGGCTTTTTATCCTGTTCCATTGATCTATATTTTTGTTTTTGTGCCAGTACCATACTGTCTTGATTACTGTAGCTTTGTAGTATAGTCTGAAGTCCGGAAACCTGATTCCTCCAGCTCTGTTTTTCTTTCTCAAGATTGCTTTGGCTATTCGGGGTCTTTTGTGTTTCCATACAAATTGTGAAAATTTTTGTTCTAGTTCTGTGAAAAAAGCCAGTGTACTTTGATAGAGATTGCACTGAATCTGTAGATTGCTTTGGATAGTATAGTCATTTTCACAATGTTGATTCTTCCAATCCAAGAACATGGTATATCTCTCCATCTGTTTGTATCATCTTTAATGTCTTTCAACAGTGTCTTATAGTTTTCTGTGTACAGGTCTTCTGTCTACTTAGGTAAGTTTATTCCTAGGTATCTTATTCTTTTTGTTGCAGTGGTAAATGGGAGTGTTTCCTTAATTTCTCTTTCAGATTTTTCATCATTAGTGTATAGGAATGCAAGAGATTTCTGTGCATTAATTTTGTATCCTGTAACTTTACCAAATTCATTGATTAGCTCTAGTAATTTTCTGGTAGTATCTTTAGGATTGTCTATGTATAGTATCATGCCATCTGCAAACAGTGACAGCTTTACTTCTTCTTTTCTGGTTTGTATTCCTTTTATTTCTTTTCATTCTCTGATTGCTGTGACTAAAACTTCCAAAACTATGTTGAATAATACTGGTGAGAGTGGGCAACCTTGTCTTGTTCCTGATCTTAGTGGAAATGGTTTCAGTTTTTCACCATTGAGGATGATGTTGGCTGTGGGTTTGTCATATATGGATGGCCTTTATTATGTTGAGGTAAGTTCCCTCTATGCCTACTTTCTGGAGGGTTTTTATCATAAATCAGTGTTGAATTTTGTTGAAAGATTTTTCTGCATCTATTGAGATGATCATATGGTTTTTTTAAACATCTTTATTGGAGTATAATTGCTTTACAATGGTGTGTTAGTTTCTGCTGTATAACAAAGTGAATCAGCTATACGTATACATATATCCCCATATCCCCTCCCCCTTGCGTCTCCCTCCCACCCTCCCTATCCCACCCCTCTAGGTGGTCACAAAGCACTGAGCTGATCTCCCTATGCTATGTGGCTGCTTCCCACTAGCTATCTATTTTATGTTTGGTAGGGTGGCATGAACATATATATACTACCGATCATATGGTTTTTATTCTTCAATTTGTTAATATGGTGTATCACATTGATTGATTTGTGTGTATTGAAGAATCCTTGCATTCCTGGGATAAACCCCACTTGATGATGGTGTATGATCCTTTCTAATGTGCTGTTGGATTCTCTTTGCTAGTATTTTGTTGAGGATTTTTGCATCTATGTTCATCAGTGATATTGGCCTGTAGTTTTATTTCTTTTGACATCTTTGTCTGGTTTTGGTATCAGGGTTATGGTAGCCTTGTAGAATGTGTTGTGGAGTGTTCCTCCCTCTGGTATATTTTGGAAGAGTTTGAGAAGGATAGGTGTTAGCTCTTCTCTACGTGTTTGATAGAATTCACCTGTGAAGCCATCTGGTCCTGGACTTTTGTTTGTTGGAAGATTTTTATTTACAGTCTCAATTTCAGTGCTTGTGATTGGTCTGTTTATATTTTCTATTTCTTCCTGGTTCAGTCTGGGAAGGTTGTGCATTTCTAAGAATTTGTCCATTTCTTCCAGGTTGTCCATTTTATTGGCATAGAGTTGCTTGTAGTAATCTCTCATAAGCCTTTGTATTTCTGCAGTGTCAGTTGTTACTTCTTTTTCATTTCTAATTCTGTTGATTTGAGTCTTCTCCCTTTTTTTCTTGATGAGTCTGGCTAATGGTTTATCAATTTTGTTTATCTTCTCAAAGAACCAGCTTTTAGTTTTATTGATCTTTGCTATTGTTTCCTTCATTTCTTTTTCATTTATTTCTGATCTGATCTTTATGATTTCTTTCCTTCTGTTAACTCTGGGGTTTTTTTTGTTCTTCTTTCTCTAACTGCTTTAGGTGTAAGGTTAGGTTGTGTATTTGAGATGTTTCTTGTTTCTTAAGGTGGGATTGTATTGCTATAAACTTCCCTCTTAGAACTGCTTTTGCTGCATACCATACGCTTTGGGTCATCATGTTTTCATTGTCATTTGTTTATAGGTATTTTTTGTTTTCCCCTTTGATTTCTTCAGTGATCTCTTGGTTATTTAGTAGTGTATTGTTTAGCGTCCATGTGTTTGTATTTTTTACACATTTTTTCCTTTAACTGGTATCTAGTCTCATAGCGTTGTGGTCGGAAAAGATACTTGATACAATTTCAATTTTCTTAAATTTACCAAGGCTTGATTTGTGACCCAAGATATGATCTATCCTGGAGAATGTTCCATGAGCACTTGAGAAAAATGTGTATTCTGTTGTTTTTGGATGGAATGTCCTATAAATATCAATTAAGTCCATCTTGTTTAATGTATCATTTAAAGCTTGTGTTTCCTTATTTATTTTCATTTTGGATGATCTGTCCATTGGTGAAAGTGGGGTGTTAAAGTCCCCTACTATGATTGTGTTACTGTCGATTTCCCCTTTTATGGCTGTTAGCATTTGCCTTAAGTATTGAGGTGCTCCTATGTTGGGTGCATATTTACAATTGTTATATCTTCTTCTTGGATCGATCCCTTGATCATTATTTAGTGTCCTTCTTTGTCTCTTCTTATAGTCTTTATTTTAAAGTCTATTTTGTCTGATATGAGAATTGCTACTCCAGCTTTCTTTTGGTTTCCATTTGCATGGAATATCTTTTTCCATCCCCTCACTTTCAGTCTGTATGTGTCCCTAGGTCTGAAGTGGGTCTCTTGTAGACAGCATATGTATGCATCTTGTTTTGGTATCCATTCAGCCAGTCTATGTCTTTTGGTTGGAGCATTTAATCCATTTACATTTAAGGTAGTTATTGATATGTATGTTCCTATTACCATTTTCTTAATTGTTTTGGGTTTGTTATTGTAGGTCTTTTCCTTCTCTTGTGTTTCCTGCCTAGAGCAGTTCCTTTAGCATTTGTTGTTGGGTTGGTTTGGTGGTGCTGAATTCTTTTAGCTTTTGCTTGTTTGTAAAGGTTTTAATTTCTCTATCAAATCCGAATGAGATCCTTGCTGGGTAGAGAAATCTTGGTTGTAGCTTCTTCCCTTTCATCACCTTAAATATGTCCTGCCACTTCCTTCTGACTTGCAGAGTTTCTGCTAAAAGATGAGCTGTTAACCTTATGGGGATACCCTTGTGTGTTATTTGTTGTTTTTCCCTTGCTGCTTTTAATATTTTTTCTTTGTATTTAATTTTTGATAGTTTGATTAATATGTGTCCTGGCGTGTTTCTCTTTGGATTTATCCTGTATGGGACTCTCTGTGCTTCCTGGACTTGATTGACTATTTCCTTTCCCATATTAGGGAAGTTTTCAACTATAATCTCTTCAAATATTTTCTCAGTCCCTTTCTTTTTCTCTTCTTCTTCTGGGACCTTTATAATTTGAATATTGGTGCATTTAATGTTGTCCCAGAACTCTCTGAGAGTGTCCTCAATTCTTTTCATTCTTTTTTCTTTATTCTGCTCTGTGGTAGTTATTTCCACTATTTTATCTTCCAGGTCACTTATCCGTTCTTCTGCCTCAGTTATTCTGCTATGATTCCTTCTAGAGAATTTATAATTTCATTTATTGTTTTGTTTAGCATTGTTTGTTTGCTCTTTAGTTCTTCTAGGTCCTTGTTAAACATTTCTTGTATTTTCTCCATTCTATTTCCAAAATTTTGGATCATTTTACTGTCATTACTCTGAATTCTGTTTCAGGTACACTGCCTATTTCCTCTTCATTTGTTTGGTGTGGTGGGTTTTTACCTTGCTCCTTCATCTGCTGTGTGTTTCTCTGTCTTCTCATTTTGCTTAACTTACTGTGTTTGGGGTAAGCCTGCAGGTTTGTAGTTCCTGTTGTTTTTGGTGTCTGGCCCCAGTGGCTAAGATTGGTTCAGTGGGTTGTGTAGGCTTCCTGGTTGGGGGGGGGGTGGCTGGTGCCTGTGTTCTGGTGGATGAGGCTGAATCTTGTCTTTCTGTTGGGCAGGACTGCGTCCAGTGGTGTGTTTTGGGGTGTCTGTGACCTTATTATGATTTTAGGCAGCCTCTCTGCTAATGGGTGGGGTTGTGTTCCTGTCTTGCTAGTTGTTTGGCATAGGGTGTCCAGCATTGTAGCTTGCTGGTTGTTGAGTGGGGCTGGGTCTTAGCATTGAGATGGAGATCTCTGGGAGAGCTTTCGCCATTTGATATTACGTGGAGCTGGGAGGTCTCTGAACTCGGCTCTCCCACCTCAGAGGTACAAGCCTGACACTCGGCCGGAGCACCAAGACCCTGTCAGCCACACAGCTCAGATGAAAAGGGAGAAAAAAAAAGAAAGAAAGAAAATAATAATAAAATAAAAAAGTTATTAAAATAAAAAAATTATTTAAAGTAAAAATTAAAAAGTTATTAAAAAAAAGAAAGAACGAAGAGAGCAACCAAACTAATAAACAAATCCACCAATGATAACATGTGCTAAATACTATACTAAAAAAAAAAAAAAAAAAGGACAGGCAGAACCCTTGGACAAATGGTAAAAACAAAGCTATACATATGAAATCACACAAAGAAGCATACACATACACACTCACAAAAAGAGAAAAACGAAAAAAAAATTTATATATATATATATATATATATATATATTAAAAAAAGAGGACTTCCGGGTAAGATGGAGGAAGAGTAAGACGCGGAGATCACCTTCCTCCCCACGTATACACCAGAAATACAGCTACACGTGTAACAACTCCTACAGAACACCTACTGAACGCTGGCAGAAGACCCCAGACCTCCCAAAAGGCAAGAAACTCCCCACATACCTGGGTAGGGCAAAGCGGAGAGATTCCCGCACAAAGGATTGGTGCCGAGCGGCACTCACCAGCCCGAGAGGCTTGTCTGCTCGCCCGCCGGGGCGGGCGGCGCTGGATGTTGAGGCTCGGGCTTTGGTCAGAGCGCAGGGAGAGGACTGGGGCTGGCGGCGAGAACTCAGCCTGAAGGGGGCTAATGTGCCCCAGCTAGCCGGGAGGGAGTCCGGGAAAACTCTGGAGCTGCCGAAGAGGCAAGAGACTTTTTCTTCCCTCTTGGTTTCCTGGTGCGCGAGGAGAGGGGATTAAGAGCGCTGCTTAAAGGAGCTCCACAGACGGGCGCGAGTCGCGGCTGAAAGCGCGGAGCCCAGTGACGGGCGTGGGACGCTGGGGCTGCTGCTGCCGCCGCCAAGAAGCCTGTGTGCGAGCGCAGGTCACTGTCCACACCGCCCTTCCGGGAGCCTGTGCAGCCCGCCACTGCCGGGGTCCCGGGATCCAGGGGCGGCTTCCCTGGGAGAACGCACGGCGCGCCTCGGGCTGGTGCAACATCACGCCGGCCTCTGCCGCTGCACGCTCGCCCCGCACTCCGTGCCCCTCCCTCCCGCCCGGCCTGAGTGAGCCAGAGTCCCCGAAGAGGCTGCTCCTTTAACCCTGTCCTGTCTGAGTGAAGAACAGACGCCCTCCGGCGACCTACACGCAGAGGCGGGGCCAAATCCAAAGCTGAGACCCAGGAGCTGTGAGAACAAAGAAGAGAAAGGGAAACCTCTCCCAGCAGCCTCAGAAGCAGCGGATTAAAGCTCCACAATCAACTTGATGTACCCTGCATCTGTGGAATACATGAATAGACAACAAATCATCCCAAATTGAGGAGCCAGGAGTCAGTGCTGTGCCTCTGAGGTG
This sequence comes from Hyperoodon ampullatus, assembly GCF_949752795.1. Taxonomy (NCBI): domain Eukaryota; kingdom Metazoa; phylum Chordata; class Mammalia; order Artiodactyla; family Ziphiidae; genus Hyperoodon; species Hyperoodon ampullatus. The sequence continues at coordinate 96,068,822 of NC_136920.1, forward strand.
GGAGAGCCAACCTCAGGACACTGGTCCACAAGAGACCTCCCAGCTCCACATAATATCAAATGGCGAAAATCTTCCAGAGATCTCCATCTAAACACCAGCACCCAGCTTCACTCAACGACCAGCAAGGTACAGTGCTGGACACCCTATGCCAAACAACTAGCAAGACAGGAACACAACGCCACCCATTAGCAGAGAGGTGGCCTAAAATAATAAAAAGTCCACAGACACCCCAAAACACACCACCAGACGTGGACCCACCAGAAAGACAAGATCCAGCCTCATCCACCAGAACACAGGCACTAGTCCCCTCCACCAGGAAGCCTACACAACCCACTAAACCAACCTTAGGCACTGGGGACAGACACCAAAAACAACGGGAACTATGAACCTGCAGCCTGCAAAAAGGAGACCCCAAACACAGTAACATAAGCAAAATGAGAAGACAGAAAAACACACAGCAGGAGAAGGAGCAAGATAAAAACCCACCAGACCTAACAAATGAAGAGGTAATAGGCAGTGTACCTGAAAAAGAATTCAGAATAATGATGGTAAAGATGATCCAAGATTCTATTTCCAAGATCCAAAATCTTGGAAATAGAATAGACAAAATGCAAGAAACAGTTAACAAGGACCTAGAAGAACTAAAGATGAATCAAGCATCGATTAAAAACACAATAAATGAAATGAAAAATACTCTAGATGGGATCAATAGCAGAATAACTGAGGCAGAAGAACGGATAAGTGAGGTGGAAGATAAAATAGTGGAAATAACTGCTGCAGAGCAAAATAAAGAAAAAAGAATGAAAAGAACAGAGGACAGTCTCAGAGACCTCTGGGACAACATTAAACGCACCAACATTCGAATTATAGGGGTTCCAGAAGAAGAAGAGAAAAAGAAAGGGACTGAGAAAATATTTGAAGAGATTATAGTTGAAAACTTCCCTAATATGGGAAAGGAAATAGTTAATCAAGTCCAGGAGGCACAGAGAGTCCCATACAGAATAAATCCAAGGAGAAATACGCCAAGACACATATTAATCAAACTGTCAAAAATTAAACACAAAGAAATCATATTAAAAGCAGCAAGGCAAAAACAACAAATAACACACAAGGGAATCCCCATCAGGATAACAGCTGATCTCTCAGCAGAAACTCTACAAGCCAGAAGGGAGTGGCAGGACATAATTAAAGTGATGAAGGAGAGAAACCTGCAACCAAGATTACTCTACCCAGCAAGGATCTCATTCAGATTTGATGGAGAAATTAAAACGTTTACAGACAAGCAAAAGCTGAGAGAGTTCAGCACCACCAAACCAGCTTTACAACAAATGCTAAAGGAACTTCTCTAGGCAAGAAACACAACAGAAGGAAAAGACCTACAATAACGAACCCAAAACAATTAAGAAAATGGGAATAGGAACATACATATCGAAAATTACCTTAAATCTAAATGGACTAAATGCTCCCACCAAAAGACACAGATTGGCTGAATGGATACAAAAACAAGACCCATATATATGCAGTCTACAAGAGACTCACTTCAGACCTAGAGACACATACAGACTGAAAGTAAGGGGATGGAAAAAGATATTCCATGCAAATGGAAACCAAAAGAAAGCTGGAGTAGCAATTCTCATATCAGACAAAATAGACTTTAAAATAAAGACTACTAGAAGAGACAAAGAAGGACACTACATAATGATCAAGGGATCGATCCAAGAAGAAGATATAACAATTGTAAATATTTATGCACCCAACATAGGAGCACCTCAATACATAAGGCAAATACTAACAGCCATAAAAGGGGAAATCGACAGTAACACAATCATAGTAGGGGACTTTAACACCCCACTTTCACCAATGGACAGATCATCCAAAATGAAAATAAATAAGGAAACACAAGCTTTAAATGATACATTAAACAAGATGGACTTAATTGATATTTATAGGACATTCCATCCCAAAACAACGGAATACACATTTTTCTCAAGTGCTCATGGAACATTGTCCAGGATAGATCATATCTTGGGTCACAAATCAAGCCTTGGTAAATTTAAGAAAATTGAAATTGTATCAAGTATCTTTTCCGACCACAATGCTATGAGACTAGATATCAATTACAGGAAAAGAGCTGTAAAAAATACAAACACATGGAGGCTAAACAATACACTACTTAATAATGAAGTGATCACTGAAGAAATCAAAGAGGAAATTAAAAAATACCTAGAAACAAATGACAATGGAGACACGACGACTGAAAACCTATGGGATGCAGCAAAAGCAGTTCTAAGAGGGAAGTTTATAGCAATACAATCCCACCTTAAGAAACAGGAAACATCTCGAATAAACAACCTAACCTTGCACCTAAAGCAATTAGAGAAAGAAGAACAAAAACATCCCAAAGTTAGCAGAAGGAAAGAAATCATAAAAATCAGATCAGAAATAAATGAAAAAGAAATGAAGGAAATGATAGCAAAGATCAATAAAACTAAAAGCTGGTTCTTTGAGAAGATAAACAAAATTGATAAACCATTAGCCAGACTCATCAAGAAAAAAAGGGAGAAGACTCAAATCAATAGAATTAGAAATGAAAAAGGAGAAGTAACAACTGACACTGCAGAAATACAAAAGATCATTAGAGATTACTACAAGCAACTCTATGCCAATAAAATGGACAACCTGGAAGAAATGGACAAATTCTTAGAAATGCACAACCTGCCAAGACTGAATCAGGAAGAAATAGAAAATATGAACAGACCAATCACAAGCACTGAAATTGAAACTGTGATAAAAAATCTTCCAACAAACAAAAGCCCAGGACCAGATGGCTTCACAGGAGAATTCTATCAAGCATTTAGAGAAGAGCTAACACCTATCCTTCTCAAACTCTTCCAAAATATAGCAGAGGGAGGAACACTGCCAAACTCATTCTACGAGGCCACCATCACCTTGATACCAAAGCCAGACAAGGATGTCACAAAGAAAGAAAACTACAGGCCAATATCACTGGTGAACACAGATGCAAAAATCCTCAACAAAATACTAGCAAACAGAATCCAACAGCACATTAAAAGGATCATACACCATGATCAAGTGGGGTTTATTCCAGGAATGCAAGGATTCTTCAATATACGCAAATCAATCAACGTGATACACCATATTAACAAATTGAAGGAGAAAAACCATATGATCATCTCAATAGATGCAGAGAAAGCTTTCGACAAAATTCAGCACCCATTTATGATAAAAACCCTGCAGAAAGTAGGCATAGAGGGAACTTTCCTCAACATAATAAAGGCCATAGATGACAAACCCACAGCCAGCATCGTCCTCAATGGTGAAAAACTGAAACCATTTCCACTAAGATCAGGAACAAGACAAGGTTGCCCACTCTCACCACTCTTATTCAACCTAGTTTTGGAAGTTTTAGCCACAGCAATCAGAGAAGTAAAGTAAATAAAAGGAATCCAAATCGGAAAAGAAGAAGTAAAGCTGTCACTGTTTGCAGATGACATGATACTATACATAGAGAATCCTAAAGATGCTACCAGAGAACTACTAGAGCTAATCAATGAATTTGATAAAGTTACAGGATACAAAATTAATGCACAGAAATCTCTGGCATTCCTATATACTAATGATGAAAAATCTGAAAGTGAAATCAAGGAAACACTCCCATTTACCATTGCAACAAAAAGAATAAAATATCTAGGAATAAACCTACCTAAGGAGACAAAAGACCTGTATGCAGAAAATTATAAGACACTGATGAAAGAAATTAAAGATGATACAAATAGATGGAGAGATGTACCATGTTCTTGGATTGGAAGAATCAACATTGTGAAAATGACTCTACTACCCAAAGCAATCTACAGATTCAATGCAATCCCTATCAAACTACCACTGGCATTTTTCACAGAACTAGAACAAAAAATTTCACAATTTGTATGGAAACACAAAAGACCCTGAATAGCCAAAGCAATCTTGAGAACGAAAAATGGAGCTGGAGGAATCAGGCTCCCTGACTTCAGACTATACTACAAAGCTACAGTAATTAAGACAGTATGGTACTGGCACAAAAACAGAAAGACAGATCAATGGAACAGGATAGAAAGCCTAGAGATAAACCCACGGACATATGGTCACCTTATCTTTGATAAAGGAGGCAGGAATGTACAGTGGAGAAAGGACAGTCTCTTCAATAAGTGGTGCTGGGAAAACTGGACAGGGACATGTAAAAGTATGAGATTAGATCACTCCCTAACACCATACACAAAAATAAGCTCAAAATGGATTAAAGACCTAAATGTAAGGCCAGACACTATCAAACTCTTAGAGGAAAACATAGGCAGAACACTCTATGACATCAATCACAGCAAGATCCTTTTTGACCCACCTCCTAGAGAAATGGAAATAAAGACAAAAATAAACACATGGGACCTAATGAAACTTAAAAGCGTTTTGCACAGCAAAGGAAACCATAAACAAGACCAAAAGACAACCCTCAGAATGGGAGAAAATATTTGCAAATGAAGCAACTGACAAAGGATTAATCTCCAAAATTTATAAGCAGCTCATGCAGCTCAATAAGAAAAAACCAAACAACTCAATCCAAAAATGGGCAGAAGACCTAAATAAACATTTCTCCACAGAAGATATACAGACTGCCAACAAACACATGAAAGGATGCTCAACATCTTTACTCATTAGAGAAATGCAAATCAAAACTACAATGAGATATCATCTCACACCAGTGAGAATGGCCATCATCAAAAAATCTAGAAACAATAAATGCTGGAGAGGGTGTGGAAAAAAGGGAACACTCTTGCACTGCTGGTGGGAATGTGAATTGGTACAGCCACTATGGAGAACGGTATGGAGGTTCCTTAAAAAACTACAAATAGAACTACCATATGACCCAACAATCCCACTACTGGGCATATACCCTGAGAAAACCATAATTCAAAAAGAGACATGTACCAAAATGTTCAAAGCAGCCCTATTTACAGTAGCCTGGAGATGGAAACAACCTAAGTGTCCATCATCGGATGAATGGGTAAAGAAGATGTGGCACATATATACAATGGAATATTACTCAGCCATAAAACGAAACGAAATTGAGCTATTTGTAATGAGGTGGATGGACCTAGAGCCTGTCATACAGAGTGAAGTAAGTCAGAAAGAGAAAGACAAATACTGTATGCTGACACATATATATGGAATTTAAGAAAAAAAAAGGTCATGAAGAACATAGGGGTAAGACAGGAATAAAGACACAGACCTACTAGAGAATGGACATGAGGATGTGGGGAGGGGGAAGGGTAAGCTGTGACAAAGTGAAAGAGCGGCATGGACATATATACACTACCAAACGTAAGGTAGATAGCTAGTGGGAAGCAGCCGCATAGCACAGGGAGATCAGCTCAGTGCTTTGTGACCGCCTGGAGGGGTGGGATAGGGAGGGTGGGAGGGAGACGCAAAAGGGAGGGGATATGGGAACATATGTATATGTATAACTGATTAAATTTGTTATAAAGCAAAATAAATAAATTAATTAATTTTAAAAAATAAAAATAAATAAATAAATAAAAATAAAATAAAATAAAAAATAAAAAAAAAGGAAGAGAGCAACCAAATCAGTAAACAAATCTACCAATGATAATAAACCCTAAATACTAAACTAAGATAAACATAAAACCAGAAACAAATGAGATGCAGAAGGCAAACCCAAGTCTGCAGTTGCTCCCAAAGTCCCCTGCCTCAATTTTGGGACGGTTCGTTGTCTATTCAGGTATACCACAGATGCAGGGTACATCAAGTTGATTGTGGAGATTTAATCCACTGCTCCTGAGGCTGCTGGGAGAGATTTCCCTTTCTCTTCTTTGTTCGCACAGCTCCCGGGGTTCAGCTATGGATTTGGACCCACCTCTGCATGTAGGTCGCCTGAGGGCGTCTGTTCCTGCCCAGACAGGACGGGGTTAAAGGAGCAGCTGCTTCAGGGGCTCCGGCTCACTCAGGCCGGGGGAGGGAGGGGTACGGATGTGGGGCGAGCCTGCGGCAGCAGAGCCCGGCGTGAACTTGCACCAGCCTGTGGCGCGCCGTGCGTTCTCCCGGGGAAGTTGTCCCTGGATCACGGGACCCTGGCAGTGGTGGGCTGCCCAGGCTCCCGGGAGGGGAGGTGTGGAGAGTGACCTGTGCTCGCACACAGGCTTTTTGGTGGCGGCAGCAGTGGCCTTAGCGTCTCATGCCCGTCTCTAGAGCTCGTTTAGGCGGTGCTCTGAATCCCCTCTCCTCGTGCACCCCGAAACAATGGTCTCTTGCCTCTTAGGCAGGTGCAGACTTTTTCCCGGACTCCCTCCCGGCTAGCTGTGGCTCACTAGCCCCCTTCAGGCTGTGTTCACGCAGCCACCCCCAGTCCTCTCTCTGGGGTCTGACCTCCGAAGCCCGAGCCTCAGCTTCCAGCCCCCGCCCGCCCTGGCGGGTGAGCAGACAAGCCTCTCGGGCTGGTCAGTGCTGGTCGGCACCGATCCTCTGTGCAGGCACCTCTCCGCTTTGCCCTCTGCACCCCTGTTGCTGCGCTTTCCTCCGCGGCTCTGAAGCCCCCCGGCCCCACCACCACCACCACTTCTCTACCAGTGAAGGGGCTTTCTAGTGTGTGGAAACCTTTCCTCCTTCACAGCTCCCCCCCAGAGGTGCAGGTCCCGTCCCTATTCTTTTGTCTCTGTTTTTCCTTTTTTCTTTTGCCCTACCCAGGTATGTGGGGAGTTTCTTGCCTTTTGGGAGGTCTGAGGTCTTCTGCCAGCGTTCAGTAGGTTGTAGGAGTTGTTCCACATGTAGATGTATTTCTGATGTATTTATGGGGAGGAAGGTGATCTCCATGTCTTGCTCCTCCACCATCTTGAAGGTCTCCCTTACTGGGCTCCTGCTGTCTTTCTGGGGCTCAGTCCAGCTCTCGGATCCCACAACTGTACCTGGGAATTCTGTTGCCTCCCCGGGGCTCCACTTCGATCGGGGAGTAAGGACTTTTTCTCTGTGGCCCATTGACATCTTTTCACTGTTTTCCAGTGCTTTTTTCCCATCTCTCTTACCTCACTTTCTCCCTTACCCTCCCCCAGGATGGAAATTTTCCCCTAGTATAGTGAGAAGGGTAATCTTGGTTCTGTTCATCTCTTGTCTATGTTGGGAATCCTTGCCGTTTCTCTAAGGGTCTGGGCTTTTGGAATCTAAAAGTGGGAGGAGAGACCCTTTCTCCCTGCATTTGGCTGTCATACTCTCTCAGAGAATGACCTGGCTGCTTTAATGGGAAGAAGGATCAGGGGCATGGGAGAGGGAAAGACTAGGGTGGGGGAAATTGTGAAATATTTAAGAATACAATTCACTACTTGATGATAATAATGACGACAGGAGTAATGGTGTAATTAGCGTCTACTGAACACTTCCTGTATGCCCAGTCCTCTCCCAAGTGCTCTATATATGGCATCTCCACTAATCACCACAACTCCATGTGTATTTATTATTATGCTTATTTTTCATAAGAGCAAATTGAAGTCTTGCGAGGGACAGCGGTTTGCTTGGGTCCCACATTTTGCAAATGATGGGCATGGGCTTCGCATGCAAGCCTGCTGTACCAAAGGCTGTGCGTAACCTTGCACCTCTGGCCTCTTGGCAACACCTCTGGAGCCTCAAGACACAGAGCCATGGAGATGGGGAATCAGATGATGCTTCCACCTGCCTGTGGCCCCTCATCCAGTAGGAGTGGGGCTGCCCTGCCTCCTCCTTCCCTGCCCCAGCAGGGGTGGGTTGTCTCCGTGTTCCCCCATGGTCAGCTTCTCCCTACAAACCTGGTTTCCTGCTCTGCTTCTGCTTCAGCACGTTTCCAGTCTCTCTCTCTCTCCCTCCCTCTCTTTCGCTCATTTTCTTTGTTTTCCTTTACAAATAAAATATAAATTTAACCAAGAGCTCATACCACAAAAAGGGAAGAAGTGATAAGTATAAGCAGCAAACAGAGCCCAGGGGTTAACACCCTGCTACCACATACGAGGGCTCTGTGGGGAGAGGATCAAGGATCTGTGTGTCTCTGCTCTCGGGGGCCCTCCAGGCTGCCCTTCCTGCTTCATGCAGAGGAGAGACGTCCTGGGCTTCTCCCCAGACAGCAGTGCCTTTTTCAACACGTAGAAAGCCTGCAGCTTCAGGAAGGCTTCCCAGCTCCAAATTATCTCTACTGCCAGAGGACTGTTACTTTGGAAAAACAAGCTGACTGTAAAAAATCAGGTATCAGACATTCACATCTTAGCATGACTTAGCTGAACTAGCTGGCCAGGATCCAGATTCTTAGGGGACAGTCATTTTGATGGCAGTGGGGAGGGAGGAGAGGAAATTTGGGACATGATGCAGTCAGTTGGTATACGGGGCCGTGAGAGGGCTCTGGGCAGCTGGGTGAAGGATGTGTGTCTCTCTGCAGGTGACGACTCCATCAGCACCTTGGGCCTGCTCCTCTGCCTGGGTCTTTTGCTGCTGCTTGTGTCCATCCTGGGCTACAGCCTGGCCAAGTGGTACCAGCGTGGGTACTGCTGGGAGGGTGAGTGAGCGCTGGACCCCGTCACCCAAGCTCAGCCCAGTCCCTCCTCTCCTGTGGCATTTGGCCAGGCCAGATGGGGCTGCAAACTTTTCAGCACGGAGTCATGCAAAAATATTTCCTGTGGTGGCCGCAGTGGTTGAAGCCTTGGGTGGGTGGCTGAGCGCTTGAGGTGTGTGGGGGGAGAGGGTGGGGCCTTTATTGAGGGAGTGGAGGTTCTTCTCCTCCCCCAGCAAGCAGTCAGCTTCCTCTTCCTTCAGAGCTCACAGGAGTCCACCTCCCAGGCCTGTGCAGGCCACAAGGCTGAGGATGATGTGCTAGACAGGCCAAGCTCCAGCTGTCTTCTACCCTGGCTCCTAGAGCCTCTCTTGCCCTGCCCTCTCTTGGTCCTCTCTCCTAAGCTTGCTGATGCTTCAGCCTCACTGGGCGTCTCCTGGAATTTGCTGGGGTGCTCCCAATTCTGATCCATATCTGCACTTCCCATAGGACCCAGGAGAACTGGGAGGGCATGCTGGAGTGCCGAGAGGCAGAGGACATCTCCCAGATCTGCAATGAAGTTCAACAGCTTCCGTGGATGTCTGTTGAGCACCTACTATGTGCCAATGCACTTGTGCCTAGTATGATTTTTTTAAAAATTCCATGCGGAGATGAAATTCTTAGTCTCTTTTTTTTATAGATGAGGATGTGAGGCTAAAGTCACAGAGTTGGAAAGTGGTAGAGTCTGGATTCAGGCCTCCTTCCCAGAGTAATCAGTGCCCTTGATGGAGGGGTCCCTAGTGTCAGGATCTATCCTCAAAGACTGGGGGTTCTGTCTGGGAAGAAGGGGTGTACCCATGGGTCTGGGCCAGGAAGCAGACGCTGAAGGACTGGGAACCTCCCATGGCATCCTGCAGCCCTGCCTAGCCACCCCACACCTTCCAGACAGGGGTGAGGGAGCACTAGATGCTCCCAGAACAGTGATGGGCCGCTCTCCCCGTAGGTACTAACCCTCTCTTTTCCGATTGTCTTTCTAGGGCCTAATTTTGTCTTCAACTTGTACCAGATCCGGTGAGTAGATTCAAGGCAGATCTGGGTGGGATGGGCATGGGGGGTTAGGTATGCTTGAGAAAGAATCAAAGATGGAGCTCAAATTTACTGCTTGCCTTCCCTGTCTCCTCCCCACATCCCTAAACAAACAAGAGAAAAGGAAGGAGCCAGGGTCCATCTAGAAAGTTCCATGAACGAACACTTGAACATGGACAGGACCATGTAAGATCCAAATGACAGTGCTCCTCTTAGCATTCACCCCTGGGCAGGCACCATCCATCCATCCATTCATTCATTTATTCATTCACCCATCATGTATTCGGTAAAGATCTGTTGTAGCAGGTACTGTGGTGTTAGTTTCTAAGGGTACAAAGATAACTGGGCATAGCTTCTGTCTTCAAGCATTTCACTGTCTGTGGTGGACACCTGCCTGATTACAAATAATTTAATCTCAGGCATAACATGCTGTCAAATGAAGACAATCAGGCATTCGGGGTGTGGGATTTGGAAACTCCTCTTGTGATAAGTCATCTCATCTGCTCTTTGTCACATGGCAGCTTCTCATCTGGCCTGAGAGATGGGGTAACTCTGATTCTGGAAGGTAAGCCAGTGAGTCAGTGAGTCACTGCCAGAAGTTCTTCCCATGCTCTGGTTCCAGGAAGAGGCCTGGTTCTCAGCCCCAGTAACTTGATTGGCTCATCTTTCTCAGGAACATGAAGGATCTGGGGATGGGTCCACCCTTCACCATCAGTGGCCACATCAGCCATCTGGATGGCGGCTACCTGAAGTTCTCCAACAGATTGGTCTGATGAGGGGAGCATCAGCTTTCTGGAGCCCCAGAGAGGTGAGTGGAAGGTTGGTGAGCTGAGTGAGTCTGGTGTCCCAGTGTGGTCCTCAGATGGTCCAGGCACCCCAAGCCTAGCACCAAGGACTGCTTGGAACCCGGAGATGATTTGGTTCATCCCCCGCCTTCTGGAGAGTGAGTGCTCTAGGGGATGATCTCAGGGATGAAGGCCTGGGGTCATGCTGTCTCCCACTCCCCACCTCCTGCTAGCCCTGGGCCGCTCCTTTTCCACTTGATCCATGTCCTGCCTTTCTTTCATGGGGAAGTTCTATTTCTGATCAGATGGAAATTTCTAGAATAGAGCTTTGTATCTCAACCCTTTGCTCTGAGATGAAGATTCCAGTTGGCCACCCTCTCCAAGAAGCATTGCTGTAGAGCTTCTGAACTTTCCGAACTTTCTAAGCCCAGGAGCCATCCCTATTTCCTGGCTGGCTGACCCTTTGGTCACACCTTTCCTCGCCCGCCTTCAAGCCCATCCCTCTTCACAGCACAGTTGCTTTCTCCCATCTAAATATTTCCTCCCTCCAGCAGTCCCTCACAGACCCTCAGTTCCTCTCTCATCTCTCCCCACAGGACTCCACACTCACCTCTTCCATGTGTTCCTCCCTCTGCCCTGATGTGATGGTTTAGAGGAATCTTTCCCAAGACTCATTTCTTTGTCACTTTCCCTTTTTTTTTTTTCTGCAGGAGGAGGCTCCTGGCTCAGCACTTGCCCCTCCCGGCCTCCCCTGCCTTCACCTCTGGGTCTTCAAGGCCTAGGCCAAATCTCCGGATTTGGAGGTCTTCAGCTGGGCCCTGACTCCTCTATTCCTGAGTAGATGGGGCTGGGGAAGAGCCCCCCAGAGACTTTGGATCCCTCCCTTCCTTGAAGGCCTATTGCGGGGGAAGGGCTGACTTTGGTGTCCTTCTTCCTTGCATTTCAGTTCTGAGGGCTGAGCCCCATTTCTTAACCCAGGGGGTGTCCAGCCTCAATAAACTCTCAGCTATGCCCTGCTCAGTGTGGATCCTGCATCTGCAGCCCCGGCAGGACTGTCCTAGGCCCCTGAAAGTGCTCAGAACTCAGCGGCCTTGGGAAAAACTGAAAGGATGGGGCCCAGAGCCCAGGTGGTCTTGGCCCCCGGTTTGGTGGCTTCAGGTTAGGAGACAGGAACAGCTGCCGAGGGCTGGGAGAATGGAGGGTATTTCCTCCATTCTGCTCCTCAGTTGGGAGCAGAACTGAGACTGGGCCACTTCCTCTTTTTGGGTCCTCTGACGTGTTCCCTGTCCTCTCTGCCTCCCCCTCGTTTTCCTGACTTCCGTAGTCTGGCTAGCACGGATTTCTTTACCCTGGATTCTACATGTTTCCGTTGGGGGCAGATTCCAGCTGCTTCAGAAATGATAAGGGAGAAGATGCCGAGAAATCTGGCTTCAAGTCTGGTTGGTCTGGGCATTGGTTGGGCACCCAGACCCATGGCCGTGCCAGCACCGACCCCCCCAGGCCCTCCTCCTCCCTTTATTCTTCATCTCACTGGCCCCAGGAGTCAGGAAGCAGTCACGAGTGTCAGCAGTTCCATGGGCTGGCCCTTCCCATGTTCACTGTCACCATGTTCCTCTTTGGTGTCTTTGCCAGGGCTGCCTTTGCCTAGAATGCCTTCTCCTCCCCACTCCCACCCCCAGCTACATCTAGTCTCCATGGTTGGCTTAAGTCTCATCTTGCCTGTGGCTTCCCTCAGGACTCTAGATTTGATGCCACCTGACCAGGCAGGGTTACGTCCCACAGGTTTTTAGTAACTGCTGAAAGTGAAGTCCATAGGCGGTGCTTAATAAATGCCTGCTGAGTGGAGAGAAACACCCAGTTTCTCTGGCCACAGAAGGCTGCCTTGTCCTAGAGAAAGATGCCAAGGTGACATGAGGAAGAGCAGAAACTGCTGATACAATACGCAGTCTGCAGAGTACAATGCATTTCCATGCATGTTACTGTGTCTTGAAACTTGTAGCAACCTTGTGACGTGGAGATGATTGCTCGTCCCATTTTACATATGGAGAGGCTGACGCTCAGAGAGGTGTATGCTTTGCCTAAGGCTGCACAGCCAGCCACTGACTGCATTGGAGCCTGAGTAGAATCTGAGGCCTCACAGATGCAGCCTGATCTCAGGTGGGAGGAGGGTTGAACACTGTGGAACAGGGTCTGGTCTTGACCTGTCCTGCCATGCTGTGTGGCCATGGGCTGTCACTTCACCACCCTGGGCTTCAATTTCAGCATCTGGCAATCAAGGACTGGCCTACTTCTCCAAGGTTCCTCTCTTTTACTTGAAGGAGAAAAAGAGTCTCACCTTCTAATCTCTGTACTCTGTGTGTTTAGCATAGCACCTGTCACTTAGTAGGCATTCAATACACAAAAGAGGCAAGTATAATACAAAGTGTAGTTATAACTCTCTAACTCGGGAGGTGGCAGCTGAAAGGTGATGGCTGCAGTTCCCTTAGGCCCTGACGGTTTAGGATCCTAAATATTACTCAGTCGTTCTTTGACTTTGGCTAAGTCTGACCAGCTCGCGAGACTGGACCATTCCCAACCGAGCCCTTCTTGAGCAGGAAGGTAAAACACTAACATTTGCTGATCAAAGATCAGTGCATAGCAGGGACTTCAAATGCACTGTCTCACTTCATCCTCCCAGCCTCACAGGTGAGGGAACAGAGGCTCAGGGTCTGCTGAAATGATTTGCTTAAGGCCAGGCAAGAATGTTTTCTTTATAACTCTTGCTCACCTTTAGCCTCTGCCCAAGCTAGCAGCTCCCTGAGCTCCCTGCCCCCCTCACTCTGGTCTCTAATCTCTTTTCTAGGTCCCCTGGTGTGGTGAGAAGGGCTTCTCAGAAGCCTGGCCTCTTCAGGCCTTGTCCTCAGCCCTGAGCTTCTCACTGACCCATTCCTCATTCTTTCTTTTATTTTTTATATCCCCTTTCACTTCCAAATCATCAAATTCTGCCCATTCTTTAGGTCATCTCAATTTTCACTTCTCCAGAGAAACCTCTTCAACATCTATGGATCTTCTTGTCTTCTGAGTTTTAATTACAGATACTCTCTGGCTACCATAACTTAATTATTGATCATTCCCTTGTATTCATTCATTCATGCAGCTTCTCTAATAGGCCAGGAACTGTGCTAGGCACTGTGCGGGAATCCAATCTCTCTTGAGATTAACCTCGCTCTCTCCTATTTGATGGGTACTTTTTGCAGGCAAAATTCAGATCTTATACCTTTTCTGAGTTCCTTATGGTACCTTGCACGGCTCTGGCCATAGCCAGGAACTCCTCAGGAAATTATGTTGAAAGATTCTTCAGTCTCTTCAGGGAATCTTGGGTGTTGCTTCATCCCTGGTCCAATCCCGGGTGCTCGGAAAACCAAAACTTTCTATTTTCTCTTCCCGTCCTCAATCATGTTCAACCCTTTGATCATCAACTGATACAGATCTGGAGAAAGTGCTCACAGTGACTTTTTCTATTTGAGGGATAATGGCCAAACCCATGAAGTAGCTGGACAGGTGAGGGGGGAGCTCTGCTCTCCTGTCGCTTGCTTTTCAGCTGTAATGACCTTGCTCCATGCCACTGACCACGGAGGGCCCAGTGTCTATGGTGTCCCTCTCTCTGGCCCAGGGTTCTGAGAACCTCAAAGTGGGAGTAGTTGAGTTTATCGTTACTGTGTTTTTTAAAGTGCTTAGTGATCAAAAACCATCGAGAAACAGTGATATTTAAGCAGATCTGGTACAAAACAGGAAGCCAGTGGCCTGGTGAATTCTCACACTTGGGGACCAGAAGTGAAAATATTCTGTCTGCCCAGAGCAGCAACAGGCCAACAAAACAACAGGTGGGGCAGTGCCAGAGATCCTGGTAGACTCCCTGTCTCTTGGATTTTTCCTGCAGAGCCATGGGGGTAGTCTCCCCCTCCCCAAAGCCTAGGGTGAGGTTTCTCATACACAAGCAGGGAGCCATAGAGAGGCAGAAGGGTGGAAAATGTAAGAAACCTCATCTTCAGGTCTTCAGCCCCAGTAGCTGGTGGGTCCCAGGTGCCTTGTTTGTATAAGGCTGCCACTGGACTTGAGGATTCTGAGGTCCCTTCCAGCTGCAAGGCTATTTCGGAGTGTGGGTGACTTCAGTTCCCCAGTGCTGGGGGAGGGAGGCAGGGGAGGAGGGAGGCAGAGATACCTCTGAGTGTGTGTGTGTGTGTGTGTGTGTGTGTGTGTCCACTGCAGAGGTGAGCCAAGGAAGAGAGGGATCGTGTCTTGTCACTGGCTGTATTCCCAGAGGGCCTGCCCATGACAGGTGCTCAATGAATGTTTGCTGAAGGGGTGAATGGCTGCATGTTCAATGTTTTCACGGTCCCTTGCCTTGCCTCCTGACCACATCCCCTTGCTCTAGGCTTCCTGTTTAGTCTGTAGCCCTGAGTCCCTCCAACACCTGAGAGCTATAGGGTGAAAACAGCAGAGAAGGGAATAATCATGGCATAATATGATGAAGCCGAGAAGATGACAAGCCTGAAAATAAAATCAAATTTATATCCTGACTGCTTTCATTTCAGCTCGGTCTAATGTCTCCCAAGTATACATTCAGCCTCAGGCTACCATTAACCACATTGCCATCTCATATTTGGACATTATACTGGACATTATACTACTTCAGCATCTTTCACATGCTTTTCTCTGTGAGGAAATCCACTCCTTCAGGCATTCATTTATTCATAAAAAATGTACTGAGCACCTATGCTATGTATTAGCCATTGGTTGGATGTGAAGGATACAGAGAGAAATCAAGAGGAGTCTCTGCTCTCCAAGAGCTCACAGTGAAATGAGCACAGAATGTTGTATGTTCAATGACAGCAGTATGCCCAATGCATTCATGAGAGGAGTCAGATTGAAGATTACTCTCTCCATTTGGCAGATGAGAAGACTGAGGCCCAGAGTTGACATGACAAGATTGAGCTGGGTGACGGTAGAACTCAGGTCTCCTGAACATTCTTTCCACTTCCTGGGTCTGTTGCCTCTTCCCTTTTGCCCTTGGGGCATCTCCAGACCAGCCACCTTGGCTTGGAAGCTTGTCCATGGATTGGTCCTTTCAGCCTGGGTGGACTGATGGGCACTTCCTCCACGTGAGTGTTTTGCTTTCTTCACTCCATTGTGTCATGCCACACAGTGCTTGTTCTACTAGATGTGTGGTTTCTTTGCCCCAGGTTTGAACTGTGGGCTCAGATCTTACGATATCTCAAGTTTTGGAAGTCTCCCAACCTCACTTAGCATAATCTAATAAATCATGTATTTTACTCCTTTCATTTCAGTCCAACAAATGTGCATTGAACACTCTAGCTGGACCAAATGCCCCTCCTATGGACCGCTGTGCACATCTGCATCACAGCACGTTCAGCTGATGCTGCTTATGATCCCTTACGTCCTCTTGGCTCCACCCCTGATTCTGGCCAGTTCTGAGTGGGCTCTGACTGACTTTGTGCTATCCAGTCTCTTCTGCAGTGCCCACCGCACATCACTTGCTTTCTGCCCTGGCTCCTTCTTTTCTGGGGGAGCCCATGCAGCCCTGTTCACCAGCAGCCCGAGAGTACAGATGAGTCAGCATCTCTGGGGGAAGCATCAGCCAGTGAAGTTCAGGAGCTGATGAATTAGGACTTCTACTGTCAGTGCTCAGGGGACAGTTGGAAGAGGCCTCTATATGCTGCAAGAAACATTCCAGTGGGATCAGGGTTCGGTTGCTCCCAGCATGACCAGCCTGATAACATATTCTTGTTTGGGCTTTTCCTTCTCCTGTTCCCTCACTCTTGTTCCCTCTGATTGCCGTCTAAGTAAACCACCTGCCCATAATTCCTTGAATCAGGCTCTGCTTCTGGATGGGGCAGTCTAGGCTAAGGCAGCACTTATAGCCTTATATTGTAAGTCTGTATTCATTTATTTACTTGCTCATTCATTCCTTCAAGAAATACAAACTGAAGTTTGGGAATGTAGGAGTGAACAAAAGAGATAAAGTCCCTGTCTTTACAGATCTTATATTTTATTGGGAGAGACAGACTATGAGCAAATAAACACATAAATCGATCTTGTCACTTCAGATAATGATAAGTGCTCTGAAGGAAATAAGCTGGGGATAGAGGGATGAAGTAGAGATGGGGTGGATACTTGGGGAGGGTGGTGAGGAGAGACTTCTTCAAAGAGTCTCCATTTGAGGAGACACTTGAATTAAATGAGGAGGGAATGCAGGATAAGACCTGGGAGGAGCAAGGGCAAATGACCTGAGATGGAAATTAGCTTGAAGCAGAGTGGGCAGGGGGAGGCTGCAGCAGGTGTGTCGAGAGAGTGGGCAGATACCAACTCATCTGGATTTTACCACCCCTTTGGACCAAGAGCAAAGGAGAGGGCTTCCAGCAGGGGAATAACATGACCTGAGTCATATGTTATAAAGATCACGTTGGCTACTGCACTGGAGTAAGTATACTGTACAAATCATGCTGCATTAGACTAACGGAGCAGGGGTGGAAATAGAGGGGCAGGAAGGGGATGAACAGTGGTCCAGGTGAGACATGATAATGGATTTGACCAGGATGATCATGTGGGAGTGGTGACAAGTGGTTGGGTTCACCATCTATTTGGAAGGTGGAGCTGATAGGACCTACCTGATGGATCAGATGTGGGTTGTGAAGGGATGACTCCTGGTTTTTTGTTATGAACAACTGGGTAAATGATAGTGCCATTTACTCAGGAGGGGAAGACTGGGGGAGGAATGAGTGTGTGAGGGAGTCAAGAGTTCTGTTGCAGACATATTTTTGAGATGCGTGCTAGACACCTAAATGGAGCTGCTCAGGAGGCAGCAGAGTTAGGGAGAAGTCCTGCTTGGGCATTTGGAAGTCACCAGCAACCAGATGGCATTTAAAGGTACGGACTGGGTGATACCATCTAGGAGCAGTGAGGAGAGAAGGGTTGAGTTTAATAGAACAAGCAGCAAATCATCAAGTTATTCTTGAAAGCAGTGACTCTCAGGCTTTAATGTATATGGGAATCACCTGCAACCTGATCACCTGGAACTTGTTTATTAAGCAGGTCCCTGGGAACTAGCCTTAGAAATTCTGGGCCTTGAGAAAAAGCTTAGGAAGACAAGTACCCCCAGGTGATTTGAGTGCCCTGGGGGATAGGTAGAGGGGTGCCTAGGATTTGCATGACTAGGTAGCAGGATCCTGAAGAATATTTCTGTGCTCTCCAGGGCCATCATGAGGACTTAACCTCCACCAGCCCCTCCTTCCTTGTGCAGGTAGAGGTATACAGGTGTGGCACCCACACCCAGACCTTTGCTGGTCATGTACTAATCTTCACCAGCACCCCTCCCTGTGCCTGCTCCAGAGCTAACCAGCCCTACAGATCAGCTGATTTACTAAAAACTCTCAGCTGCACCCTTGTGATGGGCTGTGATTGTCCGAGGAACAACATGGCACCAATGACAGTGGGGTCTGCAAGACAGGTGCCCAGCATAGGCATGGCTAAGAGCAGAGGAATGGCAGCCTGCTTTTCCTCTAGGTGGGCGATCATGAGGTGAGTATTTTAACTGTATATTGGCTGCAGAGGAGCTTGGTGGTCTTCTCCATACCTTTGAATGTGAACTTGACCTAAGTGGGTCCTAGCACAAAGGCTTTCATATCCGAATCCTCAGCTCTGAGCCCTCACCCAGTGCCAGGCCTGCCTTGCCAACTGCTGGAGGATCGTCTCCTTGGCTGACCTATCAACCCCAGAACTCACCATCTCCCCTTTTCCCCCATGCCCATGTCTCCCTTCCACGGCCATATTTCACTTTTCTCCTCATCCACATTGCAGTATGATTAGTACCTCTGATTCCTGTTTCTCTCACTCCAGGTTGTCATCAAGTCTTGCCAATATTATCTTCAAATTGTCTTTTGAATCTGTCACTTCCTCTCTTCCCACTGTCCCTGCTCATTTAATTGGATTATTGTTTAAGCCTCTGTCGTGGACTGAATGTTTGTGGTCCCCCCATTCATATGTTGAAGCCCTAACCCCTGGTATTAGGAGTTGGGGCCTTTGTGATTAGGGTAAGATGAGGTTGTGAGAGAGAAGCTCTCACAGTGGAAAAAGTATCCTTACAAGAAGAGGGAGAGAAACCAGAGCTCTCTACCACCCCTACCCCCATCCCATCCCACTATGGAAGGAGAAGGAGAAGGGGCCATCATGAATCTTTAGCCTCATTTGCAAGTCAGGAAGAGAGCCCTCACTGAGAAATGAATCTGCCAACACCTTGGTCTTGGACATCCTGGCCTCCAGAACAGTGAGAAATAACTGTGGTGTTGTTGAAGCACGGTATTTTGTTATAGCAGCCTGAGCTGACTACTACAACCTCCTGTTCAGTTTCTCTGCTGCTTGCTTCCATCTCGTGTGTGGATATTAGTTTCCTTGATGGCACTTATCACTGATGATAGTAATATGTTTGTTAGTCTGTTGAGTAGCTTGGTGATTATCTTCATAAGCAGAGGT
The DNA here is from genome assembly GCF_949752795.1 of Hyperoodon ampullatus. Lineage (NCBI taxonomy): Eukaryota > Metazoa > Chordata > Mammalia > Artiodactyla > Ziphiidae > Hyperoodon > Hyperoodon ampullatus. The sequence goes on from NC_136920.1 coordinate 96,087,773, forward strand.
GACCTCCATGAAGCTGTACATCTTTTGTTCACCACTCTGGACCCAGGGCCGAGTGCCATGTTGGGCATGTAGTACATGCTTAATAACGTGTTTCTTGAAGAAATGAAATGCTGACAAGAAATGCCTCCAACCAGTTCACCCTACATTCTGCCTGGTTCCTTCTGACTCATGCCAGGGTGTCTTGACCCTGTTGTGTACTGACCAGGGTTATCTTTCTAAAACACAAATTTCACCTCATCCGACCCTTGTTTGTCAGTGTTTACTGGGTCCCAGCACCCTTTTTGAATGTTTACGGGAGTGAAAATGAAGTTGAGATCAAGCTGATAGTGAGGTGTGGTGGCTCATCAATAAAAGTGATCATAAATGATTAATAAAAAATTTTTAATTGTGGATTTGCTTTAAAAGAAACCCCCAAACCCATGAGCACTACAGGAAATAGATGTCATGCCTTCTAGTATCTAGTGTCCTCTAGACTGGGGTTTGATAAAGTCAGCCTTAACTGCTAGAACTACTTCAGATGGTTACCAGTGTGCTGTCCCAGGTGGGCACAGCAAGACCCCCTTCTTTGTCGTTCGTGGGCGGGGCTCAGTGACCCTCCACCTGCACTGCCCTGTGGACGCCATTCAGTGCAGTGGGTGGGACCATCTCAGGGGTGGCGTGTGTCCTGTGACCGTGTGTGCATTGGGAGTGGGGTGGGGAGGGATGGAGATCTTTGGGGAAAGACGAGGCAGACTCTTTGACTATAGCTACTTACAAACTCGGGAAAACAGAGTTCAGTAGAATGCCCACTTCCCATCTCCTCAGTAAGAGGAAGTTCCATTAGCTCATAGAAATGCAGAATCACCCATCCCTCAGCTTGGAAAAGCCCTCGAAGGAGGTTTCTCAGTGTAGGAACAAACGGGGCCATCTCTTGGGGACTTTATTCCAAATTCCCGAGAAGTCTGGCAGTGTCTCACTGCTGTTTGGAAGAACTCTCTCAGTTTCTCCCATGGCCCTGGCCGTGCTGGGTGGTCAGAAAGCAGCTTAAAAGAGGAGGAGACCCGGCACAAACTCCCACTCCTTCCACATAAGGGAAGCCTGCTGCAAGAGCTCACGTGCTCGGACTCCACTCTCTCCTTCAAACTACTCCATCCATCCAAACTGGCCTCGGTTCCTTGAGGGGGATTCCTCTTACTCTCTGAAACTTCCTATTCACGTCTCAGCCAGGCTTCATCCAACCTGCCCCAGAGGCCTTTCCCTTGGGCAGACGCCATCTCCAACACTCATTTCCAGGAGGAAGTGACCAACCCCATATACCAATTGGACAAGGAGGCCTTCGGGGCAAAAGTCTGAGCAGGTTCCAAACGGTATGAGATTAGTCAAGTTCTCTGAAGATGATAGGATCAATGCTTCCCCAGAACTGGTTATTTTCTCAGAGTAAAAGTGGAGAGGCATCGTCAGAAATGACACAGGGGAACAGAGATGTGGTGTCCCCGACCACCTCCTGGAGGATCCAGGCTGTAACAAAGAGCAAAATGTATCCAAAACTCAGGCCCCAAGCCCTGGGTCTGCTCCACCGGCTGGGCTGAGCTCGGGGAGAGCCTCAAACCCACACGTGGCTTTTCGTGGAAGGGGGAGGCTGCTTTTAGAATTGAATGCAGATGGCTTCTGCACTTACGAGAAGCACTGCTGGGACACACTTCCAGGTTGGGGGGAGCAGCTGGCGGGGCTCCAGGAGTGCCTGGTCTGCTGTCTGCCTGGAAGGGAGGGGCCGTCGGGTCTCCTTTCAAGTTGTCAGAATTCACATCCAAAAGATAGTGTTTTCTGTCCCACTGGTTCCTTTTCAGTCTTCTTAAAGAACCCTCCGCATACCCTTTCATTTACACCCATTTTCATTATCTTTCATTACATTACATGCTCTTTACCTTAGTTGCATTCATTATCTTTCCTCACGTACTCTTTCAGCAATTTCGTTACATACTTAACATACATTTTTCATGATCTCTTTCATTTTCACCCGTTTCCAAGAAAAACTGTCCATTTCCCTATACAGCTTTATATGTAACTCTTCATGTGTGATCTCATTTAAACCTCCTGACATCCCCATGAAGAATGATTATTCCCATTTTATAGATGAAGAAACTGGAACTTAGTAAGAAACTTGCCCAAGGTCACAGAAAATAAATATTAACATGAGGACTTGGACTTGATTTGAGCCTAAGTCCTCAGTCTTGGTAGCTTAAAGCGACATCGCACATCTACTCATCGTTCTCAATCGTCAACAACTTGATGCCTCTACCAGCCCCTGTGTCATCAGAAATCTGATTGGTTTCCCAAGATTCCTGTGGTTCTGACAATTTATTGGAAGAAAGAACACATGTCACTCACAGAGCCTGTGTTCAAGGCACATTCACACCCTCGTCCTCAGTGGAACCTCACACCCTTATGGATGAAACAAGTCAGACAACGTTTTCTGGTTTCACAGATGAGGAAAAGTGGCTTTCCCAAGGTCACACGGCTAGAAACAGTGAAATCAGAATGAGAACTCCTAGGCTATCGAAATACCCAGAACTCTTTCCCTGTATCTTGCTGCCTCTTCAATAAATAAATGAACAAAATAAATAAATAAACCTTCCAAGGAAACGCCGAGAAACTCCTCCTTCAAGCCTGTTTCTAGAGGGAGTTACTATCGGACTGGCACCTACGAGCTTCCTGGCAGAGCGGAAGGGGCTCTGGCTGGATTCCCTGGGCCTGATGTCTATTCCCAGAATGCCACGGAGAACACAGGGCCGAGGATGACTTGGGGGGTGGGCACACCCCAGGCCTATCACCCCTCCCAGGTTCCCTGCCCACGGATTGTAAACTGGCTTTGCAGACAGATTCTAAACTGACTGTGGGGAAGCAGGGCCCACACCTGCCCCCTCTCTGGGCCCAGGGTCTGGTTGCTCTCTCAGCACAATGCCATGCACTCTTGCTACATCAGTTAGCCTGCGGCACGGGAAAGAAGCCGGCTCTGTGCAGGCATGGCTTCCTCCCTACCCAGGGTCAGTTGGGGTTGGAGATGTTACCCCAGAAGCCAGCTTGGCTAACATCCATCCATCTAGAAGGGTCCCCTAGAGATTCTTTATGTCACAGATGGGATAACAGGCCCTCTGAGAAGTGGCTGGCCCAAGGTCGCACAGCTGATCATTGAACAGAGGCCCTACCCCAGTGTCCTGTCCTGTAGCTGGATGTCAGCAGAAAACACAGTGCAGGTCCTAACCCTGACCCTCTTGGGCAGATAAGGTGGCGTCCAAGCCTAGAGGCCACCTGAAGGCCTGAGTTTTGACCCGTACAAACACCCATGGTTTCGCTGGTACTGTCAGCAACATGGTGTGGGCAGCAGGGTGAGTGTAGTCCGTGGCTTGGCCACTCCAAGTGCCCCAGGGGGATGCTGCTCTATTTGCTTGAAAGAGGGTGCGGTCTGCAGATGGACACAAGCCATACCCAGAGCACTGGATTCTGAGCCAGAAGCCCCCTTCTGGATCTCAGCTCCCTTTGGCCCCTGCTCCCTCCTTTACCTCCTAGAAATGGCCCCTGCAGCGAGGCCCTGAAGCCTCCATCCTCTCAGCCCTCTATCCTGCTGGAGGCCCTGACACATGGCTGGCCTCAGCAGGGAGGCCTGGCTCTCTGAGCTGACTTCAGCCTGGTGGCCTCACCACAACTCCAAAAAGCCCCATGATTCCCCTGAGCAAGTAGTCCTTTACAATATGGGAAGTGTCCCAAGGAGGTGGAGATCTCTGCCCTGCCCTTCTCAGCTCCGCCAGAGTCTGCCGGGCCCCGTCTGCAGAGGAGGCCAATGCCACATACGTACCCTGTGCTAGTTTAGTTTCCTCCTGCCCTGGACACTTACCAGGGCTGGCGCTGGCCTCACTACGCTTGCAGAAAAGTGCCCAGACTGGCCTTGTGCTTCACTTTCATCCCCTGGGGCCCCTCTGGGTCCAGGCAGGGTGCAGCGGAAACCAAAAGCAGCCCTTTGGCCTGAGTCACTCACTTGAGTGCAGGCTGGAGATCAGTGGCAGGGCGACCAGGTCTGAGTCAAAGCTGCCCAGGAGACCGCCTGGGGCTGCCACACAGTCCAGAGGGGCAAGATCATGGGCAAACCTCCAGTCAGATGTTCCCAGGTCACCACAGCTGGTCAAGCCCAGGAGTGACCAATCCTCAGTTGGTGGGTTCCACTGTCCAGCTGGGGCCCCTGAGGGAGTGAGAGTTATTTCTGGGGGATCCTGTTTCAAATAGCCCTTGGCCAGGGCTGGTAGAGGCCAGTCCACCTCAGCATCCACGCATGTCCTGAATTTGGGGCCAAGGCCATCTGTTGAGGAGGACTCTTCTTCCAGGCCGCCTGCCTCGGCTGCCCTCTCCTCTGGGCACCGGGTCTGCTTCAGGTAGCCCTGGAAGGTCCCTGCAGCTGGGTCTTCTCCCGCAGCCACCTCCGGTCCCAGGGGACTAACATGGTCCAAAGCTGAGCCACCCTGAACATCCTCAGGCTGCCTCTCAGAGTTCTGGACCAGGCCAATGCCACTGTCATCCTGGTCCCGGCTGTCGCTCCCCACCTGTGGCTCCCAGTTGGGCTCCGTGCCAGGACTCAGGCTGGGCTCCTGCAAGCAGATCCCGCTGTCTGTACTTTTGCTGCCGCCGCTACTGCAGCTGTTCTCCAGCAACCGGGTCACCCCCTTTCCCAAAGGACCCCCAGCCTGGGGGTGGGGGGCAGGGAGGTGGAACTGGGGCTCATCAGTCTGCAGGGATGGCTTGGCACTGCTGAAGCCACTGTCCGTGCTGCCGTGCAGCTCCGAGTTCCTCAATTCTGGGGACACCTTGGGGAAGGCCTCCTCATCGAGGGGATGAATGGTGTCTTGGGTCTCTGGGCAGGAAAGCTGGCTGATGAGGCTGAAGGGACTGGGCTTCTTGAAGACCTGGGGAGGAGAGGGTAGAGTGAGGGGCGGGAGGGTCACCTGCAGGAACCCGCCCCAGTGTGGCCGGGGGAGGCCGGGGGTTCAGGAGGTACTGCTCCAACAGAGGGGGTCCTGCAGAGCCTGGAGTACACTGCCACGTGTCCTTTTGGTTTTGGTTCAGAATTGAGTTTTCCTCCTCATGCAATTCTCAGTTTGACTCAGGCCAGATACCTAAGAAGCCTGTATTCTCGGAGTTCAGACAGAATGACAGGCAGAATGGGAGGCTGCAGGGAAAGGTGAACATTCTCAGGAGGCTCCATCAGCAGTGCTTTTCAAACCCGAAAGCAGGCTGGACCCACGGAGATCTAGAAATGTGTTTCAGACTTTTTTTCACTATGACCCCAAGTAAGAAATATGTTACACGATAACCTGTATATAAATAGCCCATAAATATATAACTCATATATGATTGAAACCAATTTCACAAAATAATACTTATCGTTACTACCTGTGCACTGTGATCTATTGTATTGTCCTGTCCTATCCTATCCCGTGTTATTCATTTCATCTCTTATAACGCTGGATGTGAGACACCGAGTTAATTTCTCCACTCCCTGAGTGATTCACATAAACATAGCCTGGCTGCAGCGTGGGGGGCAGTGAAACAAGCAGAGCTACAGCTGAGGAGGCCTCGCTCCCCATTAATTGCCCAGAGTCCCAGGGAAGTCACTTAACCTCTCTCCCCCTTGCTCTTGTGCCCCAGCCGCACTGGTGTTCCTTTTGCTCTGGACAGTGCTGTCTCAGGGCCTTTGCACAGGCTACTCCTGGTTGGAATACTCTTCTCCTAGCACTTTGTATGGCTGTATCCTCCTTATCGTTCAGGTCTCAATTCAGATGTCATCTCCTCAGAGAGACTTTCCCAATCACCCTGGCTAAAGCAGTGCTCCAGACACTCTCTTCCCATTAACCCAGTTTATTTTTTCCTAGCACTTAGTTCCTGGAGTTATTTTTTTGTTTTCTGTGCCCCCACATGTGCACACACACACACACACACACACACACACACACACTCAGTCCCGAACTCCAACAGAATAGAAGCTCCTTGAGGGCAGGAGTCGTCTGTTCTCATTGGCCACTCAGTTCCCAGAGCTTAAACTGAGCTGGCACATAGTAGGCACTCCAAAGGTTTGTTGACTGACTTACTGACTCACTGTTGCACATCTGCCCTTGTTCCCTTTGTATGTGGTGACTCTAATGCAACTCTTATTGGTTGGATCCCTACTGATATCAGATGGCTTGGTGACTAAGGATGTGTATTCTGGAACCAGACTTCACGGGTTCAAATCCCAGGTCTGCCTCTTATCAGCTGTGTCACTTCGGCCAAATCATTTATCCTCTCTGTGCTTTAGTTCCTCCTATGCAAAATGGAAATAATGACAGTATTGCCTCCTCAAGTTGTGGTTCATGCATGTAAAATACTTAGAACAGTGCCTGGTACAGAGAAAGCACTCAATAAACACTTGGTGAATTGAATTTTACTCTCCAATAATTCTCTAAAGAAGTATTATTATCTCTATTTCCTAGAGGAGAAAACTGAACCTCAGAGAAGTTAAATGACTTGCCCAGTGTCACACAGCAGCAAAGAACAAATAAATCTGGAATTTGTACTCAACTGTCCTGATTTGTAATCCCCACTTGTTTAACAATGCTTACTTTGATAATCATTGAAGATCAGATCAAAGCAGCTAATGAATGAGAACAAGCAAGTGCATGTGAAAGTGCTTTGTGCTCTCTCAGTTATTTATAAAGTTAGTAATGGCTGTGATCGTTAGAGGAAGGAAACTGGGCTGTACTTATCTTGAGGATGAAAAAACTCATGAGAACAAGTCAATTCTGTGATCCAAATGTTCAGAAAGAACAAAAAAACCAGAGGTTGCTTGTCATCTCCTTTGGCATTTTTGCATCTATGTCCATTTCACTGTTTTGCATTAAACTTAATAGTTGATTCGTTGGCTGGCCCACCGGATGTAATCAAGCCCCTTGGGACCAGTGCCACATTACTCAGCTGCTTCCGTACAACATTTTGCATGTTGTAGATGCTTGGTAACTGTAACTCAATAGCTACCTCTCTCTTACTAGATGCCTTTCCCCAAGCCCAACTAAGACTCTCCCATCCAGCGGTCCTTTCCTACCACTCTGCTCTCTAGCTACCCATCCCTGAGGGCAGGTCCCGTGGTGCACTCACCAGGCAGCCCCACCCCTCTTCTCTCTCCTCCATCCCCATCCCAGAGTTCTTACTCAAGGTAATTTCAGAGGGCCTCTGTCTCTCTCATTTTTCCTAGAGATCCTGGGATCCTTGTGGAGGGTCCCCTTCCAGCTGTGAGCTTCCCTGGGCCCTGGTCTCCCCGAAGGAGCCCACCCTTACAGCTGAGCCCTCGACCATCACGGTAATGTCAGCTGTGGGGACCACCTTTGGTCCAGTCTGAATCCCAGGCCAGAGACGGGCTGTGGTCTGGAAATGCTGCTCGATGCGGCAAGCTGAACTTTGGAGGCCGGCTGACGACAAATGCGGTGTTTGTCAGCACCGTGTAGCAAGAGGATAGGCTGTGGGAAGGGCCGGAGATGCTCGCCTCTCAGCATCACCTCTCCACTCTGCTCTCTCCCACACTGACAGCAGCCCTTTGTCTTCCTGTTCCAGAGCACCCTTCGCCAGCCTCTAGGGATGGGGAAGGCTGGGCTCCGGCCCTGACTCTTCCTGGCTGTGGGACCCTCTGCATGTAACAATCTCTCTACGCCTCAGTTTCCTCAGTTGTAAAGTGAGGCTATAACTACCTGACTCCGAGGTACTAGTGCACAGGGGCTGGTTCGTGGCCAATTATTGGCAAATAGTAACAAAATGGCGCATGGCGGGTTGGGATTACTGTGTCTTATCTGGGCCACTATAAGGCAACATTCTCCGCGCTGGGCTTGGCGTTCAAGCCCTCCCTCCGCCCCCATGGTGCTTGATGAAGGTGCATCTGATAACGTCAGGGCTGAGGGTACGGCCTGCCTGGGAGGGTGCTCCCTGCCTCCCAGAGTCCTGGTGGGGCCGGGGAGGATGGGGCAGTGGCCTCCCTGTGAGACTCACCAGGACGGTGGGCAGCTTCCCCCGGCGCTGCACATACAGCTGGAGGGCCAGGAAGAAGGCCAGGGCTCCACAGAGCAGCAGGACAAAGGTGAAGAAGATGCTGAGGTTGGTCATGGTGAAATCTGTGGGCCCAGAGAGATGGGTTTATAGCCTGGTGCCATGGGATATGGAGGGGCAGTCCCCGAGGATCCCATGGCCCCTCTCAGGAGCCTCTCGGTGAGAGGCCGAGTGACCCCCTGCATCCCCCACCCCAGGTTACCTCTAGGCCACAACTCTGGAGGCCATGCCAGGATTCTTGGGAGTCCCTGCCTGGCCCTCCAACCTCTGCCCTGAAGGATTCCCTCACTAGACACATGGCCTCCAGCTCTCTGCACAAAATTCACATGAAGGCATACATAGCGGTGGGGCAGGATGGTACAGCAGGTAAGAAGGGAGGCTTTGGGAGCAGCCAGACCTGGGTTCAAATCCCAGCTCTACCACTTACTAGCTGTGAGGCTGTGGACAAATTAGTTAGCCTATCTGAGCCTTAGTTTTACCGTCTACGAAATGGGCAAAATAATAGTGCCTACCTCACAGATGGTTGTGAAGCACACAGCACTTATCATGAACCAAGCCCTTTATAATAGTCCCCCCTTATCTGTGGTTTTGCTTTCCGTGGTTTCAGTTATCTGTGTTCAACTGTGGTCCAAAAACATTAAATGGAAGATTTCCAGAAATAAACAACTCATCAGTTAAATCGTGTGCCGTTCTGAGTAGCGTGATGAAACCTCACACTGCTCCACTCTGTCTGGCCCGGGACATGAATCATCCCTCTATCCAGCACATCCCACCCGTGAGTCCCTTAGTGGCTGCCTCAGTTATCAGATGGACTGTTGTGGCATCCAGTGCTTTTGTTCAAGTAACTCTTATTTTACTCAATAACGGCCCCAAAGTGCAAGAGTAGTGATGTTGCCAATTTGGGCATTCTCTTAAATTTTTATTTAATTTATAAACTAAACTTTGTCATAGGTATGTATGTATGTATAGAGAAAAAACATAGTATATATACATGCTTTCAAGGCATCCACTGGGGGTCTTGGAACGTGTGCCCTTCAGATAAGGGGGGGACTACTGTACTTATGTCACCTGATTCTTACAACCACCTTAGGAGGTAAATACTATTATCGTCCCTATTTTTATAGATTGGCATCCTGAGGCCCAGAGAGGTTAAGCAAGTTGCCCAAGGTCATATATTTCATTAGTGACGAAGCTGAGATTTGAACACAGACCTGTATACAAAACTATTTCTATATCAGTGAGTGGATGTTGAAAAGCTCTTAAGGCCGCCTGGCACACAGATGGTGCCTTACTCTGCTTCAATGTGAGTGAGGCTGAAATGACAATGAGTTTGTGCATGTCTGCCATAAACTGAAATGTACTGCAGAAAAGTAAGGAGTCCCTCTGGTCATTGCTGGACGCTGCCCACCCTGGACTGGGCACTCCCAGCGCACTGACTGTTGGCATGATTCGCTGGGCACTTGACATATGTTGTCCTGAGTAGCTAGTTAGAGCCTCCTCTGGGCACATCCTGTCTTCCCAGCCAGACTGTAAGATCCTTGTGGGCAGAACCGCAGCCTTCACATGCCATATGCCCTTCCCTCCCTCCCCTTTCCAGCACTGGGCTGAGAGCCTGGCACAGTATTTGCTGACTTTTGCAGCTGTGGGGAGGAGTCAGCTCAGTTCTGCTTTCCTCTGAGGGGGAGGAGGGGAAGTTCGGAGTAGCCCTTGGTGCCCCCAGCTCTAAAAAAAGACAGCAGAGGAATGTAACAAATAGGAACCACCACAGCTGGCTGAGGGGTGCTGCAGGAGGGCTCCTGGGAGCGCAGCTGGGCTCCAGTGGAAGCACCCGCAGAAATGGGAGACCTGGCTTTGTGGCCACACCCTGGAAGTTGCTTGTAGGTACTGAGCCTCAGTTTCTGCATCTCTAAAATGGGGACAATAGGAGCTCTTTCATAGAGCTGTGTGAGGATGGAGAGCTGTGTCGCAGTTGGGGGGCCCTAGCACAGTGCCCCACATCGGCAGCCCTCAGTGGAATGCTTTTCAGACGTGCGAGGCCCTTCCTGCCTCCCTTCTGCCCAGACAGCAGCCCTGACCAACTCACACTGCGGGGTGAGCACGATGCACTCCTCCTTGGACCAGACCTCCTTGTTCACTCGGGAGCTGACAGATGGTTTCACCCTGACACAGAACTCTCCCACCCCTCTCGGGACTGGGAGGTTAAAGTTTTCATGTTTTATCTTGTCATGCGACTGAAACGAAAACAATAAGAGCAGTAAACACGATATCCTTGTTCCATGCCACATGGAAGCTGAGAGCTGGAGGGGCCTTTAGAGACGCTCTAAAGCACTGAAGGCCAACCCCCTTCAGTGTTCTTTTTCTAAGATAAAAAACCCTGCATTATCGAGGCAGCCCAAGATCTCTGTGATTACCATGATTTAGTTTGTATTAAAAATGAAAAGGAGCAAAGGAAGCCATAAACAAGGCAAAAAGACAACCCTCAGAATGGGAGAAAATATTTGCAAATGAAGCAACTGACAAAGGATTAATCTCCAAAATATACAAGCAGCTCATGCAGCTCAATAACAAAAAACAAACAACCCAATCCAAAAATGGGCAGAAGACCTAAATAGACATTTCCCCAAGGAAGATATACAGATGGCCACAAACACATGAAAGGATGCTCAACATCACTAATCAATAGAGAAATGCAAACCAAAACTACAATGAGGTATCACCTCACACCAGTCAGAATGGCCATCATCAAAAAATCTACAAACAATAAATGCTGGAGAGGGTGTGGAGAAAAGGGAACCCTCTTGCACTGTTGGTGGGAATGTAAGTTGACACAGCCACTATAGAGAACAGTATGGAGGTTCCTTAAAAAACTAAAAATAGAGCTACCATACGACCCAGCAATCCCACTACTGGGCATATACTCTGAGAAAATCATAATTCAAAGAGAAACATGTACCACAATGTTCATTGCAGCTCTATTTACAATAGCCAGGACATGGAAGCAACCTAAGTGTCCATCAACAGATGAATGGATAAAGAAGATGTGGCGCATATATACAATGGGATATTACTCAGCCATAAAAAGAAACGAAATGAGTTATTTGTAGTGAGGTGGATGGACCTAGAGTATGTCATACAGAGTGAAGTAAGTCAGAAAGAGAAAAACAAATACTGTATGCTAACACATATATATGGAATCTAAAAAAAAAAAAATGGTTCTGAAGAACCTAGGGGCAGGACAGGAATAAAGACGCAGACGTAGAGAAGGGACTTGAGGACACGGGGAGGGGGAAGGGTGAGCTAGGATGAAGTAAGAGAGTGGCATTGACATATAAGCACTACCAAATGTAAAACAGATAGCTAGTGGGAAGCAGCCGCATAGCACGGGGAGATCAGCTCGGTGCTTTGTGACCACCTAGAGGGGAGGGATAGGGAGGGTGGGAGGGAGACGCAAGAGGGAGGGGATATGGGGATATATGTATACATATAGCTGATTCACTTTGTTATACAGCAGAAACTAACACAACATTGTAAAACAATTATACTCCAATAAAGATGTTAAAAAAAAAAAGCGAAAAGGAAGTATTTTATAGATACTGAGGACCATCCCAGAAGGGGCTAGAATCAACTGTGGTTGAAAGGAAAGAGGAATGGATTTTGCAGATTCCAGATCCCCCATTTATGGGAGTGTGCTTGGGCATTTTCATAGCCTCTGAGAGCCTCATTTCGCCATCTACAACATGGAATAGAATCCCCACCTGCAAGGAAGGGGGTTGGAAGCAATAGTTACAACATCTCCCGTGCTGCCTGACACCTAGCGGGCACTGTCTTCCCTGCCACCTGGCAGAAGCACAGGTTTGAGGGCTGAGGCCATCTCAGCTCCCCCCACTTGCCCCACAAGCTCTCTCGACTCTGCTGGAAAATTCCCCAGGGGTGCACAAGGCACTTCCGGCCCAGGTGACAGGGAAGCCCGGCCTTGGGGAATCCCATACCTTATATCGTCCTGGTACCTTGCGAACCTCAATCTCATACTCCCGGAAGTTGTGGAAGATGCTTTCATATGTGTCGCCTGCAGGGGCCATCTTGGGCCTGGGGAGCTGGATCACCCCAAAGATGATGCCATCGTGCATCTCTAGCTTCACACCGGCAACTGTCAGAGTCACTGAGTTGGGAGACAAAACCATGAGGCCTGCAGGCTGGGGAGGGCCTGGGCACCCCATCCATACCTGGCCTCCAGGGTCAAGCTTTACCCACCCTAAAACCTGGGCTACAGGTTTCTCAACCTGGCAGAACATAAGGATATCCTGGGGAGCATGTTAAAAACGCAGATGCCCAGACCCACTCAAGACACAGTGAATCTGAATTTTGGAAGCTGGGCCCTGGAAACATCTATATTTTTTATTTTTATTTTTATTTTTTTTGCGGTACGCGGGCCTTTCACTGTTGTGGCCTCTCCCATTGCAGAGCACAGGCTCCGGACGTGCAGGCTCAGTGGCCATGGCTCACGGGCCCAGCCTCCCCGCGGCATGTGGGATCTTCCCGGACTGTGGCACGAACCCGTGTCCCCTGCATCGGCAGGCGGACTCTCAACCACTGCGCCACCAGGGAAGCCCAGGAAATGTCTATTTTAAACACACTCTTCAGTGATGTTTCTGCAGCCAGTGGAGTACTGGCCTGTGGGCAGGCATTTGGGAGACAATGACCTCCAAGAGTATCATTCTGAATTGTGCAGAGCAGCCTTGCCACACACATAGAGCACAGTCAGTCCCAATCTGCAGAAGGAAAGAATCCCATCACATTTGGGGCTTATTCTTTTCTCTTCTCTCTGCAGAGAGAAACTCCCAACTTTGCTTCAATAGCACCTCCCTGCTTCAAAGCCTCACACCCTGACCCGGAGGAATTCATTCTTAAAGGGAGGAGGACCTGATCGGAATGCTGCCTCCAGCTTGCTGCCCTGTGCTGAGTGCTTATGGATTTGCTTCCTCTCCCAGAAACCTACAAGTACACCAACCTGGCCCTCGTGACTCAGCTGCCCCAACTTACCCCAAGACTTCTCTTCTGTAGGATAAACAACTCCAGTTCCCTTTTAAATCTTGAATAACTTGGCTATTTTCATCTAAACCTTCTCCAAAGTCCTGACAGGCTTGTTTGGGCAACTAAATCCCCGGCCAGGAAGCCAGGCAGATGTGGCGAGCTATGGGAACGGAGAGAAAAGTTCTAGACTAGAGCTTCTGGCCGGAAAGGACCCTGAAAGCCATGTTCTAGGCCCCGGGGAGGAAAAGCACCTTCATCCACAGAGAAGCGGGTGTTGGGAGAGGTCCAGTTTGAGTGCTGGCCTCCGTCCACTGCCCGGACTCTGGCTCGGTAACCATTGCTATGATACAGGTCCAGGGTGTGCATGGTGAGATCACAGGACAGCACCAAGGTCTGGCTACAGCTGTGGATGGGGTTCCAGTAGATGGGCTTTACTCCATACCTGGGGAGATAGCGGGGTAGGCATTGGGAGAGGAACTTGTGCTCAAACCTAACTCCTTTAGGAGGGAAGCAAGAGGCCAGGGGAGAGCTCTCATGACGGTAGAGCCCTCAGGGTATTCCCTTTAGTCTGGGGCATCTAGTTGCAAGGGGATCTCCCTTGGTTCTGGGACTCTGGACCAATTTCTCTGTGCTCTAGAAGACTCTTAGATTGGAATACGAGGAGCTCAAACGCCAACTCGTCCAGGAAGACTTGCCACTCCCTACAACACACCCCAATTCCTCCCTTCTCCCAACTACATCTGTAGTCCTTAGGGCTTCCTTGTTCTCCAACTGGCTTATGGATGCTTTTCCTGTTTTTCCAATAAGATGGAAAAATCTTGAGGGTAAAGGCAATACCTTGGCTTTCTCACCCAGAGCTTCCAGCGCACTACTCTGGCCATATGAGACTTGATCAGTACTTGTCAACTGATGGATATGTGCCAGGGTCCTTCCTGGTGTCATTTCAGTAACAAGGCAGGTATCTTCCCATGCCAGGGTAGGTAGAAGGGGATGGACTCACCCACTCCCTCACTCACCTCCCTCCTTTCTCCACCCTCCCTTTTGCTTACCGCAGGAGCTCCACTTCATAGTAGGTACTTTCAGACTGATTTGGGATGGGAGTCCAGTGGAGGACGTGGTAGAAAAATTCTGCTTCAAACCATGCAGATGAAGGTCTGGGCAGTTCTGTCCGCAGGGAGAACAGTGTCAGTACCAGAGCTAGCAGAGGCCCCCTCCACCTCCCCGCCAGGGAGGAGATGATGGTGGTGATGGTGGCAGGCATTCTAACAGCTCCCATTTACTGAGCACTTTACCTTGAGCTGAGCACTCAGCTAAGTACTTTACATATATTGTCTCATTTCATTATCACAGTAATCCTACAAGGTAGGCATTTATTACCCCAGCTTCACCAGAGAAGAAATGAAGGTTCAGAGAGGTTAAGTGACTTGCCCAAGGTCAATGGGGGTAGTAAGTGGTAGAGTGGGCCTTTGAATCCAGATGTGTCTGATCCCAGAGCTAGTATAGTGTCCTTAAATCACTGTCCTGTGCTGTAGGTGATCAGAAGCAGAAGTGCTGGTTGACAAGAGCCAAGGTGGGTGTGATGCATCCCAGGCAAGAAGGCAGGGGCTGAGGGCTACGATGTGCCCACAGTGAGCTCTCAGATGAGCTGGTCCCTGGCTCTGCCCAGTCCCTGTCCCTGCTCCAGCCCCATCCCAAGGCCTGCTCTCCGTCCCCACACCTGGTCCCCACCCTGGCCCCAGCCCTGGCTTTAGCCCAAGGCCCCCCTCTCTGGAGTTCTTTGGGTACACAGATATCCTGCTAGTTGGCATCTACCTGTTTCTCTTCACAGAACCCCAAGCTGAGTGCTTGTCCCATCCCCTCACTTCTAGGAGGGCTTTACTGCAGCCAGATGCCCAGCCTTAGGCTGAGTAGGACAGGCAGCCCTGGGTCTAGACTGGGCTGAGGACGTTTCCACAAAGAGCTGGCACCCTTGGCTCCAGGGTGATATAGACTAAGTACCAGTGCCTCTCTCCACCTCCTGTCCTCCCCTCACAGCCAGCCATACCTCTCACCATGGGAAACTAACTTTAAGAGCCTCAAACTAGCACTTGCTAGTGTGACTCAGACAAATCATTTAACCTCGCTGAACTTGTTCTCTCATTTGTAAGGATGTGATAAATACACCTCCTTTAAGAGTCTTGCCGATCAAGTGCAATGAAGTAAGTCAAGGCCAATACCCACATTCAGCTCCTCTTCTCTCCTCCTCGATCCCTTAATGTCTCTCCATCTGACAGCGACTCCCAGGCTTCCCTTGTTCCCTTGTTCTCCAACTTTTCATCATCTCTCTAATAATGCTTCTTTTCTCTGACTGTCATTCTCACCTAGAAAGCACATCTGTCCCGGTCCCTTGCTTTCTTTCTTATACTGTCTTTGATCCTCGAGTCTGTGTCTCGATTTCAAAACAGTATACGGAAAGTGAAAAACACGGTGGATCATTGTGGTGTTTGGGCTGCACATCCCCAGCTCCGCTCTCTATCATGTGAATGGTGACTGCATGTTTTACTTCGTATTCTGGCGTCATGTAGAAGCAGTTTCAGTCCCTGCTCTCCCTGCCTCAGCTCCTGGTCCCTCCAGCTCCCGGCCCTTTCATTTTCTCCCCTCAGGATTTAGTCTTTTCAATTGCAGAAACCTTCCAGGATTTCTGGCTGGGTTAGGAGAGCTGAGGAGTAGCAGTAGGGAGGAGGGAGGCAGGTGGCAGTGGGAGAGCACTGGGGGCTAAAGAAGGAGAAGGGATGATCCGATGGGGGTGACAGGTAATAGTGGGGGAAAAGAGCTGAGATAGGGTGACATGGCACGGGGCAGAGATAGATTAATCGGAGAGCTAAGGGAAGGTAGAGTCAGACTGAAATCAAAGTAATTCCCCAGAGGGACCAGCAGTCCCTTCATTTGAACTAGAACAATAAAAAAGCCAGGGGTACATTTATGACTCACAGAGAGGCGGGTGGACGGTGACTTGGGGGGGGGCATTTAACTTCTCTATCCACACTTCCCCCTCCCCTAGTCAATCTCTGTCTCTTCCACGTCCACAACGGGTGAGCCTGAGACCCAGGCTTGCCAGAATGAGGGAGATTCGGGGGAGCGGGGAGATAATGGGCGCCCCTCTCCGTAGAGGGCCAACCAGACGTGATTCTCCGTGGGACTCAGAACTTTAATGTAGGAGCGACGACCGGTAGGAGAGGGAGCGGGGCGGGCGCGGAGAGGGCAGGGCTAGACCCCGATCCTTACCGTGCGCGCGAGAGCCGAGGAGCAGGCTGAGGAGGGCCGCAAGCTGCACTATCAGGCGCGGCAGCATCCTGATCGAGCCGCATCCTCCGGAGCGGGAGGAGAAGCCAGAGCCGGGATGCTGGCCTCCAGTCGCCGCTCTGCGGGACTGCAACTGAAACCTCCGGCCGCCTGCCAGGCCGCGCCCCGCTAGGCTGACGTCGAAGGGCGGAGCCTCGAGACGCCCCGCCCCGGAGCCGTGGCGTCAGGGAGCCAGAACCGCTGCGGAGGGCGGTCAGCCCAGGCAAGTGGAGAGGAAGCAGGGGCAGGGCTTGTGCATGCTGTCCCGGGGCGGGGGCCGGGCTCTGGGCAACTCTCACCCTCCTCGCCTCCCGGGGGCCCCGGTGTAATAGAGTGAAAGCGGTCTGGGTAGCCTGGAGGGTGTGTGTGTGTGTGTGTGTGTGTGTTGCGGTGCAGGTGGCGAGGGACAGCCTGTGAGGGTGTGTGTGTGTGTGTGTGTTGCGGTGCAGGTGGCGAGGGACAGCCTTGTCCCTGTGGGTACGGAAGGTGGGGTGAGGGCGTCAAAGCAAATTTTACTGAAGAGTAGGGTTGGGATCCGCAGCTGCTCGGAGTTGGGAAAGAGATTGTCTCAGGTGCTCAGGGGATGTGTGAGAGGACACGTGTGGGAGCCTTGGAGCTGCCAAGTACCTTGATGTAGGGCTGAGCTAAACCAACAGTAAAATAGGCAGTCCTCTACCTGCTTAATATTTTGGAAGGGGTGCCGACGACGTCTTCCAGCCTTTTTTGGTTTCCCTCGCCTGCCTGAAATCTCATGTTTAGAGGTTTTTTGTCGTGGTCCGAACGGGGGTTGGAAAAGCATTTCCAGACACAAGGCAGAATGTAAAGAATATAGAATTTATTAGAGGGAAGGGTCGCTGCCAGAACAGCGGGTCGACTTCCTAGTAGTCTGGGAGAGTCGAGCCAGAACATGTGCTATTGATCAGTTTTTATAGCCAGAAAACAAAGGAATGGCCCGAGGTGAAAATTTCGTTTACTGATTGGTTGAGGCACATATACCTTCCTTCTGTAGGGTGGGAATGGGACAGGGTATATGCCTTTCCTTATTTGGGACAGGTCCCGTTGCCCAGGTGGGCTCAGAAATTTCCTAACCATTGCAACATGGTAGGGAGGGCGACTAAGAGTCCGGTAGGGGGTGTAACGCTGACACTTTTTCAGGCAGGGTCGTCCTTCGTCCTTGAAGCACCATTGTCCTTGGAGCACCACATTTTTTTTTTTTCCTGCTGGGTAATAGTGCTCCGGGAGAACTGGGTAAACGTCATCAGTCACTCATACCTCTGTCAATTGGCTCATCTGCCACTTCACTCCAGGTGCACGGAAGGTATCTGGGCATGGGAGACAAACTGTCCACTTCACTGTGGTTGGGTGGTGGCATGTGCTTCAGACTATGTGTGTGTATGGAGGGCGGGGGGTGGGATGGAGGTCCCATCCTGTATCTGAAGATCTACCTTGGGACTAGAAAGACCTCATTTTCTTTTTTAAATTTATTTATTTAATTTATTTATTTTTGGCTGCGTTGGGTTTTCGTCGCTGCACGTGGGCTTTCTCTAGTTGCATCGAGTGGGGGCTACTCTTCGCTGCGGTGCGCGGGCTTCTCATTGCTGTGGCTTCTCTTGTTGCGGAGCACGGGCTCTAGGCACGTGGGCTTCAGTAGTTGTGGCTGGCGGGCTCTAGAGCGCAGGCTCAGTAGTTGTGGCACACGGGCTTAGTTGCTCCGCGGCATGTGGGATCTTCCTGGACCAGGGCTCGAACCCGTGTCCCCTGCATTGGCAGGCGGATTCTTAACCACTGCGTCACCAGGGAAGCCCAAGACCTCATTTTTTGATGATGGTCGGTGAAGGTCAGGGATGCACTGGCCACATGGATAGTGAAGAGTGGTATATGCAAGCCCAGCAGGACACATGGTCAGTCAGGGCCACCCTAAGTGGACAGCTCTTGTTGCCACACTCTTACATCAGCCTGGAGGAAGAGTCCCAGGGTTTTTAACATGTGAGGATATTTCTTGCACCCTCTGTTGCTCAACTGAGAGACTAAAAGTTAGCCAATTGCTTAGAAGTACCCAGGCATGACCCAAGGGTGTGGCTACTGTCTGAAATGACTTCTTAGTTCCCGTTGACCTTTACAAGGAGTACGCTGCACTGTGTCTTTCTGAACTTGTCTTTACTTTTAGTTTTTTGTTGAGTTGTAAGAGTTTACAAGTCTATACCCCCTCACCATTTTGAAGAAGGATCAGGATTTCTTAATTCATTCATATGACATACATTTAATGCATATCATTATGAACCTGGGGATATTATGTGCCTGCACATTGTTGAGGCTGAGGGAAAAATGGTGATGAAAACAAGGTCCCTTTCCACAAGAAATGAACACTCAGCTAGAGACAGAAAGTGAACAGAAATTTTTAATATGCTGTGATAAGTGCTTTGGGAAGGAAAATACAGGCTCACATGGGGACACAGGAGACAGACACTCTACCACAACTGGGGTCAAGGATAAGGAAGGTTTCCTGGAGGAGGTGACATCTAAGCTGAGACCTGAGGAATCAGTAGGAGGTAGCTGGGTGAAGAGGGGACAAGGAGGGTGTTCCAGACAGAGGGAAGTATATGCTTAGATATGAGGGAATATGACATTTTTTAAAGAATCCTGTAAAGTGAGTAAATTAACATTCCTATTTTAAGAAGAGGAAACCACTGTGACTGACATAGGTTAATGTTTTGCTCAAGGCAGAGTCAGCATTTGAATGTAGACTATTCCAGTGTATCCTGGTGCCTCAAAGAAAGCACCTAGAACGGGAGTTATGTCAGACATATGATTACTGTATCTTTTTCTTTTAAGAAACTCAGTGTTTATTTTGGTTTGTATTCAGTTATTCAATCTCAGTGTTGTGAAAAGTCCACCTACGGTTCAGTGATTTCTGGTATTCAAACCAGTATTGGGACAGATAATAGAAAGTAATTATAATATCTTTTGCTTATTGAGCTCTTACTACGTATCAGTCATTCTGCTAAATATTTAATATGTTGTATCAGAGACTGGCTAGATGGTTAGCAATTCCATTTCCTCTTCCTGGGCACACATGACAACTACATTTCCTAGCTTGCTTTGCAATTAGGTGGAGTATGTGACTGGGTTTTAACCAATGTAAAGTTGAATTGATGGGTGCCACTTCCTGGCCTGGCCTCTAACTCTGTCTTTGCTATTCTGTCAGCCAGTGGAGGGGGCCTAGTGGAGGACTCCAAGGGGATGGAAGGAGCTTGGGTCCCTGAATCACCTCTTGGAGGGGAGCTATGCAGGAAAGACACCCAATCTACATCAGCCTGTGACTTGAGTGTGGAGCACACTTTTCTTGTATGTAGCCACTGAGATTTTGGAATTTTTGTTATAGTAGCTAATGTTAACTACCCTGATTAATGTGCAAACATTGTCTCATTTAATCCTTATTACTACCCCCCTAGATTGACATAATTATTAATGTTTTACAGATGGGGAAGTGAAGTCAGGGACAACATCACTTGTTTGCATCACTCAGCCACTTAGTGGCAGAGCTAAGATTACAGTCCAGGTCTGTTTGACTCCAGAGCTCATGCTTTTGCCACCATATAAAAAATGCCCTTCCCAATCTTGGAAGAGTTCTTGGAAAAGACAAGTGTCTACTGAGTTGAAAGAGAGAACAAGAGGAGGGTGAGGGTGAGGGAGGAGGAACAGCTCAGGGCTGAGTATGGTGGGAAGAGGGAAGGTGAGGAGCCCCAGAGAACATGTGGGCAGAGCCTTGCCCCCATGGCTACACTGGGAAAATTTTAGGACAAGTTTTGGGCTTTGGATGGTTCCATTGTCCCATTTTCGCTCTACTTCATCTTGGTCTTCAGGTTGATGCTTCTGAATGGGCACCACTGTGGGGTAGGGTGGGCATCTGAGCGGGAGGAAGTCCAGCTTGAGTGTGGTAACAGACACAGCTTGCAGTTTCTGTCCCTGGACTAGTGATGAGGGAAGTTCCAGGCCTTGTGATCACTATGTCAGAGCTGAACATAACAGGGAGAGAGACCTCAATGGAACCAACCCTGAGAAGAAATCAGAGAAAAGGAAGCTGCCTGGGGATACTTGGTAGTCACTGGGTCAAGGAGAATGACAGATGTGAGGGGAAGAGTCCATCAAGGGCCAGCCCAGCCCCAGAAGGAGCCTTCTTGCTGTTGGTTACAGAACCTAATTAACATTCACATCCATTCACGGTCTGCCTGGCTCTCTCCTAGATGAGAATAAAAGAGCTCAGCAGGGACAGAACCCCCTTCTGAATGTCCCTCTCTCTTCTGTTCAGATGGTGGCTCAGACTTGAATGGAGAGTTGCTTGAATTTTAATTGAGTGGGTGA
The DNA here is from genome assembly GCF_949752795.1 of Hyperoodon ampullatus. NCBI lineage: Eukaryota > Metazoa > Chordata > Mammalia > Artiodactyla > Ziphiidae > Hyperoodon > Hyperoodon ampullatus. The sequence continues at coordinate 96,108,581 of NC_136920.1, forward strand.
TAGGCCTCCCTAAAGGGTTTTGGGCAGAAGAGAGACCTGGCAGATTTGCATTTTAAGTAGAAGAGGAAACCCAGAGTACAGAGGTAACTAGCTAAGGTGACTCAGCTAGTTAGTGGCAGAATCAAAACTCTGATCTGATTGAAGTTCACCTCTTTGCCTGACAGGCCCCAACAAATAAGCTTGTGGAACTATGAAGACCATGTGAATCACGTGTCATGTTTTGTGCCCCCTAGCAAAGAGAAAAGAGGAAGAAATACTGGTCTCCCAGGTGAGGGACCTCCCCTGCTAATTCTCTTGAATCAGCAGAGCTGGGGCCAAGAGCCATCTCAAGCCTGCAGTCTACTCGGGATATCATTCTTGGCCAGTGGTCACGATCCACAAGGCTGCTGGGGGCAGCCTGTGGGCCTCAGAAACAGGAGACCTATTTCTCGCCCTAGCTTGGCCACTGCCAGGTGTGTGCCCTTGCGCCAGTCCCTTTACCTCTATTAGCTAATGACAGGATTGGAAGAATTGTAACCTTCCTGGGCTGTTGCAAGGCCAGATACAGAAGTGTTCTGACAACTGATAAAGGCTTCCCAAATAAGAGGGGGTGTGGCTAGTAGAAATATTTAGCAGAAAGGCCTCATACTAACTAGAGGGGGCCAGTGCCCTTTCCCCTTGTCTGCATTCACTCATCCTTTCTCCAGGCTGTATGTTGTGCTGAAGCCCACCCCACCCCAGGACAACTGGGGCCTTTGACCACACTTGGACTCCTCTTCGCCTCCAATCATCTTATCAGGAAGGGTGAGCACCTAGTCCATTGCCATTGCTCTCATGAATCTGGGTACGAGAGATTAAGAACGCTGACAAAAATATCCCATTCCCTTCAAGAAACAGCTGTGTCTTCCTTGTGTAGTCCAGATGACTTTGACTTCTCCAGTTTTTAGGGGTGTCATTTCCCTTTAATTCTAAACTTAACAGCAGTCTGAGCTCCTATCCTACGAAGGGAAGAAGTTCATCTGCTCTTGGGTTTCCATTCCCAGAGAACTTGTGGGGCTCTCCAGGGAAGTCTCCCATGCCCCGGGCTCTCCTGGCAATCTCACACCTCACCTCCTAGGGTCTCATGGTGCTGGGCTGCAGCTGCTCACTTCAAGTGTAGACACAGGGCCTGTCACATTTTGACTTGCTGTTGGAGGCTTGCAAATAGCAGAAGTACCAAAGAGATAGTTTTCAACCACTTTAAGAAGTAGCCACTCAGAGCTCCCACCAGTTTGGCCCCATTCTGAAAACTTTCCTTAAGCTCTTGGCAGTCATTGTGGCAGGAAGAAACCAGTTAGCTTCCCACCTTTGGAAATCTCCAGGCCTCTCTGAACAACTTTCTTGCCCCCAGAGAGGGGAGAGGCCTTCCTTTCCCTGCTCAAAGCCCACTACTTCTTCTTCTTATTTCTCGCTTTAAGATGATTCACAGGAAGAGCATCAATATCCTTCAAGGGAAATTCCTAGCTCCACCCCAAGGTACAGTGTGGCTCCAATGGCCCACAAAGGGCTAGTTGCTGGCATATTTCCTTAAGTCTGCCTTAGCCTCACATAACAGCACAGGTGGGACAGCATCTGTATGGCCCAGACAGTGGCATGTCAAGCATAATCCAGGGCCCTGCACAGCCATTCCTCCACGGAGGGGAAGAGACCAGGTTTGCCTGCTTCTCCTGTGCGTGTCTGGGCTCCTGGTCTTCTATGAGCAAAACCACAACAAAGAACAGTGATTTTCAGGTGTGGGATGGGACAGCCTAAATTCAGCCTGTTTTTCTAACTTCTCCGGGCCATGGATCTGCTAAGGAGATACTCAGTTGACACTGCCAAACAAAACCTCTAGACCTCAGTCTGAGGGACCTGTCTTGGGTCCACTACTGATGTCTGGGCCTTTGCCCAAAACTATGGGCATATGCTTACTTTCTATTGACATGACTAAGAAGGTTCACCCAGGACAGAGAGAGGTTCCCACCTAAAGACAAATCCTAATTACTAGTCTGTGATATAGAAATTGCTTGTAACCCTTGAATTGCAGTTTTTCAGTTTCAAGAATTTAAAGGTATCCATTCCACCGTACCTCTGGTAGCAGTAAGAGTGCGGGGTGGGAAGACCTAAAACCGGGGTTTAAGTCCCAGTTTGTCAGTTGTCATCTGTGACTTTGGGCAGGTCACAAATTCCCCAGGTCTCAGGTTTCGTACCTATAATATAAAGATGATACCTCTTCTTACAGCCTATTGGGGTTGTCGAGAGGATGAATGTAAGCAAACGTTTGTTAAGTACCCTTGACTAGGTCCTGTGGGATACAAAAATTAGTCATACGCTGGCCTGATCAGGAGCATGTACTTTCAGGGGATTTAAACCTGTAATAAATAACGTCTAAGGACCAGCTTAGATGTAAGGTGTCTTGTAAACTCTAAGGTGTAATACACATGTAGGGTATTAGTACTGCTGGTATTTTTCTTATGGATTGGGTCTCCTTTCTGGTCACTGCCAGGCCAAGCATATCTTGACCAGGTCATAACCCGAAGCCTGTTCTCCCCGTCCCCTCATGGCTCCAAGAGATCTTGCTGCTCCTTGGAATCCTGGAATCCTTACGTGGCAGACAATTCATCTGTACCCCTGCTTCTCTTCCAGCACTTTCCCCAGGACATACTGGAAATAAGGCCTTTCCTCTTTCACAGAATTAATGACAAGTACAAGAAATGATAATTGGAGGTCAGCTGGGCATGGTGCGTAGAAAGTGTGCACATGTTCCCAGTGGATGTGTGCGTGGGAGGGGAGCATGGAAGAGGGAAGTTCTACAGTCCGAGGGTGCAGTTCAAGTTCTTATCATTTATAGGAAAATGAAAGTCAGAGAGGAGGAGCTCAGTTAGATAGACAAGTTCACACCTCACCCCCAGATTCATTCTGTGGCCATCTGACCTTTTGGGACATAAGAGCAAGTGAGTTGTTGTCCTTTTCACCTTGTTCCAAACTCTTTTTCACAAGCCAGCAGTTGGGTGACTGATAACAGGAAGTCCTGCTGGCCTTTCTGGTGGCCACTAGCCCTTCCTTTCTGCCTGCACTAACCTGCTCTTCTCTTCTCCCTCAGCCCCTCCTCCCAGGACACCAAAGGAACCGAAGTGGAAAATTCTCAGGACCCATGAGAGAAAAATGAGCATTTCTTCTGCAGCTTTTTAGAGTTCTTGAATAAGGTGAGGTTATTTTTACACTTCTTAGAACTTTGGTTTGGTAAACACATTTTTTTAATGCATAAAAATTCTTTGATTAAGTAATAAGTGTTCAGAAATATATACCATTTATCAACACTTTGATGGTATGAAACTCCAAATAGGTGACTCATGTTTAATGTTACCAATCGTGGAAATTCTAAGCCTAATTTCAGAAAGCTGAAGTGAATAAATGCTCTGAAGTTCATGAAAGTTTTGTAAGTGGTCACTACTTGCGTCCGCATTTATAAGTTAACAGAAGGGTTTCCATGTGAGTACTGGATACTTGCCCATCCATTGTTCTCAGGAGATGCTCCCTGTGCAACCATATAATGAGCTACTTCTTGTGGCTCCTGGACTAGGAGCCTCTTTCCATTACATGTGTTCCGGAGCTCAGGACTCAATTCTTTCCCCCTCTCCATTTAACTTTCCTCCCCACACCAACTCTGGTCATTACATACTAAAGCATAAGTCAGTAACTCAGCTCCTCTGAGGTCCCACTTTGATAACAAAGTCCATTATTGCCACATCTTCCTCACGGCCCTTCTCCCTCTTGGGTCAACAGCTTGAATCTGCTAATATTCATTGAGTACTTGCTCTGTGTCAGCCACTGTGATTAGCACCGGGGGACAAAAATGAAAAAGAGACTGTGTTTGCTTTGGAGGATGCTTAGTTTGAAAGCGAGGGGAAAAGGAAACCTAGTGTTTATTTTTGTGCTGGCTAATAGCTGTTATTACTTCATCTGATCCTATTTGAGGTATTCTTTTCTCATTTTACAGAGGAGGAAACTGAGAGGTTATATGATTTTCCCAAGGTTACTCAGCAAATGGTCCAGTCCAGGCCTGTCTGACCCTACATCACCACTTTCCTCTTCACCCCTACTCCCACCAGCCACAGACAAAAAGAAGCAGATGGGACATTCCAGCTGTAGCTCAGTTGGGAGGTTGCCAGGCAAAGAACTAGGTTGAGGCCTGTTGGCAGGTGTTTGGGTACAACCGTGTCCCCCTGTGAGAGATCCAGAACCCAAGGCAGCCATGGTGAGGTGTATGTGTCAAATCTCCCTGTCTCTTTAATTACGAGAATTTCTCAGGAGCCTAAATGTGATTACATGTAGGACTCATTTTTTTTAAAGGAATATTTTTATTTTTATTTTATTTTATCTTATCATTTTATTTTATTTTATTTTTTGGCTGTACTGTGCAGCATGTGGGATCTTAGTTCCCTGACCAGGGATTGAACCTGTGCCCCTTGCAGTGGAAGCACATAGTCTTAACCACTGGACTGCCAGGGAAGTCCAGTTAGGACTCATTTTGATGATCCTTAATTTAATCACATCTGCAAAGACCCTGTTTCCATAGGAGGGACCATTCATAGGTTCCGAGGATTAGGACATGGATAGCTTCTGGAGAGCTATTTTCATCTTACCACAGTGACCAGTTTCAACATTCATTGCTGTATTCATTCAATCATACCTTGATTGAACATATATTTATTGAGCATTTACTCAATACTGGACACTGCAGGACACTGGGAAGACATGGTGAGCGAAGCAGAGCCTTCTCATAGCCTTACGGTTTAGACGTGGAGATGGGCGTTGATCAAATAATCATCCATATAATATGCAAAATTGCAACTGTGGTAAGTGCCATGAGAGTCCATAATTGGGACCTGACCTGGTGAGAAAGGCCCAAGAGAACTTCTATGAGGAGGTGCTGCTTGAGTTGAAATCTGAGAGACGAGTTGGGGTCACCAGGTTAAGAGGGGAGGGAAGAGTGTTGCAGGCAGAGGGAACAGATGGCAGGACCAGGGCATGACCAGCACCGGCAGGATGTGCAGGGCTTGGAGTGGGGCCCATGGGGAGAGGGGTGTGGGTTTCAGGCACTGTGTGCGGGGGTCAATCTGTTGTGCCTTCTCCCCATCCTTTAGCCCAATCCTAACTCGTGGCTCCTGCCTGGTATCCTAGAACCCTTCCTCCCCGTTCCTCCCTCAGGCCTCATCCTCTCACTTCCTGCCCAGTATACCATGTGGTTTAGCAAGGAAACCCCCTGAGCTCAGTGTTAAGGGCAGACTTCTAAGCTTTGATCAACAAAAAATTCATAAGAGCCTACTGTGTGGCAGACATTGTGTCGGGAGTTACAGAGATGAAGACAAGAAAGTGACATTCTTCTGGCCCTTGAGGCAAGAGACTATAGGGTGGAGGGGAAAGCATGAGGGCTTGAATGCTGAATAGCCTGTTGACCTGCATTGAATCTCATTTCTACTACTTATTGCTGTGTGATCTTGGGAGAATGACTTCACCTCTCTGTACTTCAGTCTCTTTCAGGAGCACTTAAGTCAACCAACTTTTGATATGGCCCCACTGTGTGCTCGGCAGTAGGCCAAGTGCTGGCAACCCTCAGAGACCTGTCTGGGTGGGAGCAGAATACTGAGGTGGATTGTTTCCTCTCCTGGGACTCCAGCTCCAGTTCTGCTGCCTGCAGTGCTTGATCCAAATGGGTTTCCGGGGTAGATGCCACCAAGTGGTTTCTGCACAGGAGCCCCAAGCCAGGCATAGTGCTCCAGGAGATGGCAGTCAGATGAACGTTCTGGGAGTGTGGACCCATCTGGCCTTCTGCCTGCCTCCTCTTCCCTGCTTCTGCAGAATATTCGACACTGTCTCCAGAGAACCCTCTTGATAAACACTAGTCATTCCAGGCTTGTGTGTCACCCCCAAATTCGCGGAGTACTCTTTTGGCCAACAATTTTCATCTACATCTTTGTTTATTGGCCACTATTACTAGGTGCCTCAACTTGATGTTTTGGTAATGACACTGGCCCTGGTCTTTTCCATCAAACCGTCTGTGTGAATAGGCCAAGATGGGGTCAGACAACTTGCTAACTCTGCTGAGTTTGGCAAATCGCCTTACATCTTTACGCCTCCATTTCTATGGTAAAGTGAAAATATAAGTCCCCTGTCATCCTTCCAGGGCTTCTGTGAATATCAAATGATATTCTGCCCCCGCGTCCTGTTTTTACTCCATTGTGGTGCCCAAGATGAGGCTTAGGGTCGGGTGAGGAAGGGCAAAACCTTGAGTACGGAGTGGTTGAACTCTCTAAAACTGGCTGAGCCTTATTGATACCCATGATTCCTCCTCTAAGGGCTGTTGTGGGCGCAGGTGGGTTAACTGCCCAGAAGTTGTCTTGCTAGGTTTCTTTTCCAACCATAGCGGCTTTTGAGTCTTCAATTCCCTCCCTGCTCTCTCACCTTTGAACATCTGGGTGGGGGATTTTGTTCAGAGTGTGAAACAGTCTTCTAGATCGCTCAGGTCTTCATAGGTGTGAGGAGTTGTTTTTGTCCTTTGGCGGGAAGGCATTTTCCATGTGAGCAGAGGTGTGAGGCTGTGACCCCTCATGCCCTGGGGCTGCTCTGTGCCTGAGAGTTCAGGCACCCATGGGAAGCCATGGAACTGGATTCTGGGGTAGGCTTTGAGGCAGGCTGAGGAGCCAGCCTAGTTACTACACAACCAGGCCCAGCAGGGAAGGGAGGATAGACAGCCTCAGAGACAGGCTGAGAAATGAGTGAAGGAGAGGATTCAGAGCAGGGTCAACCAAGCAGTACAAAATCTGGGTGGACAGACAATCTATGGAAATTCACTCCAATTTTTAGGGTATGGTGTGCAAGGCATAGCCAGGAATACCATGGGGTTCACAAGTAGAGTAACTCTGAGTCTCAGTTTCTTTATCAATGAAATGAGAATAATAGTATTTATTGTATAAGGTTATTGCAAGGATTAAATGAAATTAAATACATAAAAGATGTTTAGTACAGCGCATGGTGCATAAATGTCCAACAGATGTTAGATGTGGGAAGGTCTAGTTCAGGTAATGGTGGAATAGTTTGTACTGGATAACCCTCTGGCTGATAACAGTGATAAGCTCTGAGCAAAATATGGAAAATCCCAACTAGGAAAAGAGACAAATCTCCCATGTAGAAGAATTTCAAATCATTTATGTAAATACTCTACCCTCAATGACCATCACTGCTTACTCCTTAAGTGTGGGCTGTGCATGGTGACTTTCTTTCAGAGGACAGTGTGGAAAGAGGGGGGAAAGAGTAACTTTATAGTGGTGAAACCTGACAATCACTAACTCAGACAGGTGATCAAGGTCAACATCAACAGTGATATCAAAGTCATGTTGACAGTCCCTACCCTTGATATGATGTGATGAGAATAGTACTTTGCCTCTGTGGTCTTCTTCTCCAGAGCCTGTAATTCCAGTATAGCCATGAGGAAAACATGAAACAAATTCCAAGAGAGAGGCATTCTACAAAATATCAGACCAGTACTCCTCAAAACTGTCAAGGTCATCAAAAACAAGAAAGCTCTGAGAAACTGTCCTAGCTAAGAGGAGCTTAAGGAGACATTATGACTAAATGTAATGTGATATGACAACCAATATAATGTGGTACCCTGGATGGGATCCTGGAACAGAAAAAGGACATCAAGTAAAAACTAAGGAAATACGAATAACGTATGAATTTTAGTTAATGAAAATGTATCAACATTGGTTCATTAATTGTAACCAAATGTTCTCATATTAATAATAGGGGAAAATGGTGTGGGGTGAAAATTCTTTCAGCTTTTGTATAACTGAGAATATCTTTATTGTAACTTTATTTTTGAGAGATATTTTTGTGGGCATAGAATTCTAGATGGATTGTTTTTTCCTGTCAGTTCTTTTTTTTTTTTTTTTTTTTTTGCGGTACGTGGGCCTCTCACTGTTGTGGCCTCTCGTGTTGCAGAGCACAGGCTCCGGACGCACAGGCTCAGTGGCCATGCCTCACGGGCCCAGCCACTCTGCGGCATGTGGGATCTTCCCAGACTGGGGCACGAACCCGTGTCCCCTGCATCGGCAGGCGGACTCTCAACCACTACGCCACCAGGGAAGCCCTCCTGTCAGTTCTTTAAAGATGTTGCTCCCTAGTCTTCTTGTTCACATTGGTTCTGATGTGACATATCCTTATCTTAATCTTTCCTTTGTATGTAACATGTCCTTCTTTGACTGCATTTAAGATTTTCTCTTTAACATTGGTACTGAGAAATTTGATTATAATGTGCCTTGGTGTAGTTTTCTACATGTTTTTTGTGCTCAGAGTTTTTGTTTGGTTGGTTGGTTGGTTGATTTCTTAGACCTGTGGGTTTATAATTTTCATTAAATTTGGAAAATTTTGCTATCATTTCTTCAAATATTTTTCTGTTTCCCCTCCTCTCATCTCCTTCAGGAATCTTTCAGGGAGTTCAATCTTAGGCCATTTGAAGCTGGCCTACAGCTCACTGATATTCTTTTCTTTTCTTTTGTGGATATTTTTTCCTCTGTGTTTCATTTTGGGTAATTTCTATTGCTATGCCTTCACGTTCACTGATCTTTTATTCTACAGTGTCTAATCTGCTGTTAATCCCATTCAGTTTATGTTTCATTTATGATAATGTAGTTTTCATCTCTAGAAGTTAGAATTGAGATTTTTAAAAATAAAAGTATCTTTGTCTCTACTTAACTTTTTGAACCTATGAAATACAGCTATAATAATTGTCCTAATGTCTTTCTCTACCAATTCTGGCATCTGTGTCAGTTCTGGGTTGTTTCAGTTGATTGACTGTTTCATCATTATGGGTCGTGTTTTCCTGTTTCGTTGCATGCCTTATAATCTTTGGTTGTATGCCAGCCATTGTGAATTTTATATTGTTGGGTGCTGGATATTTTTGTATTCCTATAATTATTATTGAGTTGTGTTCTGGGATGCAATTAAGTTTACTTAGCAAAAGTTTTATCCTTTTGTGTCTTGCTTTCATGATTATTCTCCTCTAATGAGGCAAGACTACCCTGAGAACTGTACCCATTGCCCTGTGGATTATTAGTTTCTCCAGTCTGGATAGTGAGGACAGGTACTGTTTCCAGTTCTGTGTGAGCATCAGGTACAGTTCACTCTTACTCTTTCAGATGGTTCTTTGCATGGCCTCTGGTAGTTTCTTCATTTGGACACACTAATCAGTACTCTGCTGAATACTTGAAGGGAACCTCCTTCAGATCTTTGATGTTCTCTCTGCATGTAGCTCTCTAATCCCTGGTATTCCATCCTATGAACCCCAGCTGCATAGGCTCTACCCGAGTTCCCCCTCCCTGTGCTATGGCCTGGAAACTCTCTCAAGGCAACATGTTGGGGCAATCATAGGGCTTTCAGGGTTCTTGTCTTTTGTTGCCTGAATTTCAAGATCCTGAAAACCAATATTACATATGTTTTTTCCATGGGGAGGGCAGTGGTTGTTTCAGGTGGGAAGGTAAAATGATCCCTGTTACTCTATCTTGTCCAGAAGTGAAAGTTCTCACTTTCATTTTTGAAGGACATTTTTGCTGATTATAGAATTCTAGGTTGGCAGTTATTTTCTGTCAGCACCTTAAAAATATCATTCCCTTGTCTTCTGGTTTCTCTTGTTTCTGTTAAAAAGTGTATTAGTGGGCTTCCCTGGTGGCGCAGTGGTTGAGAGTCCGCCTGCCAATGCAGGGGACATGGGTTTGTGCCCCGGTCTGGGAAGATCCCACATGCCACGGAGCAGCTGGGCCCGTGAGCCATGGCCTCTGAGCCTGCGTGTCCGGAGCCTGTGCTCCGCAACAGCAGAGGCCCACGTACCGCAAAAAAAAAAAAAAAAAAAAAAAAGTGTATTAGTTTTGTAAGGCTGCCATAACAAAATAACTTTTAAACAACAGAAATTTATTTCTCACAGTTCTGGAGGCAAGAAGTCCAAGATCAAGGTGTCAGCAGGGTTCCACAAAATGGGGGGAAATATTTGCAAATGATGTGACCTACAAGGGATTAATCTCCAAAATATACAAACAGCTCATGCAGCTCTATGTCAAAAAAACAACTCAATCAAAAAATGGGCAGAAGACCTAAATAGGCATTTCTCCAAAGAAGACATAGAGATGGCCAAGAAGCATATGAAAAGATGCTCAACATCACTAATTATCAGAGAAATACAAATCAAAACTCCAGTGAGGTATCACCTCACACCAGTCAGAATGGCCATCATCAAAAAGTCTACAAACAATAAATGCTGGGGAGGTTGTGGAGAAAAGTGAACCCTCCTACACTGTTGGTGGGTTTGTAAATTAGTACATCCCCTATGGAGAACAGTACGGAGGCTCCTTAAAAAACTTAAAATAGAACTACTGTATGACCCAGCAATTCCACTCTTGGCATACATCCAGAGAAAACCATAATCCAAAAAGATACATGCACCCCAATGTTTATTGCAGCGCTATTTACAATAGCCAAGACATGGAAGCAACCTAAATATCCATTGACAGTGGAACGGGTAAGGAAGATGTGGTGCATATATACAATGGAATATTACTTAGCCATAAAAAATAATGAAATAATGCCATTTGCAGCAACATGGATGGACCTAGAGATTATCATACTAAGCGAAGTAAGTCAGAGAAAGACAAATATATGATATCACTCATATGTGGACTCTAATTATTTAAAAAAGGTACAAATGAACTTATTTACAAAACAGACTTACAGATATTGAAAACAAACTTATGGTTACCAAAGGGGAAACATGGAGGGTGGATAAATCAGGAGCTTGGTATGAACACACACTGCTATATATAAGATAGATAACCACCAAGGACCTACTGTATAGCAGAGGGAGCGTTATTCAATATTCTGTGATAACCTGTATGAGTAAAGAATCTACAAAAGAATGAATGTATGTATATGTATAACTGAACCACTTTGCTGTACACCTGAAACTAACACAACATTGTAAATCAACTGTACTCCAATAAAATTAAAACATTTAAAAAAAAAGATGTCAGCAGGGTTGGTTTCTTCTGAGGCCTCTTTCTTTGGATTGCTGATGGCTGTCTTCTCCCTGTACCCTCACATGGTCTTTCCTCTGTAAATGTTTGTGTTCAAATCTCCTCTTCTTATAAGGACACCAGTCATTTTGGATTAAGGCCCACCCCAATGATCTCATTTTAACTTAATTACCTCTTTAAAGACCATCACATTCTGAGGTACTGGAGGTTAGCACTTTAACATACAAATTTGTGGGGAGGGGTACATTTCCACTTATAACAAAAAGTCAGCCATTAGTCTTTTTTTAAATTAAATTTTATTTATTTATTTTGTATACAGCAGGTTCTTATTAGTTATCTATTTTATACACATCAGTGTATACATGTCAATCCCAATTTCCCAATTCATCCCACCACCACCACCGCCCCCTGCTCCTTTCCCCCCTTGGTGTCCATACGTTTGTTCTCTACATCTGTGTCTCTATTTCTGCCTTGCAAACCAGTTCATCTGTACCATTTTTCTAGGTTCCACATATATGCGTTAATATACGATATTTGTTTTTCTCTTTCTGACTTACTTCACTCTGTATGACAGTCTCTAGATTCATCCACGTCTCTACAAATGACCCAATTTCGTTCCTTTTTAACAGCCATTAGTCTTATTCTTCTTCCTTTTAAGATTATGTGTCTTTTTTTTTTTTTCTGGGTTCTTTTCAAGATTTTCTTTTTGTGTTTGTCATCAGCAGTTTTATTATGATGTACCTAGGCATGGTTTTCTTGGAATATACCCTGCTTGGGGTTTGTTGAGCTTCTTAAGAATTCTGCTCATTCACTCAGACACTCATCTTTTACTCAGAATTCTTGTGTCCAGTGTCAGCTTCATCTGCCTGCCCCATTCCCTAGATTTTGTATTCCCTGGTTCCTTATAGCTGGCTCCTTGACTCTCCCATTTTGAAAGTTCATCCCTTTCCAAGTACCCTAAGGACAGGTAGTGCTAACAAACCATAACATTTTGAAGCATTCATATTCCCAAACAATGGGATTTTGAAATTATCTCATATTTTAAATTAGAAATGTTTTTCTTCTACAAAGCAGTTCATATTTATTAAAGAAAATTTGGAAGTAAAGAAAAGTTTACAAAGAAGGAAAAATAACTCACCCATAGTCCCATGATATATTTTTCACTTTGTTTTTTTTAAATGTTTTTATTTTCTCTTTCAGTTTTATTGGGATATAATTGACATACAGCATTGTATATATTTAAGGTGTATAGCCCAATGACTTGCATGTATTGCAATGTGGTTAGCACAATAAGTTTAGTTAACATCCACCATCTCACACAGATACAAAAAAGAAAAACATTTTTTTCCTTGTGATGAGAACTTTTAGGGTCTACTCTCTTAGCAGCTCTCAAATATACCATACAGCAGTGTTAACAGCAGTCATCATGTTGTGCATTTCATCCCTAGTACTCATTTATCTTGTAACTGGAAGTTTGTACCTTTTGACCACCTTCATTCAATTCCTCCACCCCCACCCTCTTGCCTCTGGTAACCACAAATATGATCTCTTTTTCTATGAACTTGGTTGTTTTGTTTTTTTAGATTTCACATTTAAGTGAGATCATACAGCATTTGTCTTCCTCTGTCTGACTTTTTCACTTAGCATGATGCCCTCTAGGCCCATTCATGTTGTTACAAATGGCAGGACTTTCTTTTTTTTTTATGGCTGAATAGTATTCATTGCATATATATACACCACAATTTCTTTATTCATTCATTGTTGATGGACATTTAAGTTATTTTCATTTTTAGATATTGTAAATAATGCTGCAGTGAACATGGGGGTGCAGATATCTCTTCAACATAGTGATTTTGTTTTCTTCAAATATATACCCAGAAGTGGAATTGCTGGATCAGATGGTATGAGGAACCTCCATAGTGTTTTCCATAGTGGCTGTACCAGTTTACAATCCCACCAACAATGCACAAGGGTTCCCTTTACTCCACATCCTTGCCAGTATTTGTCTCTTAGTTTTTTTTTAATAGGAAGTTTATTGATAGAAATCTCATATTTTTTCATTAGATTACACATCATTTATTACTTGTTTTTTAAATTTATTTTTTAATTAATTAATTTGTTTATTTATTTTATTTTATTTTTTTGGCTGTGTTGGGTCTTCATTGCGATGCACAGGCTTTCTCTAGTTGGGGTGAGCAGGGGCTGCTCTTCATTGCGGTGCGTGGGCTTCTCATTGCAGTGGCTTCCCTTGTGGAGCATGGGCTCTAGGCATGTGGGCTTCAGTCGTTGCAGCATGAGGGCTCAGTAGTTGTGGCTCGTGGGCTCTAGAGCACAGCCTCAGTATTTGTGATGCACAGGCTCAGTTGCTCCACAGCATGTGGGATCTTCCCGGACTAGGGATCGAACCGGTGTTCCCTGCATTGGCAGGCGGATTCTTAACCACTGCACCACCAGGGAAGTCCCTCTTATGTTTTTTTGTTATAGCCATTCAGATTGGTGTGAGGTGATACCTCCTTGTGGTTTCGATTTGCATTTCCTTAATGGTTAGTGATGTTGAGCCCCTTTTTAATGTACCATTGGCCATTTGAATATCTTCTTTGGGAGATTGTCTATTCAGGCCCTTTGCCCATTTTTAAATTGGATTATTTGTTTTCCTGCTAATGAGTTGTATGTTATTTATGTACTTTGGATATTAACCCCTTATCAGATGTGTGATTTGAAATATTTTCTCCCATTCTGTAAGTTGCATTTTCATTTTGTTGATTGTTTCTTTGGCTGTGTAGAAGCTTTTTAGTTTGATGTAGTCCTCTTTGTCTATTTTTTATTTTGTTGCCTTTGCTTTTGGTGTCATATAAAAAAAAATGTTGTCAAGACCCATTTCAAGTAGATTTTTTCCCTCTGTTTTCTTCTAGGAGTTTTATGATTTCAGGTCTTACATTTAAGTCTGCAATACCAATTTTAGTTCATTTTTCTGAGTGGTGTAAAATACAGATCTAGTTTTATTTTTTTACATGTGAACATCCAGTTTTCCCAGCACCATTTATTGAAGAGATTGTCTTTTCTTCATTGAGTATTCTTGGCTTTCTTGTCAAATATTAGTTGACTGTATATTCATGGGTTTATTTCTGGGCTCTTAGCTCTGCTCCACTGGTCAATGTGTCTGTTTTTATGACACAGCCATATTGTTTTGATTACTGTAGCTTTATAATATAGCTTGAAATCAGGAAATGTGATACCTCCCACTTTTTCTCATAAAAGAATGCTTTGGCTATTCAGGGTCTTTTGTGGTTTCATATAAATTTTAAGATTGATTTTTCTACTTCCATAAAAAATGCCATTGGAATCTTGATAGGAATTACATTGAATCTGTAGGTGGCTTTGAATATTACAGACATTTTATCAATATTAATTTCTCCAATCCATGAACACAGGATATCTTTCCATTTATTTGTGTCTTCTTTGATTTCTTTCATCAATGTCTTATAGTTTTCAGTGTAGAAAATTTTCATCTCCTTGGTTAAATTTATTCCTAAATATTCTGTTGTTTTTGATGCTGTCGTAAATGGGGTTGTTTTCTTTATTTCTTTGTCAGGTAATTTCTTGATAGTGTATAGAAACACTACTGATTTTTGTATGTTAGTTTTGTGTCCTGCAACTTAGTGAAGTCACTGATTAGATCTAAGAGCTGTGTGTGTGTGTATGTGTGTGTGTGTGTGTGTGTGTAGTCTAGGATTTTCTAGATATAAAATCATGTCATCTGCAAATAGAGACAATTTTACTTCTTCCTTTCCAATTCTGATGTTGTTTATTTCTTTTTCTTGCCTGGCTGCTCTGGCTAGGACTTCCAATACTGTGTTGAATAGGAGTGGTGAGAATGGGCACCCTTATTTCTGATCTTAGAGGAAAAGCTTTCAAACTTTTAACATTGAGTATGATGTTAGCTGTGGACTTATCATATATGACCTTTATTTATGGTGAGGTATGTTCCTCCCATGTCTAATTTGTTGACAGTTTTTATCACAAACAGATGTTGAATTTCGTTGAGTATTTTTTCTGCATCTATTGAGATGATCATATGATTTTTGTTTTATTCTATTAATGTAATATATCACACTTATTGATTTGCATATGTTGAACTATCCTTGCATACCAGGGATAAATCCCACTTGATTATAGTGAATGATCTCTTTAATGTGCTGCTGAATTTGGTTGCTAGTATTTTATTGAGAATTTTTGCATTTATATTCATCAGGGATATTGGCCTATAGTTTTCTTTTTGTGTCCTTGTCTGGCTTTGGTTTTTGGCTGCCTTCATCAAATGAGTTTGGGTTAACCCAACTCCTCTTTGAGTTTTTGGAAGAGTTTGAGAAGAGTTGGCATTAATTCTTATTTAAGTGTTTGGTAAAATTCACCAATGAAGCCATCTAGATTTAGGCTTTTCTTTGTTGGGAGACATT
Source organism: Hyperoodon ampullatus (assembly GCF_949752795.1). NCBI lineage: Eukaryota > Metazoa > Chordata > Mammalia > Artiodactyla > Ziphiidae > Hyperoodon > Hyperoodon ampullatus. The sequence goes on from NC_136920.1 coordinate 96,124,119, forward strand.
TGGTTACTGATTCAGTCGCCTTACTAGTAACTGGTCTGTTCAGACTTTCTATTTCTTCATGATTCAGTCTTGGTAGGTTGTATGTTTCCAAGAATTTATCCATTTCTTCTAGGTTGTCCAGTTTGTTGGTATATAATTGTTGATAGTAGCCTAATTTGATCCTTTGTACTTCTGTGGTATCAGTTGTAATGTTTCCTCTTTCATTAATAGTTTTGTTGATTTGGGTCCTCTCTCTTTTTTCCTTGGTTAGTCTAGCTGAAGTTTTGTCAATTTTGTTTGTCTTTTCAAAGAATGCACTCTCAACTTTGTTAATCTTTTCTACTGTTTTCCTATTCTCTATTTCACTTTCTGCTCTAATCTTTATTATTTCCTTCCTTTTGCTAATTTTGGGGTTAATTTTTTCTTTTTCTACTTCCTTGAGGTGTAAAATTAAGTCATTTATATGGGATCTTTCCATTTTCTCAATGTATGCATTTATAACTGTAAACTTCCTTCATAGAATTGTTTTTGCTGTATCACATAAGTTTTGGCATGTTGTGTTTCCATTTTCATTTGTCTCAAGATATTTTTCTATTTCTCCTTTAATTTCTTCTTTCATCCATTGGTTGTTCAGGAGAGTTTTGTTTAATTTCCATATATTTTTGAACTTTCCAGTTTTTAACTCTAGTTAATAACTCTCCTGTTATTGATTTCTAGCTTCATACCATTGTGGTTGGAGAAGATACTTGGTATGATTTCAATTTTGAATTTGCTAAGACTTGTTTTGTGGTCTAACATGTGGTATATGTCCTAGAAAATGTTCCATGTGCACTTAAGAAGAATATATGTTCTGCTATTGTTGGATAGATTGTTCTGTATATGACTATTAGGTACATTTGATCTATAGTCTTGCTCAAATCTGCTGTTTCCTTATTGATTCTGTCTGGATGATCTATCCATTGTTGAGAGTGGAATATTAAAGTCTCCAACTATTACTGTTTATTTCTCCTTTTAGTTCTGTTAGTATTTCTTTATATATTTGGGTGCTCTGATGTTTGGTGCATAAATATTTATAATTGTTATATCTTCTTAATGAATTGACCCCTTTATCATTATATAATGGCTTTCTTTGTCTCCTTTTACCATTTTTAGTTTAAAGTCTATTTTGTCTGAAATTTACGAATAGCTTATGCAGCTTAATATCATCAAAACCAACAACCCAATCAAAAAATGGGCAGAAGACCTAAATAGACATTTCTCCAAAGAAGACATACAGATAGCCGAGGCACATAAAAAAATGTTCAACATCGCTAATTATTAGAGAAATGCAAATCAAAACTACAATGAGATATCACCTCACACCAGTCAAAATGGCTATCATCAAAAAATCCACAAACAACAAATGCTGAAGAGAGTGTGGAGAGAAGGGAACCCTCCTACACTGTTGGTGGGAATGTAAATTGGTACAGCCACTATGGAGAACAGTATGGAGGTTCCTTAAAAAACTAAAAATAGAGCTACCATATGATCCAGCAATCCCACTCCTAGGCATATATCCATAGAAAAACATGGTCTGAAAGGATACATGCACTCCAATGTTCATTGCAACACTGTTTACAATAGCCAAGACATGGGAAGCAACCTAAATGTCCATCAAAAGTGGAATGGGGGCTTCCCTGGTGGCGCAGTGGTTGAGAGTCCGCCTGCCGATGCAGGGGACGCGGGTTCGTGCCCCGATCCCGGAAGATCCCACATGCCGCGGAGCGGCTGGGCCCGCGAGCCATGGCCGCGGAGCCTGTGTGTCCGGAGCCTGTGCTCCGCAACGGGAGAGGCCACGGCAGTGAGAGGCCCACGCACAGCAAAAAAAAAAAAAAAAAAAAAAAAAAAAAAAAAAAAAAAAAAAAAAAAGGAATGGATAGGGGCTTCCCTGGTGGCGCAGTGGTTGAGAATCTGCCTGCCAATGCAGGGGACACGGGTTCGAGTCCTGGTCTGGGAGGATCCCACATGCCACGGAGCAACTAGGCCCGTGAGCCACAACTACTGAGCTTGCGCATCTGGAGCCTGTGCTCTGCAACAAGAGAGGCCGCGATAGTGAGAGGCCCGCGCACCGCGATGAAGAGTGGCCCCCACTTGCCACAACTAGAGAAAGCCCTCGCACAGAAACGAAGACCCAACACAGCCAAACATAAATAAATAAATAAATAAATTTATAAAAAAAAAAAAAAAGTGGAATGGATAAAGAAGGTGGGGGGCACATATATACAATGGAATATTACTCAGCCATTAAAAATAATGAAATAATGCCATTTGCAGCAACATGGATGGACCTAGAGATTGTCATACTGAGTGAAGTAAGTCAGATAGAGAAAGAGAAATATTGTATGATATCGCTTATATGTGGAATCTAAAAATAAATGATACAAATGAACTTATTTACAAAACAGAATCAGACTTAGAGGATGAACTTATGGTTACTAGGCGGGGAAGGGTGGGGGGAAGGGGTAGTTAGGGAGTTTGGGGTTGACATGTACACACAGCTATATTTAAAATGGATAACCAACAAGGACTTACTGTATAGCACTGGGAACTCTGCTCAATATTATGTGACAACATAAATGGGAAAAGAATTTGAAAAAGTATAGATACATGTATATGGACAACTGAATCACTTTGCTGTACACCTTAAATTAACACAACATTGTTAATCAACTATACTCCAATATAAAATAAAAGGTAAAAAAAATAAAGTCTATTTTGTCTGGTATAAGTATAGCTACCCCTACTCTTGTTTTGTTTTGTTTTGTGTTGGTACTATTTGCATGAAAAACATTTTTCCAACTTCTCATTCTGTTCATGTATTGTTTTGCCAATTTCATTTAAATGTCTATCTGTGTGTTCTTGTAGTTTCTAAAATTCTTTAAGAGGATTATTCTGAATTCTTTGTCTGACAGTTCATAGATCTCCATTTCCTTAGGGTCAGTTATTGGAGCTTTATTAGTTTTCTTTGGTAGTGTCATGTGTACTTGATTTTCATGATCCTTGATTCCTTACATTTGTATCTGTACATTTGAGTAAGCCGTCTTCGTTTCCAGACTTTACAGGTTCACTTTGGCAGAGACAGTTCTTCACTAGGCTTCGCAGGTTGGAGTTCTAGATGTGTCACGTGGTAACATCCTCGGACAGGTGGGGCTTACTATCAGGGTCTATTTTTGGATGAGGCCACTGCCCAAGCTCTGAGGTTGGGGGGCTGCCATTGGCTGAGAACAGTTAGATAGGACTGCTGGCTTGGTTCCCTGCACATGCAAGGCTGTAGGATAGGTTCTGTGGTTGTCTGAGTTCTCTGGTCAGTCTTCCTAGATTGTTGGTAGTGGGTACTATACTCAGCAGTAGATGGGGCTATGAATTAGCTTCCCTGCGCTGGGGGTGGGGGTGGGGGGCAGCAGAACGGACCCAAGGCCTGCATAGCTTGTTTTGGGGACATAAATTAGGTAAGACTGCACTGACTTCCCAGGCAGATGGGTGCACTGGTTTTGCTCTGTAGACAGGAAAAGCTATGGGATATGCTCTCTGTTCAAATGCCACTGGAAGGAGGGTTGTAGGATGGGCTACACAGCATCCTGTGTGCTCTGGTTAGGTTCCCTGGTTGGATGGGCTGAAGGCTGTATTCAGCAGTGGGTGGGGCTATAAGTTAGTTTCCCTGTTGGGGTAGGTCCCGCAAGGCTATTGTTTAGGGGTCAAAGTTCTCCGGCCTGATGGGCCACTATCATAGCTATACAGATGGGGAGGACCACTGACCAGGTTCTTTGCTCAAGTCTTGCTGTAACCAGAGTTGCAAGATAGCTCTGCAACTAGAGATGATAGGTTTCTTGTTCGGCTCAGGCCAAGGGCTGTATTCAGCTTTGGGCAGAGCTATAAATTAGTTTCTCTGCCAGCTGGGGCTACAGAACAGGCCCCAGGGCTGTCAGGGCTCTTTGGTGGGTGATCAAATCAGACAGACCTGCATGCTTAGCTCCCTGGACAGACATGGTCACTGAGTTGGCCCTGCAGGCTCAGAGCCACTGGCTGGGTTCTCCAGTCAAGTGCCACTGTAATCGGGGCTGCAGGGTGGGCTACTGAGATTCCCAGGAGCTCTGGTGAGGTTTCCTGGCTAGCAGGGTTGGGTGCTGTATTCAGCAGTACGTAGGGCTATGAATTAGCTCCCTTGCCTGGGTGGAGGGGCAGACCAGGCTCCAGGGCTGACAAAGCTTTCTGTTTGAGGTCCCAAATCAGGCAGACTTGCACCCTGCCAAGTTCCCTGGTCAGACTGCACTACTGTCTTGGCTCTGCAGATGAGTAAAGCTCCTGGTTGAGACTACCACTTAGGTGCTGCTAGTAGGAACTTGGTCTGCCAAAATCCAAATGCTGGTTCCTACAAGCCCCCCGCCCTTCTCCGTCACAATCTGATTCCCAGTGGTCAAGCTCCACGGATTCCCCTGCGATCCCCCTGAGGCAAGACAAGAGTGGGACCCCTAAGAAGTGAGCCACAACAATGGGGAGGCTGGATGTCCAGCCTGGGCTCTCTTTTGCCTCTGGAGGAACCATAGGCTCAGGGGAGACCTCTCCATGTGGTGCTGCGCCAGCCTGGGGGAGGGGCAATGTGGTCAGCGTGTGGTTGCTCCTCTTATCCTCCTGATGTGATCTGTCTTGGTCTCTGTGGTACGGGGTGTGCTTCAGCCTCACCTCCATGTTCTAGGATTTTCACAGTGGTGTCTTGTCCATGAATAGTTGTTCGTTGTTCTTCTTGTGTGAGGGGGTGAAATCTGGAATGTCCTATGCCGTCATTTTGGTGACATCACTCCATCCCTGTCTCTGTTTAATGCAAAGGTTAAACATGTAAAAATATATACGGCTTTAATCATATTGCAGATATAATTTTGTATTTGGTTTTCATATTTCTTATTATATCATGGGTATATATGTATATATGGTATACATGTGATATGTATGTATATGATTATATGTCTATGTATATGATGTATATGATACATATGTATGTCATATGTGTTATATATATTATATCATATATACTTTTTCATATTTTAAAATTATTGCTAACACTTACTGAGCAGTTACTAAGTGTTGAGCATTGTGTTAATTTTTTTCATTAATTATCTCAATCTCACAACAATATTATGATGTAAAAACTTTTTTCATTAATTATCTCACTTAATCTCACAACAGTATTATGATGTAAAAACTATCATTATCCTCACTTTACAGATAGGTAGTTGGAGCTTAGAAAGGGAATTGGTGGAGCTGGTATGTCCAACCCAGATCCATTTGAGGTCAGAATACAGGCTTTTAACCACTACTCTATTTCCCAATAATTTAAAAAATTGTGATATAATTACATATGGTAAAATCCACAGATCTTAAGTGTATAATTTGGTGAGTCTTGACAAATGTATATACGTGTAATCACAATCATTTTTAATGACTTCATGATTCGCCTCTGAATCTAATTTGAATTTTTAGCCTAGTAAGTAGGAGGATAGCCAGTGATACAATGCCCTGTCTTCCCTTCCAGGCTGCCCTGGACACCCCTCCCCAAACTTTTCACAGTCTGGCAGCTAGAAGGTTAACACCTGGCATAGTAGGGGCCTTCAGAATCCTTATTTGTACTGGTTGTTTAATGTTTTGACTATTATTTCCTACCTAGCCAATTCCTCTCTTGTTTGATGTTAGACCAAAGAATTTTACTTAAAACACTGCAATGAACAACCTGTACACATCACAGTCTTTGTGTGACTCTATTATTATTTCCTTAGAGAAGATTTCTGGAAGTGAAATTACTAGATTAAAGGGCGTGGACTTTTTTTTAAAACAGCTTTTGACATATCATTTTTGTGTGTAAAGGTTTTCTCTTTTTAAGATCATTTCCTTAGAGGAAATGTCAAGAACTGGGATTATTAGGGCATAAATATACGAAAGGTCTTTGATGTGCACTGAGGCAAGAGTTTTGCACGCTGACCAAGCCTCACTCCCTAGCTCACTTAGCGGATTTGAGTTTTGCTGAAAGTTAGCTTTCCTTGGGACGGTCAGCTGAAGGTTATAAACATGTCCTTTTTATGGCCAGTCCTAGTGTGGGGATGACTGGGTCTCAATGGGCTACTCCCCAACTTCTGAATGGGTAACAAATTATCATCTGAGGAAGGGAAGGTACTCACATTTCTGGGAAGCCACCCTGCCTGTCTGGTTTTTCTTCTGTCTCATAGTGGAGACCTTGTCTGCCTTCTCCAGCACCTGGAGGACACCTTATAAAAAGACAGCTCCTCTGATGCATCTTTGTGCCTCCAAAGCTAGCATGGAGCCTGGCACATACTGGTATCCAATAAATAGTTGTCAAATAACTAAAATGAGCCTCTGCTATGTAGGAGGTTCTGCTCTGTTGGTTCACATACAGTATCTAATTTAATAGCCAAAGCCATCCCGAGAGGTTGGCTTCATTATCCCTATTTACAGATGAGTAAATTGCTCAAAGAGGAAAGACACTTGCCTGAAGCCACACAGCTAAGGTGCAAAGTTAAGATTTGACTCCAGACATGGTATTTCTTTCCATTATCATTGGAATGTGGTATGTGAGTCACACCGTTTTGAAAAACGGGTGAGGGGTGCTGTCCGGTGGAAGCCTGACACTGAACTTCCAAGGAGAGGACTGTGTGTCAGAGACTCAGGGAGGGCTCCCTCCCCCTTTCTCCCTCACTCCCTCGCTCTCACCATCACTGTCTCTAGCTTGGTCTCTGTGTCTGTAGATACCAGTGAGCTACAAAGAGAATTACCCCCCTTACTTGAATAGGACTTCTCAAAGAGTGGGCTGCAGACCACAGGCATCAGAATCCCCCACGGCATTCAGATTCCTGGGTATCCCCACAGCTATTAAATCAGACTTTCAGAGTCGAACCCAGTCAAATCTGCACTGTAACCATTTCAGTAGGTAATTCTCATAAGCACACCCTCAAGTTTGAGAACCATTGCCTTAGAAAGAAGTGTCCACAGTTGGAGCTGCAGGCCTGGCAGGAGGGGTTGTAATCAGGGACAGACATTCTCTGTTCAAATTTGGGTCGCCAAGGCGCCCTGGGACTGTCCAGCATGACTGAGAGAAGCCCCTGGGCTTGTCCCAGGTGGGCATCACATCTCTGACACACAGAGCTGCCCTGTGCTATGATATGACCAAATCAACAGTCCCATCTCAATTGACATTTGGTGGAAGCAAGATGTCATGTCAATTACTGATCAGACTGTCACTGGACAACAGACCAGAGAAGTGTTGCCTCGAAACATATTTTTTCGCCTTTTCTTCGTGTTCTTACGAATGTTCTTTGACCTTCGCTTGGCTTCTGGGGCCAGAGACTTCAAAGGCAGACAAGGGGGGTGGAGCGGAGAGTAAGGGAAGGATGGGAGAGGCACTTTATAACATCAAGAGAGGAACTAGGTGGGGCCCCATGTTTTATTGAGAAACCACAGCAGAAAAATATCATCTGTGGTTGTTTTGAGTAGAAAAGACTCTGGGGTTAATTGATTAATTTTCTTTCAAACTTTCTGTATTTTTGGATTTTCTTTAACAAACATGGAACAATAATACCTACTATTATGATATCAGATGGCAGACACTCTTCTAAGCACTCACGTGAATGAACTCATTTCATCCTCACAACTACCCCATGGTGGAGGTCCTATTTTTAGCCCCCTTGTACAGATGAGTAAATTGAGGTACAGAGGCATCAAGTAATTGTCCTAAGGCTGCACAGCTAGTAAGTGGCATGGGTGAGATGTAACCCAGGCAGTCTGACTTCAGAAGCTATGTGCTTAGCCTCTATCCTCTACTGTATATTATGTTTATAAGAAGATGAGCATTCAAAAAAGACTTTGACACAAAACTATTCAGAGCCCCACCCACACCCGTGTGCTGTCTCTTTCAAGTGGTGAAGTAATAACACCAACATTTACCCTGCACTTACTTGGGACCAACTGATTTCTTTCCATCAGCTCATTCAATTTTTATTACTTCCTAAGCCTGCACTGTCCAGTATGGCAGCTACTCCCTACATGTGGCCACTGGGTATCTGAAACCTGGTTAGTCTGAATTGAGATGTGCTGTGTATATTAAATACATGCTGGATTTCAAAGACTTAATGTTAAAAAAAAAAAAGACGATAAAACAACCCCTTAAATTTTTTCATTGATTACACGTTGAAATGATAATCTTGTGGATATCTTGGGTTAAATAAAATACACTAAGATCAGTTTTGTCTGTTTCTTTTTACTCTTTATAATATAGGTGCTAAATATTTAAAAATCGCATCCCTGTGGTTTGCATTTGTGGCTCATGTTATATTTCTGTTGGATAGTGCTAGTCTAGAAGGTAGGCGTATGTTGCCACCTCCTCACTTTTCCGATGAATAAGCTGAGAGGGTAAGTAACCTGCCAGGGTGATCCAGAAGACAGGATTGAATCCAGGCTCTGGGCTCCACCTAGCCGCACTGCTTTCTTCTCTGCCCTCACAGAATCTCTAATCCACATTGATCGGACAATCATGTGTACGTGAAATGAATAGTGAACAAGGAGTTCCGCGCCGATACCCGAAGTCACAAACACGTGCTGAGCACGGGTCAGGCGGGAGGCGTGGTGGGAGACGCCACCGCCCTTGTTGCGAGGCCCCGTGCAAGGTGACAGTTACCGTGATTGCTGACGTTTCCCGAGCGCTCAACATTGCCAGGCACTGTGCAAGGCACTTCATCCACATCCCCTCATTTAGTCCTCAAGCCACCATTGCCGTTTGTAGCCCTGATTAACAGAAGAGAGGACTGAGCCTTGGCGAGGGTAAATCCATCGTCCAGGGTCACACAGCCAGCGTGGGCTGCAGCTGGGACTCAGTCTCGACTCTGTCCACATCGAGAGTTTGTGCTGTTGAACGTGCCTTGCCAACCACAGACTAGGGGTCGGGAGGCAATGTACATACTCAGGGAACTCTTACAGTGTAGGAAGTGACAGGGGAGCCAGCACAGAGCTGCAGCACGGGACAGGGCCCCGCACACCCCCCACCCCCCACCGCGAACTAGCATTGGTGAACAAGGGAAACAAGAGAGCCTCTTTAGAGCTAACCTAGAAAATCAACACATCCCAGGTCAAATCAGGAGATTTGTTGGCTTCCGGCTAAGAAAGACTCACCACAACCTGGACAATGTGCCCTTGGGAAGAAGACATGTGGGTGAGGAAGGAGGTCGGCAGGGGAACCCAGGTCTCCCTGGAACTGAGAACTTGAAGGTCATCTGCATTCAGGACTAGAATCTTTCTGGAAGAGTATAGCTTGGACAGTCCTGGGGTGAGAAAAGCACTTTCAAAGGAGACTATTAAGTTCATTCCTCTGTGGGGATTCCCTCCAAACTGAATGAGCAGTTGGTTTTCTGAGGGTCTGCTTCTGGGAAGAAGTTATTTCTATGCTAATGAGAACATTCTAGACTGTGTGACCCTTAGGTTTCTTTGTGGTAAATTAATGAGCATAGCTTTGGAGAATTCACTGGTCTCACTCACGTGGGTGGTATTTGGCCTCGTTCCTGGGCTCTTTCCCTTTGGCTTTGTCCCTGTGGATCTCAGACTATCTCCAGATCTTGATCTTTCTAGAAAGACTTCTTCTGGTATCTGTTCTCAGGTGCCAGTGCAGCAGCCCTGGACAAGTGTTACCCAGGGCTCTTCCTCCCCTGACTGCTGGGGAAGGAGCTCAGATACCTCAGGACTTTGAACGGACTTGAGGTTTCCTTTCACTTTCCTCCTTTGTTTTTTCTAGAGTGTATTGCAATAGCATCTATGAAGAGCGGGGAGGGTTCTTACTTGTTTTGGTTTTGGGGGTCCATCTGCTTCAAAAATTTGAAAGCTCTAGTTCTTATGCTTTTTTTGGCTTGAGGTGAATCATCTCTTCAGGACCTTATCATCTTGGAGAATTCACAAAACCTAGGTTCTGGGTGCTGCTAGCTGAGCAACAGCTCCCTGACTGAGGTTAAGTCATCAAGGTAATGTCAAGTTGGCCAGCTAGTAGCGTTCCTTGATGACATCTTCCACATCAGAGTTTCTCAACCTCAGCACGAGGGACATTTTGGTCTGAATAATTCTTTGTTGTGGGTCCCATGCATCGTAGGATGTTTAGCAGCATCCTGGCCTCCACCCACTAGATGCATGTCACCACCACCACCAACACCAACAACCAAAACGTCTCCAGACGTGGCCAAATGTCCCTGGTTGAGAACCACTGCTTTGTGTAGTCGAGGTCTCTTTCAAATTTCAACAGACCAGGTACTATGGGGGAGTCAAAAGAGCGAGGAATTGCTTGTGTCTATGGGTGTCTGAGTGTTGGGGTGAGAGGGAAGGAGAAACATTCATTAAAAAATTCATTGTATTCACATTGTAGAGTCTGATCCAGGGCACAGGGTTGGAGTCAGACTCGAATTCAAATTCTACGTCTTCCACTCATGAGTTATGTAATTTTCAGCAAGTTACTTAACCTCTCTTACCTTAGTGTCCTCATCTACCATGTGGAAGTAACAGTGGTACCTAGGGGCAAGGCTAAAATGAGATATTGGAAGTAAAGTGCAAGTATGCAATAAACATTGGGAATTCTCTCTCTGCTCCTTGGGATCTAGCTAAGATGAGTTTGAGCCCCAAGTCCCAGACCGGCTGTGGTCTGAAACCCTGCTGAAGAGGAATTCCCAGGGGGACCTGTGAGCTCATGCTTGCCTCTATCTGTGAGTTTCTGTTTCTAGACACATGTTTTCTGTTCTTCTCCATGGGTGACAATCTCACTTCTTTCCTTGATTTCCACCAAAACCAAAACAGAAACAAAAGTAAAAACTCCCTTGCAAAAAAATCCATGAGTATGATCGATTTACTGAAAATGATTGGCCACACTGTACCCCTCAGTGCACACACAATTTTGAAATTGTACATTGAAACTCCTGTCCTTGAAATTCCCATTGGTTACCTTGCTTTGGGGAGGTCTCTTCTTGACCCTTCACCCCAAAGGTGAAAGGCCAATACTCGGACTCCTTTCCGCCTCTCTTCCTGACTGTTCACCCTTCTCCTCCCCCTTGCTCTGTCTCCTTCTCACCATGCAGGTCCTGGTTCACCTCTCACCTTCTTGGAGAAGTCATCCCTGACATCATTTTATGCAAGTGCCTCCCTTCTTTTCTACTAGCCACTCCCTATCACTTTGTTTTCTTTATAACTCTTATTACTACAGAAGTCACCTAGTTATTTACTAGTCCAGTTGTTTATTGCCCATCTCGCTCCACTAGGCTGTAAGCTTCATGAGGATAGGACCATTATCTCTCTGTCCCTGCAGAACTCTTGTCCAGAACTGATCTGAGCTGTCTTGGTGCCTCTATTCCCACAATAAGGTTAGGTCTGTAAATGGCATCATGCCGACCTCAGCCTCCCTCCCCCCGTCTCTTGCCCAGTGTTGAGTTATTTGACAAGGCACCTCCCTGCGTGAACACCCCCCTTCCGACTCTATACCTTCTGTAAAGTGTGCTGCCTGCACAGCCTTTGGTAGTTGGCCCTTTGGGGAACAAAGCAACAGGGGTGTTGTCTGGTGGGGTACATGGTGCAGAAAAAGAGCAGCACGTGAATAGGATGTAAAACCTAGAGCAGCGAGCAAGAGTTCCAACGCCAGCAGAAGAAAGAATGCAGATCTAAAGGTAACTCTGGGAAATGTAAGTCCCCCTCCATAATCCTTGGAGGTGTGGGGAGTGACCCTAGCTCCCCACTTGTATGGGCTTGGAAGCAGAGGGTAATAACTCCAGACAGCTGAGTGCTTTAGGGACATGTAAGTAGCTGATACACAGGTGACATTTTCCCTTAAAAGGATGCTCAAGACCAAAGCCGCACAGGAGGATTATAGTAAGGGTCTTGGAACGAGGGTTGATTCTGCTCTTTTGGGGAACTTGGACCTTGGGGTTCTGGTTTCCTGGGTTACCAGCCTGGAGGACTCTGAGGCTGGCCCAGGTGGGGAAGGAGGTGGTGACCTGGAGAGCCTTTCCTAGGAGTGTCAGCAGGTGGCACCCTAAGCCAAGCATGTCCTGGGCGGCTAAGCCAGCAAAGCGGGACGTGGTTCTCCAGGCCACATCCCAGGAAATGACTCACCAGGATGACTTCAACAGTGGGGTGTTCGTCACTAGGTTCAGTGGGGTGAGACCCAGGAGGACCGTATCACCTGTTATATCTGAGGTGAGGGTGCAGCTGGGGGTGCCCTTCTCGACTCATTCATTCATCTGACATTCATCTGACATTCTAATGAGTGCCTGGACCGGAGGGACATGGCAAGCATTTCCACAAAGATACCCCTGTCCTGTTTCCTTCTGAGTTAGGGCAGTGGAGTGGAGGGTGGGGGTGAGGGCTAAAGACTGGTATCTGAACATGGAAAATGGGGGTGTGGATGACACAGTGGAGAGCGCCCCAGCCCAGCTCTACCCACGGTTCTATCTAGTACTCTCCCTCCTTTGACATTGGACACCACTTCACGGCTGTACTATGTCTCTGACATTTATTGCAAACTGTCCTAGAATCTGATAAGCTTTTTCTAAGTACATATCTCTCCACCCAGCTGAATGGTAAAACATGCTAGGTCAGGAATTATGTCTCATCTATCATTATTATCTTACCAACTCCCACCCCAACCACTGCTTTCCTAGCATTCAGCACAGTGACTAGAACATAGGGGTGTTCAATACAGATGAGGTTGGTGATGATGATGATGGTGGTGATGATGGTAAATCCATGGGCCGTCTGTATCGAGGTACTAGGAATGTGACAGAGGCCCTGCCTGGCAAGCCCTGAATGTCACAGATACTAATAGAGATGTCAAAGGTTACTGAGACAGGGAGGTGTGTGGATTGGACTTGAGGGTAATCAGCAGTTCTGCTTCAGAAGTAGCCATGTCTCAGGAAGCAGGTAGCAAAGAGAGGCCTCTCAGTGAGGCCGTCACTCCCCTCATGATCATCCTGTGCCTGTATACTTCAGAGGATGATGAATAAATTACATTTATCGTAACAGTATGAAACCCCCTAGGCAAGAACTTAACCCTTAGCCCCTACTGGTTTGAAATCTCCCAGTGATAGAAGGATGTAAGGCAGTGTTACTCCCTGGGCACAATTATAGGTAATGATATTCATTATTCATTCATTCATGCGTGCCTACATGTATTCATTTGTTGAGCACCTACTATGTGCCAGATACTGTGCTAAGTGCTGAGATACAATAATGAGCTGAAACAGACATGGCCCCTGTCCTCTCTGAATTTAAAATCTTGACAGATGTCAATCAAATTATCACACAGATATAGAATTACTACTATGGTAAGCTACAGAGGAGAGGTATGTGGTGACATGAAAGCTTGTTCTAGGAGAATTTAGCTGGGAAAGGAGCCCCTCTGTCACCCCATATAGGCAGGAAGCCAGCATGGTAACATGTCCGAGCAAAGCTAGATGTGGCTTCTACTGAGATCACCTGACTTCCGTCCTCTCAGAGGCTAATTGACTGACTGTTTTGTACTTGGATTTGGTGGAGGTCATGTCCTGAAGGGCAGCTAGAAACAAAAGCTCTACCACATTAGGGGTTTGATCAAACAGCAAGATGCCCAGTTGCTTGTCCAGGATTCACTGATCATCTAATCTATCCTTTTAAGTGGAAAAAGCTACTGAGAACCTTTTAAGTGGAAAAAGCTACTGAGAACAGGGAGATAAATGTTTTAGTTAGGATGATCAACTTGCCCTGGTTTACCTGGGACTTTCCCAGTTTGGGCATTGAAAGTCTCATGTTCTGGAACTGTTCTGGTTTTGGAACTGAAAGCTCCACATCCCAGGAACCCCCTGAGTCCTGGGCAAACCAGGATGGTCATTTGTCCTAGTTCAAGCCACTGCCCAACTCTGCCTCTCCGTTTCCTCCTCTGTGAGATGAAGAAGTTGGATGAGAACAGGGGCTTCTCAGCCCCAGCTGCTCATTAGAATTACTGAGGAAGCACCTCAAAAATACCAATGCCCAGCTTCTCTTCCAGAGCGTTGGTTGGGGTGAGGGCCAGGTATCAGTGGTGCCGGTGTGAGGCCAGGATGGGGAACCGTTGCTCTGAGAATCTAGAGTCCTTTCTGGTGGTCTGATCCTTATTTGAGGTGAGCGTTATACCTGAACCCATTCATTAATTTATCCCTAAGCTCAAGTGCTGGCCCGTGTGGCCACTGTTGTTCCTGCTGACAGCAGCAGGTTCCTTTCTTTTCCCTCTTCTCCTTCTCCCTTTGCTGCTCTCTTGGTCTTTCTACCTCTGATGCCTGGGTTCCTAACGCTGATTCTACCCAGCTTTGCCCAATAGGCCTGGACCAATCAATGGTCCTCAGATCAATGGTCCAATGATATCCCCTCCTCTGTCCTTCCTCTTTCTTGGCCTTCCCTTTCCCCAGCCTCTCTCAGTTCTCACCAGAGAAGCTGAAAGAGATCTCTAGGTTCAGATGTCACCTCCGCTGGGGCCAGAGCCAGGTCCTGTGCCCCGGGAGTTCTCCTCCTCTCCCTCTTCGCAGTAGAGACCATTTCCAGTGTGTGCCTCCTCCCAGTTGGGTCCTAGGGTTCACCCAGCCCAGGGGCCATGTGGCTGCCTGGAGGCCTTAATTTCATTCCTATTTTGGGGTCAGAGGCTGGTACATAGCTCCCTGCTTCAGACACTAATGTGCTCTGTGGCTACAGAAATAGGCCAACAAATATATGGTCAATTGAGTTTTGGGCAAAGGTGTTAAGGTAATTCAATAGGGAAAAGATAGTCTTTTCAATAAACAGTACTGTAATAATTGGATGTCCAAAATGAAAAAAAATGGACCTTGACCTTTACCTCACATCATACACAAACATTAACTTGAAATAGATTATAGATCTAAATGTAAAAGCTAAAGCTATAAAAATTCTAGAGAATAGGAGAAAAATCCCTTGGGTTAGGAAATGACTTTTGTTTTTAATTTTTTTTTCTTTTTTTTTTATTACTTTTTTTTTTTTGCTTTATAACAAATTTAATCAGTTATACATATACATATGTTCCCATATCCCCTCCCTTTTGCGTCTCCCTCCCACCCTCCCTATCCCACCCCTCCAGGCGGTCACAGAGCACCGAGCTGATCTCCCTGTGCTATGCGGCTGCTTCCCACTAGCTATCTACCTTACGTTTGGTAGTGTATATATGTCCATGCCGCTCTTTCACTTTGTCACAGCTTACCCTTCCCCCTCCCCATATCCTCAAGTCCATTCTCTAGTAGGTCTGTGTCTTTATTCCTGTCTTACCCCTATGTTCTTCATGACATTTTTTTTTCTTAAATTCCATATATATGTGTCAGCATACAGTATTTGTCTTTCTCTTTCTGACTTACTTCACTCTGTATGACAGACTCTAGGTCCATCCACCTCATTACAAATAGCTCAATTTCATTTCTTTTTATGGCTGAGTAATATTCCATTGTATATATATGCCACATCTTCTTTACCCATTCATCCGATGATGGACACTTAGGTTGTTTCCATCTCCGGGCTATTGTAAATAGGGCTGCTATGAACATTATGGTACATGTCTCTTTTTGAATTATGGTTTTCTCAGGGTATATGCCCAGTAGTGGGATTGCTGGGTCATATGGTAGTTCTATTTGTAGTTTTTTGAGGAACCTCCATACCGTTCTCCATAGTGGCTGTACCAATTCACATTCCCACCAGCAGTGCAAGAGTGTTCCCTTTTTTCCACACCCTCTCCAGCATTTATTGTTTCTAGATTTTTTGATGATGGCCATTCTGACTGGTGTGAGATGATATCTCATTGTAGTTTTGATTTGCATTTCTCTAATGAGTAAAGATGTTGAGCAGCCTTTCATGTGTTTGTTGGCAGTCTGTATATCTTCTGTGGAGAAATGTCTATTTAGGTCTTCTACCCATTTTTCGATTGGGTTGTTTTTTTGTTATTGAGCTGCATGAGCTGCTTATAAATTTTGGAGATTAATCCTTTGTCAGTTGCTTCATTTGCAAATATTTTCTCCCATTCTGAGGGTTGTCTTTTGGTCTTGTTTATGGTTTCCTTTGCTGTGCAAAAGCTTTTAAGTTTCATTAGGTCCCATGTGTTTATTTTTGTCTTTATTTCCATTTCTCTAGGAGGTGGGTCCAAAAGGATCTTGCTGTGATTTATGTCATCGAGTGTTCTGCCTATGTTTTCCTCTAAGAGTTTGATAGTGTCTGGCCTTACATTTAGGTCTTTAATCCATTTTGAGCTTATTTTTGTGTATGGTGTTAGGGAGTGATCTAATCTCATACTTTTACATGTCCCTGTCCAGTTTTCCCAGCACCACTTATTGAAGAGACTGTCCTTTCTCCACTGTACATTCCTGCCCCCTTTATCAAAGATAAGATGACCATATGTCCGTGGGTTTATCTCTGGGCTTTCTATCCTGTACCATTGATCTATCTTTCTGTTTTTGTGCCAGTACCATACTGTCTTGATTACTGTAGCTTTGTAGTATAGTCTGAAGTCAGGGAGCCTGATTCCTCCAGCTCCATTTTTCGTTCTCAAGATTGCTTTGGCTATTCGGGGTCTTTTGTGTTTCCATACAAATTGTGAAATTTTTTGTTCTAGTTCTGTGAAAAATGCCAGTGGTAGTTTGATAGGGATTGCATTGAATCTGTAGATTGCTTTGGGTAGTAGAGTCATTTTCACAATGTTGATTCTTCCAATCCAAGAACATGGTACATCTCTCCATCTATTTGTGTCATCTTTAATTTCTTTCATCAGTGTCTTATAATTTTCTGCATACAGGTCTTTTGTCTCCTTAGGTAGGTTTATTCCTAGATATTTTATTCTTTTTGTTGCAATGGTAAATGGGAGTGTTTCCTTGATTCCACTTTCAGATTTTTCATCATTAGTATATAGGAATGCCAGAGATTTCTGTGCATTAATTTTGTATCCTGCAACTTTACCAAATTCATTGATTAGCTCTAGTAGTTTTCTGGTAGCATCTTTAGGATTCTCTATGTATAGTATCATGTCATCTGCAAACAGTGACAGCTTTACTTCTTCTTTTCCGATTTGGATTCCTTTTATTTCTTTTTCTTCTCTGATTGCTGTGGCTAAAACTTCCAAAACTAGGTTGAATAAGAGTGGTGAGAGTGGGCAACCTTGTCTTGTTCCTGATCTTAGTGGAAATGGTTTCAGTTTTTCACCATTGAGGACGATGCTGGCTGTGGGTTTGTCATCTATGGCCTTTATTATGTTGAGGAAAGTTCCCTCTATGCCTGCTTTCTGCAGGGATTTTATCATAAATGGGTGTTGAATTTTGTCGAAAGCTTTCTCTGCATCTATTGAGATGATCATATGGTTTTTCTCCTTCAATTTGTTAATATGGTGTATCACGTTGATTGATTTGCGTATATTGAAGAATCCTTGCATTCCTGGAATAAACCCCACTCGATCATGGTGTATGATCCTTTTAATGTGCTGTTGGATTCTGTTTGCTAGTATTTTGTTGAGGATTTTTGCATCTATGTTCATCAGTGATATTGGCCTGTAGTTTTCTTTCTTTGTGACATCCTTGTCTGGTTTTGGTATCAAGGTGATGGTGGCCTCGTAGAATGAGTTTGGGAGTGTTCCTCCCTCTGCTATATTTTGGAAGAGTTTGAGAAGGATAGGTGTTAGCTCTTCTCTAAATGCTTGATAGAATTCGCCTGTGAAGCCATCTGGTCCTGGGCTTTTGTTTGTTGGAAGATTTTTTATCACAGTTTCAATTTCAGTGCTTGTGATTGGTCTGTTCATATTTTCTATTTCTTCCTGATTCAGTCTTGGCAGGTTGTGCATTTCTAAGAATTTGTCCATTTCTTCCAGGTTGTCCATTTTATTGGCATAGAGTTGCTTATAGTAATCTCTCATGATCGTTTGTATTTCTGCAGTGTCAGTTGTTACTTCTCCTTTTTCATTTCTAATTCTATTGATTTGAGTCTTCTCCCTGTTTTTCTTGATGAGTCTGGCTAATGGTTTATCAATTTTGTTTATCTTCTCAAAGAACCAGCTTTTAGTTTTATTGATCTTTGCTATCGTTTCCTTCTTTTTCATTTATTTCTGATCTGATTTTTATGATTTCTTTCCTTCTGCTAACTTTGGGATGTTTTTGTTCTTCTTTCTCTAATTGCTTTAGGTGCAAGGTTAGGTTGTTTATTCGAGATGTTTCCTGTTTCTTAAGGTGGGATTGTATTGCTATCAACTTCCCTCTTAGAACTGCTTTTGCTGCATCCCATAGGTTTTGGGTCGTCGTGTCTCCATTGTCATTTGTTTCTAGGTATTTTTTAATTTCCTCTTTGATTTCTTCAGTGATCACTTCGTTATTAAGTAGTGTATTGTTTAGCCTCCATGTGTTTGTATTTTTTACAGCTCTTTTCCTGTAATTGATATCTAGTCTCATAGCATTGTGGTCGGAAAAGATACTTGATACAATTTCAATTTTCTTAAATTTACCAAGGCTTGATTTGTGACCCAAGATATGATCTATCCTGGAGAATGTTCCATGAGCACTTGAGAAAAATGTGTATTCCGTTGTTTTTGGATGGAATGTCCTATAAATATCAATTAAGTCCATCTTGTTTAATGTATCATTTAAAGCTTGTGTTTCCTTATTTATTTTCATTTTGGATGATCTGTCCATTGGTGAACGTGGGGTGTTAAAGTCCCCTACTATGATTGTGTTACTGTCGATTTCTCCTTTTATGGCTGTTAGTATTTGCCTTATGTATTGAGGTGCTCCTATGTTGGGTGCATAAATATTTACAATTGTTATATCTTCTTCTTGGATCGATCCCTTGATCATTATGTAGTGTCCTTCTTTGTCTCTTTTAGTAGTCTTTATTTTAAAGTCTATTTTGTCTGATATGAGAATTGCTACTCCAGCTTTCTTTTGGTTTCCATTTGCATGGAATATCTTTTTCCATCCCCTTTCAGTCTGTGTGTGTCTCTAGGTCTGAAGTGGGTCTCTTGTAGACAGCATATATATGGGTCTTGTTTTTGTATCCATTCAGCCAATCTGTGTCTTTTGGTGGCAGCATTTAGTCCATTTACATGTAAGGTAATTATCAATATGTATGTTCCTATTCCCATTTCCTTAATTGTTTTGGGTTCATTATTGTAGGTCTTTTCCTTCTGTTGTGTTTCTTGCCTAGAGAAGTTCCTTTAGCATTTGTTGTAAAGCTGGTTTGGTGGTGCTGAACTCTCTCAGCTTTTGATTGTCTGTAAACGTTTTAATTTCTCCATCAAATCTGAATGAGATCCTTGCTGGGTAGAGTAATTTGGTTGCAGGTTTTTCTCCTTCATCACTTTAATTATGTCCTGCCACTCCCTTCTGGCTTGTAGAGTTTCTGCTGAGAGATCAGCTGTTATCCTGATGGGGATTCCCTTGTGTGTTATTTGTTGTTTTTGCCTTGCTGCTTTTAATATGATTTCTTTGTGTTTAAGTTTTGACAGTTTGATTAATATGTGTCTTGGCGTATTTCTCCTTGGATTTATTCTGTATGGGACTCTCTGTGCCTCCTGGACTTGATTCACTATTTCCTTTCCCATATTAGGGAAGTTTTCAACTATAATCTCTTCAAATATTTTCTCAGTCCCTTTCTTTTTCTCTTCTTCTTCTGGAATCCCTATAATTCGAATGTTGGTGCGTTTAATGTTGTCCCAGAGGTCTCTGAGACTGTCCTCTGTTCTTTTCATTCTTTTTTCTTTATTTTGCTCTGCAGCAGTTATTTCCACTATTTTATCTTCCACCTCACTTATCCGTTCTTCTGCCTCAGTTATTCTGCTATTGATCCCATCTAGAGTATTTTTCATTTCATTTATTGTGTTTTTAATCGATGCTTGATTCATCTTTAGTTCTTCTAGGTCCTTGTTAACTGTTTCTTGCATTTTGTCTATTCTATTTCCAAGATTTTGGATCTTGGAAATAGAATCTTGGATCATCTTTACCATCATTATTCTGAATTCTTTTTCAGGTACACTGCCTATTACCTCTTCATTTGTTAGGTCTGGTGGGTTTTTATCTTGCTCCTTCTCCTGCTGTGTGTTTTTCTGTCTTCTCATTTTGCTTATGTTACTGTGTTTGGGGTCTCCTTTTTGCAGGCTGCAGGTTCGTAGTTCCCGTTGTTTTTGGTGTCTGTCCCCAGTGGCTAAGGTTGGTTTAGTGGGTTGTGTAGGCTTCCTGGTGGAGGGGACTAGTGCCTGTGTTCTGGTGGATGAGGCTGGATCTTGTCTTTCTGGTGGGCAGGTCCACGTCTGGTGGTGTGTTTTGGGGTGTCTGTGGACTTTTTATTATTTTAGGCCACCTCTCTGCTAATGGGTGGCGTTGTGTTCCTGTCTTGCTAGTTGTTTGGCATAAGGTGTCCAGCACTGTACCTTGCTGGTCGTTGAGTGAAGCTGGGTGCTGGTGTTTAGATGGAGATCTCTGGAAGATTTTCGCCATTTGATATTATGTGGAGCTGGGAGGTCTCTTGTGGACCAGTGTCCTGAGGTTGGCTCTCCCACCTCAGAGGCACAGCACTGACTCCTGGCTCCTCAATTTGGGATGATTTGTTGTCTATTCATGTATTCCACAGATGCAGGGTACATCAAGTTGATTGTGGAGCTTTAATCCGCTGCTTCTGAGGCTGCTGGGAGAGGTTTCCCTTTCTCTTCTTTGTTCTCACAGCTCCTGGGTCTCAGCTTTGGATTTGGCCCCGCCTCTGCGTGTAGGTCGCCGGAGGGCGTCTGTTCTTCACTCAGACAGGACAGGGTTAAAGGAGCAGCCTCTTCGGGGACTCTGGCTCACTCAGGCCGGGCGGGAGGGAGGGGCACGGAGTGCGGGGCGAGCCTGCAGCGGCAGAGGTCGGCGTGACGTTGCACCAGCCCGAGGCGCGCCGTGCGTTCTCCCAGGGAAGCCGCCCCTGGATCCCGGGACCCCGGCAGTGGCGGGCTGCACAGGCTCCCGGAAGGGCGGTGTGGACAGTGACCTGCGCTCGCACACAGGCTTCTTGGCGGCGGCAGCGGCAGCCCCAGCGTCCCACGCCCGTCACTGGGCTCCGCGCTTTCAGCCGCGACTCGCGCCCGTCTGTGGAGCTCCTTTAAGCAGCGCTCTTAATCCCCTCTCCTCGCGCACCAGGAAACCAAGAGGGAAGAAAAAGTCTCTTGCCTCTTCGGCAGCTCCAGAGTTTTCCCGGACTCCCTCCCGGCTAGCTGTGGCACATTAGCCCCCTTCAGGCTGAGTTCTTGCCGCCAGCCTCAGTCCTCTCCCTGCGCTGTGACTGAAGCCCGAGCCTCAGCTTCCAGCGCCGCCCGCCCCGGCGGGCGAGCAGACAAGCCTCTCGGGCTGGTGAGTGCCGCTCGGCACCGCTCCTCTGTGCGGGAATCTCTCCGCTTTGCCCTACCCAGGTATGTGGGGAGTTTCTTGCCTTTTGGGAGGTCTGGGGTCTTCTGCCAGCGTTCAGTAGGTGTTCTGTAGGAGCTGTTCCACGTGTAGCTGTATTTCTGGTGTATCCGTGGGGAGGAAGGTGATCTCCGCGTCTTACTCTTCCGCCATCTTACCCGGAAGTCTGTTTTTAATTTAAAAAAAAGTTTTTTTTTTTTTGGCTGCACTGAAGCTAGTGGGATCTTAGTTCCCCAACAAGGGATTGAACCTGGGCCTGGCAGTGAAAGCACGAAGTCCTAACCACTGGTCCACCAGGGAATTCCCCAGGAAATGAATTTTAGATAAGTCATGAGAAACACAAACTATAAAGGAAAAAATTGATATGTTGAATTTCATCAAAAATAAAAACTTCTCTTTAAAAGACACTGTTAAGAAAATAAAAAGACAAACTACAGACTGGAGAAAATATATGAAAACATATATCCAGAGTGTGTAAAACATATTCAGAATATATGGAGAACTCTTATAGCTCAATAATAAAGAGACAAACAATTAGGTAAAAAGGGGAGGGACCGAAACTATTTGAATAAACACTCAGTAAAGAAGGTATGGAAATGGCCGATAAGCACAAGAAAGAATGCTCAACATCATTAGATATCAGAGAAATGCACATTGAAACCACATTAAAATACTACTATACACTCACTAGAATAGCTGAAATTTTAAAAGACTGACAGTAGCAAGTGTGGGTGAGGATGCAGAGCAACTGGAGCTCTCGTATGTTGCTAGTGGGGGTGCAAAAGTGGTACAACCACTTTGGGAAACAGTTTAGTTTTTCTTATAAGGTTAAAACTTACCATATGACCCAGCAATTCCACTCCTAGGTGTTTATACTCAAGAGAAATGAAAACATGTCCATACAAAGATGTACATGAATACTGATAGAAGCTTCATTCATGATCGCCCCAAACTGGGAATAATCCAAATGTCAATCAACTAGTAAAGGGACAAATTGTGGCATATACATATAATGGAATACCACTAGCAAGAAAAAAAGAACAGACAATTCCTATTTGCCAATATAGATTAATCTCAAAAACATTATGCTGACTGAAGGAAGCCACACACCAAGGAGTGCATAGTTATGATTACATTTATATGACATTCTAAAAAGGCACAAAAAATGAATCTGTGGTTGTTGGGGACAGGGAGTGTGGACAGAGGATTGACTGAGAAAAGGTATAAGAGAAACTTGGGGAGATGGAAATATTGTATATTTTGAGCACAGTAGTAGCTATGCAACTGTAGTATTTTTCAAAGCTCATCAAACTTCATACTTTAGAAAGGTGAAGTTTATTGTACATAAATTACACTTCACAAAATCTGATAAAAAAAAAATCAGATCATGCCTCTACACTCCCCCCCCCACTTCCACCACTTACTTGAAAGAACACAATGGCTTTTCATTGTTCTTGGAATAAAATTTAGATCCCTGCCTGTGGCCTACGGGACCCTAGGACCACTCTTTTCCTTGCTCATTCTGCTCCCACGATGCTGCTCTCTTTTCCTCTGAGCTCTTCCTTCTACCTAGAGCCCTGCCTGGTTGACTCTTTTTCATTATCCAGGACCTTCCCTGACTGTACCATCCAAAGCAACTCCCTCATTCTGCTCCGTTTCATCAGTTTTCTTTCCACTGCTATGTGAAATGATTGTGCTTATTTACTTTTTCTTGCCTACAGCTTGTCTTCCTTTTTAGAATTCGAGCTCCATGAGGACAGAACCTCATCTGTTTTCTTCACTAGAATTTATTCAGATTTTTTTTCACCAGATTTGTCCAGAATCCCTAGCACCCAGCCCAGGCCTGGCACATAGGAAACTCTCAAAATTATTTGTGAAAAAGTTCCTTAAAATGTTAAACAGAGTTAACATATGATTCACCAGTTCCAATTTTAGGTATATACCCAAGAGAACTGTAAACATATATCCACACAAAAACTTGTATATAAATGTTTGTTAGCAGCATTATTCATAATAGCCAAAATGTAGAAATAACCCAAATGCCCATCAACTGATGAATGGATAAATTAAATATGAGCTAACCATGCAATGGAATATTATTCCACAATAAAAAGGAATGAAGTATTGATACAAGTTATAACATGAATGAACCTTGAAAATATTATGATGAATGAAAGAAGCCAGTCACAGAAGATCACATGCTGTATGATTCCATTTATATGAAATGTCCAGAATAGACAAATCTATTGAGACAGAAAGTAGATCAGTGGTTGCCTATGGGGCTGGGGGAGGTAAGCTCCCCAGCTTACCTCCCCTGACCCCATAGCAGTCACTAATGGAGAGTGACTGCTAATGGGTGGGGTGTATCTTTTTGGGGTGATGAGTGTTCTAAAATTCATTGTGGTGATGGTTGCATAACTCTGTACCCTGTAAGTGGGCAAATTATATGGGATGTGAATTCTATCTCAATAAAGTTGTTAATTTTTTTTTTTTGTGGGACGAATTAATGAATCTTCTCCTTCTGACCACTTCCTGGCTTTTAGGGGAGACAATCAGGTAGCACATGCCCCGTGAGCTGGTCTATTCTGCTCTATTCTGGACATGCACAGTTGATGCAGGCATTCCATCTGTACACACGCCCTGCCTACCTCTGGGATTCCATCCCCATGGAGCCCCCCTGGATGCCATGAGAGACCTAATGGGAAAGGTGTCCTGGAGGGCCACACAGGGTCCAGGCCCAGGTGGGACTGCTGGAATTTTCTCTCCAGCTCTCTGAAGCTAGAGCAAAGCATTCTCTTAGTCACTGGCTCTGTCACCCTGCCTGGGGTAATTACCCCTGGTTAGCCCCTCTGTGTGTGTCATCCACACATGTGAATGATTATACTGAAGTTTTGCCTGATGATTTGGGCCACATTGCATCACACCAGCCTTGGCCTAGTGAAGACTGGGAGAACTGGCTCTTCCAGGTGCTCAGGGTGAGTGGAAAGCCAGGGCACCCAGCACTGACAAGAAAAGGGGACAGTGGCGACACAGGAGGGCTCTCTGGTCTTCCTCACTCCTCACCCCAAAACTGGAAGCCAGAGCAGGTGGGGCCGTGGTGGTTCCAGCTGGAGCTGAGGATGGCTGGCTGGTTGGCCTTGGATTTAGCCTTGAAGCATTGAACTTGGTATAGGAGGGTCTGTGGTTTGGTGTTGAACCAAAGAAGCCTTGGGCAGCCTTCAGACTCTGAGGTCTGGGCACAGGCCTGGGTGGAAAGGCCAAAGGCAGGAAGTGGGTCTTTAGAATCCTGGCCTCTCAAAGCTCTGCCATAAGATTGCCCTGCAATCAGAAATTTAAAAGAATGATTCAGAAAAGAGGATCCCTGAGGTTCTTCCAGGCTGGACCTTCTGTGAGTCTGATTGTGAACATCCACTGAGCACTTGGTCTGTGCCATGGCTGTACACGCACCAGCTCTGTTCACCCTCACATAACCCCATAAGGTGCAGCCTATTCACAGTAATTTTTCTTCACGATGGGGAGATCAGTGGAAGCAATTTAGTTATTAAGCAACTCCTGATAGGCACATAGTACAGACTCAATAAAGACTTGATGACTGACTAACTGGTTGCTTAGATTTGTGCTAGACATTGTGAGGAGATGCAAAAGAATTATATCAGTCAATTAGTGAATACTTATTGAGTGTGTATTATGGGCAAATTATTGTCCAATCTTGGAAGGGGAACCAGACTTCTTTGGGTTTTTAAATGTTGGCAATTAATTCAGGTAAAAGTAATCCTGTCCAAATTCAATAAAATATATTGTGGGGCTTCCCTGGTGGCGCAGTGGTTGAGAATCTGCCTGCTAATGCAGGGGACACGGGTTCGAGCCCTGGTCTGGGAAGATCCCACATGCCGCGGAGCAACTAAGCCCGTGAGCCACAACTACTGAGCCTGCGCGTCTGGAGCCTGTGCTCCGCAACAAGAGAGGCCGCGATAGTGAGAGGCCCGCACACCGTGATGAAGAGTGGCCCCCGCTTGCCACAACTAGAGAAGGCCCTCGCACAGAAACAAAAACCCAACACAGCCATAAATAAATAAATAAATAAAATTAAAAAAAAATATTGTGAAATAAGAAGAAATATATGTATTGGTCTCTGTTCCCCACAGTTCCTGTCACAGGGCCCCTGAAACCCTTGTAAATAGGATGCTAGGAGAATCTTTGGTTTTAATATTTAGTCTTTGATCCTGGTTCTTGACACAGGGTTCCTAAAACTCTTTTAATTTCCTGGGTGATAGGAATGTCTTTTGTTCTAATGAGGCAGCTCTGGGTGGGCTCTTGAACGGCTCTTGGTTGGGGGCTGGTCACCAGAAAGACCAAGCCATGATGAGAAGCTTGGAATTTTCAGCCTCACAGCCCCCATGCCCTAATGAGGGCAGAGGGGCTGGAAATGGGGTTGATAATTGATCATGGCTACATGAGGAAGCCTCCATAAAATCCCAATAGTGTGGGCCTCAAGGAGCCTCCAGGTTGGTGAACACATCCATATACTGGGAGGGGTAGGACTCTACAGAGGCAGAAGCTCCTACCCTCCCAGACCTCACCTATGTATCTCTTCATCTGGCTGTTCAGCTGTGTCCTTTATCATATCTTTTAATAAAGTGGTAAGTGTAAGTGCCTCCCCGAGTTCTGCGAGCTGTTCTAGCAAATAATTGAATCCAAAGGGGTGGAGGTCATGAGAACCTCCAATTTGTAGTTAAGTTGGACAAAAGTGGTAGGTAAGCTGGGCCCCTACTACTTGCAGTGGCATCTGAAGTTGGGAGGCAGTCTCGTGGGATGTGACAGAATTGAGGTAAATTGGAGGACATTCATCTGGTGTCACAGAATTGCTTGATGTGGGGAAAAAAAAACCCACCGTCTGGTGTCAGGGTATTGTGGGTAAGGTAGTAATGGAGAAATACAGGAGGAACACTGAGTTTTTCCCATCACACACATCTTAATCCAACTAGAGAGAAGCTAGTTTTCAATGTTTGTTTTAGATTTTCTAAATATGGTAAAAGTTCCAATATCCAAGACTATTGAAAAAATTGTGATTAAGAGGAAAGTTGTATGGTAACATACATTACCATTTTATTGAGTGTTATCTCATTTAATCTTTAATGGGGTATTGTAACCCATCAGATAGGTATTATTTTCTCTTTTGCAGATGGAGAAACTGAGATTCAGTTAGTAAACTTGTAACTAATGTGACCAAAATTTCACCCTAGGGTGTTTTTTTTTTAAAACCATAGTCTAGTTTACATTCTTAACCATTATGTTATATTGCCATATAGATAAGCAGCTAGCCTAGAATGGAAAACCAACCATAGAGAAAATTGGAAACTTCTCTATACAAAGAATTAAGTAACACCCTCTAAGAATCTTGGAGTGGACAGACCTTATTTAAATCTTCATGAATTCTCTGGAAGACAGAATGACCATTCATATTTCTATGTCTGAAGTCGACGTTGAGTTGGGAGACTGTATAGAGAGGCATAGAGTAGCATTACAAGCAGTTTCAGA
The DNA here is from genome assembly GCF_949752795.1 of Hyperoodon ampullatus. Classification (NCBI taxonomy): domain Eukaryota; kingdom Metazoa; phylum Chordata; class Mammalia; order Artiodactyla; family Ziphiidae; genus Hyperoodon; species Hyperoodon ampullatus. The sequence continues at coordinate 96,151,103 of NC_136920.1, forward strand.
AGTCCAACAGAGCTGTTTTCAAACCCATTTCCAGCACTTACTAGCTTTGTGGTCTTGGGCAAATTACTTATCCTTTTTGAGCCTTGATTGCTTCTTCGTTTGTAAAATGGGTATAAAACATCTATTTATAAGTTTGATGTGGCAATTAACTAAGACACTGTCCACAAAGAGGGTGCAATATGCATTAGCTATTCTTTTTCTGGTAGCAAAGTCCCAGGGTGAGGAGGGTGAGGATGGAGGAGAGTGAGGCTCTCACTGAAGGATAAGCTTCATAAGGACAGGCGTGATGCTGGGCTGCCCCTGCTATGTTTTAGTGGCCTGAGCAGTACCTGGTATACGATAGGTGCACAGCAAATAATTGTTTACAGATGTATAAAAATTAAGCAAGATTTCAGGGGCTGAGTGAGTGGGCTTTGATTTGGTAAGTGAAAGGGAACATATCTCAGCAAAATGATCCATGCACTAGCTTTAAGGTCGTGGGCCCTGAGCCTTCTGTCTTGACTCAAGAAAGGGATCTAAAAGGTGCTACAAACACTTTTGGGTACAGCCTACCAGTGGGTGGTCCAAAGGGTAGTCTCAGCCCAAAAGGCCGATGGAATCTGGATGTTTTCAGGGAAACATCAGCTGGAAACCTTGTCCTGCTCTGTGTAACAGCCTCCATTCAGTGCTTCCATGATTAAGGGTCTCCATCAGAAACTGCTAGAAACTTCAGGACCCCTCAGTGTGGGAAAACTAAAGCTGAAAAAATAAACCCAATATAAACTTATAAAACTTGGAAGGCTGAACTGAATTCTGATGTGTTACAAAAGGGGACAACTTAGCGGTCAAAAGCATTGAGTGAAGACATACTGTAGGGAGATCTGTTTACACAGAGTTTTAAGCTGATAGTAATAACGTCCTATATCCTTAGAGTACGTCAGCGTTTCCCAGGAGGCATCTCACAATGTCATTTGATCCCCAAGGGACAGGCAGAGCAGATCTTACCTTTGCTGGATCACAGTTGAGAGAACTAAAGTGAAGTGACTTGGCCAAGTTTCCACTTCTGGGAAGGAGCCAAGCCAGGGCTGGACCTGGGTCAATGTGCATTGTCCCTAAGCAGTGCTCTAGGTTGGATATAAAGATAGTTTCAAGGGAAGCGTTTGTCTTCATGAATTTTATGTTGATCATAATTATTAAGGGCCCCCGTTTGGGGTGTACCATTAATGTGAAATGCACAGACTTGGAGATATTTTGGCTGCAGCTGGGCCCAGCCAAGCCACCAGCCTTGGGACCTGGAGCCTCTCTGGGCTTTCCTGAGATCACCTGTCCTGTCTGCTTTGGAGGGCTGTCCTAAGGGCTAGAGGAGATAAAGAGAAAGTGCTTTACAAATGTGATTATTCAACGTCTTAATATCCATGTGCATAGAGAAAAAATAATCATATTCCTTTAGATTAGTTTCTTCTAAACTGAGAAGTCTTTTGAGAGCCAAAAAAGCAGAAAGGCTCATGTTCTCCTTCCAAATTCTGAATAACCTATTGGAGAAATGGAATAATGTAGTTGCATGCTCAGACTCATAGACATAGGAAACAAACTTATGGTTACCAAAGGGGAAAGGAAGGGAAGGGATAAATTAGGAGTTTGGGATTAGCAGATACAAACTACTATATATAATAGAGAAGCAACAAGGACCTACTGTATAGCACAGGGAACTATATTCAATATCTTCTTATAAACTATAATGGAAAAGAATCTGAAAAACTATATATATATATATATAACTTAATCACTTTGCTGTACACCAGAAACTAACACAGCATTGTAAATCAACTATACTACCAAAAAAAAATCTGAAGTTTCTCATGTTATCTAGATTTAAAGTCTGTATAACTTTGTATCTTTTAAAAAATAATTCATATTCAAAAAGCCAAAAGCTCAAAATGCATAACATTTCCCTTTCACTGGGCAAACAATATAAATGTCTATCTTTTGGTGACAGTTGGCAAAACACAGAATGATTAATCTGGGGACCTGCAGGGGTTCACCTTCAGTGACTTCACACTTATCATCTGCTCTGATAAAAACACATCTGCAGCAGCTGAAAAAATGAAGCTAGGGAAAGAATTACATCCAAAGGAAGTGTTCCTTTTAAAATACTCTGAACTGTAAGGAATATAGATGAAGGTTCTAACAATAATGTACATATTTAACATTCTATAGTGTTTATTATCAAAACAGTATATTGATAGTTTGGAAAATTTAAAAATATGATGATCCATTATACCCGTCTATTACAACAGACACTGTCATAGTAAGAACATAGATCCACGTGGAAGCAGAGAATGTGGATTTGAGCATTAGCTCCATCCTTCATAAGCTGTTGACAGGGGAAAGTGTATTTATTTGACTCTTTGCTCCCTGTTGCAAAATGCAATTGTGTTCTGAGGACAAAGCGAAATAATATTCATGCAAGTGCTTTGCAAATGTGAGTTATTTCCTGGCGTTCTTTTTATATTTAACCATGAAAAAATATATAGTTTCTCCTCATAATTCTTATTTACTGCACATTGCACCTGTTTCTGCTTTTTCTCTGAGTTGTGACCACTCTTCTGTTCTGTCTTCCTGGGCAACCTTTGGCAGCATTTTCTTCTTTCTCAAACTGTAATTCTATTTCTTTCTGTCAGATTCTCTGTTCCTCAGCTCTTGTGCAAGGATCTCCAGACTGCCTGGTCACCTTCATTGACTCTCTTCTCTTGTGCCCAGTCTCTCTACTTAGAGATTAGGTTCTCCAGAGCTGAAAGGGACCTCACTTTTTAGAGATGAGGAAGCTGAGCCCTGGTGCCCCTGAGAAGTTGCTCAGCAATAACAGAGAAGCAATAAAAGCCCAGTCTCGAGTCTTAGCCCAGGGCTTTCTCCACCAAACTGCCAGCAAAGGACCATTTTCTCTGGGCTTTGAATTCAAAGCATACGTCTTAGCCCTCTCCATACCTGCTCAAAGCACTACCTGATGTTCAATGAAATTTTGAAATTATATCATATCACAATGGCTACTACGTATTGGTGGGTACTATGTATCAGACCTTGTGCCAAATGTTTTATACAAATGATTTCAGTGAATGGACATAAATACTCTATTTGAGAGGAACCATTATTCCCATTTAAGGAAACTGAGATGCTGATATGGGGAGTAACTTGCCCAAGGACACAGAGGTAGTATCTGAAGAGCTCTGATTCCATGACAGATCTCAAAGTCTGTTGTACAAACCATTCAACACTTCCTGCTCTGAACGTTCCTTTGAGGACTCTCACACTCTCCTTGGCAGCCCCAGGGTGCCAGGCTGTCTTACTGCCTGTCTCTCACACCTTCTGGAATCCCACCTCCTCCTCCAGACAGTCTTCTCAGATGGATCAGAGGGGAGTAGAGATGCTCCTGTCTGAATGTGGGAGTCTCGTGGTCACAGCAGTGTCTCATTTGTCCTCACTCTGTGAGTATTTGAATGTGGCTGTGTGCAGGTGACCCATGTTTGCCTCTGCAGGGCTTAATCCCCACCTGCCTTTCAGCACCACTGGTCTGTGGGCAGCTGCTTCAGTCCTGTGGAAAAATTAGCAGCAGCCCAGTTGGTGGTTCTGGTGAACCACTGGTTGGTTTTATCTCAAGGAGGAGCCTATAAATATTGCTGTGGGGACAGGGGCTCTGGGACCACACTTCAGCAGGGCCATAGTGCCCGTGGGCCTGCTTTTGGAGAAATCCATGGAGGGAAGAGGACTTGACATCACCTCACACCAGGAGCAAGTGAAGGAACTGGGTGTGTTCAGGTGGGCAGAGTGCCAACTCAGAGAGTCACCAAACTGTTCCCTCAAGTGTGAGAGGGGCTGTCATGCTGAAGTGGGGTTTGACTTCTGCAGGGAGGGGAACTGGGAATACAGAAAAACGGGTGTGGGCGAATCACGAGGAAGAGCAGCTGCATCAAATGCTTCTTTGGAAACAGTCAGAACTGTCTCCAGATGGTGGTATTTTCCACTCCAATCTGGGCACAGCTGGATGACTTCCAGGTAGAAGGGTCACAGATGGTCCACCCGAGAGGACTCGGCTGCCCTGGCCCGGGACACCCTGGAGGGCGGGGCCAGCCCTCCTCACGGCCCATGGCCCACTGTTTAAGGGGCTGGGGGCCAGAGTGTGCCAGAGGGAGTCTGGGGTTCTGCCAGAGGCTTTCTACGTAGTTTATCCCATCTAATCACGGATTTAGGGTGATGCAACCAGAACTATGGCGGTTACGAGGAGAAGAACAGGGCTTGGTCCCTCTCTGCCTCCTGTTGGTCCTGAACAAGACAAACGGGGCAGCAAATTCCATGATTAAGGGGAACGCTGACTCCTGGGTTGAGGGTTCTAGACGCTCTGAGGCCCTGACCTGCTGGGGGGGTCATCAGGTGGTCCTTTGGCCAAGCTCAGGCTTTCTGCCCACCTTTCTTTTCTGGGTGTGGCTGGCCTTCCTCCCTACCCTGTCCCTATTACTCAGCCAAGAGGCCCCATATCTGCTGGATGTGGGGAGCCTCAGAGTTGCCCCACCAGCAGAGTCCCCTGCCAACCTTCCTTAGGCTGGCTGAGGGGCTCTGTTTAGGCTCATGAGCTGTTTCCTCTGGGCTTGAAAAAAAAAAATACTGCCACCCTATACAGCCTCCCCTTATAATATCCGGGAGCACCCTTAACCAAGCACGTGGTGTGGGTCCCGGCCAGTAGCCTTGCTGGTCTGGGCTCAGGGAGGAGTGCTGGGGTGGGGAGAGCAGGGGCTGGGGGAAGAGTCCAGGCTCTGGGGTGGGGCAGGTGTCCTGGCCCAGGGGGTCTCTCCTGGTGACTTATTCCCTTGAGGGTGGGCTTGTTGTCTCCTCTCTGCCTTGTGGTCTGTGTGTCCCAGCTTCCCTTAGACCTGGAGGGAAGTCCTCTGTTGAGCTCTGAGTGATGGAGAAGCTCAGAAGTGGGCTACACAGGAGGGATGGTACTCAGAGCTTTCACGGAGGAAATGGGAGGAAATTCACAAGTAGGGCTGATGAAGCAGGACTCACGAACCAGGACTGTTGACAACCAGGTGGGACTAGAATGGCCAAGAGCCCTGTTTCCTGGTCTGTAGCCCCAGGGAGGAGCTTGCAAGGTGCTGGGTAGTGGCAGCTGGAGCGGCCATGAAAGCAGAGCGCTAGGAGTTTAGTCTCAAAATAGTAGTGAGATTTCTGTCACTCCTCACTCTCTTGGGGCTGCCTTGAGGCATGTACTTGTTTGCATGGATGAAATATTTTCTGTAAAACTCCCTCCACCCTAAATGGAAATGATCCAGAGGCGGGGAAGGACCAGGCTACTAAAAGCCTGGAGTCCCCACTGAAGGGGAGGTAAAAGGCAGAGCAGGTGAACACCCGGGCCCAGTGCACTGCTCCCCTCTGGGTGGAAAGTCGTCGTGATCAGGTCTCTGGAGGGAGGAGGGCGGGGAGGCAAAGGAACAGGGGTAGTCAGAGGGATGCAGGGGTGGCACGGACGGGGTCTCCTTCCTTCCAAGGAGACAGGAAGAGGCAGAGCAAGGCTGGAGCTGGGTGCAGAAGCCGGGGTAGGTGGTTACTAAGGCCAGCTCTGTTGGGGGAAGAGTCCAGGCCTTGTGCCAACCCAGGACCTTCCCCTCTGGAAACAGGAAAACTACCAGCAAAGAATTTCATGCCTCAGTGTCCCCTGGCCCTGCCTCCGAGCCCCAGTGCGGGATATTGCATGTTCCCCCCACCCCCCGGGGCAGGGTCCCCACCCTTCTGTTCTTTGCCACCTTCACATCCAACGGCTACAGCGGGGCCTGGTGCTGAGCTGTCAATGTTGATTGAACTGAACGGACGGCTTATGGGCATTTCCACGTGGGTCAGCTGGTTTGGTCAGCAAGGACCCTGGGATGACTTGTGTCTCTGATGGACCCAAGGAACAGAGCAAGAAATACAACCCACGTCTCTTTAGAGCCTCCCCAGTGCCGGACGCATTCTCTGGGTGGCTGTGTCATCACAGTCTTCCAGAGGGTGAATCTAAAGACCTCCAAGTTCACATCGCTGGCGTTTACCTCCGAGGTGGGGTTTCCACCCACCCCACCCCCCGCCATGGGCCCAGAACCCCAATCCTGAGCTCTTACCAGAGGACGGGGGTACCTTCAGGGAATGAAGCTAAGGGTGACCCTGGGAGGCCAGTGGTCTGCCTGGGAGACAGAGTAGTGTTCCTCAGGTCTGGTCTATGGAAGGAAAGGCCCAATGCCAGGCTCCAGCCTCAGAGTCCCCGGTGGCCTGAGCGGGGGTGGGTGCCTCCCTAGGAAAGAGGGGAGAGGAGGTGCTGAGGACACAAGTCGGCGTCTCCTCGGGGCTGGATGACCACGTGGGAGGGGTCGCTCTGCCCTGGAAGGCTGGTGGAGGGAGGAGGGAGGGTATGGGGCCTGAAGCTGAGTTCTCTTGGAGAGCCAGGGCAGTGACACCCCAAATAACCCAAGACTGGAGAACCCTAGGGTCTCTGCCTGGGCCCACCACCCTTCTGCCTCTGGATTCGATTTCCTTCAAGACACCTTTGGAGCCGACAGTTTCCACTCTGAGCTAGAAATTCCTGTTTTCTTGTATGTAAATGGAGAGAATAGTAGTCACTTCCCTTGTGTCTGCTTAAATCTCACGTCAGTGATCCCCTCCCTGACCTTCCTGTTTCAAGTTGTAACTCTGCCAGCCCAGCCCTCTTGATCCCCTTCCCTGCTTTGTTTTGCTCTGTGGCACTTGCCACTTTCTGCTACACTGTATCATCCATCTATCATCACCGTTGTTGTCTATCTGTTTTTAAAATTCATTTTGTTTGCCCCTACCCACCCGAATGCTAGTGCCATAGGGCCGGGGTCTCTGCTGAGTTTGTTCACTGTGTCCCTAGTACTTAGAACAGTGCCAGGAACATAAGAAGCACTCAGTAAATACTGGTTGAATGGATGAGTGAAGGATGGATGCATAGGATTGTTGTAGGAATTAAATGCATTGCTGTATGTAAAGCATTTCATAGGACACCCAGCACCTTATTATTATTGCTGCTGCTGCTGTTTGTTAGATGTGACTTGTGAAGTTTCCTCAGCTACTTGGCTCTCTGTTTCTCCATCTGTAAAATGAAGAGATTGAATCACTAGATGAACTCTGAGCTTCTTTCCATCTCTAAGGGTCTGCAGTTCTATGATCTCTGTGCCCCCAAATACTCAGAGGCTGGAAGGTTCTTCCCAAAGCTTACATTCTGCTGTTCTCAGCAGTTCTGCTGGGCGTGGAGGTGCTAACTCTCCCTTCACAGCAGCGCTTCCTCTGTTTCTTTAGACTATTTCATTCGACAGGCTGGGGCAGAGGTAGGCGATCATGAGTCAGCACAGTATTTCTTGGAATGGTTTCCGTTCCAATATATGTATGTTTTATTTTCATGGTTTTGATGTGTTGTTTCATAACATTTTATTATTTTCAATAGAGGCAATTCATTATGTGCATAATTAGAAGCCATTTGATTTTAATTTCCTTGTTGAGAGTTGTTGTGGAAATAAGCAAAGTTCAGGAAAAAAATTCTTTTTGCCAGACCACGTGCCCTGACTTGGGATTTGGGCATGTGGTCCTTGGAGACGAAGTTTCACTCTCTCCTGCCCTGGGTAGGCGCTGGTCCCTGATCTTGGATGATCCTTATGGGGACAGGGTCATACCTCAGAGAGCTCAGAAGCACCTGTTTTAGGGGCCCAGGTTGGCATGGCTAAGATTGTCCTCCCAAGGCCCGGGCCATTTCTCCCCAGAATCCCCCTCTGAAAAAGGTGGTCTGGAACCTCGGGTTTCCCCACAGCTGACTCTGTGGGGACAGCTTTGGGAATAAAGGTAGCTTTATCTTCCCAGTATTTGGTATTTGCTGAGTAACTGGGATGGCCTTGGAGGAGGGGCGAGGGACAGGTCTGGCTAGTTCTGCCCTGTTGTTCATACACAGGATTACCTCACATGTCCCAACTGGCTTCCCCGCCCATCTGGTGAGGGCTGACCCTCAGCCCTCCAGCCTCCTTTTCCTTACCTGCCTGGGAAGCCAAACATGGATCTTCCCGTCAACATCAGCTGAGCCTGGAGGCTTCACCCCTCCGGAGACCATGGAAAGAGACAGCCACCTGGTGAGAGTGCATCTGCAGAGCTTGGGCCAGAACCTCCTGGCACTGAGGAAACAGGGATGGGGCTGGAAGCCAGGTGGGGCAGCGGCAGTGTGCCTCGGTTTCAGGGGAAACTGAATGTGCCTTTTCTAGTTTGAAGCTGCTGGGGATCAAGATCACGCAGCCTCCTTTTATCATGGTTCCTAAAAGGGGCCCCATGGGAGGAGAAGCTGATGGGATTTGGGGTCTGGTCAGGAAGCACCCCCAGGGCTGTGTGGCTGAATCCTGGGCTCCCGCTCTGTGGCCCCTGAGTACCCCAGCCAGGACGTATGTGCTGTTGGGACAACTTTGCTGGTTTGAGAATCATGGAAGCTTAGCATTCTAACTGGGCTTCAAGGTTATCTTTGGGTAACCCTCTCACTAGACTCATAAACCATCTTGGAAAAGGTGGCATTGAAGATCTTCAAGGGGATTTTAAACTTCTCTTGGTCGTTATTTTCAGGCTTAATAGTCTTCATGCTTGGAAAGTGCTTCCTTATGTCTAACCATGATTCCTTGTGCTACAACTAAGATTACTTTCCTCTTCTGTTTTTTGGTAGAGAGCAGCTAAGTGTCCTCTGTGGAAAAGCCAGTCATTTACATGTGAAGGTTTCCAAAGGTTTTTTGTTTGTTTGTTTGTTTGTTTGTTTTGCGGTACATGGGCCTCTCACTTTTGTGGCCTCTCCTGTTGCGGAGCGCAGGCTCCGGATGCGCAGGCTCAGCGGTCATGGCTTACAGGCCCGGCCGCTCTGCGGTGTGTGGGATCTTCCCAGACCGGGGCACGAACCCGTGTCCCCTGCATCAGCAGGCGGACTCTCAACCACTGCGCCACCAGGGAAGCCCTCCAAAGGTTTTGTTCAACTATTCCTCAGCTTTCTTTTCTTGAGGGACATTCCTCTGTGCTCTTACTTCTCCTTTGGTCTTATTTTCTGCTCACCTCCACCTTTTGTACTCTAGTGATGTGGTAGAATCTGGGACTCTGGGAAGGATGGGCCAACTCTGGAACTGAGGATCAGCTTAGCCTATGTTCTGGCTGATAGTTGGCTCATGGTCCATTTTGAACCCCAGATGTATTTCTGAAAACTCTACCATCATCTCTCCCACCATTCTTCCAGCCCCTTCTTGATTTTTCTGTCCCAGGCTTTTTCTCCTGCCCTCTGATCTGGTCTCCTTGGCCCATGTCTCTGCCTCACCAAGGTCATTTGACCCTAGGCCTCTGGGGCTCATTGGAACCTCTGGTGAGCAGTAAGGGGGATGCAGAAGGCAGAATGGAGTTTCGTTTGAGGCATGGGGAAGGTGAACCCATGGTCACAGCCATGGGTCATGTTCCTTGGTAACTTGCTGGGAGCCTAAACTTGATGGTCCCTAGACACAAGGGGTGAGAAGCACTGAGCTATGTGAAGGGTGGTAGGGCCAGTCCCTGGGGCAGGGTGATGGGGGGGCACCTGCTAGGAAACTCATCTCTCCAGAGTCAGGGACCAGCATGGAAGGTCACTGGAGGGGCACAGGGTAGAGTACAGGCTTTTCATTATTGATAGAATAAATGTCACATGGTATGGCAGGTCCCACGTTCACTCTGGGAGACTTACCTTGGAATGAAAGAACTGAACCATGACTTCCTTATTTAAGGTTCTTAGATTTGACCCCTTATTTAAGGTGGAACCTCCAAGATAGTGAGCCGGAGGTGGGGACAGAGAGAGCTTCCTGAAGATCTTAAGCTGATCTGCAACAGATTTCTTAACACTAATTAAATTGAATAAGAGGAGACTGGGAGTAACTGGTCGTCTAAGGCTGTACCCTTTTCCCTGAGGACTTCATTGCAGAAGCATGCATTGTGATTTTTGACTATCAGCTCAATAAAGTAGTGAGAAAGATGGTGGCCAATGGACTTAAGCCTGATGAAGCTCCTGTGTGAGCTGGTTGGGACTTCAGGGGGATCTTAGAAAGAAGGTGGAGAAGGCTCACAGCTTCTTTGCGTTCAAGAGAGAAGCTGCAGGACGTGGTGGACAGAACACTGACCAAGTTCCAGGTCAGCAGTGACTTTGGACCAATCACTTAACCTTTCTGCACCTTAGTTTCCTCATCTGTGAAATGGAATAAAAATAGTATCTACTTCAAGTGGTCTTAGAATAGTGTCTTTCACATAATAAGTCTATTTTATAAGAACATCTGGTATAAAGAGATAGATAGATAGATAGATAGGCATGTATTCATAGAGTTAAGGTTTATTGTCATCATCATCATCATCATCATTATCTAGGGTCTAGTCCTAGCTCCTCTAAATTTGGACAAATATCTTCTGCTCTTGGTGCCTCAGTTTCCCCACCTACAAAAGGAGAGGGTTGGACAAATTGCCCCCTGAGGCCCCTTTCTGGTTCCATGACAGTCTCTGGAATCATGTAGAGTGGGATTACAGGTGTGCCACACTGGATATGCACATTTGTTCCTGAAGAATAGTGCATACTTTGTGTTTTTCAAAAGGCGTCACATGCTCAGTGCTTAAAGAAGTGCCATGTTTATTAAAGAAAGACTGAAGTTGACCCACTGATAAAGCAACAATCCTCTGTAGAGTGGATTTTCTTCTACTGGGTCTTCTTTTTTTAAAATTAATTAATTAATTCATTAATTTATGGCTGCTTTGGGTCTTCATTGCTGCACACGGGCTTTCTCTAGTTGCATCAAGCCGGGGCTACTCTTTGTTGCGGTGCATGGGCTTCTCATTGTGGTGGGTTCTCTTGTTGCAGAGCACGGGCTCTAGGCATGCGGGCTTCAGTAGTTGTGGCACGTGGGCTCAGTAGTTGTGGCACACGGGCTTAGCTGCTCTGCGGCATGTGGGATCTTCCCGGACCAGGGCTCAAACCTGAGTTCCCTGCATTGGCAGGTGGATTCTCAACCACTGCGCCACCAGGGAAGCCCTGGGTCTTCTTAAAGTGGAGCAGGTTTTCAGTCAGCCCAAGACCACAGATGCTGTGCACTTGAGAATGGCTGGAGGCCCCAGGGCTGGTCTAGGATGAGGCACCGTCTTTAGAGGGGGCTGGGCAGGTTCCCAAGACAGTAGACCAGTAGGCTCAGGTCGCTCTGCTACCCCCTAGACCCCAAAGTGCAGACACCGCCAGGACTCCTGGCACCTGCCCTTTGTCCCTGCAGGTGTGCAACCCTCACCTGAAACCTCTGTGTTCCATGTTGGCACTGGTGCCAAGCAGCCTTACGCTGGGCCCATCCCACCCTGCCTCCCCCTGTGTTGTCCCTGTGACCTGGCAAATGTAAGCATGAAATGAGTGGGAGTGTGTGTACGGGGCTCTAGACTGGGTGCTGGGTGGGAAGGCTGACTGATGTAACAGTAGCCACTTGGCTTAAGTGTCCTGCTTTGGCAAAACAGCTTCCTCTTGGTATGCCAGCAATGGGGGTGGATGGTGTCCAGCCAGGCAGGGAGGGATGCCACACAGGGAACCCAGGGCTTTGTCAGCCAAGTGGAGGCCTTGGCGATGCCAGGCGGCATCTGGCTCCTGTGATAGGGACGCGATACCCAGGACTGTCATTATGTAGGGGGCCCCCATTATGTAGCAGCCCTGTTACCACCCCAGCCTTGGTAGAGAGGGGGCATGGGGAGAAACTGAGGCACCAAGGTCCTGGGCAACCAAATGTTATTTGTTTGGCAATAGGAGGTACTCAGTGTTCTTTAAACTATTTGATGAATGAAAGAATGAATGAATGAGCAGGAAGGTATTTTGATTCTAGTCTAATAGGGATCCCCAAGGTTTTTTCATGTGTATAAGAGGCATCATAAACTAGAAGGAACTTTAGCACCCAATCAGGCCTGCAATTTTCAAGTTCTTTGTAGTAGCATCCTCTTTTGTTCAAATGAAATCTTACGTGGAACCCACTGCATAAAACTGAAAAGTTAACCTGCTCTGTTTGAAGTGGGGTAAAGGACTCGAAGCTCTTTACCTACAAGCTGGCCTCCAAGGCATCTCCACGGAACTTCTAATGCTCTGTAGAAACTTGTTTGAAAACAGCTGATTGTCCAGCCTTTCCTTGGTTGGACCCAGAAAGGAATGTGACTATCCTTAAGGTCATGAGCTGGTTAGGAGCAGAAGCAGGGCTCCCTGGAGTCTCCTGTGCCTGGGGTGAAGGGGGCCTCGGGGCTCTGGCTTCTTAGTCTGGAGCCCAGTTTGATTCCAGGCCGACTGGGGTCCCGGGTCCCTGAGGTTAACGTTGCATGTATGTGGGGCGTGCTGGTGGCTGGGTGGCAGGAGGTGCTGGGAAATCTGCCTGTGGGTTCTGAGGGGGCCTGTATCTGTGCGGTTTCTCTGGGTCCAGGGAGCGGGGAGAGTAGGACGGAACCCTGTGTACCCGGAGGTGTAATGAAGCCTGGGTTGGGCAGTGAGGCTGGAAAGAAGCATGAACCACTCCGATCCAGTCCAGTCCACACTGGAGGGGGTTCAGGCTCCCCTGCCATGGTCCAGGGGTTCCCCAGGCTCCCAACAGGCAAGGAGGCTTTTTTTTTTTTTTTTTTTTTTTGGCGGTACGCGGGCCTCTCACTGCTGTGGCCTCTCCCGTTGCGGAGCACAGGCTCCGGACGCACAGGCTCAGCGGCCATGGCTCACGGGCCCAGCCGCTCCGCGGCATGTGGGATCTTCCCGGACCGGGGCACGAACCCGTGTCCCCTGCATCGGCAGGTGGACTCTCAACCACTGCGCCACCAGGGAAGCCCAAGGAGGCTTTTTAAGTTCTGTGAAAAGGGGCTCCTGATCTTTCTTGGTACCGCTCGTGCTTCCGGTGGGGATTGGGGAGCACCTCATCCTGCGTAGCCTGGAATACGGGGGTGCCGGCCTGGGGTGCCACCCTTTGAACATCCTTGATTCTCAGGGTCACTGGGAGAGAGACGCTGCCACAGGGGCCTAAATCTAACAAGGGGTCCTTCCTTGTTGGAGCTTGGTAAGGGGCAGGCAGTGGGAGAGCGTGGAGGTGTGCAGCGGCCTGAGGACGGCAGTCAGAAGATCTGGGTTCTGGTCCTGGCACTGCCCCCAGCTGGCTGAGTGATCTTAGACAAATCACATTGCCTTTCTACACCTTAATCGCCTCATCAGTAGGGAAATGGGTTGGACTAGAGGGTTTTCAAGATGCTTCTAGCCTGTGGTATGCCCAGCCTGAGCATGGCCCGGAACTGAGGAGGGAGGCCCAGTCACCTCGTGCTGGACTTGAAGGGGCCCCGAGAGACATGGAAACGTGTTCAAGTCACTGCAGGTGGACTTTCTTAAGCCTAGCGTGAGACTTTATTATAGGGTTCTTCTCCCTGTAATACCGGGTGCTCTGAGTGACCCACAGTGCATCTGGGCCAGAGATCAGGCTGCCGCCTGTGGGTAAATAACAGTCTCTACGGAAAGCCCAAGGCACAGTGCATGGTGGGGGGGCCACATAACCACTGAGGTGAAGCAATCCAGGAGGAGACTGTGGCATCACTCAGCACGGCAGAAGCTCCCTCCTCTCTGGCACTGCTGGCTGGGCCTGCAGGAGACCCAGAGAGGCCAGAGGTAGGACCCACTTGGGGGCTGGTTAACTTACTCCCATCCCCCACCAGGTAAGGGCCCAGGGCAGAGCTGCCGCAGGAAACCGTGACACTGGTCCAGGTGCCATGGGCTGGGGAATCTACCCCGGAAACTGTGGTATAGAGGGCAGTGGACCGGGTGCAATGGGTCCCGGGTTTTAGTCCCTCTTCTGCTCTAAGACGTACCTGAGCGACTTTGAGCAAAGCACACAAATATTTTGGGCCTCTCCTTCCTTGTCTATAAAATGGGAATAATCATCCTTATCAGCTCCTGTCCCGGAAAGTGCTTGGAACGAGCCCCAGAGCCAGGGACTGCTCTTTCCAGGCCTCTCCCTGGCTCATCCGCTGCTGCCTTCCTGTGGACCCTGCCCTGCCCGCTGCCTCCTGCCGCAGAGCGTCTTGAGGGGACTGGATGAGTTTTGAGTAGGGGCCGCTGGGAGCTGCAGAGACACAGGCAGGTGGCCTCAGTGACAGCCTGGGGTATAGGCCTGGTCCATGACACGGTGAGGGTTCATGGCTGTATTAGCCCAGGGGGTAACCCCAGAGACCACGCCAGGGGTGGCGGGGGCAGAGAGGCAGAGAATGACTGGCAATGTTAGGCCAGGGAAACGGCCAGAGTCACCCACGCTTCGGCTCTGCCCTGTCCCCCTGAAGACCGAGGAGCCTCTGGTCTGCAGGCAGGTCGTGGAGAGTCTGGCCTTGGTCATCTGATTCCCAATCCTGGGTCTGCTGCTCAGTGGCCAGGGCTAGGAGTCAGGCCGGTTCTGGTCCGGGCTCTGTCCCTCGTGTCTCAGGACCTAGGGCAAGAATTCTCCTCCCCTCCCTGTTCCCCACCTGCTCAAGGCATCTGCTCTGAGGGAGAGGTCAGGCCTCCAGGAGGGATGCTGGAATCTCAGCAGTTGATCTCCAAGAATTGAGGAAGGGAAATGAGTTACTGCTCTAGTAGGTTAGACGTCAGGAAGAACTTCCAGGAGGGTCGGGTGGAAGGCTGTGAAACGGGTAAAGAAGGATGGCTGTGGAATCTCCTGTTCTGGGGGTCCTAGGAAGTGAGAACTCTTCCCCGCAGCGTCCTGGAAGTGTGATGGTTTGGAGTCAGGAAGATGGAGTAGACGGCCTCACTCTGGAGGCTGTGCTCCCCTGGTCTTGGCGCTGCGCTTCCATCCTGCTGTCCCTTGCAGCTGTCTACGTGGGCAGCTCTATCTGGCACTTTGGGGACTAGGGCTCTTCTCTTGTCCTGCTCTGTGGGGCCAGAAACTCTCCACCTGTTTCCCACCCTGTCCGACACCAGAGTGCTTGTTCACCTGAGGCCAGGGCCTCCAGAGCCTCCCGCCCCTGCTTGGGTATCACCCTTTCTTCCCTCCCCGCCAGCTTCACCTCCATCCCCAACCCCACTCTTCCCAACCTTGGGAAGACTTTGTGCTGGACCGCTGAGGCCCAGAGGTAACAGTTTGAAAGAGTCTGGCTGGAGACTACTCACCCCTCCACCTGGCTCCTTGGGTACCGAGCCCCAGGTTAGTTCCATTTTACACGTCCCACCTCCCTCTAGACTCAGAGAAGAGGGACCCAGGTGGATCTCCTGCCGGGACCCCAGGACTTCTCCTCCCCACTTCCTGCCGGCCAAGGCCGTGGGTGGGCGCACTGGGACCTACCTGTGGGTGGAGCCAGCATCGGGGAGAGGGACCTGCAAGGCTCAGGAGGTCTCCCTGCCTCCCTGGCTGCCCCCGGCTTCCTGCTATGACTGCCCGCTCCCGGTTCCCTCCATCCTCCCCCAGGTCTCCCCACCCATCTTCCTCTGGGCCTCCACCACCTGTGGACCACTCAGCCCTCTCTCTCGTTCAGGCCCTGCTGATGGGGTGACAGGACCCTAGCTGGTCATGGGGTCCCGCTCAGGTGGAGGGCCTGAGCTCTTGCCGGGGGAGTCAGAAGGTTGTGATAAGAGTCCCAGGGCCACTAATCCTTTCTGGGGTTTTAGGCATGCTCTCGAGTCCCTCTGAACCCCAGTTTCCTCGTGTGCAAACTGGGGATGAAAACTCCTGTCCAGCTTGCTAACTAGGAGCATTGTGAGAATCAAATGGAATAATGGGTGTAAAAGCTCTTTGCAAATTGTAAGCCCTGAAGAAATGCAGGAAGTTACTGTGGGCATTCGTGATAATTTTGGGCCAGACTCAACTTGCTCTGAGTAGGCCTGGATAGAATCCAAGCCCCGTCACTTACCTGAGATGTAAATTTGGGCATGTTCTTAACCACCTTGGAGCTCAGTTTCAAAATCTATAAAATGGGGTTAATAATACCAACCACAAGAGCTGTTATGAGGTTGAAATGGGATCAAGTAAAATGCTTAGTGGGCTGTTCCTATTATTACGGTGATATGCATTTATAAACCAGCCTCTTTCATATTTATTCCTTGTCAATCTGGGGGAAGAAGGTAAGATCAATCCCATTTTATATGTGGGGAGACAGATTCTGAAGGGTTAATGTACTTGCCCAAGCCAGTTAGGAATGGAGGTAGTCAAGTTTGAACACAGATTTTTCTATTTCAAGCCCAGTGTCTTTAGCAAACAAGCAGATAGACAAACACCCACCCTCCATCACAGCTAACGGTCGCCAAGTCTTACTTTATACATATCACCTATCACTGTGATGCTATGAAGCAAGGTGACCGGCTCACTGCACAGGTAAGGAAACCGAGATGTGAAGAGGTTAAGTCTCTTGCCCGGTCGCCAGCTGGCTTTGAGAGTACTGGAGGGCTGTGATGCCACTGCTCCGGACGACCAGGCTTGTCCTGGCAGGCCACCGGGCTCAACCTTGCTTCCCACTGGAAACTTTCAGTTCCCTGCTTCCTACTGGAAAGACCAAGATCCCTACAGGAGACCTTGGCTCCACCCCCAGGCTCCCGGTGGCACTCCCAGCCCTGCAAGGTCCCAGGCCCGATTCTCAAGCCACGTCACAGATGCAGAACGAACATCCCATGCACAGGGTTCAGAGGAAAGACTGGGCCAGGAGCCTTTTGCTCCTGACTCCAGAAGACAGGAGACTCAGATGCAGCTGGGCTTGGGCCAGGTTCCTGACTCTGTGATAATGGGCAATCTGAGCTCTGAGCCTTGGATTCCTCACCTGTAAAACGCGCTTCTAAACATATCAACCTCTCAGGGATGGAATGATGACCTCAGGAGGCCATAGATGTGCAGGTGTATTATAAACCCTCAAGTACCATACATTGGGAGCTATAATCAATTATATTTAATTATATAATCAATTATATCAATTATATAATCAATTTATATTTATTGGATTGAGTTATGGGAATTTCCCCTGAGGTGAGGGACGATGTATATTGTGAGCATAACAGGGAGGGAGGCCTGGCAGGTCAGCTGAGGTGCCACAATGCCAAGGTCTCGCTCAGGTGGCGAGGCTGGGGCCACCACTTGTGGGAACGAAGCACAGGGCTCTACACAGCCTGGGCTTGTTCCTCTTATTGAAGGACCTTAGTCTGCCCTTTGTTGAGCACCCTCTTTTCTCCCGAGATGAGCTCACACCACCTTTTAGCCCTTTGGCTGTGCCTCAGTGCTGTTAAATCTCAGCACGGTGGGCTTTGGGTGTGCCAGTGCAAAGGGGGGAGAGGAATGAGCGTTTCCTGCCCAGCCACTGTGTGCCAGGCACGAGCAAGAGATTTCCTATTTTATCTCATTGAATCCTCAGAAGTATTAGTCCTATTCTACAGATGAAGAAAAAGAAAAAGGAAAGTTAAGTGCCATGTCTAAGGTCACACTTCTAGAACTAGGATTGGGACCCAGGTCTGCCTGACTCCAAAGCCAGTGCTGTGAACGGATGCACTGTACATTTCAGCATATCCTCACCCCCTCTCCATGCTCCAATCCCAGTCCTGTTCCCCTTGAGGCTTCCAGGGGCTAACCTGTCTTCGTTTTGTGGAAATCTAGTCTCTAGACAACGGGGGTGAGAGGGAAATCTGAGCTCTGGTTCAGCTGCCCTTTATATCCCTAAACACAAACGAGTGTGTCCCTGCTCTGCTGGCTGGGGCATCTGGACTCATGTGTATTTACCCATGTTTATCAATTAACCCCAGTAACTCCCTGGGATAGTCACTCCTGGTCCCTGCCTCTGGCAAGCTGAGTGTGGTCAGGGACTCAACGTCCCTCCTTGAATTCATCCCACAGCCTCCAGAAAAATGGAGGTGACCAGATCAATTACCTCTGACTCTTAGAAGATGGAGTTAAAAAAAACAAAAAAACCCACCCTGCCTGGTAGGATTGATAGTGTTGACTTGAGCCGGATGTTCTAATGAAGAGGACTTTTTATTAACTGAGCTGCTTACTAGTGTCAAATGCTTTTAAGCACAGTGGTAGGTGAGGGATGAAATAGAGGGGCCCAAGGTCCAGAGCCCGTCTCTTCCACACAGCCCTGCCGACTGTGCCCAGAGCGCAGGGTCCCTGAGCACAGGTCCCTTCCCCCACCGTTCCTGCTGCTCCCCGGCTGCCCTCTGAGTATCCAGTCAGTGTTCAGCAGAAATGATAGTGAGGGGCAGATGTGGCCAGGTCAGTTTCCAGCTCCCCCTGCTGTTCTGGGGACACCTAGAGGGGGCTTAGAAAGCAGAAATGGTGTGAGGGAGGGCAGAGGGAGGAGAGAGGATGCCTAATCTGGTGACAGGGACTGGGGTTCCTGCAGACCAGGGCTTGGCCACCAGTAGAGGCTGCTCAAGGACTTTCCATCAGCCCTGGCTGCCCACCAGCTCCCAATCCCAGATTCAGTGCACCCAAAGTCTCAGACTCTCCAGGAAGGAGCAGCACTGGTGTTCACTGATTGCCTGCTTCGGCCACTGCTGCATTATCTCATGCATCCCTCCTCAGAGAGGCAACAAAGCCTGGTGGTTGAGTGTGGCCTCCACAGCCCAACTTTCTGGGCTCAAATCCTGTCTCTGCCACTCTAACCCTGAGAGTTTGATCAAGTTACTGAATCTCTCTGCCTCTGTTTCCCCTGATGCAAAATGGGGATAATAAGAGTTCCTACCTCATAGGGTTGTTCTCAAGATCAAGTGAGTAAATACATAAAGCACTCAGGGAATAAGCCCTCTGTAACTACAGATTAAAGCGCGAAATCTAAATGAAAAAATCGCTCCACCTACAGCTGAGGAAGGTTAAGGACCTCGGTCGCCTTCTTCTCCTTCATCTTGCCTCTCCTTTTCCCCTGATGTATTGGGGGTGTGTGTGTGTGACTTCCTGTGTTACTGAGAACAGTGGGGGTACAAGGCAGGTCAGGGCTTTCCTTAGGTAGTGCTTTCACACTTTTTGATGACAGCTCATAGTAAGAATGATGTTTTATAATATAACACACATACACAGAAGGGCGGGGTGCAGGGGAGTGAAGAGGGCAGAAAGGGTGGTTACTTCCCCCTCAGAGTGAGGGTCCGGTCCAGCAACCTCTTTTCTGAGGGTCCCTAGACATGTGTAGCCAAAGCAGGTGCCCTCATACCCCAGGCAGATGACCCACAGACCTCTGCCCACCTCCGCAGGTCCCTGTGATGGGGAGAGACCGCAGGGAGTAGGGTACCGCAGGCTCTTTGAGCTTTCATCCATCCCTGGACATTCTCTTCCCTGTCTGGGAGGTCTGTTCACCTCCTAGCCTCCTGCTCCAGGGCATCTATCTCCTGTCCCAGCAGGGCTAAGAGCTGGGTGGGTTGGCAGGGGGGAGCAGCCTGAGGGATGGCTTTCACTCTGCTTTCAGAATGCCTCCCCGGCAAGGACACCTCCAGCCCGGGCATCGCTGGCCCGTGCATGCCCAGCCCGGGTATCACCTTCCAGGTCATCGCCCGGCGGGTCATCGTCTGCCACGTCAGCCTCCATGACATCATCTCCGAGAGTACACCTTGTTAGAGCCACACCAGTGAGGGCCGTACCTGTCGAGGCACCTCCTGCCAGGTCCACACCAGCTGCCAGGGCCGCCAGGGCCACCAGGGAGAGCACAGGTAAGGGGGCTCCTGCAGGGAAGGCAAGAGGAACAGGGAAGCAGTCCAAGGGCGGAGGGGGGTGCAGTGGGGGGGAATCTCCAAGTTGTCACTCTCTACTCCTCCTCTAGCTCCTGAATAACGATGACTGGGAAGGAGGGGGGATGGTCCGGGTGGGCAGTGGGGGACCTGGGGAGGAGGAGCCATGACATGCAAACCCAAGGCAGTGGGAAATTGCAGCAAATGGGGTAGAGGGTAAGAAACCAGGACCGACAGAGCAGATGTAACTTTGGAGGCTGCTCAGTCTGGGTCAAGGTGCAGATTTTGAGAGCCAGGCCTCCTGGTTAGAAACCAGGGTTCTTTCCTTGGGCTGCCCTGGGGGTCTGCCAGGGAAGCTGGGGTCTTCACTGGAGTACAGTCATGATCGTGGGCTCATCTGTGGGTAGAGGGGCAAAGAGAGAGATTCTGATCAGGCAGGCGTGCCCCACCCCCAACTTCTCAAGCTGGCTTATAGGATTCAAGCTAATAGGGGACAGAGACATCAAATGGTCCTCAGGGACGGGCTCTGCCCTTAGGGAAGCAGCCTTTCTGCCCATCCCAACTTTGCCCTCCTCCTGTCCTCCTGCCCCAGCACTGCAATATAAACAGGACTGGAGGAGCATCCCAGATTTGGGGCCCAGTCCTGCCCTTTGCAGGACCGGTGAGGCACTTTGGTGTGGAGACCTTTTTGGGATCAGACACATTTCATTTGAATGCCTACTCTGCCACTCACTAGCCAAGTAAGCTTGAGCGAGTTCTTTAACATCTACGAACCTCAGTTTCCCCATCTATAAAATGGGCGTAATGATACCCAGCTCACACAGTTGCTGTCAGAATTAAATGAGATAACACATGCAAATGCCTAGCT
Organism: Hyperoodon ampullatus; assembly: GCF_949752795.1. Classification (NCBI taxonomy): domain Eukaryota; kingdom Metazoa; phylum Chordata; class Mammalia; order Artiodactyla; family Ziphiidae; genus Hyperoodon; species Hyperoodon ampullatus. The sequence goes on from NC_136920.1 coordinate 96,171,667, forward strand.
GGCCCACAGTAGATGCTGAGTAAAAGCGAGCTTGGTTTCAGGCAGGGGCGGTGCCGTATTCTGAGTGGAGTGGTCCTGACAGGGCCCTCCTGGGCCAGCTTCCTTTCCTTCTCCCTCGTCCACTGTGCCAGACTCCCCTCCAATGGCCTCACCCTCCCCTACTTCTGGCCTGTTCCCAGGTATCAACTTGCCCAAGTTCACCAGGAAGCAGGGCCTGAAGCAGCTGCTGCTCATCGGATGTATCCTCCTCCTCATCGCCCTCGTGGTGTCGCTCCTCGTTCTCTGTGAGTTTAACAGAGGGAGGAGGGCTGGGCTCTGGTCACTGCGGGGTGCAGTGGGGTTCAGGGATGGGGACACGCAGCAGGGAGACGAGTGGGGGACACACACTCACCGGCTGCCATGTCCACAAAGGGACACTCCTGCAAATGGCCTTGGACCATGGCACCTCCAGGCCCCTTGGAGGTAGCTGGGTTGAGAGGGTGGGAAGTCAGAGGAACCTGGCTTGGGTCCCACCTGTGTTACTTACTCGGGCGAGTAGTTAACCAGTCTGAGCTCAGTTTCTGTTTCTTCAAATGGGATTAAATTCATTCATTCAACTTATTATGTGCTCAGTAAAATTTCCTAAAGATTTCACTGGGTTATAAGGACTAAATGAGCTACTGGCATAATGCCTGGCACAAAATCCCACTCTAAAAAAGTTAGTTATTTAAAAAACAAACATAAAAACATTGATTAGGAAAAGTCCCCAGGCATTTTTAGTCAATGGGATAAAGTGTTCAGGGGTCCAGGCTCCCTCAATTCCACGCCCTCCTTTGGGAAAGATACTCAGGACATGTCCCTGGACTCCCTGCCGGGGAGTCCAGTCTGAGCCCAGCACGGTGGGAAATCTTAGGATGGAGAAAAGGCGGTCACACATCAAACCACCCTGTCCTCAGGGAGGGTACAGTCTCCTGGGGGACGTAGGTGGAAATGATTAAGACCAAGTGGATCTGAGTGTGACCATCAGCAAGAGAGGACAGCTGTATGGGCTGGGGTGGCAGGGGACAGCTCATAAAGGCCATGGGGCTAGATGAGGACCTAGAAGATGGGGGGGTGCGTCTTGGGCAGGGCATCTGAGCAGGATGAGCAGCTGCAGGAAATGTGGGGGGCAGATGGGCAAGTTGGCATGGGGAGAGGGAAGGGACCCACTTAACCAGAGAGAATATTCATTTGGGGACCTGAGGGCTGTCATTTGGTTGGGCATGGCTGGGCCACATTGTAGAGAGCTTTAAATGCCAGGCTGAGGGGTAAGGATTCTGTTAGAGAGGCAGCATGGGTGGCGAAGGGCAGGGCTGTTTGAGGGAGAGGATTGCATGGGAAGAAGTTGCAAGCTGGTTAAAAGTATGGCTTTATGTTTCCTTTTCCGGTAAGTGGCTTGAGGTGACCTCTAAAAATGGTTCGCTCTTCACTTGACCCAGAAAACGCCACAAAATCATGCAAGTCAAGAGGTTCAAATCTTCGTGTTCACTTTAAGAACACTTGTGAAACTGCCCAGGCCATTAAGGGTATGCATATCCGAAAAGCCACCAAGTCTCTGAAGGATGTCACTTTAAAGAGGCAACGTGTGCCATTCCGTCGTTACAATGGTGGAGTTGGTAGGTGTGCCCAGGCCAAACAGTGGGGCTGGACGCAGGGTCGGTGAACCAGAAGGAGTGCTGAATTTTTACTGCACATGCTCAAAAATGCAGAGAGTAATGCTGAAATTAAGGGCTTAGATGTAGATTCTCTGGTCATTGAGCACATCCAGGTGAACAAAGTCCCAAGATGCGGCGCAGGGCTTACAGAGCTCGTGGTCGGATCAACCCATACATGAGCTCTCCCTGCCACACTGAGATGATCCTTACTGAAAAAGAACAGATTGTTCCTAAACCAGAAGAGGAGGTTGCCCAGAAGAAGAAGATATGCCAGAAGAAACGGAAGAAACAAAAACTTATGGCCCGGGAATAAATGCTGCAAAAAATAAATACAAATAAAAGTAAAAAAAAACAAACAAACAAGGAGTATGGCTTTAGGACCAGACAGACCTGCCGAAGCATCTCGGCTCCGCCACTTACCAGCTGTGTGACTTCATCAAGTTAATGAACTTCCCGAGCCTCAGTTTCCCCGCCTGCCTGGCAATGCATGTGAAGGCGTCAACACGGAACCTGCTGCCACGTGGGACATCTGCTCCAGTAGGAAATAACCCATGGAGGGGGGAGATGGCCACTGAGGGCAGGTGCTCAGCATGATTTCACAGCATTCCCTGAAGCCCCCTGACCTCCGGAATTCCCAGGGAAGTGGTCACTGAGCAGCTGTGCAGGGGGGTCACGACTAGAACCCCCACCCCCTGAGAGCTCTCTGTGCTACACATCAAAGTGATCCCAGGAGCCTCAGTGCCCAGGACGTGGGAGAGGGAAGGACCGGGGCACAGAGAGGAGGGGGAAGTCCAAGAGGTTAGGAGGGGTTGGTGTCTGGACTTGGAAGGAGCAGTCACACAAGGCTGACCTTCACCCGGGGTGACGGAGAGCACAATGGGACCGGTGGGATATGTGAGGGCTGAGGAACAGGTTGCAGTCAAGAGGCAGGGTGAGGAATCAGAACCCGGGGTTCTTAGGCATCCAAAGGGAGGTGTTTCTGGGCAGGAGGGATGACGGTTCGTAGTTTGGAAAGAGATGGGTCTTCGAAGAAGTCATGAAGCTGATTTTCACATATGGTTTGTAAAGCTGTTGGCTTTTCAGTCCAGCTTGTACATTTAGGAATCAGCCACCTAGAGTTGCTCGTGGAGTGGGAAGACGTTTAAAGGCATCAAGACAAGTCATGGGGCAAGAACTGAGCCAAGGGGACATCCCTTGTTTAGAGAAGAGGGAGGAGGAAGAAAATCCAGGAGCTTCTGTGGCTGGGAGGACAGCCTTTGCGAAGACAGGACAGGTAGTGGTTGCAAGTGTATGACTGAAGATGGAAATGTCTCTGCTACAACCCGCAGAGCACAGAGGCGGAGGGATGCCAGAGTGGCTCTGAGAAGGGGCCTCTGGGATGGTGGAGGAAGGGCTTTCTCTGACCACCACTCTGGCCAGCACGTAGGGCAGGGGAGCTCCCAGAGTAGTAACCGTCTCCACACCTCCCTCCCTTCCTCCCTCCCTCCCTCCCTCTCTGGGTGGCTGCTCTTGAGTGCTGCCCTGCTTGCAGAAGCTTTCTGGAGCATTCCGGAGCATTCCTGAGCAGGCTTTCTCTCCATACAGATGGGGGACGAGAGACCCAGAGTCCAGGAGGGATTGCAGATCAGTGTCTCAGAACACCCAGGGCCTTGGGCTGCTTAGTGTCATGTCTCTCTGGGGCTGGCAGTGACCTGGCTTCTGCTTCATTTTTTTCAGTCTACTTCTGGCAGGGCCACATAGGGATCAAGTACAAGGAGCCGGCAGAGAGCTGCCCCAAGCATGCTGTGCGCTGTGATGGGGTCGTGGACTGTAAGCTGAAGAGCGATGAGCTGGGCTGTGGTAAGGAGGCCGGCTGCATGTGTGTGTGTGTGTGTGTGTGTGTGTGCGCGCGCGCATGTGCGCACATGCACACCCACGCACGTGCACTCTGGGGACTGCAAACTGGGTATCAGCTCAAATGGGAGGCAATGGAGAGAGACTCAGAAGATCTGGGTTCTAGTTACAGTAGGCTGGGGTTTGGAACCTGGCTTTGAGTGCTGTGTGACTTGGGTTAATCATTTACCTTCTCTGGGCTTCAGTTTCCTAACTTGGAAAATGAGTGGATTGGACAAGATTAGTGGTTCTCAGATACAATCTGACAGCTCGCAGCTACCAGACTGAGCAAAGCAGGGCTGCTCCGCCTGGAGGCAGGTGTGGGGTCCAGAGCTCTGTTCATGTGCCCAGCAGGTGACCTCTGACCTGCCACCCCTATGGTTCCATGAAGGTCAGTTTGTAAATGAAGGCTTTCATGAGCACAAAGATCTCTTTGAGCGCTGGTCCTCAGTGGTTTTTACTTGTGTTGTCCATGTACAGCCCTAATGCGGGTGTCTGTGGGGGCACATCTGGCCCTTTCCACCTGTGTGTATATGTGTGTCCTTGCCCATGACCACATCCATCTGTGACTGAGCCTGTCTAGTGAGCACTCAGTTGGATCATCACTCCCCTTGTCCCTCTCTTATTTGGGCATGTCACTGACCTCTTGGGGTGATAGCTCCTGGCAACGCACACCCCTTCCCCCAGTGACGGCTCGTGGGTCCTGTCGGTTGGAGAGCTCTTTCGGCTCCACCCCAGCCCCTTGCCTGGGCTCTGCCCTTACTGAGCATCTTGGGCTCTGAGCACTGGCTAATGATCATCCCATCCTGGGCCAAGCTCCCGGCTGTTTGCAAGGCCTCAGTGAGAAGCCTTAGGACAGGAGCATCTCAGAGCCTTACTCAGTTCATTCCTCAAGAACTTGGAGCTTCCTGGTGCTGAGGACCTGCCTTGACCTTTTTTTGCCCTGCAGTGAGGTTTGACTGGGACAAGTCTCTGCTTAAAGCCTACTCTGGATCCTCCCATAAGTGGCTTCCCATCTGCAGTGACAGCTGGAATGATTTCTACTCGAAGAAGACCTGCCAGCAGCTGGGTTTCAAGAGGTAAACCTCCCCCATGAGTCCCAGCTTCAGGGGTGCCTCAGACTCTTCACAAGAGCATCTCAGGATCATTGATAGAAACTCATATTAAAAAGACTCTTGGGGACCAGGGCTGAGGTCACTAGCTCATAGCACACTTGAATTATTCAAAGGGACAGTGGCCTGAGGAGCCCAAGTCTGGGGACAAGCTGTTACCAGGAGACCAAAGTAGTTATTTGAAGATCTGCAGCAGGATGACGTTCCTATATGGTTTTTGGCATCAAAGCGCCCTCGTGCCCGCGCTCGCATTCAGTGGTCGCAGAGGCCCTGTGAGGTGGGTAGGCATTCGGGCAGGTCTCATCTTCTCCTCACATCTGGGAACCAGCAACTCAGGCTGTGCAAACCCTTCAATGGGCTTTGAGCAACAGCAGCTGCAGCTTGGGCTAGAATGCGTCACACGAGGAACGGGATGGGCAGACGTGGCTAGGTAAAGTCAGGAGCATCTTTGGCTCTACAGATCTGAAACAAGAAGCTGGTACCAGTGGGTGGAGTAGGGAGTGGGGTTTACCATGACCTTCCCCCTTGAAGGAGCCCCCGGTTAGCAGGTCACATAGTCACCTCCCTCTTTGTCTGGGTTTCAAACCAAGTAGTTTGGGGGTTCGCCAACGTGTGTGAAGTTGTAGCGAGAAAGGTTTATTTAGGATCTCACTGTGGGCTCTCTGTAGAAACCACCTAGAACACCAGGGCTTGGGGACGAGGACTTAGAACCAGTTCTCTGCCCCTACCTCAGCCTCAGAGTTCTCATCTGTGAAAGACGACCTGGGTGATCTAGTTGGAAGACAAAGGACATCGTTTATCATTGAGTTGTGTGACCTTATGCAAATGCGAACTTCCCTTGGGCTTCAATAGATAGTGTCATTTATTCAAAGAACATTCATCGAGCTTTTATTATGTCTGAGCCATTCACCCAGACAAGATCCCTGCCCTTGGACAATCTCTGGTATGGTGTGGGCGAGAGAGGCTTCAACCAATAATCACAGCACTGTGTGATGTGTAATGGAAAGGACACATGGGAAGCATTATGCACACACAACGGAGAGGGGGCCTGACTGTGCCTGGAGGTCAGCAGAGCATGGACGAGGCCCCTGGGTAGAGGGACAGCGCCCGCAAAGGCATGCTCTCATGCAAGGGTGTCCCGTGTTCTAGAAACACACCAAAGGGCCACGCAGATAGCGGTCCATGGATCACCCACAGCAGAATCACCTGGGGTGCTTGTTAAAATGCACCCTGAAATCAGAATCTCTGGGATTAGGATTTCAAACCTGCTTAACAACACCCGGGGGTGATTCTTAGGCACACTGTGGTCTAAAAGTCAAACGGTTCTCAGGCTTTAATGTGCAAACCCATAACATGAGGATCTTTAAAATGCAGAGACTGGCTCAGCAGGTCTGGGGTGATACTGCTGCTGTCAGTCCATGGATCACAGTCTGGATAGAAAAGGGCTAGGTCAGTGTTTCTCAAACTTGAGGGTGCATCAGAATCACCTGGAGAGCTTGTTAAAACGGAAAACCAGAATTCTTGATTTGGTAGGTCTGGGACAGGGCCCAAGAATTTGCATTTCTAACAAATTCCCAGGCAGTGCTAACATTGTCCCCTGGGATTTGACCACACTTTCAAAACTACTGGGTTAGTGCGTAGGGCTAGTAGGGGGCAGTGGTGGAATATGTGGGTGGGGTCTGAGATTGTTGGGTTTTAACTGCCTCTGGCCTCTGCAGCAGGGCTCACTGGGACTCTGATGCTGGCTGGGGAACCATGGGTGTGCGCTGTCTCAAGGAGGTTCATTCTTCTTCCCTCTCCTCCCTTGCAGTGCTTACCGGACAGCCAATGTGACCGATAAGAATTTTGACAGCAGTTTCTCAATCTCCAAATATAGCTCCTCCTTCCAGGAGAGCATCTACAGGTGTGTGAGGCGGGCCAGGCTGTCAGCTGTGAGCAGGGGAGTGAAGGAGTGCTCTGAGTCAGGGAGCCCCTCTCCCTCGGCCTTTCTGGGACCCCACCTCCAGGAGTCCCTCGTGAATGTCAAGAGCATCTCAGAAACAGCTCTCATTCACTACCTGCCTCCTGACTTGAAAGTAGTTGAAGCTGGGTGCACAGAGCACCTCGAGGTCAGAGGGGCCCCCAAGAGTTTACCTGGTTGCCAGAGACAATGAATAAACCTCGGGGCCACTGGTCAGCCTGATGTTTGGACTGAAAGCTGCTGCAGGGAGGGGGCTTGCGGTGGAAAGGGAGAAACATCACTGGGGTGGGGAATGGGGCGGGGGAGCTTCAGCGGGAGAGTGCCAGGTGCAGGTAGTCAGGGGCAGGGAGGCCCATCTGAGGAGCATCGCCATCCTCCTGGGCCTCGCCATCTGTCATCTTTGCACTGCAGCTGCTCTTTCCCACCACCACTGGGTGGAGGGGAGGAGTGCGGGGGTGGTGCCCCACCAGCTAGCAGTGTTTACCTTGGGGAGGGGAGAGAAGAAACCAGGCTGTGAGAGAAGTAGGCATGGGGAGGGAAGGGAGGCAATGAGCTGCCTCTTGGATGCCTGCTTTGTGCTGGGTGGTTTGCAAGCTACGTTGCTGGCTGAACATTGAGCAACTGTCAGAGGAATGTTGGGTCACCTGTTTAGCTGGGGAAAGATGCTGGGACAGTGAAGTCATGAGTTCAAAGGACATGGACCTAGCCAGTATGTGCAATCTGCCACAGAAAAACTGGGACGTTGGGAGAAGAGTGGGCATGGTCTGCGCTAAGCCATCCCCATTCCTGCAGAAAGCACTGGAAGGGTCTGTCCCACTGGGAGGGAGAAAGGTCAGAATCTCCATCTTCAAGTGGGGTTTATCCCAGGAATGCAAGGATTCTTCAATATACACAAATCAATCAATGTGATACACCATATTAACAAACTGAAAGATAAGAACCATATGATAATCTCAATAGATGCAGAAAAAGCTTTTGACAAAATTCAACACCCATTTATGATAAAAACTCTCCAGAAAGTAGGCATAGAGGGAACTTACCTCAACGTAATAGAGGCCATATATGACAAACCCACAGCCAACATCATTCTCAATGGTGGAAAACCTGAAACCATTTCCTCTAAAATCAGGAACAAGACAAGGATGCCCACCCTCACCACTATTATTCAACATAGTCTTGGAAGTTTTAGCCACAGCAATCAGAGAAGAAAAAGAAATAAAAGGAATCCGAATTGGAAAAGAAGAAGTAAAGCTGTCACTGTTTGCAGATGACATGATACTATATATAGAGAATCCTAAAGATGCTACCAGAAAACTACTAGAGCTAATCAATGAATCTGATAAAGTAGCAGGATACAAAATTAATGCCCAGAAATCTCTTGCATTCCTATACACTAATGATGAAAAATCTGAAAGAGAAATTAAGGAAACACTCCCATTTACCACTGCAACAAAAAGAATAAAATACCTAGGAATAAACCTACCTAAGAGGACAAAAGACCTGTATGCAGAAAACTATAAGACACTGATGAAACAAATTAAAGATGATACAAACAGATGGAGAGATATACCATGTTCTTGGATTGGAAGAATCAACATTGTGAAAATGACTGTACTACCCAAAGCAATCTACAGATTCAATGCAATCCCTATCAAACTACACTGGCTTTTTTCACAGAACTAGAACAAAAAATTTCACAATTTGTATGGAAACACAAAAGACCCCGAATAGCCAAAGCAATCTTGAGAAAGAAAAATGGAGCTGGAGGAATCAGGCTCCCAGACTTCAGACTATACTACAAAGCTACAGTAATCAAGACAATATGGTAACTGGCACAAAAACAGAAATATACCTCAGTGGAACAGGATAGAAAGCCCAGAGATAAACCCACACACATATGGTCACCTTATCTTTGATAAAGGAGGCAAGAATATACAATGGAGAAAAGACAGCCTCTTCAATAAGTGGTGCTGGGAAAACTGGACAGCTACATGTGAAAGAACGAAATTAGAACACTCCATAACATCATACACAAAACTAAACTCAAAATGGATTAGAGATCTAAATGTAAGACCAGACACTATAAAACTCTTAGAGGAAAACATAGGCAGAACACTCTATGACATCAATCAGAGCAAGAGCCTTTTTGACCCACCTCCTAGAGAAATGGAAATAAAAACAAAAATAAACAAATGTGACCTAATGAAACAAAAGCTTTTGCATAGCAGAACCATAAACAAGACGAAAAGACAGCCCTCAGAATGGGAGAAAATAGTTGCAAATGAAGGAAATGACAAAGGATTAATCTCCAAAATTTACAAGCAGCTCATGCAGCTCAATATCAAAACAACAAACAACCCAATCCAAAAATGGGCAGAAGACCTAAACAGACATTTCTCCAAAGAAGATATACAGATTGCCAACAAACACATGAAAGGATGCTCAACATCAGTAATCATTAGAGAAATGCAAATCAAAACCACAATGAGGTATCACCTCACACTGGTCAGAATGGCCATCATCAAAAAATCTGCAAACAATAAATGCTGGAGAGGGTGTGAGAAAAGGGAACCCTCTTGCACTGTTGGTGGGAATGTAAATTGATACAGCCACTATGGAGAACAGTATGGAGGTTTCTTAAAAAACTAAAAATAGGACTACCATATGACCCAGCAATCCTACTACTGGGCGTATACCCTGAGAAAACCATAATTCAAAATGAGACGTACCACAAGGTTCACTGCAGCACTATTTACAATAGCCAGGACATGGAAGCAACCTAAGTGTCCATCGACAGATGAATGGATAAAGAAGATGTGGCACATATATAAATGGAATATTACCCAGACATAAAAAGAAACAGAACTGAGTTATTTGTAGTGAGGTGGATGGACCTAGAGTCTGTCATACAGAGTGAAGTAAGTCAGAAAGAGAAAAACAAATACCATATGCTAACACATGTATACAGAATCTAAAAAAAAAAAAAAAAAAAAAAAAGGTTCTGATGAACCTAGAGGCAGGACAGGAATAAAGACACAGACATAGAGAATGGAGTTGAGGACATGGGGAGGGGGAAGGGAAAGCTGGGACGAAGTGAGAGAGTAGCATTGGCATATATACACTGCCGAATGTAAAATAGATAGCTAGTGGGAAGCAGCCGCATAGCACAGGGATATCAGCTCAGTGCTTTGTGACCACCTAGTGGGGTGGGATAGGGAGTGTGGGAGGGAGACTCAAGAGGAAGGGGATGGGGGATATATGTATACGTATAGCTGATTCACTTTGTTATACAGCAGAAACTAACACAACATTGTAAAGCAATTACGCTCCAGTAAAGATGTTACAAAAAAAAGAAAAGAAAAGAAAAGAATCTCCATATTCTTGTGCAGAGAGGATGGGATGAGACTTAGCAGGAGCCAATCAGGGAAGACTTCCTGGAGGAGCCAGCTAATGTGCCCTTTTCTCATGTTTTGTGTTTCCTCATGCAGGTCTGAATGCCCTTCCCAGCAGTATGTGACTCTCCAGTGTCCCTGTAAGAAGATGCCCTTTCTCCTGGATAGTGGCCTGTGTGGGGTGGGAGTCGGGGCAGAGGGGTGGGGTCCCTATGAGGGAGAGGGCCAGCCCTGGGTGTCCAAGCCAGGAAGAGGGGTTGGAGCAGCAGGCCTGCTTCAGGGCCAGGGTCCTGTAAGGCGCCTGGATGGACATTCTCAGGGTAGCATTTCCCCTTCTCCTGACTCTGCTTAGCCCAGCAACCTCACCATTCAAGTCTCCTGGATTCTGGGCAGAGGGCAGAGGACTGGGAGAGCACGTCAGGGCCAGCTTAAAGCTCTGCTATCAATAGACGTGGAGCTAGATCCAGAGCCAACATTTACGGAGCACACTGGATTCCAAGGCACTGCGCCTATGGCTTTACAAACGCGATTACGTTTAATTCTCACGAGGCAGGTGCCATTATTGTGCGCTTACTGAAAAGAGGCTGAAAATTTTGCCTTACTTAAGGTCAGACCGCTGGTAGGTAAGGAGCTGGTATTGGACCTTGAGTCTGACCCCAAAGGCCAAACTGTTAACCGGTCCATGAGTGCTGTGTTCTCATGATGACCAGGTGGGGTGCTCCCCTGAGCAGGCGGACACAGTGCTGTGGATGGAGCCCCCTCAGACCACCACTGGCTCTTCACTCTCTCCTTCTTCAAAGAAAGAACACACATGTGAACAAACTCTGTCCATGATTACGGGGGGAGGACTCACTCCAGAACATGTTTGGAAATGTTCGCTTGGGGTGCTGGGTCCCCAACAGCACGAAACGACCCACTGAGGAAACGTGGGCACCACCTACCTGTGCATCATGGGAAGGGCTTTTCTCCTTTGTTTTGAAACGATCCCCCTCACAGTGCTTACCAATTCAGGGTCATGTTAGACTTGGTCTGCTTTCGCGAGGTCCTGACAACAGCCCTGGGATTCACCGTTGTGATCCTAATGCCTTTCACAGTGCCCAAAGCATAGGTATTTAGGAAGCATTTATCGAATTAATGGAAGAATGAATGAGGGAGAGAAAAGAGGATCTTTCCTAGGACCAAACTACCCACTGGATGATCCCAGAAATCTAACCCCCTATGTGGGAGCTCTGTGTTGGCAGGAAGCAGCTGTGCCGCATCAGATTAAGTGAGCAAAGCGGCCTCCATGGGCGGGTGGTAACCTCAGGATGCGGCTGCCTGAGATTGCCTGGGCCTGGGAGCATGGTAGCAGCTCTGAGAAAAGCTGAGTTCATACTGGTTCATCTCTTCTGCTTCTCCCCAGACTGTGGACTGAGGGCCATGACCGGGCAGATCGTGGGAGGGGCGCTGGCCCCAGAGAGCAAGTGGCCTTGGCAAGTTAGTCTGCAGTATGCCCACGCCCACATTTGTGGGGGCACGCTGATCGACGCCCAGTGGGTTCTCACCGCCGCCCACTGCTTCTTCATGTAAGTGCCCAAGGGGGCAGTGATGCGACACCACTGAGGGTCGGGGACACCAGCAAGGGCTGAGGGCAGACTGACTTCTCTCTGTGGAGGAGGGCTTTGTTTGTAAACCTGGTTTGTAAACCTGGCCCCTGCGGGCTGGGCAGCTCGTGTGTGGTGAGGACCATGATTTGCCATTGGTATTTGGTCCTGGGACTGTGAGTTGGGATTACTTGTTCTGAGCCAGTACAGAGTGAGAAAATACTATTGGTGGCTCCAAGGGAGAGAGAGAGGCAGGTAGAAGGAAGGAATTGTGAGCCTGCCCTAAAGAACAGGGTGAAATAAAGAGGGTTGGGGCTTGTTGCTGCTTCCAGAAACTAGAAGTTAGAGGGGTGGAGCCCAAGACATCAGGAATGCTGTCCCAGGAATTGAGGGATGGGGATTGTGGGAAGGGCAGTGCAGTCAGCTTCTGACAGTCACCAGCCAGGCCTGTCCTTTGAGCTGGTGGACAGGAAAGGGCTCGGAGACGAGACCTCAGGGGCACTGGCTTCCCCAGTAGTGAGGCTTCAGTGGGTCACTTTGTCCTGTTGAAAGCTCCGTTTCTGCTGAGGATACTACCACTGAGATGTGTCCCACCCACCTTATTTGATCCTTGGTGGCATCCAGAGGAGACAGTGGGGCCAGTGGTCCTAGAAGTCTTACTCATCCCCTCCCATTTTCTATTGTAAGGTACAGAACCGCCAGTTCAGAGCGGTTTTTTGGAAGTAGGGGATTGTCCTAGATCTCTGGGCTAAGATAGAGAGCTCCCTCCAGAGGTCATTTCATCCATTCTCCTGCCTCCAGTGGTGCTCTGGCTGCAGCTCCCTGTGTGCAGCGGATGCTGCCAGAGGGCTCTGCCAGGTGGTAACTGGCCCATGCTCTCTGTGGCTCTGGCAGGACCCCAGATAAGATCCTGGAGGACTGGAAGGTGTACGTGGGCACCAACAACCTGTACCACCTGCCAGAGGGAGCCTCCATTGCCCAGATCATTATCAACAGCAACTACACGGATGACCAGGACGACTATGACATCGCCCTCATGCGGCTCTCCGAGCCCCTGACTCTGACCAGTGAGTGAATCCATGCCTGTCACACCCCACCCTGCTCATCCAGCAGCCCTGGGGCCCAGCCTTTACACTTAGCAGCATCCACTGACCCATCCCAGGGTACAGAGCTTCAGCATGGTGGGTGTCAAAGATTTTTAGAGATCCATTTAGTGGCACACCTCTGTCTTACAGTTAGGGGAACTGAGACCCAGAGATTGGAAACAAACTTGCCGCAGTGACCCATCTGACATTGCAAATTGGTGACAGAGCCAGGGTTTGGATACTGGTCTTCATCCAGATAAACAGATCGAATTGTTTCACTGGCATATCGAGCACTTAACAGAGAGCAGACACTGTGGTGGGCATTTTGCATCTACAATTTTATTTACTCTTCACAAACCATCCTGTGGAGCAGGTACTATGATTAACTTCATTTTACTTTTGAGAAGCGGAGCTTTAGAGAGAGAGAATTCCCCGAGGCCATGCAGTAAGAAGCAGCAGCTCCAAGACTGGGTCCAGTTGGGTCTGGCTCCTAAGCAATGCTCTTCCCACGCTGCTCTCTGCTGGCAAATTGCCAACACTAAAGTTGAGAACACAAGGAAAGTACCTATACATCCAGACATCTAACTGCCGTGAGAGCTGAGGGTGGAGCTGAGGACCAAATGGGGCTACAGGAAGGAAAGGCTACCGAAGTTCTCAGGAGATCGGAGCTCATCTTCATTACTTCATCCACCCATTTGTTCACGCGTCAAATACCGTGTGTCTACTACATAGCGGCTCTGCAGTTCACGGCAAAGAGAACAAAACGGATGACACACACAAACAGCCACTTAGAAGCTAGTGCTGTGATGTCGGGGGCACCCCGGGGAGCCGTGGGGGCACAGATTCGGGCACCTAATCAGTCTTGGCAGGCTACAGAGGCTTCTGGAAGCCTTGGAGGGCTCTCTGCTTAGTCCAGCCTTTCTGGTGCTCTGGGCCTGTGAGCGGGCCTTTGCCGGCACATGAATTACGGAGGCGGTGTTGGTCCTGAGTCACAGCCGTTAGCTCATCACAGCGGTGTGCGGAGGAGAACCCCAACCCCAACGCAGGACTGGGTCGGGTGGAGCTGGCCCAGAGCCGAGCCCAGCAGAAGCCAAGCCCACCACCCGCCACGGGCGAGCCCTCTCAGCCCTTCTCCTGCCCCTCCTAGCCTCGTCTGTGGAGCCTGGGGCGGTGAGATGGGGGTGCCGTGCTGCCCCCGCCCTGCCCCTCGTGCACACGTAAAAGGGGGCAGACGGTCTGAAGGATCAGAACAGGCCTTCCCAACCTTGTAAAACCCAGACTTCATTTGGCTAACCGTCCAGATCTTACCTGCCGTCACCCCAAACCCCATGAATATTATTTGGAATTCCAAATAGAATTCATTTGTAAAACTAAATTAAAGCTATTATAGCACTACCTATGCTTTTCAGACGGCAGCAGTCCCTCTCTAGACTCTGATAGCCACTCCTACCCCCTCCCACTCTCCTGGGAAGGAAGAATATCTCTAGGCTGAGACAGTCACAGCTTAGATTTATGTAGTCCTGTGGTCAGACCATGTGTGCTGATTTTTGGTTTGGAGATCAGGGCAGATTTTCTTAAACTGGTAGGCTGAGCACTTCGAAGTCACAGTACTAGCTGAGAAAACTTGTGAAGGCTCACTGATAAATTTAATTACCCCATAAAAAGAGTAGAATATATGATAGTGTTACATGTTTTTAAGACTGCATGTCTCTAAAATAGGCACACACTATTTTAAGAAGTCATGTTTTGTGTTTTTGGTTAATAATCGATGCCATCCCTTCATTTATTTTTTTGTTTGTTTACTCTCTAGCAGAGAAATGTGTTAGACTCCCAATTTACAGGAGAAAAATTTTACATTCATTCTCCCTCCCTCTGTCTTTCTCCTCCCTCCCTCCCTCCCTCCCCTCCCTCCCCTCCCTCCCTCCCTCCCTCCCTCCCTCCCTTCCTTCTTTCTTTCCTTCCTTCCTTCCTATGAGCACTTTCTATATGTCAGGCACTGTTTTAGACACGGGAAGCTGCAGTGAGCATAACAATCGTGAACACTGCAAACATTCTATCAACTCTTTTCTTCTTGCAAATTGGTCGATGCTCTAGTCCACATGGGAACACTGGTCCTCAGAGGGAGCTTATGAACTGATGCACAACAGCACCTTCTATATGATTTTGAGTGTGGGAGCAAGGGAGCAGCAGTTTCGTGGCCTGTGTCTCTAGGGATGCGCTCTCCCCACTTGGAGAGGTTGTCTCACCCTCGAGAGAGAGACTCAGGCCCTGGCCAACCAGGGGTGCCCTCCCCAGACCAGGCAGGACACACCCCTGAGATGTCATGGCAGTAATACCTGGGATTTAGCCTGCACTGCTCCTTGCTCTGAGGGACAGGCATGGAAGAGACTCAGCCAGGACAGCCAGTCTTGAAGAGAGAGACCCTCAGCCACCCAGTATCAGCTTGGCACAGGGGAGCTTCCAAGACATATGCCTCTGCCCACATGTCACCCACTGAAAAATCAGAATGTCTGGGGGACTCTGACGGCACCCTGAAGGCTGGAGGGTCAAGATAAAGTGATTGAGTTTCTTGCCTGGTCCGTTCAAGGCCCTGAAAGATTCAGAAGCACTCTGGGGGGAAGGAGGAGGTCCTGGGACATTGGTACTCCTGTCCCTCCACACACCCCCCACCAAAACCTCCAGCCTTGTCCCTTCACTGATGTCTTGAGGTCTTGTCACAGCACATGTCCACCCTGCCTGCCTCCCCATGCATGGACAGACCTTCAGCCTCAATGAGACCTGCTGGGTCACGGGCTTCGGCAAGACCAAGGAGACAGATGGTGAGAGGCAGATGTGAGAGTGTGTGTGTGTGTGTGTGTGTGTGTGTGTGTACATATGTGTCTGTGTAGAGTGTGTGGGGGGGATATGTCAGGGTATAGAGATGAAGGTCTACCTAGATGAGGGTTTGGATATATAGATTCATGGGCCTTGGTGTGAATGTGTGTGTATATACACCTGTGTATACATCAAAGCAGTTGCTGTGACAATGCCCCAGCCAAAAACACAAGGAAAACCCCTGTCTTTGAAAGACCTGGGTTCATTGCTCATTGAACCGAGGGAGAACTCACACCAGGGAGAACCGTGGGACGTCTCGACAAGAGGGTGTCAGAAAGGACTTATAGGATTCGGGTGCTTTGAAGGGGGTTCAAAGAAGTGAAGTATTTCTCTAGATTGGTTGCTTGTAGGAAGCAGGGATAGTCCTGTGAGTGGATATCTTAATAATCTCATTTAGAAAGAGTTAATAGACTGAGTCTAAAGCTGTAGTTGGTGAGGAAGCAGCAGCTGCTCATCCTGGCTGGGACAGGGGGCTGTTTGGTCCTTTCGTGGTTTGACCTACCTTGTGTTTTGTCTGTGCTGAAACAAGGCTAGGAAGCGGTTTCCCTCACTTCATCATCACAGGGTGGCTGTGTCTGGTGTCCGGTCTGTAAGATTATGTATGGCCTTGCCATGAGAGTCGTGAGCTTGTGGCCGCTGCAGGTGTCAGAGCCTGCTCGTGGGATGGAGCGGTGACTGGCCAGGAGCAGCCTCATTTTGATCTTGGCCCTGTGACTGACTCGCTGGGTGACCGTGGGCAAGTCCTTCCTCAGCCCTAAATTTCTCCTTCTGTAAATGGATTCATCACATCTGCTCTCCTCAGAGTACGTGGTTACCAGAAGCAAATGATCTATTTGACGTTGCTTTGGATACAGAAAGGCATTGTGCAGCATGTAAGGCAGCCCGATAGGCCTGTGAGTTTGTCTGTGTACGTGCATCTCTGTTACGTGTAGTGAGTTGTGTCTGGTGTGAGGGTGTATGTGCCCATACATCCTGGGTGGCCTACCATGGGAATGGTGCCCTCCACGCCCGGGAGGCTGCCAGTCTGGCGTGTGGGGTGGGCAGCTGGAAGGCCACAGAGCCGCCCGGAGTCTCACTCCCTTCCCGTCTTCTCTCTCCTCCGCTGCACTGAAGAGAGGACCTCCCCCTTCCTCCGGGAGGTGCAGGTCAACCTCATCGACTTCAAGAAGTGTAACAACTACTTGGTCTACAAGAGCTACCTCACCCCGAGGATGATGTGTGCGGGGGACCTGGGGGGAGGGAGAGATTCCTGCCAGGTAAGGCTGCTCCCACATGGGGCTCAGGCCCTGGGACCCCAAGGGAAGGGAGGAAGGCTGAGGTTTTGGGGTCGGAGGGAGAGTCAGGTGCCCACCGTTTCCTGCCCAAGGACCGCCTCTCTCACCCTGCTGATGCGCGTGCACTCCCCTGTAGGGAGACAGCGGGGGGCCCCTGGTTTGCGAGCAGAACCAACTCTGGTACCTGGCAGGGGTCACCAGCTGGGGCGTTGGCTGTGGCCAGAGAAACAAACCCGGCGTGTACACCAAAGTGACGGAAGTCCTCCACTGGATATACAGCAAGATGGAGGTGAGAGCCCTGCAGGGGGTGTGTACCCAGCAGGAGTGGACTCCCAAAGGTGGGGTGCCTGGAAGAGGGCCTAGCCTTTCTCCAGGGCCTCGGCGAGGTACCCTTGCCCCCTTGCCTTTGGGGGTGTTCAGAATGCGGAAATGACCAGGAAAGGACAGGAGTCAACTGTTGGGCCGACCCCAGCTGCCTGTGCTTCTTCTGCCCCGTTTCCTCCTGCAAAAAAAGAGCTCAGAGGGTTGGAAAGTGGTGGGTCTAGGCTGGGTACCGGCCCCAGCATCACTGTCCTCTACCCAGGGATGGCCGCGTCGTGAGCCCACACACTGACAGGAGGAGGCCTCCCATTCTTGGCAGGAGGTGGGTCTCCCGGGAAACTAGGCATCAGGAAATGGAGGTCTACCCCCCACCTCTGTGGACCCAGTCCAGCCCCTACCTTCCCTGGGCCTGCGTCCTAGCTGTAGAGCAGGGATGCTATGCCACCCCTTCCCTTCTCTGCCCAGGCAGTGAGGGCTCAGGTGGGGATGGGAAGGCTTCTCTGGAAATCCAGTGGGGCGGGTCCTGTTCCCATCTTTTCCTCTGGGCTGCCCCTCTTCTCTGAGGGGCAGTGCCCGATAACAGCTGGGCTGAATTTTAGGCTCTGAGCCCCCACCTTCAGCTTTCTGTGTTCCAGGCACACCCTGCCCACCCTCACCCTGTTCTCCGTCTTCTCCTCAGAGTGAGACGCGCTTCCGGAAAGACTAAGTCCGGCTCCACCTCACGGCACTGGCTGCTGTAAAGACTCTGGCCAATGTGACCGGGCCATAGGCACCATCATCTGGGCTAAAGGCCACCAGACACCATCGTTACTGCCACCTCCTCTGTCTGCTGCCTCTGTGAATACACATGTGTGTGTGCATGGGCACACGTGTGTGTCACTGCTTTCCCAAGGTCTTCAGAAACCAGGAGAGCTGTCAACTCTTCTCAAACGCCAGGCTGGAAATTACCTGAAGATAACTGTTTGGACGCCATGGAGGTTCCCACAGGGGTGACCATAATGGATGGAGGAGGTGGAGCCCAGGGAAGGGCCTGGAAGGTCACATCAGGAATTCTTGCTTCTCTGACCCTAACTTGGAGACTAGTCCAGAATGGGCTGCCCCCCCGAGTGGCCCAGCTGTCACTGCCATCAAGGGCCAGTAATAGGTTTTATGGAGTACCGGGACCATCCCTAGTGGGAAGATATCCCCGCTGACCTTCTGCGTGGCCTCTCCCCTCTCAGCCCTCCTGCTGGGGCCGTGCCATGGCTGTCCCCGCTGACAACTCAGGACAGGGCTCGCTGCCCTCATTTGGTCACAGGCTGTTGGAGGCAAACTTCATTTCATTTTATTTTTATATTCAAGAAATAGAAGTAGATGTATTCTAAAAAATTCTCCACAAATCCCAGGAGCAAAAGAATCTAAAAGAAAAAAGAGTGGATATATGTGCATGTATAACTGAATTACTTTGCTGTACACCTGAAACTAACACAACATTGTAAATCAACGATCTTCCAATAAAAATTTTTTTAAAAAATTCCAGGAGCCAAGAGAGCTAACATCAATCACCTCAGAAACTCAGAGGGACTCCTGGCAGCTGTGCCCCTCTGGAGTCCCACAGAATGCTCCTGCCCTCAAGGGGCCCTTTGAGATACTCAGGGAAGCAAATCCTCACTTGGGCTGGTGGGCAAATCCATCACAAAGAGAACCACAACTGTTGCTGCATCCAAGGGCTGCAGGAGCATGAAGGAACCGATGCTGCTTCTCTGTTGGCCCCGGAGCCTGGGAAAATCCAGATGGATGGGCATCCCTGGTACCCAGGGCTGTCCTGGGACTTTGGAATTTCTTCTCAGCTTTCTCCATCTTTTACCTTCTCATAGACACAGTGTTGCCGTGAAAACTGCCTTGGAGAGAAAGCTGGCTCTGTCCCCAGGCCCTCCAAACAGCTTCTCTGAAGGATCCGAGTTGCCCCTCCTGCAGGGCATCAGTGTGTTTAGTACCCGCACCAGCTGAAGTCCTGGACCTTCCCCATCCTTTTCTCTGGGGCACCCGATCCTCCCGCAATCCCATTCTCCTGCCCTCTTTGGGCCTGTCTGGTAATGCGATGACTCCCATCGGCAGGGTCCGAGCAGATCAGCCCAGCCCAGCCCAGGCAGATGGCTGCTCGGGGGATACACCATTCTGGAAAAGCAGTTGGAATTGGCTAGTGTTCGCTGGGCAGGGTCTGAGGGGGTTGGTGACGTGTTATCACACCTGGGGGTTTTGGGGGGACGGCAACATTCACATCCACAGCACCCCTAGCAGCGGTCTTCAGCAATAAAAGTTGCGTGACCTGAAAAATGTGTCACTGGATATTTTCATGGTACCCTAGGTAGAAAACTGAGATTGTCCTCCCAGGTGCCCAGACATCCTCAGTTTTTGTTCTTAGTTTTGGTTCTTCCATTTGGGGTTCTGCTCATTTAATCATACATCATTTATTTATTCATTCACCCACCCTATGGGTGCCTGCTCTGTACCAGGAACTTGCGCCAGGCCCAGGTGGTACAAAAACCACAGTGGTTCTCAGGAAGTCATGGTCATGACCCAGTGTGATAGAAGCTGTGATTCAGTGTGGACACCGTGCTTGGAACACAGCCAGTAGCTGCACCTAGAGAGATCAGGGAAGGCTTCACAGATGAGGTGAGATTTGAAATGAGTCTTAACAGAGTAGGTGAGTCTTCACCAAGCAGCTGGGGTGGGGCAAGAGCAGGCCAGTGCCTATTCTGTTTCCCTCCTTCCTCTTTCTCTGCCTCTGACTTTGCCAGCTCAGCAAAAGGCATGTTTACAAAGAAGCCCCAGTGCTTACTCAGCTGTTTCCAAGAGAATTGGATGGGCGGTCCCACTGGCCTCTTCTGAAAGATCTAGCCCTTCTTGCTCTGCACTCACTTTTCCTCCGTTTAATATCAATCTATTGACCTCACCCATTATGATCCCACGATGAATTCCCAGCACCCTCAACACACATGTGTGCCTCTAGCCATGAGCACAGTCTTCTCCAGACCTGCCCCCATGGGCCTGGCCTTTGGGCACCCCAAGATTGTTTAATCTCCCCTGTCAGTGCCAGGGGAAATCCTCCTTCCAATGATTTTCTTGCTCTGTCTGCACGACAAAGCATGGGGAGGGGGCAGGTGCTAGGCTTACTATATTTAGCAGTAGGGGTAACACACCTGCTGTCACAGATCCCCAAATTTCCCACAGTCTCAGTGGCTTGACCCAATCCAAGTTTATTTCTCATCTACCTAACAGTCCAGTGAGGGTGTCTGGTCAATGGGAGGCTTTCTTCCACATGATTTTTCAGGGGCTCAGATTCTTTCAGCCTAGTGACTTTGTCATCTGCTTCCAGCCGGTGGACAGAGGAAAGAAAAGATGAAGAAAGCATATCCACTTCTTAAATGCTCTGGCTCAGAAGTGATACATGTCATTTTCACTCATATTTTATGGGTGTCGACATATCACATGGCACCACCTAGATCAAGTGGGAAAGGTACTAAGAAAGTCAGTCCCTGGGCAGTTCCCATGCAAGAGTAAGCACCTGTTTTGGAAGATAACCAGCCATCTCTGCCCCCCAGAGGAAGCTGGTCATATCCCAGAACCCAGGCCTTGGGACAGAGAGTTAGGGCTTAGGGCATTTCTGTTCATTTTTACTTAGGAACCAGACCCTTTCTCTCCTCTCTTGGCTTCCTAGGGCAGAAATTGATTTGCTGGGGTGCAGAAGTGTGTGTGTCAGGGAGAGGTAAGAGAAAAAGCAGTATCTAGATGGGAAGAGAAAAATATTCCTTAGGTCCAGGACATCTATAGAGGCTATAAAAATCGTGGAGGGTGGGTGATGGGATTTCCCACATTGATCCAGAATCTCCAGGGCGATGGGTGTGTGTACTGAGGGGAGGTGTTGCTGGTGACACTGTCCTATGGTCCCTGGGTCCCAGGCATCTCCAGGTTCCAGTCAAACTCTCTGGCTTTGTCAGCTCTGTTGACGGCTGAATTTCCCTGGGGAAAGGGGGAGGGTCAAGTGAGTGCGTTGGGGGTGGGACAGGTGATGGTGGCTCTTGGGAGAAGGAGCCAGTTACAGCCTCGCTGCCCATCCAGCTGCCTCTGGGCTTTGGTTAGATTCCCAAGACCTATTGTTTTCCATAATTGCTTAGTGGATGTCCTGATGCAATTGGGAGGACACTGAGAGATGCACATGGAGAGAACTCCTCGTAATGGTAATGATGTGGATAATGACAATAATAGCTACCTTTGCGGAACGTTTGCTATGTGCCAGATGCTCTGCTGAACACCTGATGTGTTTTGTCTTCTGTGAGTGTGAAGTAGGCATTGTTATTATCTCTATTTTACAGATGAGGAAACAAGGCCAAGAGAACTGGAATAAGCTTCCCCCAAACTAACAACTACTAAGTGGCAGAGCTGGACTTTGAAGCCAGGCTGTCTGATTTTAAAAGCTGCTTTAAAAGCAGGTGGAGGCTTCCTAGCTGCCGCCTCATGGGGTCTGCCATCTGGCTCTGTGGATCTTTCTGTTCTCCACCAGGCCTGTGCTGGAGGAGGGACAAGGTGGGACAACCCCCCAGAGGAGGATGGGCATCTCCCTCAGAGTGTCACATGACCAGAGCCTTAGACCATGCAGCTTCTAGAAGCTGGGACAAATGCATCGTGGATGGGAGGAGGCCCCCTGGCACCTCCCCCACCACCCCCAAGTGGATGGTTTCTGGGAGACCCTCCCATGCCATGACCCGCTATGGCCCCAGGACACCTCCATGTCTCCTCGATGTGGGTGGGTGACTCTGAGAGGTACGTGCCACTCATTCCCTACCTCCTCTGCACTGGCCCAGGCTTCCTGTTCCTTGGAAACTGCCACCCAGCCCAGGGAGAAAGCCCCATGCTGGTCTTACAATGGGCCTACCCAGGGAACACAGAGTGTTGTGCTCTGGAGATAAGCAGCTGGGACGCTCCAGGCAGGAGCCATTATTGGATGAGTCCTTTGAGAAGGGAGGAGCATGGCTTGGTCTTTGGTCCTTCAAGCTCAGTTCTTGCCAGCGAAACCTGTGGATATAACAAGTTGTCTCCTCTGTCTAAGTCCCAGGTGCCAGAATTTCTTCACTTTTCATACAAGGAGGGAGCTGGGAGCCTTCTTTGAATAATTCCTCCTAATTACACTGTGTTGTAGTGGAGAGAGTCCTGGAGCTGGAATCAAAGCAACCTGGAGGTACAAATTCCAGCTCAGCCGCTTGTTTGGCTCTGTGGCAAGCCAATCTCTGTTTCCTCATACGTGAGCTGGGTGTATCTAGGCCACACGTTGTTGCAGGATTAAGTGGGAGGATGCATGTAAACACACAGGGCAAAGTGACTGGCATATTAGGACCTCTCAACAAATGTTGAGTTTGCAACAAAAGGGCCAGATCCTTCACCTCCGTGTCACTTCACCCAATAAGTGAGATAGGAGAGGGAAATTTGGAAACATCTCCAGGGCTTAGGAAATCTGCCATTTCTCTCCATAAACTTTCCTCTTAGTCTCATAGCAATGGGCTGATCTTCCGTGGAGATGACACTACCATCTGGGGTAGATGGCCATCCCCTACGGGTGGCTTCTCTAAGTCATGGAGATGCACTGAATTGACCTCACTCTGCTCTCTCATCACTGATGGGACCAGGATGGATTCCTGTCACTGGCCCTGCTCTGGTGGCATCTGACTGCTCAGCCAAAGGAGCTGACAGTTCAGGGCTGTGAGGGGACACACATCCTTGTTCTCCACGGACTCCTCCATCCACGGCCATCTGGCTCCTGCCCCATCATGTCAGTGAACTGCCATGTTGCCAAATCTGATGGAACATTTTCAGTCCTCATCTTACTGGAACTGCAGCATTTAACTATTGAGTACTTCCTCCTTTGTGAAATTGCCACGGCTTCTGTGGCACCAAGCTCTCCCAGTTCCCCTCCTGACCCTCTGGCTGTTCCTTCTGTCTTCCACAGGCTCTGTAAATGGTGTCCCCAGGACACCAGACTCAGCTCTCTTCTCAGGGTAAATGTTCACCCTGGGTCATCTCATCTATCCCTGGGTTTTCCAGCTAACATCGGTAGAGCCAGTAGGAATTTGTTCCATGTCATTGAAGTATAAGAAATGTCATCTTTCTCTTTAAAAGCAGATTAAAACCTGACTTTGAACTGCTGCAGCCTGGCTGGAAAACACCTCTCATCATGTTCTTCCCCAGGAAGCTCAGCCCCAGGAGAGCCTGTCCACTGCTCTCCAGGCGGGGTGCTCAGTCTGCAGCCGTCACAGCCACCCTCAGGGGGTTTTACAGGTAAAGGGAGTAGCTCACAAACTCACTGCTCTCTGTACCCCTAGTCTCAGGAACCCCACTCTCCCTGGGTCAGGCCCAGGCTGCTCCCCTCTCTTCAACCCCCAAAGCCCTTCTGCTTGTGGACAACTCAGGCCTGTCTCTTATGAACACTGTACAAAGGCCAATAAATTCTCTCTAGAATCAAAGCCATTCTTTCCTGATGAGATCATGGCAGAAATCAAGATAAGCATAGATTTCAATGATTGTGTACAGATTTTCATGTGAACCTCAGTTTTCACTCCTCTAGGACAAATTACTCTAGGTGAGATTATGGTTACCATATGTTTAACTCTATAAGAAACTGCCAGGCTGTTTTTAGAGGGGCTGTACCATTTTGCATTCCCACCTGCAATATGAGAGTTCCAGTTGCTCCGTATCCTCAACAGTTCTTGGTATTCTCAGATTTTTTATTGTAACCCCTCTAATAGATGTGTAGTGGTGTCTCACTGTGGTTTTAACTTGCATGTCTCTAATGACTAATGCTGTTGAGCATCTTTTTATGTGTTATTTGCCATCTATCTAGCCTCTTGAGTGAAATGTCTGTTCATATTTTTTGCCTGTTTGTTGGGTTGTTTCTTATTGTTGAGTTTTGAGAGTTCTTTATATATTCCAGATACTAGTCTTTGTTGAATATGTGATTTGTAAATGTATTCTCCCCATGTGGCTCGTCTTTCTGTTTTCTTAATTGTGTCCTTACAGAGCAAAAGTTTTTAATTTGGTGAATTCCAATTTATTGATTTTTTTTTCTTTTTGGATTGTTCTAAGAACTCTGCCAAATCCAAGCTCTAGAAGATTTTTTCTGATATTTTCTCTTAAGGATTTTATTGTTTTATGCTTTACACTTGAACCTAAGATCCATTTGGAGTTACTTTATGGATACCACTGAGTTACAGATTGAGGTTCATTTTTTGTTTGTTTCTTTGTTTGCAAATGTATGGCCAGTTATTCTAGAACCATTTGTTGAAAAGACTGTACTTTTCCCATCCAATTGCCTTTGCATTTTGTCAAAAATCAATTGAGCATATTTGTACAGGTATATTTCTAGACTTTTTATTCTGTTCCATTGATCTACGTGTCTATCCTTCACCAATGCCACCCTGTCTAAATTAGTGTAGCTTTACAGAATGTCTTAAAGTTGGGTAGGGTGAATCCTCCAATTTTGTTCTTTTTCAACATTATTTTGGTTATTCTAGCTCTTTACATTTCCATATAAGTTTTAGAACCGGCTTGCTTATATTTATAAAGAAGCCTGTTGGAATTTTGATTGGGATTGCATTAAATCTATAATCAATTTGGAGAGAATTAACATGTTAACTCTTGAGTCTTCCAAACCATGAACATGATATGTCTCTCCATTTATTTAGATTTTCTTTGATTTCCTTCATCTAGGTTTTGTAGTTTTTAGCATACAGATCCTGTTCCTATTTCATTATATTTGTAGCTGAGTACTTAACGTTAACAAAAATAATGTTTTTATTGAAATAATACTTTTTAAACAAAAAAAGGAGAAGAGTGGCATTGTTTTACATTTTTACAACTGTCTTTAATATCTGGCTGAATGAAATAGCTGGATTCTCATTTTTGTTTCAGTGTTCAATCTGTTGTGATATGTTGTTTTGGTTGAAATGTGTGAAGAAAATTCAATATCACACAGATATAGAGTTGGAAAGTGGAAACATAGTTTATTAGCCTTTTCAGGTAATTGTGGATACTTTTTTTTGATACTTACTATACTCAAACTTGACAAGTGACAGTTTCATAAAGGTCAGTTGCAATGTGGAATCTAAAACCTGTCAATGAACTTTTTTACTCAGTTACATTAAAATCTCTTGGTCTGTGTTGCACTCCAAATGGGTCTTTTTACCCACGCCTAATAATGTAACATCATGCATTCGTCATTTGGAAAATACTGATTCTGAGTTATGAACATCTTCCACATGCTGACACACTTCATTATACAATATCAAAAGTAATATGTGTTAATATTACCACTGATCTCGGAACTTCCCAGGTGGCACAGTGGTTAAGAATCCGCCTGCCAATGCAGGGGACATGGGTTCAAGCCCTTGTCTGGGAAGATCCCACATGCCGTGGAGCAACTAAGCCCGCGAGCCACAACTACTGAAGCCCGCACGCCTAGAGCCCGTGCTCTGCAACAAGAGAAGCCACTACAATGAGAAGCCTGAGCACCTCAATGAAGAGCAGCCCCTGCTCGCCACAACTAGAAAAAGCCCGTGTGCAGCAATGAAGACCCAACACAGCCATAAATAAATTAATTAATTAATTAAAAAAAGATATTACCACTGATCTCTTAGAAAAGTATTTAAGGATTGGAAATCAGTCAAGCTCATGGGAAGGATGCAAATTTTCCAAAATTCTAACTTTCAATTAAGAGTTTAAATTCTGTCCCTAGCAACAAATATTGTCTGTTGTTTTCCTTGCTGTGACAAGCTCATTTTGTTCGTTTTTGAGAACATGATTGCCAACTATCAAGTCTGAATAGTCATTTATATGTTAATCTTCATTCAAGGAAAAACGGTATTTCACACAAAAAAAGTGGCTAGTTCAGCTTGCAGCTCAAAAATATTGGGTTGGCCAAAAACTTCGTTTGGGTTTTTCTGTAAGCTGTTACAGAAAAACCCAAACAAACTTCTTGGCCAACACAATACAAGGCTTTTCCTCAGAAAACCTTAGTACTTTGGGATGCAGCAGAAATGCTTCATGAATACTTCTCATTTTTTCACACTGAATGTTAAAAAGACATGTAATTAGGATTGAGATTAAATAAAATGAATACTTTTCAATAATTAATAATTTCTACCACTTCATCAAAGATGTTCTTTTTTTTTTTTTTTTTTTTGCAGTGCGCAGCCCTCTCACTGTTGTGGCCTCTCCCGTTGCGGAGCGCAGGCTCAGTGGCCATGGCTCACGGGCCCAGCCACTCCACGGCATGTGGGATCTTCCCGGACCGGGGCACGAACCCGTGTCCCCTGCATCGGCAGGCAGACTCTCAACCACTGCGCCACCAGGGAAGCCCCTCAAAGATGTTCTTAAGTGAAACTGGCAAGAGTGTGCTGGCGAAGAACACAGTGACTACACACACAGTTTGGTGCCGTGGCCTTGATTCACGGTAAGGAGCCTGTAGTTTTGCTCACCACTGCTTTTGTACCATTGGTAAATGTCAACACAGTGAAAAATGCAAATGACATCATAGCATTATTATGAAAATAGTTTTGACCCTGCTGATCCCCTGAAAAATGTCTCAGGCACCTTAAGCGGTCCTCAGACCACACTTTGAGGACTGCTGTATTAGACAACACAGCAAGACAAAAACAAGGAAATCCGCAGGTATTGATTTTGGATAGGCACTTTCTGGAAATTCTACTGGAACCATATCTTGATCTTACCTTCACTGCTCACTCTGAGGAAAAAGTGAACAATCTCTCCCGTGAGGGGGGCTAAGGCTAGTCAGCTTTATGTGGTGATGTTGGGTCTTGTTGAAGAAGAGGGATGTTAATTTAATTGCAGTTTAATGAAGAGCTCAGTGGGTGGGAGAAAGAAGAGTGATTGGGAATTTGCATTTTCTTAACTTCCTCGGCTTGATGCATCCCAGGTGAGTGTGCTAGAAACACTTTGATCATTCTGCCCAGGATTGGGGAAGCAGGGCTAATAGCTTCAATATTGCAGATGAAGTCTGTGTGGGGTCTGCTTTGTGGTGGGGACTGGAGATTAGAACTCCATCAGGTTCTTCTCTGATAATCCTTCTAATTGGACTAATAGATGCCCCAAATTCTGTTGAATTCAATAAATTATGACAAGCACTCACTAGTGCAAGGACTACATTAAGTGCTGGGAGCAGGACTTGCGGTTGGAGTGGAGGACACACACCAATATCGTGGTGTTCCTTCCCTGCCCCTTTCTACTCTGGTCTTTTTTTTTTTTTTTTTTTTTTTTGCTGTACACGGGCCTCTCACTGCTGTGGCCTCTCCCGTCGCAGAGCACAGGCTCCGGACGCACAGGCTCCGCGGCCATGGCTCGCGGGCCCAGCCGCTCCGCGGCATGTGGGATCCTCCGGGATCGGGGCACGAACCCGTGTCCCCTGCATCGGCAGGCGGACTCTCAACCACTGCGCCACCAGGGAAGCCCTCTGGTCTTTTTTTTAAAGCTTGATTTTTTTCTGTAATTTTGTAATTAACTCTCACTACAGGAGCATTTGAAAAAAATCCAAACAATCCTGAAAACTATAAAAATAATATAAAGGGTACCATTTATTTGCCAGGCATAAACTCTCCACATCATCACATATTTTATTATCTCATTTAATCTCTCAATAACTATTACAATAGTAGGTACTTTTGCAAAGAAGAAAGTAAAAATTACTTTAAATCCCACCACCCAGAGGTAAATATTATTAGCACTTGGGTAAAATCTTTCTAGATCTCTCTCTATGTATCCATAGAGAGAGGTCTACAATTTTATATGAATGGGATCATATTATACAGATTATTTTGTATCTTGATTTCTTTTCTCTCAACAATAAGAGATAAACACCTTCCCCAGGGGGGTGGGTATTATCATCTTTAATGGTTGTAGATTACTCCGTTGTGTAGATGTGTGATTTACTTAATCTCTCAGTGGATGTTTAAGTAGAGTAGTTAGTTTCCAGATTTTGATATTATAAACATTAACGCCATAGATTTCTCTGTGCATGCTTCATTCTGAAGCAATGATCTCCTAAGGGTAAATTCCTGTAAGTAGGGTTGTCTACATATTTATCCAAAATGCTAAACTGCTTTTCAGAAGAGTTTAATTAACTTCTACACCTCCACAGTGTCTAAGTCTGTTACCCCATGCTTCAAAGAATGCTAAAGGCAGACGTAAAAGTACACATGAACGTGTTCTTGCATGAATACCTGTGTGTCTATGTGAGCTGTCCACATGCATGAGGGGTTCATTTATTCATTTAACAAACATTTCTGAGCATCTACCATGAAGCAGGCACACAGCTAGGAGTGGGACTGTGAGAAACTCAACGTGATCACAGCTCTCACGGACTCAAACATACATTTTTTAAATATGTGAAGAAAAATTATACAAAGATATGACCAATGTTGATGAAAAATTAATCAATACTCAATCTAAGAAAGAAATGGAAAATTTTATTTGCACCAATCTGGGGATTATAACCTGGGAGACAGTCTTTCAAAAAGCTCTGAGAACTGTTCCCCCCACCCCCAACATTGCTATTAGACAAAGGGTTATATGTCAAAGGATTATACATCAAAGTAATGTACTGACAGTTTACACAGTCCAGCAAGGTGAGTAGTTGGTCATTGTGACCCCTTACAGGATTAAGGAAGGGATGTTATCTCCTAAGGAGTCACCTCGCTGGCACGAGGAGGAAATTTCTTTTCTTTTTTTGGCTAATAGGCATTCCTGTGTCATCTAAGGGGATCTAGTTAATGTATAATGCAGATGCACAATGCATACTAAAGAGGGGGCGGTAGTGGCTCAAATAGCAGAGACAATTTTATGTTAAATTTTTTTCCTTTCCTGACTTAAAATAATTTCATTTTATCACCACCTCTAATTAGACTCTGCCCTGGTCTAGTGATGGTGGTGGGAGTGGTAGGGGAATCAGGGAAGGCTTCCTGGAGAAAGAGAGGTTAGAACCTAGATCTGAGGAGTGGGTAGGCATTAACTAGACAAAGAGTAGTGAAACCGAGTCCCCCTAAAACCGAGTTTTCATACCGAGTTTATGATTCATCTCTCTATCCAAAATTTTATTCTTTTTTTGTCCCCTCTGACCTCAGTTCTATGCTAACTGAACACTAATCAGAGTCAGACTAAAATTACTGTTGTCAATAGCATAGTTAGTATACTAAAATTCCTGTTGGTGTTACTGAACCAAACCTGGGTCTGCTCGCCCACTGCACAGCAAAGCCAATCTACTGACACCGGGTTGTGGTGAAGGAGAGTACAGTGTTTATTGCAGGGCACCGAGCAAGGAGGATGACAGCTTATGCTCCAAAGACCTGAACTCCCTAATGGTTTTCAGGGAAGAGTTTTTAAAGGCAACATTTGGGATGAGGGTTTGCAGCTCGTGGACTTTCTTCTGATTGCTGCTGGTGAGGTGAGGTAATAGGGTGGTATTCAAGGAATCTTAATCATCAACCTTCTGGTTCCAGCCAGTCTGGTTTGTGGTCAGCATGTAGTCACCATCCTCCACCCATGTGGGGGCTTAGTTTCTGCAGAACACCTCAAAGACATGTGTCAGATTGTTCTGTATATCCTTTGAGGAGGAACTAGGACTCTGCTCTGTTGCTGAACTGTTGTTTAAGCTATCATTACTTTTTTTGCTTGACTGCTTTTCCTTTGTTTCTGCATTCCCTCACTTCCCTAATTAGGACATACTTCAGTCTGTTCTTTGGAATTCAGGGAAGCCCTAGGAGACTAAAGCCTCTTTCTACAAATGAGAAACAGGAAACACGGAGGGACTTTTGAGGAGGGCCCCGCAGGATCCTGCTTGGTTTCATTGCCCATAATGTTAATATACTAAGATTCCTATTATAGACATCAGCATCAACATACAAACTCAGGTTGTTTCTCCAGGGCAAGCTGAGCTAACAGACCCCCAAGCCATGGACCACCTGGCCAGAGAATTATAAACCAGAGGCATTCTGACTCCTGAAACTATGATTATGAAATATCACAAGACGATGATTAATCTCAGTCTTTTTGTTCTCCTTTTTAAAAACCGCTAGCTCAAAGGTCAAGTGGAAGTGGATCTGAGGCTTGTCTCCCACTCCCTTGCACAGTGCCGTGCAATAAATCCTTACTCTGATGCAAACTCCTACTGTCAGAGTTTGGCTTTCTGCACCACAGACACACAAGCCTTTGCTCAGTTTCAGTAGGAGAAAGTGTGTTCCAGGCAGAGAAAGTTTTTGTCTCTTGTTCCACCCTCAGTGAGAACCATCTTGCCAGCAGAATCTACTGCCATTTCCCACTGTCGACTGAAAAAAAAAAAAAGCACAACCTAAAAGTTGAGAATTATGTTTTATTCCACAGACTTGCTGGGGACTTAAGCCCGGAAGACAGCAAGGAGCCAGGATATATAGGAGTTTTTGCAAAAAAAACCCAGGCAGCTGGAACACCAAAAGATTATTGTTAATTAAAGAAAAAACAAACAACTAAAGTTAATGAATTTAGCACTTTTCTATGTATGGGAAGATGCAAAATCTGGCTTAATGAAATCATTCCTTTGATATGCACCTCCACTATCTAGGGCCGGTATCCTGTTCTTTTCCATCCTGAATCCCCTCCAGTGTACACCATTGGGGGCGCTATAGTAGCTGATGGTGTGGTGGCAGGCAGCCTGTTTGTCTCCATCCTGAGTTCCCTCAGGGCGCACCTTCAAGGTAACTGCAGTGGCTGATGGCTTGATGACTGCAACATCCTCTGTTTGCTGATTCAGCAGGCAGCGTTCTTGGTCCACACCTGACGACAGCACACATGAGTGTTTCTGCTTTTCTGCCTCAATTTATTGTTCTCCTACCTCTTTTTCCTCCTGAGGCAGGAGGAGCATGGCTTGGAGAATGCAGAGAAGACTGGAGATACTGAAGCCCAAAGACTGAGGGGGAGAGTGGGGCCAGAGGATGCTTAAGAGGTGGCAAGCCCTGTGTCTGAACACGTATGTCTGTGCGTGTACATGCGTTGGAGCACACATGTGAGTATCTCAGTGCTGTTGGTAGAGGCATTATTAGTGGGCTGGTTCTCAAAGTGCGGTGCCCTGGGGGCGGAGCCCAGCACTCTGTTTTAACAAGCCCTTCTGGTGGTTGCGAGGCTCGAGTCTCGCTTACATTCGTGAACCCCTCCTAGAGGACGTGTTTGTCTGAACACACCTGTGTGCGCCAGGCTTGGGATATTTGACTTGCAGGTGGAGATTTGCATGTAGGCCTCCTGGCAGCAGGAAGCTCACTCCATCTTTCTTGACTTTGTCTTCTCAGAGTACTCCCGAGTCTAGGGCAGGTGCTCTGGGGCACTTAGCAGATACCAAATGATGACAATAATGACAGTAGCCAGATGTGTCTCCAGCCAAACACCTATTTCTTACCAGTCTCTGGCTAGAGCAGCCACAAGGCACCCTTCTTTGATCACAGACAGAAATCTAATCTCAACAACACAGAAAGCAGGAAGTTCACGATGGGAGACCGAGAGAGATGGCCTATTCAGAGGGGAAAAAACTTCCCAGCACTTCCCCTAAACAGGTTACTGGGACAAAGAAAGCAATTTCCTGCCTATCCCTGGCTAATGGCTTCTGGCATGCAGTGAGGGCAGGGGTGGGTGCCAGGGCCTCAAGCCCAACACGGGCAGGGGTCAGGGGTGGCTGGTGGCTATGAGAGGGTGTCCTTGTGTCACAGGATCATGCAAGATTATGGGAGCCCTGGGGATCGGGGTCTTCTCGTGGGGAGAAGGGGCCAGGAGTGCAGAACCCCTGGAAGCTGTGAGTTGAGGTTGCATCTTCACCAAACAAACTCCAAACAAGTACTTGCTTTGCACCTGGATTTGGGTCCTGGCTCTGTCACTGATCAACTAAGCAACTTTGGGAAATTGTGTCATTCTTTTCGGTTCAGTTTCCTTGTCTGAGAAATGGGGACAAAATAGGATCTGCATCGCAGGGCTGTCGTGTGGATTAAATGAGGGCGAGGCAGGAGATAGATGGGCTCCAGGCTAGACATTTACAACTGGCCACCTGTTCATACTCCTTGGGGCCGGAAAAAGATGGGCTCCAGGCCGGACAATTATTACCAGCCTCCTGTTTATATTTCCTGAGTCAAGAGACAAGTGGGCTCCGGGCAACACATTTATGACCAGCCTCCTGTCCTCACTTTGAGATCTGCGCTTCGAGATCTGCACTTTGATATAAAAACAACAGGAATAGGGTAAATAGCCATACATAGAACAATTTTATAGCAGGAACAGAGAGGGACTAAACCCTGTTTAAAAGATCAAGAGGTCACTTATTTCCCATCCTTGGGGCAAGGGAGACATGACACATGTGCAGAAAGGCTCCGTGGGGTCAAAAAGGCAGGGGACGCCAGACCATAATTAGGCTTGCCATCCCCCGCAGACGCCCTTGCGCTGAAATCCATCTTGGCTGAGGGGTCCTTTCGCACCTAGGGGAGGGCGCTGAGACAAATTAGCCATGGGGTCAAAGCAAGACGACTGGCCAAGAGAAGAACAAAGACCCAGAAGACTGCCCCCTTATAAAGGATCTAAACTTCCCAAAGGCATGACTCTAGCTGCTCCCTCGTTGAGTTCGCCCATGCGTCTTTCCCCACGTATTCTGCTTTTCTAATGAACGCTTTACTATCATCTATACCTTCCGTCTCCTTGTCAGATTTTTCCTCTCAAGGCAGACAAGGACTGGGGATTTAGACCCTAGACGCTGGCCCGCATGGTCTAGTGGTTAGGATTCCTGGTTTCCACCCAGGCGACCAGGGTTCAATTCCCGGTCAGGGAACTAAGGTCTCTTCCAGCTGCTGCTTACTGCAAGCTGCCACTCCCTGCTGAGTGCACCCGAAAAGAAGGGGATGTATGTGAACTCATCAGCGCTGTGCCAGGCCTGTGGTAAATGCTCAGAGGTGGTTGTTGGCATCTGTATCTCCTGCAGAAGCCTCTCCCAACCAGAGAATTGTATTCAGTTCTCTTGGTCACTCCCTGAGCCAGCTTGATGAGTTAAATTGGATCGATCAGCATCCCCCAGATATGGACAGGGTTAGCAGAACTTGGCACTTTCATCCTGCATGGAGCACCCAGGTTCCTGGCGACGTGCAAAGGACCACAGGTCAGAGCAGGGGGCGTGTCCCTCTGACCCTACAGTCGCTGCTCTCTTGCATCTCTCTATCTGCTAGGACTTTTTGTCACAATGGTCTGCTACAGGGTGGAGTTCACAGGAAAATGGGAATCAGGAACACCTGGTACTCAAGGTTGTTGTGTGAGAAGGCGTGGGGTGTGCCTAGTTCCCTGCCTGGCACAGGGTAGGTCCGTGATAGGTGTCAGTTACAGTTCTCTGTTGGGGCTGGTCAAAGTGGGCTTGGTTAGTACAGGAAAGTCAAGAAACAGGTGTCTATTGAGCAATTGTCATTGCCAGGCACTGTGGTAGGTATTTTACACATGTTTACTATACCAATCCTCATAATAATCTCATGGAATATCAATAATATGTCTTCACAGGTGAGGAAATCAGTGCCCAGAGAAGTTAAGTAGCTTGATTAAGACCAACAGCACTCGATTCCAGTCAGTGATTATCCATGTTTATTCTACGACTGGCTCACCGCCTTCCAGAAGAACCTGTTCTTTGGCATGGCATTGTGGATCTCTCCGATGAGCAGGAATTATTTGCCAAGGAAGTAAATTTACCAACCTCGCTCATTTTGCCCACTCTGATCACAGGGGAGTTCTTCCCTCTACGGGCCTTGACTTCTCCCACTACAAGCAAAATCCCTTTTCTCTTGTTAAATCTTGGGCCAAGGGCAGTCGGGAACATATAAATTGTGTGCTCTGTGCCTAGCAGTTCTTAGGAAAGAATGGGAAACCCAAAAGAAACTCAGTTGGGTGGTGTCTCTGAGGTCTCCCCTAATGATGAAGGAGGGCTGGACTTTCAGGGGAGACGGGGGCAGAGGATGGAATGCTGACACCAAATTCAGAAGCCCACGGCCTCACTTAATTAGCTCCTGGGGCTTGTCCTCTCCCAGGACCTAGTCAGCTTTCTTATCAGCACAGCGGGGGGCTAGGTAGGGGCTCAGGAAATCTGTGTCCAGGTCCTCCCACTTGGGCACTCGCCAGGCAGTCCTATCTCTCTTCCACTGGTGGAGGAACCAGACAAGAAAAACAGGCCCTGGATGGAAACTTACAAACCCCGGTGCCTTCCCGGCAGGGCTTCTAAATCTGCCAAGTAGATGGCCTGCACCTCCCTCACATCTTATTCTAACCTCTGAGCCTCAGCCTGCTCTCCCATCCCAACCCCCAACCCTCCTCCTTCAAAGCCCATCTCTTCCAGGAAGATGGCCCTGATTAGTCCCGCCTCTCATTCTGATCCTTCTCTTGGATGCTTTTGGTATTTCCACCCTAATTGGGACATTAATAATAGGCACTCAAGTACACAGCTTAGTTAATATTTTAAAATATTTTCCATGCATTTAGGAAAGCGTGAGATTTCTCAACTCCTCAGTTAGGACACAGAAACCCCAAGAGATGGGTGAGGCAAGGGAAGAAGGATAGGCCAGTACTCAGGAGACCTCGCTCTGGTCCCCACTGGGCCACTAATAAGCTCTGTGACTTTGAGCCAGTCAGTTCCCCTCTCTGGGCCTTGGGGTCCCAATTTGCAAAATGTTCTCTAGGGTCTCATCTGGCTCAAATATTCCATAGCTCTGTTTGCTTTGACTCTCCTCCTGTGTCTAGTTCAGAGCTCCACACACAGAAATCTCTTGGGCCCTGTTTCTTCAAGACTCTGCCTTTCTGAGTCTGTTTGATCTCTCTTATTCTGTGTCCCTGGCCTGGGTTCCTACAGCTTTGACCCTCTGAGTCTGGGGTCACGGATGAAGAGGCCATGGGAGGAATAAGGGGGAGACCAAACTCTCCTTCTCGGTGCCAGGGAGGGCCTGTAAAAATACAGATGCCCAGGGCTTCCCTGGTGGCGCAGTGGTTGAGAGTCCACCTGCCGATGCAGGGTACACGGCTTCGTGCCCCGTCTGGGAAGATCCCACATGCCGCGGAGCGGCTAGGCCCATGAGCCATGGCCGCTGAGCCTGCGCGTCCGGAGCCTGTGCTCGGCAACGGGAGAGGCCACAACAGTGAGAGGCCTGCATACAGCAAAAAAAAAAAAAAAAAAAATACAGATGCCCAGGTCGATCCCTGGAGAGTCTGATCCATGGGCCTGTGGGGGGCCCAGTCACCTTGTTTTAGTCAGCTATGGCTGCAAAACAAAATGTTCCCAAATTTTCTGTTTGTTTATTATTTACTTATTTATATATTTATTATTTTTAATACCTGGAAGACCCACGTTTCCTGGACTGAGAATCAGCGTGTTGGGCCTCAGTGTGCTCTGCAAGGGCTGTGACCTGAAACTTTTTAAAGAACCATCCACATTTTGGGGAAGCATTTCTGAATTGTCCATCACCAACCATTTCTTCTTGGATACCATCATGAAACACGTGTTTGCCGATTGGAGCTGTCCTTCAATTTGATGCACCTCTGGATCCGAATGAAACATTAAATTGTCTTCCTTCTCCATTAGGCGTACAGTTTTTAAACTATCATTGGCATTTCAAGTCTTCTGAAAACAACATGGCAGTCTATGCACCAAATTTTCTGTTTAAAGCAACAACCGTTTTCATTTACTCATGATCTGAGGAGCAGGAATTCAGGCGCCACTCAGTGGTTTGTGGTCAGCATCACTCAAGGGGCTGCCTTCAGCTCGGCTGGGCTGGGAATGTCCACGTGGTCGGTCTGTCTGTCTGTCTCTCTCTCCCTCTCTCTCCAGGGGGAGTCTGACTTCTTCCAAAGCAGATGGCCTCCAAGAAGTGGCATTCCAAATGCCTAAGGCAGAAGTTGCAGATCTCTTAAGGCCCAGTCTAGAAAGTTACACAATGATAGTTCTGCCTCTTTCTGTTGCTCAAAGCAAGACATAGAGCCAGCCCAGACTGAAAGGGGGAGAAAATAGACCCCACCTCTCAGTGGGAAGAGTGGTGAAATTTCACTGTAGAAGAGCCTGTGGGATGGGAGAGGCCATCTTTGGAAACACAATTTACCAGAATTTTAAAAATAGTCTCCTGGGACTTCCCTGATGGTCCAGTGGTTAAGACTCCATGCTCCGAATGCTGAGGGCACGGGTTCAGTACCTGGTCAGGGAACTAAGATCCTGCATGAAGCCAGGTACAGCCAAAAAGAAAAAAAAAAGTCTCCATATGAGTCTGCTGTACCCAGTGTCTGCAAACCGTGTCTCAGGGAGCCTGCTTCCCATCTCTCCCTTTCTCCTTCCCGTCAGACAAGGCACAGCTTCAGACTGCCTCACAGCGCCGATATAGGGGCTAATTATTGATGCGTAGTGGTTTTCGCTGTCAATAGCATTCCTATCGTTGGCATTCAGTAAGTACTGCCCGTACACTAATTATATTGGTGAGTGGGGAGAGGGTTAAAAACATAAACCAGACACGCCTCCCGTCTTCAAATTACTCACCATGTAAAAGTAAACAACTTAGTCTATTCCCTGGGTGAAATCATTGCATCCCTTCTCCTGATTCTGAAAAAGAAAGTTCTGAGTTAAATTTAGGAAGACGATTGCAGATTCTCTTTTTAACAAGGTCTCGGGAAGGAGTTGCGTGCCAAGGGCTATATAAATGTTTACAATTAGAGTGAATGGCCAGAACGGTGAGCGTTTTATACCTATCACCTCCCACCAGCTACATCTAAGTTTTTGTCCAAGGCCTGAAAAATGAAAATCAATAGAGATAATGCTTGAAATGGTGGACATCAAATATGCCTCTGGTCTGAGAGGCAATTACTTGAACAGCATCATCAAAGAGACAAGTGAATTACAGGAGGGTTGAGAGGGACGGAGCCGTCAATGGTCCCAGGAGTCCAACAGAAACAGACAGATAGGCAGAGCCTCCATGACCGCAAGTGGTCTGCTGACCTGCCCAGGACGCCAGGCTTCTGGCTACTGCCCTGCCCCCCTCGGGAAAAATGCAGATTTGTCTATAGGCACCCGATTTTGCTCTGTAGGGAAGCTCCTCCCCTCATGGTAGTTAATCTGCAGGCTTCATGTGACTTCTTTATACAGAAGTTCAACAGTCTGCCAGCCCGAAACCATTTTTATTTCTTTCCTGAACTCCAGCTTGGGCTTTGGGGTGGTGGTGGGGGGGGGGAATTTGGGAATGTGAGAAATAATAAGTGGATTCAGATCAGTCTTACTTGCCCAGCACATGTGCCTAGACTAATAGGTTATTGTCTAGTTGCAAAGCTGGTTTAGAGACTGAATGGAGGTGCCTGCTGGGTCACTATAGTTCTTCCTGGCCCCCAAACTCAGCTACAGCCTCTGTTCTGAGCCTGGATCCAGTGGGTTGGAAGAAAGTGTATGATGATAAACAGGTGTCTCTCTCCATGAAAGCTGGCTCCAGGCACGCAGGGAGGGGCGGGGAGTTCAGACACCTGCTTATGCTAACAGGCTGTCAGCTTCTCTGTGTATAAGGATAACAGAAACACGAAGCTATTCTGGTCTTGTCTAGGGAGCCATTATGCATTGAATTTCCAACGTTATTATCTCCAAAGGGCGACATCACTCCGTTTTCTCCCATTTGCATTCACTGGGAAAAGACAAATGGGTGCATATTTGCAGAGTGGAAAGGCTGGGCGGGGGAGGAGTGGTCATGTGCTCTAACTTGGATAACCAGTGGCTCTGGAAGAAGTGTGCTTATAATTAGAGATCAGCACCTTGAGGTGACGTTACACGCTTACAAGTTTAAGTTAATCAGGCAGCAACTGGTTTTCCTGACTAATGGGATTGGGGTGAATTTCTCACTTAGAAACAAATCTCATCCATGCTTTGGCATGCCTTGTTTCCTGACATACGTCATAGTTTTCCTGTGGGAAGATAGGGAGAGATTTTATTTCAGACTTCCCCCGCCCTGACTGCCTTTGCTTTCTTCCTTTTCCAAAAATCAAGACCCAGATAAAGATAGCTAAGGAAAGGGACCATGCAGGACGCAGTCCACAAAGAGTGATGCTGGGATTTGTGCTTCCGATGTGCTGGTGTGTGTCAAGTGTGTGCCAGTGGGGCTGTAAGTGGCAGGTGTAGGTTTTCTAGGGGAGGAAGGCTTGTGCTGAATTTCTGCTTTCTCATGATGAAAGGCTGCTCTCCCCACTTGTATCCCTTAGGGGCGTGTTGGTTGCATGGGACAGAAAACCAACTACAGTCAATTTATGTACTGGTGGGTACAGCCGGTGCCACCTCTGATAGACTCAGCAAGAAGAGCCACTGTCAGCCTCCGGCGGCCCCACCCCTTGGGGTCTCGGGCCCAGGAGCTTACAGAGGGAGGGGTGACCTGGACTGTACAAACTTCTGACCCCCCATCCCTATGTCCT
Source organism: Hyperoodon ampullatus (assembly GCF_949752795.1). Lineage (NCBI taxonomy): Eukaryota > Metazoa > Chordata > Mammalia > Artiodactyla > Ziphiidae > Hyperoodon > Hyperoodon ampullatus. Next base: position 96,210,308 of record NC_136920.1, read on the forward strand.
CATCTTAAAAAATAAATTCTCAGCCTGGAAAAACAATTTATGTACTAGGAGCTGAGTTTTCTCATGTAACAAGAACTCTGGAATGAGGTAATTCAGATGTTGTTGACGGCTCTTTCTAGCTTGCTGCCCTGCCATCCTTAGTTGCAGACTTCTTTCTTCATGGTTGCAAGATGGCTGTTTCATCTTCAAGCATCCCATCCATGTTTCTGACACACAAAAAAAAGAAGGACAGGACATAGAAAACAAACTTACAGTTGCCAAAGGGGAAAGGGGAGAGGAGGGATAAATTAGGAGTTTGGGATTAACAGATACACACTGCTATACATAAAATAGACAAACAGGGCTTCGCTGGTGGCGCAGTGGTTGAGAGTCCGCCTGCCGATGCAGGAAGTGTGGGTTCGTGTCCCGGTCCGGGAAGATCCCACATGCCGCGGAGTGGCTGGGCCCATGAGCCATGGCCGCTGAGCCTGCACGTCTGGAGCCTGTGCTCCACAACGGGAGAGGCCACAACAGTGAGAGGCCTGCGTACCGCAAAAAATAAAATAAAATAAACAACAGGGACCTACTGTATAGCACAGGAAACCTTATTTAATATTTTTTAATAACCTATAATGGAAAAGAATCTGAAAAAGAACACAGATATATATATGTATAACTGAATCACTTTGCTGTACACCTGACTCTAACACAGCATAGTTGCTATAAATTAGTTATAAATCAACTATACTTCAAAAAAAAAAAAAAGGATAAGGGGGAGGAGGAGAAAGGACAGGAGGAAGAAGAAAAGGAACAGAAGGGAGAAAAAGAAAAGGGCAAAAGGGACATATTACTGTGTCTTTTTTAGAATTCTTCCTGAGTATAATTCTGTTCCCATCTCCTTGGCCAGAACTGGATCATATGGACACCTCTAGTTGCTGGAAAATCAGTAGTTTAAACTGAACACGTTGCAGCTGAATTAGAAAAATGTTCTGATAGAAGGGAAAAGGAAGGGGGGTAAGGGAGAAATTAGGAGTTCGGGACTGACATATACACACTGCTATATATAAAATAGATAACTAATAAGGACCTACTGTGCAGCACAGGGAACTCTACTCAATACTCCGTAATGGCCTATATGGGAAAAGAATCTAAAAAAGAGTGGATACAGGTATATGTATAACTGATTCACTTTGCTGTACCCCTGAAACTAACACAACATTGTAAATCAACTATCCTCCAATTAAAAAAAAAAAGAGTTCATTGATGAGGAAATGAAGAATTAAGTGAATTAACTAAAATCAAATAATAAATTATATTCTAAGGGAAAAAAAAGAAGGGAAAAAGAAGAGAACGGACCTGGTCTAGGGAACCAGTGGTGTCTGCCATCCTACCCAGTCCCTAATGCTCCACCCACAGTCAGAGAAGTCCTGCTTTTCAACCCCCAATGTCAGTGTCAGGGTTACCTGCTCCTCCTCTCCAGGCAGTCTTGCCTGGGAACCATTCTCTCCTCTGCCTTGGGTCTCAATAGCACTAGCTTCCTCACCCCTTCATCTTGGGAAGAGAGAACAAAGCAGCTGCATCTCACCGGCGTGGTCTGGGCCCAGGGTACTCGTGCCCAGGGAACCAGTTCTGAAGACCCTTTGGTTAAGCTGAGAGGTTGCTGGCTGGACAGAGAGCATGGAAGAAAGTGTTCGGAATGCACCTGGAGAGGTGGGCTGAGGCAGGATCATGTAGAGTCTTGTGAGCTGCAATTCACTTACATTCAACCAGTTATAAGTGAGTCACCATGCAAGACACTAGGGCGTATAAATGGAGTAAGATGCCTGGCTGATCCCAAGGAGTTCCCATTCTACTTGGGCCACACACACATGCAATTAAACACAGTAAAATTCAGACTATGATATATGTACAAGCACAGTTGAAGAGACACAGTGCAGTTCATGACAGTGTGGACAAGACAGCTTTAATTTCAATAAGGTGATATTTGAATTTCACTTTGCATGGTAGGTATGATTCATGTAAGTAGAGAAGGGAGGGAGAGGATATCTCAAGCAGAGAGGATTATATGAGCAAAAGTTTGGGGGTGGGAAAGCAAGCAATGTATTTGGATAATTGTGAGTGGCCCTCTTGAGCTGGGGGACAGCGTTTGCAAGGACTGGGGTGACCAGAGTGACGAGATGGGGAAGGCAGGGCAGAGAATGGGTCGGAGATGAAGCAGAAAGTGTAGGTGGGTGGCAGGTGGTAAAGACTGAATGCTGGATTTTAAGAAGTTGGATTTTAACTTGTAGAAAATAGGGAGCCTTGGAAGGTTTGAATCACATCTGTGTTGCGGAAAATTATTACCAAACAAGAGTTAGTGTGGGGTGGGGAGACTGAGGCAGAGGCACCAGCGGGAGGCTGGTACCTAGAACAGAAGCAGTGCGGGGAGAGGCATGAAGATGGTACACACTTTTCTGGATGAATAACTGAGTTGGAGCAGTGCCATTTCCAAATTCAAGGAAGATGTGGGGGAGAGTCAGCTTTGGAGGGTCAGATGATGGATTCAGTATGGGCACTGCTGAGCCCCTAGAGATGACTCGTCTGGGTCTCCGGGGTAAGGACCAGGCTGGAGAGCGTGCGGTCATCAGCCCTAAGTGGGTGGCAAAACCATGATTGTGGATTGGACTGTCCAGGAACTATGCAGAACAGAGGACAAAGGGCCCAACACAACTGGTTGAGGGAGACGCCAAGGAGTGTGAGAAAGAAAGATCAGGAAGGGAGGAAGGGATCAGGACCAAGGAGAGCTTTTGAAGTGAGCAGAGCTCTTTCAACAAGGGGCTTAGCATTCGGCCGAGGGTGGGAGAGAACATGCTTTCAAAACCCTACAAAGTAAAATGAGTACGAATGGACCCAAGGTAGCAATTGGTGGGCAAGGTCTCCTCTGCTTCTGCAGTCTGCACCCTAGGATGAAACAGCACCCAAAGCTTGCTTGTTTCTACTAGGAACTGTTAAGAGGGACAAGAGTCTCCTCGGGTGACTCCTGGTCTTGCCCCTTTAATTTTCCCTGCAGGCCCTCTGTTTCCTGTCCGGAGCTGTGTGACCTGGGTACTGACTTATTGCAGGTCTGTTTTTGCCACAGTACAAGGGAACTGGGGCAAGTGTTATCCAGATGGAGTCTTAGCTGAACAATTGCAAGATACTTAGCTCAGCACAAGTCCCTTAAGCTCCCAACACTTACACTATCCTTCCAAACCCTACGTCTTGGCATGGATCTTATTCTGGACATAGTGGGGGGGTGAGAGTGGGAAGGGTTTTAGAAATGGTTTCTGTGCTTCCATGCCCTATGCCCACCATGGCTGGGCACCCGTGCCCCAGCTCTCTCTCTTTGCTCCTTGGCCTCTAGAGAAGCAGGGTCCCCTTCAGTTGGGATCCAAGGCGATTTCTCAGCTTCAGGTGAGCACTGCTCTCCTGACAGCTCCTGATCCTTGACTGTAGGGTCCCCCACACTATGGAGCCAGCAACTCCCCAATTCTTGCTTGCAGTAGTTTTCTTAATGCCCTTCAGTGGCTTCCCATTGTCGGGAGAATAAAAGCTGGACTCACCCAGGAACCACCAGGTCTGCCCGGGGTCTGGCATCTGCTTCCTTCTCCAGCCTGTCTCCTCTGCTCCAGAGCCACTGCGGCTCCTTTCACGCCATGCTCCTTCGGCCTCAGGGCCTTTGCGCATGTGGCTTCTGTTCCCCTGTCAGAATCATTTCCCAACCCTGCCTGTCACTCCGATTCCTGGCTCCTTCACCTCATCTCCTTAACACCTCCTGACCCTTCAGCTCGCTTCTCAAATGTTACATCCTCAGGTCTCTGAACCCTGTTTTAATGACACACTTATCCATGGGATTATTCGATCAATCTCTGTCTCGCCAATTAGCTCTAAGGGACCATGACTTTCCTTTCACTGTGGAGCCTGGAGCTTGGCCCAGGGCTCACTGCCCAGTAGCTCCTCATGCCAATAAATGTGTTGCACGAGTGAGGCAGCTGGTGACCTTTTTTACTGATGCCCACATGTTTCATAGGGGCTAGATGTGTTTATTCCTCCCCTAGAGGGGAGCCAGGACTCCCGCTAGAACAAACTTGTGTGTGACTTCATAGCTGTGTCACCCCAAACTCCCTCAGCTGTGCCTCTGGATGGACTGGGAAGAAGCACATTTGAGGGGAAAGCCAAGGTCCTTCCGCACGTGAATGTAGCCCCTGCTGCCCCTCTGCGGCCTTTCACTGCTAAGGGGCATCTGAGGACTTTGGCCAAACACCTTGGAATTCTCTGGTAAGACAAGGGCTGGTACTAACAGGTGACTCGGCTTTGGAGTTCTGACCCCTGGCCTGTCTTTCTCAAACAGACTTGCAGACCTGGGTTTGAAGTGTCCTCACTGGGAGGAACTCCAAGAGGCAACACAGTGAGATGCTGGCAGGCAGCCCTCAAGGCCGTCTGCGAGGGACTAATCTACTTGCCCAAGGACATGAGCCTAGCGAGTGATTTTCAAAGGCACCCAAGGAACTTCGGGACTGGGCCAGAGAGACGTCCACTCTGCCCAAGGTTCTGTTCTCATGGAGTCCAACCTGTCCTCTCGAGGGTTCCCCACTCTTTCTCAGTAGCTTTATGGCTTCCACGTCTGTGCGAAGCCTTCTGGAATCCATGTATATTTCCTGCTTTGGGGTTTTGAGACTGGACCATTTATTAAAATAATTCAATCTAGGGTTCGAGCTGGAAGGGGCCTCTGGATTATCTAGCCCATGTCCTTCATTTCACAAATGAGAAAACTGAGGGCCAGGGCTTGGGGTGTTGAGGTAGGGCTGGGTCTCTTCCTGGCAGTACCCAGCGTACTAGGGTTCCGGGTCTGTAAGGAAGTCCCTGCGGCTCCTCTCGGGCTTGGACAGTTACAGCCTCTCTCAGGAACCAGCCCCCTCTCCCCCACCCCCAATCCTGTCGCTCCCCCTCCTGGCTCAGGCTGGGCAGCCTCACGGCCGGCAGCATGGCTTCCTGGCTACCAACCGAGTGGCCAGCCCTTGCCGTGTCCGTGGTTTCTGCCAGTGCCTGGCCTCGGGCCCTTGCTACAGGCCCTGCCCCTCGCAGCGACTGCCGGCTTACGGAGCGCTCGCTCGGAGCGCTGGGCTCAGCTCCCGGGGGTCAGGGTTCTCACTGCTGTTTCACATGGAAGGAAACTGAGGCTCAAGAGTTCCCTTCAGTGCTGTGCTCAAGGTCACATTATAGGTGCAGTTGCGGAGCTAGGATTTAAATCTTCTCTCATTCAGTTTGTCGTCTCGAATTTGGACCTGAGGAGTGGACTGGGGAGGGGGCGGTACTGTGACCCGGCTGGAGCGGGACAAGGGGCCCTAATGAGGGGGATCTGGGCAGCAAATCTGTGGTTCCAGCGACCCCCCGCCCTCAGCAGCCCCCCTGGCTCTGGCTGAAAATGACAACTCCGGCCAGAACCGGCTCGCGCGCCCACGACACAGCCATTCATGCTTTAGGTGCGCATCCCACTTCATCGTCAAGACTTCCAATTAACGTGGGTTGCTATGTCTGGTGCTGGGTTAGTTTCTCGTATTTTTCCGTCCCCCCCTCCCCCCCTCCCCGAGTTTACTATTTTGGAGAGACACTAGCTCTGTCATCGTGTTTGTCTCGCTCCCTCCCCACCCTCAGCAGAGGAAAACCAAAAAGCCACAGCTGGCGGCGAATGCGCGCCGGCGCTGGCCCGCGCCCTCGGCGGCGGTCTCCTGTTGCTTCTCGGAGCGGCCTGCCCTTTGAAAAAGAATCTCTCCCGCACCCGGGAGCAGCGGCGGCGCGCTCCGAGGAGCCGGCGGCGCGCGGCGAGCGGGAGAGGGTCTGCGCGCGGACGCCAACCGGAGGTCGGCGGACAGTGACGTCGCGGTCCCCGGAGCCCAGCCCCGGCTGAGCTCCCGCCCACCACTCCCCACCCCTGCAGGACGCGCCTCTCCAACAAACCCCAACCCTTCCCAGCAGGGGAGGCGGGAAAAAAGCGAAAGCCTCGCCCACAGCCCTGCCCCCAGCCCCGCCGCTCCCAGGCTCCTCCGGACTCGGCGCATCCTCCTGGGATTGTCTCCGAGGGGACCGCGCCGTGCAGGTAAGTGGCTGCGGTGGTGGCAAAGTTGGGTTCTTCTTCCGGAGAGGGAGAGAGGCTGGGGTGGGGACAGATCGCGGGGCGCCGGGATGCTGCCAGGGTTGGTTTGTTTCGGTGGGTGTGAGCGGTCCGCGCCGGGCAGCAGCCGCCTGGGCCGCGGAAACCGGGCAGGGGATGGAAACCCGGAGGTGGTCGTCGGAAGAGAAGAGGGGCTGCAGAGGGGAGGCAGGCCGTGGCGGTGGGAGTGAAGGTATTCTGGAAAGATGCTTGCCGCTACCTGGAGCTTGGGGCTACGGTTTTGGGAGAAGGGGAAAGGGCTGCTCTCCGCTGTGTCCAGGGGGTTTTCCTTTGTTACTTGGAAGCTTGGACTCTTTAAGTGGAGTGTGCGGAGGTGAAGAGAGGGAGGGGGCCGGCTGTGTGTGTGCACACATAACCATACAAAATGGAACTTGCTGGCTCGGTGCTTGGGGGACAGGGAGAGCTGGGGCTGGGCAGTGGGCACTGGGCACTGGGAATGGGGGCAGGTAAGGAAGGCTGATTCCAGGGCGTGGGGTTCATGAGAGTGTCTGCATCAATTTTCCTCTCCTCTTGTCTAACCAGTCCTAGCTTCTTCCAGGGGGCCCTGACACCACCCCCCCATTCCCTCCTTTCCTGGTGCCCAGCTCTCTTTCCCTGGCAGGCCTGGCCCTGGCACAGCCTTCCCCATTGTGTCTCTTGGGCTTCCGTGGAGACTTGGAAGGGCCGCCTGGGGCTACTGGCGCTCGCTTCTGGGCTCTTACAAGTGGTGGCTGGTAAAGGGAGCACCCGACGGTGGGAGCAGGGAGCAGCCACACTGGAGCAATGGGCCTGGCTAGGCCCCTGCTGCCCACCTCCAGACACGGCGGGCTGTGGCTGCCGGGGCTTCTTGCCATGAATGGGGCCTCTGTCTCCACTTGCTTTGTCTCCTTGGCGTTGTGCTCTCTGGCTGGGCCCAGATTTCCAGGTTTGGAGATGGATCAGTGGACAGCCCATGTCCTCTGTTGAAGGATCCCTCTGTGAGGGCCCAGTACCCTCATATTGTGTATGTGTGGATATGTATATCTGTTTCCGCAACTTAGCCTTTTTCACGTGACCTGCCCGGTAGTTGCCATGGAAACCCCTCTTCAATTCTCAGCCTCCCTCCTTTTCCTGCCCATTCTTTACCTCCATATCTCCTCCCCTCCCCCCAACATGGTTGCCTAGATACTGGTTATCCCTGACTTCTCAGAGTAGGAGACCTTGGAGAGCTAGCTAGCTCCCAGCTCAAACTGATGTGGCCCCTACCCCATCCAGGCCCCCCAACACACAGTACACATCACAAACACACCCCAAACATATGCACACTTGCCACACCACCTATACACTCACACGCATACCGCACATCCTACTTGCCACACACACGGCATCAACACACTACACACACATATATCATACCACATGTACACCACATAACACGCCAAATACACCATACATATGCCACACCACAACACATCACCCCCAATGCCACACTTACACCCTGTCATCGCACTGTGTGTGCTTTCACGCATACCAGCAATAACATCCCATTGCTTCCCCAACACACACGCAGTACTTCTTCGCAATAGGTCTCTGGCTGGAAGAGAGAGGGCAGTTTCCTAGCTCTATGCCAAGGAGCATGTAGGGGAAGGCTCAAAAAGGCCAGAAGGAAACACCTCCCCAAGAACCCTGCAGAACAAGGTGGAGAGAAATGCACTTCCAGATTCCCTCAGAGGGCAGCCCCTCTCCTAGGTGCTAGAGGCAAGAGGCTGGGCATGGACCAGAATTTAAATCTCTCCATGGCAGCTTTCTACCTGCCTTGACCCTGAGAAAGCCTGAGGCTCCTGGCCCCTCCTAGGAGTCTGGACTCTGCTGCTGAGTCTTCCTGCCTAGCAGAGGATCAGGCAGCTCTGGGACCAGCAGAAGGCTCTGAGCCTCCCCAGAGGAGGGAGGAAAGGTTGTGACTGTGTTCGAGATCGAGATCGGAGAGGGCAGGGAGAGGAGACAAAGCCTGGATGGGGGCTGGGAGGGGAGGGGAGCCAGAAAGAGAGGAGCCAGGTGAGTTTAGAAAGTGTAGGTAGGGTGATGGCGGGGAAGAGGTCCAGGCTATCCTCCCTCCCCCAGGTACACCTTCCTGCATTCTCCTTGGCTCCGCCAGCCACATCTGTGCATCTAGGAGAGGAAATGGGTTTGCAGAGGGCTCCTGGATTGCCAGGGCTTTTCTAAGACCTGTCACTTCTCTAGGGGTCTCGTGGTAGTCACCGGAGGCAAGGGTCTCCTTCCTGGCCTCCTTGTGATCTCTGGACTGACTTAGGCCCCATTTCATTCAATCATTCAAGGAATTGTTTTAAGTACTTACAATGTGTTCATTGCTAGGGCCATGAGGGTGAGATAGAAGACACTGTCCCTGACCTCAGAGTCCTAGATTTCTCAGAGCCGGAAGGGGAACATCCAATCAGGACATCATGTAGATGGGGAAACTGAGGCTCGGGGTCACACACCCAGCTGTGGCTGAGGCCTCTGACTCTTCAGCCAGGATTTGTGACCCCCATACTTCCTGTCCCACATCACTTGCCTTCTTTTCTTTATTGCCAGCAATCCTCTGGGGACCAGTATCCCTTCCAAACTGTGGGTGCCCTAGTGGGTGGGGAATGTGGCCACCAATTCTGGTAGAATGTGGCCAGGAGGCGGGGGGAGGAGGAGCAGTTCCCTAGACCCTGGAAACTCCTCACAGCCATAGGGAAGCCAGCCCACCAGATCCCCCATAAGTCAGAGCCCAGCCCTGTTGGACCTAGCTGGCTGCCATCTGGATGGCAGACTGTGCCAGGCAGCCCCCAGGACTCACTGTCTGACAAATCACCCACCAGCTTCTGCCTGAACACCCTGGAGGAAGCAAACCAGTCATGACAGGCACAGCCCCTGGAGGCAGAGAGCCTGTAGCAGAAAGGCTATGAACCTGGAGACACAGACCCAGGTTGTAGTCCTGGCTGTGCTCCAAGGGGAAGTGCATTCATCCCACAGATATCCTTTTGGATGCAAACTGGGTTTCTGGCAAAAGTCAGAAATGGTTTAGACTGATCTCAAGCAACTGAAAGCCTCCACGATTTTAGATCTCTGTTTCCACATCCGTCAGCAGAGGGCCTAGATTTCATGATTTCTAAGGCATTTCTGCCTCCTAATTTTTATAGATTGTACAGTCTTGAAAGAGATCCCTTTTCTCTCCAGGTGCCAAGCTGTACTCATGATCTCATAACACAGGGTTGTAGCTGAGCTGAGCAGGAAAGGGGCTGGTCTCTGGTCACTCCAGAGAAGGCCTCCCCTTTCACCCCGTGGGCCAGGAGATGCTCAGGAAGCTCAGACTGGGCTTTTTTCCTCTCAGGCTGCAGTAGCCGGTCCCCCTGGACACCATATCCACCTGGTCTCTTCTGCCAGGATGAAAACTGGGGCTGGGTGGAGTCTTGGGAGATGTGGTCTCTGGAGAGGATGAGGTCCAAGGCCATCATTTGGTGGGTCTATGAATCCTCTGGACGGAGAGCCTTGGACCACCTGGAGAGCATGACAGGAGGTGCCGATCAGGGTTTTCTGTCTCTAATGAGAAGCAGGGTGTCTCTGGCCAAGACAAAAGCTTGAAACCAATTTGGCAGTGTCTTCTCTGCTCTGGAATGGGAAGGAGGAGGGGCCCCCTGACCTGGGAAAGTATGAAGTCAGCTTGGAGCTCACACAGGAACACACTTGTTACAAAGATGCGCGGGGGAGCGGGGCTGGGGCCCTGGGAACCAGGCTGGGACCATGGGAAGGTGGCTGCTGAGCTCAGAAGATCTGATTTGAAGCCAGGGATGAGGGAGGATCTAGTTGGAATGACAGTGCCCCCCATGCAGCTGGAGGGCAAAGCCAGGCCTGGGAAGGGACAAGAGGCGAGGTCTTAAATTCATACAAGCCATCCCTTGAACAAATGTTAACTGAGTTCCTCCCCTATGCCAGGCCCTGTGGGCTTCCCAGGACCCACAGAGCTGTGAGAAAGTCAGATGCTGGTTTCATTCACCGGGGCCTTCCTGCACTGGTAGATCCATCCATTAGCCCTGTCCCTCCCTCTCTCCCCAGCTGACTTCACCCGCACCTCCCCCGGGAAGGCCCTGCAACGTCCTTCTTCAACAAGCAGGGCCCCACACTTGCTCGTGTGTGGCTCACACTGGCACACACTCTCCCCTTCTCACACATACATAATCTCCATACCTAACACACAGGCATGAGCTCACAGGTTCCCAAGCACCCTCTCACCTCACCCCGGTGCAGTCTCTCACCCAGACCATTGTGACCACCTCTTCCCTTCCACTTTCTCAGCCCCCATCCTTTTACCACTGATCTTGTGGGCCCATATGTCCGACCTCTCCATTGCTCTTTTTTTTTTTAATTTAAAAAATTTTTTATTTGTTTTATTTATTTATTTATTTTTGGCTGCGTTGGATCTTCGTTGCGGTGTGCGGGCTTCTCACTGTGGTGGCCTCTCTTGTTGCGGAGCACGGGCTCTAGGCACATGGGCTTCAGTAGTTGTGGCTCATGGGCTCCAGAGCGCAGGCTCGGTAGTTGTGGCGCATGGGCTTAGTTGTCCTGCGGCATGTGGGATCCTCCCGGACCAGGGATCAAACCCGTGTCCCCCGCACTGGCAGGCGGACTCCCAACCACTGCGCCACCAGGGAAGCCCTCCATTGCCTATTAATGAGGACAGGTTCCTGGCACTGGCCCTCGAGGCTCTCAGGAACTCGGCTGCAGCTACCTCTCCAGGCACCTTCTCCAGATGGTCGTCCTGAGCCTTGTACCTCCTACCCTCTGCCTCCACTCAGGCCCTAACCGGAATGAGCTGTCTCACTCCAGCCAGCTGAGTAGGGGGTAGCGGCCTTTGGAGACGCACAGACTTCAGGTCTAATCTGGGTGCTGACGCTTCCTAGTTTTCTTAACTCTTCTAAGCCTCAGTTTTCTTATCTGTCAAATGGCCATGAGGATTGAGCAGGGGTAAGCTATGTCAAGTGCTTCTTGGTGCCTAGCATATGGTAAACACTCAGTAGATACTAGCTGCTATAATAATAACAATAGTAATAATAGTGACACATGGTTATTATTAGAATGACATTATTGTTGTTATAGCATCCTTTGAGGCTCCTCTCCAGTGCTCATTCTTTCAAATAGCTTTTCCTAATTCCCAGTAAACAGACAAGCTTTCCTCTTCCTGGTACCCCTGAAATGCTCCGTTGATTCTTCCCTTAGAGTACACGCCTACTGAGCCTTCATTTAGCTACTTATGTCCACGCCTGCTCCCCATACCCGCTCCCACCTCTTCAAAGACAAGGTCTGTTTTTTTGCCCCAGACAGGGCCTGGCACAGTGTCAGACATGGAGAAAGCCCAGAGAGCATCTGTGAACTGAACATATGTGGGAAAAAGTCCTCACCCACCAGGGCACAGTGAAAGCCCACTTGTCCCTCTAAGCTCTCTCCCACCTGTCACTCCTACCCAGGTACCCACCACACATACCTGAGGGGTACATTCCTTTATGCCCATGTGTCATGTCAGTCCGCCTGTTCCTCTGGTAGAGTCTGAAAACTAAGCGTCAGACCCTATCGGAGGTCTGGAGGTGTTTAAGGGCTGAAGGCAATGGGAGGAAGCTGATTCATCACAGCGTTTTGGTGATTGGAGACCTGGAGAGCTGGCTGGAGGAGGTGGGGGGAGGGGAGCACTGAGAAAGTTTTAAAATTCCTTTAAAATTCCACACAGATCCTCAGGTTGTTCTGGGCTTAGATTGGATTATGACTAAAGGCATAATGATGCTGAAGCATCCATTCATTCAGTCATGGGCATTTACTGAGCAGCTACTATGCAAAGTGTTGGAGATTCAGAGATGCCTAGAATGTGCCCCTGCTTCCAAGGAGCTCACAGTCTGATGGGAGAGACACACATGGTCTTGATAGTGGTACCTGGAGACAGGCATGGGCCTTGGCTCTGTGGGAATTGGGGCAATGAGGCGTGTGGCAGGAGGGAGGGGACAGTGCATTTCCCGAAGCAGAGACAAACAAGGTCGGGTAAACCTCCACGCATGTGACGGGACCAGGCCGGGCAGGTTTCCAAGTATGCAGGCCCATGGGTCAGGGTGCATCTCTGTGTCATTTCTACCCTCAAGCAAGACAATGTGAGCATAGACAAAGTGCCCTGTAGGTTCAAACGCGCTGCCCAGAGCTGTGCTTTCAAAGGAGGTGGGCTGTTGAGCAGAGGCTGAAAGGGGCCTGGCCCCTGGGCCTCTGGCCGCTGCTCCGAGTTTCTGTTTCTGCCGCTAGGACTGTTCGTCTGGCCTCTCTTGAATGGGCCTTTGTCAGTAGGCTGCCCGCCATCCAGACTCCCTGGAACTGGACTGAGATCCCTCCGGGGGCAGGGGCGTGGGCCCCTGGGCTGGCAGGTGGCAGGCCTAGTCCCGCTCCCTTACTCACTCTGGACAACTGTGTCACCAGCCTGTGCCAGGGTTGGCCGCACAACGCTGCCCTGTGTGCCTGCCTCTGAGGGCTGTTGGGACAAGCCCACAGGGTGACGTCTGGGATGGCGCTGCAAAGACTGTCATAGTCCGCAGTGATGGGGGAGGGGGGAAGCAAGGCCCTCGGACCCTGCTGGTGGGCCAGCTTCAGGTCTCTCCAGGGAATCTTTTTAGAAACCAGGCCTGTGTTGGCGATTTGTGAATTCAATGTGTCCGCTTCTAAGGAAAGGGTCTTATTTCTTTTTGTGGTCAGGTCTTTTCTTCCTTTGCCTCAGAAGTAATCCCACATTAAAGATAAAGGTGCCTCCGAGTTAAAATAGCAAGTTCTCTGTACGTGATAAAGGAGTTTTGTCCCTCCCATGCCCCCTGTGCAGCCGGGCTGGATTGGGTCTGGGCTCACGGAATGGGAAGAGCTTTGAGTCATGGGGACCGGCGGGCCCAGCCTCCAGCCTCCCAGCTGTGGGGTGCCCTCCTCCCTGACGTAAGGACGGGGCGGGGGCAGACCCAGGGATGGGGCTACACAAGGAGGCCTTGCCAGGCCTGAGGGCCCTTGTAATGAGAGGGGCCTGGTAGGAAGGGGCCACCCTGGTGGGTGTCAGCAGCCATGATGGGGGCCAGAGGCCCGGCCCTGCTTGTAAGGAGGTCCAGCTGCCCTGGGGCAGTGCAGGGAATTCAGTAAAGTGACAGCAGCCACTGTGAGCCCCTCGGCCTTTTAGAATGTCACCACCCTCTGCTCTCTCCTGAATCCCAGGCTTTGACTTCTCTCTGCTCTACAGCCCTTCTCTGGAATTTTATAGTTAGGCTATTAAAGAGAATAATTTATGTTTAGTGCTTATTTGATGAGCGTTTAACATGCAAATCAAGGGAACACGTTGCATGTTCCTCTGAAGGCCACAGATCCATCAGCGACCTCTGGCTGGACCCAAAGCACTTGTTTTAAAAGGCAGCTTTAAAAGCCTTTGCTGGATTTTGGCTCTGGTCTGACCCACAGAAGCCCAGCCCCTATTACAGAAACATCAGACACCACCAGCAGGGCACAGAGCTCCACACCACTTGCCAGGAAGGTGAGCAGATGTGGGAGTGATAGGATGGGGTTGGGGAGCTGTTTTGTTTTTAAATGAATTAAAAATTTATTAAACTATTTTTAATAGACTGTTTAAAGAAAAATTTTAGATTTACAGAAGAACAGAACAGCTAGTACAGAGAGTTCCAATATAACCCTCCTGCACAGTTTCCCCGATTACTATCTTACATTAGTGTGGTACATTTGTTACAATTGATGAAATAATATTGCTATATTATTATTAACTAAAGACCATGCTTTATTCAGATTTCTTTAGTTTTTCCCTAATGTCCTTTTTCTATTCCAGGACCCCATCCAGATAACTACATTCCATTTGGTTGTTATGTCTCTTTAGGGTCCTCTTGGCTGTGACAGTTTCTAAGACTTGTTGTTTTTGATGATCTTGAGAGTTTTTGAAGAGGACTGGTCAGGTATATCGCAGGATACCCCTCAGTGGGGATTTATCTGATGTTCTTCTCATGATAAGACTGGGCTTATGGGTTTGGTGGAGGAAGATCACAAAGGTAAAGTGCGATTTTTATCACATCAGATCAAGGGTACATACCATCAGCATGATTCATCACTGCTGATGTTGACAGCGCTGGGTCTCCAGTCCCTTTTAGTGCCCCCACTTCAGCAGAGTTCCAGGGCCTGGTGATCAGAGCTGCGCTTTCCACGCCTCGAGACAAACATCAATCTGGCAACCAGCACTCGCTGGCTGTCTGCACCGCCCCAGGTCTTACAAGTTGTGGAGGAGCGCAGAGAGTTTCCAGGCAGGAGAACCTTATTAAAGAGAGCATTAAACCAGAATGTGCTGTGTGACAAATCAGTGCTAATGACAGGTCACAGCTGCTCTTAGTCTGGAGAAAGAAGCAGCCCGTGGGCTGGAGTGGCAGTTGGACAAAGATAGCATTTTTCAACCTTGGCTACACGTTAGAATGAGCGGAGAGATTCTAAAAATTACTGATGCCTTGGTCCCACCCCCAGAGTTTAGAATTTGATGGGACATAGTTGATCCCCGTTATTATTATTAGGAAAAAGCTCTCCATGGGATCCTGAGGTGCAGCCAGAGCTGAGAACCAGAATAAACAGGGGAGGGAAGGGCATTCTAAGTGGAGGGAACAGAATATACAACGACCTGGAGGTTGAAACACGCGTGGCAGGGGATGGGAGTAGACCATCTTAGCTGAAAGTAATGGGAGAAAATACTGAAAGGGTAGAAAAGGGATAGACTTAGAGGTATTTATATGCCAGAATAAAAAGTTTTGGGGCTTCCCTGGTGGCGCAGTGGTTGAGAATCTGCCTGCTAATGCAGGGGACACGGGTTCGAGTCCTGGTCTGGGAAGATTCCCACATGCCGCGGAGCAACTAAGCCCGTGAGCCACAACTACTGAGCCTGCGCGTCTGGAGCCTGTGCTCCGCGACAAGAGAGGCAGCCATAGTGAGAGGCCCGCGCACCGCGATGAAGAGTGGCTCCTGATTGCCACAACTAGAGAAAAAGCCCTCGCACAGAAACGAAGACCCAACACAGCCAAAAATATTAAAAAAAGTTTTGATTAAAAAAAAAATAGAATACGGAAGCACCATGATACACTTGAGTTTGGGAGAGAAGTGATCAGCATACCAGCAGCCCAGGGGAGCAGTGATGAGGGTCTGAACTAGAGCGAGCAATGGAAGAGAAGATGATAGAGACAGCGCAGGAGTCAGCGCGGCTGGGACTTTGCCACCGACACCACGTGGAGTTCGGCAGGTGGGGAGGAAACCCTGTGAACTCAGGTAAGACTGTAAGCTCCGTGAGGCAGGGACTGTGTTGCTGCAGCTCCCCCAGTGATGACTAAGGTCCTGGGCAGCAGTAGGCCATCAAGAAATGTTTGTTAATTTGGTTACTGGAAGGATAATGATGCCACTCTTTCCAAAATTACACCTTGCTCCAAACTTATCCTCCGCTTCTCCACCAATTTCTCCACCTAAATGCAGGCAGATCGCAGCTCTTTGGAAAGCAATCTGATTAAATAACTCAGGCCGAGATATAAATAACTGTTAGGAATGTAAGTATTTACCTTTTAAACGAAGCATTTCGTTGAATTAAGAACTCTCTCCTTGGGAGAATGTTGTGGGTGCGGATATATTTTTGAGCAGGGGTGGTCTTTATTTCAGTTCTACACCCTAATCTAATTCTGAACCATACCAGCAAAGAAGGGGATCTGCAGCTTGGCAGCCTGCTCTGAAAGGCTGTCAGTTGCTGGGCTGGTAGTTCTGCTGGCATCCCCTGTGAGCTTAGCTCCAATGGACAGGATGCCCTACAACTGGTCTGGGATGCTGTCTAGCTCCCCGCATAAATACACTGATGTTCTGCTAGGCAGAGAGCATCAGGGTGCCCAGCAGCTGCTGTGGGGAGACTGGGGAGGGAGAGAAGAGAGCCCGTGCTGGTGCTGAAGCTCAGCTGGCAGTGACAGGAAGACCTGTGAATAGCTGGGGGTCAGCGATGGCTGAAGGATATGCCAGGCCTCCTCCCGCCTCCTGAGGGGCTCCAGGGTCCCAGCCTTCACATCAGTCGTAGTGGACAGAACAGAGTTGAGCAGGAAACTGTGAAAGGGAAAAAATGACATAATACATGCCAAAGTTAAATAAAGCTCTTTAATTTTATTTGGGTTATTCTCTCCCGCTGGTTTTTCTCCTCTGGCCTGGGTAAGAACACTCCTGTCCAATGAGCCCTGCATGGTCTTGAGTCAAGGTCAGCATTTTGATTTCCCTTAGTCCCCATGCATTGCCACAGTTGCCAGGGAGGCAGCAAGGAAGAGTGGAAAGAGCCTAGCATGTGGCATCCACAGAATTAGGAGCCAATGCCAGCTGTGCCATTGTTAGCTGCGGGGCCTTGCACGAGTTAACGTAACTCGGAGCGTCACCTTCTCTAATCTGTAAAATGGCAATGATATCCAACATCGCCTGCAGTTGTGATGTTCCTTTGAGCTAATGCTTGTGAAGTTGCCTGGTGAGTCGGGTGTCTTACAGATGTTTGGTGTTATCAACATCACCACCATCACCCTCATCACCCCCTTCAGCCACCGTGGGCAGGTAGCAGGAGCAGGGCTGGGTGGAGTGTATACAGCACCATCGGTCCCCCTTTGTCTTAACGACAGCCACAGGTACACTCGAGGGTCTGGGGCTGTAGGACAAGAGTCTCTGTGCTGATATATCTTGCCTCAACCTCCCTTAAATCCAAGAGGCAAGAGAACCAGGGTGCACAGTATCACAGTCTAGCAGAATTCTGCTCGGCCCTGCCTAGCAGGCTGCTTGGACAGCAGAGACCCTGTGTCTTCAACTGGGCAGCTGTCCTACAGCCAGGGAGGGGGGTGAGATGTCTTCTCCCAGGAGCTGCAGCTGTCTGTTGACTCTCCTCCCCACGCCCTGCCCAGGGGCATTTTCCTTTCTCTGCTCTTTGGAGCACCGGTGTGACTGGGGCAGGCAGGGTATGGTGGAGGCACACGGGCAGCCAAGGATGGAGGCCCAGCTGGGGCCTCATGGGGAGGGCGACAGCATGGAGCCTTGCTTGATGTTTCTCTTCTCAGCAGTCTCCACCTCTCCTTGCTTTGTCACCGTGTCCATGTCTTGCTCGGTTTCTGCTGGGAGCTCCTCCCCTTGGCCAGCCTCCGTTCTGTCCTGCAGACTCTTCCTTTCTCTTCCCTTTGCCTGCCTGTCTCGCACTTCTCTTTGGGCCCCTCCCCGTTCAGCTGCTCTTCCTCTGGGGTTTCTTTCCTCTTCTGTCTCAGGTCCTCTCTGTCTTGCTTCTGTGTCTCTTGGTAGGGGCTCGCCCACTTTGGGCCGCGAGGATGTGGCCCCGTCCCTGCTGTCCCAGGCAGATCTGAGCTCCCCATGCCACTTGTTGGTGGCCCTGGGTGATGCAGCCTGTTTTTCTGGAGGCCGGAGAGGGCAGTGGCTCTGGGGAACCTTTTGCATCTGTAGAGCCCTGCTCTGCCTGCTTCCTCTGTGGGCTGAGGCCTGTCCCCCGCCTGTGTTGGGAAGTGAAAGGGGCCAACTGGGGCCTTTCCCCAGCTGTGTTCTCTGTATCTCTTCCCCATTTCCCAAGAGAAGCTAGATAATAAAGGTGGAAGCTGAGGAAAGAGTCGGGGGGATGATGATAGTATCAACAGTTGATACTTAAAAAGCAGTTGCTATTTACCAGGCAGATTGCTCGGCTGTGACGTGGTATCTCTTCATTGCAAATGACCCAAACAACACTGCATCTGCTTGGGGGCAAGGCAGGGATTACCGGTTCATAGAGCCAGCCTGTGGGATGGGCAGAGCAGCGCTGGGCTGGGAACTGAGGAGCTGGAGCACACCCAGCCAGTACCCTGTCCCCATCTCTTCTCCCTGCTTCTCTCCCACGGGCTCTTCACCTGTGAGCTGCCGCCTGACTTCCCCCGCCAGATCCCCCCACCCCCAGATTTCACAGCTTGGCTGCTTTGACCGTTCTTCCCTTGCTTCCGGACGATGTGACAGCCCCTGGGGGAATACCGAAGTCTCAAACCCAGTCCTTTAAGCAACAGGGGAGGGGCTGTGATTGTCAGCCCCCAGTAGACCTATAGCGTTGGAGTGGGGGTCTGTCTCCCCTCCAGAGGGGAATGTGTGGGCAAATAACTGCCCATGCACAGAAGCTAGTTCATCTAATCCTCACAGCTCCTGAGATGCCTGTTATTATTCCTGTTTTACAGTTTCAGAAGCAAAGGCTCTGAGAGGTAGGGTGACTTGTTCAAGGCCCCAACGCCACCGGGTGGCAGAGAGGCAGGATGGTGGAGTGGTCCAAAGCGAGGACTTGGTTTGCAGGGCAGAAATAGAGGCACAGATGTAGAGAACAAACGTATGGACACCAAGGGGGGAAAGTGGCGGGGTGGTGGTGGGATGAACTGGGAGATTGGGATTGACATATATACACTAATATGTATAAAATAGATAACTAATAAGAACCTGCTGTATAAAAAAAAATAAAATTCAAAAATTCAAAAAAAAAAGCGAGGACTCGGGAGCAAAGACTTTAGACAACTTGCTTAACCTTTCTGGCCTCAGTTTCTCCATCTGTATAATGGGAATGATCATAATCAGAGCCATTTCCTAGAACTACTGTAAGGATTGAATGAGTTAGTACATGTAAACCACTTAGAACAGTACTTGGCATGCCATGAATGCCTAATAAATATTAGGTATTGTTTTCACAGAGCTTCACAGTTTACAAAGAACCTTCACATATATTATCTCACTTGACCTTTATAATAGCCTTGGAAAGTAGGCAGGGGAGTTGGCTGATCCCCCACTGCCCCCGACACCATGCTCTCACCTCTGACCTAATCAACTGCATAAATCCCATAATCTGTTACCAAAAAAATCACCCTCTCCAGTGAACAGCTCTCTATCCAACAAGGGAATAGAAATTCTCTTTTGGGGGTGAGCTGGCAGGCACTGTCCATGCTGCTGTCTCTTTCTCTCGTGAGTATGTATGAAGCCAACAGTGTTAGAGGGCTTGGTTGGTAAATGTTCACCCAGAGGCAGGAACCCCCTCTTTGCAGAGTTCATTTTATTCTCTCAGGGGGCTGAGCCTTGCAGCCTAAGCCCACTGGACTGGGACAGGAGTAGGGAACAGGGTGGCAGTTGCTTGGGAGGTAAGCCCTCTGGGAGCAGCAGTGTAGGTGGCCCATCATGGCCCTTTGCCCCTGAGTGGGTGTGAGCCCTCCCCTGGGATGTGGGGCTGGGCGGGCTGGAATCCAGGACTCACAGCAGGAAGATTACCCTTCCTACCCCCAGCAGGGAAGCAGACTGAGCTGGGCAGAAGTTTGGGATCCAGCTCTCCCTCCCCAGGGGACTGCTCTTTCTCTGCCTCAATATGTTTCCCTTTAAAATGGATTTGATGGTAACACATATTTCATAGGCTACTTTTAAAGATTAAATGAGAATGAACATTTAAATTAGTAAAAATAGCACCTGACCTGTATGCTGTTTATCGTGATTATTATTATCATTTCTTATATCCAATCCAGGCCCCAAGCTAGGCTTCAAATACGGGCTTCCCATCCCAGAGTTTTCATTTCCTCCCATTTCCTTCTATAGTGTCCATGGAATGATTCCAGTGCCGCCCGCAGAGCTCTGTCCCCACCCCCGAACTCCCACCGGCACCTTGCTTATTCCCACTGCCAAGCTCATTGCTGGTCGACTCACGTCTTGGCTCCACCTTCCCTTTCACACTGCGGTGCAGGCTGCTGCCCCCCGGAAGTATGCAGTGTGAGTGGGGCTGGGCTTGTGTAGCTGCAGGAGCTCCAGCCCTGAACATCCCTGAGGTTCATGTCCTCCAGCCATTGGCTCCAGGGTCCTGCTTCATGCAGATGGACCTGGGGTCTCAGGCACACTGGCCTGGGGGGCAGCATTGCACGGGGGCTTTTACAGGCCAGTAGGCTGCAGCTGTTTCTTGCAGCTCTTATGAGGAAAGGGAATTTTGAGCCTTCCAGAAGGAGCCAAGATGGAGAAGAATCACCTTGCATTTTACAAAAACAGATGATGAAACTTGGTCATGGCTTTGGGTCACTGTTTGCTTCGAGGTCAGAGAGTGTAGGGCACACAGTGGGGGGTTGGGGCCATGGTGCAGTCCCTACCTCTGTTCCAGGCCACTGGCCACATGGGTCACGAGGTGAGGGGCAAATACTTGCCATCCTGAAAGCAGCCTGGTGCAGAGAAGGTGGAGTGGAGTGCTGGGCTCAGCCAGGAAGGACCCCGAAAAGCCCTCTGGAGCGCTTCCAGACAGAGCAGTCCAGTAGGTGAGGACTGTCCTTTTGTTCTTTGCTTTCTTTTTCTCCTGTACATAAAACCCCAAGAGAACTTTGAGCCAAAGCATCTAAGTTGGGAAGCAAAAGGGGATGAGCCGTTTAGAGAGGAAAAGGGCAGCTGCATGTGAGTGGAGGCAATGGTTTGCTTGAGTGCCGAGGATGCCTGGCTGCCCAGCAGGGATGGGAAGCAGGGCGCTGAGGGGTTGCCAGAGAAGATCAAGGGGAACATTCCAGCCTGTCCAGCCTGGAGGCATCAGGACACTGATGTTCTCATAAGAGCACAGCGCATCCCAAAGCCAGCGCAGGGGGTGGGCCTCATCTGTTTGTGCTGACCGCTCCCCCGAGCCTCATTCCCGAGCACGTGTGATAAAGACCGAGAGTGCCATTCATGGTGGGCACCCGCGGCCCTTTCATAGAATCCGAGGCTAAAGAGGCCTGAAAGGGCTGCCAGAGCCAGGCCCCTGTCTCCAAAAAGATCTGAACACAAATAGATCAGACTCCCTGCCCTCTATTTTCCTCCCAAACAGTAAGACTTACTAATGTCTTAGGAATATAAAGAATCTACCTCTTTGCCCATAAATCAGACCAGTTTGTCTGATAATTTTTGGTCCTGGGCCTTTTCTGTTTTCAGTCCTTAGCCTGGTCTTAGACCATTCAGATCCACGCTACGGTGATACCTACCTGCACCAAACTCACCCACACAGCACAGCCAGGATAATCAGAAAGGACTGTTCTGACCATCTCTTTGCCCCTGTTGAGAGAGTGAGGCGTTGGGCTCCAAGCCTTCTGAAGGCCCTTTCTGGACGTGGTTCCATTACTCGCCTTCCCTGAAGCCAGCACTGCCCCCCGACATCTGACCAACCAAAGGTGGTCTTTTTTTCTTGGTTGTTTTTTTGGCCATGCCACGCGGCATGCAGGATCTTAGTTCCCCGATCAGGAATCGAATCCGTGCCCCCTGCAGTGGAAGCGTGGAGTCCTAACCACCGGACCGCCAGGGAATTCTCCAAAGATGGTGTTCTCATGGAGAGCCCAGGAGGCTGGCAGTACTCTTCTCACCGCCTCACTGCCCTCGTCACCCGCATTCCTAGAGGTGCCTTGTCTTCTTTCCTGGCTCCGGCTGGGCTGCCCGAGGACTCTCAGGCATTGCTCAGCCTTCCCTGCTGCCCTCATTGTGCTTCTCTCCTCCAGCCCTGGCCTGCCCACTGCCCAATCCCAGCAGACCAGAGCAGTAGGCAGGGGCTGGAGGCGTGGGTTCTGGGCCCGGCTCTGCCCCTGACTAGCTGGATGAATTGGCTGCATCACTCCTCTTGGGGCCCCAGTCTCCTCAAATAAAAAGTAAGAGCTTTCATCTCAGTCATGCTAACTCATCGGCATTCTGTGATTCTAACTCCGTTTGGTAAACCTCAGATCTTGGTTATATCCTATTTATATACAGTGGAATTTTCTTTTAACCAGCTTCTTTGTCGCAAAGGTTTGGTTACCTCATAGGCTAAATCATACAATAACGTGTCTAGGGTAACCTGTTAGCCTAAACACTGGGGCTCAGGCATTCTGTGACCCCATAAAAGGCTCCCTTCTGGCATGTCCTGTCTGGAGGGGGACCTCATCTTTCTTTGGGGATCCTGCTAGTACCCAGGCCTTGATGATACCCCTGGGCATGTTTTTGATGGGCTGAACCCAAAGAAAGGCAAGCAGGTGGGATGGAAGGGATGGGAGGTGAGGCCTTGGGGGCTGAGTGAGACAGAGATGAGGATGAGATAATGATGTTCCACTGTAATTTGGAGCCTATGCATTTTAAAGGGAGGTCATTTCTGAGTTATTTTCACAATAGAACTGGGTATTCTGATCTACCTCACTGCTGCATGTAATCAAAAATAACATAGCATGATGCTATATCATCAACTAGTGGCTTCTCTTTCTGAGCAGCTTTTACCCAGCAATTATGTGAAATTATGTGACTCAGTATGGAAAGATAATCACCGGAGAAACTCTTCTGATTGCTTTCTCCTGCACATGCAGAAAAGCAAGTGTGCAGACAGCAGAAAGATCAGGGAAGAAAATTAACATGGATGTGCTATTGCCGCCCAAATTGTCAGCTGTTTACCAATGTAGAGATAAATGAGAGCATGGAAAGGAGGAGAAAAATGAATGGAAAATCAATTCTTTCTCAGGAGATGCTACTGAGGAAGCAAAATGCGACTGGTTCCATTTTCTAGATGGGGAGGATGATCTGAATGATCTAGAGTTCAAGACTCCCCATCTAACAGTGATGATTTCGCCAGAGTCCCATCCCAGGGAGCCAGGTCCTCAGGCACCCCCAGGTAGGGGGTCCATGACCTCACATGCACAGGAAGCTAAGGTAATATTCCCGAACGCCCTCTCCCAGCTCCACCCAATTCTGCCTTGCTTTTCCGTCTTCCAAAGCTCCCTCCCTCCTTTCTTCCATCTACTTCTTAAACTCTGTGGCCTGGAAATGAGATGTACCACTTCTACCACCTCTTAATTTCCCCCTCCCCCTAGCCAGCCCCAGGCAGCCCAGCTTCCTTTCTGGGCTAAAGGAATGTGTGGGAACTGGGAGGGTGTAGGACACAGAGGGGCAGCTGTGTGGGAGGGGGGGAAGGCAGAGAGAGAGTCCCTTGGTGCATCAGTGAGAGAAAGGCGTTTTGTGTCCCGTCAGAGGCTCTGTATGTGTACTTGGCCACTCGACTTGGGGGCAGTGCCAGGGGTACCAGCGGGATTTTAAAAAATGGGTGTGGGGGGGCCAAGAGGCACCCTGAGGAAGCCTGTGCTGAGGTGTGGCTGGTATAGTCCAGGCCTGGGCAGCAGCTTGATGGAGCGAAGTTGGTCCCTTTTCAAATCTGTAACAGTATTTCTTTCAGCTCACTGTAACTTGATCAGGAATGTTTTCTTTAGAATACAAAGACAGGTCTTTACTCTTTAGCCTGGCATTCAAGATCCTCTAGAGGCTGTCTCCCAACTGTCTTATCAGAATTCTCACTACCCACACCCTCATGCTTTACACAACCCGATTATTCACTGTTTTGGAAGGTATCTTACTCTAGAAATGGCAAATACTTTGCAGATGGCTGTCACGGCCCCCTCCCTAGGTAGACATTACTAATGGATGAAGGCCCTCTCTCCTGCCCCACTTCATTCAGAATCCTTCTGAGGAAGCCACTAAAGGCGGCCACTATTTTTTTTTTTTTAATTTACTTTTGGCTGCATTGGGTCTTCGTTGCTGCGCGTGGGCTTTCTGTAGTTGTGGTGAGCGGGGGCTACTCTTCATTGCGGTGCGCGGGCTTCTCATTGCGGTGGCTTCTCTTGTTGCGGAGCACAGGCTCTAGGCACGCGGGCTTCAGTAGTTGTGGCACATGGGCTCAATAGTTGTGGCTCGCGGGCTCTAGAGCACAAGCTCAGTAGTTGTGGCTCACGGGCTTAGTTGCTCTGCAGCATGTGGGATCTTCCTGGACCAGAGCTCGAACCCGTGTCCCCTGCATTGACAGGCGGATTCTTAAACACTGTACCACCAGGGAAGCCCAGGTGGCCACTACTGAATGAAGTACCTTGAGGTTCCACTAGAACCAAACTTGAACTTGAATACTATTTGTTATCCCCGCTTCCCATTTTCCCTTCTCACTGCATTTGCTCATGCTGTATCCTCTGCCAGAATGCCCTTCCTCTTCTCTCTTCTTACCGCTGTCCATCAAAATCCCATCCTGCTTTCCAGGTTCAGCTGCAATGTCAACTCCTCCATGGAAACGTCCCAGGTCTCCTGTTGTATTCCCTGCTCCCCTTTTCCGTGCCCGGCTGGTTGATCCTTGAATGTAGTCTCTGCCTCTTGGGAAGCTCTCTTCACATTTGCTGATACACCAGAGCCCTCTGCTTTCAAACCTTGCCGCCCTGTCCTGTTCACCTGTTTATCCCTTGCAGAACCCGGGATCGTATAACCCCGTCTAGGAATTCAGTGTGTATGTATGTGGGGGGGTTAACTTGAATGTGGGCATCTATGGAGGCCACAACAGTGAGAGGCCCGCGTACCGCAAAAAAAAAAAAAAAGTACTGATACATGCTACAGTATGGATGAACCTTGGAAAGCTTATGCTAAGTGAGAAAAACAATGCAAAAGGACATGTATTTTATGATACTTTTATATGGAATGTCCAGAATAGGCAAATCCATAGTGACAGAAAGTAGATTAGTGGTTGTCAGGGACTGGGAGAAAGGAAAAATGGGAAATGACTGCCAGTGGGTACCGGCTTTCTTTTTGAGATGATGAAATGTTTCTTAGTGCTGATGGTTGCATAGTTTTGTGAATATACTAAAAATCATTGAATCATACATTTTAAAAGGATGAATTTCATGGTATGTGAATGGTATCTTAATTAAAAAAATTTTTTTGAAGAAGAGCAAGGGACTGATTAAAAATATATATTCAGGGTACTGTTTACTTCTGGGAGTAAGGCAGAGGGATGGGTTGGAGGAAAATAGAAGTAAATGTAGCAGTACATATAAAGTTCTAGTTCTTAAGTTACTTAATGGGTGTTTCCTTTATGTTTCATTACATGTGTGTTACATATATATATATATATTTTTAATTTAATTAATTTATTTATTTACCTATCTTTGGCTGTGCTGGGTCTTCGCCTCTGTGCGAGGGCTTTCTCTAGTTGCGGCGAGCGGGGGCCACTCTTCATCGCGGTGCGCGGGCCTCTCACTGTCGCGGCCTCTCTTGTTGCGGAGCACAGGCTCCAGACGCGCAGGCTTAGCAGTTGTGGCTCACGGGCCCAGTTGCTCTGCAGCATGTGGGATCTTCCCAGACCAGGGCTCGAACCCGTGTCCCCTGCATTAGCAGGCAGACCCCCAACCACTGCGCCACCAGGGAAGCCCACATATATTTTTGTACATATAAAATGTACTACGAAACTTAAAAGAAATACAAATATTAAATGAAGTAGCATTCAAGGCAACTGACTGCCTGATGAGAAATGCTCCTTGAATTGGGAGTCCAGAGTTCTGGGTCTGTGCCTTGGCCTGACTCTGGATGGAGCTGTTCTGACCTCTGCTGGCTGGGAGGTGAAGGGCAGCTGGGGGCTGCTGGCTGTGGGGCCGGAACAGAATAGGGCGTGAACCGACAGAGCAAGCGTGGTCCTGGCCCCTAGGCAGTGTGCAGGGGGTTAGGCCGCTGCCAGCCTCACCCCACTAAAGAAAGAGCAAGCAGCCTTGGGCTTTCGTGTTTCGGGTTTCATTCCCCTTTCCTCTCTGGCTCTTTACCACACTCCTTTAATTAAGCCCAGGAATGAGGTGTGTGTAACTGCACCGAAATCCATCCCTGGGAGGGACCAACCGGCCCTGCCCCCTGCCTCCATCCAGGGGCCACTGACCCCAGAGGCCAGGGGCTTGAGCTCATGAGCAGAAGTCTCAGGCCCTTTCTGGGGAAGGAGAGGCCAGGGCGCCGATGCTCAGAGAACACGTCTCCGTGCTCCCTTTGTTTAATCAAACCCCCTATCTGGAGGATTATGAACTAAAGTCTATAGGAAGAGTTGACCTGGGCACTTTGGAGGTGAGAGCGTGAGGGGTGCCTTGATGGAGAGCTGTCAGCATTTCAGGGTTTACTCTAAAGAGCCCAGGAAACAGCAGCCTTCCTCCCCACCCCCTGGCTCACCTGCCCCGTTTAATCTGATAGAAAGAACTTCCGCCAGTGGGTCTCGGTTGTAGGGAACCAGGCCAGAAAGTCCCAGACATCTTAATGAGCTAGAGATGGCCACGTCTCTAGGTGGCCCAGAGAGGAGGACACAGGCGACGTGATCTCCCAAGCCCTTGGGGTTTTATGACTTTGGCACCAGAGAGGCAGCTGGGCAGAGGCGTTCCTGAGCTGCATTGGGATCCAGCCTGTGCTGCTCACTCGCTACCATGAGTGTCCTTTCACCCCCTTAACCTCAGGCTCTTCACCTGCAAAATGGGTTAGTCACAGTGCCTGCTAGTTGAACTGATTCTGTTGTAATTGAACTCAGGCGTGCAGAGCGCTCCATAAGGAGTCTATAAATGTCAGCTGCTTTGGCTTTGTTGTCTGACCTCACACCGTGTGGAGAGAGCTCAGAGTCGGGGTGGGAATCCGATGGGGGCCCCCGCCGGGCTGAGTGTTAGAGTGGGGAGTCTCCTGCTCAGAGAGTCATTTTCCTCCCTCCGTTCCCAGACGCCATGGAGGTGGTGCTGCTCTTCCTGTGCGGCCTGCTGGCCCCGGCGGTCCTGGCCAATGGTAAGTACCCCTTTCTGGTGGAAGGTCCAGGCCCTTTGGGACACTAGGGTTGGGGGGCTCTCAGATTCTACATGTCTGACCAGCTGTCCCACCTTTAGTCAGCAAAGAAAGTCCTGGAAGGCAGCAGCTAACACAGCCCCTTATTCCAGCCTGCCCACCTTTCCCCATGGGCTCCAGCCCTCAAGCCCACCAGGTCCCTGTAGACTTTTAACCTGAACTTTAGGAGTCAGACTTGTACATCAGTCTCTAGATTGTGCAAGTCATGTGTCCTTCCGTGGTCTTAGTTTCCCCACCTATAACAAGAGGAAAATAGACCCTGCCTTTTGATGATGATGTAAGATAAAAAGGAGCAATAAATGTGGATGCTGTGAATGCAGACTCTGATTGGTGCTCTGAGCTGCACCTGCCTTTGGCTTCTAGGCTGGTCCTGGCAGGCAGGCCCACCCTTCCGTGCTTCTCTGGGCATCTCTGCTTCATGGGCCCTGTTTCCCAGGAATTCCTTTGTGGGGAGTGAGACCTGTGAGACAAGGTAGGATATTTGGGAATCAGGATGTGTAGCTGTCTCCCCCTTGACCACACCTATTTGTTTTTCTAGCAGCTGAGCAGGAGAAAGAAAAGGACCCTTTTCATTATGGTGAGCAGGGATGGCGACCCTGGGTGGGGAGGGGGAGGCACAGCCCCATGGGGCGGGGGATGGACACGCTCTCCCTGGCCCTTCCCCTCTTCCGTCTCTCACTCTTGTTCCTTTGGCAGACTACCAGACCCTGAGGATCGGGGGATTGGTGTTTGCTGTGGTCCTCTTCTCGGTGGGGATCCTGCTTATCCTAAGTAAGTTTGTTTGTTCCTTTGTTCACTCTAAGGGCAATGTCCGCAGCTGTGAAGTGAGTGGCGAACAGTGTAAGAGACTGGTGGTTCTCTTTCCTGGAGAGGGAAGGAGCCTGTCTGTCTTCCCAGTTATCTCCAGGGCCTAGTCCACTGCTGGGCACATAATAGGTGCTCAGTGAAACAGTGAAGAATGAACAAAATAAGTGCTCGATGACAACAAGCACAGATACGAAGGGGCGGAGGTGGCTGTCCCCGTGCTGTAACCATCAGGGCTCGAGTGGGGGAGTCACAGGAGAGGAGACAGGGGCTGTCCTTAGAGTGCTCCAAGGGGTGTGCCCCTGCGTGCGTTTCCCCTCGGGAGCCTGGGCTGCGCGGAGCTGTCTGCGTTTACGTGGTCAAGCAGACAGTGGTGCTGTAGCCATCCAAGCTGCTGACAGTCGAACCTTGGCCTCCGAAGAGCCCTGCTCCAACCAGGGATCGCCGCATGCGGCTGTGCAAACCGTGCCGTGCCCAGGAGTCGGGGCTGCTGTTCGCACAGTCCCACAGACTCACCGGGCAGCCCTGCTGTGGCTAAGCCAGGACATTGACCTTGGATAGTTTCTTTGCCTTTCAGGTCGCAGATGCAAGTGCAGTTTTAACCAGAAGCCGCGGTAAGGATGCCATGGCTGTGGACATCTGGGGTGATGACGCTAAGAGGGGACAGGGAGGGGCCTGTGGTGTGTGACCCCAAATGAGTGTGCTTTTGGATTCTTGTCTCAGAAACAGGCTGTGTGTGTTGGGGTAGAGGTGGAAGTTTTGAGGATTGTCAGGCAGTCTTTGGGGCAAAGGAGAGGTCAAAACATCAAGGGTTAGCCCATCCTTCTTTTTTCTGATGTATGTGTGGGGTGGGGGAAGGGTGAGAAGATGCTGGATTCTTGTCTGGAGGCCCTTGAGTTGGGCTTGGGGGAAGGGAAGCAGAGGGCCTCCGGGCCTCTCTTGAGATCAGTCTCCTCTCTTCAGGACTTGTGACACTGCCCTGTGGTCACCTGCTCATGAGGTTCTTTGAGCTTTGTGCAATCTTGGGCTTCCTTTCGCCGACCCTCTACCTCCACCTAAGGGCACAGCCCATTAGTCCACCATGGTAACCCAGGGCAGCGCTGGACCTCAGGAGTCCAAAGTCTGTGGCAGGACACAACCCAAGACCCCATGCAGCTCTAGGCCACCTCTTCCCAGTACTTAGCTCTCTCAGGGGCCGACATTGAAGGGTGCCTGTAAGTTCCCCTGACTACATCCCCTTTGGCCCTGGCCTTCCCCGCCCCATGAGCCCCATGGTGGAGACTGATCCACCATGACTTGGAGGAGACGGATCCCAGGGCCCTGCCCCAGCAAGATGAGTGGCGATGCTCTCTGGGTTTGCCCTGGAGATCTCTGACGGGCTTGCATTTCATCCTCTTGCAGGGCTCCAGGGGACGAGGAGGCCCAGGTGGAGAACCTCGTCACTGCAAATGGTAAGTGTCAGGACCATCCGCCCAGGTGGGATGGAGGGAATGGGCAAGGGTTCTCCTACAGCTTGAGGGTCGGGGACGGTTGCCAGGTGCCGTCGTCTCTTGAGCGCTGGCCGGTCAGACATGCTTCCATAGTGCCAGAGTGGGGGGTCCCCGGGGCCTCTGCTCTGCGTCGCTCCCTCACCTCCACCAACAGGCTGCTGCTCCTGACGGCTGCTATGTACAGGGAATCTGCTTAGTGTTTGGCATGATACAAAGTGCTTCGCTTCTCATGTAATGGGCGCACAGCCCCATGAGGTAGGCGTCACTCTCCACGTTTTACAACCAAGGGACTCAGAAAAGTTAAGGGACGTGCCAGGTTCTCTAACAAGCGAATAACAGGACAAGGATCTGCCCCAGGTCTGTCTGACTCAAAATCCACATGAGTCACCTTTGCTGTGCGGGTCAGGCTCCCCCAGAGACAGGCACAGTCACGGCTGCGGCAGGGGGTGGCCCGCTGGGGTGAGGGGTTCATGCACTAGCCTCCATTCTGGTTCTCCTTCCAGCAACGGAGCCCCAGAAAGCAGAGAACTGAAGTGCAGCCCTCAGGCACAAAGGTAAGATGCTGTCTGCCTGCGTCTTCCTGTCACCATCACTGTTCTGACTGAAGTCCGGCCGAGAAGTCATCAGGGAAGAATTGGGCTAGCTTTTGCAACGCGCCCAGCTTTTATTATGAGCTGGAGGCTCATATTTATCAGGAGGCTCGTGTCTGAAGGGTGATGAGACGGATGGATTGAAACCTCCCAGGTGTACCACACACACACAGAATGAGCAGTTGGGAAATAGAGCTTCCATACCAACCCAGCGGTCAAGTTGATAGGGTGCCATCCTAGCTACCACATGGGCAGGACTTGGGAGAGAATTAGAGTCAGTGAAATACTCCTAATATCAAAGTAGCATAAAGACAATGGCTTTCAGTGATGATTCAGAGAGTACCTTCAGGCCGCTTTTTAAAGTTAGCATTTTATTTTTAAACTTTCCAACCCTACGTAAAAGTCGGGAGAATAGTATATGACCCCCGCCCCCCATTACCGGCATTATCAGTTCTTGACGTTTAGAGGCACTGTTTTTAGTTCTATTTAGTATCCGTTTCCATTGTTCATTATATCAACAGTAATGCAGGAAAAGTAATAAATGCTTTACAGTTTTCAAAATGCTGCCACAAACACAAACTCACTCAAGCCTGCCACAAGATGTAAGAAGGACAGGTAGGGTTTAGCCCCATTTTATAGATGAAGAAACTGAGGTCAGAGAGAGTAGCCATACATATAGTAAGTAACTGGCTGGAACTCGAGCTCAGGGCTTTGTAGTTGAGTGCTGCATTTCACTACACCCCTCTGCTCCTGCCCGTCTCCCTTTATAACATACCCTGGAATATACTGGGGCGTGGCGGGGATCAGTCTTCCATCAGCTCACTTCTGCCTTTTTTTCCACACAAATAAGGGATATACTTTATCCTAAATCGTAAGTTAAGGAGATTTCTGGATGTAAAATGCCTGACACACCAGCTTTTACTGTCGTGGTAATAACACAGGGTACTTGTGGAGCATTTGAATTCTTTCCTAAGGGTGGAAAGAGCGGGGCTCATTACCTCCTGCCTTCTAGCTGGGCCTCGGGAAGGTTAAAGATGCCTCAGTTTGACGTGGCCATAGATCCAATCCAGGAGGCAGGCATCCCAGCTGCAGCTCGGTGTTCGGTCTATGTCATGGCAGCTGGCAGCTCGGAATCTGGGGAGCAGTGTGGGAAGGCTCCAGGGAGAGAGCCTTGAGCCAGCAGTTGTCTTTTTTTTTTAATTATTTTTATTTTTTTAACTAGAACTTCCTCAGAAACCCTGTTTTCCTGAGTCTCAGGACTGTGAGCAATTCTTGGAGGTGTCCTGAGATAGAAACCCCGGGTTTAACCATTTCCTTTCCACATCTACCAGGTTCCATCCCCCTGAGAGAGCCCCTCTCCTGAGCTCCACGCCCTCCTCCACCTTCATCTCCTGGCCCTGCTTCTCAGGCTCGTCCTCCTTGATTTACTGAGAACCAGGCACTTAGAGTGGGTCTCATCTTGGGAGTTTCCGTGGGCAGAGGGTCTGTCCTAATTAATGGCTGGGGGATGAGCAGGTAAAGAGTTTCGAAAGGAAGCCAGAGTTTCGTTTTAATTTAAATGCTCTCTCACTTCAACCTCCAGAACCTGAAGGCAGCTGCTTGAACCTTTAGATGCAAATGCTGATGCTTAAGAAAAACGGCCACTTCAGCAACAGATCTTTCCCCAGGAGAAGCCAAGAACCTGTGTGTCCCCCACCCGCTCCCCAACCCCTCGACACCTGTCCTCAACTTAATGATGCAACCCCTGCCTCCCTGCAGCCTGTGGTCTCGTCCCCCTCCTGTGACATGTGTCTGGGTGTGTGTGTGTGTCTGATGACTGTGGTCTTCGTGGCTGCTTGTTCGTGGATGACATTGTATCTTAGTGAACCTGGCCCCACTTTCCTGGGCAGGAGCTGAGCCATGTGGCTGTCAGCTCGTCTCTGCTCTCCGTGGCCCCGTCACCTTCCACTCCCGGGAGTCTGCTTTGTCCCTAAGAGACCAGTTCCTTCTCTTGATTTAGGGGTGGATGGAGGGGTTGGGCACGGGCAGAGTCTCCGATTGGCTTGGGACTTGGGAAGGTTTACATCACCTTCGTGATCCTTCTACATGGCCCGTCTTCACTCCTTTTATAAGAACCTTGCTTCCATATTTGTCCCTGGACCAAGTCTGTTCTGAGGTCTCTTGGCAGTGGGAAGTTCCCAGCAAGGAGCTGATGAGCCCGCTTTGCCCTCGGGCAGCTACACCCCTTCCCTGGTGCCCATCTGCCCCACCTTACTCCGCCCCTGGGGAACGTGCCCCTTGCATATCTTCTCAGCAATAACCCCATGGGGTCTGGAACCCTACCCCCTTCTCCAGCCTTCCCTGCTCCCAAGATGCCCATCGACAGCCCAGCTCATCTGGACTCAGACTCCTGTCCCTGAACTGGGGCTCTGGCAGGTGATGGCTGAAGGGGTGCATTCAGCTGGGGCCGGTGCTCTGGGGAGGGGCAGCTGGGAGAGCAGGGGTCCTTTGCTTCTCTGTCCACATCCCATTGGCCAGGCAGCAGCGGGGGCTCCTGCACCCTCTGCTCGCCTGTCACTGGCCAGAACGGCAAGTGCAGCGGCTGTGCTGCGGGTTAGGGACCCGGCAGGGCTCCACACAGCCCTGCTGCAGGGGAAACAGCACGAGGTCGAAGCTGGTGAAGAGAGTGGAAAATCAGACCCCGCCCCTCCCGCTCATCGTGTTCTCGTGGAAACTAACCAAGCCGTGCCGCTGTGACCAGGACTGCTGTTCTCTGTGTCGTGATCTCTCCTCAACAACGACGAAAGGAATAAAATACCACCTGTTTCCTAGTGGC
Organism: Hyperoodon ampullatus; assembly: GCF_949752795.1. NCBI lineage: Eukaryota > Metazoa > Chordata > Mammalia > Artiodactyla > Ziphiidae > Hyperoodon > Hyperoodon ampullatus. The sequence continues at coordinate 96,242,831 of NC_136920.1, forward strand.
TCTGAGGTGCTTTCCTTTCTGTGAAAGAACTTGAATATTTGTACGGCCTGTGGTGCTTGAAGGGCTAAAGGGACCGTGTCCTTGGTCAGAGGGAGGAGGTGGCAGCTGCAGGGCCAGCGGGGAGGTGTTTTATTTCCGGGGGTGGGTTTATCTCGGGGGGTGGGTTTATTTCCGGGGGTGGGTTTATTTCCGCTGCTTGACCACTTAGCTGCTCCCCTGCTTCTCCTCGTGCCTCCCCTTCCTCTCCCCTCCTTTACCCGCACCCCTTCTCCTCACCCCTTCCTCCCCCTGCTTCCGCCCTGGTCAGTGGGTTCAGGCTCCACCCCATAGCTGGACCTGTGCCTCCCACATGCCCTGGAGAGAAGGGAATCACGATGGCTTGACCGAGGGCTTGCTGGCCTGGAAGGAAAGGTTCTCACCTGTCCCTTTGGTCACGTCTGGGGCCACTACCTAAGGACAGAGGGGGGTGTGGGTGGGTTACTTGGGTTATGAGCAAAGCCCTTTTACCCTTTCATCTTTCTCTAAACCCAAATACCCCCTCCTCTGTGAAGCCTTCTTGGACTTAAGGTAGATGAGTCCCTTCTTTCTGTGCTCCAGTCACACTGGTTCCTGCCTTTATTTTCATGTTTAATGCTCTATGCCTTGGATCCCAACTGTAGAGGCCCGTTGGATAATGTCCGTCTGGTAAGTGACACAACAGATGGGGGGCATAGGGACCTGGGGTCACCTAGAGCATCCTCCCAAAGACATTCCAATTCAGCTTTTTAAAAAGTACTGTTGGGCAAACAAATACAGCTGTGAGCTGATTCCCTTGGAGGACGCCCATGTGTGGCCCCCACCTCTACGTGTTTTATGTGTCTTTATCATGAGACCCAAGTCCTAGAGGGCAAGGGCTATGTCTTGTTCTGACCTAAGAATGCCTGCAACACCTTACGTTCTCAAAAAAGTCTTCGTAGGGTCTGCCTAGATTCTTTGAGTTGTTTGGAGCTGCAGACTCACAAGGCATGGGTCCTGAGGGACTTGGGGGTCCAGCCACTCACCCCTGGCCACCCCTGGGACATCCGTTTTGCCTGTCCTCCTCCACTGCTTGTGCCTTCAGTCCCCTAGGTCCTTGAAAAGACTGAGGCTTATAGTTGAGGTCAAGCTCAGCACTGTCAACCCAGAGATCATGGTGGTTAAAACATCTCTGGTCATGCTTAAACTTTGGGAATAAGCTAATGACCCCCCAGTCATGGAACACTCACTATGTGTCAGGGAATTTGTAGGCTTTGCAGCAATTTCAGAGAAAGGCTGGATGAAGATCCTTAGAGGCCCCAGGTACACAAAAGTTGGTGGGTACCTCCCCACATTCATTATTGAAAAGAAAACATTAAACTACAAAAATAAGTGTAAGGAAGTCCAGCGGGGAGGTTCTGATTTTTCTCATAATAATTATGTTAACAATAGAGAATGGTAGTTCTCATCTCTAGCATAGATGGAAAATGGTTATCCCTACTCTGGCAGACTCTGAGAACCTACCTATTTTTCCTCCTGGTAATCCAGCATGATATCTGAGCTAGATATTCACATTTTAGATTCTCTCTGATACATTTGTGACTGGTCTAGGGCCACACGGCTGGCAGGTAGAGGAGCTAGGAGTTGAGCCCAGGCTGTCTGTCTCCAGAGCTCGTTATAGTACACACGTGGCCTGGCTTCCTTCTTTAGGAGGCTGATATCCAGATAGAGGAAGAGGATCGTCTGGGCTGGTGATGCTTCTTCTGGAGCCTGGCGGTCCCTTCAGGGCATAAACTAGCTGAACTGTGCTCTGAGGAGAGTCCCGTGAGAGGTGAGTGGTCTGGAAACAAGACACGTAAAGAACAGTCAAAGAAACTGATGATCAAAATAATAACAATAATGAATGAATGGATGCAGCTAACATTTATCAAGCATTTACTATGTGCCAAACACTGGGCTGAGGTCTTCACGTGTACCAACTCATTCAGAACTCACGACTCTGTATGATGGCATCCCTATTTTACAGATGAGGAAACTGAGGCTTGGTGGATCTTGCCTGAGTTTGCACTGCTGGTGGCAAAGCCAGGGTCTAGCCCAGGCCCATCCAGCTCCAAGCCAGTGTGACCCTGTGCCACAGAGCAGAGGACCCAGGCCCATCAGCTGGACGTGAGCAGGAGGTAAAACTTGGCCTATCGTGGGTGAGTGCTTAGTTCCCAGGCTACGGTGATCCAAAACTGGAGTGAGCTCCCAGTCACTGGAAGTGTTCAAGGTGAGGGAAAGTAACCAGCAGATGGGATCCCCTAGGCAAGATGGACTCTGAGAACCTACCCAGAATGACCTAAGTGTCCGGGCCTGAATGGACGACCCCCTCACCGCCCAACCAATGGATGAGCTGCTTCTTCCTCTTTGGTCTAGCACTGCAGGGCCAGGGCAGAAGAATCCAGAATCCAGGCATGGATCACTGCTTAATGTGTGTCTTCCTTCTGGACCAGCACTCCATGCAGGCAGGACTGCGTCTGTCCACTCAGCCTCTAGGCACGCAAGTTATATTTGTGATTTGGTTGAATATAGCAAATGTAACTCGGTTGAACGGGAAAGCTGTCGTGCTGTGCCAGTTCCCAGAAGGGTCTCAGACAGAGATCGCAGGTGTCCTGCACATTTCACCTCCCAGCTGTTCCCCCTGCTTCCCACCTCCCCATGAATTCCACTCCAAAGGTTTTCAAGTCTATTCGCATGAGCTGTTTGTGCTACTTAGTACCACATAAAAAAAGGTCAGTCTGCCTTCTGGGTCCCCCTGGGCTGTGGCCCTCCCCATCCCTTTTTTTTTGCAGGTTGTGGATAGGAACTTGCCAAATTGTTCTTGGAAGAGAGTCAGAGGCACAGTGCAAGCAACAGGGAGAGAGGGGTGGGTGAGGGGTATGCCAGGCTGAAGCACACCCCAAGGTCAGCGGGCTCCTTCTCTTCTTGTGGGGAGGAGGGTTCTGCCCTCCCCAGGATTGTGGGCTGGCAGAGCCAGGGTGGGAGAGCGGTCCAGCTCTGTCTGGTTCACCCAACCTTGTCCCTGGTTGGTCTGCCTCACCCTGGGCCCAGAGAGAGTGAGACAGATGGTGGGGGCTAGGTCAGGTGTGTTTGCCTGAGCCAGGGGAGGAGCCTTGGAAATACCTATCTGTAGGCCGCAGAGAGGGAGAGCGGCCACCTCTCACCATTCGTGTGATTCATTGCTGTCACAGTTGAACTCCAGGGGGCCAGAATCAGCCAGCTCAAGCCAACCGGCTGCTGATTTTATGGAGCCAGCCCTAGCCCCAGCCCCGTGCCTGGTTGCACAATAGTGGGGCACTTTCCAAGGCAGGGATCGCAGAGCAGGTGATGGCGCGATCAGGTATCCTGAGGGACTTGGGGTGTTAGGAGCTGCCAGGTGGTGGGCCCCCTGCACCATCCAGAGGAGTGGGTTCCTGCCTCCCAGCCAGACTTGGAGGTGGCCTGGTGGAACAGAAAGAGGCTCAGGACATTTCCTTGTGTTCCCTCTAGCTGTGTGATCTGGGGCAGACCCCAGTATCTTTGTCAGTTTCCTTCTCTGCAAGATGAAGTCCTTCCTAGCCATGGGGTAAGCTGGGCTCCTGTGTAAACCTGGGAGCCTTGGTTTCCTCAACTGTCCAATGGGCCTATCAATATCTTTCCTGTTACCTCACAGGGTCAGAGTGACACAATGGACATAAAAACACTGAAAATTTTACATGTAGATATTATGTTACTGTCGACAATAACACACAACCTAAAAGTTGAGAATTATGTGTTATTCGGGGGTATTACTGAGGACTATGGTCTGGGGGACAGCCTCTCAGATAGCTCTGCGGAACTGTTCCGAAGAGGTAAGGGAGAAGCCAGGATATATAGGAGTTTTTACTGAAAAACAAACAAACAAAACCATGTACAGCTAAACATGAAAAGATTACTGCTAACCACAAAAACCAGGCATCCCAAGTTAAGGATTTTAGTGCCTTTCTATGTATGGGAAGATGCATGAGTCTGGGCTCATTGAAATTATTCCTTTGATATTCATCTTAATTGCCTAGGGCCAGTATCTTGTTTTTCTTCACCCTATATTCCCCTCAGGGTGCACTGTCACCAGCAGTGGCTGATGGTTTGATGGTGGGCAACATTCATTGTTTACTAATATATGGCAGGCAACATTTTTTGTCCACGTTATTAATATTTATATTACCATCCAGTTCCTTATGTGCTCTTTCTTTGATAGCAGGGTTCCCCTTCTATCTTTTAGACTGGGGTTCAGGTTTTGACTTGTCCATGTACCATGGGAGATTCCTCTTCTGTAAGATGGGTATCTCAAAACTTGCTTGACTAAGTCGTTGGACGGAACGAAGCAGATCAAACAGGCAAGAGTTCTTTGGAACAATCAAGAACCATAAAATGGATGGAATTGTTACCAAGTGATCAGAGATGGGCACCAGACTCAGTGAAGACAGACATTTAACAGACCCCATGATCTGTGTCCTTGAAAAAGCCAGAATAGACTTGGTAGTCTTGTGAAATAAATGCCAAAGATGATTACAAAGCCAGGTGTGAGCCATTTGGGCCATGTCAGTGGAATCCAGAAGGTCATGGAGGAAGACCGGGAGCAGCAAGGGGTGGGCTTGATCCTGGAGGTCTTCCTGGAGGTATTGAGTTGGGACCTGCTTTTCAGAAGTAGGGAAGGATGTGGTTACTGGAAGGAGAAGGGCTGCAGCTGGAGAGAAACAGCCTCTGTTCTAGTTCAAGCCCAGACGTGACTTCTTAGAAAAGTCAAGAATGCATTTCTCTCCAGGGTATTCACTGTGGGAGAGGTGGGTCAAACGGGTTTGCCCTTGTCACCAGCTGTAGAAACGGAAGAGGACGTCCCCATCTCCTGCCTGCTCGGGGAGCAGAAAGACCTGGGCGACCTTGGCTCTGAGTACATTGCCCTTTGGCAGCTCCCAGGACCTGTGTGCCCCATGGCTTGCGCCATCTTGAAGCCAACAATTAAGGAATGGACCCTCCAGGGCCCACCCCCTCCCAGCCCTGCCTTATAAGACCCCAGGGACCCTGGCATCCACAGCCACAGCAGGAGCCAGGAGCCAGCGTTCCTTGGGGTTTGGGACATCTGGGCAACACAGATGGGGCCTGAGAGTCACCACCTTCCCTGCCGAGGGACCACGCATGCCATGCAGCTGAAGACGGACCTGAGCCGGGAATTGGGGCTTTCTAGGGGCTTCTGGCTTCTCTCCAGCTGTGAGCCAGCACCAGGAGGATTGGCTGGGGGCCTGGAGTCCAAGGCTGTGCCCTCTGCTGTGCAGCCCCCCACACCCAGGGCAGGTGGATCTGGAGGATCCCATCTCGAGGAGACTGGTGATGAGGTCCTTTGCCTCGTTGCTGGCTCTTGAGCACCAGGGAGACAAAACTCAGCCGATGTCCCAGTCTGTTAACTCCCTACCCCACGAGCCCAGCCATGACCACCCCAGACGGTTGGCCAAGGCTGAGGAATCGGGAGACAAAGGAGACCTGCTGGGGGAAGACAGGAGAGGCTGAGGCACGTCGACTGAGGACACTGTCCCTCTGGACAGGCAGCACGGAAGGAGGGATCTGGAAGTTGGGGCTACCTCTCCACACCTCCCAAATTGCACCTTGATTTCTGGGTCTTGGGGCAAACAGCAGAGTGTGCCCCTCTTTGGCTCTAGCCTGGAACAACAGACAGAGGAGGAGGGGTTGGGGGTCTTTGCCTTGTGGTCTTTCCAGGATGGAAGAGTGGTGCTCCCACCCCAGTTGCCCCCATTTCCCAGAAAAGACTGGAAGAACAAGAGGTAGGGCCAGATGCCAGCAGGAAACAGCCATTTTGCATGGGGTTTCGGGGGAGGAAGGGAAGGCTGGGGATGCCGCGTGGGTGGTTGGCTGGCAGAGATCATGCTGAGGGTCAGGGACAGAAAGGCACCCCAAGAGCCTGCTTTAAAGATCACCCCACTGACGACTGAGCCCAGGGAAGGGATTACCGCGAGTGTCCTTGTCTCCTGGAGGGCCGGCTCAGGGTGAGGGTAGTGAAGCTGGCACTTATTAGGACCCTCTTGGCCAGGCCTTCTACCTACACCACATCTATTCCTGCGACAGCCCTGCAAGGTAGGTGCTATCATCCCATTTTATAGATGGGAGAAGAGAACTGGGAGAGGTAACCTTCCCCAGCATCACGCAATCCGTAGTAAGGAGTCAGGATGCAACAGGATTTAAGCGTGGGTGCATCTGTCTGCAAGGAACCCCTGTGCTGCTCGCAGAGGTGCGTGGGGGGAGGCTTCCCTGGGCTTCTCTCCGGGGGATCGTGGCCATGATCCAGGTTGAAGGAGCCAGGGCCTCCCTGGAAGGCTGTAGGGTGTCTCTGAGGTGTGTGGGGGGGTCCCTGTCCCCAGCGTCAGCCAGGCTGATGACCTCAGTCAGGACAAGGAAGGACTTGGGTGTGGGTGAGGTGAGAGGGGCAGGACCTCCTTGACTCTTAACACCTGGCTTCCCCTGAACAGACAAACGAACACTTTTATGAAAATTGCTGCAGGGCTCCAGGTGAAGCGCTGGAGGGGAGCAGAGGGCGGGGGCCGGGGAACTCCCCAGGAAGGACTCTGGGGAAGCCGTCGGCTGGGGGTGGGGTGTGCTGGCCACTCGCTGTCTCTCCGTGGGGACAAACTAGTTCTTGCTACTTATTACAGGTGATTTCATGGGAAGAGGCTGCGTTAGGCAAGTTGTGGGTCTGCCTGTGCAGCTGGCAAAATTATTTCACCTCTGGAACTAATCCATTCAGTTAACAAAACTAGGGATCCACTAAGTGCCAGGCCCTGTTCTAGGCACTGGGGATCTAGGAATGAACAGAACCAACAAAACTCCTTGCTCTCCTGGAGCTTAAGTTTTAGTTAGGAGAGAAATGAGAAGCAAGATAAGGAAAATATGTATTTAATCAGATATAGTAAGTGCTACAAAAAAAACCCCGAATTTGAAATGTTGCAGAGTGGGTGTGTAAATATTAGGTGGGGATGCAAGGAAGGGTCTTTGCAGTCAGTCTTTGAAGAATGACCTGAGCAAATTCAGCCAGGAAGTTCTCTGGAGGAAGAGTCTTCAGGAAGAGGGAATAGCCATGTGAAGGTCCTGAGGCTGGAGCGTGTCTGGAGGATTAGAGGACCATAAAGGGGACCAGTGTGGCTGGAGTGGAGAGAAGGTCAGAGAGGTCAGCCCTTTATCTAGAAGCCAGATAAAGACGGGCTTCTAGGACACAGCAAGGGCTAGACTGGGACTAAAGGCCCATCTAGCCCCGAGATTTAGGAACTTCTCCAAGTGCCCAACCTGGGGAATGTCTGCTTGGCACTCTGGGCCGTGAGCACGCAGTTTTCCACTTGGGAACATGTGACTAGGCCTGGTCTTGTGAGAAGCTAGGTCCCTGGGCAGGTGGGCCCCTGCCTCGTGGGGAAGGGACGAGGAGCCTGGAGGCAGGGCTACCTGCTGGGGGGGTGGCCCCCCAGGACAGATCTCAGCCCAGTCAGACAACCCCCTCCAGGCCTGCCTGTCTCTATTTCCAGAGTGTTTTCCAGCCTGGGCAGCTCTGAGGGGGTGTCATGAGTCACCCCCTCAGGGCAGGAAGCTTTGCTAAGGAGGGACAGAGTGGTGGGTGTCATCTGACCAGAGCCAAGGGTCAGTGTCTGGGCCCAGACCCTGCTTTTCAGTGTCTGTGTTGGGATGGCCGAGCAGGGCGACCCACAAGGAAGGGACCTGAGGACGATCCTGTGGTCCCAAGTGAGCCACACAGACTGCTTATTTGTTTTCTTTCTCTGTGGCCACTTATATTTTATTTTTTTTATTGGAGTATAGTTGCTTTACAGTACTGTGTTAGTTTATACTGTACAGCAAAGTGAATCAGCTATACGTATACATATAGCCCCTCTTTTTTGGATTTCCTTCCCATTTAGGTCACCACGGAGTATTGAGCAGAGTTCCCTGTGCTATACAGTAGGTTCTCATTGGTTGTCTATTTTATACATAGTATTAATAGTGTATATGTGTCAATCCCAGTCTCCCAGTTCATCCCACCCCCCACCCCCCACCTGCTTCCCCCTTGGTCAGAGTGCTTATTGCAGCCTTGCTCCAGGCCCTGTCAGGGGCCTCAGGGGCCAGGGAACAGGGTCTTGGCTGAGCCAGGGTAGGGGCTGCTCTGCCTTCCCGCTCCCACTGTTGGCTCCTGGCTCCAGCTGGGAGGCCGGCCCTCCATACCTGCCTTCCCACTGGAAGTGCTCTCTTCTGTCCACCCTGCACTGCGGCACCAATCGGCAGCCCTCAGAGGCCTCACTAAGCTGCTGGTATCTCCTGCTGGGCCGCTGGGCGGATCTGACATCATAGCCTCAGGTAAGTCACTGGGGGCTAAGTGGGGGGTCCCAGCTGAGGAAGGGTGGGTCACACACCGGCTCCCCATCTCTGCCCAGGTCCCGGGGTGACACAAGAGGCTGCAGCTGGTGCCTCGGGCCCCGGGCCGTGGCCTGGAAACATTCCCTCCCCACCCAGGGCAGCTTCCAAGGACCTGCTGCAGGTCTGCCCAGTCCCAGCGGACTCCTAGCTCGAGAACAAGGCAGGATCATCAGGGCCAAGGCCTGACTGGGCTGGAGGAGTGAGGTGTCGCTGAGTAAAGGCCCGGGGGAACCCACACGTGCCCCTGAGTGTCTCCCTCAGCTGCCTCAAGGGCAGGTGGAGAGCAAGGGCTCTGATTCCACAGGCTGTGGCCCCGGCCAGTGCCCTCCTGGCTCCTGGTGACCTTTGCAGGCACCTTGGGCCGCACGGAGGCTGCTGGCTGTGGCATCTCTCCCCAGTGCTCTGCCTTCCCGCTCCCACTGCTTTCTGTGGCTCACAGCTTCCCCCTTCCTCAGATCACTGTGGAGGTCAGAGAATCTCCCCCACTCCCACGTGGATTCTGGCCCAGCCTGCCCCGGCAGGCAGGCAGGCAAGCCAGCAGGCAGGCAGGTAGGCAAGTAGGCAGGTAGGCAAGCCAGCAGGCAGGCAGGCAGGCAGGCAGGCAGGCAGGTAGGTAGGCAGGCAGGCAGGCAGGTAGGCAGGCAGGCAGGCAGGTAGGCAGGCAGGCAGGCAGGCAGGCAGGTAGGCAGGCAGGCAGGCAGGCAGGCAGGCAGGCAGGCAGGCAGGCAGGCAGGTAGGCAGGTAGGCAGGCAGGCAGGCAGGCAGGCAGGTAGGCAGGCAGGCAGGCAGGCAGGCAGGCAGGCAGGCAGGCACGAGATGAAGGCTCCCTTGCCAGTCCCTCCTCCCTGCCTTTGTCTCTTCCTGCCCGTGGGCTCAGCTGGGGTGTGGAGGGAGGGAGGGCCACTCTTCCCATCCAGGCCCTGGGTCACTAGCACCTCATAACTTTCTCTTCCACTGAGGACACAGCCAGCAGCTCCTGCCATGGACAGGTGGTACCTGGGTGAGTCCCCTGAACCCCATCCCCCCACCTGCTCAGACTCTGACACAGGTGTCCACCCCATCACTTTCAAGTGCACCCCCAGCTCCCCAGGAGTACAGGAAAAGCAGAAACGAGGAGAGGCGGGATTTCTAAACAAGGGCATCTGGGTATGGGTCCTGGGTGTGCCGTCATCTCTGCTCCCAGCATCTCTGAGCTGCAAGAGCTAGGAAGGCAACTTGTGCAACAGCCCCCTTTCTGTCTGTGTGTCCATCTGTCTGTCTGTCCATCTGCAGGAACTCTGAAGCCAGACTGCTGGGTTCAGAGCTTGGTTCCCCCACTTCGTAGCTGCCTGGCCCCTGGCAAGTTATTTTACTTCTCTGTACCTCAGTTTCTTCATCTATAAAATGGGGATGATAATAATGCCTTCCTTGCCTCATAGAGTTGCTGTGATGATTAAATGAGTTAATTTTTGTAAAGTGTTTAGAACAGAGCCTTGCATATAGAGTTAAAAATGCAGCTACTGATTTGCTTTCCCTATTTCTCTTGTCTTCTATCATCTATCTATCTACCTATCTATCCATCTATCATCTTCATCATCATCATCATCTATCATAGTCATTCATCTATCTATCATCTATCTATCTATCTATCTATCTATCTATCTATCTATCAACTTTCTACCTATTTTTATACTCCAGAAAGAATCCACAGTGGCTTACAAAGATAGACAAAATGTACTAAGATACCAAGATAATGTATAATAAGGAGGTACCAGTGTCTGTGTGGAGGGCCCCCGGAGTTTTGGGAGTACAGCCATGGGGGCTTTCTAGCTCTGGTTTTGTCCCTGACTGGGTGTTTCAGGCAAGTCCCTCAACCTCCCTGCCCTCAGTCTTCCTGGGCTGCCCAGTGGGGATCATGGCACTGCCCTGGCCACCTTCAGGGTCATTGTGGAGTCAATGACCAGCTCAGTTTCTTTATCTGTGGAATGGAGCAAGCATGCATTCAGCAGGACAATGCATGCAAGAACTTGACACATGCTCAGCCCCTACCAAATGTTAGCTCTGTTGTATTTTCATGAATATTCATCACTTGGCCCTGAAAGCAGAAGAGCTGAATGGGTGTCTCGGCTCCTGGTCTGCAGGCCGTGACATTTCCCCTTTCCATCTCACCCTCATGTTCATTTTGCTGGAAGGTGGTTGGCTTTTCTGGGTCTGACAGTGTATGACAGTAACAATAATGACACTTACTGTGTACCAGGCCCCCTGCCACACCCTTTACTGCATTATCTCACTTTCTCCTCATCACAACCCATTCTACGGATGAGGAGACTGAGGCACACAGAGGTTAAGTAACTTGACAGAGGCCATATACTTAGCAAGTGGAGGAGCCAGGAAATGCACTCAAACCTTGATCCCCTGCCACTGCTCCAGGAAGATTAATAGATGGAGTCCTTTTGAAGGACTAACCCACCCCTGATGGACACTGACTGCTGACCTTGGCCCTTTGGCTACAACTGAGCATCAGCCTCTTCTGGAAGCCAATTCGATTGATTAGAACTCAGCCAGGAATATGAGCATCCATGGAGTACCCAGTGCTGCGGTCCCCAAGGTGAGTGGGGCCACAGTAGAGGAGGGAGGAGGCCTTGGAAGTGTGGGAAATTTCCTGATTCCTAAAGCTGAGGGTGTGGCTCTCAGTCTCCACCTTGCCTCTCACCGCTCTGTGCCCTTGAGCCAGGGCCCTACCCTCTCTGTGCCTCAGATGCCTCATCTGTAAAATGGGGAAATAACACAAAGTGCAAGGAACTAATAGGAACGTGTTTTGCAAATCATGAAAACAAGGCGCTCTCCCTGTGGCAGGGCTTGGTCCCTCCTGAGGGAGCCTACCGTGTAACAGTGGGAAACTGGCTGGAGAAGGAAACTGCCAGAGGCTGCAGGAGACGAGGGGTTGGTTAGGGATGACACTGACTGAGGTGTGAGCTGTTAGATGCAGCCTGGATGGATGAAGAAGATAACAGAAGAAAGGGCGTTCCCAGGCAGCGAAGGCCTGGAGGTGTGAACGTGCATGGGGGGCTCAGATGGGCTGTGAGGCAGGAGGGGCCGGGTACCCTGGGACCAGAGTGCCAGACAAGACACATCAGCCAAAACAACGATCTCCATAGCGGTGGGTGAGGTGGGCCGCTGCTAGGGTCAGGGGCCTCCATGGGACCCCCGACCTTGCCCCCCAGGCTGTAGTATACACGGAATATATTTCGAAACTCCCACTTCCCCATTGTCACAGCCCCAGCCGTGACCTCTCCGGCTGGGGGAAGGACACCACGGCTGATCTGTCCCCGGCACTTCTCTCTGGAAATTTCCTTGGGGAGGGTTTGGAAAGCCGGCCAACTCCTCCCTGCCCCTGCTGCCCCTGCACCTCCTCATGCCTCAGCAGGAGCCCCACTATCCACACCAGGGCCTTTCTTGTGACCAGGGTAAATATTACCTGGCACTGTTAATGTTTAATGTCTCCCCCATCCCTGGCCACCCCACAGCCAGGCACTCTCCCCGAAGCAGAGGCAGCGGGAAGAGGGCAGTGGGACGTGCCCGGTCTGCGGGGGGACATGGCAGGGTTGTCGACAGATGACGGTGAGTGTGTGTGTGCGTGTGAAGCATTAGGTGCCTCGGACCATCTTTGGAGGCTGAGCAGGACCCCACTCTTCCGCCTCCTGGCACCCCTGCCTTCCAAGAGTACCCGCCGCCCCTGCCTCCTCCCGTGCCAGCCTTCCTGCTAAGAAAATTTGCTTTTAAAAGAGGATCCCACCTTAACTCCAAAGAAATCTAGCTTGAATGGTGGAACCTTGGGTGCCAAGTAGGAGCTGCTGGGGGGTAGGGAGTGGTGAGCTTCTATCTTGACTTTCTGGCATGCATTGGTCCTGGTTCCATGTATCTTTGGGACTGTTTAAGCTCAGAGCAGGAGGCAGATGGGGGTCAGGCTGGCTGGGGCAGGAGTGGGCCCCTCTGCTCAGCCTTCTCAGGCTGGCTTTGGGGTGAGAGGCCCAAGTTCACGACACGCGCCCAGAAGTCATCCTGCGAACGAGGGTGATCAGGCCTGGAATCCAGTGGGCCTTCTGTTGTCTGTGGTGGTCTTAGAGCCAGATCTAGAAAAGATGAGGGCTTTGGGTGGGGGCTGGCTCATCCAATGGCTCAAGACGCGGTGGTCAGGGAGGAGACGGGTTCCTGGTATGGTGAGGGGAGCTGTGAGTTTGCTCATGGCTCTGACACTAATGCCCCATGTGACCTTGAACAAGACCTGAACCGAATCTGGGGAGACAACTTCGGAGGCCTTCTGCATGGTGACGGGTGCCTGGGCCCCCCCATAGGCTCCCTTGGCCTCAGGCCCTACAGGCCCAGGAGCAGACCCCTTCTAGCCTGTTATCTCCTTGCCTAGGGCGGGTGTACCGCCAGGACAGCTGGGCTCACCGGGCCCCACGGCCCAGGCACAGTTCAGCACAGCCTGGGAGGTGCCAACTGGTGCGTTCCTTTGACCTTGGGCACTGCTTCCCTAGTGCCAAGAAGGGGCTCAAGTAGGGCAGAGAAAAGGGGCCACCCTAGCCGTGGCAGAAAAGCTCTGGCCAGGTGCCCTCCAGCTGCCCAACAGTGAGTGTGCTCAGTTTACAGGGCCAGAAGCAGAGCCATGATATCTGCTTGGGGCTGGAGACTGGACTGAACCACTTGGCCTTGAAATGTCTCCTTTCTCCTGACCATGTGACAGGCAGCCCAGCAAAGGGGTTAAGCACCTAGATTCTTAACAACCAATTGCCTGGGTTCATTCCCAGCTCGACCCTTTTCTAGGTGTGTGACTGTGGGTGAGTTGCTTTGCCCCTCTGTGCCTCCATCTTCTCATGGATTATATTGGAAGAATATTAATGCCTCATAGGGTTGTTACAATGGTTAAATGAGCTACTGCTTTGTTAGCCTCAGCCTGGCACATGGTAAGCACAATACATTAATGCTTCTGAAATAAATTTGCTTCCTCCTGAGGACAGCAACGTAGGAGAGAAGAATCTAGAAACATGGGTCCAAGATCCAGTTCTGCCTCCAACTTTCATTGGGACTTTAGACAAGTCTTCAAAGTGGGCCTCAGTTTCCTCCTTCTGCTCAGTGAACGTTAAGGTTCTATTTATTTATTTATTCATCCATTCACTTCACAAATATTTGCCAAGTACCTTGTAGTTGATTATTTATATGGAGAGAGGTTGCTGGTGAGTCTTATGGGAGATGCCTCTGTTGGCCTTTTCTTACTTTTGTATGAAGCAAGGAGAGGAAGGAACCAGCCCCTACCAGAGGTGCCAGAGGCCTCCACAGGCATCGTGGGTCCCTGCTTTGGAGGCACAGTATTTGGTCCCAAGCCGATTGCTGGGAGCCGCCTAGGGCAGTGGGGGCAGCGGCATTAGCAGACTCAGCAGCCCCTGCTCGTGGATGTCTCTCCACCAGCCTCGCCTGGCCCCCTTGGACCCCTAGGGGTGCTGGGATGGGAAGGATGGGAGTTCCACTGTTTCTGTGGCTGAAACACACCACTGTCGGTGACTCACCCTTCACCCACTTCTGGCTCTCTCCTCAGGTGGCAGCCCCAAGGAGGACGTGGACCCATTCTCCTATGGTGAGCCTGGTGGGCCCCTCCTCCGCACCCTTCCTGAGCACCGCCCCCCCACCATGTAACCCTGGTTCCTGGTCTCTCCCAGCCCTGGGTTATGCGTCCCCCACCTTCGCCAGTTACTGTAGGGCTGCTGCCAGGTTGGCTGCAGGGAGGGGTCTGGGATCACTCATTCCACTTCCTTGCTCTCTCCTCCCTCAGACTATGAGACTGTCCGCAACGGGGGCCTGATCTTCGCTGCCCTGGCCTTCATCGTGGGGCTTATCATCATCCTCAGTAAGTGAGGCCTTCTTGTGGGAAGTGGGGTGCTGCTGGGGACACATCTCAAAGCCACTGAGCGCACTGGCTTCCCAGGTGTGGGGGGGAGAGCCCTCTTGCCCCCTTCCCAGATCCCGGAAGGGGGAAGTGAGTTTCTAGGATGCCCTCCCCTCCCCCACGCAGGATGTGGAAACGGAGGGCCACCTTGATGAAAAGAGGAGTCTTGGATGCCCCGCTGCTTGGTCCTCAGACCACCCAGGAGGTTCCTTCTTCCTCCAGTGCGCCCTCCAGTGGATGCTGGGGGGAAGGCTGTGGAGATGGGAGAGCTGGCTTTCAGCGGCCCTGGGAAGCTCCAGTGCACGTGGAGCCAGGCGAAGGGAGGGAACCAGCCTCCACTGGACACCTCCTCCCCTAGATCTGGATGCTTTCTTGGCTTGAGCTACATCTCGGCCCATTTAATCCTCTTGGCAACACTGAGGGATGGCCACCAATGTCACCATTTTGCAGATGAAAAACCAGACCCATCCTGAGAGGTGCAGCAAGCTGCCTGAGGTTCCGTAGCTGAATAGGAAGCAGAGCGGGTTCAGCCGCAACCACCTCCACCAACCCCCTGCCTGCTGCCAGAAGGCAACCGTGCCTGGCAGCCAGAGGCCTTAGGCACCCCTGTTAGTTTACCATGGATCCCCTACTCTCTGGGCCTCAGTTTGCTCATCTGTTAAATGGGGATGATCCCACTTGCCTCAGAAGGTTAGGGCTGGCAGCCAAAGACACAGCAGCCAAGAAAGCACTCAGAAGGATCCAGCATAGGCATGGGATGTTCTAGGGGAGAAAAGGGTCCTGGCTCCAGCTCCAGCCCCAGCAGGCACACAGCAGGAGCTTAATAAATGCTCGTGGACTTGTTCAGGTGCAACCAGAAGAAACATACACAGAAACACACCAATGAAAAGAAGAGAGAGAATGTAGCAGATATACCTCTGTGTCCTGGGATTCTAACACATACATGGGCGGTGCCCCACCTCCTGACGGCTGCACTTTGCAGACGTGGCCAGTCTCCCCGATTCCCCTGGAGGCTCCCTGGTGGCAGTGTTGAGCACATAGGAGGTGGAAGGCAGATGGACAGGAGCAGGGGTCTTGGCTCTGGACTTCCTGCCATTCTTCTCCAAGAGCTTCTTGAGCAGCTTCTGCATGCCCAGCACCACGCAGGGGGCACCACAATGGCCCAGGCTCAGCACCACTCTCAGTGCACTCACAGTCCCCCACGGAGTCACTGCAGTGAATGTTTGTTGACTGACCAATTGACTGACTTGGGCTTCTGAATGCTTATGGTGCAGCCCTATATATAGAGAGACAGTCAACTGTGGCCTCCAAGGCAGACACCAAGCGGTACAGGCAGGTGGGAGGGAGGAGGGAATACAGAGCCGAGTCCTCCAGGGCAGAGAGGGTCTCCTTGGAAAACTAACCTCCTGTTTCTCTTTAAGGCAGACGATTCCGCTGCGGGGGCAGGAAGAAGCACCGGTGCGTGCGTGCCTTCCTGGGTGACTGATGGGGTGGGCGGGGCAGGGGCGGGAGGAGCATGTGGAGGAGTTTGGTCACTGAGGCCTGTGAGGAGGGTCTACAACTTCGGGGACCCCTGAACTCACCAACCCCCCAACTTACCTGTCTGCTTTCCTCCATCCCAGGCAAGTTCCCGAAGATGAGCTGTAACGAGAGGTAGGTTTGTTAGGGGCGGGCAAGGGCGGTGGCCGGGGATGGCTGTGGATAATAAGGAAGAGGTGGGGACGAGCTGGGACGGACGTCAGGGTCTTTCATCCATCAGCCGGGCGTCTGTCACCCTCATGTGTTTTTTTTATTACGCGGGCCTCTCACTGCTGTGGCCTCTCCCGTTGCGGAGCACAGGCTCCGGACGCGCAGGCTCAGCGGCCATGGCTCACGGGCCCAGCCGCTCCGCGGCATGTGGGATCTTCCCGGACCGGGGCACGAACCCGTGTCCCCTGCATCGGCAGGCGGACTCTCAACCACTGCGCCACCAGGGAAGCCCCTTCTCATGTGTTTTTAAACGATGGCCAAGTGCCTGGCGTGGCATGTGTAGCCAAGGGAGGCTGCCGAGACATGCCAGGGTGAGGTAAGATGAATAAGGAATGAAAGGAGAGTCCCGCTTTGCCCCCTCACAGCCCCAATCCTGTCTTTGTCTTTGCAGAGCCAGCCGTGTCCACCATTGCACCGGGGCTGCTTGGGAAGCCCTCCCTAAAGCTATAGGTCTTAGTCCCCGGAACTGCCAGGCCCTCGGGCTGAAGGAAGCCCCGGGTTCCGCATGACCCCGTGCTGATAATAAAGCCGGCCTTAGAGACGGCTCCTTCCCTGGCCTGCCTCCCTCCCTCCTTCTCTCCTGTAACTGCCACCATCCGCTCCTCCAGGTCGGAGTCCATACAGCCCGGTCCCTTGTTTTTCAATTATTCGCTCAGGCGCCCATGCCTACTTAAGCAGGAAGTTCAGTACCATCCCCTCTAGGACTTTCCTAGCGATGCCAAGGACCCCAGGGACAGAGGGCTCAGCCTGCCTTCCAAATGCCAGGCAGAGAGAAAGCCGGGAAGGTGAAGGTCACAGGTTCAAAGCCGCTGGGTCTGTTGGAGCTGCCTGATCATCGGCCCAGGCCTTGGGTGGGGCTGTTGGAGCTCTCCAGTGGGAGAAGCTGCAGCCATGCCCTGCGCTGCCACAGATGTAGCTGTTTGTGGCCATATTATGTGCTCTGCCGTTTCCCCAGGTGCACCAGCGTGCCAGGGTGGGTGGGTCTAGGTGTCCGGGCGGGGGCCTCAGCACATGCTGTCTTCCTATCCCCTTCCTGACCCTGGTGCTAAGCTCCAGCCACCCCTTTTCCACTCGTGGGGCCAGGGGGCCTCAGCTGGACCTAACCTCATCCACCTATTTGGGTGCTGACTTGGTTAACCCCAGGGCCAGGGGCCAGAAAGTGGACGGTGAGGGTGGGCCCCTTGTTAGCCGTTTCCTCCAGCCCACTGTCCACTCTGGCAGGCACTCACCCAGGACAACTTCAACCCAGGATATGGTGTCAGGCTGGTCCTGCTGCCAGTGCCTGCCTTCCTGATGCCTGTGGCCCCCTGGCAGCCCAGCACGCTGCTCCCCTCGGGCAGTTTCTGCCCCCTGGAAGGAGCCCCTCTTCCCTCTCTCCCTTCCCTGCAGAGGCCTCTGTGAGAGGCTGGATGGGATAGTGGGATCATGGCACCACCTAGTGTCCAGTTTACTCATCTGGGTCTGGGAGCAGCCAGGGAAGGAGGTGGGACTGGCCTGGGAACCCAAGACGGCAGCAAGTTAGCAGAGTTTAAAACGAACAGGGAGGGCGTGTTGGGGGAACAGAGGCAGGGTAGGCAGCATTCTGCTTGAGAATTGAGCTCTTGTCTTAATCCACTGCTGCCTGGACCACCAACCCTCACAGACTCACAGAACGCTTGAGCACCAAAGGCCCCTAAAGAGCAAAATAAACAATCCTCAATTTTCAGCAAGGGAAACTGAGGTCCCGAGAAAAGCAGTGACTTGTCCAGGTGACACTGCCAGCCTGTGTCGGAGCCAGAGCTACAACCCAGGTCTCTGGCCCCCCATTTCAGAGTCTTTCTCACTGACCCCGTGGGTTGGGAGGAGAAGCTCCAGGGAGACACAGAGGGGAAAGCCTGATTCTTACAAGTCAGAGCCAAGGTCTTTGTGACACCCTGCTCCGAAGGTGGGCTCACCCATGACAAATAAATCCTGAGAGGCCAAACCCTTAAATAGAATTCAGTATTTCCATACACAAGACACTGGAGCCATCCACGACAGTGGGAGAAAGGAACAGGAATGGGGCAGGTCCAGCCAGCGGGGCTTTCAGGAGGAGGGGGGCTCCTGAAGCTTCTTGGATGTAGCAGCAAGGTGAACGTGAAGAGGGGTATTCCAGGCCTGCGGCCTGCCTGAGGAGAAGTAAGCGCCTTGGAGAGGAGTCACATTTCTAGAAGGTTCCATACACAGGCCCTGAGCTGCCAACACAGAGGGCAATTCCAGCTGCTTTGGAGGGAAATGGTCCTGAGTGAGTCATTTCGGCCTCTGCCCCTGCTGCAAGCCCTCTGCCCTTGTGAACCGTGAGGCTCCACCGGGTTCCAGACTGTCACCCTGCGGAACCTGGGGTGCTGTTCAAAGCACTAGCTACCCAGCATCCCCTCCAGAACTATCAAATATTAACCTTGGGGTGGGCCTATGCCAGGTGATGCTTAACCAGCTCCCAGGAGAGCAGCCAGTGCTGGAAACCACAGATCCAGGTGACATTCAGAGCCCTCATCAACACTTTCCCTTCCCACCCCATTAAGGTCACGTGGACTGGGAGCTACTGAACTTTCACTTCACTTTGGGATTTTCCACAATTCATACACAGATTAAGTCACAAATAACAACCAAGGCTGGGAAGTGATTGAATGAATTAACTTTTAATCACACAGCAGCAACCAAAGCAGCCTTAGTCTGAGGGGATGCAATTCCCTTTGTCACCACCAGGAGGAGCATGTGTCTTACTCCAAATCCCTTTCAAACAGGCTTTCAACTCAGTCTAAGGGCTGGTGGAACTTTGCTGGGAGGAGGGGGCTCCCGGTCTGCCAGGGGCTCTGGTTTCCCAGGAAAGCCCTGGGCTCTTCTCATTCTGTCTGCACAGCCCTCAGGTGTATCACTTGCCCTGCTCTGGGATAATTCTTGGCTGTGGGATCTCGAGCCCTCCTCACTCCTCCTGGAAGGGAGAGACCCTCTGTGATCTGCTCATCTTCCTCACCTTAGGGTGATCATGAGACCTTCACCCACATAGTTTGAGTTAACGTCATGAGCAGGACCCAGAGAGAGGTGGGCAAGGAGAGGGCGGCCCCAAGACCACCCCCCGCAGCAACCCCACTGGTCCTATCTCTCCCAAGGGAGTGGGTGCGCTGAGCTGAAGAGGGGCCCAGGGCAGAGGGGGGTGCTGAGCCTTCCCCCAGGCCCTCCTCCCGCTCATCCCTGCTGGAGAGATTAATGGCCTCCCTGTTGATCCGCGGCCCCAGGCAGCTGAGGTCTGAACTGCAATTCAGCAGGGCCTCGGGGCAGCAGTGACCCGCTCCTTGCCAGCGTTCATTCTTCATCGTCCTCCTGACAAACACTCGGCCAGGGGAGATCAGAGGCCAATGCCGTGGCCGCCCAGCCTTGTCCTGTCGTCGCAGTGAGTCTCTGGCTGGGAAGATTTATCGGGCCTGGGCCTTGGAGCCGGGACCACAGCAGTCCCACTGCAGGGCCTTGGGAGGGCAGCACGGAGCCCAGGGCTGGGCTGGGAGAGCCAGCGTGGCGCCCGAGTGAGCCAGACTTAGAAGAAACCCTCCCCTTGGCCTCGGTGTCCCCCTCCCACACTGGGGACACTCAGTGTCGTCTGCAGTTGAGTGACTGAGGGCTTGGGAAGAAATCCTATTTAGAACTTGGGACGTTGGTGCCCATGACCTCAGCTTGACACTGGGGGCTGGGAGGACCTAAGGAGGCGGCCGCAGAAACCAGGGTGAGGGGTTTTCCCAGGTATGGAAGGGCCTCCTACCTGAAAGGCACTCGAACCCGCTGCATGTGGGGTGGTGGCTCCCCAGGCTCTGATTCAGCAGCTTATCTGGGGAGCTTATTAGGCTGCCTGCCCTGAACCTGCGTGATCCCCCAAGCCCCCTCCCCAGGCCCTGGGGAGCTCCTGGCTGCTGTTGGTCTCCAGAGCTCTTAAACTCGGTTCCCTTTTCAAGAAATTCTCTGTTGCTTCCCTGAAGGCCTTCCTTGGTGTCACCAAGAGGAATTCCCCAGGTGAGGTGGCGGGGTGGGTGTAGGAGAGGGACAGCTCCAGGCGGGGGCAGCAGCTCAAGGCCCCGGAACCTCGCCTGCAGCTCAGTGCCGTCTGTGCTGCGGACGGTAGGGAACTGGCCTCACTGCCAGCTCTGCCTTCAGCCCAACTGTGTGACCGTGAGACGGCCCTCGGCTGCCTCTGGACTTGGCTTTGGGAAAAGCAAACACAAGACAAAGATTCCAGGCATTGGCTTCAAAGTCAAGCGGTTCTGGGAAGGGATAAATGGGGACCTGTAGCTGGTCCCCTTGTTACCTCCTGCCCCCAGAAGAGCAGCGCTCAGGGAGGCTGGGTGTGCGCGTGCGCGCACGCACACGCACGCACGCACACGCACACACACACGCATACACACAAATATACACTCACTCCCTCCTAGTAGTTAAAACAGAGGCGCCCAGCAAGCAATGAAGGCAGACAAAAAGACACACTTGACAAAGCAAAGGAGATGAGGCTGGCCTGGCCCAGAGCCAGGAGCATGTTGAATTCTCTCGTGGTCTTTGTTTCCTGAAAGGCCTATCAATCAGTAACACAGCTGTGCCAACCCAGCCTGCACGGGAGCTGAGTGCCCACCACCCCTGCCGAAGTAAGTAATATTTCAGGTCTCGTGTCCGTGGGCCATCTGCTCCTGACGCAGTGACTCACATCATCTGGGAGTGGGCTCAGCCCTTGGACGCCCTCCTCCCAGGGGACCTGCTGGGGCCCCCATAACTCCTGGCATTCTGACCATCCCTTTATGTCTGTCTGCACGGCCTACAAGCCACACGAGGGCGCGGGTGGCGTCTGATGGTTTACCCACCAATCCCCAGTCCCTCGCCCATCCGAGTATGTGCTCAATAAATGTTTGTTGTTGACTGAGCACATGACTGGCTGACCAGAGGAATGAATGAGTGATCACCCACAGCTGGACCTACCACTTTGCTGCTTCTCAGGGGGCAGGGAGAGCTGCTGAGTGTTGCAGTCTGGGTAGTGTGTCTGCTGGGTGGCACTTGTGGAGCGTGGACGGGGAGGGGGCTACCAGGGGCCTGTCCCAGTGACAGCCGGCGTTTTGCCCCTGGCATCACAGTTAAGATCAGAGGCTTTGGAATCAGCCGGCCCAGATGTGAGCCCTGGCTTGGCCAGCTGTGGACTATGGGACTGTGGGCAAGTCCCCCCCTGAGCCTCAGTTTCCCGAAATGGAGAAACAATGTCTGACTCGTGGAGTTCCTGCTTCTGACTAGTCCTAGGTGACCAGTAGCTGCTGTGATTACTTTCTCGAATGTTCTCCCAGTGCTGACACTGGATGCTGCTATCTTTCCCTGGACCCCTGCAGGCATCCCAGCCCTTGACCATAATGTTTTACCGTCCAGTGCATTCTTCTCAGGACACTGTTCACGGCCAGGAGGCAGGGGCTCCTGAGTCCACCCTCAGCCCCAGACCCTCCTCCGCACCCTTTGGGCCACAGTGGGGACTTGGCCTGGCCCATCCTGGGAGGCCCCGCCCCCTGGGCCCTCTGCCAGCTTGGCCATGGGCCCCCCTGCTCCCTTGAGACCAGTGGAGGGTGGTCTATGGCTGCTGTGCTGGGACCAGGAAGGGTCTGTGGAAAAGCTTTCTGTGTGTGTGTTGGGTGTGCGAGAGATTGTGTGTGTGTCCATGTACGTGTATGTGCATTTGTGCGTGTGTGCGTTGGAATGGGGGAAGAGCCAGACAGACAAGGTGGTCGGGTGACTGCATGGAGGATGCAAGAGGCTGGGCCCAGCGTCTGGAGGCCAGGGGGATGGGCAGCTCCACTCTGCCGGCCCCTCTCTGGACCTCGGCCCCCTCAGCTGAGAATGGGGGCTGGGTCAGAGGTCATTGTCTGTTGCTCCCAGTGATTCTTAGAGGACACACAGACACATGGACAAAGCTGGGGCAGGGAGTGAGCCCAGACCTCAGCTTCACTGTGACACATGGCCTGGGGTGAGGGGCAGCGTGTGTGGTGGAGAATCTGAGCCTGCGGTACCCCCATCCCGTCCGGTGATGCTAGGGGAGGCAGATAACCAGATTCCCTGCGCAGAGACCTGGGAATGGAGGCATCTGCAGGGGACCGGAGACTACGGGGTGCAGGCAGTGGGATGTCCCCTCTGGAGGGCAGAGCCAGGGTCCAGGCAGAGGGAGGGGGGCTCCTGGGCTTTTAAACTGCCCTCTCCAGGGAGTTTTGGAAGACTCATTCTCTTCTAGATCTGATGTTTTTCCTCCCCTCAAACCACGCAGTGAAAACAAGCAAAGGCAGGAATAGGGCAGTGGAAGAGGCATTGGAGATGGGGCAACACAGACTTGGGTTTGGAGCTTGGCTCTGCCACTGACTAGCTGGGCAGCAGCGGGCAAGTCCCTTAGCGTCTCTGAACCTCAATTTCCTCATCTGTAAAATGGGGATCACAATGCCCATTAAAGAGACTGAATGAGATCATGTGTGTAAAGAAGATCTGTAAGCCATAAAGCACCACAGAAATGCAATGTGGATGTTTTAAAGTTTTACGTTCTTTTTTTTAAATTGAAGTATAGTTGATTTACAATATTGTGTTAGTTTCAGGTGTATGACAAAGTGATTCAGTTATACATATATGTATATCTATTCTTTTTCAGATTCTTTTCCATTATAGGTTATTACAAGATAGTGAATATAGTTCCCTGTCCTATACAGTAGGTCCTTGTTGTTTAATTATTTTATACATAGTAGTGCATATCTGTTAATCCCAAACTCCTAATTCACCCCTCCCCCTTTGGTAACAATAAGTTTGTTTTCTATGTCTGTGAGTCTGTTTCCGTTTTGTAAATAAGCTCATTTGTATCTCTTTTTTAGATTCCACATATAAATGATATCGTGATATTTGTCTTTCTCTGTCTGACTTACTTCACATATTATGATAACCTCTAGGTCCATCCATGTTGCTACAAATGGCATTATTTCATTCTTTTTTATGGCTGAGTAATATTCCATTGTATATATATACCACATCTTCTTTATCCATTCATCTGTCGGTGGACATTAAGTTGCTTCCTTGCCTTGGCTATTGTAAATAGTGCTGCTATGAACATTGGGGTACATGTATCTTTTTGAATTAGAGTTTTCATCTTTTCTGGATATATGCCCAGGAATGGGATTGTTGGATCATATGCAATTCTAGTTTTAATTTTTAAAGGAATTTCCATACTGTTCTCCATAGTGGCTGCACCAATCTACATTCCCACCAACTGTGTAGAAGAGTTTGCAAAGTGGGTTTTAATTGTGGGATGAAACAATGTCAACAATGTCAAGGTTTTCATTGGGTTGGGTGTTTGATTGCATGCTTTTCAGTATACTTCAGCAAAATATATATTGAATATTTAAATATCAAGTATGTGCTGGTCACTGTGTTCGGTATTTTGACAAGCTTGAGTGGAAATTGTTTATGAAACTACAGAACATAAACCCACAGAAGATCCTCTAGTCTGGTGTTTCTCAAATGCCAGTCCGAAGACCCATGCTGAGCTGCTTACGTTCACATTACCTGGGATATGTAGAATACAAATCCCTGCTTCCGTAATCTGGAATCTCTCTTTCTCTCTGTCTCCCTGTCCCCAACGTGAGTGAGCGTGTGTGCGTGTGCGCGCGTATGTGCATTTGATTAGTTGAATTTGGGGACCATTGATCTAGTTCAGTCCTTTGCTGAACAGTGGAATCTGAACCCCAGAGAGGGGAGATGATCTCAGAGGACAGCATATCACAGGCCAGGGGCTTCGGGAGCACCCGTACCTTTTACACTTTTTCCAGCCAGTCCCAGGTCTCCTCAAAGGCTTGGCTTCTGAGGACGTGCCTCAGCAGAGTGCTAGAATATGGAAGCAGAAGACTTGAGCTGGAGTCCGAGCTCTGCATTTAGTGGCTGCTTAACCTTTAGCAAGTCACTTGCTTCTTGCAGCCTCGATTTCCTCATCTGTAAAATGGAGGTATTGATGCCTGTCTTGCTGTGGGGTCTTCCTGTGAGCATGCTTTGAAGGCTGCACAGCTCCACTTTTTAACTCCGGGTAGAGACAGACCTGACTTTTCTTTCTTTATTTATTTTGTGGCTGTGTCAGGTCTTAGTTGCAGTGTGCGGGATCTTTCGTTGCGGTGCACAGGCTTCTCTCTAGCTGTGGCATGCGGGTTTTTTCCTCTCCAGTTGTGGCGTGCGAGGTCCAGAGTGCGTGTGCTCTGTAGTTTGTGCCACGCGGGCTCTAGGTGAGACGCGTGGGCTCAGTAGTTGTGGCACGCGGGCTTAGTTGACCTGCGGCATGTGGGGTTTTACTTCCCCGACCAGGGATTGAACCCGCATCCCCTGCATTGGAAGGCGGGTTCTTTACCACTGGACTACCAGGGAAGTCCCCAGACCTGACTTTTCTAAGGAGAAATCCCACAGGCTGAACTTTCTTCCACTTCCCCCAGGTGCAACCGGATCTAATATGGAAAGATAATCCTCTCAATGGAGCAGCTGCCGCCCCACTTCACCCCGCCCCTCCCCAAGGTTACAGGTGCTAGTCTTTGGGCGACACCTGCTGGCCAGGTCAGGTACTGCATCCTCCGGTAGCCCAACCACAGTGGGGAAAACTTGTCTCCTTGGACATTCACAGCCACCTTACGAGGTAGGTGTTATGTTCTCATTTTACAGATGAGGAAAGTGAGTTCGTGAGAGGCACAGTGAACCTCTGATTCCAGGTGCTTTGTTCAGCTCCATCTCCTCCCTACCTCTTGCTCTTAGACTGAGCAGAGTGGGGAGCCATTCTCTCCTAGGCAGAAGAGAGCATGCTAAATCACCCTGAGATAGGAACTGGGATTAGGGGAATGGCCAGAGTTGGGGGGCCAGGTCCAGGCTGGTCCGAACTGTTGTCCTTGTGGCAGCAACCCCACCAGGCAGAAGACTTGGTGTTCCCCAGCTGCAGACAAGCTAGACTGATGGCAGGGGCTTCAGCTGCAGTAAGACTGTCTGAGGAGGCTCAGGGAGGCTGTTTGGCCAGACTGCCATGAGCTCGGATGTTTTGGGCAGTGATTGGCCTGAAGCCCAGCACGTGTGTGTTGGGGGTTGAGGGCGGTGTGCCTGGTCTAAGCTACTTCTCAGTCAGGATGGCATACATTGACAGTAAGAATTCAGCCTTATCGTTTAGAGATGCACACTAAAAGATCTATGAATGGATTTATATAATGCATGAGATTTGCTTACAAAAATCCTTGGTGATGCAAAGGGAGGGTGGTAGGGGAATACAGATAAGACAAGATTGCCACGAGTCAACAATTGCTGGCCCTAGAGGATGGGTGCATGGCAGTTCGTTATACTCTTCTCTCTACTTGTGATATGTTTGAAAATTTTCCGTATTAAAACTTTTCTGAAAATGTGACAGCAGAGATACTACCAACCACCACCGACAGCAATAAAGAGAAAGAAAACTCTGCGGTCAGACCACCCAGCCCTGCTCAAGGCTTGGGCATTTGATGCTTACTAGCTGTGTTAATTTCCCCATGTCTCAGTTTCACTATCTGTAAAATGGGGATGATAATAATTATGCCAGCCTTATAGGTTGTTTGGAGGGTTAACTGAGATTATGCATCTAAAGTACTTAGCATAGTGCTGGACCACAGCAGGGTTCAAGGATAAAAATCGTTATTAGGAGTCCATGGCTCTGGTTATAATTTGCCAAAAGAAAAAGCTACTTTGGCTGATTCAGACAAACAATTGGCCATTTCGATCAGCTCCAAGTTTCTAACCATGAGTCTTGGAAGACACAGCCCTGAACCATCTCATGCCAGGTGCGTGGGTATCTCAGATGGGCAGACACACACCACAGAGCCAGGTTCATGAAACCCCCCCACAGGGAGGCCCTTCTCCCATCACCTGGTACATCCATTTCCATCCAGCTTTGACTCATCAGGCTCTTCCCATCACCCAGGCCCACTCACATCCTGCCTTAGTTTTTCCTAACCACTCCTTTCTCTGAGCTTAAGCAGCTGTCTTCACAGACTAATTGAATCTCAGCCCTAGGTGGGATCTTAAAAGTCTTTTAACCCAACCCTGTGGCTACTGAGGATGGAGTGGTGGGCAGGGCTACCCAGTCGATGGGCCGGAGACAGAGGACAACACGACCTGGGCCATGAATGTCACGGTAGACGGAGTGCAGGCCTGGGATTCAGGAACCCTGCATCCAAGCGCTGCCGCTGACCTTCAGGCTGTATGGCCTGGATGTTCTTCAGCTGCACGGCCACCGTTTCCTCCTCTGTGACACAGGGTGCTCCCAATAGATGGCCTCCAGCCCCCTTCCCACTCTGACCTTTAGGCTCAGCATACAGACCTCAACATGCTGTCCTCTATACGTCTCCTTCCCCACTGAGCACAAGCTCCCCAGGGCAGGGACCTGCCTTAGAGTTTCCAGGGATGCTGGGAGCTCCTTGCATAGGGGCCGGGCACAAACTTGCTGGAAGTGTAAATAAACCGACAACATGTGCTTCCTCTGAGTCGAGGGTGGGCAGCGGCCAGTGAAAGGACAGAGGTTTCAGACCAGGAAAAGTGGGAAACCTTCCCAAATACCTCACACTGTATCCATAACACCCAATAGTGTTTTAAAGGTTCTGGGATGCCCTTACAGTAAAAGAAACCTATTTACCTCTGGTTATTCCAGTGTTTTCCAAACCTATTTGACCAGAACTCACTTTTTGCATATCAACTATTTCCTTCTCATGAAACTCTTGGGAAATGCAGTATAAGATCTTTTTGCCTTTTCAGCTGGGTTTAAGTACGATCACGTGTGGTAGAGATGCTCCGCTTTCATGCCACGTGGTCTGAAATTGGGCCTCCCGCTCTTCGTGCCTGCATTCTCAGCTGAGTCTGCCCCCCTCACTGGGGCTGAGCTAGGACTTCAGGGGTCGTTGAGAGTCTTAGCCGGTGTGTGTAAGCGATGCCATTTGACCCAGGCAGCATTTCCTGTCCCAGCGGTCAACAAGCAATGTGTCTAATCATGCATCCCACCCTGACCCCGTCCCCAAGAATCCACATCAGGGTCACAGGTCAGCAGCAGTTCATGGGAAAGAGGGCCTGGCGTGTCGGCCCCCAAAAGCCAATCAAATATTGAGCCACAGAGAAAGTCGAATACCTATCAAGGGGGTGACAGTTCCTGTTCTCAGAGCTGTTCAGATCTCATCTGGAGTGTTGGAGCCATTCTGCTTTTAAGAGAGATGTTGTTAAAGTTAAATATGTGCAAAAGGGGAAACGAGGAGAGGGAAGGGTCTGGAAATTATGTTGGAAAAGGAGAGGTTGACAGAGCTGTGATATTTAGCCTGGCAAAAGGAAGGCTTGTAGGAGGGTGGCACTACGGTGGCTGTTCTAAGATATTTGAAAAGCTGTCATCTGGCAGGGCCCGTGAACTCCAGCGGGCTAAGGCAGGTTGGGCTCCATAAAGAAAAGTGTGCGTGATCACAGAGGGTCAAATTAGGATGAACTCTGTGTGGGGAGGGAGCCCCTCGTCCCTGGCAGCATTTAACCAGGGACTGTTAGCACCTATCTGGTGGGGTGGAGAAAGCTGGGGGGTGTGAGATGGGGCCGGTCAGGTGGGCTCTAAGGCAACGGCCGGCCTCCTCGCTGAGTCTATGGCTGTTGGGCTGGTACCCCCCCACCGTTCCCACACAGTGTCCCCCATTCCCTTGGCAATCCCAAACAGCATTACACCTGCCACAGTGGCACTCTGGCTCTGTGGCTTTGCCCCCACCACAGGTGGACATTCTCTGCTCAGCGTGGCTGGAGGGGCTTTCTGGTGTCTTCCACAACCCCTGGGCTTTGAGGGGCATCTCAGTCCTTCATGCTGGTAGCTCCGTCCCAGGGATGGGAGGGGCGTTGTCCCACAGAAAGGGTGTAGAGGGGGACTCTAAGCTGTCTTCCACCCCTGAGATCCTCTGGTTTGCAGACTGAAGTGGCTGGATTTCCTAGGAAGAGGGCTTTGAGCATCCAAGTCAAGGCCAATTCTATGGGCCGGACCTTGACCTCCCCTTCACCATGGAGGACAATCTCTTCAGGGGCTGTGGCATTTTTAAGCATCCTCTGTGTGTGCGGTACTGTACAAACACATAAATTACACATTGTGTGATACTCTGAGGCAAGGGACTGTGGTGGGAAGAGCCCTGGACCAGAATCCAGAAAACCTGGTTCTTGGCCCAGCTCAGCCTCCATGGTCTGACCCAGGACAAGTCCCTAGGATGGACTCAGGTTTTGTAGGACCTGAAGCTTAGACCCTTCGAAGGGACCTCCTTAAGGAAAACAATACACAGCTATAAATACAAAATGAGGTACAAACGTGATTATTTAGGATGTTAAAAAGAAATTGCCACAAATGACAAATTCTGAAAAAACTGACAAATACCACAGATATCACACAATCTGGACAAATAACAATATTTGTGTGAACTCACTCCCTGACACACCTCTATAATGCCTTAAAAATTTATTTTAACATTTCTTCTGCTCACAATTTTACACACCAGCTCCGGGCTCCATACATTTCCAACCTGGTTTCTCTTCCAAGACGCACATCTCTAGTGCAGGCACCTCAGGCCATAATCATGCTGTGATACAACTTGGGCCCTGCAACTTCGTGTCACAAAGCCAAGTGGATTGGCCCAATGGGTGGTTGCATTCCTGCAGCCACTCCCTACACTGGGATGGCTACACAGTAGTGCTAACCATTCTCTACGCATAAATATATCTCACCAATCCCAAGTCGAATGGATCCATCACTCACTCACTTTGGGAGATCCTGAGTCAGATCCAAATGCACACCAGACCCCAAATGCACATCAGAGTAGAAAAGAAGAGAAGCCATAATTGATTGCAGGTCAACTGTAGTATTCTACCAAATTACCAATACCATCTGACTTTGTGAACTTATTACTGGGGCCCTACAGGACCCTGGAGCATAAGTTGTCTTAGTTTCATGGTAGATCTGCCTCTGGGCACATCACAAACCTCTTAGAGTTTCAGTTTCTTCATCTGTACAATGAACAATACACTTCTGGCCTGATCTGTCTGTTTTGGACGAGGATCTGAAATGAAAGAAAATGTGAAGCCTTTGGATCCCAAAAGTCCTGAGGAAGATGATGGTGATGCTGGCTGAGCGGGCATCTGCTGAGACTCCAGCTTTAGGGTCAGTGCTCCTACAGCTCCGGGACTCACTCTTCCAGGCCAGAAACTCTCATATGAGAAGGGCAAAGCCTAAGGCTTTGATTCCAGTTAAAGCACATGCCTCTGGAAGGCATGACCTGTGAAGTTGTAATCGGGTATTTGCAACCCTGTAAGAATGAGCTCGTCTAGTCATTAAATCGGCACTGAGTGGCCCCTCGTGTGAGGAGGCATCAGGCTAGGCTCTGCAGGTACAAACCGAAAGGGCTTGGAACCTAGTGTTTGGAAGAAGAGACAAGTCAGATGTGTGCATAAGCAGCCACAATGCAGGATGAAGGGATGAGTGCCACAGGCAAAAAAGATGTCTGCAGCAGGTAGAGACCAGAGGAGGGCTGGTCCATGCTGGTCCTAGAAAGCTGGGGGTGCCTGACCAGGCCTTGCTGCACAAGGGGGCTTACACAGGTGGAGAAGGGGCACCGGGTACTTGAGAAAGAAGGAGTGAAAAACATAGCATCCAGGCTTTCCAGGAGAGAAGATGCTTCAATACAATGTGATGAACACATTTGTGAGTGCCTCGTGGGTCAGAAGAACTGCAGGATAACCCGGGAAGCCAGCAAAGTGAGCTCCCACTTATGGAATTTTCCTGTTTTTCTTTCTCTCTTAGTTTGGATTCCGCCCACCTCCCCCACCACCACCCCTGAGAGATACCTGGCAATGAGCTTCAGCTGCACGGAATTCCGGCTTCATGGAACCTCTCTGGGTTGGCTTCTCAGCCAGTTTCAGGGTTGGGAGCAGAAAGGGGACTGCGGAAGAGAGGCCATGATTATTGAGGGGGCTTCTGCAGCCCCTGACCAACCCTCCTGAGACAGTGGCTTGAACAAGGGCCATGGAACCCCAGAGACGCCATCTGTCGAGGAGGAGCCTCAGGGATTGGGGCCCTTTGTTCCGTGAGCTTAGGACCATGAATCCAAAATGTTGAGAGGGTAAGTGGCAAAATGTACCTAGACATCCTCGGAGCTAAGCATATAGAATTTTGGTTTAAGGAATGCCCGGGTAATGTAATGACACATACTACCTTTTTATATAGGCACCATAGCCTATTAATTGCAATGATTCACCTCATCTCAAGAAGACGGAAGTATTTTAGATATATGTGCATGTTGAAGCAAAAACTGTTTATTTTGTGTTTTTTGTTTGCTTCTGAGTATCAGTGCATGAAAATACATATTTCTGTCTCTGCCTGCATTAGAGAATGTGCATAGGTGAGGAAACTGAGGCCCAGAAAGATAAAGTGACTCGTCCAAGATCACACAGCTGGCTAAGGTGGCAAAAATGAGACTAGAACCAAGGATTTCTGAATCGTAGTCCAAGACTGTTCATATAACATTAAAATCAATTACAAATTGGAAAAAAAGGTAGGGAAATCCTTATTTGTTTTTTTTCTCCTCCAATCAATGAATTAGTACTAAAAACGTCAATCCCAAGTTAGCTATATAACCCCAAATGTGAAGTTTTTACCATTGACCTGGTTCAGTATTGATTCCTTTTATGAAAACCATATTTATGCTGAAGTTGTTACAGAATTTCAGAGCAATAAGAAGCCTTTGCTAAAATAATTATATGCCTTTGTTTTTGAAGAAAATTATCCAAAATATATAAGCTGTTGTTTGAGTTAAACAATGAAAACATCTGTTGTTTCTCATGATGGCTCTAGTCCTAATGTAACATGGCAAAATAATACCCCCCAAATATCCATGATTAACCTGAATTGGAAAGGGTTCACCTTCCAGTGTCTTCATATAGCCGCTTCAACTGGCATTGGTAAAACACACACACACCAGCTACATCATCACCCAGCATTCTGATGCAACAAATTATTGAAATTAATTAATCACTTTTTAAATGAGCAGTGTGTCCCTGCTGGAAATGAATCCCACACATTTGAGGCTTTAAACAAATGTATTAGGGCATATGCAAAGGTGTCAATGCAGGATTTTTGGGTTGTATTCAAATTACATCTGAGCACAGGTGTGCCTGTCATTAAATATTTATGTTTACCTGTACACATGGATGTTTGCCTGGGCAACTGTGTTTGTTCTCACATTGGTGTGCATATATTTGTGTGTGGGTGTGAGGGCTTCCATCCAAGTTGGGACTTTGAAGGAATTGTCCCTTTTATCAAAATAAAAAATTAGCCCCTCCAAAATGTCAGCCGTGGGAGGAGAGCATCAGGGTTTGGTGTGGGCGTGGGTGAAACAAGCATCCCACTCTCTTCCCTGGAGTTCCCTTGCTGTGATTGTTGCTGACTCTGCCATAGCTCCCCAAGTACAACTCCAGTTAAGAGGGGACTTCGGAACACATCTGAGCCAGACTGTCACTTGCAAAGATATTTTCCTAAATACTAAGCAGGGACAAAACCTAGGAAATGGAAAATACAAAAAGCATATGGACTGTCTGTTTTCAGGTCCTTTCCTTGCTGACAGTCACTCTATGCCCTTCCAGCCTCAAGCACACCTTGTTTCCGTGTTTCTGGGGCCTCTTCCTGGATTCCCAACTCCTGAATTCTGGCCTTGTTGCCATAGGGACTGCAGGATGTCATCCCAACGTCCCCTCCCATTGAGCTATTCCCTCCCCCACCCCCTATAGTTCAAGGTCCTCTGGGCAAAAGCCAATAACATTAGTGATATATACATTTACTGTGCTTACTGCGAGCTAGCCACGGGGCTTGTCTTATGTAATCCTCACAACAGGTCTCTGAGGCAGATGCTGTGGCTGTCCCCACTTTACAGGTAAGGGAACGGGGGTCGGCACACATTAATTCCCCAGGACTGCACAGCTAGTAAACGGCAGAGTTGGGCTGAGATCTAAGCTCTGGCTCTGAAGTCATGCTCTTAACCATGACATTATATATAGAGAGAGCTTCCTTGTGCTAGAGAGAGTCCCGAGTCTGCCCTCCTCACCTGCCCACCCCTGCTCCCCACATCCACTCGGCCTCTTCAGGAGACACTGAATGACCTCACCCTTCGGGTAACACCTGACTCTCTACACACAGCGTTGTGGTTCCTGAAAGGCCCTCAGGTGTAACCAGCATAAAAGGGACACTTAGGATAGAGGAGGTACTTCAGGTAAATGGAGAGCGGAGGGTCCTCCTCTCTCCTTCCAGCATGTGGGGCTCGAGCAGCTGTGCTGACACCCCCAGGCGCATTCAGGGCCCGTCCCCTCCCAACAGGCAGCAGCCCCTTTCATCCTGTCTGACTTAGCAGCTTATTTTAGGCATGGCCTGACCAGGTGCCCTGGGTCAATAGGCTTAGTTTTAAATAACTGGATTCCTCTCAGCAACCATCTCCTTTAGAAGGGGAGGAACAGGATGGAAGAATGAGCCCAGTAGGCTGGCGGTGGTGAGGGAAGCTATCAGCCAGAAGACTGGAGACGCTGGGCTCTGTCGCTGCCTGCCTGACCCCAGGCAGGTTCATCGCCTCCCTGCTCAGGGCCTCATCTTCCTCATCTGTGAAGCGGAGGGCTGGGCTGGGTCATCTCAAACACCTGTTGCAGTCTGCCCCATGTCTCTGTTCTAAGCCTGTGTTCACAGAGGGCAGAACACCTAGTGAAAAAGTGTCCACTTCAGAGTGGTGACTTCACATCACGCAGCTGGGCCACGAGGGCAGGCAGCACCGTGCAGAGCAAGCAGTGCTGCCCTGGAGTCTGGAGACCTGGGTTCCGGTCTTGCTTGTGATACAAACTGGGTGACCTTGAACAAGCTAAGCCTCATTTTTCTCACCTGTTTTAATGGGGAGTGATAAAGCTTCAAAGGATATTGTGAGGATTACACGGAGCAATTGCAGGTGAGAGCCCTTTAAACTCTGAAACTACTATACAAAAAAAGTAAATGCACCTGGCAGTTCCTCAAAAAGTTAAAAATAGAATTACCACATGATCCAGCAATTACCACTCCCCAGAGAGTTGAAAGCACGGTCTCGCAGAGATACTTGTACACCCATGTTCATGGCAGCATTATTCACGATCGCCAAAAGGTGGAAGCAACCCAAGTGTCCGCTGACAAATGAATAAACAAAATGTGGTCTATACATACAATGGATATTATTCAGCTATGAAAAGGAATACAATTCTGACACGTTACAACATGGATGAACGTTGAAGTCATTATGCCAAGTGAAAGAAGCCAGGCACAAAAGGACAAATATAGTATGATTCCACTTAAGTGAAGTACCCCAAAGAGGCAAATTCATAGAGACAAAAGTAAATTAGTGGTTACCAGGAGCTGGGGAATAGGGAGTTATTGTTTAATGGGTACAGAGTTTCTGTTTGGATGATGAAAAGTTCTGGAAATGGATAGTGGTGATGGTTGCACATAGAATGTACTAAATGCCGCTGAAGAGTACACTTAAATGCAGTTAAAATGGTAAATTTTATGTCATGTATATTTTAACATATTTTAAAGAGCAAATGCCTTGGGCCCCCACGCCTAACCTGCTGCCTGGCACACAGCAGGTGCTCAACATTCATTTTGTAACTGAGAAGATACCTCACTCCAGCCCTATTCAATTCTATGACGACTTGATGCAGATTGACATAAGGAATAAACCAATTTCTGCTTAGTGACAAAGCTGTGGGGTAGGGGGGGACGTAAGGATGAAGGACGAAGATACACGAGATACAGCTGACATTAAACTATTTACTGAAAATAATGTCTGAGTAATCACAGTGTGCCCAGTGTGAGGAAAATTCCCGCAGAGTGGTGGGGTGGCGGGCTTCAGCGGGGCTTCCCACGAGGCAGGCTTGCACAGGCAACTGGGGCTTGGAAGGGCAGGCAGCTTTCAGCTTGGAGGTGGGGAGTAACCCGGGCCGGCACCAAAGGGTCTCAGTCTGGCTTTTACTCCCAGCATCCGTGCTCCCCCATCCCAGGGGGTAAACTGAGTCAGAAAGAGGAAGGCTGCCTTGGCCCCAGGTGACTGGGCCAGGAAACACGGGGCTCCCTTGGCCCGAGCAGGGAGGTCTCTTGGCACATGTATGACACACGCCTGTGTGCGACCGCAGGCTCGGAGCCGGTGGGTGGCGGGGACCCCTCGCCTCTCAGACGGCGAACCCTGGTCCAGGCCGTACGGTCCGGGCCCCCGCCCCTGTGCCTGGGCTTGTGGGGCTGGGGGCCGTGTGGGCTCGGGGCTCGCGCGGCGCTCCCCGGCCGGGGTGCCGCGGTGGGGGGGGGCGGGGGGGGCGGGGAGAGCGGCGCCTAGCCCAGCCCAGCCCCGCGGATGACAGGAGCCAGGGAGCCGAGGAGGGAGGAGCCGCCGCCGCCGCCGCCGCCGCCGAGCGCTGGGCTGAGGAGCAGAGAGAGCGGGGCGCGGAGTGCGGGCGGCTGGGAGCGCGCTGAGCGGGGGAGAGGCGCTGCCGCACGGCCGGCCACAGGACCACCTCCCCGGAGAATAGGGCCTCTTTATGGCATGTGGCTGGTAACTTTCCTCCTGCTCCTGGACTCTTTACACAAAGGTGAGACCCGCGCGGGCGGCAGGGCGGCGGAGGCGGCGGGGACGCGGTGCGGGAGGCTGGCGGCGAGGCGGAGTGCCCGGCGGGCTCCAGGTGCCCGGGGCGGGGGGTGGGTGTGGGGTGGGGGACGGACCCCGGCGCGGGGCTCCGGATGGGGCGCAGCGGGGGAGGGGCAGGCACCCGGGGAGCGGCCAGGTAAGAGTCCGCCCTGGACCGCCCCGCCAGCCACCCGCGCCTGCCTTTTTGGGGCGCGCCCGGCGGGGAGGTGGTGAGACAGCCCCTCATCTCCCCGCTCGTTGCCGGGCCGCCGTTCTGCCCGGACCCCTCCCCCAGCCCCTTGCCCGCTGCCTGCGGCTGGGTGGCGCTGGGACCCCGGGGTGCCCTCCGAGTCGAGGGTTCCTTAGGCCGTGACTGTTCACCTGGGAGTCCTGGTGGAACCGGGCCGCGGCTTACTCCCTCTCTGCCACCGCGCCCCCCTCCGCCGCCCCGGACCCCCTGCACGGCACCGCACCACACCGCTCTTATCCGCGCCCTGGCTGGATGCAGGGCGGGGAGAGCCGGGGGTCCCGAGACCTGGGGTCCCTATAATAGCAAGTTTGTTCTCCAAACCTAGAGGTCGCCTTCGTCCAGCCCCACCTCACGCCCTGCCCCGGGCACTAGCCCCGGCTTGGCTGCGCCGCCTGGCCACTTCGGGCAGCGCGCCCCAAGGTGCGAGAGTCTGCGCTTCGGCTCTTGGTCAGCGGACTTGGGGACGAGTCTTGGGTTGGGGGGGCGCGCGTGTCGCTTTCCCCGGAGAGAAGGCGTTGCTAAGGGTGGGTCCAGGTGTCCGGCATGTCCAGACCTGCTGCTGGAGCGCTGCACACCTGATCCTCGAGGTAGCCGGGATTGGGGGTTGGAAGCAGTCATTTCCAACCAGAGGCACCTGGGCACCGAGTCGGGATCAGGCAGTCCCCGGCTGTCGGGCTTCCAGGCGATCGCAGAGGACGTGCCCCCGGGCGCACAGATGGCGGGAGATGAGGCGGCCGAACTCGGCGCCCTTGCGCTGAGAAGCACACACGCTCTTACGAGCTCAGCTTTACCTGTGCAGCCCTCTAACTTTTCTCCTTCGCGCCCTGGGGGACGGCCTCAACCCCCTTTGCCCAGGCGGCTGCCCTGGCCCAGCTGCAACTCTTGACCCCTAGGCGATGGGGGAAGGGCAATCCAGCAGAGGGTTGGCGCTCCCGGACGGGTCCGGTCCTTCCTTGCCGACGCCCCAGGGGTCTGGAGTCTGCAACCTGCCGGAGCTGACTGCAGTATCTTGTGGCTTTGGGAGAGGAGGGTGACCCTATTTTATTTGTAAGTACCGCCCGGTCAAAGCCAGACTGAAGGCTAAGATGCCGCTGAGATGCGAGGCGAGGGCTGGCCCCTGAATCGTGGACAAAGTAGTTGAGTTTCTCTGACCCAGCGGGGTCCACGGGGTGACACACCAAGGCTGGTCTAGGTTGATTAACCCCTTGACCCCGCACAGCACCCTCTCATACCCCGTTCGCGGAGCAAGAAGCCTGCCTCCTGTTCCCCCGGGCCCCCCACCCGCAGTCCCCCTCTCCCCGGGCTCTTCCTGCTTCCCTCCGCCCCGCAGGCTGGCTCGGCTCGCAGCTTTAATTACATTAATATTAAAAATACATAAGGTGAGGAGCGGCAGCTTTCTCTCTGGCTAGTTCCCTCTCCACCCGCCACCCCTTTCCATTTTGTCGGGCGAGGAAGCACAGGCTGGAGCTGCTGCCACACTCTTGCCCAGCTTTGTCCACACACACCTCCCACCCCCTTTCTGGAGACCTCTTCCAGAGCAGCCCATTCCCCAGGAGTCGAGGCCCCCTAGCAAATACCTCATGGACTCTCCCCTCCCCCTTCCAGAAGCCGGCCATTAATAAATGAAGCCCAAGCTATTTGATAGGGAAGGGGCAGGTGGGGATGGGGGTGGAGAAAGGCCCAGAAGGCGGCAGGACGGCCCGAGGGGCAAAATCCTCTCCAACAGGAGAAGCAAGTAGCTCTGGCCTTGGGCCTGTGGGAGGCTGGAGGTGCCAGGTGAGGCGGCACCTAAGTGGCCTTTGGGTCTGCAGAGCTCCCGCGCCCCTGCCATTCAGAGGCTCCAGCATCTGCGCTGGGCGCCAGGGCGACTTGCCAGACAGGCCTTTCTTTTCCTTCGTGCCTTAATTGGGTCTTAGGTGCCAGGCTGGTCCCCGGGGCCTGTTCTGCTCGGGGTGGCGTGGTGGTGGCGGAGGCGGCTGGGGGAAGATGTTGATGTGGTGAGAGCGGCGAAGATGGGGTTTGGTGTATTTTTCTCTCCCGTTGCCAGTCACCCCCGCGCCACCAAGGAAAATGTAAATGTGAGTGTTCGAGCCTGTTACAGAAAACAATATCCTCTTGCGATAATTTGTACGTCCATCTGTGAGGAGGGGGAGGCAGAGAGAGAGGGAGGAGAAAACAAGATGAGATGGAGCGTCCTCTGGATGGAATTAAGCAGTTATTGAATGTGTTTTAAGCGTCTGTTATTTCCATTCCTCTCGAAATACGTTTTTTTGATGAAGCCTGAGCTCAGACTGATTCCCCAGAACTAAACTGGGAAGGTGTTTTAATAATCGGTTGTCGAGTCTTCAATAACTGCCTTATTATTGCCAAAACAAATCCAGGTTCGGGCAGCCAGATGAACCCCAGCGAGGCTCTCTCCGTTGTTACATCCAGCGTGCCAGCATCTGTGTTGCCTGCATTTGCATTTTTACTGTGTAAAAGAGCAAGCTTCCCTGGCACTAAAATTCCTGTTTTCTAAAAGCCAAAATAATGGGGTGCATTGATTTTTTCATTTCCCCCCCAGCCTCTCGGATGGGGACTCATGGTTCTTCTCTCTAGAGAAGACCAAATTAAAAGCCTTCGACAAGCCATTAAGAAAATCTCTAACACTCTGTTCAGAGTCTAATTAAAAGGGGGGTGGGCACTCAGGGAATGTGTTTTTAAAATCTCGAAATGGCAAACACAACTTAGTGGAAGGAGGTGAAAGACCAGTGAACATTGGGGAGGGGGTGGGTAGGCAGAGAGGCCCTGGGTGCTAGGATAACTTGGGGGAGAATGGGATTGCCTTGATGCCCGACAAACCTTTCAGATGCTTCGTATTTCTGGGCATCAAAGTCAGCTGCCTTGAATATATTTCTGCAGCAGACTGGGGAGCTCAATTAGAAACAAAAAGCAAGTAAGCAGTTGACCCAAAGGCAGCGCTTAAGTTGAGCAGATCCCAGTAGACTGGCTGAATAGGCTCATTTTTCTCAGATTGAGGAATCGAGAGAAGGTGGGCAAGCAAATGGCAGGGGTGGAGAGTGGGGTTGGCCCAGCGATGCTTGTGCCGCCCCCCCACCGCCAGACACAGGGTGATTGTCTGCACAGGGCACCTCATGGGCTGTTGGCTTTTGTCAGAGGGGTGCAGACCTCCAGTCCCCCTTACCTTCTCCGGGTCTTCAGGAATTCCACCCTTGTGACTTGCTTGGTCCCCTGCTTAGCTTGGTGAAGGACGATTTTATTTGTGGATGAGTTGAAGGGAGGGTGGATGTTCAGAGAGCTTTTTGGGGGGTACGGGTTCCAAGCTGGGAGATTCTTCCCTCCCACGTGATCTTGGAGGAGGTGTTTCTTGGGGGCATTGGAAGCAGTCAAGAGGAAACGCCCCCAGCTTCCGAGGTGCTTTCTCAGCCCTTAGCTCAGTAGATTCTAACCAGCACCCAGGTGCATGAATGGGGTGAGCCACAGGCAGCAGACATGACAGGGTGCCAGGAACCCAAAGGCAGGCCCTGGATTTGCATATAATTTGCATACCGGTTTGCATGCTCACCTAGCCAGGCCAAGAGCCTCCTCACCCTCTGTGAGTAGCAGCATCTCGATCTCAGCCTCAGTTGCAGCCAGGCAGTGGCTTTTCCTTCTGTGGAATGGGGGTGGGGCAAGAGTGGGGAGAAGGAAGATGTTTTGGGTAGTGCTTCTCTCTTGCCTCTGAGTTTTAGGCCTACAGGGGCTCAGCACTGAGTTTTTCTTCTGGCAAGGCAGCCCCCGAGCTTGCAACTGGGGTGGAATGGGTGACCAGTGGCAGAGACACCCGAAGGCGGACCAAACTTTGGGTGTGGGTTGTCCCTCTTGTACTGCAGGAAGAAGAGAGGGGCACACCTGCTATGGGGATCCAGGGCCAACATTTGCCTTCTGGTGAGTGCACCCCCAGAATGGAGGAGGCTTAGGGCTGTGGTCAGTGGGTGGAGAAGCAGCAGCTGATGGGAAGAGGGTATCAAGTGAGGCAAAATGCTCTTTCACCCCTCTGGTTTGTCAGTGTCCAGCTTCGGAGGGGGTTGTGGCCTCTGAGGGGAAGAGCCCCCAGCTGCTGCTTCTACCATTGTTAAGGCGCCTTCTGTCACATGCAGTGGTTGGGGGCGCGGTGAAAGGCAGGCACTGTGGTCAGAAGGATGGGTGTATAAAGAGTTGGGGGTAATGCTTGAAGAGCTCACAGTTCAGGGCAGCTGGAGTGCTCCTTCCCAGAGAGCCAACTGGGGTGCCCACAGTCGCGGGGGGGGGGTGGCTTCGGGAATGATTCTGTCTGCATTTCCGGGGCCCTGGGCAAATCCCACCCTGGCAGGTGCAGCTCCAAGGCCTCCCAGAGTGTTTTTCTGCACATTTAATGATCTGGGAGAGCCCTGGTCCACCAGAGCCCACAGAGGTTTCTGAAGGAGGTGGGGTGGAACCCTAAGGTGTTGGGTAGAGCCTCAGGAGGTGGCTGGAGGGAGAGAGGAGAGGGCCAGTGGGCAGAGCTTCAAGCCTCCCTCCCCCAGTTCTTCCAACCAGAGCATTTT
The DNA here is from genome assembly GCF_949752795.1 of Hyperoodon ampullatus. Taxonomy (NCBI): domain Eukaryota; kingdom Metazoa; phylum Chordata; class Mammalia; order Artiodactyla; family Ziphiidae; genus Hyperoodon; species Hyperoodon ampullatus. The sequence continues at coordinate 96,282,494 of NC_136920.1, forward strand.
CTATACTAGAATTGCGAAGAAAAATAAAAAAGATTGCAATTCGATGGTGCAGTGGATATTCTGAGTCAAGCCAAACCCTTCATTCGCATCCTGGCTCTGCACTTAGTAGGTGACCTTGGACCACTCTGAACCTCACTTTCTCCAGCTATGAAATGGGATTAAAGGAGATAATGCGTATGAAGTACCTAGAATATAACTTGTTTTCCATAAACCTTAGACCTCTTCTTTTTTCTGCACCACTCCCAGCTTCACCCCTCCCCCCAAAGTAGAGCATCCGCTTCTGTCCCAAATGGTTGTACTAAGGAGCCACAGTTTTGGCCAAGCCAACTGACTTAGACTTTGTAGCAGTAAGAAAGGCTGAATGGTGGCCAGGGCAGGGGACATCACAGCTTCCTTCTGTCACCTACCAGCTGGGTAGCCTGCAGGACCCATCCTCAGCCAGATAGCTGAGGCCATGCAGCCACCTGGGTGTCCCTGGGGTGGGGTGGGGTGGGAGCATCCAGCACACTCCCTTTCCCCAGCCACAGCTGGTGGCAGTTGTAGAAAAGGTGAGGGCACAGGTTGGCTCCAGATTTGGATTTGAGGGTGAGACAAAGGCCAGTCTCATACCTACCAAAGGAAGGCTGGGGTTGGTTGATAAATCTCCACCATGACTGGACACAGTAAGAACTAGCCTGATTTAATGCCATAAACCTATGTACGTGGGCTGCACAGGGTGAGCCCCCATACCTTGTAGCTGGATGGATTTCTGTCTTTCCCTGCTAGGATGAACTTTGCTGTTTTTCAGGTAGTTTCATGTATAGAGAACACCCTTGACAGCCCGTGACCTTGGGGATCCCTGGACCACTCCTCCCTCCATAACCCAGTCAGCCATATGACCCAGGGAAGCAGCATATGACCCAGAGGTCAGGTGCTGCTAATGGCAGGTTGTGGCCTGTGGGTCCTGTGAGTGGCGGGGTGCAGGGCTGTGGCACAACAGCCTGTGTGCCCTGTTTAACAGCTGTTTGTCCTGTGCTGCTTTAGCATGAATAGCATTAGCCTTGGGCACCACCCCTGCCATCCAGCTGCTATCCCCTCATCCATTCAGCCACCCCCTGCCCCACTTCCCCATGCCCTTGCTCTACACGCTGCTTGCACTGACAGTTTCCAAGGTCACCGTCTTCATTTAGAACAGTTATTCAAAGGCAAGTTGCATCTCCATTAAACTCCGTGTGTGTGTGTGTGTGTGTGTGTGTGTGTGAAGCATTGTCCATAGACCTAGAAAACAAAGCTCAGCTGTCTAATATAGGCACGTTACCTAATAGTTCATGTGCCTCTATTTCCCAATCTGTAAAATGGGCAAAATAACCCCTGTCCTGGCTGTCCCCTAGAGCGATTGCTATTGCATATGCACAAAAAGGGAGAAGGCCATACAATGGTATAGCGTGTGACAATGCTTTGTAAACTGAAGAGGGCAACATATAAACACACACATGTAAAACCACAGCAAATCAGTTTTAGCCTTATAAATGCTCTGCTGAAATGTGAGGTATAATTACTGTCATCTCATACAGGAACAACGAAGGTCTCACAGCTGTGTGTGGCTGTCTCCCCCTCCCTGGGCCTCACACATATGGAGAATTTTCCTAGCCTTTGCTTTTCATCAACATGGGGAACAGCTGATGAGACAAAGCCAGGCTGCCAACCGTCTTCATGGAGTAGACTTGGCAGATTCCCTGTGGCCCCAATGCCTGGGGGCAGTGGGAGGAGCTTACCTCCGCTCCCTTCCCAGGTCCTCAGATGTGAGTTTAGCCCATAATCCTCTGGACACGCCCCTGAGGGTGTTCCCCCTGCTGGGATGCCACAGTTTTTTTGTGGGAAGGGGAGTAGGCACAGGGTCCCACCTTGGGTCACCTTGTTTGAGGTCACAGCGATTACTGGAATCCAGGCCCTGAGAGCCCAGCTGACTCAGGGTCATGGACACCCTGTATCTAGAGTGGCCTCCCAGAGCCATGGGGGAGAAGGTGGGTGGGGGACCTGCTCTGGGGGTGTGACAGCCATGGGTCAAAATCTTCCAGGTTGGAAGGCACCTTCAGGGACATGGAATCCGTCCCCTAATCAACTGTCTGATCCCCTCTGCACTGTCCCACCGGTGTTGTTCTTCCTCTGCTCCAGCTCTTCCAGCCACTGGAAACTCCTTCCTTTCAAGGAGGCCATTCCTGGCCAGACAGCTCTGACTATTACAACTCTCACCCTTACCGTCAGCCACTTTCTTGGTCCTGTACCTTCTACTCACTGGCTCTGTTCCTACCTTTTAGGCCACATAAATCCAGGTGAAACCCTCTTCTACCTGACAACACTTTGACTACTTGTAGACAGATGAACTGCCCACCTGAGCCCTCTCCTCTGGGCAGCCAGCAGCCCTGGTCCCGCTAATGCTCCCTCCTGTGACATCATTTCCTTTCTCCATGATGCCCTCCATGCCTGCCTTGCTGGGATCTGAAAGTGGAGCGACCAGAATTGCAAGAGCGGTGGAGACGGGGTCTGGTTCCGGCCAGGACACTGGCCAGCTGTGCACCTGGGGCACATGACTCTCCAGGCCTCACTCTCCCCATCTGTAAATGGAGGAGATCGAACAAAATAATCTCTTAAGTCTCTCCAGTGTGAAGAGTCTAAATCTAGGAATCTCTGGGGACAACTGTGCTGTCTGAGCCGACTCCCAGGAAAGACCTTTCTGGCCATAAGGGGCGTTCCTTTGACAGGCCCTGTCTAGAAGGGGCTGGAAGATTAAAGAGTCTGTTTGACTGTCAGCTGTTGCTCATAACTTCTCCTGGAGCTGATGGTGAGGGGCCTTGTAGGTTGAAGGATGACTGATCTTTACTGGATCTCAGAGGTTTCTGGTTGCTGGTTACAGGAACTATGTTTGTGCTAAGAATCTTAAGAAAAAAAAAAAACCCCGGCGATGGACAGAGGTGACCACTTGGGCACTGGAGCAGTGCTTCTCATTGGGATGGTACTGTTTCCTTAGGGCTGTTTGGAAACTGGGGGGATGCTTTTTGGTTATTTTAGCCACTAGAGTAAGGAGGATATAGCGGAGGGCAGGGAGCGATGATAAGGGATGAAATGTCTGATGCCTGGGGCAGTCCCAAAGAATTCAGAACTGTCATTCCCCAAATGGCTCTCCTTCATCAGAAACCCGCCTTATAGGACGATCACATCTTGGAGACATTCTGAGAATAGAATGTAGTGCTCCTGTGTTGAGAAACACAGCCGGAGGAAGGGAGGCCTGGGTTTGAAATGCTGCTCTGTCAGCCCTGGCTGTGCCACCTAGGAAATTACTTGATCTCTTGAAGATCCTGTTTTCTTATCTGTAAAATGGGGTCTTGGGCAGTAGCTACATTAGAGGGTGCTCATGAGGATTAAATGCACTGTAATGTAAGGAAAGGGCTTCTCACAGCGCCTGGCACACAATTAGTGCTGAAAAGAAATGGTGGCCACAATGATGGTGAGGATAGAGGTAAAGCAAGTGTGCCAGGTTTGGGGACAGAAGGTCTGGGACTTGGTCCCAGCTGCACAACCAGTTCTGGTTGCCTGTAAATGCTCAGATGCTGTCTGGGGAGACTGGCCGTTCCCCTCCTCAGAATCTAGACTCCGATTGTCTCCAAGGTGTGAACACACCATAACGGGGTCTTCTGATGGAGGGGCCAGACCCCATCTCCCTGGTCCTCACCTGAGTTTTGGATGGACATGGTGGTTGACCTGAGACCCCACTGGCTGATCCTCTCTGGACCCGGTTTTTCCAACTATGGAATAAGAACAGAGTGAAGACAAATACTACATCTCTTTTATGAAAACCTGTGTGTGGAGATGCAGTGGAGTAATCAACCTTGCAAATGAATCTAAGGAACCTCACATGTGCATTAAAACAACCAGCGCTCTGTGTGCGGCCCGGGAGCCGTGTAGCTGTGGCAGTGTTCTGTGTATTGATCACGCCGTTATCATTTTATTAACTCGATCGCCAAATTAAGTTACTTAATGAGGTGCTGAGGTTCTGTTAAGCAAGCCCACGAGAATGGTCTGTGGCTGGGAGAGCGGTTTGAAGTCCAGGATGGCAAATCTTTTTCCTATGGAGCATTACTCTGAGTGTAGACAGAGGACCGCCTGCCTCAGAAATAGAGTTCCCTGGCCCTAGGACAGACTCAGTGAATCTGGTATCTGAGGATGTGCATGTTTAACAAGCTCTCCAGGTGGTTCTTATGCATAGAAATGTTTGAGAACTACTGTCTGAAGGTATCATCATCATCACCATTGCTGAGAGGTATTTGTTGTGGGATATACTTCCTGCCTACTTGCTATCATGATAATATTTACAACAACAGCAGTGAATACTTAGGTGGTTACCTCTACCACTTATACATACCGGAAACTGTCATACATATTATCTCATCCAATCTAACAACCCTTGAAGTAGATATAGTCACCCCCATTTTATAGATGAGGAAACCGAGGTGTAGAGAGGTGAGGTAATCTTGCCTGCAGTTACCCTGCTTGTACGGGGCAGAGCAAGGATTCAAACCTGGGGAGCCTGGCACCAGAGTCTGGGCGTTTAACCACTGTGCTAAGTGCCTAGTGCTGTGCTAGGCCCAGGGGACAGAGTGGTGACCAAGACGGGGAGCTCATAGGCCTGCAGGGGACCCCTGCCCATTCCTCCTCCCTGCTGCCACCATCCAGCCACGCTCCCCATGCCCAGGGCTGGATACCCCTTGCAGGCTCTTGCCCATCTCTCGGGCGGGTGCAGGTGACAGGGACTCCAGCACTGGCAGATGCTCCTGGATGAAAGATCCAGTGAATGAGACTAAATATTGTAAAGGAAGAGAAGAAGTGACTCATTTCTCCCTGTGGAGGTGGTGAGGCGTTAACACTTCAGTCCCCTCAGGTTGTCATTTACGATGATTGGAGATGATGACATGGGGATAATTCAAAGTGCACCTGGGTGGAAGCCTCAGTTGGCCAGACACCTCCATCCCAACCCAGGCAGGTGGGGTGGGGGGCCCCTGGGTGTCGACTGCGTGGGTGTTGAGTTTCCTTCGCCAAACTAATCCCGATGGCCAGACAGCGCAGGGCAGATGGACGAGTTGATGCGATGGATATTTAGGTTTCAGGGGTGACCCTGGGGCAGCCCAAATGCCTGGGGGCGATTTCTGGTTTAAAAATATTGCTGTGCTATTTCTACGCTTCTAATCTCCCAGCCATTTGGAGGCTGTTTTATGAAACACGGCATCAGGGTGGTGCTCAATGTTACCCGGCGGAGAAGATTAAATGGGTTTAAGTCTGGGCGTCTGTCACATCACAACCAAGCTCATAACTTCCATTTTCTATTAAAAATCCATTTCCCCTTTGACCAGAAGAAGCTTTGCTGTTGGTCTGATCTCTCTCTCTTTATTTATGAAGTGTTTCTCTGTCCTCTCCTTCTCTCTGTAAATCTGCCTGGTTCTGTCTGCAGAGGGAAGAAAGAGCTGGGGATGGCTGAGATTTAGGGAAAAGTTGGGAAAGTCAGAGTTTCCTGTCCAAAGATTTGCTTTCCAAATTTGGACTGGCTTCCAGAGAAGAAATGAAAGAAAATCCTCATAAGGTCCCAAACTTTGAACTCTTCAGCGTTGTGTTGGAAAAAACTCGGGCTTGGGAGCCAGGCAGACTTTGACTGAATGTTGGCCTAGTGGCCTCCTTGGCTGTACGATCTTGGAAAATCTCCCCCCATGAGCCTCTTTGTCCTCACCTGTAAGATGAGACTCACAGAGCCCCCCTCGTACCTCTGCGTGAGGATTATGTGAGGAAATGCCCTTGTAGCACACAGTAGGCGCTCAATCAGTGAGTCTCCTTTCTTTTGAGAACTCTGTACCATCAGCCAGGCCACTAAGCCTCCAGGGGAGCAGGTGTACAGCCAAAATGAAATCAGGGAAAGGGCCGTAAACCCTTCTGCGAACTCTGCCCTGGGCGGTGGGTTAACCCTCTTCTGCCCCCATCTCGTTTGCAAGCTCCTGGATGGTGGGGACCGTTTTCCCTGGCCTTTGATGCTTTCCACCATACCTGGGGTCCTGCTGAGCATGTGGCTTGTGCTGGGTAAAAATCTCCTGAAGGAACAAGTCTTTCCTGGCCTCGGGTCAGGAAGGACCTGGGAGAGGAGAGCATTCAAGGGTGCAGGAGTCACCCTCGGGTGCGGGACTGCAGGGGGGGCTGGGCCCTGGCCACCCTTTGCAGTAACTTTCACCTCCCTGGTCCCCTCCGGTAACCACTGGGATGCGAATAACAATCCCATCCCTCCTAGTCCTGCATCCTCATTATGGGGAACCAAGTACTTTCACATCCTGTTTTACCTGCTCAGCAGCCCTGGGGGACAGGTAAGGTGGTACAGTCCCCCCTTTTGTGAATGAGGACATTGAGGCTCAGAAAGGCTAAGTGGGTTGCCTGAGGTCACACAGCAGGTCAGGAATGAGCCCCAGGAGGGAAGGTAGCACTGTCAGACTTGTCCTGGGTCTCTGACTATTATCCCATGCTTCTGTGCTCCTCAGAGCTGGCTGAGGCTTTGTCACTGCTCTGAAGATTCAAACAGGAGTCTGAGGAGGGAAAGCTGCCACCATTGAAGCCTCTCCAGACTCTGTGAGGTGGGGGTGAGGCCCCCAGACCCCTGCTGCTCCCCCTGCCGTGGCTGGTGACTGATCGTACCCATTGCTACTGCAGCCACTCACTGGTGCCCTGTGCCAACCTTCATCTTAGCACATGGCAGAGATTTCAGGGGATTAGTGCCTCAGTTTCTCCTTTATGGATTTGCTTATTCCTTTCTCTTGGCAGGTGGGGTGAGGCTGAATTAATATTTATTTAAAGGCTTCTGCATTCCAGGCTGACAGGTGCCTTGTGATGGTAAAATATGAGCCCCAAGTAAGTGCAAAATGCTATTGTTTTACACCTGAGGGTGATGTTTCATAATGGCAATGCACTGTCAGAGCTATAAGCTGAAATGAATGGTTTGTCTAATCCTCCCCAGCTCCCCCAGACCCAGAAGACAGCAGCTCACATACCAGGGTGGGAGAAATATGAGGCTACTCACCTTTTGCTATAAATCCGCTGTTTCTTCAGCCCTGACAGGTGGCTGGACAATCCCAGTCAATTCATCAATTACATCTACCCATTTGTAGTTGCTGAGAACCCCGTGTCCTTGGCTCTGGCAGGATCGGAGGCCCAGAGAGCAGGAAGGCTGTTGCTATTGTGGCTGACAGTCCTTCCTGGGGCCCGGAGCCGAGAGAAGCCTGGTCCCCAGGGGTTGTCTCTGCAGGGAGGGTGGGATGGATTTCCAGCCAGGAGAGAAGACCAGGAATGTGTATTGACCGTGGGTTTGGGATGGAAGAAAGGATGGGGAGGGATACCCAGCCTGGAAAACCACATTTTGTGGTTTGATTCCTTTTGTCTTCAGTGTGGTTCATACAGAAGGGCAGTTTCGCCCCCAGGCTCTGAAGGCGGCAAAGTTGGGTTCTGGCCCAGCTCTAATACTTTCACTCTGGGTTACTTTGGGTAAATTAGCTAACTTTTCAGAGCCTTGATTTCCTTATCTGTACAATGGGATGATAATAATAGCATCCCCTAGAGAATCATGAGATTAAGTGAGAGAACACCTGTAACAGGTCTAGCACCCAGCCTGGCCTGTAGTTAGTGAAATCCATGGTGGCTAGCAGTAGTTTTTTTTTTTAAACATCTTTATTGGAGTATAACTGCTTTACAATGGTGTGTTAGTTTCTGCTTTATAACAAAGTGAATCAGCTATACGTATACATACATCCCCATATCCCCTGGCTAGTAGTATTGCTGCTGGTCTTATCATCACTGAGGGCTACTTCATACTGATGCTTAAATATTTTCTTACGCTGCCCCTTGAATCAGACAATTCCTGAGTTCCTCTCTGTCAGGGATCTTTCTCAGCTTCCTAAGTCTATTTGTCAGGCATAATGTCTACATTATGCCTCTTTCTGTTCCTTGATGGATTTGGCTTCCAAAAGCCATAAAACTGCCACGGTGAGGGTGTCTGATTAACTAGGTTGTCTCAGGAAGTACCCAGAACCCCAGAGTGATGTTCCTGTGCCCACAGGCTAAGCATTGTCTGAAATGTTGAGTCCAACATGGGCCCCCTCCCAGGGGGTGTGCATGCACGTGCGTGCACAGGCATGTGGATATATTAATCCTGTTCTTGGCCAGCTGAAAAGGGAAGTTGGAGTCCAGGTGGTGTTTGAGGGAGGTATAAGCCCCCTCTTTATTATTGCAGTGGTTACAATCATCTAAGGGTTAAGAAATCAGACTCCGGGCTCAGATTGCCTGAGTCTGAGTCCCAGAGCCCTCACTTACTGGTCATGTGGTCTTGGGAAAGTCTCTTTGATCTCTCAGTGCGTTAGTTTCCTCATCTGTGAACTGGAATAAGAATAATACCTCCTGGGCTCCCCTGGTGGCGCAGTGGTTGAGAGTCCGCCTGCCGATGCAGGGGACACGGGTTCGTGCCCCGGTCTGGGAGGATCCCACATGCTGCGGAGCGGCTGGGCCCGTGAGCCATGGCCGCTGAGTCTGCGCGTCCGGAGACTGTGCTCCACGATGGGAGAGGCCACAACAGTGAGAGGCCTGCGTACCGCAAAAAAAAAAAAAAAAAAGAATAATACCTCCCTCACAGGGTTGTTGGGAGGATTAAAAGTCATACGAGTAAAGTGCTTACAACAGTGCCTGGCATGTAGAAGATGCTTAACGAATAATTGTTGACTGAATGTCAATAAAGAAGTCTTTCAGAAGGCGAGCAGGCTCCTGGGAACTTGGGGAGTGTGGATCCGAAGAGAAACTTCCTAAGCCTCAGTTTGCTTACTTGCAGAATGGCATGATTTCATGACCTTGGGGAATACTCTAGTCCCTGTGAGTTGGGCAGGCTTCCAAGGGTCCCCACTGGGGTCCCCTCTTCCACGGAGCAGACTTCTCCACCACCAGCACTGACACTGTCACCAGGGAGGCAGCGTGAGGACGTGGATGGGAAAGCTATGCTGCCCACTGTGCCCCGGCACCCCCCTCGGCCCCCTGCAGCCGCTATGGGCACGCAGTGCCGGGTAGGGAGGGCAAATGCATTTGCAGCTAAGAGGATGCCCCTGACACCCCAGCAAGGAGCCCATGGATGTGTTTTCCAGTGCTGCTGCTAATGGCTTCATCACAGCTTTTTATGAAATGATGTGAATTGCTCTGACCAATGAGGCTTAATGGCCTTCCTCAATGAGCTGCCCGGTACATTCTCCCTGGAGGCTCGGCTCAGAGTTAAGCCGAGAATACTAATATGGTCGGATGCAGGCCCTTCCCCTCCCCATAAAGTTGTGGAAATTGAGGTCAACTTGGGTGCCCTGCAATGTTCTTTAAACAAGCGGCAGAGTGGTTTGTTTGCTCCTTGATCTTCCTGGTGGAGAGGGAGTGGCTTCCAGCTGGAGACCTGGGACCAGGCCCCCTCTTCCTCTGGGTTTGCTTCCACTTGTTCAGAGGTGGCCCTTCTTAAGGGGGCAGGCTCCTTGGTAGGGAGGGAGGGCCCTGATTCCACCATTCGGGGCTGCTTCCCACCAGGGCAGGCAAGACCGAGGCCCTGGGCTGGGATGAGAGTTGCAGACAGCTGTCCTCCTTGTCAGGCGGCCTTGATGTCGTCAGGTAGCTGCAGTCGTGAGCATGTTCACCCGTGTGACTGAGTGTTGCAGTGGCAACATGTCAGAGATGCACGGGGTCTTTGCAGCCTCGTGTATCCTCCCTCCATTTTACAAGTGAAGGAGCAAAGGGTCAGAGAGGGGAAGGGAATTCCATGGTTGGTCAGTGTCGGGGATGGTTTTAGACTTGAAGGGGTGGGTGTCTCTAGTCCCCAAGCTTGGACTGGTCTACCCACGGTGCCGCCAGTCCTCATCCCATCCTCTGGGGCAACACATTTTACAAATCGACCTCCAGAGGGGAAGAAGGCTCCGCAGTCTTCTCATCCAGGCCAGCATCCCCGCTTCGTGTAGCCCTTCCTCGTAGAACACGGTCTCTGACCTTTTACCTTTCGGCTGTGGTGTGATACAAAGCGTGCTAAGATCCTCTTTAGAGCAGTGGGTTCAGATTTCAATCCTGTAGCTTATTAGCTGTGTCATCTCAGGCAAATCACATAACTTGCTCAGCCTCCAAAAGGGAACGATAAAAAAAGAGGCAGTACTGTCTCCTCTCAGTGGTGTACAGATGAACCAAGGGACCGGGGGTGAACCTCCCTAAGTATAATAGGTACTCAATAAATACCCATTATCTAAGCAATTTCAGTGTCTCTCCTAAAGTGTTGATGGGCGGCTGGGGTGCGGGGACATGGATTATGCCTTGGGACCCTTCACCATAGCAGAGTGGTGGCCACCTCTGTCCGTGAACTTGGCTTGGCATGGAGGACGAGATGTTTCAACTTTTGCCGTCCCTGTGCTAGGCTGGAAGCTTCTGCAGGGTGGGAACTGTCTCTTACTCACCATTGCCAGTGCCTGGTGTACAGTCAGTGCTCATAGTGCAGTTGAATGACTGGCGCTTGAACATTTTATGAATGAGCGTGGGTGTTGCAGCCTCCCGGGCCTACGAGGGTATCATTAGCAGGCGCTAACCAGCCTCTCCCCTCCCCTGCAGCCCGCCCTGAAGATGTCGGCACCAGCCTCTACTTTGTAAATGACTCCTTGCAGCAGGTGACCTTCTCCAGCTCCGTGGGGGTGGTGGTGCCCTGCCCGGCCGCGGGCTCCCCCAGTGCGGCCCTTCGATGGTACCTGGCCACGGGGGACGACATCTACGACGTGCCGCACATCCGGCACGTCCACGCCAACGGGACGCTGCAGCTCTACCCCGTCTCCCCCTCCGCCTTCAATAGCTTTATCCACGACAATGACTACTTCTGCACCGCGGAGAATGCTGCCGGCAAGATCCGGAGTCCCAACATCCGCGTCAAAGCAGGTAAAGGACCAGATGCGGGCTCCCCTACAGGGCGGGAATGGGGAGCCGGCAGCGCCTGTCGTTTTGAGGATGTGTGTGTAACATGGAAGAAGGCAAGGCAGCCCATCAAGGAAAATCATGCTGTTCTTTGGAATCTTATCTCTGCCACTTCCTGTGTGTCCTTAGGTGGAGAACACACCTTTCTGAGCCTCAGTTTCCTCATCTGCAAAGCTGATGCCAGCACCCACCTTGTTCATCACTACATGTGATGGTCCAAGGAGATAGGGCCCATTTATATTAAGTAATGTGCTCATTTTAGTACTTGGTTCATGGAAAAATTCAGTGAGTTTCTTTAAAAAAACAAACAAACAACCCTTTATTGAAAGAGAGTATATAAAAGAACTGCACATAGTGTAAGTATATAGCTTGATGAATTTGCACAAAGTTTAATATCCAGATGAAGATATCAGCATCTCAGAAGCCCCTTCATGCTTTTTTCAGTCACTCCACCCTTAGGGGAAACCACAGTCCTGACTTCTAACAAGATAGATGTTTGCCTGTTTCTGTACTTTATCTAAATGGAGTCCTACAGCACATATTCTCTTGAATCTTTTGCTCACTGTTGTTTGTGGGGTTTAGCCCTACTGCTGTGTGAAGTTATATGTCATTCATTCTCACTGCTGTATAGTCTCGTTTGACTATACTGCACTTTATTTATCCATTCCACTGTTGATAGACATTTGAATATAAGATATCTCATGAGAAGAGGCATTTAGGTAAAATTCATGTTGGAAAACTCTTAGCAGTGAAGCATTCTGGTCTTGGGAAGAGGTGAGGGAAGCAAGGAAGTGAGGGCTTCTCAGCTGTTCTCTTTACAGAAACTAGAAAGTCTCATTTCTCTGGGTTAGGTCTGGAGGCGAGGGCATGGCTTAGATGAGATACTCTTCACTAGGTTGTCATTATATGCTGGTGAGTCCTAATCTGTTATAAAGTGCCTCGAATAGTAATAAAGCATGGAAGTTTGGGGAGTGATTTTCTTAGAAGAGCTTTTTGAGTGGGAGAGGATAGATAATGTTCTAGCCAGCTCACTGCGATGGCTCCAAGGCTTGGGCATGCCATCTTTCCTGGCAGAGGAGAGTGGGTTCCGGGGAAGTCTCTCCAGCCTGCATGCCTAGTGATGGATCCTGCGATATCTCTGACTTCCTGTCCTGGCAAGGAGTCAGGTCCTCAAGGAAAGTTGTGTTGTGCTCTGGAATCTTAGCTTTGCCACTTACCTTAGGCAGAAGACACACATTTCTGAGCCTCAGTTTCCTCATCTGCAAAGCAGATGCCAGCACCTACTTCAGTCATCACTCCGTGTGATGATTCAGTGAGCTAGCGCTCTGTGGAATTAAGATTCTTCCACCTCAGGAGAGCCTCTCACACGTAGAAGGTTCCAAGTAGCTGGGAAGGGGTGTGTGTAAGGGTGAGGTGGGGTGGGAGTTCTTAATTAAAGAGCTGGTCTTCATCCACTGGTTTGGTTGGGGGATGGGGGTGTGAGAGTATGAGCTCTGAGGACCCAGAGCCACGCTTAGGTATCTCCTCTGGGGCTCCCCGTGGATCCTCTTTTCAGGAGCAGCACTATTCCCCTAACACGACACCAGGTGCTGGACTGGGAGCCCTGAGGCCAGGATTTGGAGCCCAGTTCTGGCCTCCACAGCCTGGAGGATTGAGCTAAGAGCAAGCCATGTCCCGTTTCCTAATACCTGCCTGTTATTGGGTTAGGATATAGTTTTCACAATAATCCTGTCTGGTGTTTCTTACAAGGGAGGGGACTAAGTCAAATAAAGGTTAAGTCACTTGCCCAAAGGGCACCTAGCCAGTTAATCACAGAGGCATGGCTGTAATGACAAGCTGCATTGCTGTAGTGCTTTCCACGTGCCAGGCCTCCTCCATGCTGCTGTTATTGTCTCCTTTTATGCATGAGGAAACCGAGGCTCCAGAAGGTTCACGAGCTCTTATCCAGGGTTACACTGCTGCTCAGAGGAGGACACAGGGCCTGCTTGTTTGATGCTTGTAACCATAGGTCTCTGCGGGCTCTCGAGGACTGTCTCCAGGGTGTGCACCCAAACCCCAGCCCTTCCCACCCTCCCCTCTGCTTCCCTCCCCTCAGCCTCCTCTCCGCTCTCCCCTCATCTGCAGGCAGTGTGATGTCCAGCCCACAAAAGGGTGGACCATGGCCCCACAGAGCGGGGAGTGCCTCCTTCCATGCTCCCATCCTGCACCTCAACTGTGTCTCTTCCCATCACAGCCACAACACAGGGAGGGAAAGAATAAAGACCTGGGGAGGGACGGGCAGGGCTGGCCTGATGGGAAACACAGCCAATTAAGAAGCTCTTGATGAAGCCAGAGGGACTGCAGGTGCACAGCCGGAGGGGCTGCAGGGCCCTGAGCATCGCCCTGGCAACCATGGCAGGGAGAGCAGGAGGGCACACAGCCCAGGTGCCTGCTGAGGGACAAGGTCGGCAAGCAGCGGGGCTCTGGCTGCACCAGCTCTGCTTGGCAGAGAAGAGGTGGAAAGACAGAGAGGGCCCTGGGGAGAGGCCAAGCGGAGGAGGACCAGAGAGAGGCAGAAGCAGGCCCCTCGGCCCTACCCCTAAGGTTGGTCCAGCCCACCCATGGGACCTGATACATAGAGCACCTGCAGGTGACAGCGCCCCGGAAGCCAGCCCTGGGACCGAGGCAGGAGACCTCCACTGCACACTGTGGGGGAAGGGATCTGCTGAAGCTGGGGGCAAGACTGGGGGTCAGGCTGTAGGCGGTGTCAGGAGGTGGGAGAAACCAGCAAGGATGCTTTATTTTGGAGAATCTTGGAAATCGCCCATGTCTCTGGGGTTCGGTGTTTTCAGAGATCATCACTGTGTCAAGTAGTCTCTCCCATTGTTCTTATAAACCACCGAGCCCTGCAGAAAGTTCTGTATGTCAACTACATTTTCCCAGGCTGCCTTTCACTTTGAAGTGGCACAAAAATCTGTTTTTTAGATCATGTGTCACAGTTTTTCTTTTGGCAAATGATGGTCATCGTGTCCCAAACTCTTACCACCCTGGGCCCAGGAATCATGTAGGGAATCAAGTGTGGTTTAATTAGAGGGATTCCGGCACTTTTGCTTAGAAACCACACATGCCCTTGTTGAATACAATCCCATTGCAGGGCGTAGGTGCCACCCTCCAGGCCCTTACTATCTAATGCAGTTTGTTAAAACTCACCAAAATTGGAAAAGCTAGAAGTTGGATTTATGGTCCTGTAGAGGGAGGCTGGGTATTTCTGCGGGAGAATGGGTGTCTGGTGGGGTGGGAAGGAGGTTGCTGAGAAGGCAGGAATAAGATCCTGTCAGGAACTTCCGGGCGGGGCAAGTGGGAGGTGGGAGACCAGGTGAAGGAAGTGCGGCCTGGGGTGCTGAGAGATGGCTTTCTCAGGCCCCCCCACCGTGTCCTAGTCAAGCCTGTGACACCACACCCTCTTCTTTCCACCCCGCAACCTGTCTGCAGTTTTCAGGGAACCCTACACCGTTCGGGTGGAGGATCAAAGGTCGATGCGTGGAAGCGTGGCCGTCTTCAAGTGCCTCATCCCCTCTTCAGTGCAGGAATACGTTAGCGTTGTGTCCTGGGAGAAAGACACAGTCGCCATCATCCCAGGTAAGAGAGGACCGCGGGGCCTCATAGGCAGGGATGCTGGGGGGTGGGGGGTGGAAAATCAGCGGTACTGAGTTGGTGGTTGAGCTCACCCAGCTCTTGAGGTTGGTCCTGGCAAGTGGCTTTTTATTGTTCTGGTGATGCTTTGGCAAAAATGCGTCTTTGGTTTCGGCTTGGTGCGTCTCTGTGTGGGTGGTGAAAACCCACGTGCCAGCAGCCTCTGCGGCGTGTGTGAAGGCCCCATAAGACACAGGGTGGTTGTGCTCCCCCGAAGAAGTGGGGTCACTGTCTTTCCTGGCCACCGGCTATTTGATTGCCCTTGGCCCTAGGGATGGGAGGCAAGGCTGGAAGGACCTTATCTGTGAAAGACTGTGGGGAGAGGAGCAATAAGAGGCTGGTGTGTGGTCCTTGTTCCTGGGATTCTTGGAGGACCAGACTTGAGTGAGCATGCACGTGGGACTTTTATTTCATGAGCTGCCTAGATGCTCCATCAGAATTCTAGCTGGCCTCACGCTAGAGGTGCCAGGTGTTGCAAAAAGAGGTTAATACCATGTTGTAGGGTCACCTTGTTAGAGCTGCCATGATTGCAGGCACTTCATTGCTGGTTCCTATGCAGGGTTGTCCCTTCAACAGGAAAACAGGTCCGGAAATCTCAAGAGAGGACCTCAGATCCTCAAAATACCTCCAGGCCTCCAGTTACAAAACTGTGGGGTTTTCCCATCACTGCAGCATTTCTCCCTGCATCCCTGCACGTTGCAGCAGCCCTGACACTTTTTCTTCCTTTCTCCATCAAGGACCTTGGTTTTTCTTTCTGTAAAATGGAGGCACTTGACCAGATGCTTCCTGAGTGCCCCCCAGCATTGATGGCCCATTGCTGGGCATATGAAATGGTTCTAGTTGCTCAAGGTCTTCAGGTTAGTTGGAGAAGACAGACTTCTATGCATGAAACCTATAAAGCTGGGATTCTTCATCCTGCTACACAATTGAACCCCTGGGGAGCTCTTTGAAAAACACCAGTGCTTGGGCCCAACCCCAAATCAGCATCTTGAGCAGTAGAACCTGGGCACTAGCTGTTTTAAATCTCCTTGAGTGGTTCCAAGGTAAAGCTATAGGAGACGAACCAATGCTTCAGCACCTTGACAGCCAACGTGGCAGGATACTCTTTTTGAGACATTAATTTGTGTTTTGCTCTTGGAACTTTTTCCTTCTCTCAGTCCCAAGCCGATGGCCAGGCCATTATATCTCCTGGTCTCGGAGCTTGTAGTTGGACAGGAATCAGAAGCTACTTGAAGACACCTCCTCTTCCTGCCTTTTGTGAGCAAACAGGAAAGGTTAAGGATGGGTGTTCTGGCCAGCGAGGAGAGCCTCTGAGGGCGATGGACAGACAGAAGACCATCGGATGCCAGAGGCAGGGTGGTGCTGTAGGCAGCTCAGGGGGTGTGGCGGGAGGAAGCGGTTGGACCTCAGAGGGGTGGCTGTGTGTGGCTCCCTGGGGTCTGGGACGGAGGCCTGGGTTCTTGTGTCCAAATGAGGCAGGAGGTGCACAGCCCAAGACCCAGAGTGATCATGCAGGCAGGGACAACAGGCTGGTGAGGACCAGAGAGACTCTGGGCCTTGGCATGTCCCTGGGGAATGCGCCAACAATGATGGGGACTGGATGTGCTGTCTCTCCAACAGAGTCAGATGGAAGGTGATGTAAGGAACATAAAGACATGTGATATTTCTTATACGCCTGAGTTTATGGACCAAGAGTTATACTCATTAAAATAACAATAATAAATTTTTGAGTGTTTCCTCTATGCCAGGCACTGGGCTAAGAAACTTTCATATGTGACCTCATTTTATCTTCACAAAAAGTCCATAAGTATATTTTTTCCCCTTCCACTTTACTGAAGTGGAAACTGAGGCTCAAAAAAGTAAAGGGACTTCTGGGTCACATGTGTTATCACACAGAGGGCAGGGCTGGACCCAGGTCTGTTCTTTCTGCCTCTGCCCTGAACTCCCGCACAGGACCACCTCCCAGGACCTGCACAAATGTATCCTATGAAGTGTCACTCTGAGTACAAGGGAGGCTGTGTGCTCTAGGCAAGGAGAGCCTTGGCCTCAGGAAAGCGAAAACGTCAATGCTGGTTTGTAGGGAAGAACTAAGTCAAGTGTAGTGATTACGAGCCCAGAATCTAGGATCAGACTGCCTGGGCTTGAAACTCACTCCTCTGGGCAAGTCTTTTACCTCCTTGGTGCCCCAGTGATAATAAAATAGGGGTGATGATTGGCCTACTTCATTGGGTTCAAGTAAAAATGAAATGAGTTCATAGATGTCAAATGTTTCAAACACTGCCTGCCAAACACTGAGGATGGGCTGGAGCTGTGATGATGATTCTTGGGGGGGTGAGAGCGTTCTCCTCTCTGTATTGCCGATTCCTGTTTAGGTGTATGTATTTCTGTGTAACAGAGTCAGTGTCCCCCACTAGACTGAGTTTCCCAAGGGTAGGACCTGGGTTGTTTTAGGGCACACATCCCTAGGCTCCTGACACACCGCCTTGCACCCCCAGGACAAATGCTCACCAAATATTCAGTGGGTGCGTGAGGGATGATCAGGAGAGTTCTGAAAGAATATGGGAGACATTGGGATAAGGCTGGGTGCAGTGGGCATGGGGTAGTTAGAAGCTCAGCTCAGACAGGAGAGACAAAGATTAACCTGGCTCCTGTGTGGAGGCAGTGAGCGTCCCCCAGACTCACTGTAGTTGGTGCTTCAGGGCTGTCTTTGATGTCAAGCCTGGGCTGGTGGCCCCAAAGGACATAATTATCAGGGAAGTGGGCTGGACGCTACTCCGCAGGGCTCTGTTACACGTTGGTTCTGTAGAAGCTCTTCCTTTCCTTTAGCCTTGGAGAATTTTCCTCCCCTGCCCAGCCCTCCAGCCCCATCCAAAAATCATTCTAGATCCCTCTACAGCTACGTTTTAGATCCAGGGATGGACTTTCTAAAGCACATGAATCCAACTAACACCCTCCCGGAGGAATTCATGAGAACCAGAGGGAGTGGAGTTTTGCATCCTCCAGGCTCTAAAGCTGAAGGGCCAGAACGTGGGCCCACCTGCTCCAGGCTTTCATGTTGGAAGATGCAAATTGATTTTTTTCCATAAAAATAGGATTCTCTGCTCTCCATACCACACTGCCCCGTGTGTGTGTGTGCGTGTGTGTTTTGGCTGGGATGTTGGATGGCAGCTTCTCGCGGTGGGGGAGATTTAATGCTGAGGTCACCTTGAGGTTCAGGAAGCACTTGGGAGCCTGAGTGACTTCCCTCTGACTCTTCAGGGGCAGCTTCTGGAGCGGGGAGAACGGGATTGACTTTGATCTCTGGGCTGGCTGGGCTCAGATCCTCCGCCAACCACGGGGCCAGCGGGAGCAGGTGCAAGAGAGCAGGAGGACGAACGGAGGCTGACGTGGGCCAATCAGGGCCCGGGAGACAACTCCTTGGCGAGGGTGGGTGCCCTGGGAGGAGGGGCCCGATGGGGTGGCTGCAGGCCCCTGTGAATGGTCTGCCTCTCTGAGGGGGTGTGGAAGGACTCAGAGGCTCGGGGCCTAAGCAAGCTCCGTGAGTTGGGTATTGGCTCACGGGTTGGCCTTCCCAGCTGTCCACATTGGGAGGGCAGGCAAGCCACCGCTGAAACTCCGAGCCGCTTTTGGGCTGTGCTTTTCGCAGGGTGGGTAGAGGCTGGAGAGACAGCCCAGAGCGCTACCTTTCTCAGAGCCACCTAGTGCCTGCCCCCCAAGCTGATCAACTTCCTCCCGTCAGGCTATTCAGAGATGTGTGTGTAAAAGCACAGAGCCTCTCACCTATGAGCTGACAGACCCCTACCCCTTACTTCTCTCCCGGGAGACCTGGTCTGGAAGTAAACTGGCTCTCCAGAGCGAGTGGGATGGGGCGGGGGCGGTAATAGGGCAAAGGGCTGTGCATAGACATAAATTAAAATTAAGGCCTCCAGTGAAGCCGGGATGTGGTTTAATTTCCCATCTGCATGCTCACCATTACAATGCATGTTATTGGATATAAAGATAAATCCGGCCCTGTTCCTAATAGCTTTTAATTTCCACCAGACCTGATTATATTGATGCAGGCTCCTTGTGGGAATTTCCCAGCATGCTCTTCCCCAGCATCCTGACTGGTTGTCTGGGCCCCAGCGGGGAGTTCTGGACACTGCTCAGATGCGGGCCAGATGTATCTGCCGGTGCTGTGGAAGACAAGCCTGGAGCAGCTCCCTTGTCTAAGTGGATGGGGCTCTTGACTGCTGGCTTGTCATCCTGCCTTGGCCAGGTTGGGAGTGCACTGGGGACACTCTGTGTTGGGGAGGGGAGAAGCAGGAGCAAGGAGAAACTGGCCAGAGGGGTCCTTTCAGAAAAGTGGGCAGTGCTCCCGGACCATAGGTGGCAAGGCAGTGAGCCCGTCACCCATCACCCACCTCCCTAATTGTCCCAGGGTTCCAAATTGCTCATGGGTCTTCGTGCCTCTTTGCATTTGGTCTTGCATCTCCTCTGCCTGGTGTGCACTGATCCCCTCTTCTCCTTCTTGATACTGTACTCCTCTTTTGTCCTCTAAACTTGGTTCACGTGTGTCCCCTTCCACGAAGTTTTACATAAGCCTGCAGCAGAGCTATCCGTCCTCTGGTTCCATTCCTGGAGCACTTACTTCACTGTGTCTCACGTTAGAGGCTGTTGTTTCTGTCTGTCTGCTGCAAGAGGGTGTACAACTCCATCTTTTGCATCTCTTTATCCCCAGGGCCCTCATAGCACCTTTTATAATAATAATAACAAAATTAATGATAATATTTATCATGTACTGAGACCTCTTTTGTGTTAGGCATTCTACATAGATTATCTCCAATCCTCACAATAACCTTTTAAGATAGTTTTTTGTTTGTTTGTTTGTTTGTTTTTCCAGTTTTTATAAATGAGGACAGTGAGGCCCAGGGAAGTTAAGCAAATTTGCCAAGACCACACAGCTAATAAGTGGCTTGGGTTTGAGCTGGGGTCCTCCAGCTTGCACTATTCCCCGCTGCCTCTCCAGAGCAGGCTCCTTATTAGGAATGGACTATTCCAGCATCGGAGGAGGGCCTGTCCCTGTCTCCTGCACTTGCTTGAGGATAGAAACATGTCACCAGCCCTTGCCCTAGCCTCTGGCTCTATGTGCCGTGACCAGAGGCTTTGGCTTTTCTGAAGGTCAACAGCTCTCCAGCTGAAAGATCGGTGAGCAGTCATTCTAACAAGGAGGTTTTATTGGGCACTGGCTCTGTCTTGGGCCCAGTGGGAGACACAGAGGTGGTCTGATCTGGGAATTTAGGATTCCGTTCATGTTGTCAGCTCTGATGGGCAAGGATGATAATTCCAGCACAGTAAGCGATCACATATGATCTTGGTTTGCTTTGGAACGCAGGGTCAACATATTAATTGCATTTTGCTCCAGCTGATATTAAAGCTACTTTGATCCCATGAGTCTCCACCAACTTGGACAGGGGATGGCACAGATGAGAGAGAACCCAGGTGGTGCTCAGAAACCAGCTGGACACGTGTAGGCTACAGATGAATGGAGTCACTGATTGTCAGAGCTAGAAGGGCCTTGGAGGTCACGTGGTCCAGCCTCTTCATTTACTGATAAAGAAACTCAGGCCCAGACCAATGCCCTCTTATGCCCCTTCCCCCTTCTCTCCTGCTCATTCTCAGGGCACAATATCTTAACGACTCATGGGGTGCTTTTTTTTTTTTTTTTTAAACTACTGGATGTCTCTCCTTCTTTGTTTAAAACCTTCCCATCTTTTAAAGTCTGGTTCAAATACCCCCTTTTTTTCCCCCATGATGTCTTTCCCAATTTCTGCTAAGAATGGATTTAAACATCACCCAGATTAACCTCCTTCCAGGGGATCCTTTTCTGAACTCCCTCCAAAATTTATCAGTTCCTTGCTGAAGACACTAATCGTATTTTGTCCTGTAATATTTTAAAATCTGTGTTCTTCCCACTATGAGAATGTCTAATCATCAAGAGCAGGAACTGTATTTCATTCAGACCCCTTTCCCCTCCAGTGCTCAGAAAAGATGATTAATGATGGTGATGAAATGACAGTCTCTTTTGCCCCTGCTGGACTGCCCTGTGGCAGGCAGGAAGGAAGACTGCCTAAGGTCACGTGGAAAATTGGTGGCATTGCAAGATCTAGACTTGGTGGTCCTTGGGCTCCATTACACCGAGCTGCTTCAGAGCTACCTTGACAGAGACCACTTCTGTGTATTCCTCCTGTGACACTTTGTTGTTTAGATGCAAAATTGGGGATCTCAGCTCTTGACTACTTAGGGGCATGGAGAAAATGGGCTGGGATGGTCAGTGTGCTCATATGAAATAAATGATGTGCTCAAGGCAATTTAACAAATAGGTGCTAGGCAGAGTCTCATGCCTGGCAGAGGAATTAAACTTGACTGTGACCTGTTTCTTCCCTTCAGCAGCTCCTATCTAGGGGTTATAGTATCTTCTCAAGAAGAGATTCCCCAGGAGGCTGGTATTCTTTCTGATGATGGCAGCCCAGCAAGGCTCAGGAAGGGGAGGGGGGCCTTGGAGCAGAAATAGCACGTTGGGTGAGGTGACAGCACGGGGAAAGGCAAGCAGGAAAGGGGAGGATGGAGTGACCTGGCTGAAGGGTAAGTAGAAGTGGTGAGAGGGAAGTCTGGAAAGGATGCCAGGACATTTAATTCATAAAGGTTCTATCTAGTTCTAGAAAAAAAAAAAAAAGGCAACCTGATAATAATGACTAATGATCATGGAGCACTTACTAAGTTGCCAGGCTCTGTTCTAAGCATTTTACGTGTGTAGCTCATTTAACCTTCACAGCAATCTGAAGTTGAGGGGATAATCATTCCCCATATTAGACATGAACAAACTGAGGCACAAAGAAGCTAAGTGAATTGCCTAAAGTTATTAAGCAGTAGAGCTACAATTTAAACTTTTGCATCCAGACTCCATTATTTGTACTCCTGAGCTCTGTACTATGTTGTCTCATAAAAAATCAATATACAGAATATATATATATTTTTTTTAAACTGCTGAAAATCAACAGGAAAAAGACAACACAATAAAAAATTGGGTGACATACGAGCAGACAATTTACAGAAGAACTAGAGGTAGGGGGTGTAGCAGAAAGAAGTTGGGCTGTGGGGTCTGCTGGTCCTAACTGGTGACCTTGAGCAAGTTACTTTCAAAGCCTCGTTCTTTTTCACCTATGAAATGGGGACAATGAAACCTACTGCACACAGAATCCTTTAGATGAAAGTTAGGCCTCTGGGGAGACTTGAATTCTCAGATGGAGAAAGAGTGGACTAAACTCAGCAGGGAAATTGCCCACCCAGCTTCATGCCATGGTCCAACCCTGGGCTGTGCTCCCCTGTCTGGGCACGGGGCTAGAGGCAGGACACGGGTCAGCCAGGGACACAGCCTCCCAGAGGAGTGGTCGTAGTGGAATCACAGAATGGAGAATGGCTTCCCCTAAACATGATCTTGAGAAAGCCATAAACAGCTGGGGTCAGACCTATGACCACTGTGGTGTTTTTAACTCATATAGGCCATGATGATATCTGGGCAGAAGGAGAGAAACAAAATGACTGTAGTATTGCTAATCTCTGTATTCACCTGTGCCTTGCATGGTACCTGATCAGAATTATGTGAGGAAGGAACGACAGGGTGTGGTTCGGTACCAACACAACAAAGATCGATGCTACAAACCACCTGGGTCTCATCAGCTCAGTCTCAAACCCTGGTGCAATAATAACACTATGCAGTTGATAAGGTGCTTCTAGGTGATCTCGTTGGCTCCTCACAGGAACCCCCATTCCCTTCCGCATTTTACAGATGAGGAAACCGAGGACACAGTGAGGTTCAAGGGCTTGCACATTTAGAAGAAAAGTCAAAAAAAGAGCAGATAAATACGTAGTAAGACATACGTGTATGCAGGGCCCTGTGACGGGCACCTGGATGTCATCCCATTGAATTCTTCTCAACCCTGTGAGGGGGGCGTGCTACCCCCATCCTTAGCTGTAAAGAAGTGAGATTCAGGGAGGCCAAGCAATTTGCTCCAGGGCACACAGCTTCTCAGGGGCAGAGCCTGTGCTTGGACACAGAGCTTCTGTCCCTAAAACCCAAGCTCTTTCTTTGTAACGTACTTTAGTGACTCCGGCATGAGGGCTGTCCCAGGTACTCATGACCATGACTATTTCTCTCATCGAGGCAGTTGTAGAGAGGAAAAGGCAGCTGGCCCTTAATGTTGCTGGTGGTATTTGCTTATTGTTTGCTTTGATGGGGAAGGGAGCCTCGTCTTCCTCCTCGGAGGGCAGAGAGAAAACTCCCACCTTCTAATGCCTCAGCACATGCTTTGCAGGTTAGAGATTACAAGGAAGCATTCAGAAACAGCAAAGGAACTCTCTCCTAAGTCAGATGGCCTAAATTGAAATGATAATCATAGTGATAATAATAGTAAGAAAATAAGTGATCAGTTATTGAGCTCTTATGTGGTAAGTGCTTTTCACAAGTCATTTCATTTCATCTTCATAAGTGTGCTACGTACTAGGTGGTATTATTATCTCCATTTTGCAGAAGAAGAGCCTGAGGCAGAAAAGCTGGTCACCTGCCCAAGGCCACGTGGTGTGGCAGGATCTGAGCCCAGGGCGGTTTGATTTCAGCTCTTAGAGGTGACCTGGGCCACCTCGCAGCTGTGCCCTGATGCCTGTGTCATCTTTCACTTATATAGTGCTTTCTGGTTTATAAAGCAGGTTCACAGGCAGCATCTTATTGAACCCTTCCAACCCCATCTGAGGGGGACACATTCTTAACTTCACTTAATAGGCAGGGAAACCAAGGCTTGGGGGAGCTGAAGGGCCCTCCCAAGTTTACACAGCCAGGGAGGTGGGTACCAGATCTCCAGTTTGATGCTTGCATCCAGGAGCTCTTGAGGCCCCACCTGGAGCACGTGCCCACAGCTCCTCAGCACCCCCGCCAGTCTCCCGGTGGGCAGCTGCTCTGCATTTGCTTGCCAGTTGGTTGGTTCCAGAACTATCAGCCACGGCTCCTCAGTCAAGCAGAAATGTCTGTGTTCACAGGTGCCTCTGGAGGTGTATCTATGTGTCATGTTTTGCTTTTCCATTTAGTTCATGGCAGGTACTGCATTTCCAGAGCATCCACTGGGTGAATTTCAGGAGATTTAAGACAATTGCAGGTGAACACTCTGCCCTGAGATCACACCGTGGCAGTGGACACAGACCAAGCGGCATTGTTTTGTAAAGTTGGCACCTCTGTAAGTTACCCTGATATCAGAGCAGAATTCTTTATAGAAGGTTATCCTACACATAAATCATCATTAGACTACCTCATTTTTGTTTAATGCCTACCTAACTGTGCTGTAGTCTAAAAATGTATGTTTAGTGAAGTCAAGGGTTGCAGGGAAATTATAGGGTTTTCAAAAACCCATTTGCTTTGCTGGTGCTCACATCAGAATCAATCTTGCCTTTAGTTCTCAATCTCATTACAAACATGCAGTATTGCTTGCCGGATTCTGGCATTTAATGTAGGGTAGCGTTTATTCAGAAGAAGCCAACGGTGCTTACAGAGTGGTAGAGCTATGTATAGATGGCACTTCCTGCCAAGCCTGTGATTTTGAACTCTGTTGCGTATCAGTGAGACTTCGCCGCAAAAGCTGGAACCATGTGGGACCCGGCAGAGCAGAGGCCAGAACTGGATGGAGGTGGTGTTGGGAGGGGAGCTGATATTCATCACGCCACAAGCCTCACTGTGCCAGCACATAGTAGGTGCTCAGACAATGATTGTTGAGTACCTGGAGGAATGTTTAACCAGGAGGGTGACTGACCCTTGGATTAGGTTGTAAATGAGATGGATTTAAATGAAGGGAAGGATGTGGTTCTGTGGCTGCTGGAATAAAGCCTTCATTTGCTCCTGCGATGCCCCACATCAGCAGGACCTACTTGCAGCCCCTTTTTGGTGGAGGGAAGCTGTGTAGCAAAGCTGGAAGGGTGTGGGCTCTGGCCTCAGAGATACTTGGGCTCAAATCCCATCTTGCTCCTTCCTTGCCATGTGACCTTAGTTAAGTCCTTTAACCTCTCTGAGCTTCAGTTTCCTCACATGAGAGGAATAGAAATGATGTACTTTTTCTCTACAGGGAAAACATTTTTTACACATAGTTTATATTTTTCTATATAGATCTACATTCTACATATAGATTCTTTCTCTATCTGTAGGTTTTCAATTTTTCCTAGTTCTGAGCAGACACATGATAAACTGCCCAGGATTAGTCATCTTCTTCTTGAGACCTAGAAGGTCTCTCTGTGAGGAGTGAGATTCCAGGGGTGGGCATCCAGGAGTGAGCATCCAAGTGTGGACATCCAGGGGTGAGCGTCCAGGGGTGTGTATATAGGCATGAGTATATAGAAGTGAGCATCACCTTGTGTGTATGTGAAAGTAAGCATCCAGGGGTGGGCATCCAGGAGTAAGCATCCAAGTGTGGGCATCCAGGGGTGAGTATATAGGGGTGAGCATCCAGGAATAAATATACAGGGGGACGGGCTTGGCTCTCATTACCCTGGAGGTCACTTGGCCTTCAGGGTGAAGGGCACAGGTTAGGAAGGCTAGGAGACAACTCTCATACTGGGTCAGAGGCAGGGTAAGTCCTTCGTGTTATCCTGCATGGCTGAAGCCCATTCCCTAACATTATAATCTTGGCTTTTGTAGTCTACCTGTCATCTTGCTGTGAGCAGAATTCTCAGGAGTTTAGGCATGTGTCTTTTGGGGCTGCCGAGCCTGCCTTTTGCAGTGGAATGCAAAGCCAGTTGGAGCCAGGAACAGCCCTCTGCCTTCCAGTACAGAGGGCAGTGGGGCTCAGAGGCTTCCTGGAAACTGGGAGTGTTTTCCTCTCACACATGGAGACCCCCCACCCCTCTCCATTTCAAGGTCAGAGCATATCTTTAGGGACCTGGAATCTGCCAGAATCTGGACCGTCAGCTGGGAAGCAGACGACAGAGTGGGAGACAGAAGCCTATGACAGTGAGTGACATTGGGCAGCCAGGCACTGGATGACCTTTGTCCTCTGTGTGGTGGTCCGGTGGGCTCTTGGACTTTGTGAAGAAAAGGAGTCCTTTCTGAGAGCACATGGCAGGGGTGCCTCTTCACTGCCCTTCAGAATGGGACACAGAAAAGGAAAGGGCTTGTATCTAGAATATTCCAGAGCCTGCTGTTCCTGACATAGGCTGAGGCAAGCAGTTGTGCGAAGCCTGATGGGTTACAGGAAGAGACACAAACTCCATCAGGCTGTTCCTGGCAATGCCATGTCTTAGGTTGACTTCATCCCCTGAATCTCTCTAGATGGCTGTGTTGGCATAAGCAACAGTCAGTTGGTTGAATTTTCAGTTCATTATTTAATCTAGTAAATGTTTTTTGAGCACTTCCTGTGTGCAGATACTGCGTTATTAGACAGTGATTCCCAAGGGTCTTTGCTTGAGGATCTCAAGGGATTTGGAGAAGTTCTCTTCCCGCACACCAAAGAAACTCATTTTAATTATAATACATGTGTGCATATGTATATGAATAACGTGCATGGTGTAACTTGTACAAATTGACGACACAAACATGTATACTCACCCTCACCCTTCTTTGCCTGTGGAGAGGAGTGAGAGATTCACCTAGAATCTAGACCCTCAGAAACACCCCAGAGTAGAGACCTTGGCAGACACCTTGGCCCTCTCTCCATGGGAAAGAGCATAGCCACGGGAGCATCTAGGTCAGAAGTGTGTCTGGGTGAGTGTTCAGGTCTGGGCCTTTTCTCCTGAGCAAAGAGGACAACTTCTCGTTCCCTCTTCGTCTTCTGGGTCGGAATGTGGGTGGCCCACATGTTCTGAATTTCATGGGCAGTTTTGGATGGATCACTATTTAGTGAGGCCTTTTCGGTTCAAAAAGGGTAAACAGAAGCATGGAGGATGTGGGGAATGATCTGCTTATCTTCAGGGGACTTGCTGTCTGACAGGTAGGATGAACTTGGGACACAGGTGATCCCAACATGAGGCAGAGTGTGATGAGGAAACACACAACCTCTCGGGGCTCAGAGGCAGGAGCCCCGTCTTCTATGATGAGTGCAGACACTGTGTAAGGTGGCATTTCCCATGGGTCCTAGAGGATGGGTGTTTTGGCAGGCGGGGCTCCTGCAGGGGAGACTGTTCTAGACCTGTCAGCTCACAACTTTAGAACCACCTGGGGAGCTTTTTAAAAAAAACACCAATGGCCAGACCCCACCCCAAACAATTAAGTAAGGATCCCTGGGGGAAGACCCAGGCATCTGTATTTGTGAAAAACCCCTGGGTGCATCTGGTGAGCCACTGGGTTGCAAAAACCCTGTTCTGTGTACAGGAGGCCACGGGGGTGAAATCTGGGAGCACTGAGAACAAAGACTGCGCTCCTGGGGGAGAAAAGCCAGGTTTGGCTGCAGCTCGGGATCCATCTAAGGGTGGGGTGTGGTTGAAGCTGCACTGAGTGCGTGTAATTGAAGGGCAGTGGGGAGCCACTGAAGATTTTGAGTAAGGAGTGTTCTGGAAGGACTTTTGGGAGTTGGTCTTCAGTGATTAAGGATGTTCCCAGAAACATGACGATCATCCTTGCTCAGCCTCCTGGAACCCAAGTCAACCCTTGGATTTCCTAAGAAGGATCACTGGGCCGCCTTCAGGCCGGTGGGCTGCAGGCAACCTCTGTCCTGCACCCCACACTCCCTCTTTTTCTCCTGTCTCCTCTCCAGGGGGCTGTCCCATAAGCCAGGGCACTGGCAAGGTGGACACAGGAGCTTGCCAGCGAGGCCTGTGGGAAGAAAGGCCCCACAGCGTCACGCAGTTTAAGCAGTGTGGGGATCTGAGGCAAGCTCGACCGTCTCTTTATAATATTAGTGAGTAGATCTGTATTGTGCTTGTAGAGTTTACAGGACACTTTGACTCTTGTAACAATTCTGTGTGAAACAGTTATCCCCATTTACAGATGGGCAAACAGAGGCTCAGAGAGGTTCAGTGACCTTACTCTGCTGCCTCTCTAATTTCTCCTATTACTTTGCTGCTAATTTCCCTTCTACTTGAGAGAAGAAAACCTTTGGAACAGAAGTAGGGAGCACTGCGGGCCAGCATTTATTCAGCCACTGGACTGACTCTATGCCAGGCACTGTCACAGCTGTGACCTCATGTTTGTTTGTTTGTTTTTTTTTAGGGGATTTTCTTATTTATTTTTTTGGCTTTATAACAAATTTAATCAGTTATACATACACATATGTTCCCATATCCCCTCCCTTTTGCGTCTCCCTCCCATCCTCCCTATCCCGCCCCTCCAGGCGGTCACAAAGCACCGAGCTGATCTCCCTGTGCTATGCAGCTGCTTCCCATTAGCTATCTACCTTACGTTTGGTAGTGTATATATGACCATGCCGCTCTTTCACTTTGTCACAGCTTACCCTTCCCCCTCCCCATATCCTCAAGTCCATTCTCTAGTAGGCTGTGTCTTTATTCCTGTCTTACCCCTATGTTCTTCATGACATTTTTTTTTTCTTAAATTCCATATATATGTGTCAGCATACAGTATTTGTCTTTCTCTTTCTGACTCACTTCACTCTGTATGACAGACTCTAGGTCCATCCACCTCATTACAAATAGCTCAATTTCATTTCTTTTTATGGCTGAGTAATATTCCATTGTATATATGTGCCACATCTTCTTTACCCATTCATCCGATGATGGACACTTAGGTTGTTTCCATCTCTGGGCTATTGTAAATAGGGCTGCTATGAACATTTTGGTACATGTCTCTTTTTGAATTATAGTTTTCTCAGGGTATATGCCCAGTAGTGGGATTTCTGGGTCATATGGTAGTTCTATTTGTAGTTTTTTAAGGAACCTCCATGCCGTTCTCCATAGTGGCTGTACCAATTCACATTCCCACCAGCAGTGCAAGAGTGTTCCCTTTTTTCCACACCCTCTCCAGCATTTATTGTTTCTAGATTTTTTGATGATGGCCATTCTCACTGGTGTGAGATGATATCTCATTGTAGTTTTGATTTGCATTTCTCTAATGAGTAAAGATGTTGAGCATCCTTTCATGTGTTTGTTGGCAGTCTGTATGTGACCTCATGTTTTAAAGACAGAATATCTTTTCTGTTTCCTCACGGTCTGTGGCCCATGAAGAATGGGAAAATACTTGGCTCCACCAGCAGTTAGATGACTAGATAAATAAAGCCATGAGACCACTATTCCAGGTCTATTTCAGGAGTGTACCTCATCAAGGCCCTTCTGTGTTGTTTGATCTCATTTTATTCTTGTGACAGGTGGTGTCAGCCCTACTTTCAAATGAGGAAACTGAGGCTCAGAGAAATACCTTTCTCTGGCCAGGTAGCAGAGTCAAAGTGGCAGGGGAAGCCACACTGTGCAGAGTGCATTGACGCTGCACTGACTTGTTGTATGGAATTGGGGGAGGGGGAAGTAATAATAAAACACATAGTACCTGCCTTGCCACTATGGAGAACAGTATGGAGCTTCCTTAAAAAACTAAAAATAAAGATACTATATGATCCAGCAATCCCACTCCTGTGCATGTATCCAGACAAAACTCTAATTCAAAAAGGTAAATGCACCCCAATGATTGTAGCAGCACTATTCACAATAGCCAAAACATGGAAACAACACAAATGCCCATCAAGAGAGGACTGGTTTAAGATGAGTGTGTGTGTATTACACACACACACACACACACACAAAAATGGAATTACTCAGCCATAAAAAAAGAATGAAATAATGCCATTTGCAGCAACATGGATGGACCTAGATATTATCATATTAAATGGAGTAAGTCCAACAGAGAAAGACAAATATTATATTATATCATTTTTATGTGGAATCTAAAAAATAATACAAATGAATCTATATACAAAACAGAAATAGACTCACAGACATAGAAAACGAGCTTAAGGTTACTGAAGGGAGGATAAATTGGGAGTATGGGATTAACAGACACCAACTACTAAACATCAAATAGATAAGCAACAAGGATCTACTGTATAACATAGGGAACAATATTCAACATCTTTTAATAACCTATAATGGAAAATAATCTGAAAAAATATATATATAGAACTGAATCACTTTTCTGTACACCTGAAACTAATACAATATTGTAAATCAACTATACTTCAATTTAAAAAAACCACATAGCATCTGCCATGTGCCAGGCACTATTCAAATTGCGTTATACAAACTAACTTGTTTAGTCCTCCCAATATCATGATAAGGTAGGTAGAATTATCATCCCCATTTTAAAGGTGAAGGAAATGAGGAACATAGAAGTGAGGTAACTCACCTAAGGCCATGCAGCTAGTAAGAAGTAGAGTGGGGACTCCATTCCAAGCCATCAGGCACCAGAGCCCATGCTTCATCTCTTGACCATGCAATCTGTGTCTCCTGGTTTCCTGTTCCAGGCTGTTCCACTGGACTGGGTCAGGAGGAGGAAGGGAAAACAGAAAAGGCAGGCTTCAATCTGGGGGCTGGTTATGCAGATCCGAGGCGGCCTCATCTGGAGGGGGCATGTCCAGGTGTGAGACCCCACTCTGGAGGCTGGGTGTCCAAGTGTGACCCCTTTGGGCATCATTCTGGTCTCTGCCTCTTCCCTCTCTCCTTTGGATCATTTGTCTAATAGTCACCAGCTCCCCCAGAGCCTGGTAAGGATCAGGCTAGAAAGGTGGGGAGGGGGCCTGGGGTTTCCTGTTCCAGCTGTCTCACAAAATGGTTTTATGCCCTTTCTCTGGATGTCAGTTTCCTCATATGTAAGTGAAAGGGCTGAAACGGATGATCCATAGACCCCTTCAGTTTAACAAATCCTCCTGAGCTCCACGTGCCCTCCATCATGCTGGACACTGGGGACATGGTGACAGGTCTGTGTCCTGCTGGGGAGACACACATGTTAAGAAAAGAGCTCCAGCAGGTATAATCCTTAAAGAAACTCTTGCACAGGTGCAAGACAGGAATTGTCATGGCAGCAGTGTTTGTGATAGCAAAAGAACAGAAACCAATATGGATAAATTAAATCTGTTACATTCCTACAATGAAATACTATACTGCAGAGGAAATGCATGAACCAGAGCTTTACAAATCAACCTGGACATGTCACTGAAACATGTTGAATGGAAAAAGCACATTGCCGAAGGATGCGTACATTACGGTACCATTTGCATAAAGTTTGAAAACATGCAGAACAGTATACTGTATTGTTTCTGGATACATACATATGTAGCAAAAGTATCAAAACATGCAAGAGAATGATAAACACCATATTTAGGGTAGTGCTTACGTCTGAGGAAGGAGACAGTGGGCTCATGGAGGGCAATATAACTGTTTTCAGAATGTCTTATTTTTTTTAAATGTTTCTTCTAAAACAGATCAGAAGAAAATACAGTCAAAGTAAACATGGATATTTTCATATTATTTTTTTCCTTTTTCTATAGGCATGCTATATTTCATTAGAAAGGTACCCATATCCATACCATATGCAAAATGCCAGTAGAGAGGTAAGATCGCAGGCTAGGTCCCTCTGTGACATTCTAGGGCTGGGGGACTGAGCGGAGAGAGGAGGTTGGAGGTGAAAGTAAGATTTGGGGGCTGATCCTCGGCGGGGTGGGCGTCTGTGGTCGTGGGGCCGGGGAGGAGCGAGTACACAACATGCATCTCAGCTGTGCCCTAATTCCTGCTGCCTCTGCCAGGGCCACCTCGGGCAGGCTTGGTGCTCAGCAGCTATTAAATACCACAAGTGAAAATAGTGGAAATATAAGAGGAGGAGAGGTGTATCTGCCTCAGGATCCCACTGTCATCTGTTTCCCAGTTTAATGAGAGTCTGAAGACCCAGCATGAGGCCACTAAAAATTAAGAATATGAGGAGTATTCATAGGGCTACGAGGCCCCTTCGCTCTGTGGTTTCCGAAGCTGGGAACCAAGGAGCATCCTGACAGCCATCCACCTGTCCTGCCCTGAGGGGCAGCCAGTCAGTGTCAGAGGCCAGCTGGATAGGGACAGGTGACTGGGGGGTGGGGGGAGATGCCCAGATAATTACCTCCTTTGAGAAGTTTACTCCCAATTCCAGCTCAAATTACAAGAGAAGGCTGGGAGCCCAGGTCAGAGCCAACAGGGAAACCTGAGAGAGAAAAGTGATCTCCCGGTGCTCCTGCAGCCTGGAGAGCACAGGGTGTGCTGGGCGGAGGGTGGGTGGGCAAGAATCACCACATGCTGCCTTCTAGAACACCTAGTTCTATTCCAATTTGCCCTGAAACACTGATTTCCCCTGTCCTGCCCTTCCTCTGTTTCCCCAGCCCTCTTACATACCCAAGTTCCCAGGTGGTACATGAAGATGGTAGA
The DNA here is from genome assembly GCF_949752795.1 of Hyperoodon ampullatus. Taxonomy (NCBI): domain Eukaryota; kingdom Metazoa; phylum Chordata; class Mammalia; order Artiodactyla; family Ziphiidae; genus Hyperoodon; species Hyperoodon ampullatus. The sequence continues at coordinate 96,314,585 of NC_136920.1, forward strand.
ATTGGTTTTTCGGGGCTGGAAGGGACCTTGAAAGCCATGGAACCCCGTCCCCTGCTCATTATATAAATGCCCTTTGTGACCTTGACTGGGCCTGAGACCCAGGCCTCTAGAAGCATCCCGCTATAGGATGAGGGCGGCTGTCATCCTCAACAGGGTGGATTTGGGTTGAGACTCTCCAAGGTATGGAAGGATTGCCAGCGTTTTCAAAGAACACACAAGCGTGTGTATCAGGGTCTGTGCGCAGGACAGAGTCTGTACCTTGTTTATCATAAGCAGGCAGATAACAGACGTGTTCCTGAAAAGTGAGGTCTCAAATCTCATCTGAAAACGGATGAGTGCTCTTTTTAGGATGAGTGCCCTTTTAGGTGATGAGTGCATCACCTTGAGGTGATGTTGGCAAACATGGGAAGAGTTGGGCAGGCTTTGCTGATACAAAGAGACACTGGGACAGCCTTTTTGGGAAGCAGTTTGGTAGTAGGTAGCTGAAGCCATAAATGTCCATGTCCTTTGGGCTCTATCCTTAAAAAATAACCAAAGATGGCAGTAAAGATGTCTGTTAGCTGCAATGTTATTTACAACAATGGAAACAAAATCCTACATATCCAGTAATAGGAGAATGATTAAATAATTTATGATACAATAATAGAAATGAAATAGTCTAATACATTTTCAATTACTTGAAAAAAGATCATAATATGATGTTAAGCGGAAAATACATTTTTAGCCAATTGGTAGGATCCCAATTGGCTAGAAAATACACACACTCACACATATATCATAGATGGATATCCTGACCTACTTCAAAGCTATTAGTGATTGCTATGGTTCTTTCTGTGTGGTGAGATTAGGAGTGATTTCTCTTTTTTCTTTTATAGTTTTCTACATTCTACATACATGAGTATGTTTTGAGGAGATTAAATATGAAGTGGTTTTGAAAAGCCATATTTAAGTGTAGGTACCTTGCAAAGTAGCTGCTGCTCTTGCTAATTAGGAAGTTCCTCCTTTATGAAGTTCCTTCTTATGCTGGGCTAAGATCTGCTTTCCTGAAATTCATCCCTTAGGTCTTCACCCAATCCCCTGCCCACACCCCCCTCCAAACTTCCACAGAATTACATAGTTTCCTTCTTTCTCTGTGGCACCCTCTGTAACTGAGGACAGCCACTATCCTCTCCTGCACCCAGTGTCCCATCCTCCTGGCTCACGCAACCGGTTTGTGCAGCAGGCCCTTGTATGATCTCATCTCATCTCATCTCATCCTGGGTGCCACCTCTGGTCATACTCCAGTTTGTCAATGTCTTTCTCAAAACCCAGGCTCAGAGTGGATGCCCCACACCACAGATGGTAGGAACAGAGGGTTCCATGACACCCTCGCCCCCTCCTTGGTTGGAACATGCTCTTTCCACCAGTGCAGCCTGGGATCTGTTTTCTCATCATCCACCTCGTGGAGCTGCTGCTTCTGAGCTTCCTGGTTCTCAGTAGTCCCGGGCCCTTTACCTAAATCTCTCAACTTCCTCATTTCTAACATAAGAATATTCTTCTATAACCCAGATATCCATAGGATGGTCCCTGCCTCCTAAAAGCTATAAAAGTTGCCTCTAATTTTAATTCCACATCCTTGGGAAAGTCCCATGTCCTTCCCAAGATGTCTGCACGTTTCAGGAAGGTTTATGGTCTCATAGCTCTCCCTGACTCCTGCTTCCCAACTCTTCCGAATCCTTGTTCTTCGCTCTGTGTTTCAGGGATGCTTTATCTCTGTCCTGCTGCTGACCAACTGTGGCCTCAGCCTCCTTCCTGATTTTCACAGAAGTCCCACCCTCACATAGGCCCGCATGTATTTTGCAGACCTTCTGTGAGCTTTTGGGTGGCCGGGTGACAGGGACCACAGAAAGTCATCTCCAAGGGTCCATTGGGCACCTGCCATGTTGAGTGGTCTTCCTTCTGTGGTGCTGGGCTGCCAGTCCCATCTCTGAGAGGAGCCCAGAACCACTTTTCCCTTTTCAACTTCCCAAATTAACCTTCTAACAGAGAGGATTCAGAGGGTCACTGGGATCTTTCACACAATTTCAGGGAGTGTGTTGACGTTGACATACATTAATACCTTTAATAGTGAGAAAACCTGTGAGGGCTTGCTTCCTTCTCCTTCCCTCCTCTGATGCTTTACCAAAGAGCAGGGCACTCCTGCTCCCAGGACAAAGGGCCTTTCCTGCAGGTGGTAGAGGGCATAACAGAGACTCCAGACACATCAGTGGCTGTGGTTTCGGTGAGACGGGTACAGGTGTGACATCTCATCTTTATGATGGGTGGGTGACAGTCTGCGGCCGGGTGCTCCTTTGTTTTGATAGTTTCAGCCCCAACACTTGGAGTCCCCCTACCCCACCTTGGGTGGGGAGAAATTTATAATCTGATTTTGTGACTCAATGAAAAGGAAATGTCAGAATTTCTTAAGAAGGTTAAAAAACAAAACCGAGAACTCCTTAAAGTGGCCCATTTTGCATTTCTGACTTGACTCTGCAATTTGATTATAGTCAAGAGGAGACTTTGTCTGGTTGGCATTCCTGAGCAAGTGGGAATCCTCCAAAGGCGTGAAGCTCTGATGTAGGGGAGAGAGAGCAAGCCGGAGGAAGCAGGAGACTGACTGGGACTGGGTCTCAGCTGGGTCTCACCTTGGGCAATTACTTACCTCTCAGAACTTCCTCATCTATAAAATGGGGATGCTGATGGGAGTTATTACTTTACTAGTGTTAGTTCATTGGCTATACCTACCTCAACCAGGAGCCCAGACCAGCTGCTGATATTTCCCTGGGAGAACTGCCTCTTTTAGGGCAGTTCTTCCTTAAATCTCTCTTCTATCATAAATTAGCATTCACATAATCTACATTCCCTCTCCCTGGTCTTATGAGTGTTGTATTTTTCCTTACCAGCCCTGGACAAATAATTTGGGGCTCCATAGAGAAAGAGGAATTAAACTCAAGTGCCGTCTAGTGACTTACAATAGAAGCCACTGAAGGCTTTTGAGGCATTGTTTCCTTGGACTGACAGATCTCAGAGTCTGGAGCCCTAGGGCAGTGCTTGCCAACTGTTTTCACTTCTCAACATGAGTAGAAAAAGATACAATTGATATGGCATATTGGGGCAAAAGGAGGAGGTTGTCTACAATGGAGGTGACTGGTTCCCATGGATGGTGGTGGGGATCTGCCTGCCCCAGGTCCCCCCCGCCCAACTCATCTAGGGCTGAGGGAGCTCTTCCCATGGGTCACCCGCCTGTGGAGTCGGGAGGAGACCGTGGGGAACATAGTGGGTAGGTAGGAAGGTACCTATAGGTAGAGGAGGGGCGTCAGTTTGGAACCTGTGATTTTCCATGGGCAAGGAAGTGCCATGACAGGGTGGAGTGGCCCAGGTAGCTTCCCTGCCATTCCTTCTCTTTTTCTTCCTCCTCCATCTCCACATGACTCCTCCCAAATGGACTTTAACTATAAAGTCACTGTTTCAAGAAGAGCTAAAAGGAGGTGAGCCAGTGAGATGTTACTGTGAGCTTTCAAATCCTTGTTTCTTCTGCCGGTAGTGGAGAAGGATCCATCATGGCTTGTGGTCCTTCCTTCACCTACTTTCTAGGAAGGTGTGTGTATGTTGATCCATCCACCCACCCACCCATCCACCCCCGCTGTACCCTCTGGATCTGGACCCCGGCCCTCAATAGAGTCATAGCTCAGGTGACAGTCAGGGGAAGCTTCCCTCCTCAAGGAGAGCTTTCGACATGAAGGTGGGGAAGATCAAGGAGCAGTGGCTGTTGAGGGGAAAGGGTGATGGAGACAGCGTGACGGCGGTGAGCTGAATTAATTCCCTGGTGTCAGGTTTAATGAAGGGCTGCCTTCCGTGCTGCCTCAGAAAGGCACATCATGGAGTGATCGGTGCTGGATGCACGCACAGCTCCAATTAAGAGTTTCTGCATCTCGCAAGGCTGGGGTGCCTTTGAATCTCTAGACTTGGGGGCTTTTCGACCCCTCCCCCTTCCAGGCTTGCACAGCTCTCATCCAAAAATCAGGGATCTTTGCTTCTCTTAAAGGGAAAGAACTCAGGGATCTGTTTTAGCTGCGTACATACGTTTCTGGTGGCCCTTTCTTCTTCTCCCATCTCCCTTAGTTGTCCTTAGGTAAGGTCCAAGCCTCTCTTATGCAAACAATGCCTATTTCACCTGGTCCCCATTGACTGAATCCTAGAATCACAGAGGCTTAGCACTGGGAGGAGACGTTGCAGGTGACCTAGTCCAGAGCCCCAGAGTCAGTGACAGCTGGGACTAGAACCAGGCTTTCTGAGACCATCTCCCTGGCCTCCCGTCTCTGTTCTGGCAACACTCAGAGCGAGTAACAGCTACATCTAAGCCCCACTAAGTCACAGGTCTCAGCTGCCAATTCAAAGTGATGCCCACAACCATTGCAACTTACCCACATATCACACTTGACAATCAACAAAAGTGTACATGCATCATCTCATGTTATACGTGCTGCGCTGAAGGCCAGGGCGATACTCTTACCCTTGGGTTTGAATTCCAACTCAGCCACTAACTAATACGTGACCTTGTGCTACTTCTAGTGCTTAACTTGAAGCCTCTTTGTCACATTTGAAAGTCAAGAAGGATAACACTGGGCTTCCCTGGTGGCGCAGTGGTTGAGAGTCCGCCTGCCGACGCAGGGGACATGGGTTCGTGCCCCGGTCTGGGAAGATCCCACATGCCGCGGAGCGGCTGGGCCCGTGAGCCATGGCCACTGAGCCTGCGTGTCCGGAGCCTGTGCTCCACAGTGGGAGAGGCCACAGCAGTGAGAGGCCTGTGTACCGAAAAAAAAAAAAAAAGAATAATAACATTTATTGCACAAGTTCACAACAGAGTAGACTCTTGTTTTGTGGATGAAGAATAAGGCTCTGAGATGAAGTGACGTGCCCCCAGCACAGTGGCAATGAATGTCAAAGGGGGATCCAGAGCACAGGGCTTCTCTGTGCTGTGTTTGCATCACCTTTTGCTACAATGAAGTTGCCACCCTCCTTCTCCTCCTCCAGCACCCTCACCAACATCCTCCTCATCATCTCAGCTACCATTTATTGAGCTTTTACTTTGTGCCAAGCACTCTGCTGAGTGCTTTATACATTTCACACCATTTAAATCTGACAGTGAGCGGGAGGTAGGTTTTAAATTTATTCCCATTTCACATTCGAGGAAACAGAGGCTCAGAGAGGCTGTGTGGCCTGGGGTAAAGAGCTATTAAGCCCTCTGCAGGATTCACAGCCAGGAACACTGGACTCCCACACCCATACAGTTATTCCTTGTGTCCCCCCAGTCCTGCCGCTGTCCTGGGGTCACAGGCCCCCTGGGACAGCTGTGGGCTGAGTGACAGGGCAGGCTTAGGGACTGGCTTTCGCCGGCTCAGGTGCCAGGCTCTGTGCTCATCTGGGGAGGGGGGACTCCCTGGTCCTCCTGGTGTCCTTGCTTCTCCGCAGGCCCCTCGCACTAACCCCACCCATGACATCAGGATTTGCAGCATTTCCCAACCGTGACGGAAATAGGCGTCTTCTCCCTTGTTCTCATAGTGGGAGACTGAGGCCCAGAGAGGGAACAGTACACAGCAGCCTCATGCAGAGCCTCTAGCAAATGACAACATGCTGGTCCCCAGACCCTGCCATTTACCCAGGCTGCTCTGCTGAATGTGCCCTGGTCCCAGCAAGCAATCCAAAAGAGACATTCTCTGCCTAATACTCGAAGAAGTCTTTGTCCCAGTGACCAGCTTGCGGCTCATTTCTTCCATGTGTGCTGGCCGGGAGGGATCAGGATGAAGCCCCTGGGGAGATCCAGCATCCTTTCCTGCCCCCCAGGGCTGGCTCTCCTAACTCATCGTCCCGTAAAATGCTGCTGTGAGATACACTCAAAATTTTATGTGTCCCCCCAACCCCCTCCTCTTTATCGGTGGGACTGCTGAGACCCTAATATGAGCCACTGGAGTAAATGAACCCAAATCATTGTTCCACCCTGTAGGTTTGGGCTGACAAAGCTTTCCCCGTCTTGCTTGGCTGTGGTTTTCATGATGAACCTCTCTCAGCTTTTATGGGTGTGTGTTCAGTTCCCCGAGGCTTCAGTGAAAGAGGCCTCCAGGATTCAGAGCTCAGAGCTCCTATCTTCTCTACCCTGAAACTGGGACTTTTGATAGAAATGAAAAGGCTTGTGCTAGGGAGGGAGACTCTGCCTTCTATAATGCACTCTGGATGCTTTAAGTCACACACACGCACGCACGCACGCACGCACGCACGCAGGCACACAGCAGAGGTTCATGAACCGGTGGTGTTAAATAACAATTAGGTCAATAATGCCCTTTACAAGAACCTTTTAACAAATTGCATTCATTGATAATTAGTCCCTGTGAGAATCTTAGTCTTGATAGAAACTGGATCCAGACGCAGACCCAGTGCTGGGAGTTGAGACTCTCCTCTTCCAGGAATACCTTTCCTTGCTCAGCTCTACTTGAGAAGGGCAGAGCCATGGCCCTGGGTCAATTTCTGCAACTCCTGTTGCCTTGACCTTGAACAAGGGCACCGTCTTTCCCCCTGTAGGCCTCCATTCTTCTCCCCAGGTGGCTTACGCGGGTGGCTGGGGAAGCCATGAGTTGAGGATACGTTGCTGGCTCTGTGGCTGAGGGCGCAGCTTGGCACCAAGAGCATCTCTGAAAGACGAGTGCTTTCCACTGTTTGTCCAGGGCTTCCCAAAGAGGTGGCGGCTTCTCCTCCTGCTTGTCTTCTGATCAAGCCCAGAGATGGTGCCCAGGCATGTTACAGAGAGAAGTAGCTTGAGAGGGGTGAGAAACTGTCTGAAATAATTCCATCCTTCCCTGGAGACTTGGCGTGAATTTTATCTAATCACCATGGCAACAGATAAAAAAAAAAAAAGAAAAAAGGTGTGAGCATTTCGCCTTTGCTGTGATAATTCAGATTTATATATTCAGATCAGATTGGAGTTGGAGATTTTTTTTTTAAGGGAGCAGATGCAGCAGAAGGTGTGACTACAAATAATGTAGCACAAATGTTTGATGATCCTGCCCTTTAAGAAGTGGAACGCAGTTTCCTGCAGTTTTTCCAGAATATAATTATTCCATCAAACCCATTGCAATGAGGACTCATTACGGGCCTGAATAATGCAGAGTCACGTCTGTGCCAACAACACGCCTGCGCACACACAAACACACACAAACACGCATGCATGGGCAGCCCCCGCCCGCAGCCACTGGCCTCCCCCAAACAGAAACCTCAGAAAGCACCCAGAAAGGCATGTAGGCCTCGGCAAGGGGCCTGAGAAGGCTGGGACTGAAGGGCTAGGCAGGATAGCTCAGACTCCACCCCGGAAGGGAACATATTCCCAGCTGATGCTGGGTGAAGAGCCCTCCTTCCCCTGTCGTCCCACCCACGTGAGCCCCCTGCCATTTTGTAGAGCATAAACCCTTGGGGGGCAAGCGCTGGAGCTGGGTGATCCTGTCGTACAATCTCTATCCAACCTGGGGGATTAATTCAGACATTTTCATTAAGTATGTGATTCTGTACGTTTGTTCAAAGTACCGTCTGATCTGAACACGTCTGCTGACTCTCAGGCCAAGCGCTTTTCCGGTAAAGCCTTCACTTGGGGATTAGAATTAGCACCGAGACCTACACTCTGCTTTCTTTCATCCTTGCTTTGCTCACTCCAGGAAAGACTGGCGTGCGGGCAGCGGCCTACGTGCTGCTTGGCAACGTGGACACACCCAGGAGACACGTTATCAATGGTTATTGGGCATTATCTACCCCTCTTCTGCCTAACACGTGTGCCTGCAGGTACCACCTTTCAGCAGCTGACAACTTCTCTAGATCTCTTGGTCTCAAGCCGTTGAAAGTTCCGCCAGTGGGATCGCCTTCGTAATTCACTGCCCCTGGTGGAGACTGCGAGACTTCCTTCCATTCTGCCAAAGGGGCACAGTCCCCCTCGACTGCACCCACCCTGGGCCACACAAAGACACTGGCATCTACCTGCCCAGACCAGCCCTTCCCGGCTGCCCCCAGGAAAGAGCGAGGGTGGTGTCAGGACGTGAGGCAGGAGGGGGTGGGGGGTGGGGGAGGGAGACGGAGCCCCTACGGGCTTGGGGGGATCCCCTCAGTGCTGCCCCCACTTCTTGCTGGAGGATGAATCCTCCATCATTCTCTCTCCTCCACCACAGACGCCCCTGAACCAACATTTCCCAAATGAGAAACCCAGGCCCGGAAGCGTCACAGGGCTCACTGGGGGCAAAGCAAGAACATGAACGCAGGACCTCCAGCTTCGAAGCTGTCACTCCCCAGTGCCTCTTGTCAACCACATCCAATCCTGATATGTCAGACAGTGGCCAGACACAGGCTTGTCACTCTGTGTGCCATGTTTCCCTTCAGGGTCCCTAGTGGCCTGGGTGTCTGCTATCGTGAAGGTCCACCAGACCCTCGGGGCTGTCTCTTCTAACACGTCCCATTCCTCACTCCTTCTTGGGATGCAGCCTAAAGTCTCCCTGCTGGAAGGGGCGCTCCTTCCATCCTCTGCTTTGGGTCGCATGTCCTTCATGCCCAGGCGGAGCTCCCGGCAGACCTGCCCTTCGGGCTCCGGCTTAGCCTGAGTTCCTGCCCATGACGAGCCCCTACCAGCAGGCTGGGTTCATCCGTGTCTAGGCCTCAGCATCTTGCCAAGAAGGGTCCAGGTCACCCGCTGCCTCCTTCCCAGCAGATGGGCTGGGTCTGCCGGCCGCGTGGTGCTGTTCTCTGCTGCCCTCTCAGCAGACCACTCAGAAAGGTCCTTTTCCCATAATTTACCTGAGATGTCCAGGCTACAAGATATGGAGCGCTTGAGACAAGGGTCCAGTCCCCCCCCGCCAACACACACACACAAGGAATTAACGCTGCTTCTCGGAGGACTCCTTGTTCCCTGTGTGCACGCCGCCCTCTGAACGGGGAGAGGCAGGCAGCAGATTGTTTGTGTTTGGTGTGTAATTTATTTACCTGGGAAGGCACAGCTCCGCAGCAGCATCTGCTTTCCAGCATGTTTCCAGGCCCTCGTCCTGGCTCACACCCCATCTGGCCCAGAGGAGACCAGGGAATCCGGACATGGGGTCTGGAGGAGGAACCCGTAGTTCGGGGCCTAGTCCTTGTCTCTTCTGCATCCGTGGGCTGTGGGTCCTCTCTGGGAATGGGAGTGTTCCATCCACATAGGGGAAGGATGAGGAAGACCCCAGAAGCCCTGCTTCAGAGCTCAGCAGGGCCCCACAAGGTGTGTGTAAGGCTGGGTCCTGGGCTGTAGGAACACAGAGCCGACGGGAGCCTCACCTGACCTGCTCGATGCTCTGCCAGCAGCCGGGCCTGCGCAGTGGGTCCCCGAGAAGTTGCTGCCCCTAGCACCCCCTGCCTCTGCTGCTGCCACCCCAGTTGTGGGCAATGGTGACTGAGGTGGGCAGGGAAAGGGTAGATGATGCAGGTCCTTCTCAGCCTCCTTACATCGCTGGGTCTCCCCAAGTGAGGGTCAGGTCATCCAAGCCCCAGGTTCCTGTACATAATTGTTGGGCCAGGATCCAAGCAACACCGCCAGCCTAGATGGAATCCCAGCCCTCCTCTCCTCCAATCCCCATCACCAAAGTGCACTGCAGGCAAGAGAGGGCCGGGGCCCCCATGCTCTGCACTGCCTGGATCCTGTGCTCTGTTCCGAGCCACTCCAGGGAGTGTGTCGACGGCTGGTGACCAGGGAGAGTCAGGTCTTATGAAAAAGCTGATGGAATTAGGCCCTGTGGCTGGAGATGAGCAGACTTTGAAGGACATGGTTCCGGCCTTCCTTCTAATGTGTGGTATTATCTGAGAGATGCGGGAACAGGCCTACTTTTCTTGTGCAACAGGCTCCAAGGGGCAGGACCAGTGGGCAGGAATTATGGGGAGGACAGAGGCGCTTCAATATCACTTCAACATCAATGTGATTTTTCTAACAAAGTGGTCAAGCAGTGTCTTGGATTCCCTCGTGAGGTAGTGAGCTCGCCGTTACTGAGTGTGTCTAAAGCAGGGCCAGATGGTGATAATATTAGTTACCATTTACTGAGTGCCTGCTATGTGTCAAGTGTTCTTGCTCTGTGTTTACTTTCTCCTAACAACCCGCTATTAGGTATCGTTGTCCCCATAATGCACTGGAGGCAGTAAGCTCAGAGAGGTTAAGTAATTTGCTCAAGATCACACAGCTTGTAAATAGCAGAGCAGACCTGTCCTGCTGAGCCTGTGCTCTTCCTGGCATTTTACAGGGGCTTGTGGAAGGGAAAGCTACTGTGTGGGGGAAGAGGTCACCAGATGACCTCTAAGGGCCTTCTTCCTAAAAATTTGGTGGCTTACTCCCCTGTGAAGTCATCTTTGCTTAACCCTTTGATCACCTGGCATTTCAACCTGACCTCGACACTTAGGCTCACCTGGACCCTCAGGACATGGCTATAGCAGCTTATAAAACTCTCCCACAAGGTACTGCATTCCGTACACACCGCAGTTGTGTGAGTTGGGCCTCATCCTTCTCCCGTGTTACCTGAGGGAACTGAGGTCTGAGGATCTGGGTGGTCTGTCCCAGGTCCCGAAGCCACATGTTCCGGGCTAGACCCCTGACTCCTGAGGTTAGTTTGCCATCTGACTGCCTTGGTGTGCCTGGACCTCCCTCCTCTGGACAACTCAGTAGGGCATGCAACTTTTATTCATTCAGGTATTTCTTTCTGCTACGATGGGTTTTCATGGAGCCACCTGGAATGCCAGCCCTGCCTTAGCATTGTGCTGATGGTGTGGCCTGAGGAGGGTCAGGAAGAGGGTGGTGAGTGCTTATTGACTGACTGGCCGCTGGTCACCCAGGCTGCTTGGCAGGGGCTCTGTAAGCAGCCCCCGGCCAGGATTACATCAAGGTAGTACCTAAAATCTGAGAAAACCTACTCCCAGGGCTTAGGGTTTGGGGTTGATAAAAAGAGAAGAAAAGAAAAAGCTCTGTTGTGTCTCAGTTGTTATGGAGAGAAGGACTCCAGGGAGGGAAGGTTGGAGTCTAGAGGCAGGGGCCACAGGAGGGAGCACGAGGCAACACAGACCGTGGAGGTGGGGAGGGAGGGAGGGACGGAGTGAGGGAGGAAGATGGGCAGAGAAAGCAACAGGGTGGCAGGGCGCCTGGCATCTGGGTTGGATTTGTTCGTTTACTCATCTATCATTCACTGTGTGCTCTCGGGAGCCACCATCCAGAGGTGAGATGGACCTTATGCAGGCACAGCTTCTACGCTGGTGTGTGTGCTATATTGGAGGCGTGTCCTGGGTGCTTAGGGAGCCCTGCTGAGAGGGGGCTGGGCCTGCTTAGGGAGGTTCCAGGAAGACCTGAGATTTCCGCTGAGTCCTGAGGCAGGAGCTTGTGAGGCGAGGAGGGGGACGGGAGAGTTGGTCCAGGTTACGGGAGCAGCGCTGTGCAAAGGGCCGAAGGCATAGGAGAGCACCCTGTGGTCCCAGGTTGCCGACAGCACAGCCAAAGCTGAGGAGTGGGGAGTGTATTTCAGAAAGATGCCCTGATGCCAGGCAGTGGGGAGGGTGGCTTGGATCGGAGGAAATTGGCTCCCAGCGCTTCCATAAGTACCACCGTGCTTCCCTCAACCTCCCCATCCCTGTGACAGAGCAAGGGGCACAGAGAGGGGGCCTCAGAGCCTTCTGCCAGGGCGCTTCCCTTCGGCCACACAGCCAGCTGGGGACGGCCCTGGCATGAGGCCCAGGTCCCAGCTGCCTGACCTCTGGCCTGCTCCCAAAGGACCGCATCAGTGGTGTCTAACACATTTGCAAAATGCTGCATTTTTATAACACGAATTCACTTACTATGGGCCTGGCACTCTTCTAAGCACTTTACATATATTAATTAATTTAATCCTCAGAGTAACCTTATGAGAAATGTACTCTTATTATCCCCATCTTACAGATGAAGACACTGAGGCACAGAGAAGTTAAGGGGCTTGCCCCTTAAGTTACACGCTAGTAAGTGGTGCTACGGGGATCTGCATCTAAGCACTGTAGCTCAGACTCTCCTTGCTTGGTCAACTTAGTATCATGAATCAGAAGATAAACAGTTTAAGAACTAGCCTGTCTGAAGGGGAGGGAGATACTGGGTGCCTGTCTCACATGGGGTGACATGAGTCTCTCTGGGGGCCGACATCTGCAGCCCCCTGGCCCTGGTGAAGGGGGCGCACTCTGGCTCAGTGGGAGTGAAGGGACACAGGAGAAAGGCAGCCAGGGAAGGCTCCCTCTGGTCTGGTCGGTGCTGGTGCGCCTCCGTATGAAGGACAGAGGGTGGCAGCGTTCCTGCTACCCCGTCCTTGTCCCCCCTCCCCAGCCCGCCTTGTCCTTCCGGGAAGGAAAGCCCCCTGGGGTAGAGTAGCCCAGACTCCCTTAGCATCCTGCCCTGGTTCCGTTTTCTTTTTTTTTGTTTTGTAGCTACCTTGGTTTTTTTTTTAATTGACTTTTTAATGAAGTATGACATACATACAGGAACGTACACAGACCTTAAGTGTACGGTTCAATAAATCTTTACAAAACAAACACACCTGTGTACCACCCCCTAGATGAGCCTCCCCAGCACCCCGAAGCCTCCTGTGTGTCCCTCCAGCTGTTACCTCCACCCCTCCCCGCAAGGTGACCACCCTCCTGACACCTGTCACTGTAGATCAGTGTTGCCTGGTCTTGAACTTCCTACGAAGGGAAGCACGTGGTGTGTTCTCTCAGCCTGGCCTCTCAGCCTCAGCGTGACGTCTGGGAGGTTCGCCCTTGAGATGTGCTTGTCGACCTGGTCTTTAATCAGCCCTGCTGTCAGGCAGCCCCTGGTCCTGCCGACCTGCACCTCCTTTGGTTTCCCTGCCCTCTGTGGCGGGGTGGGCAGCGAGGTTAGGCACAGAACCCGTTTATCTCAGAGCAAACCCGCCTCGTTCCTGTGACATCCTTTACTCTCACCTGTAGTTTCGAGAATTTTGTCTTACTTTTCCGATAGGAAAACATGGTCTAGAATCAAAACCAGGCTTTGGGGGCGGAGGCTCCCTTTCACAGCCTCTGGCTCAGGCCCAAATGGGATGCACAGACCAGGCAGAGGGTGAGGTCGCTGTGGACTTTGTGCCCCCCGCCCCCCCCCGGGGGGCTCTGGTTACCAGGGTGACCATTGGCTGGGGCTAGTTGGAGAGTGGAGGGAACACCCACCAACTGTAAGCCTGGTGGGATGCTGGGAAGGAGTAAGGGATTGCAAAGGTCCCTTCCGGCTCAGAAATCCCAGGAATCCAGCTTTCTTGTAAAGACTGTCCTTCTGGGGACTTCCCTGGCGGCCCAGTGGTTAGGACTCCACATTTCCACTGCAGGGGGCACGGGTTCAATCCCAGGTGGGGGAACTAAAATCCCGCATGCCACACATTGCGGCCAAAAACAAAAATAAGGCTGTCTTTCTGCAAAGGGAAAGGTGCTAATGTGTATCCTTGAGGCCTCACCTGGCATCCCAGGGGCTTGTCAAAATGCAGAATCTCAGGCCCCACCCTGCCCTACAGGATCAGAATCTGCATTTAACAAGACAGGTTGCTTCAGCACATTAAGGTTTGAGAGGCCCTGCTTTGGGCAGCACACTGAAGTGATCAAGAACTTGGACTCTGGAACCAGACTGTCTGGGTTTGGATCCTGGCTCAGCCACTTACTGTGTGACTTTAGGCAAGTTGCTTAACTTCTTTGAGCTTTAGCTATAAAATGAGGATAATAATAGTCCATACCTCAAGGGGTTGTTGTGAGATTTCATTGAGATAGCCCCCGTGAAACACTGAGCAGTACCGTAGCATGTGGTTAGCAATGTGTATTATCTAAAGGAGCCAGGCGCTGGACCGGGCACTGTTCACACATTACCTCATCGAACTCGCACAGCAGCCTTAGGGTAAACAGTCTGATTATGTTTATTTTACAGATGAAGAAACTGAGGCTGATGAGTTAGCTTGTCCAGGAGACAGAAGGAGCCAGAGTTTGAAAGAGGAGTTCTCTTCTGGTGTGGGGTAGAGTGGGAGGTGTGGCCAGTAGCTACTTTCTCCCCATATAGGTGTAGGGATGAGACTGATACTCGCAGGCCAGAAACAGGTTGCTGGTGTGTTAATGGATATTAAATTCTGCCCGTTAATCGCCAAGGATTCACTGTTAAGGATACACACAAGGTGTTTCTCTCCCAGCAAGCTCTAAATTAAGTGAGAAAGGGAGAGGAAGAGAGAGAATGCTCAGAGGATCTGGGCTTCAGGAAGGACATGCTCCTCAGGAAAGCGGGCCAGGGGTCAAGCGTGTGGTTATGCCGCAGCGCGGGAGATGAGGCGGCCCGCGGTACTGGGCTCCACTCAACATCCTGCATCTCAGGGAACCGCTGGGCTGATGAGCAGCCGGCTCCCTGGGGAGCTTGGGAAGACAGAGGGCCCTGGATGCACACAGGTGTGGCTGGAAATGTCCAGGGCTGAGGGATCTCTGGGAGGCATGGGGTGTAAGTTGGTCACAGCTGGGCTCTGTGTCTGTTCCTGCTCACGTGTGTGTGAAGCCAAGTCGTGCCTGTGGCCCTCAGGGGGACTGACCTGGCCTCCTGCCCGGCACCCCGCTCCGCCACCTCCTGGGCCTCCGCCTCTGGGCCCGGCTGCCTCCTGCTGCCCCTCCCAGCCTCTGCCTGCCTCCCTCTTCCTCACCACCTTCTCCCAGGTCTACTCCTCATCTCTGCTACCTGAGGCTGTGTTGTGTTGCCTGTTTACTTGTCTGTCTCCCCTGTTGACTGTGAGTGCCTTGGGGGCAAGAACCCGTGTCTTATTCTCCTCTGTATTCCCTCACCCTAGCACAGGGCTTGGCACAAAGCAGATTCTTGATACTTGCTGGCTGGCTGGCTGGAAGGAAGAGTAGAGTGAGCATTTCCATAGATGCCCTCCTAGAAGGGACATTCGGGAGACAGGGAGAGGCCACCTGAGGCCACAGCACCAAGAGTAACCCAGCTCCATGGTGTTCATCACTGTTGTCTGACACGGGTCCCTTGGTATGCCAAGGACAGATTCTAGACAGGTGGTTCTCAGAGAGAGGACCAGCCCCTGCCCTGCCCCCAGTGGCCTTCTTCTCCAGATATGTTTCTCTGATCCAAATATATTAACTCCCTAAGGATAGAATTGGAGCTGAGGGGGTAAACCGGCCCAAATGCCACGCACATTTGTTGTTAAATGGAGTAACTGGGTGTGTGCACAGTGCAGGGGCCCTGGGGGTTGCCCAGCTGCAGGGCCTCACCTTGGCTCCCTGTGTGAAGCTGCCCCATTTTGTCTCACCCCAGGCACACTCCACCCGGCCACCTCCACTCCCTCCAAGCCCAGGGTGTCACCAGATGGACTGGATCCTGTTACTTTTCAGATCATTTGAGATTCAGTGTTAGTGAGCGGGAGTGTGCCACAGCCAGGGTTGAGGTGGGGCCCCCGAATGGCCACAGCGTGCCCAGTGTCCCCAGATGAGCCTCTGGCATGGCCTGGGTCCTCAGCTCTGTCGGTGAATCAGCTCCATGTTTGTGCCGTCATCCCCAGATTGGGAGTGAGGAGTTCAGGTTCAAATCTAGGCTTTCCCTTGAATGCCTTGGGTTAAGCCATTTTGTTGGGTTTGTTTTATCTATCTATCTATCTATCTAATCTATCTATCTATCTATCTATCTATCTTTATTTATTTATTTATTTATGACTGCTTTGGGTCTTTGTTGTTGCATGCGGGCTTTCTCTAGTTGCATCGAGCTGGGGCTACTCTTCGTTGCGGTGCGCGGGCTTCTCATTGCGGTGGCTGCTCTTGTTGTGGAGCACGGGCTCTAGGCGCTTGGGCTTCAGCAGTTGTGGCATGCGGGCTTCAGCAGTTGTGGCTTGTGGGCTCTAGAGCGCAGGCACAGTAGTTGTGGTGCACGGGCTTAGTTGCTCTGCAGCATGTGGGATTTTCCCGGACCAGGGATCGAACCCATGTCCCCTGCATTGGCAGGCAGATTCTCAACCACTGTGCCATCAGGGAAGTCCCTTTTGTTGGGTTTTATAATTCCTCATCCAAGCGTCCCTGAGACTCTCTTAGATCCATGTGAACCCAGTATGAGAAGGTGTGCTGTCACCTCACGGGGGCCAGGCGCCCCTCCAAAGGCTCATCGTCAGGGAGCTGGAGCCCAGGAGAGATGACACCTCATTTTGCTTCCTCCAGGGTAAGCCCTCTGCAGCATGGAAGCAGATCATGACCATCCAGTAGGGACAAAACCCAGTGGATGCCGGCGTGCACTCTGCCTTTCCCCACGTGTCCCTCTGTCCCACCATGAAGGGGATTCTAAGCTCAGCCCAGGCTTTGCCTGAGGTCTGGAGCAGGTGTGGAATGACATCCAGCCTCCCTCGGGTTGCAGGCAGCACTCAGGCTCCTGGTGATGCTGAGGGGTCCTGGACTGGAGTGCAGAAGCCTGCAGCCTCAGGGAGGAGGGAAGCTGTACTTGCTTGAACACAGAGAGCATCGTGCTGTGTGGAGGAGCCTGGAGAAGTGGAGGGAACAGGAGATTGGGGTTCCACCTCCCCTAATTACTATGTATTCCTAGGAAAGTCCCGAGCGTCTTTGAGCCTCAGTTTCCTCAACTGTCAACGGGAATAAAACTTTAATCATTAAGGTGATACAATCTGTTGTAGTATTCGAAAACCCCCACATCTCAGTGGCTTAACACAGTTGCTCATGAAGAATCCGATGAGCAGTAGAGTCTGCTCCACACGGTCATCCAGGGATCCAGACTAACCGACAGTCCACTGTGTTTAGGACCCACTATCTCAAGGTTGCAACGGGATGCCACCATCCAGGGGTAGTTGGCAGGAGAGAGAGAATGTGGGGGAGGAGGTGGTGGGGGGAGGGTTTGGGTAGGCCAGGCCTGGGCTGGTGGTTATCACTTCCACACACGTCCCATGGGCCAGGGCTCAGTCACATGCCCCACTGAGATGTCAGGAAGTCTGGGAAACAGAATCCCTGGCTGGGCAGTTGCTTCCCAGCAACAGCTCCACACTATTGATGGGGACTCACAGATCTCTGGTGGGTGGCACACCCTCCCTCCCAGAAGCACACAGACCTCCAGGATTGGTATGAATATTTACAAAGAAGAGTACAAAGCAAAGGAGCTGGCATGTAGTAGGTGCAGGGTGAATGTCCTTCCCCCTTTTCTCCTCAAACAAGGAAAGCCCCCTTCCTCTTGCCTGATGGCTCCATTTGGGTCAGAAGGCCCCCTGGGGGAGCCTGCACTTGCCCCAGCACTTGCCCCAGGGAGACCCTTGACCTTGGGCTGGCTGAGCCAGACTCAGCCGTGCAGGTCTTCCCAGCTGAGCCCAGCTGTGGCTCCTCATCAGCATACTTCTCCAGGAGATGCTAGTGTGCCAGCAGCAAATCCATGGCCATGGTTATTGGCAGGCCTCGTTTGTTTCTTGAACAGTAAATATGCAACCTCGGAGTCAGGGAGGCTCAGGACAGGGTGGCCATGGCAAGGGCTTGCCGCTTCCTAAGACCAGGCTGGTTCCTTCTCCACACGTTGTTGGGTTGCTGGCATCACGGGAAGCCAAAGAGGCAAGGTCAGGGAGGAAGTGTGTCAAGAGCGAGCTTCTCCCAGGATACCTGGGCAGCATGCAGCTGGACAGAGGTTTTCGGCATCAGTCATGAAGTCCACTGACTGCTGCTAGAGCTGGAGAACTCTCAGTGTTAGGCAGGGTGACCACTCAGCCCGGTTTACAGGAATTTCCTGGTTTAGCACTGAAAGTTCCATGTTCCAGGAGCCGTCCCAGACAAACTGAGATAGTCGGTCACCCTAGTGTTGGATGGCCCAAGTCTAAATTGTGACTGTGGTATTTACTGGCTGCACAACCGAGGGCAAATTCTGTATGCTGTCTACACCTCAACTTCCTCATCAATGAAGTGGGGTTAAAAGCATCGACCGCACAGAGCCATTTCCATGATTAGATAAAATAATCTATGTAAGGAACCTGGTCCTCCCTTGCTATGGGTAATTGTCCAACTTCTTCCTGAATCTTCCCTGTGACCAGGCCGCTCCTCTCTCCCAAGACAGCCTGTTCTCTCTTCTTGTGGTTCTTTGTTAAAAACATCCCTTTCAGGAATCTCTACTCACTGATTTTTCTTCTGGACTGGTCCACATCACATCCCCTAAGCTCTAGACGAGGATCATGTGCCCAGCTGTCTGAACAGAGGGATTGGTGTAACGGTTGAGATGCACCATCTACAAGGGGACTGGCGCTGGGTCTGTGGTGAGAAGCCCAGGCGCTCTAGAGTTAGAACCAAATGACTCTGAGTGTGTGACGATGCTGGGTTCCACCTCCTCATCCTGTTTCTGGTCAATGTGTTTTGCCCATTGCCACCACCATGTGAGACCAGCAGCATGGCCACCACAGATGGCTCTGCAGTGCATCTCCAAGGGCACTGTTTCTTCTGAGTCGTGCAGTGCACAACCTGAATAACCGTACTCAGTGTCCAGTACACGCTAGAGGTACAGTGGGTGACTAAGGTTGACTTCAGTGAGAGGACTCACACTGTGTATAGTTGAAGTAAGAAACCTCCACTTCCTGGCCATATGTAGGCTTTCTGGGATTATTTGTCTTATCTCATTATCCATCTCCACGTCCTTGAAGAGTGTTCTCAAACTTGTATGCACATCCCAGTCAGCTGGAGAGCTTGTTAAAACACAAGATTGCTGGATCCCACCCCCAGAGTGTCTGCTTCAGTAAGTCTGGGATGGGGCCCAAGGATTTGCGTTTCTAGCACTCTCTCAAGTGATGCTGGTGCTGCGGCTCCAGGACCGCCCTTGAGAACTGCTGTCCTAGGTTGGTATTTCGCGGTAACCTGTGCAATGGGAGACAGGAGACTGGGGTTCAGATCCCTTCTCTGCCTCTTATTAGTGGCAGCAGTTTAAGCCTGTCACCTCCCCTTTCTGTGCCTCAGTTCCTTTATCACTTAGGGGTGGAAATGCCTGCTTTTGGTACCCTGGGATGTACCAAAGGAGGATCAGATGTACCAAAGGAGGATCAGATGAGAGCTGCGAGTTGTTTGCTAGCTGCGTAGTGTGCTTTTCAGCTGGTCATTTCTTCCCTGGGCGACAGGTGTTTTCCTTCTGTCTTCTGGTGGAATCTTCTTCTGGTCTCCTCCTTCTAGGATGTAGCAACACACTTCTTCATCTCTTATCATAAAAATTACCAAGATAGGGGGAAAGGGACTGGTGGTACAGGGCGACTTCTGGCCGGATACCTGGTAGCCATCAAAGTCTGCCCTCTGAAAACAGAGGTATGGTTATACTGGTGGAAACCTCTGGGCAGCACAGGGGCTGCCGCAGGTCATGTGGAGGCCTATGCTAAACTCCTTCTTTGGGCATCTTGGAAATCCTTGCAAAGCCAGGGAGAGATGCCCGGGGCGCCCAAGGCTTTGGACCTGGAATCTCAGTGGAGAAGCCAAGAGTCCGTATTTTTTATGAATATGTATGTAGGTACATTTTATAGAGAGAGCTGAGCAGAGTACCTGGGACTAAATGTGCGCAGACACAGGATAGCTGGTGAGGATGGAGTGTGGTTGACACTGACGTTGTATGACTAATGCTAACGTCAGCCAGAGGGGTCTGGCTGATGTCAGCATCCAAGGGAAGACTTGAGAAGCAGTGAGCTAATTACTGCTAGACCCACAAAATTCTCTGTAGGGAGGGAATGACCTAGAATTCAAAATAGGTTTCATCCTGTTTGGAAAACTGAGAAGATTCTAGCGAGGAAAGTACTGAGAGGTAGGAATCGCTGGGGTGCCGGCAGAAGGTGAGAAAGGAGTTCAGAGTCTGTAGGTGGCCAAGAAATGAATAGATGCCATTTGAAATCGTCCTGTTCCAGAACAATGTATAAAGTGTGCCTGTATATAGATGTATACTCACACACAATCATTCACCATAAACAGCTATTGAGTAACCTACATTCTGCAAGTTTCAGGCAGCCATCATCTTTCACCCATGCAACCTACAATCGCTTCCTGATTTCAGTGCCTCCGATTTCTTTCCACCTCTATCTAAAAGAGAGGTCTGATCATATCGCTGTCTGATTTTAAACCTTTCATGACTCCTCACTGTCTATGTAATAAATATCTCCAGCCGCTGGACTTCTCCCAGGCCCTGGACCACACCCTCTCACGCCTCTCTGGCCTCCCTCTAGTTGTTCGTGTCGCCTGGGTCGCCCTTCTCGACGTGGGAAGCCCAAGCCGTCCTTTATAAATCCCTCTTTGCTTGTGTCTCTCAGTGAAGCCTTCCCAGGGGCCAATAAATGAGCCCATCACAGTTGCTGGATTGTAGAATGTCATTGATTCTGAGCTGGACTACTATCTTTTTAATCATAATAAACAGCCTCTTATATGTATCCATCATTGTGCCCTGTGCCCCAGATTCTAGAACTTCCACGTGTGCACCAGCACGCCTCCTAGAATGGTAGTTGCTCTCTGCGCTGTAGGCGTGAAGCTCCCGTGCCAGTCCCAGAAAGCATCATCCTGTGATCTGCTTTGTGTGTGGCTCACTAGCCTAGTGCTTGGCACATAGTGGGCACTCAGTGTATCCTTGCTGGCTGACTGACTGACGCAACTCAATGGAGACATAAAATGAAGCAGACACAGAACGTGGCCCTTGTTCCCTACACTCCAGCTTGAAATCCTGAAAGTCCTTTTGCACCTACTCTCTTTTTCATCATAGACTTATTGGAAAGGATAAAATAACTGGAAATGATTTTTTCTAACTTATAACTAAGGGAACTGAGGCCCAGGAAAGTTTAAAGCAACTCACCCAAAGCCAAGAACAGAGGCTTCCTAATTCACAAGAGAGCTGGTCAGGGCCACCCCCTTAAGCAGTGGATCTTAAAGAAACAGCACGTCTCTGGCAGGAGCCTGATAACAATGCCGTGTACTGTGGTTTGTTGGGTTCTTACTATGTGCTAGGGGCTTGACACACATAATCTCATTTACCCCTCACAACAACTCTACAAGCTAGGTCTTTTACCCCCATTTCCCAGATCAAGAACCTCAAGGGGAAGAATGACAAATAACTTGCCCACATCTACAACAGCTTGAAGAGGTGGGCTGTGCATCTGAGCGACCCTGGTCGTGGTTGTTCTGCTCTCCCATATTACAGATTTCCTCTGCATTACTGCCAAAGCCATTTACTCACCAGTACGACGAGGGGATGGAGCCAATGGTCCTGTGAAGCTTTGGAAGTGTGTGGGGTGGAGGGAGCAGGGGAGTGGGGGAGGGCAGGACCGGGGGTGTTTTGGCTGCAGTGTGACTGGAGGAAGCCACTGGCATTTAGAGGGGAGGGCCAGGGATGCCAAACCCAGTGAAGAACTGACTCAGCCCAAATGCTACAGCACCCCCATGGTAGACAGCCTCCAGGATGACCCCCAAATCCTCCCCTCCTTATATCCACACCCTTGTGTCATGCCCTCCCACTTTGTACCTGGCTTGGTCTGGGTGACCAGCAGTGTATGACAAGAGTGATGAAGTCCCTTCCGAGGCTGGGTAATAAACAACTGCGGCTTCTGTCTTGGTCTCCGCCCGTGGGTCACTGGCTCAGAGGAAGGGTAGCCAGCGGGTTGTAAGCAGCCATAGGGAGATGCACACATGGCGAGGAACTGAGGCCTCTAGCCGACAGCCAGAAGGAATAGAGGTCTGATACAGCCACGTGAGTAAGCTGGAGATGAATGGAGTTGAACATGGAGGAGACACAGCCACAGCCAACAGATGTACAACCTCATGAGCCAGAGCTACCCAGCCTGGCCACTCCTGATTCCCGGCCTGGGAAACTGTGTGGGGTTATAGATGATAGTTGTGTTAAGCTGCTCAATCTGGGGGTACTTTGTTATGCAGCAGTAGGTACCTAATACTGCCCTGTTAAGAGACATTGCCAGTCTGTGATTTCTGGGAGGGCTTCAGGGAGCCCTGTAGTTGGGGTTAGGTTCTGAGTAGGAATAGTAATATCACTGTAGGAGTGTGGGTCCCTGTTTGCTCACGGTAGGAGCTGTGTTTGCTCTCGGATAGCTGGGCTCTGGGCCTCCTGGCTCCTCCCTCAGTCTTGCCCAAATGTGTCTGTCTGTCTGCACCTCCCCGGGAGCCTCGGAGTTGGAGGCAAGCCTGGATGCATGAACAGCCTGGCCACTGTCTCCTTGGTGGTGACAGTGACAGGACACGCTGGGCACAGCTCCGCTCCCAACACAGTCTATGCTTTATTACAACCCCTCTTGTTTTTCAAAACGTCTTTCATTTTGTGTGAGGAGACAGATGTGAGGGCCTTGCAGGCTCACACAGGCTGCCGTTCTGGGAAAAGAAAAAGATATTGTGTGTTCCCCTCTCTTTCTATGGAGGTCCAGACTTTTTCTTGCTTTATTTTTTCATGTGCTTTTTAAAGGGGTGATTGTTCCCCTCTTGGACGGACGGACGGACACACACACACACACACACACACACACACACACACACACACACACACACACACACACACACACACACACACACACACACACACACACACACACACACACACACACACACACACACACACACACACACACACACACACACACACACACACACACACACACACACACACACCTCTCTCCAGGGGCAGGTGTCTTGAATCTGCCCCTTTAACCTGTGTGACCTTGAGCAAACGTTTCAGCTTCTCCGAGCTTTAGTTTTCTCATCTATAAAATGAGGGTAGTAATACAGACCCTTTGAGCTTTGGAATAAGGTGCAACGAATGTGAAAGTCCTTTGGAAACTAACATCGCGTCTCTGCCTCCGGTGTTCTCATGACCTGGACGCAGCGCTTGGCGTATCCAGGCAGAGTTGTCCCCGTCGGCCTCCTTCCTCCCTGGCCTCCCAGTGGGGGCTGAGGCTGGGAGCTCCTGGGAAGGGATGCCCTGTGGGACCCAGACAGTTCCGTCTCCCCCACCCTCCGCCTCCCCAGGTATGCAGTGTGGTCCTGGTCCCTCGGGGGGGAGCCCCCTTTGTGGACTGAGGTGGGGCGGTGAAGTGCCTTCCGCAGTGTGACCTGGATTCCCATTAAATAGTCCCCAGACCCCGGGCTTTCTCATGGAAAGGTGACCAGCCACCCAGGGGGGCCACACAGCAGCTCCACCATGCCCCGTCTTCTGCGGGTTGTCACATGTCTGAGTCCTAAGCCTCCAGAGCTCAGCCCCAGGCTTGCCCTCCTAAGCCGTGTTCTTCTCCCCTCCCCTTCCCCTTCCCCATGCCATCTCTCCACCCACGAATCATTTACTCAGCAAATATTTACAGAGCAAAGCAGTCATGTGCCTGCCTCCACAGAGCTTACAGAAGAGAGCAGGAAACAGATGTTAACCAAACACAAGCGCCGAGGAGGGAGAGCTCATGGGGAGAGAAGAGGAGTGGAGGGGTGGGCTTCCCAGAAGACTTCTGCAGAACTGCCCATGAGGTAGGGGCTGCAAAATACGAGTAGGAGTCGGCCAGGCGGAGTGGGAGGAAGAGTCGGAGGTGGCCCAGGTCCACGGAGACCTCGGCGCTGGCTAGGAATGGGCGAGCCCGGGCTGGGGAGGTGGGTGAGTTCAGGAAGTGAGAGTGACCAGGGTGAGGGAGAGAGAGGGGCAAGCAGGGCTTTCTGAGGCCCTCAGGTGTCTCAGAGATTGAGGGGGGCTCCAGCTGGCCTTTCCTCTCTCCACGCCCGTCCCGCCGCCGGCTTCCCCATCCCTTAAGGGGTGCTGCTTGCGAGGGAAAGACTCCTCACCTCAGCGCCCAGTAAATCAGGTGACAGCTTGTGCCTTTTGGGGATGTCCCCACAGCTGCAGGGACTGTCTGGGTCGTGGCTTGGGGAGGTTGGAGAAGAGGTGACTTTTCCCGATGGTCCCCCAAAAGGGAAGACTCATACGGTTGGCTCCAGAATCCCAAGACCTAGGAGGGCTCTCTTCCCATCCCCTCTCCCTGTCCCCTCCCCAGCTGCCCACTTCCTTCCAGGACTCGTCAAGGGACCACGTGCCAGACTGTTTTCCCCTGAGGACCGTGCGACTGTGGGGTTAGGGCAACAGTCACTGGCAGTTTATCTATAATCCTTTAGTAGTCAGCCAAGTAGCCTGCCACCACCTGAGTCTACCACCCCGATCGATGCTCAGGGGGACGAAGCAGCCATTTGTAGAGAGCAGCTACCCATGAAGAGCGAGCCTGCACTTACAGAGCCCCACCTGGCGCCTCTAAGCCAGGGCGTGCGGGTCCAGATCTCTGCCTCTTCTACCATTCATTGGTGATTTGTAGCGAGCCTACTGTGTGCCAGGCACTGTGTGAGGCCCAGATGGTGAACATTTTACAGCATGTTCAGCAGGAGTTTCATGACACAGAAGGGCTGGCTGCTCGGGTTTCCCAGGCTTCGCAAGGCCACGGACTCCCCTCCCAGTTCCCCATCCACTCACTTTGGGTTTCCCAGGGGCTGGGCCTGAAAGCCTCTGGCAAGTCAGCGGCTCCCCCGCTCCCCGCCCACCCCAGCCTGGCTGACCCTGGTCCCTGCTTCTCCTCCCTGCCTCCACTTTGGCCACAGCCCTTCCTGTCCTCCTTTCTCGCCAGTTCACCCCCAGTGATGATATTCCTACTTCAAAATAAATCGCTGCGATCTTTAATTGCAGACTAAACAATTGCTTCATTTTATTTAAATGTGGCTCTCGGATGCTCTGGGAACAGTTAGAAGAAAACAAACATAGGGCAGTGCTGGGGGCATGTTTTGAAGCACATAATTTTTTTTTTATTATTATCATACCGATGATCGAAGGATCTGGAAAAAGAAAGTGTGCCTCTCCTTCGGAGTTAGTCATGCATAATTTACATGCGATAATCACAGTAATAATGATAATAATAATTCCTGGCTTTTTCCGGGTTTCCTGCTTGGCTCCCAAGGAAGCTGGGCAGTCCCCATGCACTTTCCAGAAAGAAAGAGCTGAGAGCAACCCCCGCTGCCTCCCACAGACCTTGGGAAGGGACCCAGGCCCTGGCCCTTCCTGTCTGGGTGCTGGGTTTGATGTGGGCTGAGCTGACTTTCCGTGTGTGGTCTGAGAAGTTCTGGGCAAGTTCAGTGCTCTATCCTCAGGACCCCTCACGGTGACCGAAATGCCACCATTCATCCAACAGTCAGTGTCAGAGCCGGATGGGGCCTTAGAGGTCATGTACACGCCTCTTTTTTTATAATGGAGCAAACTGGGGCCAGAGGAGTCATCTTCCCCCTCAGGTCACAAAGCTTGTTAATATCAGAACCAAAAAGAGGTCTTTGTGTGTGAAATAGGGAGCAAGGTCCTTAGCACCAGGAAGACCTAGATTTGGATCCCAGTCCTGCTTGTCACTCTCAGTGGGATCCTGAGCACACTTCTCCCTCCCCCTCCCCTCCCCACTCCCCTTTCCTTCCTTCTTTCCTTCCTTCATTCCTTCTTCTCTTTCTTTCTTTCCCTCTTCCTTCCTTCCTTTCTTCTTTTAAATTAGTTAAGAATGATGGGGTTGGTGTCAAAATGGCTAAAGTTAAAAGAATTTTAATATATGTAAAAATTGGAATTGGTTCAAACTGTTTTAAGATTTTTTTAATTTTTAAATTATTTTTAAAATTTATTTTTAAATTGTTTATACAATTTTTAAAGGTGACACTCCATGTACAGTTATTACAACATATTGGCTCTATGCCCCATGTTGTGCAGTATGTCCTTGTAGCCTATCTCACACCCAGTAGTTTGTATCTCCCACTCCCCCACCCCTATATTGCAGCCCCCCGCCCCTACTGGTAACTGGGCACGTTTCTGTATCTGGAACAATGAGAAATAATGATACTTGCTTATTTTGAGGAATAAAGTATATAATCTATGTGAAAGTTTCCAGCACAGGACCTGCATACAGGAGTTGCTCAATCAATGGTCTTCTTTTCTTCCTTCCAAAGCTCTTTAGTCTTCGAGTCAGCTGGTTGTACGTAACTATTCTGGGGAGGGGTAGCGGCTCTGACATTGGGGCTGGATGACAGCTGGAGGCGAAAGAGGCCACTGAGCACAGAGGGTACCTGCTGAGAGGAAGAGGAGGATGACACCCCATCCAGGCCTTGTGTGGGCGGTGCTGAGTCCCCCCCTCTTCTCCCTCCAGTCCTGATGCTTTACCTTCCTCACTGCTGTGTGTCCAGCTGGGTCTTCCCAGGTTCAGGCTGGAAAAATGGCCTGTCAGGCTGTTTAATCCACATTACTGAGCACCTACTGTGAGCCAGACACTCTAGATACTAATGCTACAAAGGCAAATAAGAGATGGCTTTTACCTTCAAGGAGCTTGAAAGCTGTGTTGACAGGGACATGGAATGGTTGTATTTATTGTGATGTTAAATGATGGGAAGGGTATCTTCAAGAAGCTGGGGAGCCTGGGGAAGCAGGAGGGAGGGCAAGTTGCCCAGACTCTGAGGTTCAGGGCGGTCACTTAGGGCAGCTTCACCTGAGTGGGGTCTTGAAGGATGTGTAAGAGTTGGGTAAAGGAGGCTTACAGGGAGAAGGGGCAGCCTGGGTATGTAGACAACCTCAGTAGTTCAGAGTTATGCCCTGTGTGCTGTGAGGCTGGAACAGTGGGAGACTAGCTGGCCAGGTAAACAGGGGTCTTTGTGGATGGTTTTCCAATGTCCATGTTGGGGACCTTGTGCCATGGGAGGGCAACACCTACCCTGCCCTGGAATCACAACTCTGGTAAACCAGAGGGCTACAGATTTTTCTACTGGACTAGGTTTGCTAAAGTGGATCTCAGGGATCTTTCCATGATTAACTACTTCCCTAAGGTAGGACAGGGTAGGCAGTCTTTTTTTTTTTTTTTTTTTTTTTTTAGTATGAGTTTTACTGAGATATAATTCACATACCATACAATTTACAATGGTAAAGTGTACAATTAAATGGTGTTCGTATATTCACAGCTTTGGACAACCATCACCACAATCAATTTTAGAACATTTTCATCACCCTAAAAAGAAACCCCTTCTCCATTATTAGTTATTCCCCATTCCTCCTCCCACCCACACCCTGACCTCAGCAAATACTAATCTGTACTTGTTTAGATTCGCCTGTTCTGGACATTTTACACAAATGCAGTCATACAGTATGTGGCCTTTTGTGTCTGACTTTTTTCACTGAGCATGTTTTTGAGGTTCACCTATGTTGTAGCATGAATTCATATTTTCTTTTATCCATTCATTCACTGATGGACATTTGATTTGTTTCCACATTTTGGCTATCATGAAAATGCTGCTGTGAACGTTTATACACAAGTTTTCACATGGACGCATCTTTCCATTTCTCTTGATGGATACCTAGGAGTAGAATTGCTGGTTCATACAGTAATTCTTTGTTTACCTCTTGAGAAACTGCCAGACAATCATTTAAAGTAGCTGCACCATTTTACACTCCCACCAGCAGTGTTTGAAGGTTCCAGTTTCTCCATGTCCTTGCCAACTCTTGTTATTGTCTGACTTTTTTTACTGTAGTTGTCTTGGTATCCTATTGCTGCTGTAACAAATTGCCAAAAACTTAGTGACTTAAACAACAGACATTTATTATCTTACAGTTTTGGAGGTCAGAAGTCTGAAATGGATCTCATGGGGCTAAAGTCAAGGTGTTGGCAGGGCTGCGTTCTTTCTGGAGGCTTTAGGGGGGAATCTGTTTCCTTGACCTTTCCAGCTTCTAGAGCCTGCCGGTAATTCTTGGTTCGTGGCCCCCTCTGGCTTCAAAGCCAGCGAGGACATCATTTTGACCTCTGCTTTTGTTATCACATCTCCTTTGCTGACTCTGGCCCTCTTGCCTCTCTCTTTAACTTAAAAGTATTCTTGTGATGACATTGGGCCCACATGGATAATCCAAGCTCCTCTTCTATCTCAAGATCCTTGAGTTACTTGCATCTGAAACATTTCTTTTGCCGTGTAAGGTAACATATTCACAGGTTCCAGGGATTAGAATGGTGGACATCTTTGGAGGGTCATTATTCTGTCTAGCACAACACCCGCCCTAACAGGTGTGAAGTGATATCTCACTGTGGTTTTGATTTCTGTTTCCTTCATGGCGAATGATGTTGAGCATCTTTTCATGTGCTTATTGGTCAACTGTATATTTTCTTTGGAGAAAGTAGGCAATGGTTTCTTAGATATGACACCCAAAGCACAAGCAAGGAGAAATAGATAAATCAGGTTTCATCAAGTTAAAATGTTTTGTGCTTCAAAGGACAGTATCAAAAAGGGAAAAGACAACAAATAGAATGGGAGAAAATATTTGCAAATTGTATACTGAAAAGTGACTCATATCTAGAATATATGAAGAATAATAAAAAGACAAATAACCCAATTAAAATATGGGCAAAGGGTCATGAAGATTTACCCCTATGTTTTCTTCTAAGAGTTTTATATTTTTAGCTCTTAAGTTTAGATCTTTGATCTGAGTCAGGTTTTTTGTATATGGTATAAGGTAGGGGTCCAGCTCCGTTCTTGTGCATGTGGATATCCAGTTGTCCTAGCACCATTTGTTGAAAAGACTATTCTTTCTCTGCTTTGAATGATCTTGGCTCCCTTGTCAAAAATCAATTGACCTTAATTGTAAGAGAGTATTTATGGAGTGTTGTTCCTTTTTCATTCATCTAAATTTCTATTCTTATGCCAGTACTACACCATCTTGTTTCCTGTAGCTTTGTAGTAAATTTTGAAATCAGGAAATGTGAATCCTCCAGCTTTGTTCTTTTTCAAAATTGTTTTGGTTAATCTGGGTCCCTCCCAATTCTTTATTAATTCTAAGACCGACTTGTGAATTTCTACAAAAAAGCCAGCTGGAATTCTGATAGGGACTGTGTTGAATGTGTAGAACAATTTGGGGAATATTGCCATCTTAACAGTATTAAGTATTTCAGTCTATGAAGGTGGGATGTCTTTCGATTTAGTCAATTTCTTTCAATAACATTTGTACTTTTCAGAGTATATGTTTGGCACATCTTTTGTGAAATTTATTCCTATGTATTTTATTCTTTTTGATGCGATTGTTCATAGCTAGTGTATGGAAATACAATTGATTTTTGTGTATTGATCTTTTACCCTGCAACCTTGCTGAACTCACTTATTAGTTCTGATAACGTTCAGTGGATTTTTCTTAGGATTTTTTTCTATGTAGGGTTATGTCATCTGCAAATAGAAAGAAGATAGTTTTATTTCTTCCTTTCCAATATGGATGGCTTTTATCTTTTATCTCTTTGTTTTGCCTAACTGCCCTGGCTAGAACCTCTAGTACAATGTTGATAGAAGTGCTGAGAATAGACATCCTTGTCTTGTTCCTGATCTTAGGGGAAAAGCATCTGCTTTTTCACCATTAAATATGATGTTAAGTCTAGATATTTTGTAGATGCTCTTCATCAATTGGGGAAACCTCCTTCTATTTTTAGTTTGTTGAGTGTTTTTATCATGAAGGGATGTTGATTTTGTCAACTACTTTTTCTGTCTATTGAGATGATCACGTGGGTTTTTTCCTTTATTTTATTGATGTGGTATATTACATTAATTGATTTTCTAATGTTAAACCAGCCTTGCATTCCTGGGATAAATCCCACTTGGTCATGGTATATAATTATTTCTTATGTGTTTCTGGCTTCAGTTTGCTAGTATTAAGTAACTATTCTGATGTCAGGGTTCCCTGGGGGCAACAAATCACTGCTCCCTCTTCCCAGACCATCCTACAAAATCATCCTCAAGAATCCTCCTTCCCTTGGCTTCATCTTTCCCATGTTAGCCCATGGACTGTTTACTGATGACAATGGGAATGATCCCCTGAGCCCACCATCTTTAAGCGTTGGCTCAGATATCATCTTGGGTAGAAGCCTTCCCTAGTGGCCCTCTACCCCCCGACCCAGTAGGACTACCAGCCCCACCCCCTTCACCTGTGCTGTCACCCTTCTTCATTCTTTACACATATTGTTGCAGCACAAGCCAGGATGAACTTCTCCAAGCAGACCAGGCCCTGCTTCTGACATGGGCTGTGTTTAGACATGCATGAAGGGACTCTTGATCCCTGCCAGTGTTTGCCTGGCTGTAATCCCTCACCTCACTGGGCTCTGATATTCTACCATTAGAGGTTCATGTCTTTGACTTAAGAATTTGTCCCAAGTTAAAATGCAAATACATCAGAAGTAATGTGCTAAACTCTGCAGTCACATATAATCTAGAAAGAGTAAGTAAATCCATCCTTTCTGGAGAGAGGGCTTTGCTTGGGGTGCTGGGGGAGGTAAGGGCAGAGGGAAGGTGCTGCGATCATTGTCAGCCCTTGGGCACTGACCTGCTGTTTTCCTGAGGCTTGTCTGTAATCTGTGGATCCTCTTAATCCACAGTGTTTCAAAGGGTTGACATGGTCTTGGTGGTTGGAATGGGGGAAGACAGAGAACTTTTATTGTCAACAATGATAATGGTGAAGCTGGATTTGAATCCCAGCTGTGTGACTTTGAGTAAATTATTGACCCTCTCTGTGCCTCTGTATCTTTATAAAGTTGGAGGTAAGAATAGTACCTACTTAATAGAGTTTTGTTAGAATTAAATGATTCAATGAGTGTTAAAGCTATGGAACTATCTGGCACATAGCACACATTCAAAGAATACCAACTAGCCTCGTTATTAATGAGCCAATATTTATTGAATGCTGTGTGCCTGACATCAGGCTGAATGCCACTGGGGTACAATACACCAAGCTTTGCTTTGGCTGCTAGCCCAAGGTCTCCTGTTCATACAGGTTGCTGCTGCTGGTCCAGCTCTCTTACAAGTCCAGAGGCCCCCACACCTTGGATCCAAGGTCAAGGTCTCATCGTTACTCCCAAAGCTCATTCTGATACTGGTGGCTGAGCAGGTCACCAGCCCTGCTGCTCCCTTCCCTCACTGTGGGTCCTCTGTTGTGGCTCTCAGGGTGTTCTCCTTCCATCAGAGCTTCTGCAGTGCCGCCCTAGCTTACACAACAGATAGCTTTAACTTCAGACCTTACAGAGAAAGGGTTGAAGTCTTGGGCTCCTCCCTCCCAGAAGGGCCTCAAGTTCCTTCTATACATGGCCCACCTTCCCACAGTCTATAACCTGGAGGGGCAGCCTTTCTAATACACAGAGAAAGCATCCTGGTATACCCTTTTCTTGGGTCAGGAGCATCTCAGGGGCCTTACGTTGACATAAATAAATACAAAATATAATATGAAATAAATATAAATAAGTCACCCAAGTGATTTTTGCTATCCTAACAATAAACAAATTGCCCCCAAGGTAATGTCCCTCCTCTCCCTTCCCCCACGTGGAAGAATTGGCTTATTGGTTTAAACACCACTTCCTAAAGCACCCACGGATGCACGTGGATTCATTTAATCCTGCCAGCAGTGGGTATTGTTACCCTTCTAACAGATAGGGAAATTGAGACTCAAGGAAGCCGAGCAGTTTGCCCAGGCTTTTGGCCCCAGGGCCGATGCTCTGGACCCCCCTACCGTCCTACCCTCACAGGGGCGGGGGCGTGGCTTGTGGGCTGCAGTGCCCTCTGGGGGTGGTGCAGCCGGGGAGGGTGTCCAGCCTGGCTGCAGGATCCCAGGCTGAGGATGTCAGGCATGGCTAGTTCTCTTCGGTTCCCTCAACGTGGACCCAGGGACGGGGCAGTAAACGTGTGGGGCTGGCAGGTCAGGCCCAGCCGGAGCATCTGTGGGAGCACAAGGCACCCTGGGGCAGGTGAGGGGAGCAGTGAGTGAGGCCTGGATGGCAGGAAGCCTCGGGGGCAGGCACTGCTGCAAGGTGAGGCCTACTGTCTGCTGCCGGCTCCCAGCTACCACCCAGCCGCTCGCTTTGTTTTCAGCATAACTGCGGCCCGTTCCCTCTGCAGAGGCTCACAGAGCCTTGACACTCCACCTCCCGCCCGCTGAAGCTGGGGTCTGGGGCCAGCCCAGTCTCTAGGAGGGTCTCCCCCACGTCTGCAGACCTCTCTGCCCGAGGCAGCAGCAGGGGTGCGCTTTTCGACTCCGCAGCAGCTGATCGGAACGGATGATCTGTTTTCATTCTGGTGTGTTCAACAGTGCGGATCGGACAGGGAGTGGAAACAGGAAAGATAAGTGGGAAATAAATCACCCGACTTGATTTAGTCACAATAGTAAAGAGAGGGTGATTGCCGAGCCACGATCAGAGGCGCCCTCGGCTCTCGGGGGGCGGAAGATGGAGCTTCCTCTTCTCTGCACCCACCTTCCAAAGCCCCCCGCTCCACCCCACAGAAGGAGGTGCCGTGGGCTCAGAGACGGGGCAAGGGGCTGTCCTGGAAACACTCTGAGCTTGTTGGGGTCCCCGAGGCACAGAGGCCTGCTCTGCCCAATAAACCTCTATGTTCCAAGGGGACAGACAAAGGGAATACGGCAGTGGGAGGGCCCAGCCCGCCTCCTCCCGTGGAGACCCCTGCCCAGCTGTACCTGGGGAAGCGTTCTGCCTCTTGGACTCCCTAGTGGGGGGTAGTCAAAGCTGGTGGGAGCGCAGGGGAAGTACTGGTGGAATCTGATTCCTCCTATTTTTAATGCTCTCCAGAACGCATCTTAGCTTGTCATTTTTCCAGGCAGGACTGGGCCAACTCTGCCAGCCTGACCTTTGGGGATGTCCAGAGAAGGAGAAGTCACACCGCCCCTCAGCCTCTCCACGCCCTCTCACCCACCACGTTTCCATTCCGAGTCTCACCCCTTGTAATGAGCCCAGGCCTAACCTGGAGCCCTCCCGCTGCATTTCTAGGCCACGTCCCCTCTGCCTGTGTGGCTGCCACATTCCAGGGAGACAAGCTCCCCTGGGGGAGCCCAGTGCCTTAGGGCTGGGGAGGCGGGCAGTGGTTCTAGAGGCCTGGGCATTAGAGAGAAGACAGCTGAGGTGACGCAGGAATATCTATTCCAATTCACTAAGGGATATCTGCTCTGGCGAGTTATAAAATACCATTTCCACCGAGGCTGTGGAATTACTTACAGGAGTGACAATGAAACCAGACAACCTTTCGATCAAGCTGCCCGTTGTTCTGGCTTCAAGGCTGGAGAAATAAATACTGAGCAAATAAAGTTAGTCGGCATCTGAGCATTTTAATGAATAAAGAGTAGAGGAGGGCCTGCGGAGCAGGGAGCTGTGGCACATCCCCAGTGTGCAGGCAGATGAGGCCCGTGTGACAGCTCCAGGCTGCGTCCCTCTGGCCCCCCACCCTCGGCGGTGATGCCTGGGTTCAGGTAATCTGCCCCATGGCCCCAGCACCGTATATCCAGCCTCTGAGGGATTCACAGCCTCAACAGACGGGAAGGCGCCTTTGGGGTCCACCTATTGCTCTCCATCTGGCAAGGGTAAGGAGGGCTAAACGGCAGATGAAGTGAGACGGGAGGGAAAAAATGACGTTAAGACCTTAAGAAGGAACTTTAAAAAGTGGCTTTCGTAACAAGAACGAGGTACAGATGTGCCGATGGGTGCAGATGGTGTGACATTCATGGGAGTTAGAGGGCAGGCGGCAGAGCCCTGTCTGAGAGAAGGCTGGCTGGGCTGGGAAAGAAGGACCTGGTCTGTGGGAGCCCAGGGTGGCACAGAGCCCTGAGGAGGTCGGTCACCTGGTGGGCGCTGAGGGGAGATGCTCGGGTGAGCTTGCTGAATCACCGCAGGCCTCCCTGGGGACCTGGGCAGAACTGGAGAGAGGGCCGTAAGGGGAGAAAGGCAAATGTTGCTTTGCTTTTCAAGGGAGAAGGCAAGAGAGGGCGGCAGATGGTCCACGGAGGGGCTCAGCACCAGCCCCGGGCAAGCTTCTAACACAGACGGGGTGTGGATGACTGTGGACTCAAAGGGAAGTGCTGGGTGGGCTGACTGAGGACTGGCCGTGCCAGACACACAAACCTCTTTTTGTTTTGTGAAGTACGGGTAGGTCAAAAGAATATTCTGGACCTAGGAAGAGGATTTCAGTGTGGCACTTGTCATAACTTTTCATGGCACCCCTGTGGACAAACTGGATGGTATCCAATGAGGAGCATTTGTAACAGAACAAAGACCAAGGGGGATGAATCCCTAACGATTGCCATCAATCTGGAGGGAAAGTTCTCAGGACGTGGGGACCCCCCTGTTCTTTCCAAGATGCGTTCTCAGTGACTTGGGTGAAGATGTGGAGGACATACTAAATAAGATTTGTGAATGACCTAAAGCTACAAGGGGGTAATAAATACCTTGTATAATAGTAATAAAAAATAATAGCTCATACTGTATAGCACTTACCATGTTCCAGGCTTTGTTCTAACACATTGCATGTGTTAACATTTAATTTTTTCAGCATCCCAATGAGGTAGGTAATATCATTATTCCCATTTTACAGATATGTAAACTGAGGACAAAGAGATTAAGCTGTAGAACCAGGATTTACTCCCAGGCCATCTGACCCCAGAGTGTATGCTCTTAACTCCTTGCTGTGAGAGAAACATGATACAAAGCAATTTCATTGGACTAGAATTTTGGGCAGAACATGAGATGAAATCTAATAGGAAAACATGGGAAGTACTGTTTCTAGAATAAAAGTATTGAGACAGGATGAGGTGAGAGGTTTGTCACCAGCATGTCTGAAAAACTCATAGAGGTTTCATTGGCTGCATCTCAGCCTAAATCAACAGGGTGACAAGGCTCCCAAGAAAGCTCTGGGCAGTGACAGTCTGGTCAGTCTGTAGCTGGACTGACCATGTGTTTAAAAGGACATTGACAAAATGTGTATAAAAAAGACAGGATCATGTGTTTAAAAGGACATTGACAAAATGAAGCAGGCCGTGGCAGAAAGGCAGGGGATCAGGAGAGCAGAGTCCAGATACCTCTGAGTATAATAACTAACTAAATAATATGTCAGCCATTGAGGGACGGTTGAAGTAACTGGAGATAAGTTGGGGGAGGGGTGATTATTGTCCTTGGACACCCGGAGGGCTGGCACATCATCAGGGGTGGACTGGCTGCACATCTCCAAAGGGGAGTACCAGGACCCATGGGCTGTGACAGTAAGAGAGGTACATTTCAGCCCAGGGCAAAGAAGCACTTTCTAGCTCTTTGGGCTGGTCAACCCTGGGCCAGTGGCTGGAGCATTGTCTGGGGAAGTAGCACCTACCTTGCTTAGCACAGTGCTTGATGCATTATAAGTGTGCAAAAAGTGGTGGCAATTATTGTGGTTACAATGGTTAACTTCAGCATGTGAATCCAGAATCTACCACCTGTCAGGTGTATGATTCTGAGCAAGTCCTTTCACCTCCGAGCCTCAGTTTCCTCATCTGTAAAATGGGGATTATAAGGCCTATGTCAGACCATTGTTGAGGATGAAAATTCAATGTATTAAAAGCCGAACGTATATACTAGGTGCTAGTGAATGTGAATGTGTGGAACAGTAACCATAATAGCGGCCATTTCTTTCTTAAGCGCTTACTACGGGGCTATGCTAAGCCCATGGAAAGCATTCTCTCCTTTAATCCTCACACCTCCCACTCGAGGTCAGTGAGGAAACTAGAATTTGGATGACAGGAGAGCCCGGGTTTGAATCTAGGTCTGGCTGATTCAAGTGCATGACCGCAACACCACTCGCTGCCTCCCTGGGACTCAATGAATTATTTGGGGCGTGAGAAGGAGTCAGAGTAGAGTTTGAAGGTGCAAGGGATATGCTCCATTGTTTCCCTTTTTATTCAAGTGCTTTCCTGAAGCCCTGGAGAGGGGAGATCGGCCCACCTAGTGATTCAGCCCCTGGCTCCCCGCCCCCATCCCCACTGCGGGCATTTGTCTTTCAGCCTATCTGACACTTTGTCCTGCTAATTGTGAGGCTGGAGGGCGTGCGCACTCTTGATGCCGTTCAGCCCTAATTAGAAGTTCCTGACAGCTTGTTTGGGCCCCTGTCAGGCTCTCTGACTGGCCTTGCACCAATAAGTAAAAAGGAAAATTGCTATCTGCTCTGTACCTGGATGCCTGGGTGTCACTCTGAGCAGCGTGTGCGGGTGGCGGGCGCTCACTGGCTACTCCTATTCTGGGACTCCTAGTCCCTGCTAACTCTGCACCGGCGGGCCAGGCGGGTCCTCTGTCCCTCCAGGGTTCACCCAGGGCTCCAGTGCCTGGACCAGAAGGGACCTATTGACTGAGACTTGATACACCCTGGAAGGGGAGGTGGGGCAGACTGCTGGGACTTTCATATCCAGATTTCAAGTCCTTTCTGCCTTGGAAACCCCACATGTGTTCAGGGCCAGAAAGCCACAGAGCACAGTAGGCTTTTTTTTTTCTCATGATCTATTGCGTGGATAGGTGGGCACAGTGGGAGGCAGGGTTGGATTTTAAATTGTTTTCGGTGATAAGGGAATGGTATAGCAGAGGCCTAAACCCCTGGACCTTTCTACCCACTGACCTGCCTCAAAGAATGCCTGGAGAGTTAAACAGTTAAGACACAAGGCTGTGAAGTTGTACCACCTGGGTTCAGATCTCTGTCACTGAAAAAGTATGTGCCCTTGGGCGAGTCATTTCACCTCTCTGGACTTAGTTTTGGCATCTGTAAAATAGGAATAATAATAGAGTTATAAGGATTAAATAAAAACATCAGAATGTACCTGATTCCTAGGAAACACTCTACAGATGTCATCTAGGAGTATTATTATTTTTACAAGACTTTTAAGTAGAACAATATAATTAAGTAGTTTGCATTCCAGCCACACTGCATATTAAATTTATGATCTTGGGCAAGAAATCTAACTCTGATCCTGAATTTATTTCCAAAAATGAGTATAAAAACAGTACCCATCTCCTAGGGTTATTATGAAAATTAAGTGAGATTATGTCCCTAAAACACTTAGCACACCGCCCCCCACCCCCCCAGAAGAGGAATCAGCAAACTATAGCCCATGGACCTAATCAGGCCCATCACCTGTTTTTGTAAAAAAAAAAAAAGAAACGAACACAGCCACACTCTTTCCTATAAGGATTGTCTCTGCTGCTTTGGGGCTACAGCAGTACAACTGAGTCTGGCTCACAAAGCTGGAAGTATTTCTTATCTGCCCCCTTTACAGAAAACGTTAGCCAACCCCTGGCCTAGAACTTAGTAAGTGCTCCTCAATGCTAGCTGTTGTTATTAACAGGTAATTGTCATTGTAATCCCCATGCTGCTTCACAGAGGAGTTTGGAGGCCAAGCTTGCAGTAACAGGTAGCTTCTAAGACTTTCTAGCCAGAGAGGGTTTTTTCCAAAGGTCTTATATGGTAGAGGGGATTTTTTGATTGTTCATGGGGCTTGTATGCATTTTTAGAAAGGAAAACTGGGCGCGATATTTAGTGTAGCCGTCCACCTTCCCCCTGAGCCACGCGTTTTCTGCTTTAAGGAATATCAGTAATTGGTAGCCACTGGATTAATCAATTAATCTCATTGATGAATTCTATCAGTGAGGGAACTTTCATTCCCTTCTGCACCTGCCCCCAAGAAAGCCCTTGCTGGGTTTCAGATATCCAAAGCTATCTGCATAATCGGACAGAGGCCACTGCTGCTGGGCTTAGAACTGAGTTTGTGGTCCCCTCCACACACTTCATCCTCCCAGTAGAGGGGCTTGTGAAGGGTCCTGGGAGCTGCCTCGAGGTCATACAGGCCAGGAGAACCCTGCCCATTCGCAGCAATTCAACACACACGGGGAGGGCCGGTGGGGCTCAGGGGATGCCCCACTGACCTCACGTACAGCCAGGCTGTTATCACTCAATTTTTACACTGTGTTCGGGACACTGGTCCGCCTGCCAGCGATGTGCGGCCGTTAAAATATTAACGTCTGGCATGTGGCAAACATTTTAAATATGCTAAGACAGGGGAGCTGCTGCGCCAGGCCTGTTGACATACTGCCTCACCTGGGTGTTGTTTGCTATGTAAATGCCGAGAATTCCTCCCCCAAGTTGGAACCTGCCCTTCTGTCCTGGCCTCTCCTTTCCTCCTGTGACCTGATGGGCGATGCGGGTTTGTTTCCTGGCCAGCAGTGCCTCGCGGGGCAGTTCTCTGAGAACAGGCCAAATGGGTGTGTTTCAGTGCTAGTTACCAGGAGGTCTTTGAAAGGGCTGGTGTCAGGGTATTGTCACTGGCAGCTCCCGGTGGGGTAGGGGATGCTGTGAGACCAGCTCTGGTCCAGGCACAGCAGGGCGCCCAGGGTGGACGTGGCCACTGCTAGCCGGGAACTCACAGTTCACAAGGGGGGTTGACACCGTTCCCCAGTGCCCAGCCCACAGCAGAGCAGGCAAGGCAAGATGCCCACAGTGGGCTCTGACCCTCCGGTGCTGGGAGCGACCATCGCTGGCTGATCAAGACCATCTCTTTTGCTGATTTCTGAGCAGCTTCACACTGCTTATCACACAGGAAGCCCACACAGGAAGTCACACAGCAAATCAGTTGGAACCACCTGAGATGAAACCAGTTTGTTGTCTTCAAAGTTTGTTGTCTTCAAAGTTTGTTGTCTTCTTTGGTAGAGGAAATAAGTGATAGCAGGGAAGTTCTGATGAAGTGTTGAAGGGGCTCTGGGGTGGGTGATGGAGCCCTTTGGGATGCAGAGAGACAAGCCTTCCTGGAGGAGGTGACCTTTGGGGTGGGGAAAGAGGACAGCGCAGGTAGAGGGTGCGTTTGGGCAAAGGCTCAGAGGCAGGAGTACGCAGGGCGAGGGCAGGATTGACAAGCAGTGTCCTTGGCTGTTTTTGCTCTACCGGGTGGTAGGGGCCAGCCTGCCCACCCATCCCAGTGGTGGAGGCTCAGGGCTGTCTCTCATCTTTGGCTTCTCCCAGCGGGGTTTCTTTCACTGATACAAACCTCAGGAGATCCTTTCCTCCTGCTAGGAGTGAGTCTCCTTCCCAAACTAAAGAGTAAACTAATGCCACAAACCCAGACTCAGGCACATCTAGGATGGGCACTCTGGCCTCGCCAATCATCTAGCCAAGGGTTGGCAGACTTTTTCTGTAAAGGACCAGAGAGTAAATATTTCAGGCTTTGCGGGTCATATGGTCTCTGTTGCAACTCTTCATCTCTGCCGTGTGGAGCAAAAGCAGCCGAAGACAATCTGTGGACCAGCACGTGTGGCTATGTGCCCCAAAGACTTTATTTATGGACACCAAAATTTAATAATGTAATATTTATGTGTGGTGGAATGTTATTTTTCTTTTGACTTTTTTAAAAAACCATTTCAGCCATGTAAAAACCATCCTCAGCTCCCGGGTTGCACAAAACAGGGAGCAGGCAGACCTGGACTCCTGATATGGTTGGACCGTCTTGTCTCAAAGTTGGTTGGCACTTCTGACTTCTGGCTCCCCTGGGCTTCCCTCCCCACTCTTGCTTGGTGCGCTCACCTGTTCCCACAGATGGGCTGGTTTTGCAGAGCTCACGCCCTAATGTGGAGTAAGGAAGCTAGGGTAGAGTTGGCCGGGTTAGGCTTTTAAAAAGAAAAAGCTAGAGTCCTTGTGGGGTGATAGCTCTACAAACTGGCTCTGCCCTTTCCTAAGACCTCAGTGGTCAGAGGGAGTCAAAGATGGGGCGATGGAGGCCCAGAGAGAGGAGGTGATTTGCTCAAGGTTGCTCAGTTAGTTCACAGCATAGCTGGGATAGGACCCCTGCCCTCCAAGCCTGGGTTCTTTCCACTTGACACAAGATAAAAGGGCCTCCAGGTTAAGCAACTTCTTGTCCCCCCACTCTAGGCTGTCAGGAAGCAGCCCTGGCCTTTGCTACTGTGATCGCTTATGCCCACTTGCTGCATCTTTCTGAGAAAAGAAGGACACAGCCAACGGGCCCCAGTGTCGAGTGGTAAAGGGAGAAGTAAACCATGATAAATTGCTGCTAAAGCTGCTGGGTGACTGAGATAAAGGCTTGATTGTTTGGGCAGCATAAATCAACACCCTGAGTTGGATGGGAAATAAAGCAATAATTTAAATCTATTTTCAGGGTCTTGTAGGCTGAGTGACCTACCAGGAATTGATATCTGAGGATGGAATAATAGATGGGGAAGGTTATAGATGGTTAAACCACACCAAATGGATATCTCTGTACTCCCTAGGCTTGTCGCAAGCCCATTGGGTGGGCTCCAGGCAGAACCATAACTCCTGCCCCTGCTCTGTAAAGAGATCCCAATAATCTACCTACCTGCCGTCTTCCCCAGCCAGCCCCCCCACAGACAGCCTCTGCCCCTCCTGCAGGCATCCCTTCCTCATCACACTTCATGTAGGGACTCTTTGTGAGGCCCCGTGCTGGGCACAGAGATTCAAAGATGCACAAGACAAAATTAGCATTACTAGATTGTAAGTTCCCTAAGGTCAAGGACTATGGCTGTCTAGCTCACCACTATATCTGCCATGCCTGGGACAGTGCCTGGTACGTAGTAGGGGCTCAATATATTTTTTGGGTGAATAAGAGACTGAACAAGGCCGCCAGAAAGTCACAATGAAGTACATTAACTGCTATACAGAGAAGGCTCCATGGCAGGGGCACAGGGGAGCCGAGAAGTGGTGAGGATGCCATTGTTTTCGGTAGATCTCAGGAGGGGTAGGAAAGTTGAAGAAGTGGTGAAACCTGGGCTGAGTCTTGAGACAGGAGTAGAGGTGGTCAGGGGGCCAAGAAGGGAAGGAGGGCACTCCAGGTGGAGAGAACAGCCCACGCAAAGGCCTGGAGGAGGTAGCACTGCTGCTTCTGAAACCAGAGAGCATCAGGATCTTGAAGAAAGTGGTGCCGAGCCAGAGAGTTATGGTTTCCAATTTCAATTCATATTTTCCTACACGACTTTCTCTTTACCAACCACCCTTCATGCGGTTTCTTAGTTTGTGATAATCCAGGTGGTGGGAGGGTGGGCACAGTTGCATGTAAGCATGGTATAATAGAAGGACACTTGGGCTGGTCAGGGGCCCAGGGTTCTAGTCCAGTGGTGTCATTATGTAGCTCCCTGGCCTCAGGCAAGTCCCTTTGAACCTCTCTGACTCTTCTTTTCCTCCTGGGGAAAATGACAAGATCGGAAGTGTTCCATTAGACAGACTTCCGGGCTCTTGCTGATGTTTTAAATCATTTCTGGGCGTGTACCACCTGCCGAGGCTGAGATGCTCTCTCGGCCCCTAACCAAGGGTTAGGCACTTAGTAGACTTTAATAAATACTTGGTGATGGGTGACTTTGGGGCAGATTTCCCTGTCTTTCCGAAAAGGGAGAAAGATGAAGTTCCCCAAGATATACTGGATCTATAGATGGTCTGTAGTCTTTATCCAAACTTCAGTAACAATAAGGCCAAAATAAACACAGGTGACATTGCATGTACAATGCACCAGGCAGTAGTCCAAACCCCTTAGTGCATTAAGTCATTTAATCCCAACAAGAATCCCAGGGGGTAGGTGCTATCACTCTCTCCATTTCACAGACCCAGACAGATGGGCTAACTTGCCCAGCACCATGCAGTTACTAAGTGGTAAAGTCAGGGTCTGGACCAGGCAGTCAGGCCCAAGAGGCTGAGCTGCTAACCAGGATGCTGTGGCCATTGTGCTGACCTGAACGCGTGCTGCCCCAAGACTGTGGGAAGGACAGGTGCAAAGATGAGCAGCCCGGGGATGCAGTTCCAGGGGCTGCCCTCAGCAGCAGAGTCTGGGGTGCTGGGGTAATTCCACCTCCACCATCTCCACACGGCCTGTGGCCACTGATTCTACAAAGTGTCGAGGTGGATGAGGTCCACAGGATCTGTCAAGGCCCGACAAGGGGATACACTTGAACTGGTGACGGAGGCCGTAAATTTTTATGTTCTTTATGTTTGTTTTGTTTGGTGTAATTAATGGATCTATTAAGCTTAATCAAGCTCTGACCTCTTTTATAACCATTAAAAATCAGGTCAAGTAGCTCTGGGAGGGTGGTTGGTGTCATTTTTCAGGCCTCCCTGGAAGGGAGTGGTCATTCCCTGGAGTGAGGTCTCAGAAATGGGGTACCGGGCAGGGGGAGGGAGGAGGCCGACATGGGTCCCAGGGGACTGATTAGGGACGGGATTGGAAGCTCTCAACAGGGCATTGGGAGCGGAAGGGAAAGGAGCCATGGGGAGACTGAGGCAGGGAGCCTTGTTGTGTGCCCCACTCTGGTGATGCTTAATCATTTGTGTTTCTGAGTTCCGGGTTGGGGTTTGCTGCAGAAAAGGGTGTAAGCAACAGAATTTCTCATACTTTAACCTCTTTGCCCTACACGTGACTCCCTGAGAAAGGAACATGCTCCACACAGCACCATGATGGGGGCTGGGCACGGGGAGGGGTGGGTTGGGGGGGAAGGAGAAGACGGGAGGAACCGGAGGAGGAGTTGGGAGGTGCAGACAGAGCATGGAGCTGTGATGACGGTGTCTCTTTTCCACCTCTGCTCTCTCTGGCTTGGTGAGCAGAGTGACTGAGTGTGACTGAGCAGGGTCGCAGAAGCTCTTTCTTGGCTATTAGGATGAATGGATCCCTGGGATACCAGCAAGGATGCTGTGGGTCTGCGTGTGCTTTCATAATAATAATAATAAAAAAAAAAGAAACTAAAAAAAAATACCATTCTCCATCATTAAAATGCAGAAGCAGATAAAGAGCAGCTCCTGTGTAATTACCAAAAATTCTTATTTCCATAAGAAACCAGCACTTCATAAATGTTCCAGCCTGAGCCTTTCTCTCCAGGGAAACTGGATTTCTATGAATATAAAAATTTGGTAATTGCCCCTTGAAACTGTGCTTTTCTGTGTTAATGACTAGCAGAAGCTTGCTTTTGCTTACAGCCCCAAATGGAACAGTTTCTTTCCCCATTATGAGGTCACTGAGTACCCCCACCATCACACACATGATACCCATTAGGGCCTCAGGACTTAGGTTTCAGGAGAAGTGATTTCTTCTCAGGGGAAGAAGGGAGTGGGAGAGGGCCTGCCAGTCAGGAGCCTAGTTCTGCGTTTTCCCAGTTGCATTTGTATTCTCCCTTACCATAGGTATACATTTTACTTCAGTGCAACATGCTGTTTAAACATGAGATAAAATAAATGCACTATTAGATTAAAAAATGTACCGCATTATATAGCTCATAATGCCATGGTAGATTTTAAACCTCTAAAAGCATATGCATTAAAGCAATTTTCTAAACTAATATAGCAAGAGGTCCACAAAAACGCTGCGACATTTGATGATAGTTGCCATCTTAAGTTGAGGATAATGATGTTAACAAATGTAATGGGAGTAATGAGTGGAGATTCAAAAAGCTGCTTTTGTTTAATTTTTTGTAATGCAAATTAGTTTGCGAATGAAAGAGGGGGGAATGAGGGGGAACCCCTCTTATTTGAAATAAATCTTAATCCTAGCTGATGATAGGCCAGTAGGAAGCAGGAGTGGCTTCATTGTGGAATTAAACAATCTGGAGATGCAATTGTTAAGGTGATGGTGATGAAATTAAGAAAAACAACAACAACAAAAACGGAGCTACAGAATCGAATCTTCTTTCTTGAGCCTGGAATTCCAGATGTTTCAACTAAGAGGCCTCCAGATGCCATGGGTATTGCCCCTGGAGTTATCTGTGCCAGGGATTGGAGACCTGTTCCTGGTGGACCAAAGGGGGGGGACTCCTAAACCCAGTTTTAGGAGCAGCTGGTGTAGGGAGAAAGGGGTGGTGAGGGTGGGAACTGCCTTGGACCTTCACCCAAGGCCAGGTTGCTCTATGAGATCCTGAGTTACTTTATCAAGCCCTACACTGGTTCCATTCAGGGACTTCAGCAAGCTATTCTGCCCCTCAGTTCTTCTCTTCTGTAGAACGGGAGCAGCAATGGGTACTCATAGCACTTTTTTGAGGGTCGTAGGATTCACATCTTAATTTCTCAAAAGAAAGGAGGGTGGCACAAAGCAGAGCAGGCATACCTTCTCCCAGCCTCATTTTTCTTTGCCTCTGGCTGAGCTCAGCCTGCCCTGCAAGGCAGAAA
Organism: Hyperoodon ampullatus; assembly: GCF_949752795.1. Lineage (NCBI taxonomy): Eukaryota > Metazoa > Chordata > Mammalia > Artiodactyla > Ziphiidae > Hyperoodon > Hyperoodon ampullatus. Next base: position 96,358,607 of record NC_136920.1, read on the forward strand.
TCATAACCACAACTTTGATACACAGGAAAAAGCCTGTTCAAGAATGTCGTCCTGGAAGTCTCCTCTGTGCTCAGTCAGGGATGCACTCAGTTTTCCTAGTTTTCTCTAGAGAAGGCAGGAGCAGCAAAGCTTGAGCCACTGGATACGCTTCTCTAAGAATCTGTGGATCTTGGGAGCCAGGGCAGGTGTAGACGGAGAGCAGCCCTCTCTGGGTATAGCTACGTGACCTTGAGCTGATGACAGATACCATGTGGGTCAGGGCTTGGTATGCTCTTTCTTTCAAGTATGTTCCACTTCCCCAATTAGATTGTCAACTCTTAGAGGCCAGGGATGCTACTGTATCTATGGTATTGTCCACGGGGGCCTATCCAGTACATGGGCTCAATAGACACTGCCTAACAGTGTCTATTACTGAACTCTTTATATGCAGGCACTTTTCTAAGTGCTTTACAAAATGCATTTCATAATTATCCCTATTTCACAGGTGGGGAAACTGAGTCACAGAGAGGCTAAGTCTCACAGCTTGGAAATGGCAGAGCTGGGCTTGAAACCAGGAGTCTGCTTCACTGGTTCTAGTCCCTAAGGATTGTGCTGGATGCATTTTTGGGTTGCTAAAGTTGGGGGAGGGGGCTCCTTGCCCAGGAAGTGTGTCAGATCCCACTGCCCACAGCCAAGAAGGCATGACTGGAGGACAGCCCAGTCCAAGAAGGCTGCCTGCTGGCTACAGGCAGGTTTGGGGGCATGAAATTAGTTTTAGGGAGAGTATTATAAAATGATATGATTTTGAGAGGGTACAGAGAAGTGGGGAATATGACTTACAGGCCCTACCTTGCCTAGTTTACAGCTTTAATTAATCTGAAATTGCAACATATGTTTTTATGATTAGCAGGGATATCTCAGTGAGCAGAGAAGGAACATTTAACGATGATCTCAAGATGAATCGGGGAGATGAGCTATCCATGCAATAAACAAGGCAGTGTTAGAGAAAGCAAAGTAAATGCAAATCCCAGGCCATCAGAACAGTAATTCGTCAGCAGGATGAGGCCTTCCTAGATCTGTCCCTTGCAGAGGGGACAGCCATCCTTGTACCAAGGGCAGCCTTGAACTGAGCCTGGGTGAGGTCCAGTGACTTATTCTTTGTATGTGTTACCAAGGAGGCCCAGCCAGGGAGCAGAGACACTGAGCCAGCTCCCTGCTTCTTGCTCCTTTGGTCTGGGTCTGTCCCATTGTCATTGTCACCTTCAGGGACTGACTCCTCAGGGACCTGGGCCAGATCCTTGGTGGGGGGGTCTCAACTTTCTCATAACTGCTGCTGAGGCTGAGGGGTCAGGAGACTTGCCTGTTGCCCTAAAGATGCTGAATACTGGCTTCTTTTTTACAAAGGCATACCCCAGAGCCAGTGAACTGAGAAAGAACAGGCTAGGGGTAGGGAGGGGTGGGCTGTGGTCATGCAACCATCTCTCTCTCCACGAAATTTGTTGAAATAAATAGCCACTTAAAAACCCCTTTTGGGGTTTCCCTGGTGGCGCAGTGGTTGGGAGTCCACTTGCCGATGCAGGGGATATGGATTCGTGTCCCGGTCCGGGAGGATCCCACATGCCACAGAGCGGCTGGGCCCGTGAGCCATGGCCGCTGAGCCTGCGCATCCAGAGCCTGTGCTCCGCAACGGGAGAGGCCACAACGGTGAGAGGCCCGCGTACCGAAGAAAAAAAAAAAACCCTTTTGGCTAATTTTATGGTCTGAATGTTTGTTCCCCTCCCCACCAATTTCATATGTTGAGGCCCCCGCTGCCCCCATGTGACTGTATTTGGAGATGGAACCTTTAAGGAAGTAATTAAGGTTAAATGATGTCATAAGGGTGGGGCCATCATTCAGTAGGATTAGTGCCCTTATAAGAAGAGGCACCGGAAGGCTCGCTCTCTCCTTTCTCTGCCATGTGAGGACACAGCAAGAAGACAGCCAACTGCAACCCAAGGAGACCACCCTCGCCAGACACTGAGCCTGCTGGCATCTAGGTCTTGGACTTCCAGTCTCCAGAACTGTGAGAAAACAAATTTCTGAGATTTAGGCTACCCAGCCTGTGGTATTTTGTTATGGCAGCCCAAGCAGATTAAGACAGCTACCCACCTGTTCCACGATGGCTAATAGCTGACTGGACCACAGATTGTATCTTCAGATTCAGGCTGTATCTGAAGTCCTTTAGTAAGGTATCAAGTTTGGCATCAGTCAGGTATCTCATTTCAGTTTATTCCAGAATGAAAAGTCCATGAGCTGGGTATTATCAATGTCCTCATCTCACAGATGAGGAAACTGAAGCTCAGAGAGTTTAGATTTCCTGCCCAAGTCAAAGAGCTAGTGAGGACACTTGAAGGAGGTTCTCCAACTCTGACAGGCTGATCCTGGGATAGGACTCTGGCCTTGGACAAAATCAGGATGATTTACTGGGTGGCGCATTATGGGAGCCTGCACCCCTGCCCACCCCCAACTCATGCTCAGTTAGGTGTCTGGGTCCCTGGAGTGAGATTGAAGAGAAAGCCTTGTGATGGATAGAGGGGCTTGCTCCTTGGGAGGCCCTCCCACCCTCCAGCAGGACCCACATAACCTTGGGCCTTGATGGAACGGTATTGTTCCATCCGGTGCCACGTGCCACCTCTGACACACACCCCCTCCCACATCTTCAGAGTGCCTGAGAACACCCACTCTCTGGACAGTGTGTATCCCTTCTGAAGATGAAACTATCAGGAATGCCTTTGTGCAAAGGAACATATCAATTTCACAAAAGCAAACTATCAGCCACTAACATTTCCTGAGGGGTTACTACGTGCCAAGCCCTGAATATTTACTATTTCATGTGACTCACACAGCAGTCCTCTGAATTAGGTATTACTATTATCCCCACTTTATGAAAAAGGAAATTGAGGCTGAGAGAGGTAAGAAATCTCCCCCAAATCAGACGGAATTTACTTGGTCTGGGAGGAGGAGGAGAACTTTGGGTAACTAAGATAGTCTGAGATTTGACATCAAGCCCACTTTATAGCAGGGCTGTCCAAAGAGATGGGGCATCTTTGCAAGTAGTGGGTTTCTTGTCACTATAGGTTGTCCATCAGAAGGGAGACACTCCCCTGATGTGGAGGGGATGACGTGACAGAGCTGTAGCTTTAGGTGTTGGGATTGAATTGGACGGGTTGGAAGTCCCTTCCAACTGTGAGTCTCCTTGATTCTGCACAATTAGTGTGGAAAACTGGGTGTCACACTCTCCTATTCGTGGGATCAGGAAGTGTAGGGCACAAAGGGAGGCAGGATATATTGGAGATGTGGTTTGTCCTGTGCAGCTCACAATTCTCAAATTCACCATCTCCCTAATCCAGTCTATGTCTTCACCTCTTGGTGAGTCTACACGGGGAGCCCAGTCTCTGCTTGAACCGCTCAGGGATGGAGAGGGTACTCAAGCCCATTCCCCAAGACTGGAAAGATGGCTTCACGATACTGTTTTAGAAGCATCTGGTCTACCTGCCTTCAGGCAACTCAGTAATCTTCCTCTGCCTTCATTTTGGCATGCCTAGGAGTGGGCTAACTGTGCTGGCTTGGTAAGACAACTGGAAGACTGGCTTGGGAGGCAGTCCCTTTGGGAGGAGGTTGGAGGAGCAGAGAGGAGAGATAGCCAAGAGTACCTCCAAGATCATTCACTTCTTGATCATCCACATCATTCCTCTCTTCTTTCCTCTAGGAGCCAGGAAAATGGTTCTACCATTTTCCTAGCTTTAAAAAGGTGGTATTTATTTAATCACCTGAAATTTCAGCTGATTCTGGGCAGCGAAGTGACTGCCCCTAATGAGTGTTCTCCGTCACAAGCATCCACTTGCCTATTACCACGCACCTGCTGAGCTGAGGGTCAATCATTTCAGGGACTTGGAACATTGGCTCCCACAAAGCACAGGCTTTATAGGTAATCTAAACACCCCCAGTCACCACCGGAAGCCAAGCCAAGCAAGACTACATGCTGGAGGAGGAAGAGAACTAGATTCTGTTTGCACCCGTGCATGGATGCACCCATACGTACTTGAGTCTGGGCCCATTTGCAATGATATATTTTCACATGTGAGTTGGTCACAGAGGCATGTGTCTTCAGAGCTGGAACACTGGCCTCATGATGTTGCTTCAGAAGGTCTTTGATTTCCCTCTTCATTTTGCAGAGGAGCGAACAAAGGCCTAGAGCCAGGGCTGTCAGCCTGTGGTTCATGAACCCATCGAGATTCTATGGGATTTGATTCTAGGTCAGTAGTTCTGTGAAGACTCCATGAATCCACACTTTTAAATAAGGGCCCCGGGTGATATTTACAATTGAGCGAGTTTGGGAAAACTGAGTTAAGGGATTCCCCAAGACACTAGTGGCCGAAGTGGGGCTAGACACGAGGCCTCGTGCCTCTGCACACGCTACACGTGTGTGTGCAGATGGGGGAGTTTGCTTAGACACAGAAGTGTTTGAACAGATGCGCCTGCCTTCGTGGATGGCTGCCACCCTCCTGGCTCTCAGTTCACTGGGAAAAGCCAGTCTGGCCCAGAACGCGTGTGATGAAAGGATTCATCGTACAGAGGGTCTTCCCGTTCATACCTCTGCCTTCTAGCCCTTAGTCCTGCTGGACTATCTAAACACTGAGCTCTGATTGCTTTCCTCTCTGGGAACAGGGCCGCACTGAGTCGTGGGAGAGTTAGGAGTGATCCGAACTCTGATCTCTATCTGCTTATAAGCTTCAGTTTCTCCCAGTATGAAATAGAGGCAGATTTGAAACCAACCATCCAACCAATAAAATTAAAACCTAGGCAAGACCTTCCACTAGCAGAGACTGCTCACTGCTAAGCAGTAAGTTGGAAGAGAAAAGGTGAGCCTGCTGGAGAGGGGTGATTTCGGTGTCCATAGCCAGCCGGGGGAAGTTGGGATCAGTATGAGGAGATGGGGAAGTCAATGGTTGATTGAGGGCCCTTCATTCATAGTGGTCTCCCCAAAATAATGCTCACTGGGCCGAGACACCCTCATGTTTCCAGCTATATCAGGACCTGTGAGACATTGGAAGGAGCATACATTCTGAGGTCGCTCTGCCTACCTTACTAACAGAGTTTGAGGGTGAGTCCCACTCCTAAGCACAACTCTTCTGTGCCAGGCAGGGTACCATGCACATCACCTTGCATGGTATATATTCTGCCCCATTGTACAGATGAGAAAGTTGAGCCTCAGAGAAGTTAAGCACTGGTGTAAGGTCATACTTCCCTCCCTAGCCTGCTTCCCATCTCCCCCACTACTGAACACATGGGAACTTAGATTTTCACATTTCACTAATAAAGAGAGAAAACATTTTGAGACTCTGGGAGGAGGTGAGTGGAAGTAATAAGACATTCACCTGTGTGAGATCGTTTAGTTATGGTTCTGCTTAGAGACAAGTGGATGGACAAGACATGTGGTTGAGGTGATTCGGACCCTTACCTGGCTGAGTCTCAATTTTTCCACTCCTAACTGGAGATAGTTCCAGGCTGCTCCCATGATGACTTAGAGCCTTGAAGAAGTCCCTTGTTTATCACAGAGGGTATCTACTGTACAGAACATATGTTAATCATGATAGATGGTGGGGGTGAGAAGAAGAGGAATTTTTAGCAGGGAAAGAAAATCTTTCTCTTCCATGTCTCTCGAGGGTGGAAGTGTCTAGTTTCTAACAAAACTTAAAATTTTTAAATTATCTTAAAAGGAAAACAATATTCCTACTTAGAGTGAATTGCCTTTGGATTAGGATTGTCCAAGACCAATTTAGACTCTCAGGTTGGATTTACCTGCCACCCAGCACGAACCTGGCTTCTGTAGCCATCTGAGTGTTCTCTGAGAATGCAAACTTATTTTAATAATGGCCGAAGCAAAAGAAAATGAGAAAGATGATTCTGCTGGGTGGGGGGGGAATCATTTATTGCCCGTCAAAAGCAAACGCACACTATTTCTAGGTTATGCATTGTAGGGGGTTGTCTGCATTCTCCACCCCTCCCCAGCCCCCGGGCTCCCCTCCCCCGGCGTGGGTACGGAGGGCTGACACACCGCACCCACATCCGGGGCGCACAGGCAGACCTTGACTGTGCTCTACTTAGCTCACTGCCTTCACCACCCACCTAATGCACACGGGGAAATGGAAACACTTTCCAACATTCCCCTGAATGAAGAGTTCTCTGTTAGTCACCACCAGCCTGGCTGGGCCCCGGGTGGATAGTACCATCCCCGCAATGAGGTACCAAAATAAATGTCTTTTGAGGCACCATGGGGAAATATGCTGAGACTCGCATACAATTAAAACAGTTATTAATACTCGCATTGTTCCTGGGGTGTGGGTGTGCGTGGCATCTACCTTTTCCCTTTGGCTGGAGCGAAACAAGAGAACATATGTTCTCATCGCTGGGACTCCCAGCCCAGTCACTGGGAGGAAGGCAAAGTGTACGGAAACTCAGCCCCTCCTCCAGCTCCTGGCATCTCCGCCAAACTGCCTGGCCTGGGCTGCGACGTCTGGGCTGCGGATGTCCGCGTTTTAACCATAAGATTTTTTCAGACGTCAATTTTGCCATCAGTCTAAACAGATTTTTTAAGTGTGTGTATGGTATGGGAGGGGGTGAAGGTAGGGACGGGGCCCAGGGAGAATGAAAGGAATAGACCGACTGGCAGATACTCTGACGCACCTTGTCGGGCTATAGGCAGAAAAAGGAACAGATGTGAGGGTGCTTTGAGGTTTTCAGGGAATAAGTCTGAGGAATGATAATTAAGTCTTTATCATTTTTTTTTTTTTACTAAATTTCATTATCATCATCTTGCCTGGTTTGCTTTGGGTCAGCCTGTTTTTCCTTCTTTCCTCCCTTCCTTCCTCCCTCCCTCCCTCCCTCTCTCTCTTCCCCTCCCTCCCTCCCCGCTTCCTTCCTTTCTTTTTTCTCCCTCTTCCTCTCATTTTCTCCTTTCTTCATAGGAGTGAGGAGCAAGAACTTTGAAGTCTGCTGTGTGATCCTAGACAAATTATTTAACCTCCGAAACCTCAGTTTCCTCATCTATAAGTGGGCATAATAATTCTTGTGAGAATTAACCTAGGTCATACCAGTGAAGAATTTAGCACAGGACCTGGCACATAACATGTGCTCTATTAATGTGGGGTGGGGGGTAGTGGTAATAGTTGTTGTTTTTATGTCATCATTTTCGTCATCCTTTCTTCTTCCTCCCGTCATTTATTGGGCTGCCTGTAGGTATAGGTTCCAGGCCAGGCTCTGGAGATAGACAATCCAGTAAAAGTCCCTGTCTTCAGGGCAACCACAGTCTTCTGGGGTCACAAGTTTGCTTCCACTTCCACTCAGCTGCCTTTAGAGAGAGAAGATTCTAGATGGAGTAAGGCTGACGACTGAAGAAGAAACTTTGATTTCCAGGTATTGGAAAAGGTCAGGAGTAGAATAGAGATTTATATTTTGTGTTTTGGTGATAGGATCGCTAATGGACCTAAAATCCATTTGTCACTTGGGAACTGAGGTTTCTTGGGACCAGAAAACTAGCAACCACAGAAGCAGAGTTGGTTTCAGTGTCAATATTTGCCACAAGTGGTGAGTAAACAAAGTCAGCATCTGGGAAGGGGAGATGGTGGTAGGCAGGGACCATAGTGTAGAACAGGCCGCTCTCTTGAATTACAGACAAAAGGATTCCCATGGGACAAAGAGCAAGAAATATCTTCCCAGTTCCCGGCTTAGAGCGTTAGGTAGGTGATGAAGGCAGCCTGGATAATGTCGAGATGAAATAGCCCTGGGGTAATTGAGAGTTGGAGGCCTGAGCTCTGAGCAATATGCCTTCAAAATCACTGGTTTGCATAATAGGGTTGTTGAGCAGCCCTGGAATTCTCTGCAGGCTCCCTTCTCACCACTGGCTGCTGCACCGGATCTTAGCCCCCTTATCTGCATCTTTATGGGATGAGCCACAGATGCAATCACATTTTTCCGAGAAACTGCAAGTTTGCTCTGCTAATTTAAGGAAACCTCCAAATTCAAATTTACCAGGTAGATAATTAGGAGGTGGTTATATGCATTCCAGAAAATCTCCTATTTTACATGGAGGCTTAACCACAAGAATCCTTTAAATATCAGCTTCCACTGGATTGTTCTGGGCTTGAGTTATACCTGACAGAGGCTTCGGTGGAAGACACATAAAGTTAAAGGATTAGAACCACTGTTGCTGTCTCGACAGTTGGAAGTGAATATAAAGCATCTCTGACATTATAACAAAGCTTAGTGGGAAATACTGTTTGAGTCACAAAAACTTGATAATTACACAGTTTTTATAAAGCTGTATTAAATATTTGTTCATCCATTCATGCAACAAACATATATTGGGTACCTACTTATGGGCTAGGAAATGTGCTGTAAGACATAGTCCTTGTTTTCAAGGAAGCTTCGAGAAACAGTAAATCAACCCTGATGGTATGGAATCGGAATTGCTGCGAGGAGCGTAAGCAAATGCAGTGGACTCACAGAGGAGGATCTACATCAAACTGGAGGAGAAGCAATCAGGGAAGGCTTCCTGGAGGAGGTGAAGCTTAAGCTGTGGAGAGTCAGTGTTTGCTAGCTGAAGAAGAGGGGAAAGGGCAATTCTGGCAGAGGGAACATCCTACAGGAAGATGGTATGTTCTAGGAGGAGACTCCAGTGGCCAGTGCATGGAGGGAGATTAGGTTAAGAAGGAGGGCAGAGGCCAGCCCAAGTCAGGAGAGGTTTTCCATGACTGACCGAAACAATGGAGCCATCGAATTATTTCAAGTGAGGGGACTGAGATGATCCTATTAGCATTTTAGAAAGATCATGCTGGCAGCCGCAAGAAGGTTCGATTGTGGATCCAGACAGGAAAGAGGCAAGCCGGAAAAAGTGGCAGGGGCCTGCGTGAGGTGTCGGAGGACTGGAGAAGCAGGCTCCGGGACCAGATAAGGTGGCTGAGGCCTTGGCAGTATGTAACTGGAGGGTGTGGACGGAAGGAGGGGGAGACATGTACAGGAACAACAGAGCAGTAATCACAGCTGCCAGGCATTGTCTGTTTACCCTGCCCAGTGCCGTGCAGGGTTTGCCTTCCAGATGGTTGGCATGGGGTGAATGCCCTGGGAGTTAGGAGGCTGGGTGTTGGCGTGACATCCCCAGGACATCCAGACCACCAGGCCTGAGGTGGGGGGGTGAAGACTTGAACCAGGAGCTGAAGCAACAGAGTAGGTGGCAGAGCAGGACAGCAGAGCGCTGTGCCCAAATGGCAGGGGTGGGCACCTAAGGTGGCATTTTTGTTTGAAGATGCGGGAATAACCACTTGGAAGCGGGAAGGAGGATGCAGAAGCAGGCCATTCCCAAACCCCGCTGGCTTTGCAGAGGGGGCCCTTTTCCACAGCCCCTGGTGGCCCTTCCCCAGGGAGCAGTCAGCTCCTCCTCCTCGCCTCCCACCTGCCGCCAGATGCAGCTTACCCAGAGCTCAGTGGCAAATATTGAACTACTTTTTAGAAGTGTTAATTGGGATTTTTAATTGACCATAAGCAGGTGATCAAAGCCTGTTTGTCTCTGGCGGTTGTTTATTCTCCGGGGGACAGTCCCATCCAGCGTGGTGTCACCACTCAGCGAGCATGTGTTCCCTACCCCCAGTTGTTTCTCGTCTTAGTTTTTTCTCACTTAAAAATAAAAATAGGGCTTCCCTGGTGGCGCAGTGGTTGAGAGTCTGCCTGCTAATGCAGGGGACACGGGTTCGAGCCCCGGTCCGGGGAGATCCCACATGCCGCGGAGCGGCTGGGCCCGTGAGCCATGGCCGCTGAGCCTGCGCGTCCGGAGCCTGTGCTCCGCAACGGGAGAGGCCACAACAGTGAGAGGCCCGTGTACCGCAAAAAAAAAAAAAAAAAAAAAAAGCCTCAGCTAGACAGGCGGGAAGCCTTAGAGCAAAGGTCCCTTCTTCCAGCCAGGAGTCCTGTGCTGGTTGGGGGTGGCCCAGCTCTAGAACCTGGGCTGTGCTCCCTCGCTGGTTGACAGTAGCCTGAAGAGAGCCTGGTCTTGGCATGAAAGCTGCGCTGGGTGCAAAGGTGCAGCAGCTGGAGGCTCTTCACAGCACTTCTCTCCCAAAGGGAGGTCCAAGCAGTGCCCTCCCGTGGCTGCCACATCCTCTTTGCCCACGCCGGCTCTCTTCGAGCTTCTGGCTGCTCCCCCTTCACTGCATCTTCCAAACTTATGCTCTGGGGTGAAGACAAAAGCTCCGATCCACTCGCCTGGACCAAAGGTCTTGTCCCTTAAGCCCATCCTCACCTTCCTCTTCCCATTTGAGACAGAGCCTAGTTCCTGCCCGTTCCCTATATAACAGTCCCTCTGCACTCTGCTCACCAAGGCGAGGGCTGTCCCCACAGGTCTGCTGCCCCGCCACCTTGGCTAACACCTGCCCTATTTGCTCAGACACTTTCTGTCTGGTTCCCTCTCCTTTTCTTCACCTCTCATTTCCACCAGGACCTGCCTTCAGCCTGTCAGGAGCTGCCTGTCCAGTGGCCCTTTCCTTGATGGATGGCCACGTAGCTACACAGGTTAAGGAATCTAAGCTAGAGTGTTAATGAGTCATGGAGACTTGATGAATTACCTCTTCTGGGTAACATTCACATGCTGACAGACCTTTTCAATGCTTTAGCCTCAAAGAGTGTGGTGTTGTGCATAAGTGTTCTATGCTTGGCGAACCTAGTCAGATGGGGTGGAACAGAGGAATTTCTTTTGCTCCCTCAGAGCACTGCCAATGAACTGTCCCGGGAATATGTGTGGAGATACAGAGGGCAGAGGGTCAGGGTTTTTTTAAAGGTCATGGTTTAAAGCAGCCAGATTCAAAAATGAGTCGAATAGACATTTCTCCAAAGGAGATGTAAAAACAGCCAATAAGCTTAAAAAGGTGTTCATCATTGTTAATCATTAGGGAAACGCAAATCAAAACCACCATGCGATACCACCTCCCACCCATTAGTACGGCTGCTATCAACAAAACAGAAAATAGGTATTGGTGAGGAGGCAGAGAAGTAGGAACGCTTGTGCATTGTTGGTGGGAATGTAAAATGGAAACAGTATGGCAGTTCCTCAAAAAAGTTAAACAGGGCTTCCCTGGTGGCGCAGTGGTTGAGAGTCCGCCTGCCGATGCAGGGGACGCGGGTTCGTGCCCCGGTCCGGGAAGATCCCACATGCCGCGGAGCGCCCGGGCCCGTGAGCCATGACCGCTGAGCCTGCGCGTCCGGAGCCTGTGCTCCGCAACGAGAGAGGCCACAACAGTGAGAGGCCTGCGTACCACAAAAAAAAAAAAAAAAAAGTTAAACATAGAATTACTGTATGATCCAGCAATTCCACTTCTGGGTATATACCCAAAAGAATTAAAAGTAGGGTCCTGAAGAGATGTGTTCACAACAGCATTGTTCACAATAGCCAAAAGGTGAAAGCAACCCAAATGTCCAACAACAGAATAATGGATAAAGAAATGTGGTCTATCCATACAATGGAATATTATTCAGCCCCGAAGAAGGAGGAAATTCTGACACATGCTACAACATGGATGAACCCTGAAGGCATTATGCTAAGTGAAATAAGCCAGTCACAAAAAGTCAAATACAATCTGATTCCACTTATAAGAGGTACTTCAAGTTCAGGGAGACAGAAAGTAGAATGGTCATTGCCAGAAGCTGGGGGGTGGAGTGGGGAATGGGGAGTTATTATTTCACAGAGTATGGAGTTTCAGTTTGGGAAGATGAGAAGGTTCTAGAGATGAATGGTAGTAATGGTTGCATAACAGTATGAGTGTACTTATACTAAACTGTACATTTAAAATAGTAAATTTTGTTATGTGTATTTTACCACAATAAAAAAAGATTTGAAAAACAAAGTCATGATTTATCATGAGAAGAAAGAAAGAAATAGATTAACCCAGATTTGCCTGAGGATCTCTACTTTGTACCTTGAAATCAGGGTATGTGACAAGGCAGGATCAAAGTCCTGAATCCAGGTTAGAAACCAGGAGGAAGTGCCAAAGGGCATCCCTGCAGAAGAGGAGCTACATGAGGGCAGGCAGCCGGGTGCAGGAGGCTGTGCACAGGAACCATGCCAAACCATGATTTAATCTCAGTGCTGCCAACTGAGCACTGTGTGACTTTGGACAAGTGATTGTACCTCTCTGAGCCTTTGTTTCTGTATCAATAAAATAGGGCAACAATGCTAACAGCACCAGAGCTGTTGTCAAGCTAAATGCAATCTGTTTGTGGGGTGGGTGCGTAAGGAGGTTGCTAACGAATAGAAGGCCCTTGTTAAATGTTAGCTCCATATTAGGCCCTGAAGTTTCTGGGGAGGTAGGGTTTTCAGGCTGTTTAAATGCCAGCGGCTGCCTCAGATGACAAGGGAGGTTGTACTATTAATGGGCGAGCATGTGAGATGTCCTTTTCCATGGTGTTGAGCAGAAATTTAACATGTTGGAAGTGAGCTGAATAGTGAGTATTAAGCTTGTGGTTATAACTGTGGAAGATGAGCACTTCTAGCCCCCATGTGAATCCAGGTAACTGTGTAAGGAAAGTAATTACATAAGTGCTTGGGAGCCTCTGCTCTGGGCTGGGCCCCGTGGCAAATGCTGGGGGAGAACAGATGGGAGGAGATAGGTCCTGCCCACCAGCTGCTCCCAGGCTAGGCAGTGAGGGGAGCGTGAGATGGAGTCAACAGCCACCCCGGGGGGCTTCAGGGAAGACAGATGCAGCCTCTTCTGGGAACATGGTGTCACTGATGGGTGATCAAAACCAAAATGGCAGAACTCTCTAACTTCTATTTCTCCTTAGTAAATAATCTTCAAAGAACACGTTATAAATGTATGGTTTCCAGCCTGAGCTGTGCCCCCAGTGCTCCTTGGAATTCTTGTCGTCAACCCCTACTTCATTCTTCTCAGCCCCATTCCAGGCCTTTCCCTCTCTCAGTACCCCAAGCCAGCTGAGGCCTCAGCAAAAACACACCACCACTGATAAGAGAAAGCCCCTCAGGTGTGGACCAGCTCCACTCTCCTGTCTGCGGCCTCCAAGGAAGCCTTCTGTTTGTCTGAAAAAGAGAAGCGGTCATACCCTGGGCTAAATTTCCTGCTTCTATCTCCCCATTTCATCTAGGACCTTCCTTTATTGTTACAGATTACTCTTTAGCCTTTCCATCCTCACTGTCCCCTTCCCTCCACCTTCAGTCATGTTTAAATCCTCTCACCAAAAGAAATTTGATGAAAAAGCTATTCTCCTATTACCCCTATGCAAGCTATTCTCCTATTACCCCTTTCACCAAACCTCCACATTTCTGGATTTTTGGCTAACACTTATTGAGCATCTATTGTATGTTCTAAGTGCTTTCCTTATATTATCATAATTTAATCCTAACAACAACCTATGAAGTAGATCTTGTTATTATCCCCATTCTATAGGTGAAGAAACTGAGGCTCGGTGAATTCATCAATTGCCCAGTGTGACATGGCTGGTAAGTGGTGGAGGCAGGATTTAAACCCAGGTTCATGGCAACTACCCAGTCCTCCGGCCATGAAAGAAGTCTCTCAGTCACCCCCACCAACTCCTCCCTCAATAAGTAGCCCTGGGGATTTGCTCCTTTGTGCCCCTGGATGCCACTCTCGCCTGGCTCCCCTCTACACAATTTCTGGCGTATCTGTAGTAGCTCTTCTTTCCTCGTCCACCCCCTACACATCAGTCTCTGCCCAGGCTCTGTCCTTTGCCCTTTTGTCTTGTTCTGCACATGCTCTCTGAGTGAGTTTATCCACTCATGATTATAACCCTGCCTTGTATCTGCAGCTCCCCCATGCTCACATGTCTCAAAATGAACTCATGACCTCCCTCACTTCAAACCTTGCTCCTTTCTTCCTGAGATTGGTTAGTAAAACCATTTTCTGCCCAGTCATTTAAGCTAGAAATCATGGAAAACATCACCTATGGTGTCTTTCTCTTGTCTCTAAAACTAATGGATAACCAAGTCCTCTTGAGTCTATTTTCTAAGCAGTTACAGCCCCTCTTTCTTTCTCTTTATTCCTGCTGCTCTCAACTGCTCTGGTGTCAGACCTTATAATATTGGGTTGGCCAAAAAGTTCATTCAGTTTTAAGTAAAAATAAAAGACGTTTTTCATTTTTACCAAGAACTTTATTGAACAACGTAGTCATTAACTGAGCAAACTTTTTGGCCAACCCAGTATTTCCCTTGACCACTTATTGTCTTGCTTCTGCTATTGTCCCCTCTAGTCCATCCTCTACACAGTTGCCAAGGTCTTTCTAAATTGTAGTCTATCATTCTGCTCTGGACATTCCCTGTCTTCCAATCATCTAGAGGCTGAAGTTCAAGTCCTTGCAGGCATTCAAGGCTACTCACCACCTGGCTCCCATGTACTGGCCTCATCTTCCACAACACACCCCACCTGCCACCCACCTGCACCCTGGCTTTCATTCACATTAGCTACTGATGAGTCCTTGGGAGCAAAACGTAAATGCACGCCAGCCTCACAGAGCAGGCAGTTCAGGATCTACCTGCTCCATCATGCTTTCCTCAACTGGAGTGGATGGCTCTCTCCTCCTCAAGCTTAGTTCAAACAACTAACATGGCACTTTACACACCGTTTTATGGAAGGTTGTTCAAGTGTACGTGTCCTTGGCTAGATGGGGCAGGGACCTTGCAGGGACCTCCGCAGGGCACAGCACTCACTGCTGTGAAAGTAGATGGCATGGGCATGTAGCACATCTTAGGCACTCTCTAGATGTTAGTTTTCCTTTGTTTTGACACATAAACAGGTGCCAGGAGATTGTAGATGGATTCATAGCCTAATCTGCAAAAAAGTGGGAAAAGATAGAGACTAAAAATGACAAGGGGAGGGAAGCCCCTCCCCTCCACACTAAGCCACACTGCCTTTAGAAAAGAACCAGCTTGTGTTCAATCAAAACAAGTCACGTCAGGAAACGCATCTCCTGTTTGCATAAGGATACTGTGCTGGTAGGAGAAGAAAATATTGGAGCCACAAGATACCTTGGCTTGAATAAGGCTTTTGACAAAGTCTGTCACTGTTCCTAGTGGGCAAGGCTGAGAAGCATGGTTGCAGGATAGTCATTGATCCATTTAAGTGTTGAATTGGAAGAGAACTTGGAGCCTTCCGATCTAACCCTCTCACATTACAGGTCAAGAAACTGAGACCCTAAAGGCTCATTTTTCTAAAGAAACACAGCTTATTAGTAGCATAACAGGTCCCATGGTCTACTTCTTGCAATTCCAGAGCCTCTGCTGGCAAAAGGCTTTTTCTGGAGTCCGTTGGTATGTGGCCCACTGAGCAATCATGCCCAAAGAAAGCTTTCTCGCTGGCTGACGTCTACCTGACGGGAGATGTCAGATGATACGCTATCTGCCCATTCAGTAATTTATCAGGTTTTGGAGCAGAACCCAGAAGGCATGTTTTTCAAATAAGTGAATGACACAGATGCAGAAGGGCTAGCTGATATGTAGGACTGCAGAATCAGGATCCGAAATACCTTGCAGGCTGGAATGATGGGCTGAAAGTAAGGAGTCGAAACTTAACAGGAATAAATGGAAAGTCTTGCACTGAAGTTTCAAAAAAATCAATTCCATAAGTACAGGGTGGAGAAAACTTGACTTGATGTAGGTTCAAGAGTAAAGACCTATGTGTTTGAGTTGAGTACAAGAGGATCTTAGGGCATCTTAGCTGCTAAAATAGCCACAGCAAGGTGCTGAAGTCTGTTCTTGTTCTGAAACAATAAAAGTTAGATTCCAAAACAGAGTATGTAATGCTTCTACTGTACTCTGTACAGACCACATCCGAGCCAGGGCTCCAGCTCTGAGCATCTCACTTTCAGAGGGATTTTGACAAACTGAACATGCTGGAAGCAGGCGCTCAGGATGGTGCTGAGTCTAGAAGTTCTGTCAAATGAGCAACACTTGGGAAAATGAGAACCCTTAGTCTGAGAAAATACTAAAGGTAGTTGTTATGTAGCAGGACATGTGGACTGGCTCTGTGAACTCCAGAGGGCAGAACTTGGGAGCCAGAGGCCAGCAGATTTTGGTTCCATGCGGGGAAGACATTCCAACTGGGTCTCCAAATCCAGTCATACATCCGTGCGAATCATGAGCTCTGTGGGTTGAAGATGTGACCCTCTGTTAGGGAAGCAGAGAAGAGTCACTCTTGGGAAAAAGTTGATTTAAGTGACCTTGAGGGTCCCTTCCAATTATTAGCTACTGTACATAGTACTACTGTACTATGACCCTGCATACTTTTATAGAACCAGACTTGAAAAAAACCAATTCTTCCTTTTTTCAGCCCAATACCATTCTCCAGGCTAAATGGTAGTTTTAGTTTTAAATTCCAACCAACATTGAGTCATTGAGCACCTACTGCGGTCAGAGTCCTAAGTGTCTTTGTTTTGTTAAGCTGAACAAAAATTACTTTAATAGTGGACTTAGGGGCTTCCCTGGTGGCGCAGTGGTTGAGAGTCCGCCTGCAGATGCAGGGGACACGGGTTCGTGCCCCGGTCCGGGAAGATCCTACGTGCCGCGGAGCGGCTGGACCTGTGAGCCATGGCCGCTGAGCCTGGGCCTCCGGAGCCTGTGCTCCGCAACGGGAGAGGCCACAACAGTGAGAGGCCCGCGTACCGCAAAAAAAAAAAAAGTTGACTTAGACATGAGGGAAGGAAACAATGTTGATTGTAAACCTAGAGTATAATTCATGTTCTAGGCACACTACACATTTATACCTATAATTTTTTCCTTCTATGGACCCTTTTTATTTAAAAAAAAAAAACCTTAATTATAGAAAAAAGGGCTTAAGTAGCAAAAGAACAGAAGATATTCCCAAATGAATCTTTGTTGTTTATAGTGGCTTTTGTTTTTCTATTTCTTCGAAGTTAGAAATTTCTCAAGAAACCTCTTACATTGACAGATAATTATTTGATAATGAAGTGAATAGTGATGATCATAATTATAATGATGATGAGCACTATACAATGTATATTAAACACTATAATGAACTACAGTTTTTCTGTGCCACCATGATTTCCTCATTTGGAAGACGACTTTGTCATTGGCTGAAATTATTAGCAAGTACAGTGTGGTTTCCAAATTATCTTGTCTATATCTGCTATCTGTAAAAACAGTTTGGAGCTTTAAATATAATCAGTTTCTCCTTAAATATATATTGATATTTACGTATATCTATGTATGCAAATATATACTTGAGATTTACATATATCTATTTATGTATGCAAATATACACTTATGCCTATTGGGGAAAAAAACGCTTTATTGCAGTATGATTGACATACAAAAAGCTGTACATATTTAATGTATACAACTTAATGAGTTTGGAGATAAGTGTAGCCCTGAGAAACCATCACCACAATCCACGCCGTAAACATATCCATCCTCTCCAAAAGTTTCCTTCCCTAAGTGTCCCCCTAAGGAGGAGGGAAATACAGAAGAAATGGCCTGCACCCTCCTGTCTGCCAGGACAAGGGATGCGATGGGTCGGGGCAGGGGAAGCGACAGGCAGAAGCGGAGCAGGGGCAGTCACACGAAGCAAGCATTAGACAAAGGGGGCTGATTCGGGAAGTGAAAAGAAGGCTGGGAAAGGGGAGCAGGGAGGTGCCCCAAGCAAGGGTGAGATGGAGGCGAGGCTGAGGTGCGGAGGGAGAGCGGAGCGGGGCTAAGTGAGCTGTGCCCAACGGCTGTATCATTAGGAACCTTGCCTAAGGAGGAGGGAAGCACACGTGTCCCTCTGCAGCACAGCTTAAAGACTTCACACTCCCTTAGGCCCAGCTCTCCAGCCGAAATGGACTTATTTATTTTTAATAGAGCCCATTTGAGGTAGCTGTGTTTTCAAAGGCTGATGTCCTTGTAAGTACTTTTTATTCTCACAGGTTGAAAAAAAAAATCCTTTCATGGCAGAAATGCTGAGCCGGGGTCGGGTGGAGGGAGGTACCCCGCAGCCTGCTGCAGCCTGACTCACTTAGGGGGCAGTCTCACGCCCGCCAGAGAAAGCCAGGGATTGTGGAAAGGAAAGTTGTGACCAGAGCAGCAGGAAAAGGAGGTGGAGGAGGGGACGGGAGGGCAGGGCAGGCCTTACCACCCCTCCCCCCTCCCTTTTCCGGAACATGGAGTGTCGATGTAGTCATGGCTTTTAAACAACATTACACACACTTGTCGTCCAAGATAAAATGTTATTAAGATTAAATGCTGAGCAAGGAACGGAATCCAACTTCCCACTGTCATATTGCAGCTCTGGTGAGGGATTGCCTTTCGGTGGCCCTAGCTCCTAAGCAGGGAAACGGCATTATTATCATTAATAAGCCCATAATGGGGAAGAGAAATTATAAACATTTCTGCAACAAGCGGCCCTCCAGTGTTAATATTTTATGAGGACACAGAGAAGCCGGCAACTGAATGTAAATGGCAGAATTATACGTAACTGTAATGTAAACACACATAATTGGGTTGAGATGGTGGGACGAGGGGAGGCCGGTGGCAATGGGCCGAGGGTGGCACTTAGGGAACTGGGTGGGGTCCCAAAGGCAGAAAGTAGGACGCCCCAGGGCCCCTGTTGCTAATCTCTCCTCCTCCTGCCGCTGTGTGTTTTCAGGGGTACCCATGTCTCTGGGATCCCCGTGGGCAGGGAGGCTGCCATCTGCCCCCACACCCTACACGTCATCCTTTGGCATTGGGTTGCTTTAGATTTTACTTACTCTGGGGACGGACAATTATGGGACCAAATGCTGCTTCCTGGGGCTTTCAAGTCTGTTCACGTGTGTGTGTTCTCCCTTTTAGTAGTATACGCATCTGGAGGACAGAGGTCCTGTCTTCTTCTCTTTGTGTAATCGCCAAGTGTACAATACGTGTGTTGCAGGAACCCCATATGTGTGTATTTTTTTTGGGGGGGGTTAATTGTTTTGGTTCGGGTTTTCAGCTGTGGGACCCTTGGTTCAAACCAAATATTTCAGGGGAGCCCAGTGAACAAGAGGGATGCACTGACTGAAGCAGGGTAAGGGCCCAGAGACCCCCTAGCCAGCCCCCTCCTCTTCCAGATGTCCCCAGAGGCACCTCTGTGGAGCGCAGTGTGGGGACTACTGAAAGATCCCCCCTCCCTGTTTCCAGATGACAGAACCGATTTCCAGAGAGATGTGACCTGTCTGTCCCAGAGACTGGCCCCAGGTCCCCTGCCTTCCACGGAGGTACACAACTTGGTCTAGGAGGGGTTCCTCCTCCAGCTCTGCCAGTAAGTGGCTGGTGGCCTGAACAAATCTCACTGCCTCTCTGGACCTCCCTTTCCCATCTGCAAAATGAATGAGACAACTAGATGATCTCTCATGCTCCTTTCCAGCTCTGAGATCTAAGCCATGTACAGACCTCCAGAAAATTTACATTGTCCTGTGCAGTATCCAAGGTGACAGGCGTTGAAAGGCCAGCAAGGGACAACCTGGAGACCCGTAGATGCCTCGACACCTTGTGAGGCCGTTAGTCACTTGCCTGGGTTCTGCCCTTGGGCTTTAAGCTTCCTGGGCCAGGACCTTGACGGGGGCCCCCCACTGCTGTGTTTGCCTACAGTGGGCTCAGCCCAGGAGGGCAGGGACCACAGTGCCCAGCACAGTGCCTGACTCAGTGCGCAGTAGAATCTTGCTCAATGATTGGTTGGACAAATGAACTGGTTAATAGATTAGTTAGTTAATGAACTAAGCAGCTCTCTCTTCTGCTTTACTTTGTTGTTTTCAATGTAGTCTGTGGTTTTTAAACGATTTACTGAATGCCTACTATGTGTTAGCACCATGCAAGTGATGTTACAAAAAGACAGGAACGACTCTGGCTGGAAGCCAGTCTCTGTTCCTTCCCCTTCCCCCGTCCCCCGCCTCCTTGATTTTCTCTTTCCCTCTGCTCCTATTCATTATTTCTCTCTGCAGTTATGTAATTATTGGCCTTGGCAAAGAGTTTCAGGGGTGTCGTTTGTCTGAGCAACATTATGCAGAATTAAGTTCCAGGGTAATCTCGGATGCAAATACCTATCCTTCAGGAGAATGTGAATTAAGCCTGCTGGTCTCAGCTCCACAGAGGCGGCTGCATTTGAATCCAGGTCTCTAGCAGTCATGGAAGCTGACTTGAGGGGTGTATGGGACCCCCTTCGGCTCCTCCTCAGGAGCCCAGGATGTGGCTCCCAGGCTGGGAGGGAGCCTTGAGCAGTCATCATGTTCGTCCCCTATCACTCATCTGAGCAGCCCGGAAAGCTGAGCATCTCTGCCCTGGTCTCTTCCTTCCCCTCCATAAGCATATTTTATGACCAGCTGGCAGGAAGTTTTTCTTTACAGTTAAACACAATCTTTCTTGTGATGTGCTACTATCCTTTAGATACATGTTTCTCAAATTGCAGGGTGCCTACCAAGTACTGGAAGATCTTGTTAAAAAAACAGATTCTGGGGCAGGGCCTGAGATTCTGCATTTCCAACCAGATCCCGGGTGATGCTGTTCTGCGAAGCACACTTCAAGTAGCAAGGCTTTAAAAAATAGATGGGCAAGAAAGGACAGAGAGAAGGCAAAACACACATAAAAACAAATAGCCCTGCTTATTTGAGTTTATTTGTATGGTCCCTTAAACATTTCCATTTCTGCTAAAAAACTACTCTTTGTCTGCAAATTCCTGAGCCTCTGTGGGTCTTGGTTTCCTCATTAGTGAAACAGTAAAACAACTCTCTCCAGAGTTGTGATGAGGGTTAAGGTAGAGAGGGAGGACTCAGCACTTGCTGATGTTACCTGTTGAAACAGAAGCCCCTGGAAGGAGGGAGGAGGATGGCGGCTATGCCGCTTCCTCGGCTGTTAGGTAGGAAAGGGATCCCTGCAGCTCTGCAGTTCGATCCTTCCTGTGGACCAGTCCTCAATGGTACCTGATGACCAAGTGCTGAAAAGGTTACTCAGCTTCCTTGGGGAGTTTGGAGGCTGCCAGCAGGGGAAAGCCAATCCCAGTCTGCTTAGGTTGACCTTGATTTAAAAGAAAACAAAAAACGATTTGTGTACCTTAGGGTACCTTACTAGCACTTAATAGATTTGAAGAAGATGCTAGTGATTAGATTGTATATTCATCTTGGGCTTTTATTCTTTTCAAAGTATTTTCCCACGTCTTCTCTTCGCAGCCCTTTATGGAGGATAAAGTGGGCATTGATCATCCCTACGCCACGATACAAGGTGTGCAGGGGTTCAGGGACTTGCCCAAGGTCACACCGGTTGTCTTTGGTGAAGCCCAGCCCAGAAGCCTGTCCCCTGCCTCCTGGTCCTGTGTTCTTCCTGCTGCCCCTGAAGATGGGGGCTGCAGGTGTGTGAGGGGAGGGGCAGGGAAGGGGGTGGCTCTTTGATGTTGGCTGAGGAGGGTCAAAGGCAGCCACTCCCCTCCCCAGCCCTTCCCAACTATTGTCCTGCTGGGACTTAGGACCTTGTCGGGGTACACGGGCCTGGCCTGGGCCCAGCTCAGAGAGCAGAGCCTCCACACTCCCCTGCCTGGAGAAGAGAGGGGATCATGGACTGCCAGACCCACCCAGGTGCCACGCACGATGTTTCATGAGCACAGCCAGCCTGGTCCTCCCACTCTGCCCCTTGGGGTTGGCACCTCAGAGGCACTTTTACACTCCAAACTCTCTGAGTCATTGTCTTCTTAGAAGGCACCATTCTTTTTTCCCCTGCTGTCGCTGCTGCTAAGAATTCATCCCTCCCTCCCCTTCTCCCAGCACTGACCTTCTCTCCCTTGGGGGCTGGGGGCTGGTGGCAGGGGGCGATGGCTCCAAATGAGCTTCTCCTTCCTCCAGCAGCTGGCAAGGAGAAGGGACATTGGGCCCGCGCCTGTTCTGGGCCTACAGGAGGAGCTGCCTGGGTTCCATCTCAGGGCTTCCCTGAGACCTCCTTGTGGCTTGGACCCTGGGACCTGCCGGGCCACAAGGATAGTTGTGGTTAGATCCAAAGTCCAGGCCACCCAGCTGTCTTTTTCCTGAGTTCCCTGGTGAACTTTGTGTGGGAATGCAGTCCACCTGCCTCTATAAGCTTCCCTTAGCAGTCTTGCTAATTTTTCAGAGCTGTGGTTTCTTCCCTTGAAGCCTAGAGAGACCACTCTTCTAGGCTTTGATTCCCTCACTTTTCAAACCAAGTGGTCATATTAACCTCCCAGAGTCTGGGGGAGCGTTCACTGTACCATACTCTACTAGGCACACAGTGGATGCTCAGTGAATGTTTATTGGAATAAAGTACTGCAGAAGAATTGGGGCTTTAAATTCAGATTGGCTCCCAAATCCAAGTAGCCCTTGACCTCTCCCTCCTCCATTCATTCCTTCAACTGTGAGCTCTATGGTTTCCTCCTCCCCCTGTGGCCGCTTCTCATTTCTTTCCTCCTCCCGTACATTTTCTTCCACATCTGGTCCTGAGCCTTCTTCTCACTGGTCCACATTCTGCATGACTTCCTGCATCCCCATGCCTGCAGCCTCTGGAGAGATGGGGTTAATAAGATATTTATCCTCAACCAGCAAACTCCTCGCAGTGATGGACTCTTAAAGAGTGGAAGACACATCCTATGTGTCACCATCCGCTTTCCCACTCGATGCCTGAATCACCCGTTCCTGGAGCCAACTGATAAAGACTTTGAAAAAACCGAGCTACATCAGTGTGGGTCACCATCCTCATCAAGTGAATCATTATTGCTGGGCTGGTGGAGGGTGTGCTAGATGAGCTTCCCCCATTGGCCAGAGTGGTCCTTGCTGCTGTGGTTAGATTTCAGAAGCCCTGGGGTCCTGGTGACCACGCTGCTTCTCTCTCCCACCCCCAGGTGTATGCCTGCCTCTTCTTTAAAACTCTGAATCCACTTTACACCCATGTGCTCCCAGGAAGGGCTACTGGAAAGCTTTATAGTCATTTACACCCGAGGAGTCCAGAACTGGCCACAAGCAGTGGGGAGAGAACTTTGCTCAGGAAGAAAACACCAGGTTTCAGAGCAGCTCATAATGGGGATTCTGCAGAGCGGGGGGCAAGGACCCAGAGTGGGGAGGCTGGGGAACAGCCCTAGGCTAGGTTCTGTTCTTGGCTCCACCAGTGGCATGATGGTGCCCAGTTACTCTTTTCCCAAAAGGGAACGTTGAAGCCAGTCTGCACTGTGCTGTGCTCTATAAGCTGCTCGTGCCTGATCCTCACGGAGGGCTGTAGGAGCACTTCTACTGCACCTCTGCCAACGTGAGGGGCAGGTCAGCATTGGGGATTTCCTCCAGTTCCTGCACTCTAAGCCGAGGACTTAGCCAACCAACCGAGGCCAGTCTCCCCTCCCCCACTCCCTCTCCCAGACTGCTGTTCAGAGTCAGGCTCAGCCCTGTCCACCTTGCAAGTCTCAGTCCAGGAGTTGGCACCCCTTGGGGGGTTGGGATGGTAGCCTGGGGCCTCGATTCTGGGTCTCAGCTTCTCTACAGTCCTGTCTTGACAAACTATTGCCTCTGGGTTCAGCCTAAGAATGCTCATTGACCAGCAGGATAGGTACAGCAGCAAACAGGATCTACCAGTGGAAAAATCCCTCCCAGTCTCAGGGAAGGAGGTCATAGCACATCTTCAGGGGATTGGCTCTCCCCAGGTCCTGCTTTCCAAAAGTAAACTTAAAACGAGGTGGATACAAAGCATCCAGGCTCACTGCCCACGGGGTCGTCCTCATACCACTGCTAGCCATCAGCATCTCCCTTCACAATGACTGGACTGTGCAACTTCCAAGACTTTCCCACCCACACCTACTTTGTCACAACTTTGGGAGTAGGGTAGATAAGGAGAGGCTCAGAGAGGTGGAGTTGCTACCCACAGTCACCCAGAGATAAGAGGGATTTCCATCTCCGCTTGGGGAGCTCAGAGCTCACAACAGCTCCATGGGTACAAAGCAAAGCTTTGTGCTTTTCCAGGACATCTGTAGGTACCCATCCAGAAGCCGCATCTCCTCAGCCAGAAGGCCTGGCATCCTACCGAAGGCCCCGTTAGCTGGAGGTGATGGAGCCTCAGACCTGCCCCCAGGGTCACGTGTGCCCTGTCACTCTGTCTGGACTCAATTCTGCATGCCTTGCCCATGACCCTGGTGTCCACTGACCTGACCAGAAAAGATGGGGATGAGAGGGAGGTGGAGTGATGAAAATATCACCTGCCTGGGAACCAGAAGACCTGGATTCTGGCTTTAGCCATTAATTTCCTGTGTGACGTTGGCTAAGTCACATAACCTCTCTGAGCTTCACTTTCCTCATCTATAGTAGAAAAGGGCCTGCCTGACTGGATGATCCCTAAATTTCCTTCCAACTCTGAAATCCTGATGTCTACATTTTCTCCCACAATGATATCACCCACTATATGATCCAGCACCAATTAATGTTGAGAGGTTGAAGGAAACCACCTGGAGATCCCTAGATGTCTCCCTTTCGATGGAGGACCTGCTCTATTGCCAAGTTTCCCACCCCACGCTCTGGGCACTGGCTGGACTGGCCGTGACCTCCAATGGGGCTTTATCATGAGGGGACTTTTGAGTGGTCTTCCCCTTGAAGAACTGCAGTAGGCAAGCAAATTCCAATCCCACCCTTCGGCTAAAGATCTGAGAGCTCGGCAAGTCCCAGCCATATATGAAGAGAGGGGTTACTCACTCAACGCCAAGTTCTCTGTTCTCAAGCACTCACACAAATACCCTTCAATTTTACATTATTGACTAAAAGTGTTTAACATTCAGCAGTACATTTTAAATTACACAGACACATCTTATCAGCGCAGAAAAACCAGCACAAAGCCAATGGGCCACCTCCTTCTGAACCTGGTATTTTCTTTAAATTTTTTTTTTTTTTTTTTTTTTTTTTTTGCGGTACGCGGGCCTCTCACTGTTGTGGCCTCTCCCATTGTGGAGCACAGGCTCCGGATGCGCAGGCTCAGTGGCCATGGTTCACGGGCCCAGCCGCTCTGCGGCATGTGGAATCTTCCTGGACCAGGGCATGAACCCGTGTCCCCTGCATCGGCAGGTGGACTCTCAACCACTGCACCACCAGGGAAGCCCTGGTCTTTTCTTAATGAAACTCCATCCCTCCTCGCCACCCTGCTCCTGGTTAATGCCAAGTCTCCGTATATAATTTAGTTAAATGGATTCGATATGCTGGCGTCGTCACCCCACACACCCCCTTTCTCTTTTTTTGGTTATTGAAATGTGTGAACAGTTTGTTCCCAGTTGAAAGTAAGCTCTGATGGGTTTCGTACCTTTCTGTGTAGGAGGGAGAGGCAGGTTCTGAAGGAGGCGCTGGCTGGCAGTGGGGAAGACAGGGGAAAGGTCAGTACAGAATTTTGTGTACGATGTGTCCTCTTGAATTCTTCCCGTGTGTGAGCCCTGCCATGGGCACAGGGACTGGGGGAAGGTCCACCCCTTTCAGAAGTGAATCAGCACATCCCTGGTTTAGGAGAAAGGGATTGACACTTGGGATGGCCTTCACAGGAGGAAAAATCCTCCTAAGGGTTTATTCCTTGGTATCCCTTCCCAGGAAGAGAAGGCAAGGGTGGAAAGAAAGTTCCTGTTGTCTGGCTTGAGGATGCCAGCAGCATATACGTGTCTATGTGCATTGGTGCCCACCCTTCTGTGTCCTTCTTTGAAGCCCGTTGGGACCTTGATGGGCATAATGGACAGGAGACAGCCAGCTGTGTGATAAAATAATAGTAGCAAACATTTTTCTGATAGCTCATATAAGCCAGGAGTTTTAAGTGCAGTGCTCACTTATGAGAGGTACCTTATTTCCCCCATTTTCTATATGGGGAAACAGACTTAGAGCGGGTGAGTAACTTCCTCAAAGTCACACAGCTTTTAAGTGGTGGATCCAGGACATGAACCCAGGCAGTTTAGCCCTGGAATCCACATACTTAACTCCTGTGCTCTGTAGGAAAGGGCCTGGAGACAGAGGCCTATGTTACCTGGTGGCTGTGTGGCCTTAGGCTTGTCACTCACCTCTCTGACCATCCATTTCCTTACTGGGTTATTAGGAGACTTAAAGACAGAAATGATGTCAATGTCCTTTGCAGATTTTGGAAGGGATGTTGGTAACTTCTGGATAACTGAGCCCAAGCTTTCATCACTATGTTCCAAAGGGATCGGCATACTTGATATTTGCTTTACACACAGTAGGTTCATCACTTTTTCCACTTAGAAGCATGCAGTCCAATTTCCATTGATTTTTAGGAATGATCTAGGCCTGTATGCCCTGGATGTCCTGGGGACCAGCCATGCTCTGACCTCTGTGCAATTGTCCTGGTCATTCAAACATCAGCATCCCCACTCATTTCATACCTCCTCCCTCATGTCATCAGATATGATACTGCAGGTGTCTTTGTAAGCTGCCTCTAAGTCGTACTGGAGCAGGTTAAGCTACAAATTAGTCAAACAAATAAACATAGCCAGTGATCAATAAATACTTCTCAACTGATGGAATGAAGGAATAACTGAGGGAGACTGAATGAATGACTCAGTGAGCAGACCAGCCAGGAAAGGGGCACACCCTCTCCAGGGGAATGGAGAGATATTGTGGCATGGTGGAGAGTGGGGCAGATATGGGTCTGATTTCCATTTCAGCCATTTAATAACAATGGGATCTTGGACAAGTTGCCAGTTCTCTTTGAGCCTCAGCATCCTCATCTGAGGAACAGAGCACACAGTGGTGGAAAGACAGAGAAGCCTGCTGAGGGAGCTCTCTACCCTCCCCCTTCCCTCCATGGCTACTCCAGGCAGCCTCGGGCCTTCATAGCTTACCAGGGAGAGTCACATTCCTGTCACAAACCTGTCACCCCCAGTCTGGGTGTGGCAGCGGAGGTGGGGGACGGACAGTGTTGTAGGGAGACTGGACTGGAAAGCCAGAGAAGAGCAGGCTAGGGCAGCACCTTCCTCTCACACATTTCTCAACAGGACACTGCTAGCATTTGCAGAGAGCAGAGGCCCCTCCACAAGGCTCAGCTCTGGGACACGGCGATCCTTTGGCACCCAGGCACCCCATCTTTGTGACACCCAAAACGTCCCAATTTCCAAACCTCGCCTTCATTGAGGACCACTCTGTAGGTGATGAGGGGCCCCTGAAGGATAAGGCCTGTGACTCAGAAAGCTCGCTGCGGTGCCAGAGTGGGGATGGTGGAAGCCAGGTGGCCAGTTAGGAGCTTAAATAATTCTATGGCTTTGTGGTGATATTAATAGAAGAGGTTCCTGCGAGCCAGAGGGCTTTATGTGGCTGTTTGTGATTCTGCCTGGTGCCTTAGGAGCGCTCCCAAGGAGGTGTAAAGAAAAAGCCCAAGGATTCATTTATTAAATTAATTAAAGAAACTGTATCCACTCATAAAGTACTCACGTGGGTTTTCTGTTTTCTTTTTAGAGGGAGAGAGGAGAGGATGCTGGCCTAGAAAAGGCAGGCTGGAGGCAGGGCACTGGAGGAGAAAGCTGGGCTTTCTATCCTGTTCCATTGATCTATATTTCTGTTTTTGTGCCAGTACCATACTGTCTTGATTACTGTAGCTTTGTAGTATAGTCTGAAGTCAGGGAGCCTGATTCCTCCAGCTCCATTTTTCATTCTCAAGATTGCTTTGGCCAAAAGACAACCCTCAGAATGGGAGAAAATATTTGCAAATGAAGCAACTGACAAAGGATTAATCTCCAAGATTTACAAGCAGCTCATGCAGCTCAATAACAAAAGGCAGCTCAGAGATAAACCCACGCACATATGGTCACCTTATCTTTGATAAAGGAGGCAAGAATATACAGTGGAGAAAAGACAGCCTCTTCAATAAGTGGTGCTGGGAAAACTGGACAGGTACATGTAAAAGTATGAAATTAGAACACTCCCTAACACCATACACAAAAATAAACTCAAAATGGATTAAAGACCTAAATGTAAGGCCAGACACAGATGCTCAGGTGACCTTGGGCAAGTCCCTGCACCTGTCTGAGCCTCAGTTACCTTATCTATAAAATGGGGTTAATAGCAGTATTTCATTAGCATGATGTTTAAATGAGATGCTGTGTATGAGGTCCTTAAAACAGAGCCTGACCCATAGAAGGTACTCAATAAAAGTGATCCCTGGTTATGGTCCCTTGTGCCCTCCATGGTGTCTATGGACCCCTCAGTAAGCAGAAGTCCCATGCTACCAACACAGCCCTCCAGAACCTTCTCTGCTGCCTCCGCCCTGGGCCAGGGTCATCACCAGCCCCTGCCTGCAGCCCTGTAACTCATGTCTAGCTCATCTTGAAGTGTCCCACCCCCCAATCCCAGGTTCCCAGGGCTGCCCTGGGTTCACAAAACCCCTCACTCAGACCACGGGTGGGATGCATTTTTCAGACACATGCAGAGACCCACGGAGCACCCCACTTTCTTCAAAGAGACCCTCACGCTGTCATCTCATCGGAAGTCTGTGCAGCTTTTGCCCGGGCTGGAGTGATGATGGGCCCAGGGCCTCAGGACCAGCTTTCCCACCCGCAATCAAGCCCCTTGTGGAGAGCCTAGTGCCTCTTCTTAGAACGTCCTCGTCCTGTGATGCCTGGCTCTGGGCTTCACGAGCAATTCTGAGGCCATGGGAAACAGCCTGTTTTCATCCTATTGTAATAAATTTGGGATGTTAGAGCAGAAAGGAGACTTGATGATCTCCTGGTTCAGACCTTCCGGGTAGATGTAAAGAAATCAAGACCCAGAAAGATGAAGTGATGGACCCAAGAGTCCTCCAGTAGTCAGTGCTTTGCAACCTGCCTCTCAAGCAGAATGGTGCAACTCTGTCCCTACGAACGGCCCTCCTTTGGTTAGAAGAGTCCCCAGGGCTTGCCCCCGCCCCTCAGGAAGGAACACTGGCTGGGGGCTGACTGGGCTGGGCAGGGCTCACAGCCTGCCCACATGCCTCTGCTTCCCAGAGGCTGACTCCGGGGAACAGCAGCTCAGGAGAGCAGAGAAGCGCTGGTCTTAGGGACGGCCCTGTCTGTGTAATTGTGGAAATGCAAACACTTGGACCCTTTTGGGGAAGGGGACCTAGGCTGTGAGAGGCGGGTCTGGGGCCTGTTCTTGTGACAGGGGCCATGGGACTAGAAAAAGAGACCCATTTGGTGCCCTATAGCTGTCAGAGATACTTGCATTTGAAGTGCAGGGTTAAGATGTTGACCGGCAGAAGAGTTTTCCTAACTCTGGTCCAGGTTCTTACCTGGACCCGCTTTTTTTTTTTTTTTTTTTTTACAACTTTATTGGAGTATAATTGCTTCACAATGGTGTATTAGTTTCTGCTTTATATATAACAAAGTGAATCAGTTATACAAAAGCTCTACTATCTAATGGTGTCGCTTTCCTCTCCCTATCTCCCTTATAACTGCATTTTTTTTTGGTAATCAAAACTAGCAGTGATTTTCTTTTTTTCCAATTTGCAATAATATTGCCAGTCCTTTACTTGGCTCTCTGCTCTATTTTATCATTTCAATCATAATGAACTTTTTAAAAAAAAAACTTTTTATTTTATAGTGGAGTATAGCCGACTAACAATGTCGTGATAGTTTTAGGTGCACAGCAAAGCCACTCAGCCATACGTATACATGTATCCTCTGCTCAATGTTATGTGGCAGCCTGGGTGGGGGGGAGTTTGGGGGAGAATGGATACACAATGAACTTTTTTTATGAGAAAATCTGGTGACATTGGAACCCACAAGCAGAATCGCAACTCGAAAGCCCTATTTCCTCCTCTGCTTCCCGGTCTCCCCCTCTGACCCCTAGCCCTCCGCTTATAAAAAGCTGTCCCCGCAGTGTGGATCACTCAGTACGTAGAGAGAATCATAATCAGGAGAGTGAACCGTTTGATGCAGTTTGCATTTTGCTGGGAGGAAGTATTGATAAGACGGACGCTGAAGTGGGCAGCTGAGAGTCTGTGGGTTACTTTCGGTGCTGCTGGTGGCAGAGGGGTGACAGCAGATGGATACTTGACCTTAATACCACAAACAAGAAATGATGCCCAGGGCACTCCAGCTTCCCTCTGCTGGGGAGTGAGACAGGACTGGCACTTAGAAAACCAGGCCCATCCATTTGGTGATTGCATCATTAAAGGTTTCTTCCCATAAGTCCGACTGCAGCCTAGGAGCCAGGCTGAATGAAAAAGAAGGCCCCTGACTGGCCAGGGGTACAAAGTTTAACCCTGAAGTTTTGGGGTATGTTTGGAATCTTCGGAGGCCTGCTGTTCTGTGTGTGTGTGTTTTGAGAGCGGCACAGAGAGGAGATGGGCTGTCCACGTGTGTAATTACAAAAGCTGACGCCAACACAGACACTGTTCTGTGTCCTTCACGTCTGACAACGCATTAAATCTGCGTGTGTCCTTCACGTCCGACAACTCATTAAATCTGCGTGACAACCTTGTGACGGATGTGGCTATTATTATCTTCATTTTAGAAGAGGGAAGCTGAGGCACAGAATGGGCAAAAGCTTACCTCAGGCCACACAGCTGGGCAACAGCACGGCCAGGCAGCTGGCTCTGGCATCTGTTCTCTTAACCAGTCCACTGTCTGCCTGATGAGATATACTTTACATTCCACAAATCTGTACACACATCATCTATGGTCCTCAATATCCCTCTAGGGCAAGCAACCAGGGCAGATTTGCCCCATTTTACAAATGCGGAAATGCAGGTTCAGAGGGGTCATCTAATTTGCCCAAAAGTCACATGGCAGGTAGGAGCCGAGAGACCCAGAGCACACAGGCAGGAGAGATTTAAAGTGTCATCTCTCTGAGGGCTTTGAAGATATTCTTTCTCTTGTACCGTCTGCTCAGCCCTCTGTAGGTGTGATCAGCTCTCTTCAGTGTATTCAGAAGAAAGGGGGACTTGGCAGGGGGGCCCCTGGAGGATGGGGGTCCTGGCTCTGGACGGGGATATCTGGGTTGCAGTAACACGTGGGGGTACTACCTTGGTGAATATCCCATTAATATCCAAGAGAGGGCTTGGCACATGGGCCACGTGGCACAAAGCATGAGGACACGGTGCCCTTGCCATTCTGGAGGCCCCCATTCGCTGAGAGCCACAGCAGCTCCATCTGGCATAAGGAATGCACTTAATGCTCACACTTCAAAGCACCAACTGGGTCCACATCCCCCCCAAGAGGGATAAAGCCTGGGCAACCTAAGCCAGCAGCAGCATTTGAAATGCCTCTACCTAGAACCCTCTTAACCTTGCCACAGAATGGGGGTACTGCTTCCACCTCCCCCTCCACCAAGAACCTAAAGTATCCTGCAGCCAGGAGTGACTGCACCCCACTGCCAACCTAGGAGCCCCCCAGTCCCTGGAGATAGGCCCAGCTGGGAAGCCTCGGAAAGGAGCACTAGCTCTGTTTCAGGTACTGTCCACAGCACGTGCCTTGCACACACGTGGGCGAGAGTCAGGAGTGGATGGGAGCAGACTGGCCTCCACCCAGAAATACGGTGGACACAGAGGACCCAGACAAGAATCGACAAAGTAAATTGCTCTGGATGTAAGTGCCCCTCTTGCTTCCTCCCATGGAGAATCTTCTATTTAGGGCTGGCAAGGTGGGGGCATTGAGGCAAACCCACCACACGGGTGAGACTCAAGGAAAGGTGGGAGTGTAAGGGAAGAAAGCGGAGTATATGCTTCTAATTGAATCCACTGCTTGACACCGCCTTCCCAGTCCTGGTCTACCTTGCGAGAGTGCACGGAAATAGGAGATAAATAAATGGAAACACGGAGTTCCAGGGTAGCCTAAAAGCTTGGGGAATGAATCGATGTTCTCCCCAGGCAGCTGTCCGAATGAAGTGTAATAGTTAATAAAAGCTGATTGTACACACACAGCTGGGCCAGCAAACAGAGCAAGCCGAGGCCCGGGAGGCTCGTCCTTTTCTCCAGCCACCCCCTCCCCACCAGCGGTGATCACAGGCTGATTAAATCAGGCTTCGCGGCAGCGGATCCAATTAGCGGGGAGTGGGAGGTTGGACGTTACCAATGACTGCCCAGAACATGTCCAGTAATCCTTAATCTCTCTGATTTGCTACGCTGGGCATGGGGGCAGGGTGGATTTGGTTGGGGGAGGGGAGGGAAGAAGGGATGAGTGTAGGGACAGACTCCGGAAGAAAATAGAGCGTCCGACCGTCCGCACTTGGGGTAAAGCCCTTGTGAAAGCACTCTCTCAAGCACTGTGCGGAGAAAGGCGGAGGATGAGGCAGGATTCCCACCCTTGGGGAGCTGCCCAGCTACTGGTTGGAGAAGCCCACCCACGGGGTGGCTCAGGACGGCGCTTAACATAAACAGAAACACCCGCACAGATCTTACGCAAGCGGAGGATAATTCGCAAATCATTGATATTTGGCTTTGGAACGTATTGATTTTCCTCCCAGAAGATTTACCTACCTAATTCCACTGAGCTTAAGCAAGTAATAAAAATGTGTTTGCCTTTCTTGATCACATTTAGACTGGCAGCAAGGGGGCTCCGAATCCTGCTGGCTGGCTGGAGAAAGGTACTTTGAGTTTACAGCCTGTCCATCGAGAGCCATAAAAACAGGCAATGAAAATTGCCTGGGGAGATGGACGAACACAGTAGGGCAGGGGTCTCCAACCCCCGGGCCGAGGACCAGTAGCGATCCGCAGGCTGTTAGGAACCGGGCCGCACAGCAGGAGGTGAGCGACGCGCCAGTGAGCGAAGCTTCACCTGCCGCTCCCCATCGCGCCCCATCACTTGTATTGCCGCCTGAAACATCCCCCCAACCCCCGTCCGTGGAAAAATTGTCTTCCACGAAACCGGTCCCTGGTGCCAAAAAGGTTGGGGACCGTTGTGGTAGAGCACAAGTGGCGGGGGGTCTAGGGCGGCTTCCTGGAGGAGTTTCCACCTACCTTTGGGAACAAGTGCAGAAACTCACAGCTCACCAAAATGTTTCCCCCCCACCCTCCACTTCCCACCTCCAGATGCGGGTAAACCAAATGGCATTTGTCTCCTTGGCTGGCATAAAGACTACCTATCCTTCATGGATGATCGCCCTTAAGTTTGTCACATCACACGTTCAAGTCTTTGAATCAGTTCACCAAGTATGCCAGGCCCATAATGGTACTCAATCTAAGGGCTACAGGGGAAGCGTCAGACAGAACCCTGAATGGTAAAGGCATGGGCTGTATAAGAAAATGAGACACCTTTGACAAACAGAGCAGAACACGTACATCCGTATGAGTTGTCCGCTCGTGGGATTGCCCTGGATGCCCGTGGGCTTGTTCTGAAGTTGCTGCAATTGCTTTTCCAGGAACTGTTTCATGCACATGCGCTTGTGCTGAATTTCCTGAGTGATGACAAACCCTCATCCTGGGAGCATTTTTCCTTCCAGTTTTGCTAGAAGCAGGGCATTGGTATATAAGGTGCCTCTGTGAATCTCTGTGTTAATGGATAAGCCATGTGTTTGGGGTGAGGGGAAAATGGCCATTTGGAAATCTCTTGAGTGCCCCCAAGGAAAGAGCTGTTGGCAAGGCATTGATGATGCTGCTACCACACCCTAAACTGTACAACAGGGACTGCCCGCCCTTAAGGGACACTTGGCTGGGAGGCCGGAGGTCTGGATCTAGTCCTCGCTTTGACACGAGCCCGCTGGTTCCCTTGGGCACAACCTTGACCTCTGAGAGCCCTGATTCCCCATCTCCAAAATAAGGGAGTCAGACTGGATGATCCCCAAAGTTTCTTTTGACTCTGAAGACCTGCGATGCCATAAGATAAAGTTCCCCCATCCCCACCCCTCCTCTCCCTGACTTTCTAATACTATGGCCACAGGGCTTCTATTTTTATTTCCTTTCATGTTCCAGGATCTGAACATTGCTTTTGACTGACTGTAGGTGTCATAGAATTTGTACTTTCTCAAAATTTAATTACTAGCACTAAACGATCAATCAATCCATTGATTAACTACTTATTGATTCCCCCTGACATGGCTCTTGAGACAGGCTGCATTTGGAACACAATCCTTTGGTAATTGGCTTATCCTCCTGGGCACAGAGCCTCTGTTAAAAGGCATTTGGGGGCTTCCCTGGTGGTGCAGTGGTTGAGAGTCCGCCTGCCGATGCAGGGGACACGGGTTCGTGCCCCGGTCTGGGAGGATCCCGCATGCCGTGGAGCGGCTGGGCCCGTGAGCCATGGCCGCTGAGCCTGCGCGCCCGGAGCCTGTGCTCCACAACGGGAGAGGCCACAGCAGTGAGAGGCCCGTGTACCGCAAAAAAAAAAAAAAAAAAAAAAAAGGCATTTGGGTCTTGGTAAATGGCTTTTTATCTAAGTATTTATTTCTCAGATCCATGGACTGCTGTTGGGAGACATTCTATGTGTGCCTTGGGTTTAGCAGGTAAGCCCTGAGATGTAAACATAGACTCCACATGGCTGCCTGACATCCAGTGCAACAGGTTCAGACCGTCTAACTGAGGGTCCCAGGATAAGTCATTTCAGCTCAGCGTGCCTCTGGTAGCCAGTCTATAAAATGAGCGTGTGGGGCTTCACGATGTCTACGGGCTCAGATTCCTTAACTCTGCTTCTAACTCTCTGTTTCACAAACAATCTAGCATAAAGAGATGGGAGATTTGCATATCAAATGCTGCTGCTGGCTTAGGTTGCCCAGGCTTTATCCCTCTTGGGGGAGATGTGGACCCAGTTGGTGCTTTGAAGTGTGAGCATGAAGTGCATTCCTTATGCCAGGCACAGGCCACAGGGAACCGGCCCCGCAGTTTCCAAATGTGCGCCACTTTCAAGGTGCAGCTGCCTCTCGGTTATCCACATGGGTATCCACGAGTATATGGAGAAAGGAATTCCAGTCTGACTTCCTCTGCCACCCAGGCCCTCTGGGCTCCTCCCCTTCTGTCTAGGTCTCGCGTGCCCAGGAAGGCAAATTCACTTCACTGTCAACGTCGGCAAAATGACACTACGGGATAGGTCTGTGCCTTCCTTCCCTGGGCCTCTGCCTAAACCCTTAGTGGATTCTAAAGTCAAGAACAGGGGCCCTTGGATGGCCTGCTGGATTGCAGTCTCAGATTATGGCATACAGGAAATGGGAATACACTGGAAGTTAGGAACAAAACGGCACCCAGGCATAGAGGTGCGAAGCTTTCATTCTGTCCTGGGAGTTGGCAAACGCGTCAAGGAGGAATTGCCGCCTCTCACTGGGCAATCACAGTGGCCTTGGACTGTAGCCTCGGTGGACCCGTCGGGTCCCCATGGAAACCACACACCTCAGATTGGGACTCAAATCCAATCCCCCCTCACTTGGGACTTGAACCCACAATCTTGAACCACGCTCCTTTGGATAGGACTCGAACCCAGCCATGCTTCAGATGGGACTTGAACCCACAATCTCCGGCTTAGGAGGGGACTTGAACCCACAGTCTCCCAGCTGAAACTGCACACCTGGTCACAGGACTTAATGAAGCTCAGATTCTTTATGTCTCAGTGTGAAAGGAATTCAGCAAGAGGCAAAGTGATAGGTAAGAAGAGGATTTATTAACAGAAGATGCTTGTAAAGGATACAAGCGGGCAGGCAAAGGGCTCTGCCCTGAGCACTAAGTGGGAAAGCAGGTTTATTTAGGAAGATACACACTCCGCTGACAGAGTGTGGGCCATCTCAGAAGGCAGGAGGCCCCAAAATACGGGGTGGTTAGTGTTTATGGGCTGGGTATTTTACAGGCTAATACGTGGGAGGATTATTCCAACTATTTCGACGAAGGGGTGGGCATTTCTAGGAACTGGACCACCACTAACTTTTTGGCCTTTTATGGTCAGCCTTGGAACTGTCATGGCATCTGTGGGTGTGTCATTTAGTATACGTTAATGTATTACAATGAGTGTATAATGAGGCTCAAGGTCTAATGGAAGTCAAATCTTTCGCCATCTTGGGCCAATCGGTTCTAACCAGTTTTTGTCGTATCCTCAACGACTATGTCACTCTTTTAAAGGTTGTACCCTGCCCCCTTCCCTCCTGTCTCACCTCCTCACTGCAGCCAGAGCCTCCTTTTGTAGTCCAAACCCAAGGTTGTCACTTCTCTTGTTTCAAAACCTTGTTCAGAGGGTCTCCAGGGTCCAGAATCAAGTCCAACCTCCCTGACATGACACCCAAGGCCCATCCTGATCCAGCTGAACTTGCCTCCTGCCCACCTACCTTTCTGCCCTGCACTTAGGTATTCAGTATTTACTGGAGTGAATAAATCAGTGAATGAGAAGGTTTGGTCTTGAACAATTACAAGAAGTTAAGGCACATAGAACATACCTAAAATTATGGTAATCGGCATCAGAACTGCTGTCTTAATTTCCTTCCTGAAAGGCAGGCAAAGTTTCTTGAAGACCTAGGAGCCAGAAAGCTTCTCTCCTCTAAAGAGGGTCTAGCATCACAGGCTTGGCCGGGCCGTCAGCCCAAGCTTGACAGTTCCATTGTTAAATCCCGATGTCACTCTGGGGCCCTAAGGCCCCCATGGTCTGGCCCTTGACACTCTCTGACCCCATCTCACGCCACAACCCTCCTGGCTCCTTGAGCTCTAGCCACACCTATCTCTTAGTTTCTCAGACAAACCAGGGTTTTCCACCACCCCACCCCCAAACCCAGGGCCTTTGCAGAGGCCGCTCTTCTGCCTGGAAAGCCCTTCCCCTACACACTTCACATTTGGCTCCATCTCGCCTCTGTCTGTCTCGGGCACTGGTATTTCCCCAGGGCCTAGAACAGTGCTTGGCACC
Source organism: Hyperoodon ampullatus (assembly GCF_949752795.1). Taxonomy (NCBI): domain Eukaryota; kingdom Metazoa; phylum Chordata; class Mammalia; order Artiodactyla; family Ziphiidae; genus Hyperoodon; species Hyperoodon ampullatus. The sequence goes on from NC_136920.1 coordinate 96,395,383, forward strand.
AACAATGTCCTTTAAATAGTTGTTGAATGAACAAACGCGCCAACACAGACAACTTGGACTGGGAGAAGCCACTGCAGCCCCGCCTGCCTCCATCTCCCATGCTCGTCCTGCTCAGGCAGATGGGGACCCTAAAGTCCTCCCAGAGCGAGATACCCCAGCCAGCCATGTGCAGCAGAGTCTGCCCAAGGGCCCTACCTGGCCATCTCCACCCCCCGATGCCCGCCCAGGCCAGTGCTGCCAGGGCCATCGAGGCCGCCCGTCTGTGGAGGGCTTGCTTTGAGGGCCGCTCTCCCCAGTGGGGAGCCCTTTGGCTTTCTCCTTTTATGGGGATATTTTGCTGCTGGATTGACTGTAATTGTCAGATTTGCGTTTGGTATACCTGCAGCACGAGGCCCCTGGGGCACCTAGGCCTTTGGAAATCAATAGGAATAAACAAACAAATATATTCATAGGATCGGGACCTGGAAAGGAGGGGCGGCTGGAAAGGAAGAGAGAAAACAAATCAAAGGGCCTGGTTTACCATCTGCAGCAGGAGACCCACTCCTCACCCTGTCCCACAGACCCGACGCCAAGCTCCTTGCTCAAGTACCCGCCTTCTGTCACCACAGTGAAGCCGAGACTGTAATTTCAGCGCTAACCTGAATGGGCTCCTTTCTTTTTATTAACTCCAGCGTTGAGGTTTTAGGCAAGTTGGCTATTGTTTGAGCCACGCTCCCCTCCTCTCTACTCCCCATGCGTGGAAGCGTCAGGAACAGCCAGAAGGAGATGGCACTGAGCTGCGGACGTGGCTGGTGTGAGACCAGGTCGCCCTGCAGTCAAATGGAAACCAGTGACGGGGCAGTGGAGGGAGGGCCGGGGAGGGCCAGCGCTCTCTGCCTGGAACCCAGTGCTGTTCAGGGTCTGGCCCAGGGACCTTCCCGGGCACACCTGCTGGGGTCCTGCAATTAGAAGGGGACCTGGCTGGCTTCATAGGGACCCACTGGACTCCAGCATCATGAGGCAGAGAACAGTGGCACACTGTGCTCCACAGCTCACAAGACGCCTTTACACATCCGTGTGCATGAGCCAGTTCCTGCGGGGTGGGGGGCTGGGGAGGGGCGGCGTGTGTGTGCTCTGGCATGAAATAGTCCCATGGGATCTGTAGACTGCAAAGCACCCTGCGGAGAGGTGTGAGGCATGAGATCACTACCTGGGGAAGATATCACGAGGCCTTAGCCAACCTTTCCTCATCTGGATCGTAAGCTCCCATGAGGACAGCTGTCTTATCATCACTGCACTCCTGCTGCCATCCCTGGCATGTCGTAGACATTTTAAAGGAATGAGTAAATGAAAAGTGAAAGAAAGAAAATAGGGATAATGATATCCACCTCCTAGGATTGTTGTAGGAATAAATGAGATAATGCGTATACAACTCTTAGCACAGAATAAATGCTAATGGTGTTTGGTGGTTATCTTGTTCCCAGAGTGGTTAAGTTACTTGCCCCAATGTGAGACACCTAGTGAATAGTAGATCTTCTGGTGCTAGATCCCATATCCCTTCTTCTCCAGTAAAGCAATCATAAAGATAAATGTGACTTTAATGTGTTTGGATACAGGGTCACTCCTGGACAGGAACAAGTGCTGGAAAAAGCTTTGAAAAAAAATGGGTGGGAATCAGCATCTCCTCCTGCAAGTATGAGGGACAGTAGTTAAGGCAGAAGAGGGTGTCAGGCCTGGGGGTCCCTAGGGCACTGGGCAACCCACAGCAACTGTTGACAGACGTGGCCCTGACGGTGCCCAGCAGACTTGCAGCCAGGTAGGGACGTGGTAGCTGCTGGCTCAGCTAAAGTAAAGCCAGGGTGTACAGGGATGTGAAATTCCACTGTCATGGGTCCGTGGGCTTATTGTTTCAAAGAGAGCTGGACGCCTTCGAGAATGTCAGATCTCCCTCACTGCACTGTGTATTCTCATTAGCATGTACACAAGGCCATTGGGAAACGTTTCTGCAGAACCTGTGAGTATTCACAACGCTTGCCAGCCAAAAAGCCACTGGACTATCTTTCTGGAATATCCATTGGGTGCTAGGTACTCTGTTTTGTTAATTGAGGTGAAATTCACCTAAAGTGCTGGGTACTTTTTAGACATGAACTTAAGGCTCCAAAACAGCAATGCAAGGTGGGTATGGGTGTCCCTATTTCTGCAGAAAGGGAAACTGAACCTCAGAGAGAGTATGTGACTTGCCCCAAGTCACACAGCAGGGAGGTATCAAAAGGGGCACTGGGGATTCCCTGGTGGCGCAGTGGTTGAGAGTCCGCCTGCCGATACAGGGGACACGGGTTCGTGCCCCGGTCTGTGAGGATCCCACATGCCGTGGAGCGGCTGGGCCCGTGAGCCATGGCCGCTGAGCCTGCGCGTCTGGAGCCTGTGCTCTGCAATGGGAGAGACCACAACAGTGAGAGGCCCGCGTACCGCAAAAAAAAAAAAAGGCGGGGGGCACTGGAACACAGATTTGCCTGAATCCAGAATCCACAGCCTTTCCATCACACCATGACGTACAAATGTACGTATTTATATAACTTGTAAGATAAAATTAAAGTATCTGCTCATAAAGCCTCTCACCAGCCAGTGCTTCCTCAAGCATCATTGTTGATTTGGCTAGTGGCTAGCCACAGGCCCTCGTGGGTCCAGGTCTCTGGTTCTCTGCAAGCCTGGCTTCCTGTAGGCCCCTTAGCTGTCTGCCTGGAGAACCCACCATCTTGCCCTCTCTCTTCCCAGGCCCTGCCCTGTGTCCCTGGTCTCCTCCCGGCTGCTGTGAGCCGCAGCACTTTCCGGGGTGCGCTGTTGTGTATCAGATGCTCAGTGTTCGCTGAGTGCAGCCTCGCTGTACTTGTTACCGCTCGGTGGGAACACCGGTGCTCTTTGGAAGAGCAGAGGAGGAATAAATGTTTCAGTCGTGCTATAAATAATAGAGTGAGGAAAGATGTTGTGAAAGTGGTGCTCTGGGTTTTGCCAGGAGGTATGTTTTCCTTCTTCCTTTCTTTCTTTTTCCTTTTACCTTCCTCCCCTTGTTCCCCCCTCCACCACCATTTATTCAGTCCGATACAGAACGCCTCCCACCAGGGATCAGAGGAAAACAGCCCTGCTCCAAGGGAAGGAGAAGATTAAACTGTTGAAACTAAACAAATCAACCCCTGTAGAGAAAGGGTGGATGGGAGGGGAGAATCTGGCCTGGCCAGGCCCTTGGCAGTGATTTGGGGACTGAAAGAGAGAACCTCCTGGAAGAGGTTGGGTGTCATTCATGCTGGCACGGGGGTGGGAGAGGAGAGGAAGAACCACGGGCAGAGAGTGCTGCCTGGAGAAGGAGGGTTGGGATGAGATTCTAGACCTTTCATCCTTCTTTCTCAGCCCAGCAAGTGAGCCAGCTCCCAGGGGGAGGCTGGCTGGGTTCTGCTTGCAGGAGTGGAGCAAAAAAGACAAAGGAGGTGATGAGGGACAGCTCCAAGGTATAGGGGCCTGGCAGCCAGACTGGGTAGCCAAAGGCAGTGGAACCAGAAGCAGAGCCTAGATCATAAGAAAGGTGGGAGCCAAAGACTGAACCCAGTTAGGAGAGCCAGGTAGAGCCTTGGCTGAGAAGGTAAGCTGCAAGACCAGAAGCCCCCAGAAGATGGGTGAGCTCTCAGGACCAAGTCTGTGATGTGGCAAGGGTATTTGGAGGCCAGCCTTTCAGTGGTATCAGATGTATTATTTGGGGGTGGGTTTTATGCTGAAGATGAAGATGCCTTCATCTTCTCTGGCTGCTCCAGGCCTCAGAGTTTCCTGGGGTTCAGTCAGATGAGATGGAGGCCTCTTCCATCTCCAGGGGCAGTTGGATGTGGGGAAGTCAAAGGCAATGGCAGCTCTGATGGTGCTGATATCAGGGAACCAGAAGAACCCAGGGCTTTTTATTGTAGGTCTGCATTTCTTAAAGTGTGGGCTGGCAATCCCAGGCATAGGAATCAACTGGAGCTTACTTTAAAATACAGGCTTCTTTTTCCCATTCGAGATCTACTGAATCCAAATTTGGGGTGGGGCCCAAGAACCTGTAGTTTACATAAGCATGTACAAGTCTCCTAATTACATGAATCTGATAACCCCTGTTAGGAGCTACATTCATTACCTTTTTTTTTTTTTTTTTTTGCGGTACGCGGGCCTCTCACTGTTGTGGCCTCTCCCGTTGCGGAGCACAGGCTCCGGATGTGCAGGCTCAGCAGCCATGGCTCACGGGCCCAGCCACTCCGCGGCATGTGGGATCTTCCCAGACCGGGGCACAAACCCATGTCCCCGGCATCGGCAGGCGGACTCTCAACCACTGTGCCACCAGGGAAGCCCCATTACCTTTGATTGGAAAGAGGTTAGCTGGAGAAGGTCTTTACTGTCTACTTGAAAGCTGATTCCCCCATGTAAGTTAATATGATCCATCTGACAGTCTGGAAACATTGACTGAGTACTTATTGTGTACAAGGTGCGACGCCAGGGCTACTGCCTGGGTTCAGAGACAGCATCTTAGGGTAGAAGGGACCTCAAAGACCATCTGCCACCCAGAGAGAGAGAATCTTCTATGGCCTTCCTGAGGAGTGGCCGTCCATGAGCTCACTATTCTGAGAGGCGGCCAAGTCCATGGTTGGCCAGCTTGCAGGTCTCGATTTTGCCTCCAGATACACAGGCCAAGTCCACTCCCTCTTATACGGGAAAGCCGGCTGTCATGGTCCCCTGAAGTCTCTTTCTCGGACTAGAAACTACCAGTTCCCTTAAAGGACCTCTCACCTTCTAGATGCCCTTCTCTGGGTCCTTGTGTTCATCGCTGTCCTTCTGAAAGGGAGGCACCTTGTTCCTGGAAGTAGGTTGACCAGCAGAAGGGAAGGACTGAGACAAACCCTCTCTCCTTTTTTGGATACAGACCAGCCTTTCCCTGGAAAGTTGCCCTTAGAGGAGGGAGGCTGATTCCTCATAGGATGACTTTTGGGGGTTAGAAGGACTTAGGAGGAAGGCAAGACGCAAGTAGATCCAGGCCACGCCAAGCCTTCTTCTCTCCCAGAAACTCGCTGGCCCAGAGTTTCTCTCACAGCATCCAGCCTTTGAGGAGCCATTTGCCCAGCTTCAGCCAGCAGGTGGGCTGCAACCCTAGGCCATGCTGGAAGGTGCTGACTCCCTGGTTCACATCCTGCCCCTCTTCTTCATAGACCCGGTCGCCACAACTCTGTTCGTCACCATCTGACACCCTCAGCTCTTCCCCCCCACCAAGCCTACACCAGGAGAAAGCAGCTCATTAGCAGGGGAAGAAAAAGGGAGAAAAGTACCTTTGGATGGAGACAAGCCACAGAAAGGACTGTGCCCTGGATCGTGCTCTGTCACCTTGGCCTTTAAAAGGGATGCAGGAGAGGAGACCTAGGGGGACCAGGTGGCGGGCGAGGAAAATGATTTGAGCAGTGGCATTTGGGACTGATTGGAGGGGAGAGAGTCTGGGGCTGGGGAACGTTCATTACAATAATTGTACCCTTCCCCTGTAGTTACGACCTTGCAAAATGTAACTTGATGTTTGTAATGAGCCATAATTAGACAATCACCAAAAGTTGCAGTGAGTAGAATGAATGGAAAACCCAGCCAGTAATGGGATTCACTGTTCTCATGCATGTGTTGTGTTCTCATTTTCCTCCTCCCTGTGGTAGAAGCCCCAGGGGAAGGCCTTCCATTGCCATGGCTACCTCCTCCGCTGGTCTGTTTTTACTTGGCCGGGGTCTGCGGTCCTTGTGAGGCACCTCCCTTACAAGGGTTTCCAGCCCTTGGATTTCCTCCTGCCATTTGGGTCAAGTCCCAGGATCATCAACCCTGAAAAGGTTGAGCACAAGTCTAGGATTCTAGGTCCCAAGAAATAGAGTCCAGGGGCCTGGCCACTGTAGCCCCCCTCATGCCCAGAGAAGAAACCTAGGCATTTTCATCACTCTTTCAAAGAAAGAACAGGACCGATGCCCAAGACTGCACAGCTAGGAAGGGACCAGTAACAAAACATATTACATCGTCTGCGCTCTTTGCCTAACGAATAGTAACACCATCCCTAACTCACCCCTAGTCATAAGATTTTATATAAAATGTATATATAAAGTATGTCTATATAAGTGTGTACATGATGGGATGGAAAGACATTTGGGGGCAAGGGCTCTTTCTCAAAATCAAGACATAAAATCGCCTCTAGATACAGCTTGCTGGAGGACACCCAGTCTCTCCTTGCATGGCTGTTCCATGTGCTTGAGATCCCTAATAGAATTTTGCATTGGCAACTATACAGGGCACCTGTTAACGCTAATAGTGGCGAATGATGCCCTGACCCCTCTCGGCAGCTGGGCCCCAGCTCCCAGGGTGGAGCGAGTTTGAATGTTTACAACATTTACATTTTAATTAAAACCCTTTTTGGACTCTCCAGAGTGTCCATGAATCCATTAGTCCCTGCTCCAGCCTCCCCTTTATGGCAAAGTCATTTCAGAGGGTGGAATTTATATGAAGGCTCTCCTCTAGCTGGTTATCAAACGAGTCCTCATAGAGACTCAGGGAACAGGAAGAAATTTAGAGATTATAGGATCCAACCTGTCATTGTTCAGATAAGGAAACAGGCCTGGATGGGGAAAGCCATTTGCCCAAGGACACATGGACTGTGGCTGACCTGGGCCTTCCGTTCAGACCTGGCTCCTCGTTGCCACTTGGACATTCGACCATGACACCAGCTCCTTGCCAAAGTGGAAGGACTGGGAAGGGGCAAGCCCTTGGTGGCTTCAGTCTCCCCTTCCTGGAGCTTTGAATTCTGAGCTCCTTCTGTGGGGCTGGAGCCCTGGGAGGGGACTTGGATTCTAAAGCTGGAGACTCTGCTTATGTAGTTGGGCCGTTTCCTACAGCCCATGTCAGAGAGGAGAAAAAGAGAGAGAGAAGCAGGAAAGGAAGATAGGAAAAGAGAGAAATGGTTCTGGGTGAATAAGGACGAGGGTGCGGGGCAGAAGATGGAATGCGGGGCGAGTGGGGAAGCTGAGGAGCTGAGGTGCTCTGGCCCAGAGCCAAGCCAAGCCTTCGCCTCCCCTGGGGGATGCTTAAGAAAGTTAACTTTTTCCACCAGCTGGGGCCTTTGGGCCTCAGAAGGGCCAGTGCTTAAACAATAAAAAGCTCTTGGCAAGGGGCTAGATCAACCAAGCTGCTTTGGAAACAGTCTTATTTTACTCAAGAGGCAGGAAATCACATTTTTAGTCCCGACTTTTCCATTCACTAGGTGGCCTTGATCTAGGTCTTTAACCTCTTGTGGCCTTGGTTTCCTATGACTAAATGAGAATAGTATTAGTGGCTTCATATTCTGTGGTCAGACTTATATTAGATACGTGTGAGAATGCTCCATAAACTAAAAAGCACCATAATAATATCCAAGGGCTGGCTGTGATTATCTCTGCCAGGGAGGCTCTCCTGTGACATTTACCCACAGGTGTCAGGGAACGTAAACTAGGCAGAAGAAGAAATAGTCTTTCAAATACTGGTCCCTTGTAACCGCAGGACTGTGCTGAGCTAAGCTCGCCTTGACCCCCAACCACTTACCCTTCCAGGAACTCTGAAATAGCATCAGCGCTTACCCCAGACTAGGAGGCATGTGTGGTGCCCATCACCTGAACAGGCTGCCTAGGAGTCAGAAAGGAAGTGGGGGTCAGTGGAAAGCTCTGGAAGCCAGAGCTACACCCAGCCTGGTCCTGGGGACAGATAGGCTGGCCAGAGAATTTAGAGGCCCCATCTTTTCCCGGTGACCCAGTTAACTGGTTTTTGCCTGAACAACACCAGTAAGAAGTATCTGGACATTGGGATGCTAGGGAAAAGGTGCACATTGTTTCATTGACACTTTGGTTTGTGGGCTTAGTTCATGGCTAAGCAGCCCAGTTGACCTAAGGAGAATCTGTGCCGCTTGAAAATGTGTTTATCCTAATCCTGAACTGTGAATTGCCTCTTCCTCTGGCTGGAATGAATTGTCTGAGCTTCTGTCACTCTCTCCTGAGATGTTAACCCTCTGTCGGTCCAGGTCATAGCTGTTGACCTGGGCCCTGGCATGGGGTCTAGCCTTTCACGAGCCTGGCCTCGAGCTATACCTTCTTCATAGAGGTGCCACCCTGACAAGGCCAAGAGTAAGACCCCAGGCAATCTTAGCTCTCACTCTGAAGCTACAGGTTTTAGTTCTTGCTCTGGCAGTAAGCTGACCATGTGACCTTGGGCAAGTCATAACTTTTCGGGGCTTCAGCTTGCCCATCTGTAAAAGGAGGGAATTGAACTCCGTCGCCATGAGAAGTGGATCAGGAAGGGCTCTTTGACACCAGAAGGCGAGAGAGAGGTGGCAGCCCATCACATGGGCCTGGTATTGGCAAACCTCTCAAGCTAAGACCATCCGATACTGAGCCTCACATGAACATGGAGCATAAGCTCCGAAGACTCCAGGGCTACCAAAGGACGCCATGGTGTCTCCCATTTATGTTTAAACATGGATCCTAACCGAGTCTCAATTCCTGTTCTGTGCTCGTTGGAAAGACAGCCCGGTGACTCCACGGTCCCCACCAAGCCTGTGTTGCCAAATAGCAGGCAGTTGCTTTGTGGAAAGACCATTGTTCTCAAGTAGTCAGCTAGTTGTGCCTCGTGCCAGCTGGCATCCCATGCCCAAGCCCAGCTCCAGGGCTGTAAGGGGACGCCAGCAAGAGCAGGTGTGCGTTCACTGTGCTGCGCCAACCACACACCAGAGTCAATCACTCCTTGACATTCTAGAAGCACAACCCCCTTTTCCAGGAGGCAAAGAAGAGGCTCGGCGTTTTTTGTGGCAGACTGTTGAGCACAGTCCCAGAATCTCAGAGTGAAAAGGGGGCCTTAAAAGGTCACCCATCCAGCTCCCTCTTGGTGTGGAAGTCTCCCTCTGTAACCCAGCGGCCATCTATGATATGTGTCCTACCAGCTTCCAGAAAGGAGAAATGAGACCATTGACAGTTACAAATAAAGTCAGAAAAGGAGATCCCATATCAATAAAAGGGTGGGGTGAAGAGGAGCTCGTGCTGCCAGGGACCTAGGATTAGATGGTTACCAACAGTGAACGTTAAATTCAAATCTGAGCTCTTTGGGCAGCAAAGGCGAAAATGGAAATATGATTGTTACACGGGTGTCTGACAAAAGGACTCATGGCAGGAGAGACAGTCTTTTCCCTGGTACTAAATTTTAAAGCAAGCCACAGTCATTTACTGGCCAGGGAAGATGACCCTGGAGGTTGCGATTTAGAGTTTCTTTTTCCCTTTTCTTACTCTGATGCCATACGTTCCAAGAGTCTATTCGATTTCTCAAGGCTTGCTCTGATTGGTTTGTTTTTCTCCATTTCTTCTTTCAAGAGCCCGTTGAGTTAAGTGTGAGCCTGAGGACCTAAGGAGCCAGGTCCCCTTTGGAAATTCTAAGGGCTTTTGAGAATCTGGGAGGAAGCCACTTGACTTGGGATGTGGATGTTGGTAGACAGGGCAGGGGCAGGGGCATTGCCTGCAAGGACCAACTGTCCTGAAGCCTGGGAGCCCTGGGAAGCATAGGTGACATGCAGTGTTTCTGGCAGTGCAACCCACAGACCCACCCTGCTGGGGGTTCTGCCAGCTTCCAGTAGCTGGTATAGTGACTCCTTGTATGAGTCAACAGTTAAGCTGTTTTTTTTTTTTCCTCTTAGAGTAATAAGTACATTTCTAATTCTTCATTTAATTAGTCAATGGCTAGATCCAGGTGGCATAACGCTGGCACCTCCTAGTAAGCCTCCAGTTCCTTGGGGCGGCCTGGGGTGTTTGAGGACCATGTATTGTCCCTACCACAGTGTGGCACTGTACTGGGCACGGTCTGGGCACCATTGCTAGGCCCTCCACGTGTGTTCTTCGGAGGCCATACAGTGTGGTGATTAAGACCACAGACTCTAGATTCAGGCTACATAGGGTTCAGATCCCAGCAGCCCCACTAACTTGGTTCTGTGTCCTGGGTTAACCGTTTTGAGCCTCAACTTATTCATCTATAAAAGGGGAAGAATAATAATACCTTACTGGGTAATTGAAAAGTTAAATTGATAGGTAGACAGGCAGGCAGACAGACAGATAGATACACTTAGAGATATTTCAGTAAATATTTAGAACATTTGTCCTCGGCACAGAGTAAATGTTACATAAGCCTGCAACCGTCCTCATCCTCTTCCTCAGACTGTCCAGAGGTGTAGGCATTATTATCCCCATTTTACAGCTGATCACACTGAGGCTCAGAAGAGCTAAGTTCCTTGCTGAAGGCCAACACCACTAAGCGTGGTGCCAGGATTGGGATCTGGTTCTGCCTCACTCTGGACCCTGGACCCTGTTCTGAAGAGTGTGAGCAGTCACCCTCTTTGTCCCACCTTCTGAGATGGGGGGCAGACCCTGCTCTGTCCTGCAGTCCTGTAGCGCTGCCTGCTCTGTTCCAGCGCCCTGACCAGGAGCTGCTTTTCACAGGATGCGGAGAGACCAAAGCGGTCTCAGTAGCTGTGACACAGGGAACTGAGGGGCAGTGCTGGGGCCAGGCTCCTGCTGAATCTACGTTTGCCTTCCAGGCTCAGCCCTGCAAAGTATACCTCCTCTCCCCGGTGTCTCCATCCTGAGATGAAACAAAATCCCCCTTGGCACTTGACAAATGTGGTTTGAGACTGGACCCACCTCCCACAGGGGCCGGGGCAGAGTTGAGATGGCTCTCTGTAGAGCAGTGGCTATCGGGATCCCTGAGCCTTCCGTCACTGGGGCTCCTGGTGGGAAGCCTGAAGGGGCTAGGGTATGGATTAGACTTTCCCCCCGATTTTGCATCAGACCTAGTTTTAAATCCTATGTTTACTGTTTACTGGCTGCGTGACGTTGGGCAAGATGCTCAACCTCCCTGAGCCTCACTTTCCTCATCTATCAAATGAAGATGATAATATGTCCTTCATAGGTTTGTTTTAAGTACTGAATCATAACACCTGAAAGTCTATGCCTATAATAAAGTAGAAGCTATTTATTATTATTATTGTTTCTATTATTAGTATGATCATTATCCTTATTATATCCTGCTGCCCCAGAATTCAAAACCCTGAAGTAGCCAGCCCTCTTCTGCCTCCACATTAAACCTACCCCTGTCCTGAACTTGGGTACACTCAGATCCCCATGATACACAGGCCCCAGCAGGTGTGGATCTCCCCGCTGCAGATGGACCCCAATATCAGGGTATCACGATGGCAGCTGGGACTTCAGGACTGGACCTGGGTCCAGGGATGGTAGGAAGGCTCTCAGCCATAGCTCAGCCCTGGGCTGTGCACTTAGGGTTTGGAAAGAGGGAGTGTGCTGGCAGCTGTCACAACACCTGGACACCTGGCATTGGGGCTGGGAGGCAAGCGTGGAAGGAGGGTTTTCTCTTTCAGGGAGGTGGTTGCGTTTAATTCTATATTTTACATCCTGGGGTAGAAATGAGGAGAAATGCTGTTCCAGGTGGCCCCACCAGGGTACCCTAAGAAAAGCACTGCTGTTCCTTCCTGCCGCTTCTCCATCAGTTCAGTGCCCTCCATGCCTCAGACAAATGTTTGTGGATGGTGGGGGGACATGTACCTGGGCAAGAACAGGACTGTTCTAGCTGTGTTCTTGATTGGTCTCTGAGGTCCCCTGCAACTTAACATTCTGTGGGAGTCAGAGCCCGTAACTCAGGGACGCCGCAGCTTCCCAGGGCAGTGACATCTCGACAGTAAATCTCGTCCATTTAAATAATGCCTCTGTTCCTATTCTACTTGCAACATACCTTCCATCCCGATTCCTCCTGATGCTCCTCAGTGGCAGGCATTAGTCTCTCCTGTCTCGTGGATGGGCCAACGGGGCTCAGAGAAGTAAATGGCTTTTCCAGTGTCACAGAGCAAACAGATGGAGTGTCCAGAACGTCAGCCCACACCTCCCAGTTCCAGTTGGATGTTCTGGTTTTTTCATTTTTTAAACCAGCTTTATTGAGATATGATTCACATACTGCATAGTTCATGCATTGAAAATACATAATTCAGTGGGTTTTAGTACATTCACAGATACGTATAGCCATGACTACAATTTTTGAACATTTTCATTACCTCAAAAAGAAACCCCCTACCCTTCAGATAGCACCCTTAACCACCACCACCACCCCCCAAGCCCTAAGCAATAAACAATCTACTTTCTATCTCTGTGGGTCTGCTATTTTGGACATTTTATGTAAATGGAATCCTGTAATATGTGGTCTTTTGTGACTGGCTTCTTTCACTTAGTATAATGCTTTCAAGATTCATCCACATTGTAGTATGTATCACTACTTCATTCCTTTTTATTGCTGAATAATATTCCCTTGTATGGATATAACCACATACTATTTATCCACTCATCAGTTTATGGACACTTGGGCTGTTTCCATGTTTTGGCTATTAAGAATAATGTTGCTGTAAACATTCCTGTGCAAGTTTTTGTGTGGACATATGTTTTCATTTCTCTTCGGTATCTGCCTAGGAGCAGAATTGCCAGATCAATGGCAACTCGATGTTTAACCATTTGAGGAACTGCCAGACTGTTTCCCAACTGGCTGCCATTTATATCCCGCCAGCAGTGTATGAAGGTTGCAATTGCTCCACATCCTTGCCAACACTGATGTTCTCTTAAATCTTCACCTGGCTTACAAGCAAGCTAGAGGATCCATGGGGAGGCGAGGATGAAATGAGACAAAGCTGATTTAGGCCAAATGGTAGACGAGTGGGTTGGGGGAGAGGGAGAAGGAATCTCTTCTAGAGAGCACTGTGTCCAGCCATCCAGAAGGCATCCTCGTATCAAGCTTGACCAGAGACCAGAGCTGGTCTCCACGGAGATCATCCGAAGTGTTGAGGCCAGCATATTGGATTCACTTAGTGTCTGGGGAGAAATCACAAGAAAGGTGACTACAGTTTCCTGTGTAGCAGGTGGTGCTTCCCACCACCTCCCCAGCACACACGATTATAAACATGACAATATTTTATGACTAGTCCCATTAGCATCTGCTAATCCAGATGCTTCTGGAGGGAAAAGCAAGGGTCTCATGACATTTTGAAGCTGAGCATGTAGGTTCAGGCTTCCACTGGTCCCCATCTCTCCACCACCCTATCTACCGACCCTGGATGAGACCAGAGCTGTGGCTGCCTTGAGTGTGAGCATCTCACCTTTAAATGGGAGCGTGGTGCAGCTGGAGGGCCCTGAGAGACCTCCTCACCCACCCACCCCAGTCACAGATGGGGATGAGGGGCGCTGGGAGGGCACAGGAGTGGTGGGACAGGAGCTCTGGAGGAGTGGGCACGTGTCAGCCACTCCATCTCCTAGTCCTCTCCTGTGTAAGGTGATCACACACAGCTGCCTTTCCTGGTGCAGGAGTAACCTCATGGCAGCCTCTAGTCACATTTCCACAGCCCAGGTGACCTCTGATAATTTAGAGGGAGACCTGGGGACTAGAATAGGCGACACACCTGAGATTAATCCCACTGATGCTAATGTCTCCAAAAAGGAGAAGACACTGCCGAGTATCTGTTTCAAAGTCAGGGGCTTCCCTGCTGGAGTCCAGCCTGGTCCAAGGGTTCACTTTCAGCCTTGTAATCTGAGAACTCTGATGAGGAAGGCGGTGCAAAGGAGGAGTGAGAGCCGAAAGCCCAGGTCTTGCTGGTTTAGAGGAACCACTCTGAAGACAGACAGAGGCGAGCCGGGGCTGCCCCGGGCGATAAGAGATCGTGGCAACCACAACTAGCTCGTGGTGTAGGCACTGGCATCCCTGATGTCTCTCTGGACTACAGGAGGGAATGAGAACATCTGCCTTGAAAGGATGCTGTGACTCTAAAACTAGGTAATGTTAAGAAAGTACTTTGAGGGCTTCCCTGGTGGCGCAGTGGTTGAGAGTCCTCCTGCCGATGCAGGGGACACGGGTTCGTGCCACGGTCCGGGAAGATCTCACGTGCTGCAGAGCGGCTAGACCCATGAGCCATGGCCGCTGAGACTGCGCGTCCGGAGCCTGTGCTCCTCAACAGGAGAGGCCACAACAGTGAGAGGCCCACGTACCGCAAAAAAAAAACAACAAAAAAAACCAAACAAAAAAAAGAAAGTACTTTGAAATTCTGAGGGACAACAACATTTTAAGGGTCTAATTATTCTTACTTTGCTCAGATGCAACGCAGGGCTCAGATAGCTGAGCAGAGCATCTGTGAGTGTTGGAGCTAGGAAAACGGGGGCCACAGGACAGAAGTGCTGCCGCTGCAGCCCCTGCCAGGATCTTATCATCCATTTCTCTTCGTTGTCCCCTCCCCAGGCCAAGACCTGGGCCATGGGACGCTGGTCCAGCAGCTGTGGACAGAGACAGCTATGATAGGCTGTAAGAGCAAAGCACTCTGGGCTGAGGCTTCGGTCAAAATGTGGCCTTAGTCTGCACCCTGGGCTTCTGGGAAATGCCCACAAACCAGGCCATTTCTACTTGCACACAGTCACGGGGCTACCTCCAGGGTCCCTCACCCACACCTACCCACCGGAGACACTCCTGCTCTCTCCCTGGAGGTCCCTGGGGTATCCTCACTGCCTGTACTTTCCTGGGGCCAGTCTGGGCTGTTGTGGAGAAGCCACTGTGACCCCGCACTGCAGGTTCCCTTTGGGCTCGAACCCGTGACCACAGCCATGGTGGGAAGCTGGGCGATTAGCTGCCTCATCCCGAGCAGCCCTGGGCCAGTCCCAGTCCCAATAATCTTGATAATCTTAGCAGGCCACCCAACTGGAACACCAAGCCTCACCCACCACCACACACACACACACCCCTTAAACAGGATGATTGAGACCAGCTCCTAGGACAGCCTCCGATACACTGCTCAGCGCCATGACCTTCCTTTAGGTGTGTGTTCAGACTGTCACAGGCTGCAGCAGCCCCTTTTACATGAGGCTGCATGTGATCTTTTCTGGCTTTCTACCTAATTGTCTTGAAAAAGCTGGAGGGGAGGGTTTCTAAAGAGCTACAGCTGCTTCTCTTCAGGGCATTCATTCATTCATTCATTCAAGTAACATTTATTGAACATCCTCTGAATTCCACAACTAGGCCTTGCAAGCCTGCAATAAGACATGGGTCCCGTCCTTTTGACATCTGTAAATGCAAAAGGTATCTACACTAGGCAAATCCACACGTACAGGTTCTCTAGTCCAGGGACTCCCCAAACTGGCTGTGGCTCAGAATCACCTGGGAAGTGTTCTCAAACGGATTCCTGGGTCCCACCCTGCAGATCCAGACTCAGAAGGCCCGGGGTGGGACCTGGAAATCTGGGCTTTCTGAAAGTTCCCAGATGATGCCATGGGGAGCCATGTCCAGGGACCCCTGATGGAGTCCATTCTCTGATTTCACAAATGAGGAAACTGAGACCCAGTGAGGATTGATTAACTCGCCCAGTCAGTGGCATGAACCCCTATTCAGTGCCCTTTCCAGGATGTCTTGCCAGCCAAAGGAAGGAAGGGATGAGCCAAGCAAGTGGCTCTGGCGAGGGACCATCTAAAAGGCTTCCCAAGGGGCAGAGCTTGGGAGGGCTGTGCTTCAGAGGGAGGAAGGAGGAAGGACTTTGTAGGCTCAGGGGGGCATGGAGAGGGCAAACGTCTCAAAGTGAGAATGCCCTGGGCCTTTGGGATGGGATGGGGGCGTAAGAACTAAGAGATAGGTCCAGAAAAGTAGACTGGGGGCAAATTTGGGACCAAGGAACTCATACATTATTCAGGAGGCATTGGGAAGGTTTTTTGGCTCGTGGTATTTTTAAGACAATTACTGTCACAATAAAGAGAACAATTGGTTCAAGGCTGGCCAGCCCAGAGCAGGGAGATCAGTAAGGAGGGAGCCCCAGTGTGCCCCGTGTGCACATGGCGGCTGCAGTGGGCCCAGGAGCCAGGCCCGGAGACCGCAAGTGATGGTGGGTCAAAGGTGCGATGGTTTGGGAATTCCCTGGCGGTCCAGTGGTTAGGACTCCGTGTGCTCACTGCTGAGGGCCCAGGTTCGCTCCCTGCTCGGGGAACTAAGACTAAGATCCCACAAGCCACGTCATGGCGCGGCCAAAAATATATATATATGTATATATATGATGGTTTGAACCTTTGTGTCTGGAAGTATGACTGCTGTAGATGGGCGACCTATCCGGCGGGGGAGATGGATTTTAGGGAAAGACATCTCCTTTGGGTGTTCAGCTGAGATGATGTATGTAAACCGTGAGCCACCATTCCTGGCCAGAGCAAACGCTCAAGAATTTGTTGCTGTTTGTTGTTCTACCACCAGCTCAAGTCTGAGCCTGTGGGAATCTCACATCCCCCACCTTGGTTGATTTTCTCCCGGTGCAGACGCACCTTCCCAGGAACCATCAAGCCTTTGACTTTGCAAAAATTTTACCCCTCCGTCTCTGGAGGCGGCTGCCGTGGACTCTGGGCCCCCCAGGGTTGCCGGAGGCTGGAAGGGGCGGGAGAGCAGGGGGCGAGACACTTACTGAGTGGCTACCAGGAGTGAGTCTGCACCAGGCCTCCGCTGTGTGTTATTTCTCTCTCACTTCACACAGCCACCAGCTAGGGGTCACCACTGTCCCCATCCTGCAGAGAAGGTGAGTCACACATGGGTCACTCCGTGACCTGGGATTAAGGGGCAGAGCCAGCCACAAACCCCGTGTCTGCTGACCGCAAAGCCCGTGCCACTTCCCTCACTAGGGCCACGGCTCCCCGCAGAGTCCTTTCCTCTCTTCCTTGCTCACGTTTGATTTCTTCTGACACATGAGGAATTGAACTCAGCTTCTGAGGGACCGTTGGCCGGCCGAGGGGAACTGCACGGAAGCCTGTCCTGCTGTGCTCTCAGCCCTTTTCAGAAAGGGCTCTGGTGCTCAGGCAGTGGCTGCCAACTCAGCCTTGAGCCTGCGCCTCTGGGGAAGCCCAGAAGCACCCCTCACACCGCCACCCCTAACCTTCCCCTTGGTTTCCAGAGTGGAACTAATTCACCCCAGGGACACACAGCTGGGCAGAAAAACCAGTCCTCCTGCTTTCCAGGTCACTGCGGCTCCCGCTGCAGAGGGCGAGAGAGTGAAGCTGGGCACAGATGGTGCTGGCGGGGAGACGGGGTGCAGGGGATGGGGGAGGGGGTGTGGGCTGGGCAGTGCCTCCATGCAGGGCTGGGTGGCATGACCACCCAGTGGGCTGCTTCTGGGCCCCAGCATCTGTCAGGGCACCTCTCGGAGCCTCTGCGTGGACCGCTGGACTGGAAGCCCCAACAGGGAGGCCACTCAGGCACAGCATCACCCGAGCTGCCATGGGGGAGGGGAGGACATCTGAGCCAGGTCAAGCAAGGCTCCTTGGGGACAAGTCTCCCTTGCTCCCCTCCTTCTCTCCTGGGACTCCCTCAGCCTCTCCGGCTCCATCCTCCTGCCCTTTCTCTGCTCTGCTTTGCTCTCTCAGGCTCCTGCTTTGTCTTTGCTTTCCACTAGCCAGAAGGCTCTTCTCTCCCCATCTCCCTTCCCTTTTTCCAGTTGTCCTTCCTCTCCCTCCTCCTCTCCCCATTCCCTTTCTTTCTCCCCTTCTCTCTTTGTTTTTACCTAAGCATCTGCCTCTTTCCCAGGCATGGGCACCATGTTTGTGCCCTAATGACATAAAAACCTGAGGTGGCACCAGTTTGCTTGCTCCCATCTTCTTTATGTCCCTCTACCTCCTGGCTCGCACCTCAGTCTGGGGAGCAGACCCCTGCTCAGACCGTCTCGACACTGCTCACCCGCCTCGTTAGCCTGAGTCTGTTCAAGAGTTTGCTAAGCCCCTACTAGCCCTTTCCTGGGAAAGCAGAGTGAGAGCAAAGGAACAGGAAGTGCTCAGTGCCCCGTCATTCCCATCGCCGTGCCTTTGCTGACGCCACTTGGGCTCTGCCTCAGGTGACCTCCTCTCCATCTCCAGCTGAGCAGGCTCAGTTCGAGGCAGAGGCATAGGATACGGTGTAAAAAGTACTAGGAAAGGAAGCTGTGAATTGTAAGCCCACCTGTGACATGAGTGAGCTTTGTGACCTTGGGCAAGTCACATTGCCTCTGTGGACTTTGTTTTGCTTTCTAGCGTGAGGGGATTGGACAAGATAACTTCTAGGGACCTGCCTAGCCACAAAATGCTAGGCAGTGGCTGCTTTGCTGAGGTGAGATGCCTCTCCTCTGTCTCGTATCTGAAATCTGACCATGTGGGATTCATTCCTTTGGCTATTGAGTGTTTTGCTTCTCTAGGAGAGACCCTTAAAGGCGAGTATTCTTTGACCAGTGGTGTGCTGGCAAATGGTGAATAACCAGCTCTCAGGGAGAGGAGAAGCCCCGATGTGTAGTGTTTGCAGATTGATTTTCATGACTTAGATACCCCTTTGGAGGCTAATTGCAAGCTACCGGTATGATATCACTGAACGAGGAGTTGGGAAGAGAGGCGCAATGGGCTCTTGGCATGAGCGGCTCCAGCACACTCAGTTAGCGACTTGTGGCCACTAGCGGGGAGCACAGCCTGCAAGAAGTGGGCAGAGGCATGGAGTGGGGCGGGGGTGAGGGAAGGGAAGGGAGTCTAGGCAGGACAGGAGGCCTGGCAGAACTCACCCAAGGTTGAACTTCCTACCCTTGTCTCCTTCCTCGCAAGCTCCTCCTTCCTCAGCAAACATGCTGGGGGCGGGGCCGGGGGTCCATCTTGAAAGCTTGAAAGACAGCATTTCCCTCAGATTCTGCCTCTCCGGGGTCTGGGGAATCTGTAGCAAGTTCCCTTCCCTCCAGTCATGCCAGACCACAGCCCCAGAGACCGTCTCTCCAACAAAAAAATCAGGATCCCCTGCTCTGACAGAGGGCTTTCCCCACCCCTGGTTTTGAACGTATTTAAATGAAGTCTTCCAGGGTCTAAAAATTAAATCCTGGTTATACATTTAATGAAATGCCTTTATTAAAAAGAATAAAAATTATTTTACATTTGAATAGAGCTATAAAAATTCAGCTAACCATAGAGCAGCTAATACCATATTTGAAAATAGAAATCGCTCATGTTATTAGGATTTGTTAATACTGGGTAGTGGGTACATAGATATTAGCTATATAATTCTTGGTGCTCTTCTGTACATTAGAGATATTTCATAATAAAAAAGAAAATGAAATGACTCAAGAAATCAAGAAGCTTGGCTCTCCTAATTTCAGTCCCAATCCTCCCAGGAATTTCTCTCCCCACCCTTTTAAATCACATGGGTGGGGAAAAAAGTAGCCTCAGTTGTCCTGGGTCCTCAGATAAAGGGGCACGGAGGGGACACTGGGTCCCCATAGGTGGGTAGGGTGGGTCCTACTGGGTAGGTAGGTAGGGAACCCCAAGCGAACCCCTTCTCTCTCTGGGACTCATTGTCCTCATCATCAGGTGGGAAAGGAATTTCCAGGGCATCTGAGGTCCCTTTAGGTCCTTTGGTGCTGCAGCCACTGTCTCCAAACCTCCTTCCCTGGGCCAGATGAGCCCTGCAAGCTTCTGTGGAAAGTGTTTCCACACTCCAGTGTGAACCGCCAGCTAGAGGGATCTCTCAAGCCACATCCCTGCCTGTCCGAGCTGGGACAGCCCACATGGGGGGGATGATGATGCCCACACCTAAGGCTCCCAGGTCCCGTCTGTGACTCTGAGGTGGCCCTGTGGGGTCTGGGACGGACAGGGAGTATATTTGCTCTTCACTGCGCAGTTTGAGGTGGAGTCCAGTGCATGGGAGGTGGTGTTTTGCTGTGTGGGCTCCACCCTTGACCGACCAACCCCAGCTGAGTTTCCTTGACCACCCCACTGTGGTCCCCGGTGTCAAGTGCATTAGAGCTTGCGGTGCCCCTTCAGCTCTGCCTGCTACAGAGAAACACTTGTAAAGGGGGTCCCCAACCCAGAGTTTGAGATGCAGGCTGCACGGCTGAGAGAGCTCCCAGCCTCCCCCTCGGCTTCTCCATGACAGCTACAAATAGGCTCTTGAACGTACTTAATAAACCCGGGGAAGGAGTTGTGGCTGCCTCGCCTCTGCTGGGTAAAGTGATGGATGTCTTCAGTGGGGAGAGGAAAGAAAACTTTCTAAATGGGCTCAATTTAGGGAAGGAAAGCGGTCTGGAGGGAGGTTTTTGGATGCCAGCACATACGCGGCAGCGTGCGGGGGAGAAGAAGCATCTTTGTGGCCCCGGCTGGAGCTGGAAATTCCCAGGAGCCTTAGGCTACACTGCCCATGCTCACCTCAGTGCCCAGGACAAGGGAGCAGTGCCCAGAGAAGCAGGCAGGCCCTGGAAAACTCTTCTCCACGCAGGCCTTTAAAGTGAGGGTCAGAGTGGCTGGTTGGTGACTGGAACTTTGGGATTCTAAAATCACCCTTTTATTTCCCAAGGGGAGGCTTTGCATCTTGTACCGGGAACCTTGCAAGATGTGGGAGATGTGGCTGCCAAGTGTGTTTCTCTCGGGAGAGAAGAAGCATGCAAGGCGAGGGGTCAGATAGAACTGGGTGGCCATGAGCATAGCACATGACCATGGGTCCTCAACAGGGCCCAGCTTTGCAGGCTTCCTTGAAGAGCCTGCTTCTCCACAGAGAAGGAGAGCTCTTTGGGTAGGAACTGGGGGAACCAGACAGATGTCTGACCAGCCTCTACCCCGATGTTGTTTCATAGCCCAAGGGAGCCTCTCCACGCCCCCCTACCTAGACAGGCTTGGACGTTACATTTCACTCTGCCACCTCCCCACCTTCTGCCTGTGGATGGGTCTTGCTACTTCTTGGTTTTGTTTTTGTTTTTAATTGAAGTGTCGTTGATTTACAATGTTGTACCCATCTCTGCGGTACAGCAAAGTGACTCAGTTATACACATATAGACGTTCTTTGGGTCTTACTACTTTTCAAGCCACTTTCCTCACCTGTGGACGGCAAATAACGCCTGTCCAGCTTACCCCGTGGGGTGAGGGGGAGGATCACAGGAGCCCAGGTACATGGGGGCTCTGAGCCTGCTGCAGGGTGAGCAGTGTAAGTGTTGGCAGGCTCTATGGGATGACTACCCAAGCACCGTTCCTATGGAGTGGAGATGCCACCGGTGCCCTCCCCTGCAGAAGGCAGCATCTGGGTCAGTACTGAGGCTTAGGCTGGGCCGCCCAACTCACCTGTAACTGGACAGGCCTAGACTGGGTAGGATCAGTATTTTACAAATGATTCAGCAGCTCTTCTTGGGTGAACGAAAGGCTGCAGAGAAGAATCCTCCACCCTCTGGAAAATTAAAATAAAAGGAAAACTTGCAGAATTCTTTAAGGGATCAGCCTTAAACTTTCCTCCCCAACACCAGCATCAGAGAGTAGGGATGTGGGCTTCCCTGGTGGCGCAGTGGTTGAGAGTCTGCCTGCCGGTGCAGGGGACACGGGTTCGTGCCCCGGTCTGGGAGGATCCCACATGCCGCGGAGTGGCTGGGCCCGTGAGCCATGGCCACCGAGCCTGCGCGTCCAGAGCCTGTGCTCTGCAACAGGAGAGGCCACAACAGTGAGAGGCCCGCATACCCCCCCCCAAAAAAAAAAAAAAAAAGAGTAGGGATGTGGACCAAAATACATGGGAATATTTACTGGGAGGGATGGGATGTACTCCCGCATCACATACACACAGGGGCTCACAATCAGATATACAGGCAGTCACTTTGGTTTTCTTCAATTATCCATCATGGTCTGACATCCATGAAATGAGCTCAACCCTTTCAGAAACTGTATTTTCAGCTTGTCCCACCTCTTGGGGTCAGATGTTCCCAAAGTTTACAAGCTTCTGTATGAAGTCACACTTTCTCTCTCAGTCTTAAACTAGCCCTGTAAAAGCTTCAAAGGGAACTATATGGAAACAAGCAGATATAAAGAGAACACAAGGTGGATCAATTCAGACTCAGAACTAGGTAACAAGTACACCAGAGGCGAAGTCTGAAATCCCTGCAGGTTGAGGGTTAAAGCTTTTAGTGGAGAGCTTAGTACGGGCGAACCAAAGGAGTTTTGCATTTCTGGAGAGGAAGTTTGGGGAAACTGTCCTGCCTTCTCCTCCTCTTGCTCCTGGAGGGCACCCCAGAGGAGGCAACATTTCCCAAGCTGCTTGAACACAGGATGGCTTTGGCAACCTGGGCCAGGAAGGGTGTTCTAGACAGAGGGTCAGAGATGGAAGGAGGAGGATGGAATCCAAGAGCAGAATGGGCATTGTCAAGGGGTGTTTCTCAGCCCCTCCACTCTGATGTCCACATCTTAGCAGCAGCGAGACCTGGGATCATGGCAATCCACTGGCCCATGGAGGAAGCGGGACCCACAGAACCCACTCTGGGCCACCACAGCCATGGCCCCCAAGTGCTCCTTCCCATCCGCAGGGACACAACCCTCCTATGTCTCAGAGTCGCTCCTTTCCAAACCACCACCTGGTGCCACGGTGCTCCTGCTCTCCCAGCAGCTGTCTATGTGGCTTTGCCAACCTGGGGTCCCACCGAGGATCTTGGGAGTGGGGCCAGATTGTTCCCATTCTTGTTCCCTAGACTGTGCCCAGGTGGCCTATGGGGGCAAGGCTTGTGCACAGACCTGGACGGAAGCGCAGATTCTTGCAGGGAGGACCAGAGCTCAGGGTAGACAAAAGGAGGAAGGGAGCTCAGAGCCGGACAGATGGAGATAATAATACTATTCACGTGCTAGGGGTGCTGTGGGGATTAAAGAGAGAATGCACTTACAGGACTTAGCACAGTGACTAGCTTGTAGTAAGTGCTTAGTAAGTGGCTGCCAGTAGCTTCGAGCCCTAGAGGTGTCACCCGGCCTCAGTCATGTGAGTTCAGCTACTTCCTATTTGTTTTCTGCTACTCAGGGCTGTAAGATGTGGGCTTCCTCCTAAGGGGAAAGAAATTCAGTCTCTGGGGAGCATCGAAAAGGAGAAATACAAAACTGAAAATAATATAGTGAGAGCCTCATATGTGCTGGGGCAAAATCCGAGATGCTTTTAGTATATCCTTTTCTCTCAATGTATTATTTTTACCATTTTTGGGATTATAATTATGAAAAAAACTTCAAATATACATAGAAGTTGAGAGACTGACCAACGAACGCCCTTATGCCCAGCACCCAGTTTTAAGTTACCAAGATTTTGCCACACTAACTTCATCTTCTACGCTCTTGCTCATTTTATTTTTACTTTTGCTGAGTTATTTTAAAGCAAACTCCAGACGTTTTATCATTTCACCCCTAAATATGTCAGCAGTCATTTATACAAAATAGGGACATTTTCTTACCTGACCCTAAGGCCCTTGTCACACCCAACAACAATGACATGGTGTCATCTGATACCCAATCCAGATTTGAATTCCCCCAACTTTAAATACATTGCTTTTGGGAATTCCCTGGGGTCCAGTGGTTAGGACTCGGTGCTTTCACTGCCAAGGGCACTGGTTCGATCCCAGCTTGGGAACTCAGATCCCGCAAGCCACGCTGCACGGCCAAAGGCTAAAACAAATAAATAAACACATTGCTGTTTACCCTTATCACCTCTTTGTTAAGTCAGGTGCTAAGTCCCATTGAACCATACAAGTCGGAGAGGTTAAGTAACGTGCCAGGGCCCCAGCCACCAGCAATTGGCCAAGCCCTGCTAGGGGGGCCATGCCCACATACTGGACCTGGATCGCTCTGGCTGGCACCATGGACCCTACCTGATAGCTGTTTTAAGGCCCAGAGTCTGCTTAGCGAACAGCACTGTGGTGTCCAGAACACCCTAAGACTCAGATGCAACAGGATCCCAAGTCATGGTTTCTGCCCTTTAGGAGCTTATTATCCAGTGGGCTTGGGGGTGGGGTTTGCAAACCAGAAGCAGCTCAAGCACAATGACAAGAGCCAAGTGGGAGGTGGAAAGGAACACAGTAGGAGTTCAGAGGAGGGACTGGTGGAGTGGGGAAAGCTGCTGGGGAGAGAGCGGCAGGCCAGCGTGGCAGGAGAGCACGGGCTTGGTGGCCAAAGACATGGGTTGGAATCCTAGCTCTACCACTTTACCAGCTCTGCGGCATTAGGCTCCCGAGCCTCAGTCTACCTCGTTGGTAAAATGGACTCAATAATACTTCTTCACGGCACATGAAGGGCCGAGCTGTGAATGATAAGCAGTAATTGCTCGTTTCCTTCTCCTGTAGTTCCATGGGAGTGGCAGGCCCTGCAGTGAGGCATAGGGCCGGTTGCAGGGCAAGGTCACACTGCGTCCTAGGGCAGGAATTAGCACTTGGTGATGCTGCTGCCATTGCCCCCAGCCTCAGCCTCTTCCCTCTCTCCAAGTCTCCCCCTTCTGAGGACCCTCCCATCTGGGAGTTTAAGGAGGTTCTGCTCTTTCACTCTGGAGCTAATGCTGACCGGATCCCCTCCATCCCTTCCTAGACAATTAAAAAGCCTCCACATCAGTCCCCATTGGCCGGGTCACATGGGATGGCTGCTACAGTCACAGGCAGCTGTGTGCGGAGGCAGAGTGGGTGTCTGCGGGGGGGGCGGTGCTGGGCGTATGCGTGTGTGAGACACCAGGGAGGTCATTATATCCTCATCTTGGATGTAGGCAACTAACCATAAGAGGCATTCTCGCACTAATGTGCTCGCAGAGAATGCTGAAATTAGTCTTGAAAGATAAAGAGCTAAGGCTGAGGTTGCCTGCTCCCCAGCAGTCCTGCAGCCTTCGGAGTGATCAGCCTCCATTGTTAGGGGTGGGGAGAAGGTGGCATTTAGCCATCTGTGTCACACATGATCTCTATCTGGGACCCTTGGGTCAACTAGCTCTCAGTCCTGGCATCCGATCAAACCCGAATAACTTGGCAGGATGGCAGGGGAACTGAGATGTGGCCTCTCCCCCACTGGAAACACGCAGTCTCGTCTTGCCAGTTGGAGTGGTTCTAACCTGATTAGCTGCAGAAGTAATGTGTGTATTCCCCCCTCTCTATGAAAAACGTAGGGGTACAATAAATAAGCTTTTAAGAAGAGTATGGCTATGTGCCTGGGTTTTGTATTCTTTTGGTTGAAGCCAGAGCACATCTGTGTTCATGCACACACGTGCACACACACACGCACGCACAGCAGGAAACAAATCTCATCTCAGTTCTGTTATGTGACACATGTCAGTGAGTGCAGCTCTGGCCCCACACTGTGCTGGGGGAAATTGAGGATGGAGAAGAAACTGAAACAGACACAAAGGAGGAAGCAGGAGCGTGCCTGGCCTGTCTGCAGAGGCCAGAGGTGGGTTGTGGGTAGACGTGGGCAAGAGGTGCGTGTGAGAGAAAATGGGGGTTTGGGGGTTGGGGCCACGGTGTGGGGATGAGAAGCGATCAGATTCAAGTCGTATTTTGTTTCTTTTTTTTAAATTAGGCTATAGTTGTTTTATCAAGATGTATTTTGAAGATAGAACGAGGAAGATTTTCGGATGGGTTAGATGGGCCAAGGATGATGCCCAAGTTTTTTTGGCTTGAGCAGCTGGAAAGCATATGACTGGACCAGAACCCAGAAGCTGGCTTTGAGTCCTGACCAGGGCACTTGCCCTGTAGGATTTAGAGCAGGTCATTCAAATAAACTCAAGCCCGTCTGTAAAGCGAGAGCAGCAGTGCCTCCCCTACTTGCTTCCCGCGATTTTCCTAAGGACTAAACAAGATCTTGGATGTCAGGATTCTCTGCCAACATGGTGTTAGGATGACAATGCCAGCAAGTTGCTCAGCAGTTGAATGGGCTGCTTGGGCAGGGAAGGAGCTCTTTGTCCATCAGTGGGCGGTGATATGGGCTTTACGCGTGTGTGGGATGGGGAGTGAGGAAGAAATTAGGAAAGAGAGAGCCACTGCCACAGCCCAAGCGCTGGGAACTGGGCCGTGGTTATGCTGCACATTTGAGAACAGTGACAGCAGAATGAGATGCGGCTGCCACTTCTGAGGCTTTCTGAGCAGCCCCATGCACTGGAATACCATCCCCCGCCCCTCCCACCCAACTCAGAGCCCCCGCCTCTTCTGCTCACCTCTCTGCGGGTAGCTGAAAAGCCCCTTCTAGGGTGACAAGACAGAAACGGAAAGGCCAGGTGTCAAAGGGAAGATGGCCAGCAGAGCCCCCCGTAAAGAGGGCAGGAGGAATGTGGGGCAGCGGAAAGGGCAGGGTGGAGGCTGCGGTTTCTAGGTCTCTGCAGCCGCGGCCAGTCCTCCCACACTGAACAGTAGCCGCACCCAGCCAGCAGCTCCTGAGCCATCTCTGCTTCCCCTGGCAGGCCTGCAGCAGAATCAGGGCGGGGTGGTGGGGGGAGCAAGCATTCGGGCCTGCACCCCGCTTCCCGCCTCCCTTTGGATTCCTTCACCATCCGTCCCCCTTCCAGAGCCTTCTTCCAAACCCCTCAGCCCCAAGAGCAGGGTAAGAAAGACTTTTAGACCTGTTTTCATCCAACCCCCCAGCCAACGTAGGCAGCCCTTCTCCCGGCTCATCCTGTTCTGTGGGGATACTTGTGATGTCAGGGGTCTCACCACTTTGCAAGCAGCCTAGTTAATTGCCTCAGGGCTCTGATTGTTAAAACATGCCAGCCACACCCGCTGAGACAACTGTACTTTAAAGGACAGATAATAACACAAGTCGAGGACATGGAAAAATCAGAACCCTCACACACAGCCAGTGGGAATATAAAATGGTGCAGCCACTTTGGAAAACAGTCTGACCTTTCCTCAAATGGTTAAACATGGAAGTACTATATGCCCAGCGATTCTGCTCCTAGGTATCTACCAAGAGAAATGAAAACAAACATCTAGACAAAAAGTTGTACACAGATGTTCATAGCAGAATTGTTCATAATAGCCAAAAGACGGGAACAACCCAAATGTCCACTAACAAATCAAAGGAATGATAAATAAGGTGGAATATCCATGCACATGGGATATTATTTGGCTGTAAAAAGGAATGAGCTATGGATTCATGCTGTAACATAGACGAACCTTACAAACATTATGCTAAGCCAGTCAAAACAGACCACATGTTATATGGTTTCATTTATATAAAATACCCAGAACAGGCAAATCTGTAGAAATAGAAAGTAGATTAGTGCTGGGGGACAGAGAGTTTTGCCCAGGGCTAAGGGGTTTCCCCAGGATGTGGGACTTTCAGTGCTAAAGCTGGGATAGTCCTGGGCAAACTGGGTGGTAAGTCATTCCACGCAGAACCAAATCTGCCTTCCCCAAATGTGCACTGATTGAGTTGGGGTCTCCCCCTGGAGTCACCCAGAATACGTCCAGTCCCTACCTTGCCCCATGACAGCTCGGCTTGAAGAGAGCCCTAGGAAGAGGCCCAAACCACCTCTGCTGAGCTAATAGCCTCTGCCCCTTGGCCGTGTCTCAGTTGGGGTCCCCTCACCCTTTGGGGTGGTCTCTGCAGAATGGGCTCTGCCATGTAGGTGGCTGTTTAACAGAGGGGGCTGGAGCAGAACCCACCACCCCAGCTGGTTTACCCGTGCAGGGGAGCAGAACCACCATCCTTTCTGTCTGGAGACTATTTCTCTATTAATGCAACCACCTTGCATTGCCTTTTGGGTGGGGGAAGCCATATGTTAATGTGTGGCTTACGTGTGAAATTGTCACTTCCGTTGCCACTTTTCCCGACTCATTTTTATCTGCTTGTATCTCATTTTCTCCCATTTCTCTCATGGATCTATTTTTTGAGCATCTATTATGTACAGTGACGTGGGGGACATCACAGTACCCAAGGCCTGGTCCCTGCTCTTATGGAGCTCACAGCCTCCAAGGAGATTTCCAGACCCTTACACAGACATTTCAGATGCTCTGAGAGAAACCCTGGGACTGCAGTGACCCAGAAACCTAGGTGCACAGGCGGCAGGCCTCCACCCGAGACAGGGAAGGCTCCTCCGAGGAAGCGACTTCCAAATCCAGAGTTGATGGATGAGCAGGGGTTACCCAGGCCAAGTGCTAGGGATATGGGAGTGGGAAGTGGGTTCCCAGCCAGGGAACATCACGTGCAAAGGCCAGGAAGCAAGAGGAAGTGTGACCTGCCCGCTGTGACAGTTAATTGGAGAGACCAACGTGGACTGATGTGCTCATGAAGCAGGGTGTGTGTTATCAGGATCTCCTGGAAGTGGTTCCTCTATATTGTCTACAAATAAAATAATAATAGGTAATGATAATAGCTCCGATTTATTTACTAACCACTACTTAAGCACTGTACCCATTTCTTTCCACATATAAGTTCTAATCCTTTCAACAACCCTACAGCGTAGATGTAAAATTCACATTTTACAAATTAGGAAACTGAAGCTCAGAAAAAAATCAAGGAATTGCAGAACTAGGAAGTGGGGACCGTGGGTTTTAAGCCCAGGCCTACCCCATATTCTAAAGCAGGTTTCTTACCAGCAGTGCTTTGAGTAGGAAGCTTTGGGGGCTTCAACATGTTTTGGGGAGATATGGCTTCCTACTTTCTCCCTCAGGGAGTGAGGGAAGCGCGGAACTCCCATCATGGCCCACCCAGGATGGAGCCCACTGGAAGCCATTTCCTTGGCTGGGCCGGGAGGGGCATGTGTAGAGATAATTTCTGAGGAAAATACGTCTGGTTAGTGTGCTCCTACATGCTGAGTTACTGGGTCTCAGGTGCTGGTTTTTGCTAATCCCAATACATTGGGAATTGTTTAACAGGATTTTTCCTTTTAATTAAAATATGGTAATGAAACTGACTGCTTCACTCTTAAAAAGGAATGCCTATTTCCCAGATGTCTGGCCAGGAGAAATATGAGTATAATTTTATTCACTGTAGCCATAATGCCAATGAAGGGCTCAGCTTTTCCTCAGACACAGTGCCTCAACATCAGCACATTAACCCTTTCTGACCCCGCTCACCTGCCAGGACAAGGTCCCTGGCTTCAGCGAGCAGGGCAGGTGGTCTGAGCACTGGCTGTGATTTGGACATGGTCAGAAGAGAAATTACCAAAACCCCTGCGTCGGAATACAGTTTGGTTGGGCCACTCTTTGGAAGGGGTAGGGATGAAAGGAAGGGAGCCCAGAGAATGAGGTCAACCCTTGGACCAGTCGTTTAAATGATCTGGGCCTCCACTACCTCCCCTGTTCCCCAGCAGTAGGTTTCCATGATTTTAACTCAGTTTTGGCTAAAGCGACATTTCCCAGCCAGCATCATGACTTTGCTACATCATGGCCTCCTCTTCTGCATGTCGTAAAGGATGGATTCTTCTTTTCCCCATTTCTTCTCTTTTCTCACGTACTCTGCTCTTCTTTTCTCCTCCCCCGCCTCGATCCAACGCCTTTGCCCCTTCTCTTCCTCCCCTTCTTCTTCTTGACCCCTCTGTCGTCCCTTTTCCTCTCTTCCTTCCCTTCTCCCCTCTCCCAGACACAAATGATTCCGAGGCTCATCCCCCGTTCCTTCCTCTGAGCCCCGGGGGCACCCTGGCAAAGGGAAATTGACAGATGAGTCACAGAATTTTTTTAAAAGCTGTTGGGAAGTTCTGCATTTAAAGCCATCACACCCAACCACTGGCACCACTTCCCTCGTCTACCCGTGATTCTGGCGCTGTCGAAAACAACCCACAGCTTACTGAATTCCTGACCAGCCAGGGATGAAATGGTGAAACCGAATTTGCCCGGAAAGAATGGGCAGACAGAGCTGGGCCCGCTCCCCGCTCCTCCTCCCCTTCCTGTGCACCAAACTGAATGTGATTGTTTGCTGCGCCAGAACATCAAAGAACAGAAGAATTGCTTAAGAAGAAAATATGGGGCTTATGCATTTGAGAGCAGCCTGAGCTTCAGGTAACCTCAGGGACTGCACACCCAGCTTTAATCAGCCCCCATAAGGTGATGTGCTCACTGTTGAGCGGCCTGTCGGGGGCTTGGTGGGTGGCAGGCATGGCCGTGCCAGCCAAGGGAGGAGAGGGTTTATGGCTCGGGCGCACTGCTCCCTGTGCCTAGCCACAGCGCAGACAAAATCTCATTTCAAGGCCCATTTATAGCCAGAGGCCTTGGCTCTTGAGAGGAGTCCCACTTCAGCTCCCTCTGGCACCAAGGAAGGAGAGCCCAGCTCCCGTGACTAGCCAGGCTCAGGATCCACCAAACTCTAATCTGTGACAAAGATCAGCCTTGAAGGGCAGGTGTGGCCACCCTGCAGGGGGCCCAGATGTTGGTGGGAGTGAAGGGGATGGGAGGGGCTGGAGAGGGAAGAGGTTTTGCAAGTGGATGTGGGCCTCGGGGGCCCAGCTGATCAGCTCCTGCCACCAGAGCATGAAGGAGAAATCACTAATGCAAATTCCAGGCAGCACAGACCCCAGGCTGCCTCCGAGGCCCTGAGCAGCTTAGATGAAACCCGCAGGCCCGCAACATCTTATATTGTTGTTACTTTTTCCTGACCTTCTAAAGCCTCCTATAGGAGCTGCAAGGGGCCTTAAAGATGGCCTGTTCTACCAAGCCAGGCAGAAGGGATGTGCCGCTGCAGTTTGATACCACAGTATGGAAGCGGAGGCTGGGAAGGATGTAGTGACACACCCGTGTCACACAGTTAGTGACAGTCTGGCCCGGAACCGGTCTGCCTGATTCCCGCTGGCCCTCTTTCTGCTCGGTATGGGACAGCCTTTGAGACATCCAAGGTTCCAGCCCACATGAAACACAACCTCATCCCTGTTCCCCCACACCTCCAGGAAGCCTTCTAAGAGAGCAGAATCATCTTTTTCTGTCACTTGCTGCTCTGTTATAGACCCTATCCCAATCTGCCCCATAGCAGGGTATGTAGCTGCCTTACCTGCTGGACTGGGATTTCCCCAAGGCAAGGGTCAAACTTCATTCATCTTTGCATCCCTCACAATCCCCAGCACAATGCACGGCACGTGATAGACTATTAATATACATTTGGTGAACTTGAATTTGAACCTGCCCTGTTGTTTCCCTGCCTTGCTCATGATACCACTCAGAGCACAGGGTCATGGCCAATGCCAACCCATGCAAAAGCATCTGACCCTTCCTCCTATCACAGAGCCCCACTTAGCAAGCGTGACAGTCTGGAGGACAAGAAAGGTCAATGCCATTAATCAGCCAGGTAGGTGGCTCTGTACCTTTTCCTTGCCCTCCAGGAGGACAGGCTTCCGTCTGCCGTGTTGAATTTTGAAGAGACAAGTGTCTCCCCCCACCCTTCAATCCCGAGGAGGGATTTGCAGTTTGATTATTTTTGAAAACAAGTTTGTGTAAAATTTGATTTGAGAAAACATTCTTCTCCCACACGCTGAAGGATTGAGGGTCTGTAATCCCTCTCAAATCGCCCAGACGAGGTTGGTATTGCAATGTCGGCATCAGAGCTAACAAAGGGGGATTAGCAAGGAAAATTCTATGTGAAAACCTGCCATGCGCTGAAGGCTTTCAGTGTAAAGCAGATAAGATAGGTACAGCCAAGCCATTTTTAACCCAGTTTTTAGAGCACTCAGAGCCCTCCTTCTGCGCTGACAGGGAGCAAGGGCTGGATTTAGTTGCGGCTGTCTCCTCCCTACCCCTCGGGCCTTCTCAGCCGGGAGACGTGTTTTTATGGGGAGGACAAGGGTCTCCTTCTCTGAAGGGTGGCCGGAGCCCGGGCTGGCCGAGGTGTCTCCTGCCCAACCTCTCAGCCAACGGATGCGTGGGTTCCCACAGGCCACAGGGAGACGCTGACTGTTGCCAGGAGTCCACCCTTCTCGGTACAGTTGTCAGCCCAAACTCCAGATGATAAAGAGAGCTTGCTTTGTGTTGTCTTTCCTGATCAGAAGGCTGAAGGACAAGGTGGTACTGTCCCAGGCGTGGTAAGATACTTAGCACCCACCTGGACCAGCCCGCTCCTGAGAGGCTGCGGAGCCTCACGGTAGGAAATCTGGCTTTGAAGTGACCACTTACTATTTGTGTAAACATAAACAAGTTAATCCCTGTAAGCCTCAGCTTGCTTTTCCTTAGTAGACAGTGTCTACCTCTAGCTTTGTTGGGAGAATTAAATGAGATAATACATGTAGAGCCCTTTCCATGGTGCCTGGCACATAATAAATGCTTAATAAATGGGTAGTGATAGTTATTCTGAGTGAATTAGTACAGCTCTTACATATGGAGAGATCAATGGGTGAGAGACTCACGTGAGCCTGAATTTTCTGAATAGGGAAAATTCTTGGGCTCGTTCCCTTGAACAAAAGCCAATTGCAGACCAAATATTGGGGCTGTGTCATAAAACTCAGTGCAAGTCTTGGCCACCCACTAGAGTGACTTTACAAGCACTTGTCTTTTAACCAAATTGTCTGGTGGCATCTCAGCTCCCAGAACCAATCCCTTCGATGGCCTGCTCCCTGCTAGGATGAGGGGGCTCAGGCTGGCAAGGGGATGGAAAGGTTTAGAAGAGAAGACTTTGAGGAAATACAGTGCCTACCTTCAGCTGCCTAAAGGCCCAGGAGGAAGCAGGACCAGCACCAAGGGATGGGGTTTGGAGAGACCTGACTGTTTCCTATAACCTGACAGCTCGAGTGGCCTGAGAGCGCAGTGGCTGCGCTGGAACGTTGGTGAGCTTCCCAACCCTGGAAGCATCTCAGACAGCATGTGGATAGCCTCTGATAACCAGGCCGTAGAAGACATTACTTTATGGGCTGGAGGCTACAGCTAGTTTACTGCTAGTGTCCCTCCAACCGTCCATGGGGCGCCGAGGCTATCCCCTCTCTGGGCTGCGACATTCTCATCAGCAAGTGAGAGGCTTCGCTGCCCCTCCAGCCTGGGATAAGCCTGTGACTCAGCCAGCCTCTGCTGTCTGTAGACCTTCTCCCCTCTGCTTAGGGGGCTTCTCCCCGGTGACAGGGACCAGGTCACTGTCCTCTGTCACCCCAGAGGTTAGCTCAGGGCCTGGCCCAGGGAAAAGGCTCAAAAGTGGAGGTAGTTGGATGGTTAGATGGGCGGATGGTTGGCTTAAGGAGTAATGGACACCTGAACACACACACTCACACACACATACCTGTACACATACACGCACGCACATGCGCACCCATACGTGCATACATGTCCACACAGGTGCACACAGACACACATGCATACACACATAGAAGCTCACTGAGATAGCTGCCTCCCCTGATGTCCAAAATTCTAATGTATTCTTTCCTGATAAGCATTGTCCTCTCCCTTTGGGCTTCTTTCAACATGCAAATGTCCCCAGAGAGACTGCCCTTTAGGCTGAACTGAACGCCTTTCTCTGGTCTCTGAGAGTCCTGGGATCCAGTGCAGGGCAGACCCTGAAATGATTGTTCGGGGGTGTGCTAGTGAACACTGGCTGGGGCCACGGCTCCAGGGGTCTCCTCCCAGCCTTCCTAGGGAGCATGGGGTGTAGAAACAGGTGAGGCCCTGCTTCCAGAAGCCCTGGTGGAGCTCCCCCCTTCCCACCCCCCATCCAGCAGGGCAGGCGTCTGCAGGAGAGGCTCTCTGATGAGCCCCATCTTCTCCACTGAGCAGAGATAAAATGGGGCAGCAGCAGGGGGCCTGGGAACCCAGATTTGGGGCTCCTCCTGGGTTGACTTCTGGCCAGAGGGCTCTGAGGTGGGCAGGGTTGTCTTTCCAAAGGCCCCTTGGTCTTTCCCGCGGGCGCTTTCTTCCCTTTCGCTACCCCCTTTGCCCCACCTCTGACACCAGTGCTCTCCCGCCTATAAAATAGTAGCAGCTCTCATTTGCTGAGCCCCTGTGCTGTGCCAGCCACCCTTCTGAGCACGTTATGTGCCCTATTTCATTCACTCTTCTCAACCCTTGGACCTCAGTGCTGTTTTCCCAGTTTTATAGATGAAGAAACTAAGGCCCAGAGCGGTCACATGACCTGTCCAAGGTCATACATCTAGGAAGTGGGTCAAAGCTGGAACTTGAACCAGGCACCCTTTGTCCAACTGTGCTCTTGGTCATACCCTAAAATGGTCAAATAGGGACGCTCTCTAGGACAAACTCATTTTCTCTCCTAGGGTATAGAATCTGGAGTCCAGATGCCTGTTTTCAGATCCTAACCCCGCCCTCTGCCCTCTGTCTAATCTTAGACAGTGTATTCCGCTCCTCTATGCCTCAGTCTCCGCATCTCTAAAGTGGGGGCAACACCAGTTCTTACTTCTCGGGGCTGCTGTGAGCCTCGGTGCAGTGGGGTCCTCGGCTCCTGCCAGGCCCCTTTGAGTGCACGGCCAGCACGTGTTAGAAGCAGTGGAGACACAGCCCGGACTTCCCTTTGCCCTCAGGGCGAGGCCACTTGGCAGGGTGGGGT
This sequence comes from Hyperoodon ampullatus, assembly GCF_949752795.1. NCBI lineage: Eukaryota > Metazoa > Chordata > Mammalia > Artiodactyla > Ziphiidae > Hyperoodon > Hyperoodon ampullatus. Next base: position 96,429,660 of record NC_136920.1, read on the forward strand.
GTGTGCCTCCTGCCCCACAGGCCCCGACACCCCTACACCCCAGAGCGTTCCGGGAGTCCAGGAGCTGGCGCCTTTGCCTGGAATGGCAGGAGTCGCTTGGAGTGGAGATCCGCGCGGCTCCAAGGCCTCTGAGCTGAGCAGATGTGTGTTCTGTTTGTTAGGTTAATTAGCAGTGGGCATATTAAGTGCATTCGATGACCTGTCCACAGGCCATGTGGCCAGGCCCCCTTTGGCCCGTCTTGCTTCTCTTTCTCTCCTTCCAGCAGTTAGGGAACTGTGAGAAGAAGGGGGAAGGGGCTCCGGGGTGGGAGGCATCATCCCTGTGCCCTACAGCAGTGCCGTGCGGGGCAGGGGCAGTCTGGCCACTGCCCCACAGAACCTCCACAGTCTGCAGCCACTGTCCCTCTGCCTCAGTGTGCTGTCTCTCAGGCCCTGTGAGGCCGCATTGGGCTCTCCTCTCTTTTTACGTCTCTCTCTGGCTTCCCTCCCCTCCCCCACGTTTCTGAGCCCTTCTCTGAGTCTCACCGACTGTCTCTCTGTCTCTCCCATTGTCTGTGTCTGTCACTTGCCATTTCCATCCCTCTCTCTGCCTGTCTTACTAGTAGTTTCTCATCAGCCTTGCCCAGCCCATCCAGGCCCCTCCGGCTGCTTCCTCCTGGGTGGGGAGAGCACTGTCCTCTGTCCCCAGGGCTCCCCGGGGGCTGTCCCAGATCCCAGAGCAAGCCTCCCACTGTCACGTGACCCTGAGGCTACCTGCACTCCCAACCCGGGGCTCAGCCTGGCAGCCATCAGCTCTGCAGTTCCCTGGTGCAGGGAGGAGCAACCTTGGAGCTTCCTGGCCCGGTCAGCCCAGCAGCCATGCAGGCCTCTTAGAGGGGGTCCAGAGGGATAACTGGGGGCGCTGGGCTCTCGACACCAGGGAAGCTGCCTGGTCACCGGCACTTGCCTATCGGCACCGCTGAGCCTCCAGACCAGACCTCACACCCCAGGGGTGCCCAGCACAGCCATACCACCCCTCCAGACCGTGACATGTATCAGTGAAAACCCCCGGACCGCCTCTCTGTGGAGCAGATTTACACTTGAAGTAGAGCTGATTCTTCTTCATCTTTTTTTTTTTTTTAATCCCTAGATCCGTTGGGTTTTGGGGTTTTTGGTTTTTTGTTTTTTAAGCCTCATTAATACTGATCAATCTGCCATTTCTAATTTCCATCTGAGTTTGGGAAGTTCATGTTCCATGTGGGTTAGCCATGCTCGGGGCCAGGCTGGGGCCACACCTGGAGGAACTTGGAGTGACTTTGGCAGACGGAACGGGAGCAGGAATTATGTGACAGCCACATGGGCACATCAGACCAAAGGGAAAGCAGAGGCAGAAGCACTGTCTGGGAAGCTAGGGTGGTGACCTAGGCGTGGAGAAGACAGGCCTGAACTTGGAAAGTGGGAGAAAATGTAGATGGGTGGACAGGCGAGGCTCTGGGGAGACGTGCATTGTGGGGAGGCCAGGTGTGCAGGCTGGGAGAACCCCTGCAGGGAGGTGGCCAGGGGGACTCCAGGCTGGGCAGGCAGTCAAGTCCCATCTGGGAGCAGCAGCAGGTCTGGAACCCAGCCTAGGACCAAGACAAGTGGAGTAAATGGTCAAGGGAAGGGAAAAGTGAGTGGGAGAGGGTCCATGCAGGGCACAGGTGGGGTCTCATGTCAGGAGCCTAGCTGTCCTTCAAGGAATGTGGCCTGGCTGCTGGAGTACCTGCCCACGTGAGGAGCCACTCTGGGCCCGCTGAGGTGGACTTAAATAGAACTTGGCAACAGATCAGCTGTCGAGGGCAAGAGAGAGGAAAAGTCAAAGCAAGCCAGAATAATAAAAGCTGACACGAATTGAGGGCTTACTACGTGAAGGAGGCATGGGTATCATCATCCCCATTTTACAGATGAGGAAAATAAGGCCCGAGATGGTCAGTATCTTGCTCAAGTCTGTGCTTCTGGGAAGTAGGGACTGGAATGTGAGCCCAGGCAGACTGGCGTCAGAGTCCAAGCTCTTAATCAAGACAGCTAAGTTAGTCCAAGTTCTGAAAACCATGAAACACAATAAAAAGTTTATGCTAATGAAATCCAAAGCTCAGTCTACAAACCTTGCATGATCTGGCCCTCTCTCTCTGTCATCCTGGCTCACTCTGCTCCAGACACACTGGCCCCGGCCTCAGGGCCCTTGCACTGGCTAGTTTTCTATCAGGAACACCTTGCTCCCAGCTATCCACGTGGCTCACTCCATCCTGCCTTCCGGTGTGTGCTCCAGCATCACCTTATGACAGAGGCCTTCCCTGACCCTTGTATGAAATAGCAGCTCCCGTATCATTCTCCTTCCCTCTTTATCCCCCCCTTTATTTCTCTTCATAGCACTTATCAACCACTTGACCTACAGTGCCAACTTCCTACGTGTTGATTTTCTCTGTTCCCCAATTAGAATGTAAGCTTCATGAGGGCAAGAATTTTTTTCCTCTATTTTGCTTACTGCCATGTCCCCACAACCTAGAACAGTGCCTGACACATAATAGGCACACAATAAAGCTTTTTAAAAATAGTGGTAAAATACGCATAACATAAAGTGTGCCATTTTAACCAAAGTGTACAGTTCAGTGGCATTAAGTATACCCGCCTTGTTGGACAACCATCACGTCACCATCATCCATCTCCAGAACTTTTTCATCATCCCAAACTGAAACTCTGTACCCATTATACAGCAACTCCCCATTCCCCCCTCCCTCCAGCTCCTGGCAACCACCATTCTACTTCCTGTCTCTATGAATTTCACCACTCCAGGGATCTCATATAAGTGGAATCATATAATAGTCATCCTTCTGTGTCTGGCTTATTTCACTTAGCATGTCTTCAAGGTTCATCTTTGTTGTAGCATATGGTCAGAATTTCTTTTTCCTTTTTAAGGCTGAATAATATTCTATTGTATTTATATACCATATTCTATTTATCCAAGTGTCAGTGGACACTTGGGTTGCTTCCACCTTTTGGCCGTTGTGAATAATGCCGCTACAAACATGAGTGTACACGTATCTGATGAGTCAATAAGGACTTTTTTGAGTGAATGAATGAAGTCTGGAGGAGGAGCTGTGAGGGGTTGGGGAGAGATAGCAGGAGAGATGTGTTTGAGGGACAGGCTGAAGCTCAGGGCAGAGGCTGGGGCTGGACCCAGGTTGAGGGGCTGACAGTGCCATGGTGATCACTGAAGCCTTGGGAGGGCAAGATCCAGGAGGGTGAGCGTGTGCTGAGATGGAGAGGCTTGTCCTGCTCTAAAACCAGTGGTTCTCACTGTACCAGGAAGCTGGGCAGGGAAGACAGGGCCGCCAGGGACTCAGGCTCCTGCTGCTTCCTCCTCAACTCAGAGGACATGGGGAACGTCTGCCCGCCCGCCCTGGGAAGGGGCCATGAGCAGAGGCTGCCCCTGTGGGTTTTGCAGGGAGTACATGGAAGGATTCATGCCATCCTGTACTCAGTTCCATAAGCCGGTGTTGTGGCAGGAATATCCCTGGATGAGGGGAAGAAGATGTGATGCTAGTTCTGTCTGGACGTCCACCCAGCTGGGTCACCCTGGACACCCCCATCTCTCATCTTTAGAATTGGAATAATGACATAAGGATGTCTCCCTCACAGGGATATTGTAAGGTTCAAATGCAGTATGGGATGAACAGGCTTTGTAAAACATAAATCCCTTTAAAATATCAGGATAATGATCGAGAAATCCCAGGTGCCCAGGCCCACAATGGTCTCTGTGAGAAATCTGGGGCAGTGGAGCGTGCAGAGGGGCCTATGGTCCCCTCGGGGAATAAGAATGGTCTTGACCGGAGCTGGAGGAGTTTGGAAAATGAAGCACTCATGAGGTCTGAGAGGGATACAGGAGCCTAATGCCTGATAAAAAGAGAGGAATGTCAACCATGGGCCCAGGGGAGCAAGAGAAAATGCATGGCCTCCGTGCCAGTTGCCTATCCAACTTGACCACACCCCCAGGTGTGTGATCTTGGACAAGGCACTTAACTTCTTTGAGCCTCAGTTTTCCTAGTTCCGAAATACGGATGTGGAAGCCTCCTTCGAAAATTTAATGAGATAATGTATGCAGTGTGCCTGGTGCAGAAGTTGCCCACGTTCCCTACTGGGCGCTGCACGGATACGCTCATGCAAAGACTTATATTGAGCTGAAAGCTGAGTTAAGCCATGGTCCTGGACGGGGTTTACATAGAAAGGGGTACCTGGGCATCCAGATGGTAGGGAACGTGAGTGCTGCGGCTCAGAGGCGGGAGTGCGTGTGGTGATGGGGGCCTGGCTGGCTTTACCAGATGCTCCCCCATGAAGGGCATGAGACGGGCCTTCAATCAAAGCTTTGAAGATCAACACCAGCGCATGTGCCCAAGGCCTCAGGGAAACTGGGCTGATCTAAGGAAAATCATCTTCAGATGGTGGCAAGGAAAGAGCTTTTGCATGAGAACAATGTTTAAGGGGGAGAGGAGGGCTGGGGAGCTCCTGGACCCTCTGGGAGCCTCTTGGTGGAGCAGGGGATGCGGAGGAAAACTTTCCCTGCCATCTCAGCTTCTGGTGGGGCAGGATGACAGGATAAGCCCCGTCATATCCGTCCAGGAAGAAAAGGAATAAATTATGTTTCTCTTGTAATATGTGGTCACCTAAAAAAAAAGAATTAGAAAATTAATTATCTGCTGTAATTAGTGTAATGGCCTACACCATTAGAGGTTATTTACCACAGAAATAAAACTTCCCACCATAAATGTCAGCTCATCTTCCTACGTGTAAAGTCTCGCAGGAACCACTGCCCACAGGCCTGGCTGATTTCTTTTGCAGGTTTCTTTTTCCCCCTCTCTCTTTCTTCCTAGGGAATTAGGGTGCTGCTCATGGGCAGGTAACAAGCACCATGGAGTATATTATGAGATTTGCCCTACTATATGCCTGCTGCTTGTTGCCAGGCCCTCTGGGCCCTGCCCCAGGTGGGCAAGATGTGGCGGACGGTCCTTGGGGACAGCAGGCCAGGGGAGCTGGGTCCTGCCAGGCCTGAGGTGTGCAGGTGTGAGCCCTGGAAACAGAGGGGCATTGAGTGCCTGGAAAAATGATGAGAAAATAAGTGCCCCCTGCATAGAGGGTTTTTTTGTGTGTAGAGTTAGAGTCTGCCACACACTTGTACATGCTCTACCTCATTTGGTCCTCACTGCAATGGGGCGAGCAGCTTGATGACCCGCTTTATGGATGAGGAAACTGAGGCTTGAGAGGACACAGGATGGCCCAGTAAATAAATGAAATAGCCTCGGACTCTTTAAGTACCTGATAATGGCCCGTCCATCAATCTAACCTCACCTCACTATCAAATCAAGAAACCTTGATTTAGAGAAGAGGGGTAAACACCTTGGATTAAGAGGAGAGAGGTACCCCCAGTAGACAACCAGGCAGCAGCTTGGAAGCCCAAATTCACCACTCAGTGTCCTGTCTGTTCAAGAAAGGGCAGCCCTCCCTGGCAAGCCCTTTGCTTTGGGTGGCATCCACAGGGGACTGGGGCCAGGCGGGCCGGGCAGAGGGCAGATGGTTATTTGGTCTGAGTCTTTGTCTAGGTCTGATGCCAGAAGAGGGGATGGTCCCAGCAGGAGCAGGCTGTGTGGAATGCCACCCATGGGGCATTTTTGCCCCCTGACCTGAAGCTGGTGTGGCGGTCTCCAGCCTCCCTTGAACCCAGGGCTTAGCTCCAGATAATGGGGCAGAGTGGCAGCTGTGGAAAACCCCGCTGCCCACGTACTGGATGCACAGTGCCCGTGGAGCCTACCTGGGGGTAGTTGCTTCCTGTGCCAGCATCATGGCTGAGCTCGCAACGTGGGACCAGCGTTGCTGTAATGGTTTTAGGGGAAGAAGGGCCTCAGAAGCTGCTGCAGCCCAGGGATGAATAGTGTTTCTCAAGGGGACACCGATGCCACTTGGGGCTGGACTATTCTTCCTTGGGCAGCACTGGCCCACACATTACAGGATATTTAGTGTCCCTGGACCCCACTCACGAATGCCAGCAGCACCTATAGGCATTGTTAACAATCAAAACATGCCCCGACATACTTCCACACGGCGTTTGGGGGGCAGTGTGATGTCTGATACAAAGATCCACCACGGACACCTATAGGATGCGCCTTCAAGGCCAGCCCCACACCAAGCTGTGTTGAGTGTGGAAAGGATCCTCTCTGCCCCCAGGCTTTACGGCTGACCTGCTGAACAGATCACTTTGGCCAGATCGCATCACACTTCTGGGGCCCCATTTTCTCATTTCTAAAATGAGGGGACCCCCTCTAGCTTTCCTGTTTTCACAGGCAGGCAACATGGCTAAGCCACCCCTCTCCCTCCTCATCAGGCGTTTAGAGCTTAGCATGAATTTGACTCACTCTTTCTTCTCCCAAGGGCGTTGCTGTTCTAAGCCTTCTCTCTCACTGTGGAATAAAGAGCTTTGTCCCAGCTAAGGGAGCTGCAGGTGTCAGGGAGTAGGTGGGAGAGGTGTTTTGAAAGCCAGAGGGCATTTTGCCAGGCCCCTGAAATCCCTTTCTTCAGACGCTGCCTTCTCATAAAGCAGTCGTGCTGAGCCCAGCAACGTGTGAGGCCCCGCAGGGATGACCTGTGTGCTTGCGGTGGGAGAGGTGGAGTCTGGGTGTGAACAGAACTCCTTCTCCCAGGGGGTCCTAGGGATTCCCAGACTCTACTGGGGGAGGGGGAGGGGGGTTTAAAGTGTCCAAAACCCCGGCCCCACGGAGACTAATGACATTACAGTATGTGGGGTGAGTCCAGGCACTGGTGGGTTTGGAAGCTCTTCGAGTGATTCCAATTGCTGACAAGTTTGGGAACCACTGACCTTGACCCAAAAACCAAAAGTCTGCCTCCCAAACTCCGGTTCTCTCTCATCTGCCAGACCCCGCATTCATCCGTGCCCCTTCCTAGAAGGCTTCTCTGCCCCACAGGCTGGCTCCCAAAGCTGTGATTACAGCCAAAGTTGCATTTGGACCCAAGGTTTATGAAGCTTCTCCATGAGGGATGGATGCGGGTGCCTCCAGGACCCGGCTGGGGAGTGAAGGAGTTAAAGGGCCAAGGAGTGACTGCAGGCTGTTTTCTGGGCCACCAGAGTACATGCAAATGCCTATCGTGATTACCTCACCCAGACATGAGCAAACCATAAATAAAAAGGCCAAAATATAGAACAAAGCGGGCGAAACCCAGGTGCACTTGATGCCTTCTTTTGAACTTGTAATGGACTTACTTTCCACCCTGTCTCTCTTGTAGCCTGTTTACAGATGGGTTTGGAACCTCCAAATCCTGTTTGATTTGCAGGTTAAGATCACCTCACTCTTCATCCCTCTGTCAAGGGCTACAAGGTCAAGAATGGCTCCGGTCCTTCTTGGGGGCCTGAGGAAGAGGCACCCCGTCTTTCCAGGCCTTGCTGACAGTCCCTCCTCCAGCTCTTTGTCGTTCACTAAGCCTCTGGTCCTGACCCTTCTCAGCCTTCTCTGTGAGCGCCTTGTGAGGCTGTCACTCCAATCCAGCTCATTTCAATCAAGTTGAAGCTGGTGGGTGGCTTTGCAAGTTGGCTAGACTCGCTTTAATTTGGAACCAACAAATGGTAAAAAGAAAGTTCGTCGCTTAATTGAGGGTAAGCTGTTCTATCTCTTCACTCTACCTTCTGTACAGGGAGCTCTCTCCACCTGTCCTCCGTGGTACCTGAATGCCCACCATCATGCTCTTTGGCAGACACTGTGCCATAGCTGTAGTTTTCATGCATGGGAGCAGTAAGCCACTGTCCCTATTACGCCACCACTGGTCTCCATGCCAGAGACCTGGCTTCAAATCCCAGGTGGGTATCTTGGCAAGTTACTTATACTTCAATTAAGAAAAAAAAAAAGAAGTTAGTTGATTTACAATGTTGTGTTAGTTTCAGGTGTACAACAAAGTGATTCAGTCATACATATATATATATATATTCCTTTTCAGATTCTTTTCCCTTGTAAGTTATTACAAAATATTGAATATAGTTCCCTGTGCTGTACAGTAGGTCCTTGTTGTTTATCTATTTTGTATATGGTAGCGTGTATATGTTAATCCCAAGCTCCTAATTTATCCCTCCCCAACTTATTTAACTTCTTGAGCCTCTGTTGCCTCTTCTGTTAGGAGTCTAGTTAACAATAATAGCTAAGATCTATTGAACATTTACTGTGTACCAGGCACTGGGCTAAGTGTTTTAGGATCATTTGTCTTATTTAATCTTCACAACAATAGAGGGAGATCAGTAGTAATATTAGCCCCATTTTAGAGGCAAGGACACTGACTCTCAGGTTATTTAACTTCCCCAAGGTCCCAAAACTGGTGAGTGACAGAGCCAAGACAAACTGACCCCAGATCCCACAGTACGGCATCTTCTACTGGAAGAGTTTAGCATTTTGGACCAGCAGATGCCCTTTAACATCACAGGGGTTTCCAATTGATGTTAGTTGATGAAAACCAGGGTCTCATGTCCTTTAAGAGTGAGGAGCGGGTAGGGTTAGAGCTTCAAGATATTAAATGACATACCCGAAGCCACACAACTAGTGAGGGTAGAACCAGGATTTGAGCTCAGTGTGTGTGTGTGTGTGTGTGTGTGTGTGTGTGTGTGTGTGTGTGTGTGTATACACCTTTCAGGGTCTGATACACAGAATGGACTCAGTGAATATTATTATTTCTATATAAACATATATTATTTATAAGATATTATTTACTGAATCTGTTACCCATAGGATCCTGTAGAAGTGCAACCTGGGAAACGTCGTGCATGCTGAGTGCCTTGGGAGAGTGAGGAGTGCCAAAGTGTATGCTGTTAAGATGGACTTGATTTTGCTAAAGGCCCTGGGTCCTGGTATCCCCTCATCCCTCATGGGTTAGGGCTCTGGTCATTCAGAACTGAAAATAGTAGGATGACCCAGACATGAAATAGGAGGCTTCATCCAGGACTGAGCAGTGGAGTGGAATTCCAGAATGTACACATGAAAATATTCCAGGTGAGGATGGAGGGAATGGGCGCTGGGTTGGTTCAGACAGTGTTCTCCAAGACCTGGGCTGGGTGTGTGTCTGATCCACATGTGAGCTATTAGCTTGACAGGCTCACCCCCATTGCCAGCCAGCTCCCTCCTACCTGCACACCATCCATCACGGGAAAATAAGGGAGGGCAACTTTGTATAACCTGTCCCTTCTCCCAGAAGACAAATCAAAATCCACATCTTATAGATGGTGGCTTTTCAGCTTCATTGTCTCACACCAAAGAGGGTATGTATCTCCATGGTGAAGCAAGGGCACAAAGCCGCCTCATTTGTTTCTATAGAGCTTCCAGGCTGCAGGCCGTCTGGCATGGGCAAGGCTAAATATGTATCTGGTGGGAAAAACCAGTCTGGTAGCAGTCTGGTCAGACCTCCTCTCCTTTTAAGGGAGTCCTCATTTTGGCAAACATCTGAGCCTGGACTAGGCAATGTTCTCTCAATCCACCATTCATTCATTCAGCAAAAATGGAATGAGGGTCATCTAAGTTTCAGGCCTTGTCATATGCTTGCAATAGTAATAACTAAATGTTTAAATAGCATTTCAGTGTATAGAGCGCTTTTTACAAAACACATCCTTTCATTTGATCCTCATGGTAACCTCATGATGACCCCACTTTTTAAACTGGAAAACTGAGGCTCAGGGCAGCTATATTTCTTACCTATGGATGCACAGCTAGAAGTGGCAGGTACTTTCACACATTATCTCATTTAATCTTTAATGCTTTGAGGTAAGTGTTATCTCTAGCAGATAAATAAGGAAATGAGGCTTAGTGGTGTTGAGTAACTTACCCAAAAACCACACAGCCAACAATGTGGCAGAGCTCAGCTTCTAATTCCATATCCCATGTTCTTTTCCCCAAAGAAAGAGATACACCCCTACTCTTGGGATCCTAGAGTCCAATTGGGCAACAAGATACATTAACATTTGTAAAGAAAATTTTCCTGCTGCTATACAAATAGGTCCTTTTCCTGAGCCTAGAATCCCCTGACTTCTCTCTTGAAGCACTGTTCTCCCTGCTTTCCTCCTTTGGTTAAAGTATTTGTCTAATAGAGCCGGTCTGTAGCACCAGACTTAACAGATAGGTGTCACCGCTGAGCCACCTGAAAATTACTTAACCTTAGGTTTTCAGACATCAGCAAATAAATTTGTTCCTAACAATCTGTAAGTTAAGCATCCACCTGTTACGCTTACTTATTTTTATTTTTATTTTTTTTTGCGGTATGCGGGCCTCTCACTGCTGTGGCCTCTCCCATTGCGGAGCACAGGCTCCGGACGCACAGGCTCAGTGGCCATGGCTCAAGGGCCCAGCCGCTCCGCGGCATGTGGGATCCTCCTGGACCGGGACACGAACCCATGTCCCTGCATCGGCAGGTGGACCCCCAACCACTGCGCCAACAGGGAAGCCCTACGCTTACTTATAATAGAGCTTTCTCTATAGTCTCAACTGTGTCTATAGGTGCTGAAAGGCAACCAATAAAAAGAGCAGTAAAACTTGAGTGGTCTGATCAGAGAAGATTTCCTAATGGAAGGAAATTTCAAGCTGGGCTTTGAAAGGAGCACAAGTATTTCCTAGTTTCAACTTAATTATCCCAGATACCATGTCTGTAGACTGTAAACTGTTTGGTTGGCATAAAGACATTTTTACAACCTGGGAGACTTCTCTGTCACTGCCTTGAAGCTGAAATCCAGACTTTAACTGGGCTATCATCTATTAAGCACCTACTATGTATCCCAGGTACTATGTGAAATATTTTCACATGCATTATTGTCCTTAATTCTCACTGTCACATGCTATAGTAGTTACTATTGTACCCATTTTGCAGTTGAGGAAACTGAGACCCAGAGAAGTTTAGTAACTTCCCCAAGGTCACACAGCTAACAAGCAGTGGAGATGGAATTGGAACTCATCTCTCTGACTCCAAGTCCACTCCATCTAACTTCCACACTGACTCTAAATTCTGTGTATTTGGTTTCCACTTGTCCCTGTGGGTTGGGTACCCCGTCTGGACCTAAGATGGATCTACAAAGGCAAGGGTGTTTCCTCTGCGACATGGGGGCAGAAAGGGAGGAGGTGTGGTAAAGTGGGGGGTCCTAGTCCAAACTGGTGGCAAGCAGACAAGCCTGTCTGTGCAGTGGCTTGGAAATCTCCCCCTCTGGAGTTAATTTCAGTCACAGTGTCTTTCCTATTAAATGGAGCAGTTGGGTGGCTGTAGGTGTCAGAAAGGACTTATAAAACTGGAATCCAGTCTAATCTTAGGGGGAGGGGAGTATGTGTGTGTGAGAGAGAGAGAGAAGAGGGGGGAAGGAGAAGGGAGGGAGAGGAAACTGGCAGTGTGTGCACATACTTGTGGGGTAAAGAGAGCAGTTTGTTAGTTCTCCACTGTTGGTGGCTGATGAAATTCAGAGCTAGTTCTGGTTTGTGCAGGGAAGCTGGATCATGTCCCCACGTCTGTTGGTCTGAGCTGCTTCCTCATCTACTTTAAGAGCTGTTGCCAGGCTTTACCTGCTGTTCTGGGGAAGCTAGGACACTGTTTTGGGACCATTGATATTTGGGACCTCAGAGTCACAAGGCTGAAATTGACCAGGCTAGTCTTCATTCAAGCAATGATTTATTGTTTCCAGTGAGTTAAGCGCTGTGCTGTGTGTGTGACCAAATTGGTTTTAACTAATTTTCTCACCAAATTTATGGAATTGGAATTATTATCCCCATTTTACGATTGGGAAACTGAGGCGCAGAGAAGTTGCCCAAGGTCACAAAGATAATAAATACAAGATTGAGAATTTGAACTCAGGTTTTTAAAATTATTTCCCCTGAATCATGCCTTTCAGTACCCTTCCAAAAGAATTGGCTGAGGAAGGGGCAAGAAAATTAGGTGCCCTATGACCTATGACCTGCTGTGGATGTGTGAAAACATATAAAGATGTATCTATAAACTACTTCACAAGCAAAAAAAAGTAAGATAAAATAAGAGAAACTTTGCATTTCCCAAAATGTAGCCATGTTTTTCAAATCTTCATTTATACCCTTGTAAGTATACCAACATGAACATTTTGGAATCAAAATATGTTATCCATAATCCACTTTTAAGTTCTTTAGCTAAAAAGGAACTACAGATTTGCAAAGGGCACAAAAAAAGATTAAACATCTTTTCCGTTATCCTCCAAATCTTAATTTTTCCGGAATAGATCTCCACCCTGTGGTCTACAAATTCACAGTGAATGAGACTCTCCAGCCTGGGAGGGTCTCGCTCTTCTGTACTTTTCCAAGGACCAGGGTCCTGACCAGGCGCAGTTTCCGTGGAAGGCTGGCATGGATGCCCGTCAGGTGTCCTGGGCCAATAGCCATGGCCCGGCCACAACACCACCACCACATCGAGGTCCGGCCCCGACGCAGCAGCCAGGCTGTTTCCTAGCGACCAGGTAGGGCAAAGAAGGCCTCAGACCAGCCGCCCAGGCTGGAATAGAGTCACTGAGCACTGGGCCTGACTTGGCAGCCCTTGCGGACAACATATGGGACTGAACAGATGGACTGGCACGCGCACCCCCAAGCTAGAAACATAAAGGCAAGAGTGGAACGGCGGAGGGGACAGGGAGAAAGGCAGAGAAGGATGGGTCAGGAGTTGGCTCCCTGAGCCAGCCGGGGTGAGGCGCTTTGGGGGCAGGCTTGATGCTGGCATGATGCAGACAAAGGACACAGCTTCTGCATTATTCAGCAGCCCTGTATGGAGAGTCTCGCTTTCCCGCACACCCTCCCCAATGAATGGTAGTGGCACTCAAGGCCATCCCAAGTTGGGGCCGGAGCACATGCCTGCAGGTATCAGTCTTGGGCTGCCTAAGGCAGCCTTAGTAGCAAGAGGTCCCATTTCTCAATCCCATGCTCCCCTTTTCCCTATTGATATGCCTCTCCCCTCCCTGCTCTTCATTTGCCCCAGCCCAAATGCAAGCACCTCTTTGCCTGCAAAGACTGATTCTTTTTATTTACTTATTTTTTAAGCAAACCAAACCTAAAAAAAGAGAGGGTGACAGTCACATGAACATTTTAGACTAGGGACCTATTTTATTTTAGGGCTAGGATTTGTTTATATTGAGATGGATGAGTTTCTGAAGCTGGCTTGGAATGGTAGGAAAGGTCATAAGAACAGGGGATCACCAGCCTGCATAAGGGAAGACTTGGTGTTTGGGGGAACATGACTCATAGGTAATGAAAAACTGAAGAGCTGTTGTGTGAAAGAGGAAATTCACTTATTCTCCAAAGAGTAGAACCAGCAGGTGGAAGTTCCAAGGAGATAAATTTAAGTTCCATTACATGGAATTTGGTTGTCATAATTAAAGCTACCTTAAAATAGAATGATGCCTTTAGAGGGTAGCGAACTCCCCATCAGTGGAGGTGCTCCAGCAAAGACTGAACAACCACCTGGTAGAATGTTGGAGAAGCCATCCAACCACTGAAGGAGATTAAGACTCTTCCAACCCTGCATGTCTATAACTGTGTGAAAGGAGCTATATTGAATAGCTCAGAAACTTGATTCAAGTAATGTTGAATTCCACACTCTTTGGCAGTTGTCCTTTTTGAATGAGACATCATCCTAGAAAAGGTACTGTGGAAATCAAAGGTAGCATGAGAGAGAGAAAGAGTTGGGGGGCGGGGGTGTGGGGGAGAGGCAGGCGGAGGCTATTATACTATTATAGACCTAGTTTATTAAAAGTCTTTGCCAGTTGCCCAAGGGACATTGTCCTGCATGGTCACCTGTGCATGGATAGACAGTGTGTCCTTCAACAAGTGCCAGCGGGACCTGGCCCTGCAACCCTTCTTCCTAGCTAGGTGGGGCGGAGGGAGGGAGGTGTGGGAGTGTACTGAAATGTGACAGGGGCCATTTCTTTTCTAGCATCTCAGAGAAGTCTGACCATCCTGTGGCCTGGAAATGGGGGCTTGTTCTGGGTCACAGAACTGCAGGGAGCATATGAGTGTGCATGTGCGGGTGCCTGTGTGTTGTGACAGTGTGTTTGGGTTGTGGTTTTTTTCCCAAATGGCTTAATACGCCAGTGTTTGTGGAGCATCCTTGGAATCAAAGTATCTTTGGCGTAATTATTGTTAATTGCTTAGACTATTCTATAAACTCATCCAATTAAGAGAAAGTTATTAACTTTATAAAATATCGCAGGCATCCCACAGTGCCATGTGTAGACAGAATAACAGTTTGAGAGGCAAAGTCAGCATGAAATATCATGCAAATGAGGAGGCTTATTTACTTCTTTTTAAAATTCGACAACATCCACACTATAGGGGTGCGTTTCCTCTCAGTTGGCCAGAAACACTTGGGCCAGTGGCTGAGCCCGGAGGGCTTCCCAACCTGGTCCAGCCTCCCTAGAATTTGCCTGGGGTACTTTTAGTTGAGACATCCAGGAGCTCAGATGGTGTTCCCAGCAGACTCCAGAACCCCAGCTCCACCACTTAGCAGCTGTGTGATCTTTCAGTGCCTACCTAACCTCTCTGAGCCTCCATTTCCTTCTCTGCAAGATGGGAGTACTGATCTCCTAGTGTTGTCTAGAGGATTCAATGAGTTAATACACAGAAAACATTTCGAGTAATACCTGACATGTGGTAATAGTCAACAAATTTTGGTGAATAAGGGTATCTTTATAATTGCTAGACTTTTCATTATAACTCTGTGAAAGGGTCAGTATTTCCCATAAAGTTCCTCTCATCTGTTATACCACAGTAAGATATTATAAAGTCCCATTATACTGGTCATTGTAGTAGTATTATTGTAAGATCAGTCATGGTTGGGCTGAAATTTTTTAATCTTTTTTTCCAGCTTTATTGAGATACAATTAACATATAACATTGAATAAGTTTAAGATGTACAATGTGATGATTTTAGATATGCAAAATGATTACCACCATCAAGTTAGTTAACACATCCTTCACCTCACATAATTAACATTTGTTGTTGTTGTTATGGTGAGAATATTTAAGATCTACTGTATACAGCACAATATTATTAACTATAGTCTCCAGTCTGTCTGTTATATCCCCAGACTTTGTAAGAAGTTTGTAACCTTTGACCAGTAACTCCTCATTTCCCTCACCCTCCAGCCCCTAGAAACCACAAATCTACTGTTTCTATGATTGTGACTTTTTTAGATTCCACATATAAGTGAGATCATGCAATATTTTTCTTTCTCTTTCTGACTTATTTCTCTTAGCGTAATGCTGTCAAGGTCACCTATGTTGTCACAAAAAGCAGGATTTCCTTCTTTTTTATGGCTGAATAGTATTACGTTCATCTTTTATCCGTTCATCCACGGATGGACATTTAGGTTGTTTCTGTGTTTTGGCTATTGTTAATAATGCTGCAGTGAACACAGAGGTGCAGATATCACTGTGAGATAGTGATTTCAGTTCCCTCAGATAAATACCGGAAATGATATTGCTGGATCATACTATTATTCTATTATTAATAGTTTGAGGTGGGATGAACTGGGAGATGGGGATTGCCATATATACACTAATATGTATAAAATAGATAACTAATAAGAACCTGCTGTATAAAAACAAATTTAAATTAAATTTTTAAAAAAAGATTCAGATCTATCTGTGGAGTCAGAACAAACATCTCTCGTGTAATAATTCCTCAACTAATAGGAAACATTTAAATTTATGTTCCCATTCAGATTGGGGAAAACAAAAAACATTCTGCCAGTTAAACTATGGCAGATAGTCATAAAGAGGGAACAATCTGTTGTCAGGAGAGACTGTGGGAGATGAAAAAGGAAAATTGAAAAAAAAAAAAAAAAGGAAAAAACATAGTTTGAGGAACTTCCATACTGTTTTCCAAAGCGTCTCTACCAATTTACATTCCCACCAACAGTGCACAGGTTTCCCCTTTTTCCACATCCTCCAGAGCAATTATCTCTTGTCTTTTTCATAATAGCCATTCTAGCAGATATGAGGTGATCTCTCAATGTGGGTTTTTTTGGTTTGTTTTGCGGTACATGGGCCTCTCACTGTTGTGGCCTCTCCCATGGCGGAGCACAGGCTCCAGACGCACAGGCTCAGCGGCCATGGCTCACGGGCCCAGCCGCTCCGTGGCATGTGGGATCCTCCCAGACCGGGGCACGAACCCGTGTCCCCTGCATCAGCAGGCGGACTCTCAACCACTGCGCCACCAGGGAAGCCCCTCAGTGTGGTTTTGATTGTGTTTCCCTGATGATTAGCAATGTTGAGGATCTTTTCATATGCCTGTTGACCATTTCTCTATCATCTTTGAAAAAAATGTCTGTTCAGTTCCTTTGCCCATTATATAATTAGGTCATCTGTGGTTTTGCTGTTGAGTTTTATGAGTTCCTTATATTTTTGGATATTAATCCCTTATCAGTATATGGTTTGCAAATATTTTCTTCCATTTGTAGGTTTCCTTTTCATTTTGTTGACTCTTTTGCTGTGCAGAAACTTTTTAGTTTGATGTACTTGTACTAGTAGAACATACGTGTGTCAAAGGACATAGATTACAGGTGTAGGGCTTGCTGATTTTCCACAAAGTAAACATATCTGTGTAATCATTGTTACTCAAGAAACAGAACGTCACCAGCACCCCAGAACCCACTTGCGTTCTCCTTCCAGTCACTAACTTCTCCCTCCCTTAAAAAAAGCACAACATCAAATTATGCAAAGTATATTCTTTTGGGGGTCTGACGTCTTTTGCTCTACCTTATATTTGTGATTTGCCTTCATGTGAGATTCATTCATTCAAGACTGGAACCAACTCCAATGTCCATCGGCAGTAGAATAGATAAACAAACTGTTCTATATTTATACAATGAGATACTATACAACAATGGGAAGGAACAAACTTATATCCACCAGTGGCAGTATGGCCTTCCCATTAAGGACCTGAGGAGTATTTGTCAGCACTGAGACTGACCAGAGTTCATTGAAATTCTTGGACTACCAGCTGTGGCCACCTTCCTGAGCCCCTGTGTCAGCTCCAGCTGCAGGGTCAGTTTCTCAAGCTCTGTCTCTCCCACAGGCCATGGTCCCGGTGACTTTTCAAACTGCTGAGAGTGCCAAGCAACGCCCCAGTTCAATTAGACAGTGGATAGTAAATTGAAGTGGAAAGCTTGGTAGGTCGTGAGCACTTCTTCACTAGAGGCATGTAAGTAGACATTAGAAGGCTGCTTACAAAAGACATTCAAGCATCAAATGGCCAAAAAAAGGGCTGCAGCCACAAAGCCTGGCAGTGGGACAATCTCAGGGCTACCTGGATTAGATAAAGACGGTGATTGCGAGCTGGCTGCTGACCCCAGCTCCATCCAAGTGAGCAAAACTTTCTATCAAGAATCTGCATGTCCCTGCTCTGCTGGGATTCTCCATGCTGCTCCCAGCCCTGGTGGGAGTAACACTCAGTAAAAGAACACTCACCAGTGACCCAAGGGTCATGGATGAGGACACTTTAGCCAATAGCTACTTGGTCACCTGGCCTAGTCAGGTGTGGGAAATTGCATTTGTGAGGCTTTCCTTACCAGGGATGGGATGCTGCCTTTCCACCCACCAGAAGTACCTGGCTGGGGCTTAATGAGGTCCATGCCCAGGTGTACTTCCTTCTCTGTAACCTGGCCAACATGGCCTCAGTGAGGAGGGAGGGCATCCGGGGAGCTGCCACCCCGACGGTGAGAGACCTGCTCCCACCTCTCCCTAAAACTGACCTTGAAGACCAACAGGTTCAAGTCATTGGACTTTCCCCCACCCATTCCCCTGTATACACGCCTGCTTCCATGAAATCTTCCCCAGCTTCAAGAAAGCAAACTCATTCTGGTCCAAAGTTCACTCAATGAGTGTTGCAAACAGGGTTAGCATTTGCTAGCTCCTCAGCAGGCGTGGCATCCCAGACGTCAGGGTGTGATGGGGGTGTGGGAAAAGGAGACAGGCCAGCAGCTCTTCCCCAGGATGAAGGGCACGGAGCAGCATCTTCTTTCCATTTCAGCATCATTGTCGCCTTCACTTTCTCATTTCACCATCTCAGCAGCCCATCGGGAGGGCATTCTTGTCCCCATTCCCCAGAGGGGGAAACAGCACTGCGGGGGACCTAAGTCACTCCCCCCAGATTGACAGATCTTCGGGCCACGTGGACCAGAGGCAGCCTGGGAGGCACTGTTCCACTGTAGGTTCTTTGCCAGCTTTCTCCTGGGCACAGTGATCTGGGCACGAGCTGCGCCCTCTGCCTGTCTGTGTCCTCGGAGCTGCCCCCTCACCCCAGGCTAACCTCCAGCCTGACGCTGCCCCAGCCCGAGCTCCCTGCAGAGCCAGTGCCCGCCAGGCTATGAAGGGCAGATGCCGGGTCTTGTGTGGTGCTCCATGGCTTCTCCTTGGCCACCTTGGCTTCTCCTCCCCCAACTCCAAGAAACGAGCCGCAGTCTGTTTCAGGTCAACTCCCTGAATGTCCAGACCCTTCCCATGGCTTCCGCTGGAGCCAGGGAGAGCAACCTGGGCTGGGCACCCCCAGGTCACGGGCCTCTGTCCCAGCATCATTGTCCATCAGCTGTGGGACCTTGAGCAAGTCACTCAGCTATTCTGAGCCTAGGTTCTTCTTAAGTCCCACGAGAATAATGATTTCTGCCCTGCCTACCTCAGGAAATTGTTTTAAGACTCAGCAATAGCGGGGAGGAAGAGGGGAGGAAGAGGAGGAACCCAGAATCAGCTGAGAGAATGAAAGCTTTTTCATTAGATAATGTGGCTTTGCTTTAGAATCACCTGGGGAGCTTGTAAAACTCCAGATGCCCAGGCCGCACCCCAGACCAGTCAGAATCCAGGCATCCAGGTGGTTCCACTGAGCACCAATGAGGTGAGAACCAGTGGTGTAAAGTCCTTTACCCACACGAGGGGTATAGGCAAGACTGTCATTTCATCTGGTAACACACTCACCAAGGCGCTATCCACACTGGGCACTGGGCTAGATGCTGGAGCTGGAAAAGGGAGCAGGCACAGGGCCCTTGCTCGCAAAGAGCTACAGTGTCTGGAGAAAACAGACATTAGATGAATAACCATCCACGTGGGTGCGGAACTGCCCACGGGAAGCATGCTCTGCAGGAAGAACATGCAGAGACATACAAATCTCAGGGGTCTTTTCTTCCCTGTGGCCCCTTCCCTCTGCTCTTTCCAGGGAAGCATGCAGGAAAAGTAATCCTAAATATCCAGAGAGCACCTAAACTTCCCCAAAGCCCCACCCACCCCAGCATCCAGATCAGGATGTAGCTGATAGAACTCAGTGGCCCTCCCTCCAGACTCCCCGCATCTGGATAAGGAAAAGGGTGGCCTGGGGGCTGCCTGCAGCCCAAACCTCAGTGCTCAGCAGGGCCTACTCCCACGCTCCCCTCGTACCCTCCCCTTGTTCTGGCAGGAGGCAGCTGGGAAGAGCAGCCTTAGTCCCAGACCCCCTGGGGCGGGTTATATTTGGTTGTTAAAAGTAATGACACATCTCCACGCAGTCCCCCCTCCCTCCTGCTTAACATGGTGAAGTCTCCTGGCAGGGAGGGGGCTGGCTTATATTTAGGTCTGGCATTCCCTGGTAGGCATCCTGTTCTGAAATGGAAATTCTTTTAATAGCTAGCCAGCCCCGAGCATTTAATGAGCTGGTGTTTGACTTTTTGATTTCTTGTTCTTGGTGGAGGACTGTGAGCTGCCTCAGCTAATTAGGGGTCCTCCCCCCTGCCTCACAAAGCCTCCTATTTTTTGAGCATGGGGAAGAGGAGAGAGCACTCTGTTATTTCTCAGTGTTCCCTTTCCCTTTTAGGTTTCTGAGAACTTTGCTTTCTTGTAGAAATTCACCTCTTCCAGGAAGTCTTCCCAGATTTATCCACCTGCCTCCAGCCACTCCTTACCATTACTCCAAAAGTGCCCTTGAGTCTTTTTCTGAGGCGCCTGCTATGTGTCCCCGGCAGCATCAACAGCACTGCAAGAATGCCTGTCTCCTCTTTGGAATCAAAGAATGTGAGGACCGACTTGACCATCTAGGGTCAAGGATCCTTTTAAGAATCTGATTTTAAGGGCTTGTGTGCGTTGCGGGGTGGGGGGGTGATGACAGGGAACATGGACCCTCTACCCAGAAAAAAATATGCATACACACAAAATGCGAACACAATTTCAGGGGTACGTGGACCCTCAAAAGCCCACCCATGGCCCCTATGTTATCTAGTCTAACCTCCGTGTCTCACAGTAGAAGTTATGACCAAATCAGAGATGGAAAGTGATTTGCCCAAGGTCACACAGCCAGTGGGTGGCAGAACTGAGACTTAAACCTGTTCTCTGTCCGCCTCACCCCACCAGCCTTCTTCCATCAGCACCGCCGCGTACTGCCTCTTCAGAGGCTCCTCCCCCACCCTCCAGGCTGTCAGCCCACAGGGCCCAGGGCAGGGGCCTCTGCATTCAAAGGATGCTCACCTCTTGATGAGGACAATGACTTCTCTGCAAGGAGAGACAGGCTGGCTTGGTCCTGGGCTCCCTGAGCCTCTGCAGATGCCAAGGGTAGGGAAGGAGGGAGGCATGGCATGTGGCGGTAGACCGTGGCAGGGGTGTCACTGGCCTCCTCGCCCCTGAGCATTCCAGTGTAACCAGTATTGATCTCCTTATTACCTCCTGGAAGGGCAGCTTCATTTGTCAAGCAAAACTACCTTCGTATCTGCAACACAGGAATTGATCCACAGCAGGGCTAGTGGTTGGTATGTTAGGGCTGGGGGTGGGGAAGCAGGAGAAGGAAGCAGGCTGGAGAAGAGATTGCTAGCATGATGCTGATGTGGAAAATGAAAATAGAAACCTTCCAGACTGATGGGAAACATCTGCCTTGTCTGATGATATTTCCTGAGTTCTGGGGTGGGGATAATGCAGTTTGAAATTTGGCGAGCCATGGGGTTTGGCGTGCCTGTGCTGGGGAGAGGGGGAAGGAGGGAAGAGGCTCTCAGCCTGGCCTGGGAGCTATGTCTGGAAAGCCTCCCCAAACGTCCAAGAAGCGAAGACAGGCCCTTTTTGTTTCAGCATCATTCGCTTTGATTCTATCCAGAGTTTCTTGAACACCTACTGTGTACAGAGCGCTGTGCCTGGGGCTGAGGAGCATTCAGAAATGAACAAGGGTGGCTCCTGGCTCCCCAAGACCTCACATCCCACGGAGGGACAGGAAAATTCATAAACTACTCCAAAATTCAGCCAAGGAAAGGGCCCTTCAGAGAGACGGTGTTATGGGACTGTGGGCGAGGTTAAATTCCACTTAGGAGAGCTAGCAATTTCCTAGGAAAGATGCAATATGTCTTAAAGGCAGAATAGGACTTCATCAGGTAGAGGAAGGAGGAGAGGGCACTTCAGGGAAGGAAATGACTTAAATAAAGGCCTAGAGAGGAAAGAGGAGTGTCTACAATTGTGTAAAGTGATTTGACAACTGCTGGGTATGGAGGGAGGAGAGAAAGGAGTTAAAGAGAACAATAGCGTGTCTTGCCAAGGCACTAGGAGGATACTGATCTTTACCAAGCAAATGAGCACAGGATATGAAGTGCAGCAGAGGGAAATGATGAGTCGGTTTGACTTCTGTTCAGTCATCCAGTAAATATGTTGGTATCTCCTGTAGGTCAGATACTGCATCCTGCTCACGGAATACCATGGTGATCAGACATGGTGCCTGCCCTCGTGGAGCTCAGAGTCCAGTTGAGAGACAGACATTTATCAAATAATCCCCCAAACCACAGTATAGGGCGTTGCACTCCAAGAGCTCAGGGGTTCATGAACTCGCTAAAAAAGTGGTGGGTGGCTGAGATCTGAAGGATATGCAAGAGAAGGCAGAGAGGAGCGTTCTGGGCAAGTGAGTGGTGCATGCGGAGGCCATGGCCAGCGGGGAAAGAGGGAGGGGAGGAGCGTCACCCTGCAGACTTTGAGAAGAGGCAGGTTGGGGCCAGACTTGGGGGTGCTTCATGGGCCGTGCTGAGAGTTTTGCCTTTTTCTAATTGTGCTGGCCGCTGTGGGCAGAAGCTCTCTCCCGTGCTGCTGGGGGTGAAGGTGGGGTGGGGAAGAGGGGTACACAGGTATATCCTCCCTGGGGGGTAACTTGGCAGGAGGTAGAAACATTGGGAATGTGCATGCCCTTTGACTCAGCCATTCTACCGCTAGGAATCCCCCTTGCGGGGATGTAAGCATCCATTAGCACACGTGCCAAGAGATCCATGTACCAGTTTGTTTGGGGTTTTTGTGTTTTTTTGTTGTTTTTGTTTTGTTGTTTTCTGGGGGCAGGGGAGTTGCAGTATTACCTGCAGTTACAGAAACTTAGAAGCAACTTCAATTCTCAGGAATAGAGAGCTGGTTAAATAAATGGATATAGCTGCGTGTAATTGAATACCGGGCAACCATTACAAAGAATGGGGTGGCTCTGTGCATACCGCTAAGGAATAACCTCCCCAAGATGTTTTAAGTGGGAAAAGAAAAACAGAAAAAAAGAGGCAAAGTGCACACCGGACTCCTGTGGGAGGTCTGCGTCAAAGACCTCACACCTCCACTACCCCCTTCCTTCTGCGTCTGTCCTCACCGCCTGCCCCCAGCAGCCCTGGCTCCTGCTGAGCAATGCACTGTCACCACACTTGGGGTTGGAGAGAGGAGAGGTCGCCCCCAGAAACTAACTAGAGACGGTTGTTGAAGCGGTCTCTGTTGCCACATCGATCCCTTAGAGGACCAGAAAAGAACCTGCACCGCCCGCCCAGCACCTAACGTCTAGGGCCCTGGGAGGTGTGTATGTAATTTGTAGCTGAGAGGGGAAGGAAGCATATGTGACCGGAAGATGCAGCTGTAGCAACAAAAGGGGGCGGGAGAATTCCCCGTTGGCTCCACGGTAAAGAGCAGAGTGGTCAAGAGTGTCTTGTCGGCGTGGAGAGTGTGCACGAACAGTCCATGGCAACCAGCCACAGTTCCTCTCCCCAAGCTGTTGGCTGGGAACAGCTGCACAGCCCAGATGCAGACAGTGCTGGCGCCTCCTTGAGGGGGCAGGTTGCTTCATTGGGTGTGTGTGGGGGTTTGTTCCTCTTTGGGGGGAAAGGTGGGAATGGGATGGTTTTCAGGTCAAGAGTGATCACTGGGGAACCCTCAGCAGTTCTTGTAGGGAAGTTCATCAGTGTAGGTTTTGAGGGTCACAGGGAGACCAGGTCAGATCCATAGACCCTCTCTGCACTGGCCCGTTATGGCCATGGGAGAAGGCCAGAGTGCAAAGCCAGTCTTCCCGACCCATAAACGTTACACCTACCACTTCATTTCATCCAGCAAATACTGTGTATAAAGTTAAAAGGCAAACTACACGTCAAAAAAAATTATTTGAAACAAATATAGCAATGGGCAAAAATTAAAATCCTTCAAATATAGTACTCTTTTAGATCATTAAGAAAACACTAACATCCGAAAAGAAAAAGGAGCAAAGAACATGACAGAGAGTCACAAAAGAAAGAAAAATAGTTGAAACAAATCTATTTCAAGAATCAACCTCACTAGTAATCAAAAATGCAAATTAAAACAAGCTGCCATTTTGCCCTTTTCAGTGTGGCACATATTTTAAAATATATAATGCTCAGTGTTGGCAAAGGTGAGAAGGACACTTCAGCAAACTGCTGATGATAGTAAAAATTGGTGCAATATTTACAGTGATACGTGTCAACACTTCTGACTATATGTGTCAAAGAGCCTTAAAGATAATAGTTCCTGTAGACCTAATAATAATTTCATTTCTAGGAATTTATCATAAGGAAATAAACAGAAAAATACAGATAAAGGTTTCTAATAGTGAAAAATCAGAATTGGTCTAAATATCAACAGGGATTGTTTAAATACATCACAGTACATCGGTATAATGGACTGTCACCTGGGCATGAAACATACTAGTTTATGAAGACTGTTCCAAGATACTAAAATGTTCTCAGTTGAATGCGAAGAAAAATGAGCAGGAAATATAACTATGTACAATCTGATCTCAATTATACTGAAATATGTGTATATGTGAGTGTGTGTTGTGTACGTGTGTTTAAATACACATATAAAAGTTTTAAATGATATTAAGGAAATTCACTGAACTGTTAATAGGGAAAGTTGGATTGTGGATTTCAATTCTCTTTTTTATATTTCTCAATATGTTTCAATTTTTTAATAATAAGTATACTTTACTTTTATGGTCAGAAAAAACATGACAATAAAAGTTACATCTATTTGCAAGGCTGTGTTAACCATACCAGATCGTTAAGTATTGATATCATCTCTCCGTTGTGGAACTGCTGTATTCCACAGTTGCATTGCTGGAACTTTTCATTTGTTCATGCATATTTGCCACCCAGATTTCCCCCAAGGTCTCATCCGCCTGCCTCGCCCACAGTCTTGGCTCAATGCCCTTACATAGGAGGTCTCAAAGCACATGTCATGGGATCAAATGTATACAGCACAATGCAGATGAAACTTCTGTTAGCTTCCATGACTGACCTCATTTCTCAAGAGCTGCCTTCCCTCTGATGCAGGCGGAGAGAGGAAGGTTTTTTTTATATATATATAGCAGCTATTTTATTTATTGAAGTATAGTTAATTTGCAATGTTTTGTTAGTTTCAAGTGTACAGCAAAGTGAGTCAGTTATACATATATATATATTCTTTTTCAGATTTCTTTTCCATTATAGGTTATTATGAGATATTGAGTATAGTTCCCTGTGCTATAAAGTAGGTCCTTGTTGTTTATCTCTTTTATATATAGTAGTGTGTATTTGTTAATCCCAAACTCCTAATTTATTTCCCCACTACTACTGCTATCCCCTTTGGTAACCATAAGTTTGTTTTCTTTGTGAGCCTATTTCTGTTTTGTAAACATGTTCATTTGTATCCTTTTTTTTAGATTCCACATGAAAGCGATACTATATGATATTTGTCTTTCTCTGTCTGACTTCACTCAGTATCATCTCTAGGTCTATCCATGTTGCTGCAGTTGGCATTGTTTCATTCTTTTTTATGGCTGAGTAGTATTCCATTGTGTAAATATACCGCATCTTCTTTATCCATTCATCTACTGATGGACATTTAGGGTGCCTCCAGAGAGGAAGTTTCAAACTCGCCACTTAAAGAGACTGCAGTCTCTCCCAGTTTAAAATGGCCTGTTGGGATTTAATGAATAAATACTCTTGCGAGTTTCCATTCTTTATCAAGAGTCTTTCTCCCCTACTGATGTGGCCTCTGGATTCTTCCTATCCAAGATGGCTTCTGGGTGCAGGGGAAACACCCATCCCTGTGGCTTTTGGAACAGACCCCTCTGGGCCCTACACTGCCCTCTTGCTGCGAGGTCCTGCCCTCACCACCTCTCCTGCTAAGGTCTACACAGCTGGTGTGACCCAAGGTGTATTCTCTTAGCAAAGACGAGCCGTAGGGACTGCTCTGCCTGCTACAGAGGCCCGCACCTTTCACTGAGGTGCTGTGGATCCACCTGCAACTGGCTGCTTGTCTCCGGGTGCTAGTCCCTTCCCTAAAGCCTCTACTTTTGAACCATCTGAATTGAATTCTGCTTCCTGCTGGGGCCCCAGCTGATACAACAGAGACACAGTCTCTGCTGTGGATGGTGGCTCCCAGGTGATCAACATCGCTTAGGAGCATGAATGGCAGAAACCCAGACCAGAGCCACAGATGGTGTCACTTTGGTTCTGCACCTCCTCGTACACGCCTTTTTCCTGAGATTGATAGGCTGGCTTCCCACGCTAGGCTATTGGGCTGCCACCCTTCCCCTTCCCCTGAACATGTTCTGGGCCAGTCTCCAAGATGGATAGACTCAGCCACAGAGCACCGAGAGGCCGTGCTGGGGTAAGGAGACAAGGTGATGGGGGGTACTCGTTGCTAGAGTTGTGGGCGGCCAAATGGAGAGTCAGTACTGCCCTGCCCCCTCCATCAGCTCCCATGCCTCCTTGTGAAAGAGCCCCGTTTCTGGGTGGTTGGGCTCTCAGAGCTGGTGCCTAGAATACCATGTGGTCCAGGCCATGGTGAGCTTGCTGAGGACAGGACTATGGTTGAGTCGTGTCTGCGTCCTCGTCAGTAAGCACTGCCTGACTAAATGAGTCCACACTCTTCCCTAATCAACTTCTCTTCCCAATTCCACTTCCCTCCCAGAGAAGGAAGCCATGGTCTGACTGGCACATTTGAGGAATGCGGACCGCAGAATCTGAGTTCAGACTCCCTCCTCGGGTAGCAATGATGGTCTGGATGAAAAGTCATGGAGATAAATAAGATCTCTAAAATCTCCTGTAAACACAGAGAGAGGGGGAATCTGACATACCAATTATCTGTGGAACCAGAGCAAGGTCGGGGTGGGTGGGATGAGTGGAATCTGTGTCAACTAAGAATGACTTTTTCTTGCAATGAGTGTATTATATCTGAGGGTAGAGAGACTGTTCCAGTGGGTTTTATAGCTGTCTCCAATACTGGAAGGGGTATTGTATGGAAAACAGATCACACTTATTTCAAGGTGTAACTACAGTCAGTGGGTGAATGTTTAAGGAAGGGGGTTTGTTTGATCCCCAGAGCTATTCACAAGTGGGACAGGCAGCCTGGAGGTAGGGTTTGAGCAAAGGCTGAGTGACCTTCTCCAGGAGGACTGAAGATTCCTTCTGGGGGCTACAGAGGCCCAGGAAGGAAGAGAAGGTATTCCTAGCCCCTGGTTTCCTCTCTGCTCCTCAGAACCCACACATGGGGGAATCTCAAGAGGGAAGGAAAGAGCCCTGAGAGGGTGGGAGCCCCCGACCCCCAGCAAACCTGAGAGTTCAGTGAGGAGGGGTCATGGCCGCTCCAAGAAGGATTCCCCACATACCCCACAGAAGAGCCCCACCTCGTGCTCCCCATTACACAGAAGGGAAGACTGGGCCTGGAGAGTGGAAAGGATAATAAACCATTACTGTGTTCTGAGCACTTACCAGACCCTGGGCCAGGCGCTGTGCACACACAGCCTCTGACCCTTACAACTGCCTGCAAGGAGGTCAGGGTTGGCTCTCTTGACAGATGAAGAAATCAAGTCTCAAGGAGATTAAGTGACTGCCCCGCCCCTGATGGCACAGCAAGAAAGAACCCACGCCAGGGTTCAAATCCAGGTCTCCCTGGTTCCAGCCCATCACAGTGCTCCCTGGGGTGGGAGGTCCTCACCCAGACAGCTTGAACTAAAGCCAGACCCCCTTCCCCACCCTCTCATCTCTCCCCATCACCCCAGCCTCCCTGCCTCTTGTCCAACCCTCCCTCCCAAGCACCTCCCTCCTCCCCCTGCAGGCTACCCTGACCTAACACAGAAATCTAGTCCAACAAAGACAGACTCCATGTGCCCAGGACTAAAAGAAGCCAGGTGGCAGAGTAAATGAAAGTTGGCTGAGGGCCTCTGCTTAAGTGCTTTTCCATTCTGCCTCGTCTCTGCATTCTGGGCTGGCTTGCACGTCACTCCGTGCGCAGGGAGAGACCGCTGTGCTTGCTGCAGAGGGAAGCCCTCCGACCTGGTGATGGGCGATTGGTACAAGAATGTGGGAGGCCTGAGCTGAGCTCCGGGAGACAAGGGCAAGGTCAGCCCCGTCTTTCCCAGCCTAAACAGCGTCCCTGGGAAGTGTTTGTCAGACCAGCCCTGCCGTGGGGTAGGGTAGGGGGTACAGGCAAGGAGGAGGGTCATGCTGATCTAAAATCCGGGAGGGCGAGGGAGGCGGAGCAGAAGAAAGAGGATACTCTTCAGCCCCTCTGATCGGGTCCCTCCCCAGACCTACAGCCAACAGACAGCCACAGGCCAGGCAGTGGCGGTCCCCAGAGCACCTGCCTCGTGTCCCCATGGCAGGGTGCCCTGGATTCCAGACAGGCCTGGTTGCCAGGGACGCAGGGCAGGCGGACTGGCATGGGAAGCAATCTCCTTCCATTTCCGTCTCTGGCTTCTCCATCCTGGGCTCCCCAGGCGATCCAGCTACTTGGATCCCCACCTCATCCTCCGCTGGAGCCCTTGGAGGGAAGCTAGAAGCTGAAGGAAAGGGGAGTGGAGAGCAGGATTCAGTGAGGGAAAAGATGTCTGCGAACGGGCTTGGCCCACCCCATCCAAGCATGAATAAATAAACAACTGCAATAATGAGGCAGCCGCCCTGCCACACAGCTCCACAGCCAAGGGAGAATTCCTTCAAAAGAACGGAGCCAGTGTGGGTTCATTATTCATGAGCAGGGCCCTCCAAGGTGGGGCCTCTGTTGTTTGTTGCAATTTAACACAGGGCTTGGTGGAGAGGGAGGGGTGGGGGGAGGCAGGGAGGGAGGTGGATCTCTGGGCAGCAGCCAAACGCATTAAGGGGTCAAGTTCACAGAATCAGCCCAGAAACACGGTCGGTGCAGTTTGTCCTCCTCTCTAACGACGGTCGGGGAGCTGTGGCCGTGTTGGGTCGGTCGCACAGGGCACCTCTCTCTCCAGCCCCTGGTACATAAAATAGTTTACGCCACCAAATGTTCAGTTCTTTGTCATGTACTGAACACCTGCCACGGCCAGACACCGTGCAAGTGTGCAAGGCTCCTGAAGACAAGCGAGACACCTGCATTACCTGCAGGAAGCTTGTGCTCTAGTGATACCAGGGCGTGGAAGGCGGTCTGCTTAGGAGAAAGACTGGGCTTTGAGTCAGACGGGCTTAGGTTTGAACACCAGCTCTGCCAGGGCCCAGGCATGGCACCTGCCCATGAGAGCTTCCTTGTCAATTAAATGGGGATAAGAATGCCTTATTTGAAATGTCATTTTAAGGATTATAAATAAGGTGTTTAGCACAATTCCTGACACATAGTAGATGCTCAGTAAATTAGAACTGCTGACAGTAGTAATAACATTTGACCTTCCTACAAATATCTTTTTTTTTTTTTTTTTTTTTGTGGTACACAGGCCTCTCACTGTTGTGGCCTCTCCCAT
This sequence comes from Hyperoodon ampullatus, assembly GCF_949752795.1. NCBI lineage: Eukaryota > Metazoa > Chordata > Mammalia > Artiodactyla > Ziphiidae > Hyperoodon > Hyperoodon ampullatus. Next base: position 96,458,682 of record NC_136920.1, read on the forward strand.
CGCGGAGCACAGGCTCCGGACGCGCAGGCTCAGTGGCCATGGCTCACGGGCCCAGCTGCTCCGCGGCATGTGGGATCTTCCCAGACCAGGACACGAACCCGCGTCCCCTGCATCAGCAGGCGGACTCTCAACCACTGCGCCACCAGGGAAGCCCCCCTACAAATATCTTGATCTTCAAGATCATTCAGGAAACTGCCTAAGGTTTTCTGTTTCTACCCAAAAGTTTGACATTTCTTAGAGTAGCCCTTCTTATCCTGAACAATTCCACTATTGCACTTTGCTGGAAGAGAGGAGTTGATTTGACCTTTTTGAATGTGAAAATCTTCCTTCAGAATGGATTCTGCTGCATAACGCTTATGACATTAGCCTGATGCATTAAGAAATGATAAAATTAAATCACTAACATTTATTGAGTGTTCACTATGTGTCAGGCACTGTGCTAAGTCCCTTATGTCCATTATCTCGTTTAATCTTCACAAGAAGCTCTGACACAGGTAGCTCTCTGTTGCCATTTTACAGATGAAGAAACCGAGGCCCAGAGAGGATCACTTGCCCACAGTCACATGGCAAGTGACAGAGCGGTGGTTCAAATACGCCTGACCCTGAGCGCTCAGCCCCAGGGCTGTTTACACGTGAATTTCCTTCCGCTTGGAAGCCACGTGAATAACATGTGATGCAGGATGGGGGCGCCACTGATGGACAAAATTAGGACCAAGTATAGCAGCCGTTTTAGGGTGAGCATTGCAGTACGTTGAGAATTCCCAGTCCAGGAGCTGGAAGATTCTGACGCCCCTCCATAGCCAGATTGGTAGACTGTCCGCTTCCTCTGCTATGGGGCCTCACTGCTCTCTGAGTCTTAGCTGTGTGTGAAGTACTTGCCTTACTGAAGACAATGAAGTACTCAAAGGCAGGGACTGGCAATCAATCAACTAGCACTTATTAAGCACCAGCTGTGTGCCCAGCCTTATGCTGAGTGCTGCAGAGTCTAAAGAGAGGGACCCTGCCTTCAAGGAGTCACAGGCAGGGAAAGAACAGACACACACACACGCATATGCATACGCATGCACACCGAGATACCAGGTTACCTATGCCCAGGGCCTGACGTGGAACGGAGGGAGCACTCTTGCCCAGCACCAGATGAACTGTCTCCTTGTATCTGAGGGCACAAAGTAACAGGCGCTCATATCTATCCGAGAAAGTGAAGTTGCTATTTTTAGAGATCACCTAAAGGGAGCACCTCTGGGCATGCCCCACTAGAGGTGCCGGTTGGGAGGTGGGAACAGAGGCAGGAAATGCAGTGGTCCTTTTGATAAATCTATGCCTTTAAAAGAGAAATGAGCTGGAGCTTCGTGGATGGGTGGCCTCATCACAGCAGCAGGAAATGCAGTGAGACTAAAAGGTAATCCTTCCAGCTCCTGTCCAGGATTAAACCCAGGGCCCTGCTGTCCTGGGAAACCTAAACTCAGAGAAAGGACACAGCTGGGTTGGCCTAGACCCCAGTGTGCCCAGATCTCTCCAACCAGGAACAAATGAATCAGAACTGGCTCTGGGAAAAAATATGAAGATCTTCCCAGCACAGATACCTTGCCCTTCGGGTTTTCCCTTCACTGGTGAAAGCTGCTCCCACCCATTCAAGAGTGTGAGACTCTCAGGTCCTTGTCCCTTCCTTTATAATCAGTGCTTCTTCTCAGAAAAGCCTGGAGAAATTTATTTTTACTAAGGAGTAAATAACAGAACACATTTTATAGTGTTGCCTCTCTTGGGGGTATTTGCATTTAAACCAGGATCAAGTGTTGAAGTGAAAGGAATAAAACACAAATAGTGGAATTTCAGGTCATAGTGGATACTGAACAGTGTTTTGGATGGCAGAGTGCTTCTGGATCTTTCATAATGGTACCACCTACTCTAAATGTAAGCTAGTCCTGACCTTGGGCATCTCGGCTTGGCCTCAGCAGGTTAAAGTAAGTCTCCCTGCTGAAGCGTTTCTGCCCCCTCCCCCAACCAGCCGTAGGGATAAGGCCTTTGGACCCTGGTTTCATGATAGGCTTTGAACGGTTTATGATCCAGGGTTGGGGAATCAATGTGAGATTCTTAGCCTTTAGGTCTTTTTTGTCTCTCCGTTTCTGAGACCAGAAATGCTGGACCAGCACAACTAGGCATCGTAGCATTTGGATCTTACTGTGATTTATTTAGAGCTGCAGGTGGGGGAGGGACAGAGAGGAGAATTAGTGGGTGAGGGATGGGGGAGGGAAACAGCTGCTCTGGAGCCTGCTCTGTGGGTATACAGCAAAATTGTGGCTTTTAGTACTTTTCTAGGGACAGCCTCATTCAATAAATTCCAGCAGAGGGGGTGGGAACTCCCCTCAGATGATTCCTGCCCTCCCGCCATCCTCCTGCAGTGGCCTCCAGAGACCCTTGCCAGTGCCCAAACACAGTGGGGTCCATGGGGTCCTATCACCTTGTCTCCACTCCACCTCTTCCTTCAGCCCTGGCCCCCTGGCCTCCTTCAGAGGCCAGCTAGGGCAGGAGGAAAGGTCCCCGGCCCTTTGTCAATCACCTCTCCCTGGCTGGCAGTACCCAGGGAAAGGAAGCCGCCATCTCCACGGCCACGTGTCACAGTTACCAGCAATGCCAGGAGATAATGACAGGTTGAGTGTTCTCTGCCTGGCGAGGAGTTGCATGCAAATGACTGGGCTCTGAATGGGTTTAATTGTCACTGCCTGATGTGGTGGCTCAGACCACCCCTCCTCCCTCCCCTGGTGGGCGGGGAGAAAAGAGAGCAGGGAGCATAGGAGATCCTGTGGTTTGGGGAGGGTTGGCTCAGAATGGCCTGTGGGACCCAGAGCCGGAGGGCGAGGGAAGCTGGCATTTCCCCTCTGCGGGACCAGCCTGCTAGTGCACAGCTGTGAGCGGGGAGTGGGGATTCTCTCCCAGACATGATCCAGAGTGAGATGCGGCTCTACAACCGTAAATCCCTTTACGCATCGCAGCTCAGCCAGGAGAGGCTGTCACGTGTCTGCAAGATGTTCCCGCTTGGCCAGCCAGGCCCCGGAAGAGAGGGGAGGGGCTGCAAAGAACAGGCAATAAATGCCCTCCCTGTGTGCCTCACGCAGCCCTGCCCCAGCGCACACTGCAGGACCTGCGACCTGCGACCACCGGTGCTGGCCGAACCAGGGCCCAAAGCTCAGCAGTAGAGACAGCCGATGCTTATGGAATGCTTCCTTCATTTCAGGCATTTCCCGAAATCACAGCTTATTCTCAGAATAAACTCATCCACTTCTCACCATATTTCTATAATGTAGGGTCTGTCAGTAGCCCCCACCTTATCTGTTTGCAGATAAGGAAAACGAGGCATAGAGAAGTTAAGTACAGTCGTCCCTCGGTATCACTGGGGCATTGGTTCCAGGAGCCCCCAGGATTACCAAAATCCGTGGACACTCCGGTCCCTTATATAAAATGGCGTAGTACAGTGAATACAGTTGGCCCTCTGTATCCGTGGATCCAAAACCCATGGATACAGAGGGCTGACTGTAACTTGTTCCAGATCACACACTTCGGCAGAGCCAAGATTCAAATGCAGAACATGGCCCTACACTTTGCGCCCTGCAATTCCCCTCCGTATGGTAATGCACCACTTACCTACTGCTGTCCTGGAGTCGTTGATCATTCCTGGATGCTACATGGGCTTTGGGGTCTGTCTCTGAGCGCATATCACTGTTGGTCTGATGTTCGTACATCTGTGTGTGCTCTAGGTCCATCTTCTGACCCAGCTGAAAGTCATTTGACCCAATCAGAGCCAGGGCCCTGCAACGCTTACTGAGTTGTACCCTGAATTGGAGTTCATCTGGATGCAGAAAACACAGGGTGGTAGCAGATATCTTGTGTCGAGGGGAGAAGGCTGGGGAAGAACATGTTCACACAATGTGGAGAGGGGCTGGAGTGCTGCTGAGCAGGGAGGGCTCTGAGCCCCTCACAGGGGCTTCATCCAGAGCATCGTCTTTTCCACTCATTCTACACATTGGAGTTCCATGTAGAATTTCATTTGGAGGAAGGCATCCATACTCTAAAGCAAAGTAGCTGACACTAGGAGGTTTCTAAGGCCCTATTCCTTAGTTCTAGGGTCTAAGTAATAAGGAACCACTGAAGACTTTTGACTGGAAATCCCCTTCCAGTCACTAGTATCCTAGGGTTAGGAAAGAGTATGGACCAGAACTAAACTTGGACATTCAGTGGCCGAGGGCTGGAAACCTGCCAAACCAGAAACCACCCGAAAGTTTACCCCAAGCTGCAACAAAATGTTTCATGTTAATGGGTCAGAAATTCTCTAATCACTGAAAGGAGACTGATGCTGAGTTCTGTATCACTGTGATAATTCTGTGATTCCACCATGTTAGGGTTATTTAATGTCACTGAGTGATTACTTTCCAGGTGTTTACATTCTTAATGCATTTATCCTTGCAAAACTTCGGGCGCCAACGTCAAAAAAAAGACAACACCGGAGACCCCACTCCAAAATGGGATAGTCAGAATCCTTCCTCAGAACTGTCAGAGCTCTTAATCAGTTTAGACCAAAGCAATTCAGCCCTGATTTTTTTTTTTTTTTGGTCTGTATTGGGTCTTCGTTGCTGCACGCGGGCTTTCTTCTAGTTGTCATGAGCGGGGGCTGCTCTTCGTTGCGTTGCGCCGGCTTCTCACTGCACTGGCTTCTCTTGTTGCAGAGCACAGGCTCTAGGCACGCGGGCTTCAGTAGTTGAGGCGCGTGGGCTCAGTAGTTGTGGCGCACAGGCTTAGCGGCTTAGCGGCTCTGTGGCATGTGGGATCTCCCCGGACCAGGGCTCGAACCCGTGTCCCCTGCATTGGCAGGCGGATTCTTAACCACTGCATCACCAGGGAAGCCCTCAGCCCTGATTCTGAGAAGACGACAAACATACCTTGGGTTCTATGTAATTGCGTCCCCAGGATGCTATAATGAAAGTTGGCACTCCTCCCCTCACCATGCAAAGTGCTCCTGTTGCCTCTTCTTCAACCCCTTTCCCCCACCCCCACCTCAAACCCTGAAATGACATAGACAAGGGCAAAGAAATGTTTGGAGTTTACATTTGGGGAATAAGAGATGAGATCGGTTTTGATGAACCTGAATATAGACAGAGACGAAAAAACCAGAGATTCTACATAGAGTCAAGAACTTCCAAAGTGGGCAAAAAGCATAATGGAGCCCAAAACCAGTTCAGCCTAGTTTCCAGTACTGCACATTGGATAGCTGCCATCTCCTAAATCACCCTAGACACCCACGATATAGCAGGATGTATCTGGGACTGGGATAATAGGAAATCTGAGTTCGGGTCTTTCCTTTCCTCTTCAGTCTTAGGCAAGCTGCTGAACTAATTCCTACTCTTCAGTTAAATGGGGTAATAAGTTCTACCCGTAGGATGTGGGGAAACATTAAGGTTCTACGAAAACTATTATCGTTCCTTATTTTTATGTTGTAAAAATGCATTATACCCAAAGGTAATCCCCTTAGAAACCTTAGGAAATGACCAGGGTGAGGAAATCTGTTAGGCTAGCATTCCAGATCTCTTAAGCTTAGACAGTGGGAGAAAAGAGAGCTGGAGAGAATGTTTGAAAGTGTTGTATTCTGCTGTCTGTCATAAGCAACAACCATCTACCCTGTTGGGAGAATATTTTTAACAACTAAATGACCAATAAATGTTTAAATTATCAACCATATATTTCTTGTATTCCTCCTACAGCACCCAGCCTAAGTTTATGGATAGGGCTAGACCCAATGTGTCCATACAGTCAATAGACTTAATGTGTCTTTGGTTGAATTTTTTCCTCTTCTTACTTTAAATAATGACACTATTCCCAAAGGTGCAAAAAAAGTGAGTTTATGGAATATGATTCTGGGGTTGACAATTTTCTTTTCAAGTTAGAGAAGGAGCATTTAAGCTGCAAAGAGAGGAGGTCAGGAGAAGGCAACACCCAAATGAAACATCAAAAGTAATCCATGGGGCTTCCCTGGTGGCGCAGTGGTTGAGAGTCCGCCTGCCGATGCAGGGGACACGGGTTCGTGCCCCGATCCCGGAAGATCCCACATGCCTCGAGGCGGCTGGGCCCGCGAGCCATGGCCGCGGAGCCTGTGTGTCTGGAGCCTGTGCTCTGCAACGGGAGAGGCCACAGCAGTGAGAGGCCCGCGTACAGCAAAAAAAAAAAAAAAAAAAAAAAAAAAAAAAAAAAAAAAGTAATCCATGGAAGCTCCTTCTCCCAGGCTGACAAAGGCCCTGGCCTTGAACCCAGGTTGGGTCTTAACTGCTCAGGGCCCTGCTCCCATACACCTCCCTTCCAGTTTCCTTCTTGCAGAGGTCTTTCTGGCAAGTAAGGTGACTGAGGCCCTTCTGGCGCTGTCCCAGGTCCTGAAATGCCATGGGTTCTCATCTTGGTGATGGAAGTGGCTCTGGAGCTCTCCCCTCTAGTCAGCTGTTATGTGGAAACTAATTTCCATATAATAACATTTTGCTTTTTGTAATAAATCATAACCACAGTAAGGTGACTGGGTTATGTCATTATTTGCAAACCTACAGAAGGTAATTATAATATGTCTGAAAACCTCCATGCAGGACAGTGCAGTTCCAGCCCCAGCACCATCTAATAATAATAAAAATTTATATTGTGCTTTATGTGACCACTCATCACAGTAACCATTCTATGCCAAGGGAAAAGAAAGCCCACAGCAGTGACAAATTCACAGACGTGGAAACCTTATAAATACCAAACTACTTGATTCCAAAGCTAAAGCTAGCTACTGGGTTTCCTCCTCTTTTTTCCTATGAAACTTTTATAGTAACAGGCTGGGTGTCCAGCTTTACCTCTGCATTCAAAACAATGAGCTCTTTTGGGCATTTCCTTTTTATGCATTACATGCACGTGCATCCACCTTGGCTGATGTTGGTTCATAGCGATTAGCTTTTCGAACAGCATACCTATGTGGTTCCCTTTCACATCTTTCTCCCTGTGTCCTTGTCTCCCACCTCCCATGCCTCATCTTATTTTTCTAGAACGCATGGTTCCATTGCTTTCTGTGAGCATAGTAAAGCATGTTCCATGGGCAGTAACTGAGACACTCACTGGTATTCATCTTGCATGTGTTTCCAACATGTTCTCTCTTGTTGAATTTCACCCAAGCATAGAAATATATTATTGCACGTCGAAGTGGGCTCTCCAAAGCTACTGTCTGTCCTCCCCAACCTGCTACTTCTCAGGCCTCTGGCACATCCTGCTGAGACTTTTTTCTGAGAGGAATTGCAAATCTGACCGATCAGAAGATACTCTGAACTTCCAGGGAGGTTGTGTTTCCTAGTAGCAATCCCATTAAACATAGAGCTTATAGTTTCAAAAAATCTGGACTTAAGAGTAGCATTCTTCACCATTCAGTGCCTTGAGATCTTCTATAATGTTCCCCCATTTTAGCTGCAGTGGTCTTACTTTTATTGTGTGTGTGGTGGTGGCCGATCGCTAAGATAATTTTGCTTAGGGCTGTGAAATTTGCCTTCAAACCCAAAATCGAATTCAACCCACTGATTTCAGCAGGAGCTATGGGCTTGTATGTACATCTCTTTCCCAGGTATGTCTGCACTTATTGATGCTGAGAGTGGTCATTTATCACGGACAATACAGAACCAAAAAGAGTTTATTATTAAGTTTCTTGCGCCCATGTGATTTGTCTTAGAGCTTGAGACGTGACGTCTTGTTCCTGAGCCACTTTTATCTGCATATTTCCACACCTGCCTCCTCCTACCTCTTCACCTCAGGAGGTTTTTTGAGAAAAGGTGGTCTTATGTTGGTTGCAATGCTTGAAAGGTTGCTTTTGTTACTGTGCACGGGCTTGGCAAAAATCTACCTCAGGGTGACCTACATGAGGGTAGAGATAGGGATGGGGATGGGCTGACAAGCTCTTCCTGACTGTGAAGTGAGATAGGAAAATACATCACCGGGGAGGGGGGTTCATTCTTTGTCTCTTTGTCTTTTCCACAAAAAAGAGATTTTTGTGGAAACACTAGGTGAGGCCAGTCCTGACATCTTAGGGTTCTGGGATATCTGGGAGGTCTATCACAGCCTATCCATAGGAAGGAATATTATGTAGTCCTTAAAATGGTGTTTTTGCAGATGATTTAATGATACAGAATAAAAGCTCTTACTTTAATATAAAGTAGGAAAAAAATAGCACATAAAATTGCATATGTAGCCCAATCTCGGCCCATCTCCCTCCCTCCCACCACCACCCCTCCCCCGCAAAAAAAAAAAAAGACTGGAAGGAAATGCACCAAACGCACCAAAAAATATCAACTTTCTATCTCATGTGGGTGGGGCTACAAATAATTTTTATTTTCTTATTTCTGCTTTTCTAAATTTTCCAAATTTCCTACAATGCATATTTATATTTTAATCAGAAAAAAAAGCAGATATTTTTAAAAGCCCTTCAGAGACAAGGGCTCCACTGACTTCCTTGATCTCTATTCTAGTGAGTCTCTTTCCAACCCTCCCCCAACCCCACTAGGAAGAAAGCCTTTCTCATTAAAGCTCCCCTACAGCCTTCCTTCACCCTCATCTCTTCAGAGAAGTGTCTTAAGGAAATATCAAAGGGTGTGTGTGTGTGTGTGTGTGTGTGTGTGTGTGTCTGATTGTGTGAGTGAAAGGGAAAGACAGAGTAATCATTATATCAGGAAGGAAGAAACCCACCATAGAAATGCAAAGCAGAGCAGTTGAAGAGAAAGGCTGGAGTGAACTACAGAGGAGTCCCATCTTGACGAAAGTAACAATGAGGAATTAAAATCCCACCACAGAAACTGTCAGAGGGCAAGGGATGAAGGGAGAACTGAATAATAGAGAGGGTCTATCCAGAGGGGAAAGGGACTCACCCTTTACCCTTCCCTGGCCCCCTTTCTTCCTTAGATCCAACCACATAGGACTAACAATAAGACGTCTTGGGAGTAGAAGGAGGATGCCACAAACTAGGGAGGGCCTGGGAAGTCCAGACAGAGAGAAAGGACCAAATAGCTGGAGTCAGAGAAGGAGCTGGGGCTGCTGCAGGACCCTAGATGGAGGTCATCTGACCCACTGGGAACACGCAGAGCACAGATGTCAAAGCCAGAGCACAGCCCCCTGTTTTGCAGAAGAAGCTGATGCCCAGAAGGAAGATGTGACTATTCCTAGAGCCTTAGGACAAGAGGCCTAAGCAGATGTGCACGCCCTGCTAAGAGCATCGCAAGTTGGATGGGCTTCTCCACCAGGGGCAGCATCGCTCACCCCGCACTCCCAACCCACGTGGGTGTTTGAACATGGTGGGGTGGGGGGAGCAGGCAGCATATCTTATTGTCAAAAATGACTGATGGTGCCCTGGCACTTAGTGCATGAAGAGGAAACATCCTTTTTTGCCTGGGGTAGACTCACAAAGGAAGGTGCCTGCCCAAAATGCCAATGTTGCCCCATATCGAGAAACAGCGGGAGATTTAGACTGAAATGGAAAATGGGGCCCAATATCTGTGCATCACTCTTGCAGTTCCTTGAGGTTTACCTTTAGTGCTCCTTGCTCCTTTTTCTTTCCTCCGGCAAGGCTGAGAAAGGCTGGTGGATAACCATGCCAGGTGAGACCAGGCTGCCTTTTTAAAGGGCACTTAGACATGCAGCTGATTCAATACAGTGGTTTGAGGAATATGGGAACCCCACATCCCCATGATGAGCAGAAAGAGGAGGCTCCCCACTTTGCTTCCGTGAGGGCCCCAAACCTAGCCCTGGGTCTTTTCCTAATAAATGAGGCTCTAGTGCTGGCCTGACACTAGACCTCTGGGACTGGGGGTTATAAGAAACCTGCGAACTGGACTGGGTGGCAGTCAGCCTGATACTCCCACTGCAGGGAGGCCGGGAGCTGCTTCCACTCTCCCATTTCATTTGTCAGACTCTAATTAAGGGACCTGCACAGTAGACTTGAGGTGCCAGCTGAGTGACCCATGTGCACAGGCCCCCGTGAGGCACGTGGAGAGGCAGCTTCGCTGCTGCCTGGGGATCTACCTTTTTAGGGAAGGTGTGCAAGAGGTGGGGACAGGTGGGAGGGGTAGAGCAGACAGCTGTGCTGGAGGCACAAGACGGCTGGTTTTCTTGATACCGAGGCCAGAATTTGCCCACCACTGAGCACCTCTCTGTGTAGAACAATTTGGTCAGAACTACCAAGGACGGGACAGGCAAACTCATGGCCTTTGACCCTCTATCAGTGGATTAGGAAGCTGGGCCACTCCCCCTACTGTCCCCTCTCCCCTCGTAAGTGACTCATGAGTGCCACGTCCTGTGCTGGACACATTGGTTGGCTTACTTCATCTCATCTTCACGGTTACCTCTGAGATGGGTGCTATCAGCCATTTGTGGGAGAGAACACTGAGCCTGGAGGAAGTGACCACACACAGCGACAATGTCAGGGTTCACGCCCAGAGCTGCCCGATGCTTGAGCCCTTTCTCTTGAGCCCTGGCAGGGCAGCAGGTTGCTGCTGCAGCCAGGAGCCTGCGCTCTGGAACCAGGCTGCCTGGGTTCAAATCCTGCTTCTCCATTTGTTAGCTCTGTGACCCTGAGGCATGGAATCGACCTCTTTATACCTCAGTTTCCCCATCTGAAAAATGGGCTAATAACAGTTCCTACCTCATAGGGTTATTGATGGGACTATATCATTGAATGCTATAAAGCACTTAGAACACTGCCCGGCACATCGTGGGTGCTGCGTAACTATTAGCTATTAATACAGTGACCACTGTCCATTAGTGAGCCCAGGCTTCCATATCCAGTCTTCAATAGTGAGAGGCCTTCACAGTTAGATGTCAGGGGTGGAGAGGTCTTTGTAGCCTTGTGCCAGACCCCAGGGGAGATCCCAAGGAAGGAAAAGACATAGACCCAGCCCTCAGGGGGCTTTCAGGAAAATGAAAGAGCCTGGACGTGCATGCCAGCATACACACACACACACACACACACACACACACGCTGTTTGGCGTTCTTAACTGACACGGCGTCCAGGGGGAGGTGCACTGTGAGTTAGGGAGCAGAGGGATGACAGGCTAGGACTTGGCAGAGAGAGTGAGATGGCAAAACCCACAACCCAGAGCTGTGGAGAGCCCAGTCTGGGACACTGGGGCCCCGATGGCTGGTGTCCAAGGCCCCTGCCTTCCTGATCGGCACAGCTCCCACCACCTGCCACCCCCAAGTGGAGATGACCAGCTCAGATCAGGGGCCCGGGGCCCGACCTGGCCCAGGGCATCCATGCCAAGGCCTGTGGCCCAACCCCCAGGCTGTGGCCTCTCCTTCCAGGTCCTTTTGGGATGCCCCCTTTTACCCAGCCCTGCCTCCCCTTTGTCCAGACCTGCAGAAACCCACTTGGAACCAAGGGAAAGTCCTAACAGCCTGTAGTCTCTGATTAGTAGCCTTCAGCATGGAAGTGGACCCTGGTAACAGGCCTGGATGCACCAGGAAGCAGAGTCCCAGGGAAAGAAGAAATCCCTGGGAGCCGCCTCCCTGGGAAGCGATCCTCCCTCTTTCCAGAATATGCAGTGAACAGGGCTCCCCAAGGCTTCTGTGACACAGGTGTCTGAAGGAGAAAAGTTAGGCGCTAGCACCGGAGTCCGCTAAAAGCCCGTCAGAGAGCAGAGGTAATTTACGAGGAGGATGCTGAAGCAATGCAGGCAGAGCAAGGGAAGCAGAGGGAGTGCAACCCGGACACATACATTTCAAAAACAGAAGCGTGGGTTCCTACCTCTGCACGTCCCCAGACATATAATATTACAGATCGCAGCTTGCATGGAACTCGCATATTCCTGCAGCTCGGAGATGATACAGTGAATGCATTGTGACAGTAGCTGAGTGGATTCTATGTGCTGAACAGATGTCTTCTAGCAGACGAGGTTTCTGTGACTGTATCACATTGTGCTTTCATCAATTATACATCACTCCTCATTACAGAGTCAGGCGCTCATGACAGTGTGCATTGGTAGGTGAGCAACCCGGCCAGATTGAGAAGTGAGGGGCAAACTTTGGGGGAGCTGGGATGCCCACTGGGTCCTGGGGGGTGCTGGAACCACCTCCTCTCCCCAAAGAGCCCACATCACTCCTCCTCCCTGCTACCTCCTTCTAGGTCTTCATACCCCCTTTCCTATTCCTAGCTGAGCTAGGGTCATTTTTTTCCCTATTCAAAAAATAATTATTATAAAATATTTCAAATTGTGTAAAATAATGAATTTTATATACCCATCAGCCCATCAATCAGATTCAACATCTGTTGAGATTTGTCCACATTGGCTTCTTGTCTCTCCCTGACTTCAAGTGTTCAAGTGTTTGAAAATTAATCCCAGGCCTCCTGTGATTTCACCTCTCTACAGCTCCGTGTGAATCTTTAAAGGAAATATGGCTGTTTCCCATAGGACCGTATGGTCATTATCACTGCTTATAAAATCAACCATATTTCCTTGTCCTCATGAAGTAGTCAGTCTGCATTTGAGGGTCTTTGGGGTTTATGGCCACGTGTCTCGTAGCCATTGCTCGGGGACCCTCCCTCCCCCCGGCCACTGCACTCTCCTATTAGAGCTTGACCTTTCTGCGGCGACTCTTAGCCTCCTGATCCCCAGACCCCATCCAGAACTCAGGTAATATTCTGTCCTCAGCCTCATGCCCCTCCTCAAGGCTACGGCAGGGTCACACGTCTGAGGAGGACGTACTGCAGACCCCTGGCAGGGTGTCTGTGGAAGGAACGATCCTTCCTTGCAAGTGTTGGGGGCAGGGCAGTCAGTTATGACAACAACAGCTGAGACATGCCAGGCTGCTGCTCTGAGGTATAAGCTAGTACTTCCCAAAGTGTGGTGCGCATGCCCTCATGGTACACCAGGCGATTCTGTGGGGTGCACAGACAAGCATAAAAAAAAGAAGTGATGTGTTTATCCTAATCTTCATTTCAAAAAAGTTACAACCACACATCAAGCCCATCGTTTTGTAGGTATCGTTACTGTAGATGAGGCCAGCCAAAATATTTGGTGATTTTAAGGTCGATTTTGAGAAGAATATTAAATAAATAATAATGCAGAGGTATTTGGATAAGGCAAAAAAAAATCCTAGTGGGACCCAATCCCTCAAGTCTAGGAGCCCTGGTGCAGTGGAAGGAGGAGGAGATTTGAACCAAGGTCATTTGAATTTCAGTCCAAGCTCTGTTCATTGCTAGCCAGTAATCAAATCACTTCACCTCTCAGGGTCTCACTCTTTCACCTGTAAATTGGGCTATGCCTGTCTACCTTGTTGATGTCAAACTCAAAAAGGGCAATAAAGTGTTTTTAAGCAGGGAAACCCTCTACAAAGACAAGTTTTAAAGATATGCTAAGAACTGCTCTGTTTTAAGCCTTCTGTACCTCATGTCACTTACCTGCTCCCAGGGGTCTATGCAACTCAAAACCTGGATCCTTCCACTCTGATCAGCTCTAAGTGCTGCAGGTCGTTAAGCCCGGCCATTGTAATAAGCATCGATTATCATTAGCAACATTATTGTATTTACCTAAGATCCCTGGTGCATACAAAAATGCAGAGAGCTCTCACCCACCTTCTGCTTTACAAGAACGATTTGCCGTGTCTAAAAACCATTTCTAGAATTAATTTGCCTACTGCAAACAATTTATATTAATGAAAACACATTGAGTGGGGGGAGGTTGGCGGGGGCGGGGGCGGGTGTTCTGCCTGCAGAATATGTTTGCTTTGTTCACCTAGAATAAAAAGATTTTGAGTGCATGTTTGTTTTGAATAAATGAATAGCTGGGTGACAGGAGGAAGGTCTGCCCGTGCATCTGATCCAACTTGGTCTAGCAGTCCTCTCCAAGACGGATGGGGACGTGGGCAGGTGGCAGTGCTGATCGCTTGCATTTTAATATGCAGTGATGTCTGTCATCTGCTTCTCTATATTTACAGACCCCCTTCTCAGGCTTGTATTTGATCGTGGTGGAGGAGGGAGGCCGCCACCCCCTTCCCCAGTCTCATCTGAGGTTTAGAATAAGCCAAATGGGGGCCTCTGAGTCCACGACCCCAACTCACCCTGCAAGAGTCTCCAAAAACCGTGCCTTGTTCTTTGCAACAGCCGCTCTCCCCCTGTGTGTGCTTATTTTATTTATTTGGGTCGATGAGGCTCATTTTCCTCTCTGCAGATGGCAGCAGGGTCCCTTGGTCCTGCATGATGTTCCCCGATTGTCAGAGGGGGAGGGAGATGGGAGGAGGAAGAAGAGGAGGAGGAGGAGAAGGATCCAGTGAGGTGGGGTGGCTGTGAGGATGGGGGCAGGAACCCCAAGCCAACCTCGCCCACCCGCTTCCCATCCTGGGTGTTTATGTCAACGTTCGGACCTCAGCCTTCCCCACCCCCTACCCCACCCCACTGGATCCTTCTGTTTGGATACAAGCATCTCAAATGTTTAGTGATTGACAGTCCCTTGACGACAAGGTACTTCAGAGCTTTCCCCAGCAGCCCGGCCGAGGCTGTGGGGTGTAAAGGCTCTGGCTCTGCCTTGCCAGCATCCAGGGCGCATGTGTGTTTGCATAATAACCTACAAAACGCTTCATGTCCCTCGATGCGCCCACTCAGGGGCCTCGGAGGGAGGAGGGCTTTGTCAACACGGCTTTGTGTGGGAGCTGCAGCCCATGTTAGCCTGGATTAACTTGCCCCTGCAGGTTGCACAGGCTACCTAAGGCCAGACAGGAAACCAGAATGGGTCCTTCAATTACCAAGGGGACACTTGGTCCTCAGCGAGTGGACCCCTCTGTGTGGCACCAGCACACGATGGCCCCCGAGAAGGCAGCCTCAGGGGTGGCTAAGAGCCCAGACCCTGGTGCCAGACTGCCTGGGTCACTTCCCGGATCTGCCGCCTTCTAGCTATGTCACCTTAGTGCCTCAGCTTCTTCCATCTTGAAATGCGAGTGACAATGGAACCTAGCCCAGAGGGTTTTCATGGGATTAAATAAATTCATATCACCAACGTGCTTAGAATGGCGCCAGCCACGTTAAAGTGCAATGTCAGTGTTTGTAAAATAAATACAATGTACTGTTTTCCCCCCAGTGCTGGTGGGTTACAATGAGGTTTAGAATGCTGGTGTCACCAAGTCCCAGGATATTAGACCTGGAGATCTGAATCCTGGATAGAGAAGGGCAGGGACTCCTTCAGGACCACAGGGCTCCTGCGGGCACAGGAAGACGTAGCTCAACCCTCCCACTTCTCCCCACCCCAGGGAGGGAGCCTTCTGAAAAGCCCCGTCAGTGCGGGCTTACTCTGCCTCTGACTCTTTTTTTCTTTCAAGTCACATTTTCCTTCCCTTTCATTCTCCACTCCCAGAAGAGTAACCACTCCGAACCTGCCCCCTGCTGCTTTAGCACATTATCTCCATGACGGCTCTGCAAGGCAGCCAGGGGTCCAGGCTGCAGAGGGACCTGGAGAACATTGGTCTGACTCAGCTCTGACAGGCAGCTCCTCCATCTGGGGTCCCAGGCTCCCTGGAGGAGGCGGGAGCAGGGGTGACAGGGCGATGTCATCCATACTCAAAGCCTGGACCAGGATGACGGCACTCCCTGGCATCCCTCAGACCTGCAGTGGGGCTGGGGAGCAAAGCAGGTGCTGGGAGGCAGAGCCCAGGGCCACAGAGAAGCGAGGTGGCAGCGTGAGGGGAGTGCGATGGGGAGGCTGAGAGGAGCACAGAGTTGGGTGTCGAGAGCCTGCTTCGCAGGAACCCTGGCTCCAGCCTCTTCTAACTGGTTGACTTTGAGCAAGTTACTAACCTCCTTTCACTTGCAATTTCTTCAGCTATTAAATAGAGATCATAATAGTGTCTGCATCACAGGTTTTTTTTGAGAGAATTAACTGAGATGATGCTTGTAGCACTGATTCATTGCCCAGCATGTCAGCTATTTCAGTTACCCAGATGAGTGAGGGCAGTCGTGACAAGTCGTGGCCTCAGAAGGCATCCCCGGGGATAGCAGCAATAGGAATGACCCCTGGCAAAAGTTGAGTGGCTGCCACAGCATGGGGCCACCTGCCTAAAGAACTCATCCAGAGAAGGGCCAACTTGGCTATGTGTCTGTCCTGGAGGATAGGATCAGATGGGACTGTAGGGGGCTGTTGGGTAGTGCCCCACGGGACCTCACCTTGTGATCGTCACTATGCTCCAGAAAGGTCAGCTGGGCCTTGGCACTGGGCATTCTTTTTTTTTTTTTTTTAAAGAAGATGGTGGGGGTACGAGTTTATTAATTAATTAATTTATTTTTGCTGTGTTGTGTCTTCGTTTCTGTGAGAGGGCTTTCTCTAGTTGCGGCGAGCAGGGGCCACTCTTCATCGCGGTGCGTGGGCCTCTCACTATGGCGGCCTCTCTTGTTGTGGAGCACAGGCTCCAGATGCGCAGGCTCCGTAGTTGTGGCTCACAGGCCTGGTTGCTCCACGGCATGTGGGATCCTCCCAGACCAGGGCTCGAACCCGTGTCCCCTGCATTAGCAGGCAGATTCTCAACCACTGTGCCACCAGGGAAGCCCGGCACTGGGCATTCTTTATCCCCAAAAGCTAAGGTGCCAGATGCCTTCACCAGATCACTGAAACCCTGGGAGATGTCAACCTGGGTCTGGAAAATGTTTCCTCCTCCAGGAACCGGCCCCGGGCAGTGTCCTTCAGCAGATAAGAAAGCTGTTGTATTGCCCAGCTCATGGAAGGGCTGGGTCCTGAAGCCTCCTCCCTGCCCTTAGAACCCCATCACAGAAGCATGGGCAGATGTGACCAGCTGGAAAGAGGGAGAGAGAGAGAAGTCTGCCTCTCTGGAGAGTTCTGTCTGGCTCCCCAGACCCAAGGAGGCTTCCGGGAGACCTTCACTCTGTTCTCTTGGTTGAGCATGTTGGGCCCCTCCCATCCAGCATTTCCACTCTGACAAAGAGGAGAAGTGAGGCCAGAGACTGGGGAGCTGGAAGGAGCAGGCAGGCATCAAGAGTGAGTCCCTCCGTAGTGGCCAGTACACCCCAGGACAAGGCGGAGGAAAGAAGCAGGAAGGGCTGTTGAGATGGAGGGAGTTCAGGCTACCCTATGCCGTCAGCCCCCTCCGCAGCACCACTGAAACACCAGCCTGTGCTTTAGGTAGGGGAGAGGGCAGGGTTCAATCCAATGCTGCTCTGGACTCCCTGATCTCCTGAGAAGGTCCCAGATTTGGATTTTGTGTCTCATGGCAAGCTTGGGTCTGCCCAAGGAGACCAGCAGGTTGTGTAATTGGAGCATAGGTAGTAGGGTGTCTGGGAAGAGAACACTGGAAAGAGAGGGTGTCTTTGCCATGGCTGACTTGGGGGAAGGAGGATGGGTGGGATGCCCTGTTAGCCCAAGGTGAGCTTTACCAGAAGTGGTACCCCACTTTGGGGAAGTCATAGGGCAAGCTGCCCTAAACCTAAGGGTGGGAAGTTATGGACAAAAGCTGGTCTCCCCACTGGGATGTTGCAAGGAGGTAGGGGTCCTCCCCCACCCAGATGACTACCTTGTGGGGTCACAGTGGAGGGCTCTGAAGGAATGGTTGTTTCCTATACCTTGGAGGTGGGGTCCCCAGCCTCTCCATCCATCCTCCCATAGAGCACAGATCATGCTCTAATTTTCACAGGTGGAGGAAGGGGTAAGGTGGGTAGCATGGAGCTGCAATGTGCAGAAAACAGAGCCCCAGGCCCAGAGTCAAGAGACCTGCATTCTGATCCCAGCTCTGCCACCAATTGTGTTCCTTGGGGATGTCCCTCCCGCTCCCTAGTTTCTGTAAAAGGAGGACGTTGGTCCAGTTGGCTCTTAGGTCCCTCCTCCCAGATTCTAAGCTTCTAGAAGTGGTCAGTCACACCAAGGGCATTCATGCCTTTATTGGCAAACACTTACTGAGAGCTTCTCCTGCTCCAGGCATGGTGCTGGGGACTCAGGACACTTGGATGAATCAGAGAGCCTCCAGCCCTCAGGGTGCTCGGGGGTACAGTCAGTGAAGGTCCGTGGTATAATCACAAATTCTGTGAGAACATGGAAAGGTGTGATTCATTCTGACAGGAAATTGGCCAAGAAGGTTTCACAGAGGAAGTGACATTTCAACTCAGCCTCCAGGAATGAGGCGGCGGTGGGGGGCGGGGGTCCCCTGCCCTGGCAACTCACATTCCCTGAACTCCCCGACAAAGGCACCAGTTATGCCTCCAGTCTTGTCCTGCTGCCACCTCCCACATGTCACAACTCAGTGTAGATCAACAGGGAATACTATTAGAAGTCAGCTGTGTGACCCCAGAGTCCCCATGACATCCCTGAAATACCGGCGCAGCTCCGTTTATGCACTCGTACAGATATATTTGTAGAAACTATGAAACCGCTCACTTAAGACAACAGATAACCCCCAAATCAACTCCATTTGATTTGAAATGCACTTTTGGGCGTAGAAAATATGAATTCCTAATTCCGTTTTGCTGAGCATCAGAATGAGATGAGTCAATGGAAATACCAAATGACTCTGAAGAGAGGAAGCCCAGAAAAATCCCGGGATAGAATATTGGCAAGGATGATCTGGACGGAATCATCAAAATGAGACAGTAGCAAATAGTCAGGCCATCCATTACTAACTCATAATCTTTGCTCTGGCTCCATGTCATATTATAATAACAAAGGCTAATATTTACTTCAGACCTACCACGTGCCTCATCCTCCCAACAACTCATTGAGGTAGGTCCTGCTGTTAAACCACTTTACAGATGAGGAGACCGAGTCCCTTGCCCCATGCCCATGCTCTTTGCCACCGTGTTGCCTTTGCAAGTGCCACATCCTCTCTGTTCAAATTTAATAATCAACACTCAAAGCTATTCAAAACCAACTCACGTGGCCACACACTGGGGGTGATGCACACGTCTGATTTTTCCTGACTCAGAACACAGGACAAATAGTGGAGCTGCCAGATGCCACCCAGGCCCTGAGAACTTTTCTCTGAGGACCCTGAGGACAGAAGCGATCTAGTTTCACCCTAAGCAAGTCTCATTGATTCCACTTGGCGTCCAAGGGGTGCTCTCTGTATATGGGCAAATCTGGTCCCAGGCAATTCCTTGATATAGCTCCGATGGCAGACAAATACTTTGCTTTCTAGCTCAGCTTTGGGATTGGTTATTCCTCTTAAACGCCCCAGCTCGGGGTCGAGTCTGCTCCCCCAACACCACCACCACCACACCCCGCCCCCAGAGCTGGTAGGATTCTAACCTGCTGGGGGTGGGAGTTGGGGTGCGGGACAGGTGGTGAATCAGCCCAAGATCCCAGCATCTGAGTTTCCCATGTGGAAATGGAGCTAGAACAAAGCCGTTGTCCCTGGCCCTCGAGGTTAGAGCCCGAAGTTAGAGATGGGGGAGATGAAGCCTACATGAGTCAGTCATCTGAATGCAAGAGGACAGAAGCGGAAAAGAATTTACATGTGCTTCTATTTTCTTGGTTCCCTGAGGATCCCTTAATGTGGGTGGGGGAGGAGGCAGTGGGGAGTAGAATAATCTCCATAAAGCAGGCTTGGCCCTTGGCCGTTTGGAGATGGTCCCCTGCAGGGTACCAGGAAGCCCCCACCCCAACCCCAAAACATCAGAGCTTCTTTCCTTTGGCTGAAAGCATTGCGCCTGTTAAAATGCAAATTCCTGGAGAAGAGCCATGTCAGACCTTTCCATCCTTTATATACCACTGTCTGAAGAGGTCCACGATCCATCCATCGTAGGGAATGTGGGTTGGAAAGGACCTCTGAGATCTCTGGGTCCCGCCCCCTCCCATGTTGTGGAGGAAAATGTGCAGAGGGCTTGTCCGGTCACATGGCAGTGGCGGGGTGGGGGGGTGGTGCTGGGCCTATGCTGTCAGATGCTCCCTGAAGGGCTCACGGGCTAATGCTGGGAAGGCAGACCCGCACGTGGAAAGGGGTGACTAGCAACGCAAGGCAGAGGGTAATGGCGCTTATGACAGGGGTTAAGGGAGAGAGCGGTATGGGCTGACACAATCAGGAAAGTCACCCCAAGGAGGTGGCGCTGCAGCTGAGCCTTGAAGGATGGCAGGCGTTCGGATTTAGATGGGCAGGGGGTTCACGTGGGGTGAGATGAATCAGGCCATGGAGGCTGAACGAGCAGGCTTGCCCTTTGGAGGGCATCCCGTAGGTAAAGGGGAGCAGGGGACTCTTGAGCAGAGGGCCGCTGAGGTGGGAGCAGCGTTTGAGAAGATTTGCCAGGCAGAGGGGTAAGCAGGAGGAATTGGAAGGGGACAGACACAGACGCAAGGAGACTCAGATGTGAGCCGTCTGGTGATGGAAGAGGCACTGATAGGGAAAAAGAAATGAGGGGCAAGGATCCCAAGACTGTCCAGACTCCCCCAAAGCAGTGTGGAGAAAGAAAAGGGCATGGTTTCATGAATCAGAAAACCACCTAGTCCATGTCTCTGGGCCTCAGTGTCCTCATCTATAAAATGGGAATGACAGCACTGATAATATCCCTGCCTTCTATGCAAAGCTATTGTAAGAATGAAATGAGATCATGACATGAAAGGACTCTGAAAAGAGCCGGGAACATTTTCTGGTCCACTTTTCCCCTCGGACATCAATATTGAAAAGCTCCATACTCACCCCCACCTGCCAGGCTTCGTCACTTTCAACCTTATTCACTTCAAAGCATAAATAGAAAATCTTTCTTTCTAGGACACTGGGATCAACTAACCAGGCTGCTGGCAGCCAGAAGTCGCTAGTCACTAGTTGGGGCTTTCGAGGGCCACCCCGCTGTGCAGGCTCCACCCGGCTGCACTGGGGCCCGAGGGGATCTGCATCCCAGCACAGACGCGGCCCACTGGCCAGGGCAGCAAGCTCAGGCAGTCCGAGAAATGGAGGGTCCTGGCACTGAGGCTGGGCCCTGTGGCTTCTTTCCTCTCCCTCACAGTCTGGTCCTCTCTGGTTTTCACTTGACAGGCTTGAGGGCCCCTCACTCTCCATCCATCCATGAGCAACTCTCTCCCTTCCTCCCCACATGCTTGCCCAGGCATCCTTAGGCATAACCATTTAATTTATTTATATTTATGAAACCTCCAACTAGGTCAATGCACTTTCATGCACATCTTAATAATTGTTGATATGGTGGGGGGGAAGGAAAGGGTCACGTGGGCTGTGGAAACCGGCTCATGCCTCTCTCCACCAGCGAGGTCATCCGGGACCCTGTGCAAGGGAAATGCCTCTGTTGGTGTACTAATCGCCGAGTCTGTAGCAACGCTGCCTTCCACAGCCCCCATCAGCACTTCTCCAAAGAAATGGAGTTTTGTGGTTTCAAACCACGTTGTACACCCAGATCCCACTGGACCTGTAAATGAATACGGAGCCCAAAATCAACAAAGCAGCAGCTGAAAAGAAATTAGGCACTGAGTCCAAAAGAAAGCAGGCTGTGATTCTCACAGTAAAGGGAACTTAACCTTTCTCTTCTGCAAGTTCCAGAGGCCCTTCTTGTCCCCTGCACTCACCCCTGTCTTCTCAAAATGCGCCTGCTCTTACTTGATCTAGAGACCAGCATCCCATGGTTGTGGGGTTTCTGCCTCCATGAGAACGTGGTGTGTCTTAAAGGAAGCTGTAACCTAGGGGTCAGGCATGCATCTCTAATTCACATACAAGGTGAAGTGAATTTTGAGGAGATAGGAATGAACTCAGGGGACAAGAAGGGCCTCTGGAAAAGAGAGTAGAATCAATTCAAACAATTAACCAAGTTTGCTGTGTTGGTTTCTAGAGAGGCCATACCCTGCGATGCCTGGGGAGTGCCACAGTGATTAAATCCATGGACTTTGAGATCAGAAATCTGAGTTGAAACCCTGGTTCCATGATTTACTAGCTGGATGACCTTCATCAAGTTAACTAACATTTCTAAGCCTCAATTTCCTCATCAATAAAGTGGGGATAATAATAGAGTACCTAATTCAGAATTATCTTTAGGACGAAAAGAGATAACACATGCACATAAAATTCTCAGTGCATGGATTTTACATGCATTAATCTCAACGCATTATGCTCAGATGCACTGTACTCGGTAAAGGAAGCCAGTCTCGAAAGGCTACCTGCTATATAATTCCATTTATATGACATTGCAAAAGGGACAAGACTACAAGGACAGAAAACAGATCAGTGGTTCCCAGGAGCTTGGGGTAGGGAGAGAGGATGACAACAAAGGAAATGAAGGAGTTTGGCAGGTGACGGAAGTGTGTGTATCTTGATTATGGTGGTGGTTACAAGACTATTGGTGTATGTCTAGAGTTTTAGAACTGTACACTAAAAGAGTGAGTTTTACTGAATGTAAATTGTACCTTGATAAACCCGACTCTTCCAAAAAAGAGAGAATTCATTCACGCAAAATCCTAGATGCATGATGTTTTCTAGAAAACTATACATTCATGGTGAGTAGGCAACATACGGTAACTCTTCTTATGATCCCTCTGGTGGGGAGTCCCTTCCTGCCTTCTTCCAAGGGTCAAAAGGCCGAGTTGGTTGCGATTCTCCTCCAAGGGGGCAACCTTGACTCAGCCACCTGCAAGGGTCCCTTCCAGTCTGTGACACTTGCTAAAGATACTCCACCTCCATGGCTCACCACGGAGTTTTACATTCGATTGACTGCAAGTTGTCTGTTCTGGTTTGAAGACCTTGGCAGGCAGGCAGACCTGGGGCCCCAGCCTCAGAGCTTAATAGCCACTTTCTCAACTCCCCTCATTGTGCTGTAATCTGTATAATTTTAGGACCCTGTATGGCGCCTTCTCTAAGCTCATGGTTCCCATCAATAATCATGATCAGCACTTACCTAGGTGCTTTTCATTTCCAAAGCCCATTAATTAACACTAATTAATCCACACAGCAGTGCTGGAAGGAAGGGGAGCTCTCATTATCCTGGTTGTAAAAAAAAAAAAAAAAAAAAAAAGCAGAGAAGAGGAAGGCTCCAGGTGACTTGCCTGTGGCTGCAACGGGTTGAAGGGACGAGGAAATCCTAGGCAGAGAATCCTGGTACCCAGGTCCTTGCTCAAGGCTGCAACTCTCAGTGATGATGAAAATGGCCAACATTTATTGAGCAACTACTGTGTGCAAGGCACCCCACCAAGAGCTTTCCATGCATTTTCTCAGTTCATCATCACAGCAATCCCTTGAGCACCTCTGGCTGTGATTCATTCCTTTTTACAAAAAAATTAATGGAGACATGGAGAGATGAAGTACCTGCCCAAGGTTACACGGTGCACACACAGTCCAGACTTAGTCTCTCACTGGCCTCACTCTCCCACCTTGCCAGATCACCCATTAGAGCTAAAGTTGACCTCAGGTTCCTCAAAGTGGCACCCAGGTGGGACAGGTGCTGGGGACTTCGCTTTGTTCTCGCCATGTACAAGGAAGGACGGAAAGGAGCTTTGGAGGCAGCCAGCCCAGAAAGTAGAGAACAGAGCTGACGCAGAGGCCCAACTGAGTAGCCGTAGCATCCCAAACCCGGAGCACACTCCTCCGTTCTTCACCTCCAGTTCCTTCCTTAGCTCAGGAGAAGACCATCCATTCACTCTCTTAACAAACATTTGTGGAGCTCAGCACAACCCTGAGCTCCAGAAGCACCTAAAGATGAGTGAGGCCTGTCTCATGGAATTCCCTGTATCTCCAAGGAGCAGAGTTTTTTTTTTTCTTTTTATAATTTACTTCTTTGGGTCTTTGTTGCTGCACGCGGGCTTTCTCTAGTTGCGGCGAGCAGGGGCTACTCTTCGTTGCGGTGTGTGGGCTTCTCACTGCGGTGGCTTCTCTTGTCGTGGAGCACGGGCTCTAGGCGCGCGGGCTTCAGTAGTTGTGGCACGTGGGCTCAGTAGTTGTGGCTCGCGAGCTCTAGAGCACAGGCTCAGTAGTTGTGGTGCACGGGCTTAGTTGCTCCACGGCATGTGGGACCTTCCCAGACCAGAGCTCGAACCCATGTCCCCTGCATTGGCAGGCGGATTCTTAACCACTGCGCCGCCAGGGAAGTCCCAGGAGCAGAGCTTTGATGCCTGAAACATCCAGAAATCTCAATGGCTACAAGAAATGGTGAAACTCTTCCCGATTACCCTACATTCAAAACCACATTCTTGGGCTCTACAAAACTTGTACATGGAATAACATAATTAATTATTAAATACTATTTTTTTGGATAAAGTTCATTTTTAATTTTTAAAAAAAAATTTAGGGGCTTCCCTGGTGGCGCAGTGGTTGAGAATCTGCCTGCCGATGTGGGGGACACGGGTTCATGCCCCGGTCCGGGAGGATCCCACATGCCGTGGAGCGGCTGGGCCAATGAGCCATGGCCACTGAGCCTGCGTGTCCAGAGCCTGTGCTCCGCAACGGGAGAAGCCACAACAGTGAGAGGCCCGCGTATCGAAAAAAAAAAAAAAGAAAAATAAAGAAAAAATTTTTAACTTTTATACAATTTTTAAAGGTTACTTTCCATTTAGTTATTACACAATATTGGCTGTATTCCTCATGTTGTACCCTACATCCTTGAGCGGATCTTACACCCAATAGTTTATACCTCCTACTCTTCCACCTCTCCCTTGCCCCTCCCCCGACACTGGTAACCACTAGTTTGTTCTCTAGATCTGTGACTCTGCTTCTCTTTTGTTATTTTCACTAGTTTGTTGTATTTTTTAAATATTCTAAATATATCATGTGCCTCTAGAACTGAACAGGAACTTCCATTTATTCACTTATTTAATAAATATTTATGGAGTACCTACAGTGTGCCAGGCTGTGTTCTAGGCTCTAGGAATATAGTGGTAAACAAAACAAATAATGTTCTAGAGATATGCAACACACAAACAAGAAAAACATCAGCACAAACTATTAAATATCAGACCATGGTCAATGCTGTGTAGAGAATGGAAATAGAATAAAGTAAGAGAGGCTTCTGTATCCACTATAAAGTGGGTTGTCAGCAAAGGCCTCTCTGGGGAGGTGACATTTAGCTCAGACCTAAAGGACAGGATGGGTCCAGCCGTGTGAAGATCAGGGGCAGAGCTTCCAGGCAGAGGGAACAGCGAGTGCCAAGGCCCAAAGTAGAAATGGTCCTGTACTCAACAGAGCTGGAGTGGCCATAGTAGTGTGAATAAGGACGAGAGAGCCACAGAGATGGGGTCCAAGAGGTAGGCAGGGAGCAGATTATAGAAAGCTTTAATTAGGGTCATGGTCAGGAGTTTGGATTTTAAGTGCTGTGGCAAGCTACTGGAGGAGACGACATTGTTTTTAAAAAGAAGAATGCTTTGGGGACTTCCCTGGTGGTCCAGGGGTTAAGAATACACCTTCCAATGCAGGGGATGCAGGTTCGACCCCTGGTTGGGGAACTAAGCTCCCACATGCCACAGGGCAACTAAGCCTGCATGCCGCAACTACTGAGCCCACGCATCCCAACTAGAGAGCCCGCACACGGCAACTACAGAGCCCACGTGCTCTGGAGCCCATGTGCCACAACTAGAGAGAAGCCCACATGCCGCAATGAAAGATCCCGCAAATGAGACCAGACGCAGCCAAAAATAAATGAATGAATGAATGAATGAATGCTTTGGTTGCTGAGTGGAGAGATTACAAGAGGACAAGAATGGAAGCAGAGAGAACAGTCAACCTGCAGAGTCTGGGAAAGAAATAAAGGAGGCTTAGACCGGGTCATGGCAATATACTTGGAGAGAAGTAGATGGATCTGGGATATATTGGGTTGTCCAAAAGTTCGTTTGGGTTTTCATTTTTTTTCAACATCTTACAAAAAACCACAAATGAACTTTTTGGCCAACCCAATATTTGGAGATCAAGCCAACAAGACTTACTAATGATTGGATGAGGGCAGAAAGGAAAAAGGATAACGCCTATTTTTTTTGGATTAGCATCTGGATAGATTAGAATGGAGATAGATTAGAATAGATTTATGGAGACTAGGAAGACCGGAAGAAACAAGTTGGAGTGCTAGGGTGGAACTAAAGTTTCTGTTGTGGACAGGTAACTGTGAAATGACTGTTAGACATCCAGGTGGAGGTGAAAAGTAAGCAGTTCTATGGAAAGACTGGGGCTACAGATTCAGACCTGGGAAGCCATTGGCATATGGGTGGGATTTAAAGCCATGGAAGTAGATGCAAAAACCAAGGGAGAGAGTCTAGATAGAGAAAGGGGTTTAGGACATTGGGGTACACCCCCATTTAGTTGTGGAACAGAAGAGAGGAATCAGGAAAGGAGAGTGAGAAGGTGTGGCAATGAGGTAGGGGGAATCGGGATAGAATGGAGTCATGGAAGCCAAGAGAAATTAAGGGTCTTAGTAAGGAGAGGGTGGTCAGGTGGGTAAATGCCTCTGATGGTACAGATAGAATAAGAAAAATTCCCTGGCCACATAGTTCCCAAACCTGGCTGTGCATTAAAATCACTGTGGGAATTTTTGAACATATAGATGCTCAAGCCCTACTGCAGAGCTGTTGAATAGGACAATCTGAAGGTAGGACCAGGATACCAGTACTTTGTAAAACATCCTCCAGGTGATTCTGGTCCAGCCAGGCCATGGACCACGACCAGAGAACACTAGTCTAGTCCAGCTCCTGGGCCAGAGACCAAGGAGACTCAGTAACCTGGGGTGATACCTGTACCAGGAGACTCTAGGATTAGACCACAGACTCCCTCTTACCTAATATGGTGCTCTGTCCATTATACTGTATTGCCACTGTGGATTGGCAGGGGAGGGGATAGGCTTTGCCATGCGGAAATAAGTTGTAGAATAAATTTAGCTCTAAATCAGGGGCTCAATTTTGAAATGAAGCCCAAGCCATGTGAAAAGTGTATTGTCTCTGTGTAAGATGCCTAGAATATTCAAATCAATGGTAATTAGCCTTTGAAGGCCACCGTTGCTGTGGCTCCAGCCCAGTTCTCAATTATCTGCACTTGGATTATCCACTTGCAGTGATGAAGATGTTGACTCTGCAGCCGATTGTTTCCTGACTCTCAGGACACA
The DNA here is from genome assembly GCF_949752795.1 of Hyperoodon ampullatus. Lineage (NCBI taxonomy): Eukaryota > Metazoa > Chordata > Mammalia > Artiodactyla > Ziphiidae > Hyperoodon > Hyperoodon ampullatus. The sequence goes on from NC_136920.1 coordinate 96,485,714, forward strand.
GCTGGATCCTTCTCTCCAGCAGCTCCTGCCTGATCAGGAACTGAAAACGAAAAGGGTTTTGGGTACAGAGAGAAAAAAGCTTGTTGAGATCAGGCTTCACTTGTGTTGTATGAGGCTTTGGGAAGGGATGGCGGGGAGATTTCCATTTCTAACCACTTCACGTGAGCCAGACACTGTGTTATGAGCTTCGTGGATACAAGGACCAGCCACCCTCTCTCTGATCTACAATTCCGACAGGCCTCACCCCAGCCAAATGGGCACGAGCCTTTCCTTTCTGATCGCCACCCTACAGCACGCCACCCCGTGTAGAGAGACGAGCCCTGCCTGCTTTAGAGACCATGATTCACAGCATCTTAGTTGGCGGGGGTTGGGGGGCAGGATGGCACAAGCCTCTCAGCCCCAGCCATGCAGCAGGGTCAGAAGAAGGAGCTTTATACAATCAGATGCCAGGACCTCACCCCAACCTACAAGTCAGAAACTTCAGGAACCTGACCTCTTCCAGCTTCCCCGCCACCACTTGAGGCTCCCTTCTCAGCCTCACTGACCTCATCTCCCAGGACTAGGCTGGGAATCCAGTGAAACCACAAAGAGTTTCTGCCCTGTGGGAATTTTTTTGATTTGAAGAGCAAGGCCAGAGTGCACAGCTGGAGGTGGGGGGAACGCGGGGTGAGGCCCATTCTCTGTCCTCTACCTCCCTCTCCCTTAGCTGTTCTGAGCAGGAGAGCGGAGAACAAGCTGAGCCCCAGAGCCAAGGCTTCACCTGGGAATGCCTGGATCACAGCAGCACAGAAGGACAGGCTAGGGCTCCAGGAAGCCACAGAGAGTGGAGGAAAGAGCATTGGGCAGGGAGTCCAGGGCTGGGTTCCTCCTCCCAACCTGGCTACTCACTCCAGGATCTTGGGGAAATCAATCTCTCTCTCTGTCTCTGTCTCTCTGAGCTTCAGTGTCATCATCTGTAAAATAAGGACACTCATCCCTACCTCTGCGGTACTTGAGAGGACTCTGTCAGTGTCTGGTGCATAGTAGCTGCTCAATAAATGGTACCAGTGACTGCAGTGATGAAGGTGATCTCCAAAGCCCCTTCCTGCTCTGAGGCCTCTGCTCCCACCCCAGAGGTACCTCTCACGCGCCCCCCCCCCCCAACTATGGGTGCTTGAGGAAACTGAGTGGGACACAGCCACGGGCCCTCCGGAGCTCTGGTCTCCCTGTACCTTCCCCACCAGGGCTCGGCTCTCTGGGCCCTGCTGCCTCCCCCAGTGAAGCTTGGATTTCATTATGTCATTTGTCTGGGCCCCTGGTGCCCAGCTGAAGATCACTTGACATGGGAGCTGGGTCCTGCACAAGGCCAGTATTAATCCTCAGAGCTTAGCCTCTCCCCTCTGCTGCCATGTGTGGAAAGCTGGCCCTGCAGCTGGCGTGGAGCCAGGCTGGCGGGAAGCAGGAGACCTAATCCCGCTTTCAGCTCTCCAGGGAGAGAGGCTCCAGCCTCAGCACCAGGTTCCAGCTGCCTTGGCCAGTGGCATCCTTGTATTTTAGCTGAACCTCCCGCCCCCAACACCATGAAGGGTCATGGCCCTCAGTGGCCCCTGGGGTCACTAGGCACTGTCAGCAAAGAACTCCACCATCTGCCACTGGCCACGAGAACAGCATTTACGAAGTGTGATAGTCAAGGGAAATTGTAATAGGTCTTGCACACACAGTAAACCAGTTCTTTACACAGGACTTCTCAGAGCCTTTAGTCTCTCAGTCGCCAAATGTATATCGAGCACCCGCCAAGTGCCAGGTACTCGGCTAGCTGCTGGGAATAGGTGGTGAATAAGACAAGTTTTATGCTCTCACGCGGCTTATATGCTAATGCAGGGGAGATAGAAGATAAATGTGTAAGCAAATAAGAGCTTCAAATTGTGGCAAGCGCTATGAAGAAAGTAAACCAGTAAAGGCTAGAGTGGGATTGAGGTGTTAATGTGTGTTGTGAATCTCCAAGGACAGGCAGAACTGCATTTTCTATGAACAACTCTTAGGACCGGAATTCCTTGGAAAGGTCTTGAGTAAGCAAGCACTTGAATGATCCTTCTAAAACTCAGATTAAACGTGTCAGTCTTTGCCCCCCCATCATCTCCAGCACAGCATTCAAGGCCTTCTCTCGGCTGGCCCCTGCCATTCTAGCTCATTTCCCTCCTCCCCTCTATAAAGCCTGCCAGCTTGACAGCCCCCCCTCACACTCCACAAGTTTGCCCAAGGTGTTCTTTTACTTCTCAGGAAGTCCTTCCTCACTTTCTTTGCCTTTGCAAACACATTCTCATCCTTCAGGGCTGTATTAGCCCATAAACAATCTGCTGTAATAAACAGCTCCGAAGTCTCAATGACTTAGTACCTTACAAGTTTATTTCTCACATCACGACCCTCTGAGTCGCCGGGGGCAGAGCTCTCCTTCTCCTGAGGTCTCAGAGCCTTCCACTGCAATCCATGTACTGGCCCAGAAGTTCATTCGGGATCTTATGGAAAAGATCTTTTTCCATAAGAGCTTACGGGAAAACCCAAACCAACTTTTTGGCCAACCCAGTATATGGCCAGTAAGCAGAGAAGAGGGGTTGAGCATGGAGGAACGTGCAGGAGGTCTTGGGAGCCAGGCCTGCAGTGGGTGCATCATTTCAGCCCGCATCCCATTGGTCAGTCATACAGGCCTGCCTGGCTGCAGGGAAGGCTGGGAAATGTAGTTTTTCTCTGAGCCTACAAGGAAAGGAGACTTGGCCCATAACATTATCCGGGCCACAAAGACCCAGTTCAAATGTCACCACCCCCGTGAAGCCTTTCTGACCTTCCCCTTAGCAAAATTAGTACAGAATAAATTAAGGGTGGTAGCTTGGTGTGATAGAAAGGAGGTAGGATGGGAATGAAGGGGCCTGGGTTCATGCTCTGTCTCTGTAATTCACGAGCAGGGGTGAAGGGTAACCTTCCTTCTGACTCCTTCACTTGACCAGCTCTCTAAAAGCACAAGTTCCAGGACTTCCCTGGTAGTCCAGCAGTTAAGGCTCCGTGCTTCCACTGCAGGGGGCGTGGGTTCGATCCCTGGTTGGGGAGCTAAGATCCCACATGCCTCTCAGCGCAGCCAAAAAACAAAACAAAACAAAACAGAAAAACACAAGTTCCTCTATAAGTCTCCATTCCCTCCTCTATAAAATAGAGATGACGATGATGATAAAAAGTCACCTGGGAGGATAAAATAAGACAATCCACATGAAGTGCCTGAGCCATAGTGAGTACTCAAAAATGTTATCTGGGATTAGCATAAACTCTGAGAACCAGGTCAGGTCATTAGTCCTCAGACCCTGGGGTGGGGAAGAGCATTCTCCAGGAGATGCCCGCCCACCTCACAGAATGAACCGGCTCTTCTGCAGCTGTCAGCTCCAGCACTCGGGGGGGAAGGGTCTGCACTATCCCTGGTCTGGCCGTACCCCCAACTCAGGCTTCCGGCTGCCCTTTTCACATCTTGGATAGTTTGCTCTCTGCCCTCGGAGTGGTCCTCACTGTCACACAGTTCATCCTATGGGGAAGCGGTGCAACGTTTGTCACTTTCTCTCCACTTCTCATGTTTTAGAGTCTCCCCTATTGGTACCCATCCTAATAGTTTTCCTCCTCTGCTCAGCACTTAACTGCTTTTACATTTTCCAAACAAGAAGGAGTTAATGTAATGGTGGTGACATTCCTCAAAACTAAGCACAAGCAGCAAACGTGAGAGACACACACACCGTGACAGAGGAGACTCAAATGACACAGGAGGGCGTTAAGGACCTCAGGGCCTCCAATGAGACTCACTTTCCCTCTGGCACGCAGCTTTGTTCACATCTGTGAAAATTTGGAGGTAGAAAGTTCACAAGGAGAGGAGCTTTTATCAGTTGTTTTTAAAATGCAGCTGGCCCCTGAACCCTCCTTCCCAGCCCTGCCTAGTTTCCACCTCAGCTCGGGGTTCAGTATTTAACAAGCTTCTAGAGCTGGGGGCCTGGAGGGGGAGGGGGCCAAGGCGAGCTGCCTCAGCACCATGGATCCTGCAGCACTGTCCACCTCATATGGTGCTGGTTTGCTCTTTGGGTTTGCTTTTTCTATTCTTTCCTTTTTCCCCCTTTTCCCGGATCTCTTAACTTTCTTTCTATGTGCAAGAAAGAAAGACACTATAATAAAGCAGCAAACTGCTCCCAGTTAGCGGCAAGCAGCCTCCATCCCAGGACTGGAGTTGGGGTGGGTGACACACCCCCAGGAAGTGGGCTTGGTGCTCCAGTGATGGCTTTTGACGGTCACCTCATTTCAGTAAGCAGTGGGCTGGGATGGGAGGCATGGGTGGCATGCGCTGATGAGTAGCAATCATAGTAATCCTTTATTTTCTGCATCGGACCCTTCTATGCCATATCTGCCAGACTTATGATATCCCTATGATATGGATGTGATGATCCCATTTTAGAAAGAAGGAACTTGAGTTTAGAAAAGTGAAGCACCTTCACTTATTCATTCATTCATTCATACTCTATGTCAGCTACTGGCAAAGAACTAACATTCAGCCCAAGTCTGTTGGTCTCCACTAATTCATGCTTCCTTGACCTTGGGCCTCAGAGGAACTTGCCTTCCACCAAGGAGACCCACATGTCAACATTTCTGTGCAACTCACAACAGCGTTAAACACATGCCACGAGGTGTGAGGGCTCAGAGCAAGAACTAGTGCCAAGGAGGTCTAGAGGCACACAGAGGAGGTGGCATTGGCATGGGGGTTGCATGGAGTCCAGACACAAGGGGAGGGGGGTTGTGATGTGTTCAGGCAGAGGCGTATCCTAGGTGGGGAGCATACATGGGGCCCAAGGGGCTGCCTGGGGACCCATGATGTGTTATTGATGGGAGCCTGAGCTCTCAGGCTCCGCACGGCAGGCTGGCATCTTAGAGGGCCACTGGCATGCTCTGTCAGACCCACAACCCCGGAAAGCCTGCCCCTCTGAAACAAGGCTGCAGGCAGAAGAGCTCCTACCGTCGGTGGTCTGTGATACCCCGTTCTCTCCCAGCACTGTCTCTCCCAGCACTGTCTCTCCAGCAGAGGCTGTGAGGCTGCTCCGGCTGCCTCCCCACCCCCTTCCTTCCCTCACCCCCCATCCTTGCTCTGAAACATGTTCCTCCTGGGCTTCTATGCCCGTGGAATCATTGCATGCAGTCATTTATTCATTCCACGTCTACCAAGCCACACTGCGCAAGGCACTGGGGATACAGCTAGCGTCAAAACAGACGCAGCTCCATCCTCAGGGAGCATATATATGAACAGGGAAACACGTCAAAGGCAAATGCATGCGGTGGTGTGCAATACCCAGGTGCTGTGCAGCGTGTACAAGGGGTGTCCAGCCCGTCCTGAGTGGTCCCTGAGGGGTTTTCAGTGAAAGTGAAAGCTGAGCTGCAGCTGAAGATAAGATGTTAGTGGAGGGGGCAGATGGGTGGGAAGCAGAGACCCAGACCTTCACGGGCGGGGGAGCTTCAGGTGCAAAGGCCCCTAGGAGAGGGTAAGAGAATCAGGGGAAGAACATGTGGTTCTGGGCAGATGGAGTATGAGGGGCAGGGAGCGGCTGGAGACGCAGGCAGTAGCCTCATCAGGAAAAAGCTCGCAGAAGTTAGAAAGGAGTTCAGCTTTCATCCTGACGGCAGCACAGAGCCACTGCAGGGTTTTAAGAGATGGGTTGGCGGCATCACAGAGTGCCCCAACTGGGCGAGGTCTAAAAAGTCATCTGGCAAAGTCCTCCCTCTGCACAAAGAAGCCAGAGCTGGGGGAGGGGAAGCAACGGGTCCCGGATCACTGAAGCGGTCAGGACCCAAGCCTCCTGACACACAGCCCAGTGCTCGCTGCCCTGGGCGTAGTCTAACTTCCCATTAGGGGGACCTGAAGGTGCACGAGGAGAAGGGCTTCCGCTCTGATGAGAGGAGGGCCTCATTCCCGGGGGGCTTCCATCTTGCACAGCGCACACGCTGCGTGTTCACTAGTGAGCCCTGTGCCCTGATCGCCTGGAGGGTCTGCTCCTGCAGCCTGAGCTTTCCTGCTCACCTGCGGCTGTGCCTGGGAGCCCAGCGCCCACCCTCCATCTCTGTCTCTGGGCAACCCTGGAGCCTAGCCTTCGGGACAGCTTGTGGTCCAGGCCAGCCGGGACTGGGGAGTTTGCACTTTGTTAAGCATTTCCTGTCACTGCCTCATGAATTATTTAGTAAATGAAGATTAATTTTACAATAATAAGGAAAACCTCAAAGGGATGGGCAGCGGGGGAGATGGGGTGAAGACGTGCCCAGGATGAAAGCCCTTGCCCCTGAGGCCCGGGTGGCTGGGCAGGATCTTATGCCAGTTTGCTCTGACGCCGCTCTGAGCCCACGGGCCTCTCCCAGGTCTGGTACAGGGAGCTGGTGGGACGGCTCAGGCAAGTTGCCCAGGAGCTGGATGCGATAGCCCCCTCCTGGAGAGGCAGAGGCAGAAGCAGGGCAGGAATGGTTGCTCTAAGCTCTAGAGAGTTCTGGAAACAGCCTCGGCTCGGAGTCCACGAGCTGGGTTCTAGTTCTGGCTTTCCCACTAATGAACTAGGTGTCCTCCATTTTCTTAAATATCAAATAGGATTACTAGTACTTGCCCAGTCCACTTCATGGGGCCACGTGCGAATCAAATGAGAAGGTTGTTTTGACAGCACCGATATAAGCTATTGTGAGGCTGTGACAGTAGAGAAAGGGACTGCGGTGGCGACAGGGCTGTTTCTCGACAGCTTGGACCATCACTTCACCCCTCCGGGCTTCTTTGCATACCGCATGGAGTTGTCATGCTGATTAAGTGAGATACTTTATTAAGACGCCTACCACTGTGCCTGGCACGAAGCAGGTGCTCAACAGACAACAGCTGTATTACAACTGTTATTATTTCCATTATCATCATCCTCATTCCTAATAGAATGCAGTCCCTTCCAGCCCTTGAATTCTTCAATATGTCCCTGGTCAGGGTGGTCCCTCCTCTCTTCCAAGAAGAGGCTGACCTCAGCCCCTCGCCTGCTCATTCTGCACCCTACCCCATCCCAGAAGCCAGACCTGTTGAGAATCACTGTCCTCGGCCTTTCCCCTCTTGGCCCCTAACACCCACCCCCAGCCCTCTCCCTGTGCATTGTTCCCTCTCACTGCCCCTCCCCTCTCCCCTCTCCCTCTCCCTCTCCCTCTCCCCTCTCCCCCTCCTCTCTCCTCTCCCCTCTCCCCCATCCCCTCCCCTCCCTCTCCCTCTCCCCTCTCCCCTCCCCCCTCCCCCTCCCTCTCCCCTCTCCCTCTCCCCTCTCCCTCTCCCCTCTCCCCTCCCCCCTCCCTCTCCCCTCTCCCCCTCCCCCTCCCTCTCCCCTCTCCCTCTCCCCTCTCCCCTCCCCCCTCCCCTCTCCCCCTCCCTCTCCCCAATCCTGTCTCCCTCTCCCCAGTCCTCTCTCCCCTCTCCCTCTCCCCTCTCCCTCTCCCCTCTCCCCTCCCCCCTCCCTCTCCCCTCTCCCCCTCCCCCTCCCTCTCCCCTCTCCCTCTCCCCTCTCCCCTCCCCCCTCCCCTCTCCCCCTCCCTCTCCCCAATCCTGTCTCCCTCTCCCCAGTCCTCTCTCCCCTCTCCCTCTCCCCTCTCCCTCTCCCCTCTCCCCTCCCCCCTCCCTCTCCCCTCTCCCCCTCCCTCTCCCTCTCTCCAATCCTGTCTCCCTCTCCCTCTCCCCTCTCCCCTCCCCCCTCCCGTCTCCCCTCTCCCCTCTCCCCTCCCCCCTCCCCCTCCCTCTCCCCTCTCCCTCTCCCCTCTCCCCTCCCCCCTCCCCTCTCCCCCTCCCTCTCCCCAATCCTGTCTCCCTCTCCCCAGTCCTCTCTCCCCTCTCCCCCTCCCCTCTCCCCTCTCCCCTCTCCCCTGTCCCCTGTCTCATTGCCTCAAAGCAATGCTCCCTCCCTTCCCGCTACTACCACCAACACTTACACCCCAAACTGGACTAAGCACCTTCTCTGGCTTGAGCCACTGCTCTTTCTCCTGGTTGACCAAAGTCAGGCTGCTCAAGATGGAGACCAAATGCAAATTGCCCTCAGCAAAATGCTTTGCTGGCGCCTGGGGCCTCTCCTTTGTTTTTGGCTCCGATAAAAGGGAGGAAGAGGGACTGGGGCTCTGAGAAGCTGAAGCTTCACTCCCTCCCAGCGCCCACTGTACCACCCCCTCTGTTGACACTGGGTCCTCCAGAGCGGGAGAGCAGGAGTGGGGCTGGGACTGCAGGCCAGAAGGGCCTGGTCCCCTCCAGGACAGGAAGCCTGGGCCAGTTCCATGCTCTGCAAAGGTACAGAGGCAGGTGGGAGCAGGGCGGAGCCTCTTTCCGGGAAGGCAGGGGTCCCGAGCCCCATGTCTGTCCCAGGGAAGCAGCCTGCACTGGCAGTAAGTGCTTTCAGCCTCATCTCGGGAGGTGCCTTCGGTCTCCTGTCAGAGCCCCTACTGCCAAACTCTGCCTTTGCACCTGCTTCCCCAGGCCCCACGCACTTGACCTCCCATCTGTGACCCTTGACACTCACTACAGTTTCTAGGGGACATTTTCATTTCCTTCAGCATCACCATGAAGGGCTCAGAAGTAATCCTCATGCCTGTTTTAAAAGATCCCTCGGGCTTCCCTGGTGGCACAGCGGTTGAGAGTCCGCCTGCCGATGCAGGGGACACGGGTTTGTGCCCCGGTCCGGGAAGATCCCACATGCCGCGGAGCGGCTAGGCCCGTGAGCCATGACCGCTGAGCCTGCGCGTCCGGAGCCTGTGCTCCGCAACAGGAGAGGTCACAACAGTGAGAGGCCCACGTACCACAAAAAAAACCAAACAAACAGATCCCTCATCCAAGGTCTAGTCCAGCTTCCAGCCTGCCTGGTCCTGTCTGGACTGGCCCGTCCCTGCATCCATCTCCAGGAAAGGCAATGCTCCCCTTTTACTGGGGAGATGCCAACATGTCACCTCTTTATCTAGCACCGTCTTCCCCACCAGACCAATTTAATCTGACAAAAATGGATCAGCACCCCAGCTAAGAAGATGCAGATAAGTGTGCTATTAAGCTCTAGGTGGAAGGCTGCGAAAGGATGCCAGCCCTTCCCCAGTGCCTGTAAAAAGTCCTGCAGAACAAGTTGACTTCTCAAAGCACTTGACCTTCACTTGGAGGTGGAGGACATGACCACATCCACCTCTTTGGCTCTCGCGGGCCCATGGGGTGTATAGCTGCAGCCTCAGGCTGAGTGCCTACTCCCTGGGCCCTGGAGTCAGGGCATGTTGTTGGGATATGTCTTTGTCTCTAGCTTTTCTCCACATCCCCTCCACCTACTTCCTCTTAGACCCATTAGTAGGGCCAAGTTGGAGGGTGAAAGAAACTGAACAGGACTTAGATTGATGACTGGTCCTGAGCCTGGAAAGGAAAAAGTCTGGTCCTCTCTCCTCCTAGTCTCCAGCCTCCCTCCCTCCCTCCCTCCCTCCCTCCCTCCCTCTTTCTCTCTCTCTCTCTCTTTGCTCTATAAACGGAACCAAATTCATCTTTCTAAAGCACTCCTCCCGTCCTACATATGTGCCACCATCCAGAAACCTTCAGATGAGCCCAGACTCCTTGCCCTGGCATTCAAAGCCTCTGCCATCCAGCCCTCCCCTCTCAACCACCTGGACCTCCTGTAGCCCCCAATTTACCCCTCAGCTCCAGCCACAGGTTTTACTGTCTGTAAATATCCCACAGGGGGACTTCCCTGGTGGTCCAGTGGTAAAGAATTTGCCTTCCGATGCAGGGGATGCAGGTTCGATCCCTGGTCGGGGAACTAAGATCCCACATGCCGCGGAGCAACTGAGCCCACGGGCCACAAGTACTGAGCTCGTGCTCCTCAACAAGAGAGCCCTCGTGCTGCAACTAAGACCCGATGCAGACAAAAGAATAAATAAATTTAACAAATAAAAAAAATTTTTTTTAATATCCCACAGGGACTGAGGATGATCCCTCTCCCCCATCTTCCTTCAGGGTCACTGAGCACTTGCTGTGTGCCAGGCCTCGTGCTTCTCACTTATAACCATTTGTCTCACATAATTCTCATGACATGCCTCTGAGATTGGTAACACAATGACCTTCTTTTGCTAATGTGGAAACGGGCACAAGGGAATTGGAAACTGGCCCTAAGTGACATCAGTAAGTGACAGAGCCAGGTCTTGGCCCTAGACTGCAGTCTCCTCTTCTCTCCTGCAGACCCCACCCTCCTCCCCCTGCTCCTCGTCTATCAGGCACCAGGATTCCTGCAAAAGCTCATACTGTCTTTCTGCTGCCACCCCCCACCCGGTTCCCTGCCATCCTCCACACTTTGCCGGAGAGCTTTCCATGAATCAGAGTTGATCACAGTGGTTAAGCTGACAGGTATGCAGCGCTGACTCTGTGCCTGGCTCCTGAGCCCCCAGCATGACACTTTCTCCTCTCCTCTCCTCTCCTCAGCAGCCCCTCCGTGCAGAGGCTACAAGGCAAGCTCTTGACACTGTAGCCCATCGTGTCATTGCCCCCCAAAACCTTGCTTCCCAGAGGCTCCCTGCGCTGTCATGCCTTACGCCTTCACCCCTACACCGGGAGGCAGACACTGCCATTCCAGGAGGAGTCCTTTAGGCCCCAGCTCAACGGTGACCTCCCCTGTGACAGAGCAGTCACTTGGTCCTCTGGGCTTCCCCGGCACCTCAGGCCCCTCCTCTCAGGGAACTGCTTCTGGGTCGGAATCTTCCTCCTCCAATTGTGACCCCTGGAAATCAGAAGAGTTCTGGTCCACCCATCATTACCCAGCACCTGCCACATAGCACCAGGGATCCAGACCTGAACAGATCTTGACCTTCTAGGAGCTCGCTGTCTAGAGGGAAGAGAACATGAACACAAGCCACTCTCGAGAAAAGTGGTAAATACCATGAGAGAGTTGGGTGTGGGGTGCTAGGGCAGTCCTGACAAAGGGTAACTCACCCATCCAGGGCAATGCCCAACCTGAATACAGAAAGCCATGGAAGAAGCTTTTGGAACAATAAAGGAGGTCGCTCAGAAGGAAGGGCTTGCGGAGGGCCTGGCGTGCACAAGGGCACAGAGCCTGGCATTTCCAGGAGATACAAGGTTCCATCATGTCAGAGAAGTTTGAGCAGGAAGATAGTAATACAAGAGGCAGGAGGGGTGGAAGCAGCCAGAGGTGATGAGCTTTAGAAACTGTCTCCGTTAGGATGGTATTTGGCTGCATGTAACAAAAAGGCAATGGCTTAGCCAAATTGGGGAGTAGTTTTTCTCACATAATGGAGTCTGGGTACAGGTAGCTTAGGGCTGGCCCAGTTGCTAAGAAACCAAACTCCTTTTCCCTTCCCGCTCTGCCATCCTCATGACTGCAAGGCAGCCTCTGTGCTTCTGAGCCACATATCCATCTTTTTAGCAGGGTAAAAGGGGGAAGGACAACGGTTAAAATGTTTGTGCCAATAGAATCTGCCCTTTTGTTATTATTTTTAGTTATGTTAGAATACACAGAACATAAAACTTGCAGTCTTAACCATTTTTAAGTGTATAGTGCAGTGGCTTTAAGCATATTCACATTGTTGTGCATCTATCTCTAAACAGTAATGTTTAAGTTCAGTTTCATTTTGAAAAACTGAAACTGTACCCATTAAGCAACAACTCCCCATTTTCCCCTCCCCCCCGCAAACCCCTGGCAACCAGCATCCTAATTTCTATCTCTATGAAGTTGGCTATGCTAGGTACCTTATATAAGTAGAATGATACACTTTTTGTCCTTTTGTGCCTGGCTTATTTCACTTAACATAGTGTCCTCAAGGTTCATCCATGTTGTAGCACGTGTCAGAATTCCTTTTATTTTTAAGGCTGAGTAATATTCCATTGTGTTTACAGACCACATTCTGTTCATCCATTTGTCTATGGATGGACACTTGGGTTGCTTTCACTTTTGGGTTATTGTGCATAATAATGCTGTGAACACGAGTGTACAAATATCTTTCAGAGTCCCTGCTTTCAGTTCTTTTGGGGATGTACGTAGAAGTGGGATTGCTTGATCGTATGGTAGTTCTATTTTTAATCTTTTGAGGAGCCACCATACTGTTTTCCATAGTGCTGCATTATGTTACATTCCCTCCAGCAGTGTACAAGGGTCCAGCTTTTCCACACCCTTGCCAACATTTGCTGAGGGGCTTGGATTTGACCTTGAACTTGACCTCTAAAAGATTTTAAGCATCTTTGTATCTGGCCCTAATTTATCACGGCACCAGATATACAGTAAGTGCTCCATAAATGTCTGTTTAATGTTTCCCTGACTTCTGGTTATCTCTCCACACCCCACACATCCTTTAGGACCCACCACGAGTCCAGAGTCCTCTGGGAAGCCCTCCCTCATGGTGCCGACCCAGGGTCTTTGCCTTTGTTACTCATCCACGGGACTTTTTGTCTGGCCTTTCACACTGTGCCCTTGGGTGTTTGTTGGGGGGAGGGAGGCACCCTGACTTGAATTCTTCTCATTGCTCCTTGGATCTGACTCCTCCGCCCCACCTGGACGCCAAGCTTCTTGAGCATCAGGACTTGGTCCTTGACCTCGCTCTTTCCCCAGGCCAGCCTGGGAGAATATTGCGTGCAACGTGGGCCCTTAATGAACAGATACTAAGTTTGTGCCAGTTGAAGTCCCTTGTGATTGCCTAGTCAAAGACAAGCCCATGAAGTGATTTCCTGGCAGCAGAAATGACCCTGGATTTGAAACTAATGGTTCAAGCCCTGGCTTCCCACTTCCACCTCGTTACGTCCAGCAAGACACTTAACTTACTACCTCAACTTCAAAATGGCCCCAAACATCACTTCTGTGTATGTAAAATGTTCGCAGATGACAAGGTCCTCTTGCCTAAATTGTCCTGTTTAATCCTGACAAGGACCCTGTGAAGTAGGTAGGGCAAGATTTATTTAATCTCTATTTTTAAGATGAGAAAATGATTGCTCAGAGAGGTTAAGCGATTTGCCCAAAATACCAAGCTGGGAAGTGCCAGAAAGGGCCCTCTAACTTCCTAGGCCCTGTAATCCCGTCCCCGCCCCTCTCACAGGGGGCGGGGCCACAGGGAGAAGTGAGAAGCCGGCAGGACGTGCTTAGCAGACCCAAGGTGTGCTTTGCTTTGTCAGCATCTACACAGATGGGGATGGTCCTCTTTGACCCATGGGAGATGGGACGAGATATGGTCAAAGAAAGAGGTTTGAGAGCCTGCTTTTCTCCGGTCACCTGTGGGTTCAGACAACTGGCGGGACAGGGAGGGTGCTCCCAGCAGCTCAGCAGGGACTTAGCCATCAGGGAGGGGTTTTGCCCCTGGCCTCCAGGGCACGGACAGGTGCGGAGTCCTCTTCCCCCAGACGCCTGCCACTCACACGCCTACTTCACGGGAACCTGCAGTCTCTGTAACCACAACTCCCCTACCTCTCTCCTTCCTTCTCCAGGGCTAAGCCCCCATCACACGCTCCCCCTACCTCCTCTTCCCCCTCTTGTTCCCTCCTTTCAAAAGCATAATGAGTTTGATAAGAAATTGTCTTGTTAACAGGATTAGCCACGGAAATCTCTCGTCCCCTCCCATTCATTCTGTAATGCTCCTGTCTCATGTCCTGTAATTTTCTGCTGGTATCAGGAGCTCCGGACCACCTCAGGGATATTAATTCCTATTTGCTCTTTGATCCCGTGACTGCTGATGTGCCAGGACACCCCACACAGCCGCTGGGCCACAGAGGCCTTGTGGGGAAATTACCCCGAGGCCCTCACTGGCTGTCTCCCTCCAGAGTCAGCCGCTTTCTGATTTTCTGCCGCTGTTACCCACCCCCTTCCACCCCCACTCCTACCTGCCTCAGCTGCCAGTTCTGGGGCAGCAACTACCTCTAACTTATGGGCCAAGGAGGCAGATCTGATGCTGGAGCTTACCTGGCAGAAGAATGGTAGATGAATGCCCCACCTCCACCCCCGCTGTCCACTCTTTTCCTTCCCTTTCTCCCCCTCCTCATATGCGCATCCCTCAGAAGACTCTAGAGGGGGAGAATGCAGAGGTAGTTTAGCACAGTGGATAAGAGTGTTGAGCTTTGGACCAGGGTTCACTTCCTGGGTCTGTGGCACAGACAACAACTTGGCCAACCCCTCTGAGCCTCAGTTTTCTCATCTGTACATTGGGGATGATGATGCTCATCTGTGGTAACGCACAGAGTATATAGTACCTGACACATAGTAGGAGCTCAATTCATGCTATTTTCCTACTCTGCTCTTTCAAGACAGGAATTTACTGAGGGTAGGGTATACAGTTCTTGGGATTTACCAAGAAATTCTTGTTCAGCTTTGAGTTATATCCCCAGACTCTTTCCTTGTGCTGATTCCCTCTGATCTCTGCCCTCCCAAAGTTCTTTCTCTTTACATGTTTTTAGGGACTTATGCAGAGGAATCTTTATGGCCCCTTCAACCCAAAACATTAATTAAAAGAAAGCTCAGCATATAGGGTGAATCCCAAGAAGAGGTAGCAGGAAAAGAAAGGAATTGCCTGTCCTATGCCCCTAAACCATGGTCAAGGACAGAGCAGAGAGGCACCCTGAGAAGGAGATCAAGTCCAGAATAGTCTTGACCAGGGGCAAGAGGGTCACGCTGGACAGAAACCCAGTCTCTGCACCAGTAGGAAATTTACTGGAAGAGACAGAGACCCAGGGAGTGGAGCCTGGGGAGGAAACCTACCCCGGGGGTAGGAAGGAAATTGCCAGAGTCGGAAGAGGGGAGACCAGAGCTAAATCTAGGTTAATTTGGGAACAGTTTGTGATCGATTGCACAGAAAGTGCCAGAGAGTGAGAGGTGGGAAATTGCACCTGTCTGGTGAATGAGCTCAGAATTCCAAGCGTGTGGGGAAGCTGGGGAGCTGGTGCCAATCTGGACAAGGTGGAGGTGGCGGCGTGTGCCCAGGGAGCTGGTAGGGCCAGAGCTGTGCTGAGAGGACGTGGGCTGTAGCCGGGGCCAGTGTCACGCTCGGAACACATGCAAAGACATAGCCCTCACTGTGTGCCTAGCCAAGGGGGAAGCCTGTACCTACGTTTCTTGTTTCTCGTTTAATGTTATACCTCCCTGAAAGATGGCCATTGTCAACGGCTAATGTTAATTACAGACCTTGGGCTTCCAGGCCAGGCCCGTGGAAATCCCATGGGGGTATTTGAGGCCTCTGTCCTCGAGCAGCTGTGGAGTCACACGACCTGGATTCCAATCCCAATTATGTTGTTTTCTAGCTGTGCGACTTGGGCAAGTTTCTGCATCTCCATGAGGCCGCTTTCCTCATCTATAAGATGAGGATGATATTGCTGCTCTCAGGATTAAACTGAGGCCATGCACATGAAGTATGTAGCCCTCTGGCTGGCTGGCACATAATGGAGATCCGTAAATGAGAGGTACATCCCTATCACCCTCCCCTTTTCATCCCCCATGCATTGCTGCCAAGGCAGACAAGCCACCGATGCATTTTTTAAATCAACAGTACAAACAAGCATATGATGAAAGCCGGGTAAACCTGTAAAGATATTACAGGTTTAGGGGAGGAAGAGATGACAGAGGGCTGGGTGGGGGAGGGGAGCCTCCCGGGAACATAGGATGTAATTAAGAGCCCAAAGGTGCTGAGATTACACTGCTTTGGGGGAAAAAATGAATAGGCCAGTAGAGTTGGGGCGGAGCGCTTCTGTGTTCGCATCATTTCAATGAGACAGACTTGCTTTGAGAGCTGATAAGACACACATGTGGATGGGACTGTGACCATGTCTACCTTTCCTGATAAGCTCCCTGGCTGGCATCACTGGGGTGCCACCCAGTCCTGTTGATTAGCCTGTAAATAAAAAAGGTAGATGTTCAAAAACAGCAGGATTGCCTCTGCAGCAATCTAGAACCACCAACACGAGTGGCCACTCCAAGCTCCCGAGTGGGTTGAAGTAGATGTTAGATGGAACAATGAGAGCTATCGCTTATTGAACCATCGCTGTGCAGGCAGCAGCCAGGGGCTTTCAGTCTTGCAACAGCTCCAGCTCTGATTGGAGCTATTATTAGAGAAGAGGAAATGAAATCAGGTTAGGTAGGATGTGCAAGATCCCACAAAAGTCTGGCTGACTTCAGAGCCTAAGTATTTACCATGGAGGCAAAAAGGCTGAGGTTCAGGGCTTCCCTGGTAGCGCAGTGGTTGAGAGTCCGCCTGCCGATGCAGGGGACACGGGTTCATGCCCCGGTCCGGGAAGATCCCACATACTGCGGAGTGGCTGGGCCCGTGAGCCACGGCCGCTGAGCCTGCGCATCCGGAGGCTGTGCTCTGCAATGGGAGCGGCCACAACAGTGAGAGACCCGCATACCGCAAAAAAAAATAATAAAAGGCTGAGGTTCATACACTCACTCCATTTATCACTCATTCATTCATTCATTCGTTCAACAAATATTTTTTGAGCATCACCACTTGCAGGTGTTGTACACAAAACTGAGCCCGGAGCAGTGGACGGGGGCCAGCCCCTGCCCTCATGGAGGTCACAGTCTCACGAACATGCCCTGGGCCGGGCCTGGGAGGCAGAGGTAGATGGGCCTTCCAGCTGCTCTTGGCCCTCAGGTGCTCTGACCACTCATCATGGGAGCATCGTCTCTGCAGCATGTGGACCCTGGAGGCCTCTGAACCAGGCAGGCCTGGGGGTGGGAAAGTGGTGGATCTGGAGGCAATCGTAGGAAGGACAGAGGGATGGTTTCCCCTGCCGTCTCAGCGCCCTTAGAGCCACATCAGATGGCTTCGAGGGGCCATAGTGCCATGTCCCTTTTAGCCATACCCCCTTCTGGGACACTGTAAGACCACCTTTCTCATTCCCATTGTCACCAAACAGAGCCCCAAGGAAGGAATAGGACAAGAGGAGAAATGAGCTTCTGTGAGGCGCCACCTCTGCCACAGATCACTGAGGCCTCGCAGTGACCCTGCGGGGTAGGTGTCATCAGCACCACCTTCTAGACGAGCGGCGGAGGCTCAGTGGGCTCCTCTCCAGGTCACGTGGCTACTAAGTGGCAGAGCGGCTCTTCTGGCTGCAGTCCGATGCTCTACTGGTCGTGTATTTGCAATATCCTGGCCCACGGGTACTGGGGGTTCAGAAGAGTGACACGCACTCTCTTTAAGGAACCTGCATTCTATTGGGGATACAAGAATGATCCCACAGAACAGGTGGGAACAATCCAAATGGGAAACTTGAGGCCCTGTCTGCAGAGGGGGAGGGGGCCTGCACTAGCTGGACTCTCAAAGGGGACTTCTAGAAGAAGGAGGGTTTGAGAAGGGCCTCGCTGGGTGCAGGGGAGGTAAGAGGCAGTCCACGCGGGAGGGAACGGGTAGGAATGCCCATGGTACCAGGAAGTATCATAGCAAAAGCATGGCTTTCCATTCTGACAGCTCCGGCTTTGTGCTTTGGGGCAAATTGCTTTGAACTCTCTGATTCTCAGTTTCCTAGTCTATTAGAGGGGAAGGAAAAACCCTCAGCCTCAATAAGCCTGCAGCAGGATGAAAGGAGCTAATGTATCTTATCACAAAGTCCCCGGCACAATGCCTGGCTTCCATCCCGTTGTACTGAGCCTTTACCCCAGAGCGGGGGGCTGGGCCCACAGCAGCGGCCAGGACCCACCCTGCCCTGCCCTCAACAGGCTTACAGTCTAGGGACAATGTCAGGTCTTTAGTGACTCAGTACAGCTGTGGCAAGTATGCAGGGAAGAGGACAGGAGACAGAAGACCAGTGGGAGGGTCTTCGGGAGGAAGGGAGTGTGAGCTGAGCTCCGAGGGGTGGGTCAGTGGAAACTTTGGGAAAGAGGTGGCTAAGTGTCCCGAGTAGCAGCAAGGCTTGGAGGGAAGGCAGGAGCTGGGCACCCTGGAGGACAGAGGAAGGCTGGCGTGGCTGGAGTTGGGGCCAGGGCCAGACATGGAACTAAACAGGGCCAGTGGAAGGGTGGTGGGCTTTGGCTGCCCTGTTAAGGATTTTGGTCTTTATCCGAAGAAAAAGAGGAAGCTACGGGATGGTTTTCAGTATGATCAGATGTCCATTTTAAGAGGATCTGGCTATAGTGAGGGGAATAAATTAAATGAGACCACAGTAGGTACAGACACCTAGTAGGTAGGCCTCTGATCCCTAGTAGGCGGTATATGGCACACACAGTATGCTGTGGGGACAGTCCGCTTCCTGGGGAGGAAGGGGAGCAGGGAGTAAGGCCCTGGGGTCACAATGGATCTCCTACACCTGATGCTTCAGAGCCACCCAGGGTAAAAGAAAAATCACAGCTACTCAGTGGCCCATGGGAGTTCGGGGTGCGGGTGGTCATTCAGGGGGAGGGACACAGGGGTGGGGGCCTTAAAGATGAGCGCTGGAGGGCTTCCCTGGTGGCGCAGTGGTTGAGAGTCTGCCTGCCGATGCAGGGGACATGGGTTCGTGCCCCAGTCCAGGAGGGTCCCGCGTGCCGCGGAGCGGCTGGGCCCGTGAGCCATGGCCGCTGAGCCTGCGCGTCGGGGAGCCTGTGCTCCGCAAAGGGAGAGGCCACAGCAGTGAGAGGCCCGCGTATGGCAAAAAAAAAAAAAAAAAGATGAGCGCTGGAGGGACGGTCACCATCCCTCCCCCTTCCCGCGGGCGGCAGCCTGGCTTTTGGGGTTCTGTCAAAGCAAGGCAGCCTTCCCGAATGGTAGTAACAGTTTTTTCTATTACACCATGAGCATCTGACTCATGGCACAGGAGCTATGAAGCTCCCCCAGAGGGTACCATAAAAGTGTGGGTGGGGGCTCCACGGGGAGGGTTGGAGGCTGGGCTCTGCCATGTGCAACAGGAGGAGGACGGGGAAGAAAGAGGCTTATTTCAGCACCCTGTTATTATGGCATCTTGTTTTCATAGTTTGTTCAACAAACCTCTCTCCCTCTCCCTCTCCGCCCCTCGCCTCTCTTTTTTTTCTTCTTCCTCTCTCAGCAAATCCATTTAAATGCAATTCTATTCTTAAAGCGCCCCTCTCATGCATGTCTAATGAATGTCAGGGAAATGCTATTACAATGGGGCCGAAGAGGATCCGATCGGCAGTGTGTGTATAAGTCATTTGAAAGGAAGCCTGGGAGCGCTCCAGTTTTATTACAGCATAATTAGAAATAAAATCTTGTTGCAATAGGAGAATGAGAGATGTGTGCTAATCCTGTGGTGGAGGAAGATAGAGCTGTATTTAGAGAAAAGGACTCAGGGAGAGAGAGAAAACCAGCCACTGCCCCCCTGTCCCGCTCCACCAAGGCTCTCCTGCTGGCTCCCCTCCCCAAGACGCTCCATCCTCATACCCCCTGTGACCCCAGCTCCCTGGGGGCCGCTCCAGAGACAGTGCTTGACCCCCTTCTAGATCTCAGCTGCCCAGAGTGGTCAGTCGGCAAGGTCCTGGTGAGCTGAGCCTGGTGCCTCCCTGGAAATTTACACCCTATCACCTATAAGAGGCCAGTTGTGGGCAGTTGGGAGGCGATGGGAAAGGTTGGCTTGGAGGCTGAGACCCAGATCAAGTTCAGAGTGACCTCCTTACGAGAGATATACATTCATTTATTTATTCATTCGTTCAGTCATTCAACAGCCACTAACCCACTGCCTAACTGTGCCAGGTACTGTGCTGGGTACATACATTAACTTCTTTCATTCTCATAGGAAACAGGTTCAGAGTCTCATCCAGCATCATCCAGCTCGAGAGGGGAACATAGTTCAAACCCCACTTCTGACTCAAGCCAGGCTTTTTCTACTCCATCATGCTGTCAACTTGCTGGGTCCTCCTGAGACACCTGTCTTCCCAGTAACCCCATCTCCTGTAGCGCCCCAAAGGCAGAGATAAAGATGGGGGACCTGGCTAATTCCTCCTACGGGGCAGAAATGGGCATTGCTCCCTAGTTCTGCGTCTTCTTCTCTGATCACTCGCCCTCTTATCTCAGAGGTGGCAGTGGCAGGGGAGGGGCAGAGGCTGCTCCCCCAGGCCCCTGGGGACACATGCGGTACATTGTGCCACCCACTCGGAGCCTGTCACGCTAATCCCCTGCCCAGCCTGGCATCAGGCTTTGAAGATGAATGTGGGACCATGGTGTCTTCCCAAGAGTGGGACCATGGTGTCTTCCTTGGGGCCCCTGTGCCAGAAAGCAGGCGGTGGACCTGTCACCTGCCACAAGGAAGTTGTTAACTTGTGACCTCCGCTTCCAGCCAGGTTGCCTGTCAAAGCTCTGGCTGCCTTTCCCTCCCTCTTCCAGCCAGCCAGGGCAGGGCAGGGTTTGTGGCTCTGCATGCCCCGTACAAGCTCCCATAGCAAAGGTCCCACCTCCCATCCATCCAGACTCCCTGTGACCCAGATGTGTTCGCTCTGCCTGAATTCAGTTCCGTGGGGAAGAGCAGTGGGCCCGGAGACAGGAGGCCTCTCCCGACAACTCCACTCTGACCCAGACCGGCTGCGTGACCCTGTGTTCCCTCGAGTGTCCCAGGCAGCAGCGCATCAGATTGAGTGATTGATGACGAGTGTGGACGAGGCCCTATCTGTGATCAAAGGCCCATTCCCGGGCTTCCCTGGTGGCGCAGTGGTTGAGAGTCCGCCCGCTGATGCAGGGGACGTGGGTTCGTGCCCCGGTCCGGGAAGATCCCACATGCCGCGGAGCGGCTGGGCCCGTGAGCCATGGCCGCTGAGCCTGTGCGTCCGGAGCCAGAGGCCACAACAGTGAGAGGCCCGCGTACAGAAAAAAAAGAAAGGCCCATTCCCCACACTGGTGCCCTGCCCACCTCGTCCCTCCTCTGCTCTTGGTACCCGTGGTGGGGCAGGGTCCTCGGGATCAGTGTCTCCCCACCCTCACGCTCTCACTCTCTGAACCCCACCTCTGTGGTCCACCTGGTGACCTTCAGGGCCAGCTTGTCACTGTCCTCCTCCCCGTTCCTACCCTACAGTCCTCACCCCAGTGTCTTACGGAGCAGGACCTGACTCCAGAATCTTAGCACTCGAAGGGTCCTCAGGGAACAGCACGGCAGGAGGAGGAGGATATTCATGTTCTAGGGCTTCCATAACAAAATACTAGACCTGGTGGCTTAAACAACAGAAATTTATTTCTCATAGTTCTGGATGCTGGAAGTCTAAGATCGAGGTTTGGTTTCTACTGGGCCTTCTCTCCTTGGCTTATAGATGGCCGCCCTCTCACTGTGTCCTCACATGGTCTTCCCTCTGTTCCTGTGCATCCCTGCTGTCTCTCCTTCTTAGAAGAATTGTCATATTGGCTTAGGGCCCCACCCTTATGACCTCATTTAACCTTAGTTACCTCTTTAAAGGCTCAATCTCCCAACACAGTCCCACTGGGGGTTAAGGCTTCAACCTATGAATTTTGTGGGGACACAAATCAGTCCATAACAGGGAGGATCTAGGGCTTAAAGCCAGCCAGACCAGAGCTGGGACTTGACTTCAAATTCCAGACTCACATGCCGCTATGCTGCAACTCTCTCTCCGGGGCCTCGGTGGAGGGCTTGCAATCCTGGGGGTCCAGAGTCCAGGGACAGCAGAGGAGGCAGAACAGGGCCTTGGCTTCCCTTGGGCTTTTCAAAGCCAGGCTAGCAGGTTCCCCCAGGGCCCTCACCCTCAGCAGGAATAACAAAGGTGTGGGGGGAGGGTCTCTGCAGAGTCAGCCTCAAGTAGCTCCCGGTAGGCTGCCCTGGTGCTGGCGCCCAGGCAGGGTTAATCCTGCCAGCCCAGAAGCACTGATCATCCCCACCTATCCTGCCACTGGGGTGAGTTATCTCATTAGTCCACGCACCACCCACAGGCTCCAAGCGGCAGGGTGACCACATTGTTTTCATAAATCTCTATCGGATAGAGCAGTAACTGGTAACCTTACTGACTGCAATTTCTCTTTGGGAACTGGGAGGCCCCAGGGGGCCAAGTGAGGCATCCTGAAGCCACCCCAGGAAACTTAGGGCTGTGACAGATTAAACATCTCTTCTCTCGCAAGAGAGACCGGATGCTTTTTCTGACCCCGGCCCAAGCCTGGTCTCAGGGCAAAGCTCCATCCATTCCTCTGCACCTCCCCTCCCCCACTCCATACCTCCCACTGCCTCCTGGGACCTTCCTTGCAGGGGCATAGGAGGCGGGCAGAGCAGAAACCCCCAGCCCTGGCCTCTGGTTTTCCTGCTTCAGGAAGGCATCTGATTCCCAGAGCCAAGCATCATCTCTACTGCCAGGATTCATCCATTCAACAAAACACCTACACAAATATCTATACCCCGTGTATGTGTTATGGACACATACTCCCTGTGCTTTTACACACTTCACATTACGGTAATAACCCCTCCTTACACGTGTAGAGCGCAGTATATGTCACAACGCCCTTTCATGGTCATCATCACGTGGACGCCACAAATGAACCCTGTGAGCTGAGGAAACCAGGGGTTAGTGTCCTCAGTGTCAGGTTGAGAGAACAGAAGCCCAGAAAGGTTAAGGGATTTTCCTAAATCTACACAGTTGGTAGGTGGTGGGTCTCAAATCTCCCATTTCTGACTCCAAATACAGGACTCCCTACAGCATCCCTTGGAGCATATGCCCCACCACCCAAGCCGCCAGCCCCTTCTGTGTCCCCTGTGGTGCCCCACAGGCCCACACATGGCTCCCCAGCAGTGTGCATACTGGCACGTGCACTTCGTTCCCTCACAGACACGCGCAGTCCCCTGACCATGAGCCCGCCCTCCTGCTTACACATAGCACCCGGAGCCAGCAGAGTTTCTTCATTCCCTGAGTCCTCCCAAAACGGATGACCACCTAATAGCCCTGACCTTTTACTTCACTGCACACCGGCCTACTGATGGACATCGTTCATCCAGCCTTTCAGTCAATACCTGTATGCTGGTCTCACCTCACCCTTTCTGCTTGTCCCCACTCCTGCCCTGACTAGTGAGAAGGAAACCTCTTCCAGAAGAAGCAAGGGGCCCGGCCACTACCCAGGAGAGATGGAGAAGTCTGCCCCGCAGGGAAGGGGTGAGCCAGAGCTCCTCCAAACCGCAGCACCCGCTGTCCTGGCAGCTGGGTTTGGGGAAAACAGCTCTCGATTTGTGTTCAGGAGACCCAGGTGGGAGTACCGTCTCTTCCATTTACTGGATGAGTCTCTGCGCAAGCCAGCGTCCTCATCCGTGAAACAGGAGGAGCAGCACATGCTTCCTAGGCCGGTGATGACACTTAAGAGAGGGATGTACATCAAGGGAAAGTGCCAAGCCCAGAGCCTGGCACACAGGCACCCACTGATTCATGCCCCTTGGGGCGTCCTTCCTGCTGAGTTTGTAAAACAACTGAAGACAAGTCACCGGCTAAGCCTGGATCCCTTTCCCAACCCGGGTAGACGCTGTCCGGGAGGGGTCCCCAAGGGCACTGGAGACGGGAAGTTCACAGCTGCAGGTCCCTGGACAGAGGTCTCCTTTCTCAAAGGCCCCTGCTCTGGAGACCTCTAAGACCCAGGGGACTGAGCTCACCTCCAGGCAGGCAGAGGCAGAGCCACTCAGGACAGCTCAGTTCTCCAACTTCCCTGTCCGCAGAGGGGCAGGGTGCCATGCTGCCGCCACTGCCGTACTGCATTACCTCTGGTCTTGAATGTTGGCCCCTGGGACTCTCATGTGGTTCCACCCTGGAACCAGTGGGCCCTGTCGTTAGTAATTTCTCCTCTGGGCGAGGGTAGTATTTCTGCTCCAGTCACCTAAGGAAGAGGCAGGTCTTGGTCAGGGAAGGACAGTGGGAGGCCAGCCTCAGGCCAGCTGGAGATGGAGTGTCCGTGTCCCTCCTTCTCCCTGGGCCCTGCTGCCCTGGGTCCCCACGTGTTTCACGAGCTCCTGGGCAGTGTGAGGTCATCCCCTGCTGCGGGCCTCTCCCTTAAGATGAGTCAGCCAGAGTGTACGCTCCAGATTGCCCAGCTTGTGTCACCATCTGTTTATTTCCCTTTTGTTCGCTCCAAACCATCAGTCTGGTTTTGATGTCCCCGCCTGTAGCTGGGGAACCGAGACAAGGACCAAAGGGGCCTAACCGGAGAGCAGAGGCCCAAACCATTGCAGCGTGGCAGCGGGGGTTAGAGGGGGAGGAGACCCCAGGGTGCGGGGGACCTCAGGACAGGACTCCAGGCTAGAGGTCCAGCTGTCTCAGCTCATTGGAAGCGCCCCTTTACTGTAGGATTCATTCAGTCGACGCATGTTCACTGAGCATCTACTGTGTGCCAGCACGTTCTGGAGCTGGGGTACTAAAATAACTCCTTCTCTCAACGAGAAACACCATGTGCTCTGAAGACACGAAGGCAGGGTAAGGAATTGGGCAGGAACGTGGCACTCAGCCTAATTCTGATAGAGGGGTCAGGCAAGGCCTCTCCAAGGGGTTGGCATTTGAGCAGAGATCTGAACAGGGCCAGGGGTGAGTCAAGAAAAGAGCATTCCGGACACAGAAGGAATAGTCACAGCAAAGGCCCTGGGGTAGAAATGAGCACATGCACACTGATTTGAAAACCATTGTAGTAGATGATCTTCTAGGGGTCTTGCTGCTCTGATTTCTTTAAGCTAGGAATTTATAAATTCTGGGAGGGAAGGACCTTAAAGAGGATCAATTTATCTCCCTCACTTAGTACTTAAATCTTCTATGCAATATCTCAGCCAAGTGCTTCTTCAGTCTCTACTGAATTACCCCTGATGACAGGAAACTCACTACCTCACAAAGACACATTCCAATTCTTTATAATCTTGACTTTTAACATTTTAACTGTGGTAAAATACATACAATGTAAAATTTCCAATCTTAACCATTTTAAGTGTTAAGTCCAGTAACGTTTCAGCTCAGTTTAAGTCCAGTAATGTTTAAGTTCATTGTCATCTTGCAAAACTGAACCTCTAGACACATTAACAACTCCCCGTTCTGCTGTCCCTCTAGCCCTTGGCAACCACCATTCTACTTTTTGTTTCTAAGAATTTCACAATTCTAAGTACCTCTTATAAGTGGAATCAATCACACAGTGTTTGTCCTTTTGTGTCTGCTTATTTCACTCAGTATAGTGTCCTCAAGGTTCATCCATGTTACAGCATGAGACAGAATTCCTTTCCTTTTTAAGGCTGAATAATATTCCATTGTATCTATATACCACATTTTCTTTATCTATTCATCCATCAATAGACACTTGGGTTGCTTCCATCTCTTGGCTATTGTGAATAATGCTGCTATGACCATGGGTGAACAGATATCTTTTTGACAACCTGCTTTCAATTATTTTGGGTATATGCCCAGAAGTGGATTTGCTGGGTCATATGGCAATTCTATTTTTAATTTTTTGAGGAACTGCCATACTGTTTAATCTTGACTTCTGAATGTTCAAAAATAGTTATTTTTAAAGGTCTAATTGAATATAGTAGAAACAGTGATTAGCAGTGGCAAGAGGTTTGCCAGATGTACAAACACTCAGAAATGGGAGTGGGCTAATCTGAGAAGGCTTCCTGGAAGAGATAAATCTAGAGCTGGAATCTGGCTTTTCTGAGTTGCACATGGGGATAAAACAAACTTAGAGTTGGGGACGTTTCTTTCATTCATTTATTCATTCATTTACTCATTCATTCATTCTAGAAATATTTATCAAGGACCTATTTTCGTGATAGACACTGTTTTCACACTGAGTGAAATGGGAAAACATTGAGGGGTTTTGAGCAAAGGAGCCACATGGTCTGACTTAGGTTTTGAAGCATCACTCTGGCTGCCTCCTGGGAATAGACAGAGAAGGGACAGGGCCAGTTAGGAAGCTGCTGTCGCTGCTTCACTCAGTAATTCCCTTCCTTTGCTCTACAGGTTGAAGGGGGTATCTCTCCAGTTCACGCCTTCCAGCAAACCCTTCCTCCCCTCCCCCCTGCCCGGTCTCCCCACCAACTCACCCTCACACCTCCCTGAGGGCAGAGAGAGGGCCCCACCTTTTCAGAAGACAGATTTTCTCTCCCAGCCCTCTGGGGCCGCCAGGAGCCCCAAGGTTTCTGTCCATTACCTCTTCGGGACTCCTGCAGCTCTGGGGAGTCTCCAAGGCCCAGCTCTCTGACCTCTTAGAAAAAGACAGAAAAGATGTTCTCGGCTCACTTAGCATGCGTGTGCAGGGCCTCTGAATTGCGAAGGAGGGCCTCCTTTACTTCCAAGCTACTGAGAGGAAGGGGGAGACTTTGCAGAAAGCCTGGCCACAGGGAGGGGTGGAGAGCCCCCCAGCGGTGTGCAGCCCACCATCTCCCTGAGATGGAGCCACTTGTGCTGAGATTTAACCAGTACCGCCCATGTGCTGGAGACTTTCACATGCAGTAACTCATCTTTCATCTAATTCTCCCAACAACTCTGTGACCTAAGTCCTATTTATTATCTCCATTTTCCTGAAGGAGAAATGGAACTCAGAGAAGTCTGGTGTGATCACAGAGACATCCATTTCCAGAGTGAAGGGGCCTTAGTTTATCTAATCCAGTTGTTCTCCACCCTGGCTTCACATTACATCACCCAAAAAGCTTTTGTAAAATACCAGGGACTTCCCTGATGGCTCAGCGGTTAAGAATCTGCCTGCCAATGCAGGGGACATGGGTTCGATCCCTAGTCCAGGAAGATCCCACATGCGGCGGAGCAACAAAGCCCGCGAGCCACAGCTACTGAGCGCGCGCGCCTAGAGCCCGTGCTCTGCAACAAGAGAAGCCACCGCCACGAGAAGCCCGTGCACCACAACAAAAGAGTAGCCCGCGCTTGCCACAACTACAGAAAGCCCACGCACCACGACAAAGACCCAATGCAGCCAAAAATAAATAAATAAAAAATAAAATAAAATACCAATTTCCAGGGCCCACACCCAGAGATTCTGAGTTTAATTTTAAAAACTTCTTAGGTGATTCTAATGTACAAACACAGTTAAAAACACATACCTCCTCCACCCCTTCCCTCCTTGTACGGGTGGGAAAACTGAGGGCCTGAGAGGGGACTGGACTTCCCTAGGGTCACCCTGTATCCATGTCCCAAGGCTGCCTTAACAAATTACCGCAAACTGGTGGCTTAAAGCAACAGAGATTTATTGTGTCATAGTTCTGGAGGCCAGAAGTCCAAAATCAACGTGTGGGCAGGGCCCTGCTTCCTCTGCAGGCTCTAGGGGAGGGTCCTGCCTTGCCTCTTGCCTGGCTTCTGGGGTCGCTGGCAATCCTTGACTTTTCTTTGCTTGTAGATACATTACTCCAATCTCCACCTCCATCTTCACATGGACTCCTCCCTGTGTGTGTGCACCTGTGTCCAAATTTCTCTCTTCTTATAAGGACGCCAGTCAGATTGGATTTAGGATCTACCTTAATCCAGTATGACCTCATTTTAACCTGATTCTATTTGTATTCACAAGGTCTGGGAGGACATTAATTTGGGGGGACACTATTTAACCCAGTATATACCCCATCGTTAGTGTCAGAGCTAGGGCTCCAACTCAGCCTCCTAAGTCCCGGCCCTGGGCTTGTCCCCCAGCGCTGGGTGGCTCGGCCCCTCTTCATACTCCTCTTCTCACTCATGGCTTCCATCGAGCCCCCTCCCCACCCTTCACCAGCCCTCAACACTGAAGGCCAAAGCTTTCCTGGTGGAAGAACGTTCTCTTCTAACTGTGGAATCCCAGAAGGCGGATACCAAGTTCAAGACTTCTCCATGGAGCCCAGTTCAGTCCCTAGGGATGCTCCACAAAGACTTGATAAATGGAGCCAAACTGAATTGAATGGATGACTGCTCCTTGGTGAGGAAGTGAGGACCCCACCAACAGAAGCAATCAAGCAGAGGCCAGCTGAACGTGTGTCCCTATAAAAGTGCTCTTGTTCTAGGAGAGTCAGCCTAGCACAGAGCTTTGGAAAAGCATAGGAAGTAGACTAATGGTCCAGGCTCTACCACTTACTAGCTGTGTGAGTGTGAGTGGGTTATTTAACCTCCCTGTGCTTTGGTTAGTAACGTCAATAACCATTTCAAAGGGGTGTGGGGATTAAATGAGATAATGTTCCTAAAGCCCTTGGCCTAACATGTAATGGGTGCTCAATAAATATTTAGCTTTTAAAAAAAAGGAGAGCTGTGCTCCAGATCACCAGGAAAAAGGATAGTGAAGCAGGCTGGGGCATTCCAGTAATAATAAAAACAAGAAAAGGGGGCTTCCCTGGTGGCGCAGTGGTTAAGAGTCCGCCTGCCGATGCAGGGGACACGGGTTCGTGCCCCGGTCCGGGAAGATCCCACATGCCGTGGAGCGGCTGGGCCCGTGAGCCATGGCCGCTGAGCCTGCGCGTCTGGAGCCTGTGCTCCGTAGTGGGAGAGGCCACAACAGTGAGAGGCCCGCGTACTGCAAAAAAACAAACAAACAAACAAAAAACAAGAAAAGGATTCATTAACCATGCGCAGCACTTCTCTGGTAGCAGGCGTGTTTACAGATGACACTGCAGACTTTGAGATGCACTAGTCAGGCAGCGCCAGTGGCAGAGTCTACATTTAAACCCAGTTCCATATCCTGGTCCTAGAGTCTAAAAGAAAGTGATCCTCCATGGGCATACTGTTGGCATTTGGGGTAGAATAGTTGCTGTTGCTCTAACCTGACCATTAAATGCCATTGGTACCCCCAAGTTATGGTGTCAACCAAAAATGTTCCCAGACACACGTGTCCAAATGGCCTCGGGCTGGGGGCTGGACGTGTGGTCCTGGCTGCCACTCTGTCCTCCTCCAGGTGGACGCAGCCTGCCCCGAGGAGGAGGAAACAAGATGTGGGATAATGGCTCCTCTACCCAGTCCAAGGATAGCTGGTCCCATTTGGGCTGTGGAGGATGGGCTGCCAGACGGCCAGGGCGCCCTGCTGGAGCCAGCCTTGGAGGCCAGCCGTGTTTGGAGCCCTGGCCCTTCTGAACCCCCCACCAGCTCCCTGTGCCTCCTCCGCTCTCCACACCGTATGCCTCTCCCTCCACAGGCCCCCTTCTCCTTCCTTCCCCAGCAGGGCCCATCATCTGATTCTCATCAAACATGCAGAACTGATGTTGCACAAGTCCCCCCCAGTGGGGATTAACATAATACCCCTGATTTCTCCTTCCCCTCTTGCTTGCTGCGCATCCCCCTGGCTGCGGCCTGCCTTTGTTTCGGGAGCGATACACTGTATCTGGAAACGTTACTGCAATTAAATATGCACAGGAAGGGGGGAAGGGAGGGGGAAAATGAGGACAATGAAGGATGTGAAACATCAGATGCAGCAGCTGCTTGTTGCTATAGAAACCCCAGCTCCCCACCACCAGCACGGCAGCACCCCTCCCCAGCTTAAAATTCCTTAGGGCCAAGTGCACTGTTGTCAGCGTCGTTCTGGCGATAACAGGGTCCTAGCTGTCCAGGCTGGAGCACCTGTGGGTTGCTAGGGTTGATTTTAGGGTCTTTCCTGTTTTTCCTGATCCCACTGCCACCACCGCCTCCAGTCCTGATACTTCTGATTGGCAGCAACACCCTCCAGTAGTTCTGCATTCCAGTCCCAGTTACATAATAAATTACGGGAGAGCTTCCGCATTTGACTTTGGGATGTCACAACATGGAGACAAAACGGCACATGCAGAGTCTGGTGGGGGAGCCAGGCTTTCTCTGTGCTTGCCGTGGGTCTTCTGACTGCTGGCAGCAGGGCCTGGCTCCCGCCTGCTTCCTTTTCATCTTTTACCTACAGCACTGAGCGGGCGTCTACAAGGTGTGGTCTGCGTGTTGGAGGGGGTGGCAGGGGTCCACAAGCTCCAGGCAGGCTGCCAGCTGGCCAAGTGCTCATCTAGGGAGATCCCAACAGGATGCCACTCAGCAGGGATCCGTGTGAAGTCCTGGACCTGGGCCCACATGGCCAGGTGTCCAAGGATGGAGAGAAGGAAAGTGGCCCAGCAGCAGCTTGCAGACACACGACCAGGGCCTTTAGTTGCAGGCAGAGTATGAAGCAGTAGTATAATGGGTCTGCCTCCCCACCCCCACTCAGTCTCCCCTAAAAAGTTAATGCAGCTTAGGCTGGAAGTTGGTAGCCCTGCTCTATTCCACCCTGGTCAGATAAGCTGACAGTTGGATCCCCACCACTTGGCAAAGTGCCTGCCACACAGCAGGTCTAGTCCTGGACAAAGATACATGGAAAGGAGATGGGAGGGAGGGAGGGAGACAAAGAGGGGAGGATGGAGAGTGGGAGGGAGGGAGGGAAAATTCAGAGATTTGTAGATAAACCAAAGTTTATTAAGCGAGAGATCAATCAGATTGATGAAGTTATTTAAAACCATACTAAATAACAATTAAAAAATAAAATCCAAAGACTGCTTAGCCTGATGAAAAGTCAAAGGGCATGATAGCTGCCTTCCAGTTTGTGAGGGAGTGTGTCAGTAACACAGGTTTAGGCTGGTTCTGGAAGGGTCCAACAAGTAGAAACCAGGACCCATGGAGCTCAATTGTGAGCAAGGGAGAGCTTTCTCAAAGTCAGAGCTATCAACTTTGGAATGGGCCACTAAATGAGGTGGTGAGTTCCCCAGCCCTGGAGGTATTCAAATGAAGGCCAGAGGAGCTTTGTTAAAGATGTGGTCAAGCACATTCAGCTTTTCAACCCTGCAGTTCTACAGCTTTCATTGTTGGAAAGTATCCTTTGGTGAGGTCTCTGTTTGCTGGTGCTGAGATCTTGGGCTTGTGCTTGGAGGGATGAGACACCACAGAATATTCCTAATAGGAGAATGAGCCAGTATCAGGGCTCTTGTCAGTGGTTGAGAGGGCTCACTCAGCACCCAGGTGGGAGGAAGCAGACCTCAGAATAATAGGATTTGAAGGACATGGGGCTACCCAAAATGTTTCCTTATGAAAGCCTGACAGTCCAATGTTAGCAGGTCCTTTGTATGAGGTCAGCATTACCCTCTCCCCTGCAGCTTTCTTGTAAGTCATTATTCACTGTCCTGGTTCTGATGCCCCCTCTGGTGAAAATGGCAGCCTGGGGTCTGCTATGCCCTCCTGGGGAAGCAGCTGTGCCCCTAGAGAGCAGGCAGAGGACCCTAGGTTAGCTTCTCGATCTCAGTCTAGCTGGGTCTTGGGTGGGAGACCATGAGCTTAGAGTCCCAAAGCCAGATGCAAGCCCCTCCCCAACCCTCAAGTCCACATTCTCCCCTTTTAAAATCAGTCCTGACTAGCTCAAGTTCAGGGTTTGCCTTAGGACCTTGGACGAGAAAATCCACTCTACCTCGGAGTGTAGTCTTGTCTCGTAATCAGCTAAATGGGTGAAACTACTCTGTCCTTTCTGCTTCGCGCTGTCACGGCAGTGAGACCGTGGAGGGCGCAGTGCTGGCACCTTTGCCTTGAACAAAATGGTATCAAAAACTGTATGGTGAATTAGTATGGTAAATCTGTTTATCCACGCCCCCACTCCTAGTAAATCTGTGTCTCCACGCCCCCACTCCTAGCTTAGCCTCAATAATTGTTTCTTGGGTGAATAAATGATGAAAACTGAGAGAAAGGGATTTAGGCTTGTGTTTAGGCTCAGTGCAAAGGGAGAGCTGGGAGCCGGAAGGCCTGAGTTCTGATCCACTTACTGGCTGTGTGATTTTAAAATGGAGATGACACCTCAAACAATTGTAAGAACAAGCAAGCAATGAACATTAAAGCTTTGCAAACTCTTGCAAAGAGATGGGAAAGGTGAGGACTGATATTCACTAAGTGAGCACTTACTGTGTGCCAGACACTTTATTATTTTTTAATAATAATAATAATAATACTCTAATAATAATAATACTCTATGAAGGATTATTTGCACCCTGTTGCACAGATAAGGCTCAGAGCGGTTAAGTAACTTTCCCAAGGTCACACAGCTAACAAGTAAAAGAGTCAGATTGGAACCCAGATCTTAGTCTGACTCCAAAACCCAACATCTTCCTGTAAAAAGCTGAAGTATCTACATTTAAAGGAATAATCATTGTAATTTCTATTTGTTTGTACATAGAAAATCCTCATCGGTTAGAGATGCCCCCCTGCCTTCAGCACTACATCAGCTTCACCCCCTTGTTTTCCCCATCCCCTCCCCTCCCCTGGGCAGCAGTCCTGGCCTAGGAGAAGGCCACTTGCAGGCCCAAGTTGCTTCTGGTAGTGTGCCCAGCTAGAGGAGTAATCGACTGTGTCCTGATTATGTCTCCAGAAAACAGGTTTTTTATTACTTACCATGGCGGGCTGTACATCTCTGACGTGCAGAAGGAGGACGCCCTCTCCACCTACCGCTGCATCACCAAGCACAAGTATAGCGGGGAGACCCGGCAGAGCAATGGGGCCCGCCTCTCCGTGACAGGTAGGCGAGAAGGCTGGGGAGGAAGGGCACCAGCCCACCCTCGGGACTGGGTGGGAATGTCAGCACCACTGGTCAGGGAGTCTGCTGTGTGCTCAGGGGATTCAGAGAAGGAGATTAAAGAACACAGGTACAGAAACCACTCGGGGAGACCTTGTCCAGTTTGGTTTTGGGTATCCTTCATATAAGGACTCTACAGTTAAATTCTTTCAGGAGTCTATACCTGAGAAAGCTTAACTCTCCTGAAGAATTGTTATTTTACCATTTATCAAATAATGAGGGATATGGAACCCATCCTCTCTTTCCTTTTTTGCCTTTGCTGCCAGGAAGTTCGTAGATACAATCTGCTATGCAAACATAGTAATGATTCAATTGGATTGGATTTGATGAGGGAGATTTTGTATTTCCTTGTGTCCCTAAGTATGTTTTAGGATTCTATTCTATCTCTTTTTGAATACATGTATGTCTTTTGTTATAGC
This sequence comes from Hyperoodon ampullatus, assembly GCF_949752795.1. Taxonomy (NCBI): domain Eukaryota; kingdom Metazoa; phylum Chordata; class Mammalia; order Artiodactyla; family Ziphiidae; genus Hyperoodon; species Hyperoodon ampullatus. The sequence goes on from NC_136920.1 coordinate 96,518,536, forward strand.
CCACCTCACAACATTTGAAAGTAGACAAGCAAAAGGTTAAAAAAAAAATCTCTGAATTAAATAAAGGACTTTTATTCTGGAGTGATTATAGCTCCTTATGGAAGGAGGAAAGCTAATATTTACTGAATCCCCCTGTGTGCCAGAAATTTCACTTATGTGCTGTATCTTAGGCACTATACTAGCCTGGTCAGGTGTGCACTGCTCTCCTTATTTCTATAGGTGAGAAAACCAGAACTTAGGGAAGCCAAGCAACTTGCCCCAACTGTTTAACCAGTGGGAGGCACAGCCAGAATTCACACTGAGCCCCCTGACCCCAGCATCCTCCAGCTGCACACCCTCATGGAAGGGGCTAATCAAACACCACACACGTGCCCCAGTCACAGAAGAAAGAAAGGCACTTGGCGCTCTTCAAGGAAGGCTCTCCGGAATAGCACTTTTCAAACTGCGGACAGTGATCCACAGACATCATAACCTATGCGACACACGCTGGTATTTCCTACCACGTGCATTGTGATGCACTCTGATATCTTCTATTCTATTCTATCCCATTTCAATTTATCTAAATGCTGGACGCAACTCACCACATGGATTTCATAACTTCCTAACCATTTGTGACTTGCAGTTTGAAAATCTCTGCTCTTGTGGAGGTGGGATCAGAGTGGCTTTTGGAAGGGAGATGAACTGATAGTCAGAACACCTGGGTTTGGGGACTAGCCCCACCAAATCATGCAATGTCTCTGGATCTCTCAAAAAGGAGCTAGATTAGGTGACAGCTCAGATTCTGTCTACCTCTGACATTCTGTGGTTTGGTGAGGACTAACCCTGACCAGCAGGTGACTCTCTCCAGGACCCCCTCTTATATGCCTGGTGCATTTGGGGTCAAGAGCGGAAAAGCGGAAGCCAGGAGAGTGAGGATCGGGCTCGCTGATTCCCCCTTGTGTCTCCAGAGCCTGGCCCTGTGCCTGGCACATAGTAGGTGCTAGGTAAATATTTGTGGAATTAATCAATGCCAAGGGAAACTGCGCTGTCACGTGGGGAGGAGATGGGGCTGTGCTGTGTGGCCCCACCTTTGTGGCTAGACCTTGCCATCTGCAGCCCAATTCCCAAACGTGTCAGTGGTTACCTTCCAGATTATAGGGACTTGTTTGTGTAGTGTTTTGCATCTCATTTGCATGCCTTTCATACGATGTGGGAAAGGCACAGAAATCCTCCCTCCTGCAGGCCTGCTCCTTTCCCCTGCACGAATATTTAGCCCCTTCATCCTACTAATCTTACTTCCACTCTTGTCCCTCAAAAAAGGCACCCTTTAACCTGGAGGATATGCCAACCCTTCTCCTTCTGCTGTCATTGCCCATCAGCTGGGGATGGCGGGTGGGGACGTGGAGAATGGGAGATGCTACCAGAGACTCGGAGATGAAGCCCAGATAGAGAAACGGAGAAGCAAAGATAGGGAGGCAGCCAGACGACGAAAGGGGAGAGGCATGGGCACAGAGAGAGAAAAACAGAAACCTAACAGAGAGACAAGGATAGACAAGATGACTGCGACAGGGTGGAAGACGTTAGGAGCGGAGGGGAGCCGAGGGGAAGGGGCCCCAGGAGTGACGCGGGCCCTGATGTGATGTGATGTGACAAGGCAATCTACAAGCAGCTTGTCTCGGCAAAAATGCAACTGATACCCAAGCGAGGCAGTGCAGAAGGAGATTCGTGTCAGGAGGGCTCAGGCTTCCGCCCACAGCCTCACATTTCAGATCCACTCCCAGAGCTGAGGGCAGGGGTCAGTCCCAAGGCAGCTTTCAACTGAGATGTCTCTCTCCTTAGTGGCCAGAATCCTGTGAGCTCCCAGGGCTGGTGGTCGGGAAGGGTGTCATCCCTCCCTGGCCAGAAGCTCCGGGCCAGCCCCTGGAATCAGGGATGGGAGATGCAGCTGGGTGTCCTGGCAGAGCTGGGCCCTGCCGAGTCACCTGGTGGCTGAGGGTGTCTGAGCCCGGCACACCCCGAGGGATGGCTGCCCCTCCTCCTCACCAGGTCCAAAGGCAAGAGGAAGGGGCAGAATGATCCCCGCCGCAGTGCCTTATCAATGGTCACTGGATGAGGGCAGCAACCACACCTGTGGTTTTTTCAGTTCTCACCAGGTGTTTGATTAAGTAATAGGGAGGGACAGGGGAAGGAGAGAGTGAGACGTATTGGAAAAAGGACTCAGGAATCGGACCAAGGTTTCAGTCTTAGCCTCAGCACTCACTAGCTGTACAACCTGGCATCAAATCAATAATGTCTCCAAACCTCAGCTTCCCCATCTGTAAAATGGGAGTGACATGTTCTCCTTGGCGTTGTGAGAATTAAATAGGGTGCCGCGTGTAAAAAGCTTAGCGTGGGGCCGAACACATAGGAAGGGCTCAGTAGAGAGTACCTGCTCTGCTTGTTGTGGTCGTTGTTACTGTTGTTCTATTGTCACTGGATTATTATTCCTACTACATCTCAGGGGGCGGGGGCGGGGGCGGGGAGGGACTTTTCATTTTTCTGTTAATTCTCTGAAGAGGAGGCAGTTGTGAGAGAAGTCTGAGCCCCCTAAAAATACAACCTAATAACCCTTCATCACATCGAGGTGCTTTTTGGAGTTTGCCAAGTGCTGTCATGGGCATTAGCTCTGTGGAAGAGGCACCATCATTTGCATTTATAAAGGAGGGCACCAGGGACCAGAGAGGCTGAGAGACTGGACCAGGGTTCCCCAGCTCACGGGGTGCCAAGCCAGGTGCAGAAGTCATATTCCAGGGCAGCACTGTTCAGCCAGCTGGGAGAGGTCCCAGCAGCCCCCGACCCCCACCCCAACCCTGGGGCACACTGACCCCTACCCCCCGCCAGCCCAGCCCCAGCGTACCCCCAGAGATTTCTCAGGACCAGGCCATCTGTCTCCCAGCCCTGCACTGGCCCTGGCAGCCCCCGATCCCCCCAGGCTGTCACCATACACGCCACAGCATTTTACTTCTGCTCCAGAGTAATGAAAGAGGTTTCTTTCCCTCAGAATTTAATTTCACGCCTGAGACTCGGCGATTAATTCCATCCCCACCCCCAGCCCCTTCCTCCACTGCCCCATGGGCCCCTCCACTTGTAAATTCTGCGGTGCGCCACGGAATTTGTGTATTTTGCATCAATTAAGTGTCACATTGAGTAATTCTTCCCTGGCACCGGATTTGTTTAGCCCAACCATTCCCACAGGATGTGGAAGAGGCCGCAGAAGCTGGCAGGGAGGGAGGGCGGGCGGGGTGGAATAGTAATAGCCGGGCACGTCTGCGTGGTGGGTTAGTGTCACTCGAGCTCTTTGACACACATTTTGCTCTGTTGCCCACAACAGCCTTAGGAGATCTGGAAGCAGTGGTATCACCTCCACGTGCGCACGAGGAAACTCAGGCTCTGGGAGATCATAAGACTCACCCAAGGTCACATGGCTTATCAGTGACCCAGGCCGACTGGTGCCTGGGTCTCCTGATTCCCAGTCTCAGGCTCCTTGTGAGAAGCCAAGGACAATAGGGAAGGAGCAGAGAATCTTCTGGAAAGTTCTTTCCCTGCGGGGTGGGGGAGCATTCCTAGCTCAGCCTGTCTCCAAAGGGGGCAGGGGGGCGGGTGAGCTGAGGACAGAGGAAGTTTCTCATTTGGTCAAGAAGGGCCAGGAGGGGCGTCAGCGCTCTCACGGTTCACTCTGGAGCAGAATCCGGGGTTAGATTATTCCGTCTCAGACCCCCTTTACTGAACAAGGGTGGCAGAGACCTGGTTCCGGATCTTGGCTCTGCAGTGTGATCTGAGCAGGTCACTGCCCCTCTCTGGTCTCCAGGTCCTCATCTGTGTGTGCCTTCCGAGTCCCTAAGCCAGCTCTACTATTCCATGAGCCTGTAAAGTTCTGCCATGTGGAAAAGGCAGCCCACCCGTCCACGTGCCCCTGTTCACCCTCCCTTAGACGTTTATGGTTCAGCAGCCCTGCTCTGTGCCTGGCACGTGGAGATGCCGTAGGGGATCAGTGCTGCCTCGAGGAGCTCTCGGCCTTCCAGGAGAGCCGGATACGTGGCCCGGTGCTAAGTGCTGTTGGCAAGGGCCTGGGGGGCAGTGGCGACAGTGGTTGCCCCTGGGAGGGAAGCGGGGTGGCTGGGTGCAGGGGGGAGGGGGACTCCCTTTGCACTGTATGCTCTTCTCTGCTTTCTGAAGTTTTGTCATGTGCATATTTGCACTTTTCATTCTTTTTCTTTAAAAAGAAAAGGCTGCTTGAAAATAAAATGAAAGAAAAGGAAAACACTATAGGAATCCAGTGAAAGTGGCCTGAGGGAGGCGTCCAGAGGAGGTGACGTTGAAGCTGGTTTGTGAAAGATGAGTAGGAGTTGGCCAAGCAGAGCAGGCTGGCGGACAGCGTGCTGACAGCAGGCCCTGAGTGGGGGACTGGTGAGATCAGAAAGGGGTCGGGGAGAGGCAGGCAAGGCCAGGCCAGGAACCTGGTTGGCGTGAGATCACAGATCCCAGAAGGGCTAATTCAGGATAAGAAGTGTGGATTGTAATATGTAGGTAGAGGGAGCCTATGTGAGTTTTACATCAGGGGAAGTTCCCCGGTGGGCAGAAAACACAAAGAGGCCTTTTAGGGTGAGAACTAGACTGAGGTAGCAGCCAGCACGCCGCTCACGTAACACGGGCATCACACACAGAACCCCACCCGTGAGGGCCTAGGCCTCCTGCAGTGTAGGGCGCAGGCCCACAGTCGCTGCTTTCTCTAGGTTTGGAAATGCAAAAAACAGAGGCATCGTTGGGGTAGCCAATGTGTTTTGTGGAAGGCTTAACTTCCGAATCCTCCTGGGCCCCAGTGGAAAGGCACTGCCCTCTCTGAGCCTGCCCAGATTGCAGGTGGGAGGAGACAGGAGGGGACAGGTATGCCCATCCTTGACAGGCCCAGACTGAGACTGACCAGAATTGCAAACCCAAGATGTCATGATTCTCATGTCACAGGGACTGTTTGTATGAAAGTCTCTCCCTCCCTGTGTCTCTTGCTGTTTCCCTTTTTCCCTCTGTCTGTCTGTCTGTCATTCTAGCCTAGTCTGCCCACCATATCCTCTCCTCCCCCAGCCCCTGCTCCCAGCCGTGCTTCTCAGGGCCTCCGTCTGGCCCGAGTAGGAGCGTTTCGGCCAGAGTCTGGGGCACAGGGAGACACAGTGAGCCTCCCACACTGGGTATCATTCACTCCGGACACCAGTGGGCAGCAAGTTCTGGGGGCCTGCCTTCCTGCTCCCACCCAGGGCTGGCCAGGACCTCTCGTGTTCTCTGCCTTCCAGACCCGGCCGAGTCGATCCCCACCATCCTGGACGGCTTCCACTCCCAGGAAGTGTGGGCCGGCCACAACATGGAGCTGCCCTGTACCGCCTCCGGCTACCCCATCCCTGCCATCCGCTGGCTCAAGGATGGCCGACCCCTCCCAGCTGATAGCCGCTGGACCAAGCACATCATGGGGCTGACCATCAGTGACCTGCGGACCGAGGACAGCGGCACCTACATTTGTGAGGTCACCAACACCTTTGGCTCAGCAGAGGCCACAGGCACCCTCACAGTCATCGGTGAGCGGGGAAGCCCCTCTTCCAGCTTCAGTAACCTTTGGGAGCACTGCGTGTGGTGGGGAGGGGCATGGGGGCAGCCGCCCCTGCCTCTGGCCGGCCCCAGAGGATGATCCCCTGGTTGGGGAAGGCAGGTTGGTGTCCTGGGAAAAGCACTGGGTTTGAAATCAGAAGACCTGCCTTTTGGTTCTGATATCACCAGATAGTAACTGACTTGGGGAAAATCATATAACCCTGGGCATCACCTCTGTGCCCTTTGCTGTCAAAGGGGATAATAATCCTGGCCCTCCTACCTCCCAGAGGTCACGAGGGTCAAAAGGGACAATGACGGTGATGTGATAAGCTCACGGGGCTTCTCAGCTTCTTGGGAGGAGGCAGAGTCTATACTAAAGGAAACAATGCCGATGTGAATCCATCAGAGGACATATGAACCCACCAGAGGCGACATTCAGAATATTTAGCGATAATTAATAGAGGCACTGATGGATCAGGGCAGACGCTGGAGGTAAACAACCAAGGCAGCCTTTCCAGGACCTGCCAGCTGGGCATTAACTCTGGTGCTTCCTGTTCCTCCCCATCCCAGAGCCCCAGGGTCCAGGGAGCACGTGTGGAGAACAGGAGGTCTTCGCAGACCCCTGCTGCTGCTGAGCTGCCGGAAGGGCAGAGAGGTCGAGGCAGAGGGGCTGAAGCTAAGGAAAGAACCCTGGAGGGGGATTTATGAGACCCAGGGGCATCCTTTGCCCCCCCCACCCCGCCATCCCTCCCTCGAGTTCCCTGCTCTCGGGGCTGCAGGGAAGGTGTTGGCAGCGGTGGGGCTGGGATTTGGAGATTTGGAGACCCAGGATTGTGGGATCTCACTCCTGTGGGGCAGCAGTAGCCTGAGTCCTTGAACTTTGCACCTGAGGGCGCTGTGAAGGATTCCGCCTGGGAAGCAGAAAGGGTCTGTCCAGAGGTGATCCCATCGCCGTCCTGCAGAAGGGGCCCCTCTGCCGTTAAGACTGACCAAAGATGCTCTCCGCCCAGCTCACCACCTATCTCATGAGCACAGAGCTGCAGGTCTGCGGACCCTCAGGTGGACCAGAGAACCACACAGAGCACACCCGCTCCTGGCCTTCTGGGCCTGCTGTCCTGTCGCCCTCAGCCCAGATATGGGCCCAGTGTCCTCCCCATAGTCAAGGGGTCCTGACAGTTGGAGCACATTTATCTGCAGTGTGGGGAAGAGCCCCCCCCCGCCTCTGCGAATTCACTGTGAAGCTGGAAGAGCAGAAAGAGCCCCAAGAAATGCTCTGGGAGCAACAGTTCATAATACAAATGCTTAGGTTACAATGCTGAAGGCCTGGGGGGAAGGGGTGGTCCTCTCATATAAACAAATCCTGGACCGCAGAGTAGGCAGGTAGAAGGACCAGGATTAGAACCCTCTTGACCTAAGCACTGGCCAAAATTGTTTGGTCTAGAATTACCTTCAACCCCTCCTGCTCTACACACACACACACACACACACACACACACTCACACTAACATTCATACACACGCACTCTCTCAGGGAACAGGTCAGGAGGGCCACGTACCCCCAAATCCTTGGAAAATTAGCAAACCTAACTGAGTAATTTGGTGTTCAGAGCTCCTGCCTCAGGACAGACGGGCAGGCAGGTACTTACACACACACACACACACACACACACACACACGCACGCAGATGTGTTGAAAGTTCACATGCCCACCTCCCCATACACACGTGCACATATATATGGTGCCCATATACACGCACAGATACACACATTCCTCCACGTAACACACTCTCATCCTAGAGCATGCACACAGACACACAATAAGTAACTGCCTACAGCTGTGTGCACGCACCGCCTGCCCCCGCCCCGAGTGGAAAGGTACACCTCATTCTCCTCTGAGACAGCTCTCCACCCTCTCCCACACTGGGCTTGACTGGACGACCAGGTTCAAAGGGAAGTGACTTGGCTTTTCTCTGTCTTCCATCCTTCCGATAGTTCCTCTCTGCCAGGTTCACGGCGAGGAAAGCAGTGCTTTCCGTACTCCGCATCATTCTGCCCCCAAGCCTCCCATGCATCCTAGCCCGTGCAGGGGCAGTGAGGAGACATCGGCTGGCTGGCAGGGCCCCGAGAGCCCTGGCTGGTGACCGGGACAAGCAGGATGTCACCTGCGTCATACTGCACTGACACTTCCTGGACAGCGGGCAGAGGCTCTGGTAGTGAGTAGGGAAAGCACAGTGTGAGCAGACTTGTGTGTGCTTTGACCGTGCCCCCCCAGACGGGCCTGCCATGCCCCCATCTCCTGCAAGCTCCCTCTCTGGGGGTCCAAGGCTCCTGCAGGCCTCAAGCTCCTGTACAGAACCCCAAGCCCATGGAGATCAAGGGAGAGAGGCCAGCTTGGGGGTGGTAACCAGCCAGCCAGCCAGTCAAGCGATAAACCTGACTCAGACAGCAGTAGTGACATAAAGATGAGGGACACCGCCCTGCTTTCAAGTGGCTCAGAGTCCGGAGGGAGAGATAGAAACAAAGTGGTGATTAGAAGACCATGACCTTAGTCTTGTGTTACTTACACACAGGGAGCCCCAGAAGAGAGATCTTTAACCCAGCCTGGGAGAGGAGTGGTGTCCAGGAAGGCTTCCTGGAAGAGGTGACACCTGAGTTCAATGTGAAGGATGAATAGGAAGTAGGTAGAGGGGGCAAAGAGTGCTTTAGGTGAGACTCTGGGTGTGCAGGAGCCACAGGCAGGCTGCTGGTCTAGATGCTGCATTGCTGAGAAGGGCGCCAGGTCCCCAAGGGCCTTGATGGCCTTGAATGCCACGCTGAGTTTTTGGGTGCCGTGGAAGTTCAGAACAGGGCAGTGGCTGGCTGCAGCATGGAGAACCGATGGCGGGACATAAGGAAAAGGGGGGCAGGGAGAAGAGAGTACTGCATGGGTCCAGGCCAGGAGCTGCAGGCCTGCAGCAGGACAGGGGTGGTGAGGATGAAGAGCAGGGGATTAACTGATGCATATAAAGGAAGTCAGACCAGCAGAAGGTAGCAAGTGGTTATCTGTATAAGTACAGGAGACAGGTGGCTCGGCCACGGGTGCCTCCCTGGTTTCTAGGGTGGGTGACAGCGAGGACAGTGAACCAGCCAAGCTCCCATCCTCCTCATGAGGCAAAGGGAGCTTCCCAGCCCTGCCCAGCCAAAGGGGCCACATCAAGAAAGCACAAGGCATCGGAATAACAAACGTAGAGACATCTCCTGGCCTGACCCTGCCATTTAACAGATGAGTAAACTGAGGCCTAGAGAAAGGAATTCGCTCATCCTGGTCCCCCCCTGCTACAAGGAGTCTTGGAGACAGAATCAGGGCCTCCTGACTCCTGGGGCCTTTTGTGACCACAGCTCACCTCTAGCCACACTCCACTCACAGTGAGTCCTTTTTCTTTTCTTTTCCTCCCTGTTTTCCCTCGCCTCTCCCCTGCCTGATCCGGCGCAGACCCTCTTCATGTGACCCTGACACCAAAGAAGCTGAAGACTGGCATTGGCAGCACCGTCATCCTCTCCTGTGCCCTGACGGGCTCCCCGGAGTTCACCATTCGCTGGTACCGCAACACCGAGCTGGTGCTGCCCAACGAGGCCATCTCCATCCGCGGGCTCAGCAACGAGACCCTGCTCATCACCTCGGCCCAGAAGAGCCACTCTGGGGCCTACCAGTGCTTCGCCACCCGCAAAGCCCAGACCGCCCAGGACTTCGCCATCATTGTGCTCGAGGGTGAGCTGGGGCCGCCGGGGCAGACGGGCAGGTTCAGGACTCCTACAGCCGGCCAGAGGCAGGAGGCATTCATCCGGCACTCACAGCACTCCAGGCAGATGCACTATCTTATTTAATCCTCCCAAGGGCCCTGTGTGGAGATACTTTTTTTTTTTTTTTATAATAACCATTTTGCAGTTGAGGAAACTGAGGCTTCGGTCACTTGCCCAAGGTCACACAGCCCTGGTAAGGAAGAGGGCTGGGGTTTGAACTCAGGGCTCTTAACCGCCATACTCTGTTGACTCTGCCCTTCAAAATTACTAGAACTTCACTGTTAGAAGGGCCTTCAGTACGGCCTCAAAGACTCTCGGTCTCCCGGAGGCTCTGCAAGGGTGCTGGGAACCTCTGGATTTTTGCATCCTCTCCCTGCCTGAGGTCTCTTCACAGCAGGCCCTGTTTCTTACCATGGACCTGGCTTTCTACCTGCTTCTCTCTCCTTTTAAAGCTACCACCCCCCCCTCCAAGGTTCCTCACCCAGCACCTCTGCGTATGGCTGTTCGGGTCGTTCACTACACAAGGTGCCCAACTAAGAGGGTGAGGATTGAAATCCAGCTTGCACTCCACTTACCAAGCCGTGCACCCACCCTGGGCTGTGACCATGCAGAGGCGGCACCTTTTTCTTATTTGCACAAAGATGCAGGGGGGGTTAGCAGAGGCCCTATCCTTACCAACAAAGTTAGTGGTTCCCCAGCTCCTTTGTTGCTCCCATAATCCTGTTCCTTCCAAGGATTTTTTACTGTGATAACAAAAACACCAAACCTGGGCAAACCCCACGGGTATCTGTCTCACTGTTACGGCCCAGGGGTCCTCATTCCTTGGCAAGTGGGGCATGAGAGCTGGGCATCCATCGAAACTAAGCCCTCATCCTTCACCCAGTGCCCAGCAAACCGCCTTCCTCAGCCCCTACCTCCTCTTGTCCTGCCCTATCCCTGGTCTCTCTTCCCAATGAGGAAACACATCAGCTGGGCGCAGCCTACTGTGAAATGGGTGCCTTTCATCTCAGGGGACCTCCTGTCTGAACTACTCCCCACCCAGGAGCAGACTACTCCCACCCAGTGCATTTTCTCTCTGGGGGCTACCCCTATGCCCTTGGTGGATCTTACAGGACAGCTGGTGCCCGCCAGTCAGAGCTGGGTGTGGAGAATGAGGCTGGTGAGAGGGGCAATGAGCTGGAAGGGAGGGGCAGCCAGAGAGGGAGGGCTGGGGAGAGAGGCCAAAGGCAGTGACCGCGCCAGGCAGCACCAGGCTCCACCAGGCACCAGGCTCTCCCCAGGTTGGAGATAAGCGTCTCCCTCAGAAATGGGGCCAGGGGCCGGCAGCCTGAGTTAACGTCAGCATTTTGGTGTGAAATGTGGGTGGGATGTAGAGCGCCATGTTACATTTGCCTTGCTTTTTTTTGTATGTTTGTTTTGGTGTTTGACTTTTTCAAGGATTTAGCACCTATTTTAATCCTTTACAGCAATCCTGTGTGGGAGGATGGCCAGGGTTAATGATTACGTCCCCCATGATCCATGGAGGAAGTGGGGCCCCGGGGGGTTACTTGTCCTGTCCAAGGTTATCCCGTTAACCAAGACTTAAGCCCCCAAATAGACCCCACCACCACCACCACTGCCCCTGGGCAGCTTGCATTTTAAGGCTCAAGCTTCAGGCTTTTGCTAACAGAGCTACAGCACCAGCACCCCTCCCACTCGAATCAGAGCTGGAATTGGACCGTTCAGGTCCTGGTTCCACACAGAGCTAACCTCTGAGCCTCTATGGCTTTATTTAAAAAGGGAGGAGAAAGAGGCAGACAAGGAAAAGTTGAGAGGAGCTAACATTTATTAAGCACTTACAAAGTGCTGTGTAAGCATCTTTAATGCATTAATTCATTTACTCCTCACAGCATCAGCACCAGGAGGATATTTATCCAGGAGGATATAATCATTATCCCCATTATCTCCATCCTCCACAGAGGGGAGATGGAAGGACTCAGAGAGGTTAAGTAACTTGCCCAAAGACACAGAGCTAACAGGTAGCTGAGGGAGCATTCAAACCCAGGAGACTTCATTCACGTGCACCAAACAGGGTTTTGCGGATGATGCGTGAATCTTGGAAGAACGCAGAAGTGCTTTACCATTGTTATGTCCTCTGCGTTGCCTCCTCCCCATGACGAGGTGGGGTGGCCTGGGGGGGGATGGTCTCTCTGTGACTCCGTGACCCTTAAGGGGGCTCCTTGCTCCCTGCAGACGGCACGCCCCGCATCGTCTCATCCTTCAGCGAGAAGGTGGTCAACCCCGGGGAGCAGTTCTCACTGATGTGCGCAGCCAAGGGCGCCCCGCCCCCTACCGTCACCTGGGCCCTGGACGATGAGCCCATCCTGCGGGACGGAAGCCACCGCACCAGCCAGTACACCATGTCCGACGGCACCACCATCAGCCACATGAATGTCACGGGGCCCCAGATCCGCGACGGGGGCGTGTACCGGTGCACGGCACGGAACTCGGTGGGCAGTGCTGAATATCAGGCGCGAATAAACGTAAGAGGTGCCTGTCTACATTTAAATATCAGAATAGGCTTTTGAGTTCCTTTGCCATCTCTGTGGTTACCATTCTTCTTGTGGTGATTAGTACTTATTATTAATCGTCATTTTGATTTTAGTAGAGGTCCCTCTCCTCTCTCTCTCCGTTTCCCTGCCCTCCACAAGTCCCATCGTCCATTCTTGTGTGTGTGTGTGTGTGTGTGTGTGTGGTACACTTCGCCCCCTTTGCATTCCCATTCCCCATCCCTCTTCACCCCTCCCACAATCCTGCCCCCCACCCCGTTCCTCCCCATCAATCTCTCTGGCCCCAGGTACCCTAAGCGCTCCGCTGGCGCCTACAGTCCCACCAGGGCCTTGCAAGGCCAGGGACAAGGAAGGGGCAGTGGGGCCAGGCTTGCCCTCTGATAGGGGTGTCCACCGAAGCTGTATCCCACTCCCACAATACTCCAGGAGATGTAAGCAGCCAGGAGCCAGGGCACCAGCATCCCTCAGCCCACCCTCCCCTGGCTACCCTCCAAGACCCCAGCCATCAAGAATAGGGGACTCCGGCTGGGCGAGGGTGCCCCAAGGCCATCACCTTCAAGAGAGGGGGAAGGAGTCCTCAGGGTGACCATCCCCGTGCCTCGGGTCTCCAGGTTGCTGTGGTGAGAGCACAGGATCCTCGGAAGCTCTCTGCAGCCCTGTGGCGTCAGACGGGTCCTCATCTGACCCAGCCAGTGAGCCCTGAAACGAGAGCACAAGAGGCGCAGGGGAGTGGGAGAGAAGGGGCACCGGACTCGGGGCACTGGTGGCTGTCGTGGGCACGGGGAAGGGGAGCGGGGGGTTCACGCTAAATTCACCTGTGCCAGGTGTCCGACCCCCCATGAGAAATGCTGCCTCCCTTTGGCCACCCTCCCGCCCTCTCTGAACTGGACGGGGACAGAGCTGCAGGGTCGTGGGAGGTGCCCTGGTCCTGCCCCTCATCTCCTGGGTGGGGAGCTGGAAGCCCAGAGTTTCATGTACCCACTCCAGCACTAACCCTGCATGGTGGCCTCTGAGCCCCCTTTGCAATTCCCACGTGGCCATCCGCCTACCTGACCCAGGTGACGACACTCCCTCCCCTCCGCCAGTGTGGTCAGAGCCCCTCTTTATAGCCCCTTCTCAGGGGCCCACAAAACACATTTACCTGTTGAAAGAAAATCATCCATTGAAGACCTTCCTACTGTCCTTTAAGTAGTTAATGTATGTGCGATCCCTTTTGGTACAAGACCATTATGAGCAAATCAAATGAAAATAGCAAAATCTCTAGTTTTCCATTTTAACCCGCAAATCTTAATCTCCTCATAAATGAGGACTCGCCCTCCCAAATCCCAGTAACTTCTTGGTGAGGCTTCAATTCATTCATCTAGCCTATCCCGTTAGGGGAATGGATTCTCACTCCGGGCATGAATGAAACGTGTCTGTTTGCAGCTATTTGAAGCTAGTAATACTGAGTCCGGGAGAGACCACGGGTGCCCCCAGTTCCAAGCCCCCAGTTCCAACCTCTGCCTTTAGTCTTGTTTTTGTTTTTGTTTTTTTGCGGTACGCGGGCCTCTCACTGCTGTGGCCTCTCCCGTTGCGGAGCACAGGCTCCAGACGCGCAGGCTCAGTGGCCATGGCTCACGGGCCCAGCCACTCCGCGGCATGTGGGATCCTCCCGGACCGGGGCACGAACCCACGTCCCCTGCATCGGCAGGCGGACTCTCAACCACTGCGCCACCAGGGAAGCCCTCTGCCTTTAGTCTTGTAAAAAAGACCTCCCCGTAGAGATTCTAGGAAAAAAAGCAATGACGTTAACTTTGTCAGATACCTAAGAGAGATGGTCTTCTGTTCTGAAAGAACCAGTGTCCACAGTTTCCTAGACAATAGAGGCATGAAAGATTGCCTGCATTTAGAATTGCTTCTTCTCTGGGATAGGGGATTTGTCTGAAATCTCAGCCTAGGCATAAAAAAAAAAAAAAAAAAAAGACCTCCCCCTCCCCCTGCCAAATTTCCATCCCCTAAGAGTTTCCAAGTCCAAGCAACTGAGAAGAGCATCGCGGGGCAGCGCCCGGTGGTCCCTGGCTAACCGCGCCATCGCCCCTCCTCTCCTCCTCCCTCCCAACTCCTGCCCAGGCCCCCCCAGCATCCGGGCGATGAGGAACATCACAGCTGTCGCCGGGCGGGACACCCTTATCAACTGCAGGGTCATCGGCTACCCCTACTACTCCATCAAGTGGTATAAGGACGCCCTCCTGCTGCCCGACAACCACCGCCAGGTGGTGTTCGAGAACGGGACCCTCAAACTGACCGATGTGCAGAAGGGCATGGACGAGGGGGAGTACCTGTGCAGCGTCCTCATCCAGCCGCAGCTCTCCATCAGCCAGAGCGTCCACGTGGCCGTCAAAGGTAGGCCTCCCACCACTGCCAGCCTGAACCAGAGCCCTCCTGGTCACCCAGGGCTGTGGGCCGCTCTTCAGCCAGCCACTCAGGCAGCAGCAGGCAGTCCTGAGGGAGTGGAAAGCCACGGAAGAGAGGGCTCCGGAAAAAAGGGGGCAGGGTGGAAGATTGCTGGGGGCTGGGAGGGGGAGATTGCAGGGGGCACCTAAGAAGGCCACGGGTACCTCTACATTCCAGTTCCTTCTGTGGGCTGCAAGTCAAGGCAGCACTGGCCCCAGGGGCATGAGGGGTCAGTGGCACCGGGGCAAGAGGCCCAGGTCAGAGGTGACAGGCTATATTGTTCCCCTGATGTTAGCATGGAACCACCCAGAACTCAGCAGGGCCCACGAGAGACCAACAGGTAGGAGAGGGGCAGGAGTCAGCGAGCAGAAGCAGCAGGAGGCTGGGTGGAGGGTGCACATGCTGGGGGCCCTGACTCCCTTCCAGGGCGCAGACTGGCCGGCCGAGGCTGCTTTATGGGATGGGCAAGGACCTTCCACCTGCTAATGCAGCTGGAGGCCTGGAGAGCACCGCCTGGTCCCTAAAATCCTCCTCCCTCCCAGGCCCGCCACGCTCACCTGGGTGAGGTCTGTGTTTTGTGCGGGGCTACCTAACACCGTGCCTGGTACACGGCAGCCATTCAGTAAATGTCTGTGGATTAAACAAATGAATGCATATAAATGAGCAAATAAATGAATTCGTGACTAGACGACAGCTGGGTTTAGGGGCTGTGCGGGGGTGTGAAGCTCCCTCCCAAATACATTCTTTGGAACTGACAGGCCTGGAGATTGTCTGGACGGTGGGTGAAGGCAGGGTGGCCTGGTCACCTAGGAGGCAGGACGGAGAGGTGGCGCCTGCCAGGCCTGGCTAAGGAGAGGTCAGTAAAAGCCAGGCAGCGGGGGTGGAAAGTCACTGGGTCACTGGTGGCCATGTTGGGTAAGGGGCTTATGTCCCTTTCTGAAGAGCCAGGGAAGGCTCACGCATATCCCCAAGGGACAACATGAACCCGGAGAGGGGGACCAGCCTGTGCCCTAGGGCCCATGGGAAGGAAGAGAAAGCAGGGGGGTCCGGGCCTGGAAGGGGGCCCTGGCACAGGCGGAAGGCCCCAGAGGGCCCCAGACTCCTGAAGCAAGATGGAGTGGAGGCCTTGTGGACAGGAAGAGGGGAGTCTGGGGGAAGGAAAGCTTTGGGGAGACAGATGCTGCCTCTGTTTTGGGCCCCTTCACGCGTGCAGTGAAGATGGGACCTCCCGGGGCAGATGTCAGGAGAACAGCTGGAGAAACGGTAGGTAGCAGCAAAACGTGCAATCAGTGCTTCGCCCCTCTGCTCTTTGTCACCAGGGCTCATTCTCATCGGCACACTGGGGCCGTGTCACACGCGCCCTTGTGCATCCACCACCTGTCACAGCTCCAGACAGTGTGTGTTTCTTGAGCTGAAACTGAGACACTAGTCTGGGTTGGAGTGACTTTCTGGGAAGCCTGGCTCTGAGCCTGAGAACTGGGGGACGGGCTGTCTCTGTGGTCCATCTCCAGCCTGAGGAGGAGAAAGGAGACCCTAATAGCATCTGCCTCGCTGCTGCCCCCCACTGCTGCACCCCAGCCAGGCTGAGGGGCATCCTGGCCCCCTCTTTCAGGCTAAAACCTTTGCCCAGCCCAGGGGCCTTGTGCCGGCAGGAACCTCACAGCCCCCAGGCCCCATCCCCAGCCTGCCTCCCGTTCCCAGCATCTCGGGGCGACCCGCCTGTATCCATTTCTGTCACAAGCCGTGGACCGAGAGTTGACAGTGTAAACATCACACATTAAAACATCTAACCTCTGCTCTACCCCCTTCACCCTCCTGCACCAGCGAGCATTTGGCCGGGTTTGTTGGCTTAAAAAAATAAATAAATAACAAGGCTCCAGCGAGCCTCTGAGTATGCGGAACATCCTGAAAGCTGCTTCTGCTCATCAATTATTCAACCCCATTCAGGGAGCGATCAGTCCTAATGAATTGAAACGGATGCATTCCGTCTCAGCGACTCGCTGGGCCTGTTGTGATTGTGCTGAGCGACCATGTCTCCCAGCCCTGGGAGAGGGAAAGGGACGCGTGCGTGCGTGTGTGTGTGTGTGTGTGTGTGATCTCAGAGGGCAGAGCCCCTACACTGGGCACATGTAGCTCCCAGCACACAGCACGAGCTTGGAGTTCAAAAGCAGGGGCATATGTGTGTGTATAGTACACAGGCGTGTGTGCACACATAGCCCCTTGCCTACCCGCAGGGTGTGTGCACACATAGCCCCTTGCCTACCCGCAGGGTCTGCAAATCCAGCCCCAGAAGGGCTATAGTCACTTGTTTTCTCTCCAGACCGAGAAGCAGCATTTGTATGAGGGCTCTGGGACCCTGTGCCCCTGCCTGTCCGAAAGCTTAAACCCATCATCCCCGCTCTCTCCCAGTCTCCCTCTCCCCACTTCATTAGAATGCACTTTTGCAGAAGAACCCATCAGAGCTGATTACGAGCATGCTGCTTGATTAGCTGTTGTGTGTTCTAAGAGCTACTCAAGGAGGAGGGTGGAGGAGGTGCCCCTGGGCGTGGAAAGGGGCCCCGACTCTGAGGGAGAGAAGGACAGGGCCCAAGGGCAGCACTCTGCACCCCACTCCTGCTGCCTGGCTGGGACGTGCGTCCCACCCAGAGGATCCGAGCAGAGACCTGGAGTGTAGGAAAGGGTGAGTGGGGGCAGGACAGGGCACTAGAAGCTTGAGATTTGTGGGAAGTCCTACCCCCCATCTCTCTGTGAGGCCAAGAGCCCGCAGGCAGGGCGGGGCATAAACCCACGCTGCTCCATGAGCTGGAAAAACCTGACTCCATTCCTTCTGGGACTGCTTGTCTTCTGACGAATTTTTCAAACACTGAGCTGAGGAGAGCAGAGCACACCAGACACACATGCTCATGCATGCACACACATGTGCAGAGACCTGTGTACATGAGTACACACGCATGGACGCACTGTACGCATTGTATGCACGTGCATGCAACAAATAGACACGTGTTAGCCTGTCCACACTTGCGCACACACCCACATGCAGCTGCATATACACAAATGTTCCCTCTGTCTGTACCCTCCTGTGAAGCGACATTCCTGAGCCACAAAAGGTGGCTGCAGGTGCTACCATAGAGAATGTCACCTAAGTGAGCCTGTTGTGATCCAGCAAGGCAGGAGGGCCAAGGGGAGAGAGGGTGAGGAAGCTTCAAGGGCTGCCTGGGCTTGGGTGCATGTGACAGTGACTGGCAGGGGAGAGCCAGGCTGTGGGGAAGGCGAGTGCTTGTCTCTGGGCACCCAGAGTGATCCTTGGCAGGATGCCAAGAGGAGGACCCAGAGATCCAACCTAGATTTGGTGTCTTTAGGGCCCTCTGTAGCTGAAAAATAATGCAGCATAAAAGCATCTCTGGGCACGCAGGCCGAATGTTTAATTAACTAAGAAGGCAGGGCTGCAAGTGGGGCTTCTTGGCTTTGGCTCAGTGAGGGAACATCTCCACCCAGTCATCTGAGTCTCCGGAGCCAAAACAAGGGCATGAGGTGCTTTCTGCCCATGCTCAGTAAGGCCAGGACCCAGAGGTAGTGCCAACACACACGCACACACACACACGCACACACACGCACGCACGCACGCACCCTCACTCCCTAGTGCCTGTACTCCTCATCCACACTCTTGCCTCCCTTGCTGCTCAACAAGTCCCTGCCGTGTGCTTGGAGCCTTCAGGGAGGCCCCCTTCCACCCTAGAGAATGTGTTGGGGGTTTCTAGGATCAGGGGGCTTAAGAGAGAGCCAACCCCCTGGCCAAATGCCTGCCATTGGCACAGGTGGAGTTTTGGAAGGAACACACCAGAATCCAGAGGAAGGGGGCACAACAGGTTCCACAGGGGCAGATTGCCAAATGTACTGGGGGGAGGGAGTGCCAAGGATGCTGCTGCCAACAGCCCTTTTCCTCGGCAGAGGGAGCCGGGAGCACAGGAGCAGGCATCCTCCTTACTGGACAGGCAGCGACCACGGTGATGGCGGTGTCCACGATGAGGAGGAGGAGGAGGATGAAGCAGTATCTATTTATTCATTCAGTGCCGTTAACTACGCACCCACTATATTCCAGGTGCTATTCTATGAACACAGCTGTGCTCAAGACAGACAAAAACGCCTGCCCTTGGGGAGCTTACATTCTATTAGGGAAATGGTTAATAACGTGAAATCCGTAAAAGATGTCTCATGTCAAATAGGGAGCGGGAATCAGAGTGCCAAGGGGCAGGAAGAGTGGTTTGCAATTTATTTATTTATTTATTTATTTATTTATTTTTGCGGTACACGGGCCTCTCACTGTTGTGGCCTCTCCCGTTGCAGAGCACAGGCTCCGGACGCGCAGGCCCAGCGGCCATGGCTCACGGGCCCAGCCGCTCTGCGGCATGTGGGATCTTCCCGGACTGGGGCACGAACCCATGTCCCCTGCATCGGCAGACGGACTCTCAACCACTGTGCCACCAGGGAAGCCCTGCAATTTTAAATAGGGTGGTCAGGGAGGGCCTTCCTGAGACGAGGGGGTTGCATTAAAAAAACTGAAGTGAGTTATTAATATACCTATAATATTAAACTTGTTACAACTGGAAAATCAGCATCAGGCTTTAGAGATTACTTCATCCAACTCCTCCGTTTTGCAGATGAGAAAACTGAGGCTCAGGGGCAGAGACAGAGTGGTGGTGACGAGGCAGCTTGCCCACGTCACTCTTGGATTACAGAGTCTTTCCCCATCTCTGTGCTTCACAAGCAGAGAAGCTCCAGCTTCACACAGCGCCCATTCTCTGCTAAATGGTGCAATAAATAAAAAGGTTCGGTCCTGAAGAGAGATCATGAGAGACACCATGAACTGTTTATGGGCTGGGCTGGTGGTCAGCATGCCCTCCTCTGTGCAACACCCCCAAACAAGTGGCCGAAACAGCTTTATGGTGGCCAGGGACCGCAGGGAGTGCCACGACCGCTGTGTCTTCTCAGCCACGCCAGCCTCTGACCTCTCGCCATCACAGCATCTTGCTCTGACCCTCCTTCCCTCACAGCTGACTGAGTTGCCCTCTCACCAAAGATGACTGTGGCCAGAGCAGGGCTTCCAGAGATAAATCCCTTGGTTATGTGGCATCCATGCCCCTCACATTCAGGCCATGTGCTGGGGAAATGCTAGGAGTCATGGGCAGGAGGGGAGTCCTTGTGGACTATCAACCCTGAAGAGGTCCCTTGTCATCACCGCCATGGAGGTGATCCGAGTCTCAGCTTCATCTTTCACAGAAGTGGAAATGGACATACACACACGCTCAAGGAGCCCATGTCCACCTCTGAGCGCAGGGGAGACACCACAGACTCACAACTCAGAAAGCAGTCCCATGTCCACATCACGGGGCGCGCCACCCTGCTTCTCAGAGCCTCCCACTCACAGCCTCCTGCTGGTATTCAACGAGACCGTGAAGGAGCCGGGATCCCTAGGCTTTCTTCTCCCTCCACGTGGTCCTCATGTGCTGGGGTTATAGGGTTGTCGGAATGCCAGCCTGGAGCCGAGGAATTCTGTGAGCAGCTCTGGCCTCTACCACTCCCACCAAGGAGCTTCTAAGGGGACACTTATCCCCCCACAGAACCACACCTGCCCCATCAACCTGCAGCAGAGCAGAGTGGGGCGGGAAGTAAAGAGCCTTACTCCTTGGACCCCTGGGGGTGATCTGGCCATCTACTTCCAGCAGGGCAGCAGTGCACTAGAGAGCTCTGGCTGGCCCCGGTGAATGCCTAACCCCCACCCCAGGATGGAGGTTGGCTGCTGTCTCCTTCCCTGGCCGCTCGAATTGCCATCAGTGTTATTCCTGAAGACCGGAAGGGAATGACAGCCCCTGGTTGGCCTCTGCCTCTTGTCCCAGCCTTTTCCCACACTCTCGCTCCATATATTTTGTAAAGCACGTGCATCCTTTAAGCCTCAGTCCAAATGCCACCTCCTCTATGCAGCTGCGCTCACCCAACCAGATGACGCCTCTTCTCGTCTCTGAGTTCAGTATCTGTGTATTCAGGTGGTGCTTGTCCAATAACCACTGAGGGAAATGTCTTAACTTCCCGAGCAAATGCTATGCTTCCGGAGGTTCTATCCATATTTTAAGCATGCTTCTACTTTCCCCAGCCCACACGGAGCATAATGCCTTCACAGAGCAGGCATTCCATAAATATTAGATGAATTAGTTAATGAATGAATTAACCTGCCTTAGTAACTTATTCCATTATCTAAATCCCTTCGTACTGAGAGAGACAATCTTTCCCTTGCCTGAGCTAAATCTCCCTGCCTAGTTTCAGTCTCCATTTGCTCTCTCCTCAACAGAAATGGAGCTCTTGGCCATCCACCCCTGGGGCAAGGCCCTCTCCTCTCTAGGCAGAGCCCCCCAGCTCCTTGCTTGACCCACGCATTCCCCTCTGCAGGCCCTCATGACTGCCACGACTCTCCCCATGTCCCTAGGGCTCTTAAAGGAGCCAGCTCTGGTGCTAGCAAGGGCCTGAACCTCAGGAAGAACCAAGGGAGAAGCTCCCAGCTCCAAAATTCTGTAGCATAAATACAGCATCTTGAGGAAGAGGGTAGAGCTCCCTCTTTTTCTGGATGAATCCCCATCCTGTGCTCTTCCCACCCCTTGCCCACCTCATAGGGAAACTTCTGAGGTCAACCCAGGAAATGATATCCAGACATATATTTATTCATTTACTTACCTGACAAGCATTTATTGGCCTCCTACAATTTGCCAGGTAAATAAGTCCTAGTTACTGCCCTGCAGGAACTCCCAGACACCCAGGGAAGGTGGTAATGCAAACAGATACCCCACCGGCATGTGATGAGTGCCATGATCAAGGTGTGAACCAGGTGTTGCAGGGCTGTGCAGGAGGAGGGCAGGCTTCACAGAGGAGGTGGTACTGGAGCGGGGTCTGAAAGGACGGAGAGCAGTTTCCCACGAGGCCTGCTGGGCTCTAGATTTGGGTCTCTGTGGGAAGGAAGACTGGACCAGAATTGGTTCTGCTAAAGCTAAGGAGACAAACTGGCTGGCAGATCTGGGTCTCTGCAACAATTCCATCAAAAAGTCCAAGGAGGCCAGAGGACTCAATCTGACCAAAGCACCCCAAAAAGGGCAGTGGGAGGATCAGCAGAGCCCAGCGAGGAATCTCTGGGAAATCTCAGCAATGAGCATTGGGCCATTACTAGAGTCAGGGTTCCAGAGAAATCTCTCTCGAGATATCCAAGGCCCCACAAACCACTCAGAATACTGGAGGCAAGGCCCCAGCCCAGGGAGTAGCCACAGCCAGAGTTTGGGGGTGGAGAGATCCAGACAATGACCAGAGCCCCAGAAAACCTGGCTGGACTGAGGACCTGGATTTGAGCCCATGCCATGGCGGAGCACACATGGTGGTTATTTCCACCCAGGGCCCAGCTGTGTTCACCCAGGCCTGGGCTGAATTTTGGAGCTGTGGGTGTTTATGGAAAACCGATGGAGCCCCCATGGCCAGAGTGAAGGGTAAGGTGGGAGGTGACATTGAGAAGGTCAGCTAAGGCCCCTGCTCTCATCCCATAGGGCATGGGGGCAACAGCCCTTCTAAATGTCACTTCCTCTGGACCTAGAACTCTTGACCAGGAACTTCCCCAGAGATCCAAAGGGCTGCCAAGGGTTTTGCCCTGTCCACACCTGGCCACTTCACAGGGGCCGCTTCCTACTGAGCCCTGAAAATCCTTCGGGTGCCTTGGGCATGCATATGATGTCACCTATCCTTTTCCCCTCAGGGTTCACCCCCTGCTGTGTCCACTCTGGGTGGGGAGAGTAGCAAGCTTCCAAGGAGGGGTGGGGCTGGTGCCTGGGAGAAGGCCAGAGGACTGTGGACAGCCTTGTAATTTAATTATTTGACTGCAGAAAGGATGTCTCATCTACTGGGTGCTCATCCTCGTTAAGCTGATTGTCTCCTTCTCTCTCTTCTCCCCCCACTTGCTGGGGAAGTCACTGTGGCCTAATTGAGTTATCATAAAGATAATGGCTGTTGCTCTAGCCAGAGCTGAGAAAGGAGGATCCCTCTTGCAGAGGCTCAGGCTCCAGACAGGCCCCCCCAGGGGCTGAGATGTGGGCAGTATGAGAGGAGGAGGGCCGAATCTCTGGGCTATGTGGATGACGCTTAGCTGGGTGAGTCTAACCAACTGGTTATCTCGCAGACGATAGGGCTCCCTCTCTGCTCTTTCCTGCCACCCATGGGGAGCTTGTTTATGAGACAAAGGGGTCTCTGGTCTGGGCATGTTTGGGGCTTTCTCAACAAGGCAACCAGGTAGCATAAGAAAGAGAGCTTGGACTTGGAGAGCAGACAGATCAGGTTTCAAATCCCACAGTCCACTCTTATGAGCTGGGTGATCTAAGGCAAATGAATTCTCTGCTCTGAACCTCAGTTTTCTCATCTGTATAGTGGGGACAATGAAGCCCATATCACATTATTGGTGGGAGGTGTGTATAAAAGAGCTGAAAACAACCAGTGATGGGAGCTTCCTCTCGCCCGTCCTAATGCATGAAGACAATGGGGTGGGTGATGAGACCTCTACAGGGGGAGACCAGGCTACAGCAGCCTGGCTTTAGATGAGCAGCTGTGGGGTGCACACGAAGGACAGCCTCAGCGTCTGAGGCACGTCATCTCTACCCATCCCAGGCCCCCAGGCATCTGGGAGACTCAGCTCTGGGAAGAGACAGTGAGCACAGGGGCACCGAGGAACGGCAGGGAAGTCAGGTTAAAAGCTGGGCAGTGTGTCAGCAAGCAGACAGGAGTCAAGAAGCACATGAGTCATCACCATTCAAGTTCCAGTACAAATCTGAAGGTCATGATTAGTTCAGGCCAGCCCAGGCCCTGAACAGAGACAGCAGATCCAGGCCTGGGTGGGCAGAGGGACGGGAGCCAGGGGACAATGACAGGGCACCCCAGGAGATTCTGCATATATGGGAAAACAGGCACCAGTGCCCACGGAACTCTATTCACAGCCCACCGCAGGGTTGGGAGGAGCCCGAAGGCCAGGCAGGGATGGGCATGCTGCTGGCCAGGCTGGGGAGAGTGGGGGCCTGACAGCAGCACTCCCCTTGCTTTCCCAGTGCCCCCTCTCATCCAGCCCTTCGAATTCCCGCCTGCCTCCATTGGCCAGCTGCTCTACATCCCCTGCGTGGTGTCCTCGGGGGACATGCCCATCCGCATCACCTGGAGGAAAGATGGACAGGTGATCATCTCAGGCTCGGGCGTGACCATCGAGAGCAAGGAATTCATGAGCTCCCTGCAGATCTCCAGCGTCTCCCTCAAGCACAACGGCAACTACACATGCATCGCCAGCAACACAGCGGCCACCGTGAGCAGGGAACGCCAGCTCATCGTGCGTGGTGAGTGAGACGGGCCAGCGAGGTTGGGAGGAGGAAGGGTCCAGCTCTGTCTGCTGCTAAAAACACTCTCTAGATTTCAAGTTTGAATCATGGGCTCAGAGAAAGTTGACACTGGCAGGGGCCTTAAAGATCAAGAGGTTCAAACCTCTTCCTCTCCAGGCCAGGACACTGAGGCCATGAGAGGAGAAGACCCTGGCTCAGTTGGTCACTGGTGAAGTCAGAATTGGCACTCAGAATTCCCAGCTTCCAACCCAATGCGACTGGCAAAAGCTCTCAACATCTTGGGTTTCAGATGTTCAGAGGTGCCTGCTCCCAACTTTATAATGGTCCAGGCCGGGCTAACATTGAATGGAAGGTGCCCAAAACCCCCAGAAAACCTATCAGAGACCGAGATGATCTGTTCCTCCCCCACCTTCCCTCTTTCTGCAGTGCCCCCTCGATTCGTGGTGCAGCCCAACAACCAGGATGGCATCTATGGCAAGGCTGGTGTGCTCAACTGCTCGGTGGACGGCTACCCCCCACCCAAGGTCATGTGGAAGCATGCCAAGGGTAAGCCCCTGGCCAGCCAGCATCTCTGAGCATGGCCAGGGATGGGGTGGGGAGGATGCTAATGTGATTTGGGCCTGGTCTCTACACATGCCCCCTAGCCCTGGGTTCTGAACTTTAAGGGGACCCCAGGCTATGCCTGAACTGGAAGTCATCCTCAGCTACCCCTAAAGGGTCTATGGACCAGGAATAGCTGTCATGCTAATTCCAGATTTCCTCTTGTCCCCATAGATTGACTTCTCCCCTCCCCCCTCCAGCCCTAGAACTCAGTATACTCCCCAACTCTCCCCACCCCACCCTAGGGTCCCAGAGTCTCATTGACCCCTGCTTCTCACCAGTCAAACCTATTCTGGGATCTTGGTCCTTCTTGGAACCCAACTTCATCCCAAGGATGCATTCAGTTTCTGACTAAGCCCTGCGCCAACCTCTTATCCTTACTGTGTCCATGGCTGACTCTGGGGCAATGGGAGGAGGTATCCAAAGCCCCCCCTTGGAGGATGGCTGGCTTCTTTCCCAGGCCTGACTGCCTACAACCAGGCAACTGCCATTTGAGGGCTCAATCTTCCCTTTGCCTATTGCCAAGTGGCCCAAAGATAACTCTTTCTTCCCCTCCAAGGAATTCAGCCCAAAGGAAGCTCAGTGCCAAGGTGGGCATTGAGCTGAGGCCCCCCAACTCCATACCTCAGATCCATACCTCAGATCTGAGGCAGGGTCAGCCTTCTGTGAGGGTCTTTCCTGTTTCCCAGGAAACAAGAACTATGTGAGCTCCCAGCACTTTGGGGATGCTACAAAATGGCCCCAGATCAGCAAGAGAAAAGTATCAGGGCCATTTCTTGAGGCACTCCAACCCTCCCAAGCCTAGACACCAGACCTCCTAACTGCCACCTCCTTTCAGGGAGCGGGAACCCCCAGCAGTACCACCCAGTGCCCCTCACCGGCCGCATCCAGATCCTGCCCAACAGCTCGCTACTGATCCGCCACGTCCTGGAAGAGGACATCGGCTACTACCTCTGCCAGGCCAGCAACGGCGTGGGCACCGACATCAGCAAGTCCATGTTCCTCACTGTTAAGAGTGAGTCTTGCCCCCGTGCAACCCTCCAAACACCCCCTGAGCATAGACCAAGGCCCATCTCTGCACTCACCCTGCCTCCCCATTTGGTTTCCATTGCTCCTTCTGTGAAGGGAAGGCAGGAAGGATGCCTAGACAAAGGTGGGCTTGGGAACCTCTGATGGGGGATTCAAAAGCACTCTCATCTAAAACAATGGCCTCACTCTAAATGGCCCCAGCTCACTCCACTCCAGTCACGATAAGCTCATGATTTGCTGTACCACAGTATCATACGACAGCCCATTTATTTTGCTCTGTAGGTTGGCAATTCCATCTGAATAGTCATATCAAACAAGTTCTTTCTTTTATTTAATGTACACCTGCTAGTGTATAACCTGTTTGTGGCTTAACAAGAAGGAGACCATGTATGCGATGTAGGAGATAGGCCTATGGGCAGAAATCCTGGGTTCCAATTCCACATCCGTCTGATGAGCTTCCTGGCTTTGGGCAAGTGACTTCACGTTTCTAGGTTCCTTTCCTCACCTGTGCTAGGGGTTCATTCCCAGCCCACTCAGCTCCCCAAATCATCATAAATAACACAGGAACTGATCATGGAAAGGGGAAGAAGCTTTGGAAAAGCCAAAAGAGCAATAAAACTCACTCTAGTTCAGTACCATATCTCTGGCTTCTAAATCCCCAGACCTAGAGCTGGAATCAATGACGTTGAAGTCTAGAATATCCCTGAGTTCTGTTAAGTCACACACAGACATTCCTACTGGACGAGCCTATCCCTTTACGCTCTTAGGGGTCTGTATAGTGAGCCCCCAGGAATCATGTCAAGACAGTGTCTGGCCCTTTGTCATGAAACAGACCATGGGCCACGGAGAACAGCGGTAAGAGCCTGAGTTTTAGCATCTGCCCAAGCCAACTGTGAATATGGGTGCCGTGTGGTAATTACAGTGACCTCTAATGGGTTTCCTTGGCCTCTGTATCTCATTTTCCTGATGTACAAAAGGAGGGTCAAGAGAGCTCCTTTACCTGTTATGTTTTGTATCAAGAGTAAGTCAGATGACATGGATAACGCAACCAGTATGGTAACTGGCACCCAGTAGGCAGTCAGAGATTTAGCCACCAGTTTTGTTTTTAACGGGAGACACTCCAAGGTACGTGTAGGAAAGGCAGCTGAGAGCAGTGCCCAGTGTGCGGTCTGCCCAGCGTCTCCCTGGAGTCCCCGCCTTTAAGAATCATAGCTTCTTTATCGCTTGCCAAAGCCTCACTCACTCAGCACAAGACGGGGAAGCCCCAGCAATCGATCGATGCTCAGGAAGCTCCAGGCACCGGAATCCCCGCCTTGGGGAGCTCTTCCCTCACACTATCAAAAAGCACTTTGTCCTTAATAAAACCAGGCAATCAATCTACATCCCTCAGCCGGGGAGAAATTTGCTAATTCTGCCTGCGTGAGGCAAGAGGAATAGTAGGCACCTCGTGCAACTATCGCTGTCCTTGGTATTTGATCCTTATCTCCCCACCGTCAGCGGGAGAAAAGAGCCCAAGCTCTCAGGCTTTTTTTTTTTTTTTTTTGGTCTTTGTTAGAGGATTCTACTGGGCAAGCGTGGTGGTGCCTTTGTGGCCCGTGGCTTCTCTGTGGCGCTGAGGTGGATGTGGGTGAAGGGAGACGCAGGGGTCAGGAGGTGGGCTGTGTGCAAGGTGACCCAGTTCACGTCGGCCTGTCCCTGATGTCCTGGGGCGTCCTGGGCAATTCGCTTCTCCCCTCTGGACCTGCATTTTTTGGTGCCATCCTCACTTCACGACCCAGGCAGCAGCTACGAGCACACATCTCGTAAATCCCGGGGAAGCCTCATGAACACGCGCAGCACCAAGTCACACACTCAGCCACCACGCTCGCAGTAGCGTCCACCTCTGGCCCCTCTTCCCAAGGGATGATGGGAGCTCCGTACTACTTGTCCTCACTTGTGGGCAGCATCTGGACCTTGTTCCTTCCGTCTTCCCCCTTGTCCTCCTTCCAGCCACCTTGTCACTTTGCTTCCTTCCATAGTGAGGCGCAGGCGCACGTCTTCCCTTCATCTGCTGTCTCACTAACACCTCCGGCTCATATTCTCCCACTCGCCGCGCCCCCCTCATCGGCTGCCTGTGACCCAGTCTCTCCGAGCGGCTCACGCAGCATCCCCCCTCACACGGCCCTCCCCCACAGGTTGCTTTCCAGCTGGGCCCCCTCCCACATGCTCTGCACACTCGGGGTCTCCAAACCCTCCCCCACGTGTGCCCCCTCGGATGACCCTTTCCTTGCACAACTTTTTCTGTCACAAACGCCTCCTTCCATTCCAGCCCCGCTCTCCCCAGTGACCTGCCAGCCCTGCTAGAGGCCCCTGTGCCGCCCCAAATGCCAGCAGGAGAGGAGGAGGAATTTGAGGCCTGAGGGCAGTCGGTGTGGAGCGCTGAGCACAGCTGGGGCCTCTGCCTGGGGTTGGAGAGTCTGACTGCCTTTCAGTACCAGCCTGAATCATTCCACCCAGCATCTGGTTGCCAGAAGGGGCTCCTGTGACAATGGGACACTTTGGTGATGGGGGGGCACACTGCTTCAGGTAACCCACCCTCGGCTCCTCCTCTAGGACATCCTTCCCCCTGCCTGCTCTGACCTTTTGCTCCTTCATTCTCCCTCTACCTCTCCCACCTCCCCCAGGTAGGCGCAGGTAGATAGGGAAGGACCCACAGGACCTGGGCCCGTGGGTCACAGATGGCCTTGCCAGGGCTAAGCCCTGCCTGGTCCTTCCTTAGTCCATCTCAGACAGCCCACACCACCAGCACTCTGCCCCCCGCCGCCACCCGCAAGACCAGCTACAGAAAGACCTGCCATTTACAAAGCCAACTGCACGGCTTTCCTTGATGCCCCTAACACACTCAGGAAAACCTTGACCTCCACCTTGTCAGACCTCACACTTGTGTGACCTCTCAGAAGGCAAACTGACCTTAATCCCCGCTTCAGCCAAGTAGAAGTAAGAGAGTAAATGTATCAAAGGGATATACATCATAAAAAGCATTCAAGTGTCAAATTGGACATTTGTGGTTGCCCTCTGTTGGGAACCATTGACCCTGACAGTTTCCAGTGATAACTCAACAGATGCTCACTGGGCACTCACTACATAGTCCATAAAACTCTGTGGATTAGAGCACAGACTTTAGAACCAGAGAGACCTGGGTTCAAATCCCAGCTCTGCCACTTGATAGCTGTGGGATCTTGGACAGCAATCCCTGTAAGCCCCAATTTCCTCCTCTGTAAGTTTGGAAATATAATGCTATTTACTCATTGCTAAGATTCAAGTGAGACCCGCACTTACAACAATTAACACAGTACCTGGCACCAAATACACATTCAATAATCATTAGCAATCATTACTTTTAGGTGCTGAAAATCTAGTGCTGGATAAAATGGAGTTGCTATTCTCAGGAAATTTAGGATCTTGAAGAGGAGATAGACATATACCCAAAATAACTCTAACACACAAAGTGATAAGTGCCTTAAAAAGCCACAAACAATGTGACACAGAGAGAATCAGGGATGGAGTAATCAGTTTTAATTTGCAGAGCCAACAAGGGAAAGCCAAGGAAAGCTCCACAAAAGCAACAGTCACTAAGTAGGACTTGAAGGATGAGAAGGATTCTGACAAGAACCAATAGAAGCAAAGGTCATTCCATTCCAGGATGAGGACAAAATATATAGCAAGAGCATGGAGGCGGGCAAGGCCATGCATGTCATCAGATGAAGGGGGAACTTAGGGTGTCTGGTGGAGAATGAAGGGAGGATGGACAGGGAGAATACACGTGAGGTGCTTATGGGTTTTGGAAGCGAAATGTTTTCTTTTTATGCAGTGTTGACTCTCAATATCAGGCAGCAAACCAGAGTTCCGGAAGCTCAGGGGTCTGATGGCGGTTGGGATTCCAGAGGTTGTTCTTGGAGAATTGCTTTCCTCGAGGCCCCAGATTTCTAAGAGTTTGTTAAAGGGAGCAAAAGTCTTTCCTAGCCCCTGGACACCCGTGTTGGCAACCATCCAGTCCCGATTGGTCCCCACTCCTCCCTGACCCCGAGAGCGTGGGTGGTGCTGAGCCCGTGAGTGCCTGAGCACACAACCCAGCCTTACCACTGTCACAGCACAGCGCTCAGCACTTGACAATTTGCAAAGCCCATACCTTGCCTGTGAGGTTGGTGGGCAATAGCTCCTTCTCAGGGAAGGGAAGGTGCTGGATCAAGGTCGTTGGGTGATATCATTCCAGCTGAGACAGGAGCTTGCCTCTGTGGACTCACAGTTTGGTAGAGAGAGTGCAGAGCAAGAGAGAGAAGACTGGTTGCTGGTCCCGACTCCAACTCACTGGCTCCGTATCTGCGAGCCATTCCTTCCCTTCTCTGGGCCTCGGTTTCCCCATCTGTACAATAAGAGGCCTGGACTAGAATCTAGTCATAGCTGAACCAAAGGTCCCTGCCAAGCTCAGACAATCTATGATTCTAGCTGTGTGCATGGTCCTATCAGGACACCAGATCGCCTCCCAGAACTTGGTTGAAAAATAAGTGTAATTAACAGAAGAAAATACTACATCCACAGAGCTACCTTTTATCTCCCTGTTACAAAGTAAAATTTAAATAAAAGAGAGATAATGACCAAAAGGAGAAAGAGGCAATCCGTCCTCCAATTGACACGTGGGGGAGAAAATACAGCATCTTCAAAGAGAATGCTTCACGGAGAGGCAGGTACAGAGAAAGGCTGCTTAGTCCGGGTTGCAAGGGGCTGGCTGTGTTATTTTTTGTTTTTTGTGTTTCTTGAGGTTTTTTTTTTTTTTTTTTTTTTGAATATTTGAATTTTATTTTATTTTATTTTTGTACAGCAGGTTCTTATTAGTTATCTATTTTATACATATCAGTGTATACATGTCAATCCCAATCTCCCAATTCATCCCACCACCACCCATCCCAAACCCCGCCACTTACCCCCTTGGTGTCCATATGCTTGTTCTCTATGTCTGTGTCTCTATTTCCGCCCTGCAAATCAGTTCATCTCTACCATTTTTCTAGGTTCCACATATATGCGTTAATATACGATATTTGTTTTTCTCTTTCTGACTTACTTCACTCTGTATGACAGTCTCTAGATCCATCCACGTCTCTACAAATGACCCAATTTCGTTCCTTTTTATGCCTGAGTAATATTCCATTGTATATATGTACCACATCTTCTTTATCCATTCGTCTGTCAATGGGCACTTAGGTTGCTTCCATGACCTGGCTATTGTAAATAGTGCTGCAATGAACATTGGGGTGCATGTGTCTCTTTGAATTATGGTTTTCTCAGGGTATATGCCCAATAGTGGGATTACTGGGTCATATGGTAGTTCTATTTTTAGTGTTTTAAGGAACCTCCATACTGTTCTCCATAGTGGCTGTAACAATTTACATTCCCACTAACAGTGCAAGAGGGCTCCCTTTTCTCCATGCCCTCTCCAGCATTTGTTGTTTGTAGATTTTCTGATGATGCCCATTCTAACTGGTGTGAGGCGATACCTCATTGTAGTTTTGATTTGCATTTCTCTAATAATTAGTGATGTTGAGCAGCTTTTCATGTGCTTCTTGGCCATCTGTATGTCTTCTTTGGAAAAATGTCTATTTAGGTCCTCTGGCCATTTTTGGATTGGTTTGTTTGTTTTTTTAATATTGAGCTGCATGAGCTGTTTATATATTTTGGAGATTAATCCTTTGTCCATTGATTAGCTTGCAACTACTTTCTCCCATTCTGAGGGTTGTCTTTTCATCTTGTTTGTAGTTTCCTTTGCTTTGCAAAAGCTTTTAAGTTTCATTAGGTCCCATTTGTTTATTTTTTGTTTTTATTTCCATTACTCTAGGAGGTGGGTCAAAAAAGGTCTTGCTGTGATTTATGTCAAAGAGTGGTCCTCCTATGTTTTCCTCTAAGAGTTTTATAGTGTCCGGTCTTACATTTAGGTCTCGAATCCATTTTGAGTTTATTTTTGTGTATGGTATTAGGGAGTGTTGTAATTTCATTCTTTTACATGTAGCTGTCCAGTTTTCCCAGCACCACTTATTGAAGAGACTGTCTTTTCTCCATTGTATATCCTTGCCTCCTTTGTCATAGATTAGCTGACCATAGGTGTGTGGGTTTATCTCTGGGCTTTCTATCCTGTTCCATTGATCTATATTTCTGTTTTTGTGCCAGTACAGTATTCTCTTGATTACTGTAGCTTTGTAGTATAATCTGAAGTCAGGGAGTCTGATTCTTCCAGCTCTGTTTTTTTTCCCTCAAGACTGCATTGGGTATTCGGGGTCTTTTGAGTCTCCATACAAATTTTAAGATTTTTTGTTCTAGTTCTGTGAAAAATGTCACTGGTAATTTGATAGGGATTGCATTGAATCTGTAGATTGCTTTGGGTAGTAGAGTCATTTTCACAATATTGACTCTTCTAATCTAAGAACATGGTATACCTCTCCATCTGTTTTTGTTATCTTTGATTTCTTTCATCAGCATCTTATAGTTTTCTGAGTACAGGTCTTTTACCTCCTTAGGTAGGTTTATTCCTAGGTATTTTATTCATTTTGTTGCCATGGTGAATGGGATTGTTTCCTTAATTTCTCTTTCTGATCTTTCGTTGTTAGTGTATAGAAATGCAAGAGATTTCTGTGCATTAATTTTGTATCCTGCAACTTTACCAGATTCATTGATTAACTCTAGTAGTTTTCTGGTGGCATCTTTAGGATTCTCTATATATAGTATCATGTCATCTGCAAACACTGACAGTTTTACTTCTTCTTTTCCAGTCTGTATTCCTTTTATTTCTTTTTCTTCTCTGATTGCCGTGGCTAGGACTTCCAAAACTATGTTGAATAATAGTGGTGAGAGTGGACATCCTTGTCTTGTTCTTCATCTCAGAGGAAATGCTTTCAGTTTTTCACCATTGAGGACGATGCTGGCTGTGGGTTTGTCATATATGGCCTTTATTATGTTGAGGTAGGTTCCCTCTATGCCCACTTTCTGGAGAGTATTTTTTATCATAAATGGGTGTTGAATTTTGTCAAAAGCTTTTTCTGCATCTATTGAGATGATCATATGGTTTTTATTCTTCAATTTTTTTAATATGGTGTATCACATTTATTGATTTGCATATATTGAAGAATCCTTGCATCCCTGGGATAAATCCCACTTGATCATGGTGTATGATCCTTTTAATGTGTTGTTGGATTCTGTTTGCTAGTATTTTGTTGAGGATTTTTGCATCTATATTCATCAGTGATAATAATCTGTAATTTTCTTTTTTTGTAGTATCTTTGTCTGGTTTTAGTATCAGGGTGATGGTGGCCTCATAGAATGAGTTTGGGAGTGTTCCTTCCTCTGCAATTTTTTGGAAGAGTTTGAGATGGATGGGTGTTAGCTCTTCTCTAAATGTTTGATAGAATTCACCTGAGAAGCCATCTGGTCCTGGACTTTTGTTTGTTGGAAGATTTTTAATCACAGTTTCAATTTCATTGTTTGTGATTGGCCTGTTCATATTTTCTATTTCTTCCTGGTTCAGTCTTGGAAGGTTATACCTTTCTAAGAATTTCTCCATTTCTTCCCGGTTGTCCATTTTATTGGCATAGAGTTGTTTGTAGTAGTCTGTTAGGATGCTTTGTATTTCTGCAGTGTCTGTTGTAACTTCTCCGTCTTCATTTCTAATTTTATTGATTTGAATCCTCTCCCTCTTTTTCTTGATGAGTCTGGCTAATGGTTTATCAATCTTGTTTATCTTCTCAAAGAACCAGCTTTTAGTTTTATTGATCTTTGCTATTGTTTTCTTTGTTTCTATTTCATTTATTTCTGCTCTCATCTTTATGATTTCTTTCCTTCTACTAACTTTGGGTTTTGTTTGTTCTTCTTTCCCTAGTTCCTTTAGGTGTAATCTAACCTTACACCAAAAGGTTTATTTGAGATTTTTCTTGTTTCTTGCGGTAGACTTGTATTGCTATAAACTTCCCTCTTAGAACTGCTTTTTGCTGCATCCCATAGGTTTTGGATCGTCGTGTTTTCGTTGTCATTTGTCTCTAGGTATTTTTTTATTTCCTCAGTGATCGCTTGGTTATTTAGTAACGTATTGTTTAGCTTCCATGTGTTTGTGTTTTTTACGTTTTTTTTCCCTGTGGTTCATTTCTAATCTCATAGTGTTGTGGTCGGAAAAGATGCTTGATATGATTTCATTTTTCTTAAATTTACCGAGACTTGATTTGTGACCCAAGATATGATCTATCCTGGAGAATGTTCCGTGTGTACTTGAGAAGAAAGCGTAATCTGCTGTTTTTGGATAGAATATCCTGTAAATATCAATTAAATCTATCTGGTGTACTGTGTCATTTAAAGCTTGTGTTTCCTTATTAATTTTCTGTCTGGATGATCTGTCCATTGGTGTAAGTGAGGTGTTAAAGTCCCCCACTATTTTTGTGTTACTGTTGATTTCCTCTTTTATAGCTGTTAGCAGTTGCCTTATGTATTGAAGTGCTCCATGTTGGGTACATATATATTTATAATTGTTATATCTTCTTCTTGGATTGATCCCTTGATCATGATGTAGTGTCCTTCCTTGTCTCTTGTAACATTCTTTATTTTAAAGTCTATTTTATCTGATATGAGTATAGCTATTCCAGCTTTCTTTTGATTTCCATTTGAATGGAATATCTTTTTCCATCCCCTCATTTTCAGTCCGTATGTGACCCTAGGTCTGAAGTGGGTCTCTTGTAGACAGCATATATATGGGTCTTGTTTTTGTATCCATTCAGCAAGCCTGTGTCTTTTGGTTGGAGCATTTAATCCATTCACGTTTAAGGTAATTATCCATATGTATGTTCCTATTACCATTTTCTTAATTGTTATGGGGTTTTTTTTGTAGATCCTTTTCTTCTTTGTGTTTCCCACTTAGAGAAGTTCCTTTAGCATTTGTTGTAGAGCTGGTTTGGTGGTGCTGAATTCTCTTAGCTTTTGCTTGTCTGTAATGCTTTTGATTTCTCCATCAGATCTGAATGAGATCCTTGCCGGGTAGGGTAATCTTGGTTGTAGGTTCTTCCCTTTCATCACTTTAAATATATCGTGTCACTCCCTTCTGGCTTGTAGAGTTTCTGCTGAGAAATCAGCTGTTAACCTTATGGGAGTTCCCTTGTATGTTATTTGTCGTTTTTCCCTTGTTGCTTTCAATAATTTTTCTATGTCTTTAATTTTTGTCTGTTTGATTAATATGTGTCTTGTTTCTCCTTGGATTTACCCTGCCTGGGACTCTCTGTGCTTCCTGGACTTGGGTGGCTATTTTCTTTCCCATGTTAGGGAAGTTTTCAACTATAATCTCTTGAAATATTTTCTTGGGTCCTTTCTCTGTCTCTTCTCCTTCTGGGACCACTTTAATGCGAATGTTGTTGTGTTTAATGTTGTCCCAGAGGTCTCTTAGGCTGTCTTCATTTCTTTTCATTCTTTTTTCTTTATTCTGTTCTGCAGCAGTGAATTCCACCATTCTGTCTTCCAGGTCACTTATCCGTTCTTCTGCCTCAGTTATTCTGCTATTGATTCCTTCTAGTATATTTTCATTTCAGTTATTGTATTGTTCATCTCTGTTTGTTTGTTCTTTAGTTCTTCTAGGTCTTTATTCTTTAATTCTTCTAGGTCTTTGTTAAATGTTTCTTGCATCTTCTCAATGTTTGCCTCCATTCTTTTTCCAAGGTCCTGGATCATCTTCACTATCATTATTCTGGATTCTTTTTCTGGAAGGTTGCCTATCTCCACTTCATTTAGTTGTTTTTCTGTGGTTTTACCTTGTTCCTTCATCTGGTACAAAGCCCTCTGCCTTTTCATTTTGTCTATGTTTCTGTGAATGTGGTTTTCCTTCCACAGGCTGTAGAACTGTAGTTCTTGCTTCTGCTGTCTGCCCTCTGGTGGATGAGTCTATCTTGCTGGCTGTGTTTTGATGCCACTACTGCACAGGACTCGGAAGCCCCCTTGTGCTGCAGGTTACCTGATTAGATAGGTCCTATTGCATCCCCCAGACTCCCCTCCACTCTGTGAAAGCTCCAGTGATGGGGCCAAGGCAAAGCACTTGGCCAGTTAAACCCATAAGGGCTCTTTGTTTAATCTGAGTTTTGATTTGTTTGTTTAGCAAAATGTCAGACCAATTAAAGCCAGATCGAAGAGCCCTCCAGAGCACAGGCAACTCCAGAGTCACAGAATTCAGGAGGGAGGAGAGGAGGAGCCAAGTGGAGATTGGGGGAATGGGGAAGGGGGGGTGGTCCACCCTGGTGGAAGAAAGCCCCGGGCCTGGGTCAACCAGGTCACCCACCAGTGGTTGACCACTGGTGCAGAGGTCAGGATGCAAAACCTTGGAAAGATAGCTGTGTATCTGATGACCCGAGGTGGTCCTAATTTCAAATTTGCCCAAAGGAATGTCCTCCTTATCAGACAGAAGCAGCACCTCCCTTAGGCCTGATGACTGGGGCTCCTGCTCTAGAGGGCCTCTTCTGCCCTCCTCAGCACCCACCCTTCCCACAGGGCAAGGAGTCTCCAGCCAAAGGACATGGCCGCCCAGAGCCCACAGCTCCCTTTCTAGACCAGGCTGGATGCATCCTGTCACCAGGCCAGGCTCCCTCCTGCAGCCCCCACTGAGCCCTGGCCAGGAAGTCAAGCCATGGGCCACCTTGGGCTCCCCTGCCCTATGTAGGACCCAGGGAGGCCAAAGTGAGTAGAAGGCTTAGGGAACAGGAAGGCCTTGACCAGGGAGGTGAGAGTCCTGCTCTCTTGTCCCCCACATCCCCCACTGCTTCTGGGTGAACTGGGGTCAGTCACTCCCTCTCCCTGGGACTCAGTCTGCTCCTGTGCTCAGAGGAGTCACGACTCTTCTCTCCCTCTCCCTCAGCCCCCAAGTCATTAACAGAGCTCAACGAGTGGGTGACATTTGCTGTGCCAGTGCAGACCTGGCAGGGAGTGTGATCACAGTTCCAGAAGCTGGAGCCTTTAGTGTTTTAGGGGTTTATTTAAAAAAGCAAGTCTAAATCAGAGAAACATGGGAGATCATACTGACCTCCAAAGGCAAACAGTATCATCGGAGCAAGTTATGTCACATCCAAACCCAGCCCCCAAAGGGACCTTTGTACAAAGGTTTTAAGGTAGGAAGAAAAACGTCTCCATGTGAAACAACCCCCCAACCCAGTCCCACCGCCTCTCATCATCACAGCAAGCCAGGTCCCCTGACAGCAGGAGAGATTTTAGTGAAGGGACAGGAATGAACCTGCCTGTGCAACCTGCATTCCCAGTTTGAAAGCTCCTGTCCCACGCCTTCATCTGGGCCCTTACATCTTTCTTAGAGGCTTTGGTGGCACAAAGCGCATCACCACCACTCCACCGTCACCCCTACAGTCAGTCCCCATGACCGTGAGCATGGCAGACCTTCCAGATGGATCTGGGCTCTAAGGGGTCATCCAAGGCTTTCCCTACATTCAGCTCCAGCAGGTCTGGATGTTAATAACAAAATTACACTCATTGTACTTGCCAACCAAGGAAAATGTGCCGGTAATTTCGAGGCACAAGGGAGTCAGGGCTATCACTGGATGCCTTGGTTTACTAGATAAGAAAATGCAGACAGGCCAAGAGCTACATTAGTGCCTCCAGACCCTGCCATAAGTGGGGAGCCCAGAACTGCTCCCCCGGTTGTGATCAAAGCCCCTCTGAATGGCAGGGGCAGAATAAATTATTGGATCGGTCAAGCCATAAACATGTACTTCCTGAGAAGCCCCTATGTGTCCAACGTGGCCTCAAGGTCTGAGAAAGAGAGAACAGCAAGAGTAAGTCACCACCCCTGCCCTCAGGGTGCTTACAAACTAGTTAGGAAGCTGGCACTAACCTTCAGGAAGCGAGGCAAGATAGCGTGCTAAAAGGTCCGGTTCATTTTCTGATTGTTTATACTAATAGGAAAAAAAAAAACATTTTTTTGCGTTGATTTTGTACACTTAAATCTTGCTATATTCACTTTAATAAATACAAATCATCCAGACTGGAAATTTTTTTAAAAAAATAAAAAGGTCTGGGGTTACACGTGCAGTGTTGGGTTTGAGAAGGAAAATCCCAGTGTGGACAGACATGGTCAGACAGAGCTTTCTAGGGGAGCAGGACTCGGGTGGAACCTTAGGAATAGGTAAGGTTTAGATCGACAAAGGGAAGAAAGGAGGGCGGGCAGGTGGAAGGCGTGGGAGGCGGTGGGGAGGACGTCTGATAGGACGGCTGGGGATGAGGGGATGGATAGTGGCGCCGAAGTCTGGATGTGCTCCTCGGGTCTTGAGCAGGGAATGGAGAGAAAGGGGGAGCCTAAGAGTCGCTGAGAAGGAACAGGTGCCAGCCCGGATGATGGACTGGGCAAAAGGATGGGGGAGAGTCAAGGGCTCCAGGCTAAGGGATAAGTATGACGGTGCCACCAATAACAATGAAGGAGGTGGCGGGACTTCCCTGGTGGCTCAGTGGTTAAGACTCTGTGCTCCCAATGCAGGGGGCCCGGGTTCGATCCCTCATCCAGGAACTAGATCCCACACGCATGCCACAGCTAAGAGTTTGCACGCCACAACTAAGGAGCCGGCGAGCCGTAACTAAGACCCAGGGCAACCAAATAAATAAATATTTTTCAAGTTATTAAAAAAAAAAATGGGAGTGGAGAGCTGACATGTTTGCTTCGTGCTGGGGGTGCCCTGACACAGCCGAACCCTGGCTGCCTTTCTGCCAGGATTTCTACTCAGAGGAGTGTGCTGGACCCAGTGACCCCTACAGCTCCCACCCCGCCAGGTGACTCACGAGTCATTGTGTGACTAACAGCTGTCCTATCCTGGGCCGGGAAGGATGACACGGGTGGGCTTTCCCCGGCAGCCCAAGCCCCGACCCCATCCCCTCCCAGTCCTCAGGACACTGTCAGGCTCCCACGTGGGCCTCTCAGGTCTACGGAGACTTGAGACCCGGCCAAGTCGAGATTCGGAGAAAACTTTGTCCTGCTTGCCCTGCTCATGGGCAGCGGGTGTGCATCCCAGGGCCAGGTGCCGGGGTGGAAGTCGCAGGGAAGGGCACTGTGGCCCGGGCACACTCCTACCGCTGCTCGCCTGCTGCCAGCCTGTCCGTGGCGCTGGGGGTGTAACGGGGGTGGGCTCCCCACAGAGCAGAGAGGGTAAAGCCCACGACCTCCCACCTCAGGAAGCCCCCTCCAGCTCCATGGGGACAGGCTGTGGCTGTCCTCCTGGAAACCCTGCACAGGGAATTTCTGTCACACACTGCAACCTTGTATTCATTCCCTAGGGCCCCTGTAACAAAGTACCACAAACTGGGTGGCTTAAAGAACAGAACTGTATTCTCTCACAGTTCTGGGAGGCTAGAAATCCCAAATCAAGGTGCCGGCAGGGCTGTGCTCTCTCCTCAGGCTGTCAGGGAACATGTTTTCTTGCCTCTCCTGGGGGCTGCCAGCGATCCTTGGCATCCCTTGGATTGTAGATGCATCCCTCCAGTCTCAGCCTCTGTCTCCCCGGGTGTCTTCAAACCATCTTCCCTCTGTGTGTGTCTCCCTTCCCCTTCTTTTTTTTTTTTTTTTATTTGCGGTATGTGGGCCTCTCCCTGTTGTGGCTTCTCCCGTTGCGGAGCACAGGCTCCGGATGCGCAGGCTCATCGGCCACGGCTCACGGGTCCAGCTGCTCCGCGGCATGTGGGATCTTCCCAGACCGGGGCACGAACCTGTGTCCCCTGCATCGGCAGGCGGACTCTCAACCACTGCGCCACCAGGGAAGCCCTCCCTTCCCCTTCTTAGAAGGACACCAGTCATATTGGACTAAGGGCCCATCCTACTCCAATAAAACATCTTAATTATATCTGCAAAGATCCTATTTCCAAATAGGGTCACATTCACAGGTCCTGATCTCATGTGGCCTCGGCCTGCAGCAACTTGAAGCAGGATTTCGATTCCCAGCCAGAGATTGAGTTCGGGCAGCGGCAGTGAGGGCGCTGAATCCTAGCCACCAGACCACCAGGGACCAGTGGCCAGCGACAAGGCCCTGGCCCGTCAGCTATGAAGAAATGAATTTCCACACAGAGACGGAAAGTAGTGAAGCAAGTAAAGTGTTTATGAGGAGGAAAAAAAGTACAGTACGTGTGGATAGACACATGGGCGGGCCTAGAGAGAGAGAGTCGCTCACTCGTGGCAGTTTAAATCACTTCTGTGTGGCATTTCTTCTGGGTTTCCTTTGACCAGTCATCTTGCTTTGCCTGGTTCTGAGTCCATATTTGGTTTATCTCAGGGTCTTCCCCTGTGTGCATGCGCATCTCTTAGCCAAGATGGATTCTAGTGAAGAGGCCTATGGGTAGTTGGCATCACTTACTATGAGGTGGCACCCTCTCCCTTTTTGACCTCCATGGAGCCTTTCTGCGCATGTGTAGTTGGGGAGGTCTCCTTGATTTCAAGAATGAGGGATATGTGGTCTCTTATCTTCCATCTGGGCAGGGCCCAGCTTCCTCCATCATCCTGCTTTTATGGAGTTTCTGCTATTATGGAGTTTCTGTCCACAGGGGAGAAACTGTTCAGCCTGGGGCCCATCTATCTCCTGCCTTAGTACCAGGACCTAGGACTGGACATATCTTTTTGGGGGACACAATTCAAACCACAACAGTCCCCAAGCCCAATGATTTATTATCCATAACTGCATGCTTTCCAGACCTCTGGAAGCTCAAGTGCTCTCCTTTCCACTGTCCTACAACTGCCCTTGTCTGAATGCAACCAGCCTCCTAACAGAAACTCCTTCTTTGTTGAGAGTCGAGAAGCCAAGCTCCTGTGCACTAACCCTAGAGCAGTGGTCAGCAAACTGACCAAGGGCCATATCCAGCCAGCCACCTGTTTTGCTGGAGCCCAGCCACGCCCATTCTTCGTATCCTATTGTCCATGGCTGCTTTTGAGCTACAGCAACTGAGTTGAGTCGTTGAAACAGAGACCTATGGCCTGCGAAGCTTAAGACATGTACTGTGGGTCCTTTGCAGAAAAAGTTTGGTGACCCCAGCTCTAGGGTATTCACAGCAATGACCCCTAAATACTACCTTCCAAGTAATTAAAGAAAGATGGTGGTATCTCCTTTTGTCTCTGAAAGGATTCTGATATTCAGGGTCATTTCAGAGTTGAGTGTTTTCTCATCTCTAAGATGGGAATAAAAATACGACCCACCTCCTAGGGTTGGGGGGTGGATTTAATGAAATAATTCATGTAAAGCATTAACCAGGGTGCATGGCACATAATGAGCATTCAGTAGACATTAGCCGTTTTCATTATTACTATCACTTTTCTGAGATTCTGGGCAGAGTAGAAGACCAGAGGCAGTGGAGGACCAAGTCCCACCCTCATGTGAGAATACTGCCCCCACCTCCCGGGCCCCGACCCTGTGCTTGTGCTCCTTGGCAAGCAGTCAAGAGAGGGACTGACTCATCCATTTTATGGCTGGAGAAAGCAAGACCTGGTGAGTTTCAGGGTCTCAGCTGGGCCCACCATGCAGCAGAAACAGGGCTGCCGTCCAAGTCTCAAAGGCCCCATAGTTGTCCGTGACCCGCGTCCCACCCCCTTCACACATACACTGTTTGTCAGTTCTGCTCCCCACGTACACGGGCAGTGGACAGCTAGGGTCCCCTGGCACCTCCCCACCAGCTCTCAGAGCCAAGGCTGATTGCTTCCATGCAATTTGAATTAATCTCATACTTCAGGTGGAGCTTGGCTAATCAGGGGAGACAAGAAGCCGAAGTGGGTGCAATCAAATTAAAAACGCTAGGCCCTGGCTCTTTAAGAAGGAAAAAACAAAGCAGGCACCAGAAGGCACCCCCAACACCAGCCCTTCCCCAGGGGAAGCCTGGAGCGGCTGCCAGGGCTGAGCGCAAAGAGCTTCTCCCACCCACCCCGCCCCTCCCCAGGCAACCACCCCAGATGCCAACAATGCCCCTTTGTGGCAGCTTATCTCACACTGCCAAACAGGGCTGTGGTTCTTGTCAGGGTCTTGTAAACAAGGAGCAGAGACACAAGCCTTTGGAGGGAGGGAGGGGAGTGGGCTGAGCTGGGGAGAAGGAGGGGCTCACTCACCTCAGATGGGTGCCTGTAATCCTTTCGGAAACAAAAGGGGATGAGAGCCTCTGAGCTGGGAGGTTCCCTTCTCCCATGGCAAGGTGGTGTGCAGAACTCTCTAGAGCCTTCAGGGCACATGCTGTCCCCTGGAAAAGCCTCTCCCAAAGGCAAGGAGGAGGACATCCAGAAAAGCATTTTAGCGTGCCAGAGAAAGCATCCTTTTTAGCAAAGAACTCTACAAGACTCTTGGAGAGATTTAGGTTAGACTCTCAGAAGGACTTCCTGAGACGGTCAAGTCCCGTCCTTAAGGTTGGTGAAGAACACCATGACTTCACTGCCCTTCTTCCAACCTTATCGGCCTTGAGGTTGTCCTGCCTGAGGCGGAGGAGGGACCAGAGGGATATCCACTTGCATGGGGCTGGAAGAGGAGGGTCATCCAGCACTAGGGTTCTTCCCTCAGACCCTGTGAAAAGCTCCTCAACCCCCTCCCCCCAGGCCACCCACCTAGAAGAGCAGAACAGCCTAACACCTTGGTGTCCGGGTTCCCAGACCAATCTGCTTCACCCCCAGTTTGGCTGCATTTCTCTTCAGAGAAGCTGGACTCTTTGCACCCCCATTCTGCTCTCCTGCCTCCTGCCCTTCTCTGACCAGTGTCACATCATGGCTAAAACCACAGATGCCCTGAATCCTGGCTCTGCTGCCTACTAGCTGTGTGGCCTTGGGCAATTGACTTCTCTAAGCCTCAGTTTCCCCATCTGTAAAGTGGGAATAAAAACAGGGTTGTTCTGAGGATTAAATGAGTTACTGCATGTAAAGGAATACAGAATAGTGCCTACAAATAGTAAGCCTGAAATAATGTGAACTTCTAGGATTATCATACACTGGTGCCCACGAATGGGGTTAAGAAGTACCCCAGGCTTCCTTTTGGAATGTAACATTCCACACCTCTTTCCCATTTTATCAGGCCTCTCCCAACAGCTGGTGGCATTCATGTCCTTCCTCTTCCACGTCCTGCTTCCTGCACACACTGCTCTCCTCCTTTGGGTATTCCTTACTGAATCTTCCCTCCCTGGTGACTCGGGGACTGTCAGAAACACCAGCTGAGCTCCAATCATCAGGCGGAAGAGAGGGAGGGGGACAGAGACAGAGAAGGCCCGACTCACCGCCCCCCTAACTCCTGCCCCCAGCCCCAGCTGGCCCTGGACTGGCCTCCTGCCCCACTGGCCCAGCCCTCCAGTTCTCAGCCTCCTGCACTGCCCCCAGGACTCCTCCACATCGTGTCATTCCCACCCAGCTTCCTACTTCTGGGACAAAGCCCAAGGTGGGAGAATAGTCCACCAGGCAGAAGGAGAAGGCTGGATGAAAACAGAGGAAAAGGCGCTGGTGAATTGTCAGGGGACTTGGGGCTGCTGCTTCTTGCCCACCGGCTGTGTGACTTTAGACAAAACACTTAGCCTCTCTGAGCCTCCATTTCCTCCTAAAAGCCCCCAGGCTGCCTCCTTAACAGGAATGAAGCTCCTGATAAAGGATGTTCTGGTGTTCTGTAAACTGCAAAGATCAGCCCACCCCAGCTTATGGGTGGGATCCCAGAGAAGAGGGAAGCTGGAGCGATAAAGGAGGGGCCGAGTAGGTGAAGAGTTTATAATCCCCATGGCAGGGTCTAGGGGCCCTAGAACTCCATCCCCAATCCTGGGGGTTGCTCAGAAAGTCTGTGGCTGCTCGGGGTGAAACGGGGGAGTGAGGAAGCAGAGCTGTCTTGTGGTGTTTTAAAAATCTATCAGCCTCTCACATCAAATTAAAATGTAAATAGCAGCTGGTCCAGGCAGGACCTGGGGGTGACAGGAGCCAGCCTGCGAGTAATTTCACAGACGGGAACCGGTTACATCGGATTCTGACAACTGTCTTGTTTCTGAAATTGATTTCCTCTCCCCTCGGCTTGCTGCCCCAGGAGGGCCCTGGAGCGAGGGGAAGGGGTGAGTCCACTGTGGAGGCTGGTGCCTTTCTCCTCTCTGTGGCTCCAGCCAATAAAGCCCCATTGGATCCAGGAGGAGGAAATCTGGGAATTCTGCAGGGCTATAAGGCGGTGGCCTGCAAGCCAGAGGCCCAGCGAGGCTCCTTCCTGTCCTGGAGTGAGTCTGTGGACCAGGGCAGGCTGCCCCAGGGCACTGGGGGAGCCTGCCTTCTTTCCACAAAAACATGCTAAGTCCTGAACAGGGATGCTCCTACCCTGGAGTCTCACAGTCAGAGCCAAGGACACTGCAGTATGACATGTGCCATGCCAGGGACACTCGATCCCCAGAGGAGGGGTATCTG
Organism: Hyperoodon ampullatus; assembly: GCF_949752795.1. Lineage (NCBI taxonomy): Eukaryota > Metazoa > Chordata > Mammalia > Artiodactyla > Ziphiidae > Hyperoodon > Hyperoodon ampullatus. Next base: position 96,562,330 of record NC_136920.1, read on the forward strand.
CAGTGACATGGGGTGTCAGGGAAGGGCCCTGGAAGTCATCAGGAAGCCCCTTTGGGTTCGACCAGAATTTGCCCCAATTTGGCCATGTGCAGTGCCAGCGCTATTCCAAGTACTGGGGTTGTAAAGCTTTGAATAAGACTGGCCCAGCTCTCCCCAGGACCTTCCACAGGACCCCAGGGAAGAGCCCACCTAAAGGAGCTGTGTTGGAAGGAGCTATGTAGTAAGGGGCAGCTCACCCACTTGGGTCTCCTTGATGCCCTTAAGCCCAGCCCCTCCCTGCTCCCAAGTCCCCAGAGAATCTCTACTGCACCCCTCTTTGTAAAAAGAAATTAGGTTTCCCTGGCTGTTAATTGAATTACACTGCAGGAAAGCAGAGAAGTTGTATCTCATTAAAGCCTCCTGTGTCCTACTGGAGCACTGTGTTGCCTTTGCGGCTGCTATTAGCACTTGTCACGCAGAACTCAGCCCTGTGCATACAGTCCCCCCCACCCCGCCGGCTCTCCTGCCCGTTCCCCTAAAGCTGCAGTCCCTGACACCTACCCTAGGAGAGGCCTGCTGAGGCTGCCCACCATAGAGAAGCCACAGAGTTTTGCTGACAACCAAATTCCATTTCCCAAAGCCAGATTCTTTGTGCATGCATGGCAGACAGACAGACAGACAGAAGTGGCCAGCCCCTACAGTAGGACAGGCTTAAAGAGGGAAAAACTGCCTTCTGGAAGCTTCAGTTTCCTCATCTGAAAAGTGGGGATAGAAAGACTTACTTCTCATGGCTGTTTCTGGGTAAGGCCAGTAAGCAATGAACCAAGAGGCCAAGGCATCCAGCAGACTGCCTGCTCCATCAGGGGCATTGTGGGCACAGGAAGCCCATGGTGCTTGGTCAAGAAATACATCAGGACCCAGGTTTCAAGCTGGGGAATAATAACAGTACCTACCCGCATGACTTAATTCATGTAAAGTACTAGAATACTGCCAGCACATGGTACATGGGAAGTTCCCAGTAAAAGGTAACCATAAAAGTGTGTGTGTGTGTGTGTGTGTGTGTGTAGAGGGAGGGTGCGCTTATGTGAGGCAGGGCTGTGAGTAGATATGTGTTAGACAATCACATCAGGATATTGACATGCAATTGACAATTGCATCAGGCTACCTGTGTATGACGACACCACGTGTGAGTTTACGGTAAGGGTGTCAGAGTGTAGGCTGTGAGGGTGACTGTGTTTGTGACTGTCCATTGGGGGTGTTTTTGACGTTGCCTCTGTGTATGTGTGTGTGCGCGTGCATCTGTGCTCCTGCAGGTGACCGCACACGAACATCTCTCTAGGGAATTTCTGGGGTCTGCCTTCAACCCAGGAAGTGCTCTGGAGCACAGCCAGGTCTCGGTGCAGTGAGGATTCAACTATGTTTATCACTGTGATTCAGTGAAACACAGCGACTTTGTGGTCCAGAGCAAGAAGCAAAAGAGAGAGAGATGGAGGGACGAGGAGAGCAGATAGAGCGGGCACCCGCTGCCCTGGGCTCCCCGCTATTAGGGGGCTGCCTTGTTAAGTACAGCAGCCAGGAGGGCGGAGGCCCCTGGTCTGTGGGCTCAGGAGGGCACTCAGGCCCTTGGAGGCCTGGACAGGGTCTGGGGGAGGGGCACAGTGACAGAGTCCCCTGTTCTGGCATTGACAGGCAGACTGCGTAGGGCAGGAAGAAAAGAGGAAGCAGGTCCTCTGCTTCTTGCCCAGGATGAGGGGCTGAAGACCCCTGTACGCAAGAAGAGTATGCTCACAGAATCCTCCCATAACAATGAGCCGGATTCCCAGACAATCCTTCCTCTCTCCTGAGACCCGGACACCCGCAGGGGCCCAAAGACATGGAATCTTCTCTGTGCTGCCCTGGAATCTTCTCCACGCTGCCCAGGTGGTCTAGTATGGGGAGCTCCCTGCCTCCACTGCAGCCCTTTCCCTAAACAGCCAAAACTACTGGAAAATTCCTTCTTAGGCCAAACAGGAGGTCTACCTTCCCCCTTTTGAAGAGCTGTCGTGCCACGTCCCACCCAACTCCCTGTAAGTTACATGCTCCCAGTTTCCAGCCACTCTTCAAATGGCATGGCTTGAAGTCTGTCCATCTTCCTGGTCGCACTCCAGCTTGTCAATGTCCTCCATCATGTAGAGAGCCCAGAACGAGACATGATGTTTCACGAGCAATTTGGAGCTTGTCATTCTATGTTCTGAAGACCTGGGCGCTAGTTCTCCTGGCATCAGTTCACCTTCCACCATTAGTGTTAGAGCTTCATACGTTATGTATCGCCTCTCCCATCTGTCCACTTTTAAGAAGTGTTGCTGTTTATTAGTATGACCGGGGCAAATCACTTCTCTGCGTGGCCTCAGTTTCTTTATTTGTAAAACGAAGGGTCTGTGTAGATGATCTATACCTGTGCCCTTCAATAGAAACAAAATGCAAGCCGCCTGTGTAATTTAAAATCTTCTAGTTGTCACATGTTCAAAAAAGTAAAAAGGAACAGGTGAGATTCACTGTGATAGTATATCTTATGTAACCCAATATACCTAAAATATTAACATGTAATCACCGTAAAATTATTAAGGAGCTATTTTACATTCTTTCTTTTTCTTCCTGTGTTTTTGAAATCCAGTGTGTACTTTACAGTCACAGCACATCTCAGTTTGGACTGGCCACGTTTCTAGTGGCCAATAGCAGCGTGTGGCTAGTAGCTACTCTACCGAACGTTATGTGGGCTCTGCAACTCTAGGACTCTGTGATTCTGTAAAACAGATGGCAAGTAACATCTTACGGTGTGCGTGTATTTATCTGATGCTTTTCTTGGAACAGGAGAGGAGCATGAGACGCTTGGGGTGGGCATAGTACCCATAATGAGCCTGAGGCTCGGAGAAGTCAAGTCGCCTGTATTAACGACCACATAGCTGGGTAGAAACACGTCCGTCTGGCCCCCAAGCTCTTCACGCTGGGTGGGGTCCACAGAAGCAGTCTCTTCTTCTTCACAGATGAGCTCCCTTGAACCTGCCCTGAGCTGCGGGGCTGTGAGAACATCGGGTTCTGCTGCATGCTGTTTGCTGCCGTAACAATGGTGAAGGGAGCCCACCCCCCGCTGGCCCCAGGTGTGGTTAATACTCAGGGCTGAAGGACCAAGAGGGCTCTTGAGGCCCTGTTGTCTCTGGTTGCCCCTGTGTCTGTCTCTTTGAACAAACCTGATTGGGAAGACCCTGGGAGGTGGGGCTGGCACGTATGAATACACAGGCTGTGCACGGCTCAGAGTTACGTAGCTAAGGGGCAAGTAAAGTCTGGAACCCAGTCCCTGCTCCACTGGCCAAGCTGTGGCTCCCAGCACCATGTTGCATCCAGCCAGAGGGGTGCCTTTATAATTCACACACAGGCCCTGGACAGGCTGGTACAGCCCTACCTGGAGAGCAAAACAGGGATGAGCTGCCAGTTTCTCACTCTGGTGCAGAGCCTTGAGGTCCTCCTACCAAAGAAAGACTCATCATTTCCCCTTCCTTCTTTGGACCTGTGACCTACGCGGAGGCTTGACCCTGCCCCCATCCCCCTTCACACGCGCGTGCACGCTCACGCAGGCGCACACACACACCCCCCTCAGCATGAACACCCCCGTCTCGTCTGTGGCTTCAGCGGCAGCCTCTTGAGAGCTAGGCCTCCTCTTCCGCAGGAAGGCCTCAGGGCTCAGGCCAAGCAAGGGTGCCAGGCCCCAGTCTCTGTCCATTCACTGTGCGGGGAGCAGAAACAGCTCGTGCGCCCCTCCCGCCACATCCCGGCATTTCAATCCTCCGGGAAAAATGGAGGCTTCTGCAATGCAAGGCCTGACTTGTTGATGTAAAATCTTACTCTATATTCCACCCAGGTTTATACGAGTGAATTATGCAAATCTCTGATAGAAAAATATTCCTCTGCACATCCTTGAGAGTGTAAAACCTTAGTCAATAATTCATACTCGCATGTCTCTGACTGCAGGCTTTTTCTTCATTATAACTTGCACCTTGTTATTTGTGTTCCATGTTTTATTGTATATTGGTGTGATGCCGTGCATTATAAAATTTATCTGCTTCATTATATGATGAGCCGGGGCTGGGGATTGTGCTGAGATGCTGGTGCAGGGGCCAGGGGCCAGAGCTGCCCTCAGGATTCCGTCCCACATGACAGAAGGCAGAGGAGGTGGCTGGCTGCATGGTGACTTCAGGGAATGCCAGAAACCACCCTTCATCCCCCAGACCTGTTCCAGATGTCCCCTCACCCGCTGACTGGCGTCTTCAGGTCCCACTATTACAGCTCCATGCCTTCCTTCCTTTCTCCAAAGGCTTATTTGTCCTTAGAAGTCAGAGAACCCTGGAGAGTTTGCTGGGAAGAATGTTGTCTGAGTAGGTGTTTAAAACTGGAGGGGGACTTCCCTGGTGGCGCAGTGGTTGAGAGTCCACCTGCCGATGCAGGGGACACGGGTTCGTGCCCTGCTCCGGGAGGATCCCACATGCTGCGGAGCAGCTGGGCCCGTGAGCCATGGCCACTGAGCCTGCGCGTCCGGAGGCTGTGCTCCGCAATGGGAGAGGCCACAACAGTGAGAGGACCGCGTACCGGGAAAAAAATAAAAATAAAAAATAACTGGAGGGGAGGGACTTCCCTGGTGGTCCAGTGGTTAGGACTCTGAGCTCTCACTGCAGGGGACCCGGGTTCAATCCCTGGTCAGGGAACTAAGATCCCGAAAGCCAAGCAAGCAGCCAAAAACAAAACAAACCAAAACTGGAGGGGAGAAAAATCCTGAAGATGCTAGGAGGGAAAGAAAGGGGCATCCACAGAAGTGGAGCAGGGATGCGGTGCCCCAGAGGGGAGCCTCCGGGGTGGGGGGTTGTAAAGAGAGAGAAGACAGAGCATCCTCTTGTCGCATGGCCCAAGCAGGCCAGTGAGGAGGTGGCTCTCTACTCTGCACAGACCTCAGTGTGAGCAGGGGTCCTTCCCGCAATGCGGGGCTGGAAAATGCTGTCTGATTCTCGCAGTCAGCCACAGTGCCCCCTAATGTGTGTACTCCAGCATGGCTCAAGGGCACTCCTCTGGAGACGAGAGCCCTGGGGACCTGTAGTCTAAGAGGCAAGGTTTCCCAGGAAAGTGGTGAGGAAACGGCAAGGACAAGGACAGTCCTCCAGCTGCATCAGATCTCTTATCTCTCGGGATCTGCCCTGCACATCGCTGCCTCTGAGCCTTTGCTCCAGCAGTTTCCACCGCTTAGGGCACCCTTTCTCCGCATGTGTGACCTGCCACGTCAGACGGTGAGCACTTCTCCTAGCACAGTGCTTAGCAATCTGTCCTGGAACTGCTATTGTGTTGTCTGTTCTCACCGCTGCAGCGAAGCTCCCTGAGGTTGGGTTTGTCCTGCTCACTGTTGGTTCCAGAACCCAGCATAAGGTCTGGCACCTAGTAGGTGCTCCATCAATGCTCGTTGAATGGCTGGGTGATGCCTTCCCTGACACTCCTCCGCCAAAATTAATTTCCCCTGATACCTCCTTGAAAAACTCATCCGATCTTCCTGTGTTCGTGTTGCTCGCACAGGTGCCTACCTCCCCCTCCCCTTCCCTCCTCCTCCCAGGAGGCAAGGACCCCGTCTCCCCCAAGCCTGGCACCATGCCGCGTAATGGCATAGGTGCTGGATGCATGTTTGTTGAATTGATGGGGGGAAAAGGGGACAGGATGTCACTGGCCCGAGACCATCTTTCCCTCTACCGCACCCTCCTCCTGCTGCTGCCCATGGTGCTCAGGCCTGGAGGAGGCTCAGGATTGAGACGCCTCTTGTGAGGGCAGTGGGTGGGCTCTCCTGACGGCCAGCCAGGGCCTTGGCTGTTTCATGACGATGTTCTCAGGTCATTGGTTGGGGGATGGGGGATGGGGGAACCTACTAGTGGGCTTGAAGGTTCTTAACTACGGTGCTGCTAGCCAGGGTTTTCTGTTGCATTTTGTTTGGAAGAACAGGAGAGTTTCTCAGCTGCCTGGGAGGGCCCTGCTGCCTAGAAGCAGGGGGTAAACCAGCTGACCGCTGTGGAGAGAGCTCGAGCAGAGGCACCAGGCGTGTAACCCAGGGTCCACAGACCTCCCCGCCAAAGGTGCATGGATCCAATTCAAGGGGTCCATGAATTTGGGCCGGGGTAAAATGGCATCTTTTTTTTCACTAGCTTCTAACTGAAATTTTGTACTTCTTCCGTTTTGAACGTAAGCAACGAACCACAGCAGTAGCAGCACCTGTGACTGTGACCAATAGGTATTTTCATACCACAGCCCTGGCAGATATCTCAAAATATCATTTGTGCTCATCAGTATTACAAAATTGTTCTAATACAATCCAGCACTAGATCTTATTTCATAAAGAGGAATACAGAACATATATTATGTGATCTACTGTATCAAAAGTTTGCTTTTGAATGTTCATATTGGTATAACCATACTTCAGCATATCTGGTTTCCTTTGTCATTTTATGTATATTATGCATTTTAAAAGATTCTGAAAAGGGGTCCACGGAATATCAGAACCCCTGGTGAAGAGAGAGGCTGCCCCCGTCGTGGGGGGGCTGGGGAGAAAGGGACAGGCAGTGGGGTTTTCTGTACCCTCCCCCAACCGTTACTAGACCCTCCCCCTGGGGCTGAGGTGTTCTGCGGGGAGGGGCAGTGGGGGCGGGGCCTCGGCGCTGGGCACGTGCTCTCCCCGGGCTGGCCTCCCCCCGCCCTCACTGGGACCTCCTGCGCCTCCTCCCCTCCCCAGTCCCGGCCATGATCACCTCCCACCCCAACACCACCATCGCCATCAAGGGCCACGCCAAGGAGCTCAACTGCACGGCGCGGGGCGAGCGGCCCATCATCATCCGCTGGGAGAAGGGGGACACGGTCATCGACCCCGACCGCGTCACGCGGTACGCCATCGCCACCAAGGACAGCGGCGACGAAGTTGTCTCCACGCTGAAGGTGAGCACCCACGCCCCAGTCTCAGACAGTGGGGAGCCCACAGCTATTGCATCTGTATCCAAAGGAGGTGAATGGGGAGTCTGGGAGACCCTCCTCCACCCCAAAAAGTACCTCTCCTTTTCCCTCCTTCATCCACCAACGTCTACCTTAGAACCTCACTCTATCCCCTTTCTGACAACTCCTCACCTTTAAATGTGTGGAATCCCCAGCGCCTCCCTCCCAGGACACCCCCAGCCCCTCCTTCCCTCCCCCCAGAACGCCCTCAACCCTCTCCCTCCCTCCTGGACCCCCTCAGCCCCTCCCTCTTTGGGAACTCCTCAGCTGGCCTCCCTGCAGGGACTCTTCCACACTTCCATCCTTTGAACTTTCTGGAAAGAGGAGCCCTTGAGAAACCCCTGGTGGGTCCCCTCCCAGAAGAAGGTGGCCTTGCTGACCCCTGGCTAGATGGGCCCCCTTCAGCAGACCAGCTCTAAAAGACTCTCCCCATTCCTCCCTCTCTCCCTGCCGCTGCCCCCCAGCTCAAGCCTGCCGACCGTGGGGACTCTGTGTTCTTCAGCTGCCATGCCATCAACTCGTACGGGGAGGACCGGGGCTTGATCCAACTCACGGTGCAAGGTACCTCACCTGCCCCACGCCCCAAGCCCCTTCCCCTGGGACCCTCACTGCCAACTCCCCTCAAGAGCAGGGACACCGCCCACATCTAGTGGAGGCTGACCGGAAACAGCTCTGAGGAAAGGCTCCATCCAAAGTGGGGTGATAGGGTCTTTCCAGGCACACTGCATACGGCGAGGTTTGCAATGGCTGCGGCCCCTGTGGAGCATACCGCTGCTCCCAGAGTGGGGGGCCTGGATTTGTGGGCGCAGACCCTGCAGGAGGTGTGGGAAGGGAAAGTCAAGCTGGGAAAAGTTGGGAGCTCTGCATGGGGGAAAGTAGGCTGTCAGCTCCGAGGAAAGGGGCTAAGGAAGAGAGGGGAGCACAGCAGGAACGGAGCAGGCCCCCCTCTGCCTCTGAGCCCTGCTGCCGGGCACCCTTCACCTCCTCCTGCCTTGCCTGAACTCCAGGGCTCAGGGCCCTTGGGTGGATCACAGGTGACACGGATCCCCCAGGGCAGATCCCTGGTCCTCTGTAGGGGTCGGCAGGAGGCCAAGCTCTCTGCTGCCATCCTCACTTCTACCCCCTTCCCCTGCCACCCCCCAGAACCCCCCGACCCCCCAGAGCTGGAGATCCGGGAGGTGAAGGCCCGGAGCATGAACCTGCGCTGGACCCAGCGATTTGACGGGAACAGCATCATCACGGGCTTTGACATTGAATACAAGAACAAATCAGGTGCGTGAGGGCTGGGCCTGCCGTGACCCCTTGCACCATGTGCCGGGACGGTGCCCCTCTGTGGGACAGCCCCTAGGTGTCAGGGCTGCCCATCTAAGGCAGACACACAAGCCCCTGTGTCTTCCAAAGGGAGGAACATTGGTCAGGTTAGGAACCCTGGGAGCAAACAGGGGGACCCTCAGTTGATGGGGAGGGGGTGTCAGCCCCTTTTTCCCAGGAATGTCCCTGGGCAGGTCCATAGGGTGGTCTGATTTAGAGCAACTTAAAGGCCCTGAGCCAGGGGGCTATGGGCTGTATCTGTGGGGTCAGAGACATCAGAGTTTCACTGGGTCATCTAGGCACTCCTGCTTTGGGATGATGGGGATGCTTGGGAGTCAGAGAGCTGGTCCTCGCCAAGAATGAGTCACTGGGGGATGGGAGTCCCTGGAAAAGCATAGATCTAAGTTTCCTCCTCCAAGAAGCCCTCCCAGATCCCTCCCTTGGCACCCTAGCTAGCTCCTGAGGCTGCCCGCCACTGTAAAGCCATGTAGAGCAGAGTGAACAATGGACCCCTAGGTCTCTGGGGAAACAAGGGACCCACAGTCGTGTGGCAAGAATGGCAAGGAGGAGACGAGAGGCCTGGACAAGAGGCCAAGCCAGAAAAGAGCAATCATGTTTGTATCTGTGTGACTATCTCTAGAAGGTACAGGCAACAGGGGGCTGCCCCCTCACTCCCAACACAGGAGTGAGAGAACGAGAAGCATGCTTCTCCTTTTGGGTTCTTTCATACCTTCGGAATTCAAGACCATAAGCCCATATAAGCTTTTCAAAATAATTTTAAAATAAAACACAGAAAGAGAGTCTGGAAAACTCAAGCCGCCCCAGCCCCCTTCTCTCACCAACTCCAACTCACCTTCCAGGTCTTAGCATAGATCCAAGGTTTTGTTTCCTCAAAAGCTTTCCAGACCCTTCCTCTCTTCCTTAACATAGCACATGGTCATTGGCCAGCTGGCTCTCCACTCCCCTAGAGGGACAGCACCTGGCATAGCGTCCACAGCAAACCTCTGAGCTGTATTCGCCTCTTGAGAAGCCACTGTGTCCGGGCACTGGGCTCGTCATCCTTGATACAGGCTTCGGCAAGGAGGAGCCCTGCCCTCAGAAGCTTACAGTTCAGTTGGGGAGAAAAGTCAGCTCACAGCCAGCGCCCCTGGGAGGTCACTCTCAGTGCAGGAGGCGGAGGAGAGGAGGAGGGGCTCTGCCCACAGGGGTCGTCAGGGAAGCATCTCTTCGGTCCCTGTAGACGCTCCACTGAGCTGGGAGAAGATGGAATGCTAACAGGCCTAGATTCAGGGAGATGGGAACGGCCGAGCCCCAGCGAGATGCAGCGCTCTCCAGGGAGCAGCACGTCTAGCAGAGGGTTCACAGACCCGGTTCCTGGTCAATAAGACTAAAATGTGCTCTGGGCTCCAGGTTGGGGGAGGAGGGGCTCTGGCCTGAGTTTTTACTTCCTTGGGGAAGGTCACTGAGAGCTACTAACAATGTCTGAGGTCCCAGAGAGAGACTTGGCATGGCACCTTGAAAAGGGTCACCGGGTGTCAACAGGAAGGAGAGGTATCCAGAAGCTGAGTGAGCAGGCTGCCGCAGCCCTGCATCTGGGACAGGTGATGAGCGGTGGCCGGGCCTCAGTGGAGGCAGAGGACACGGGGAGGAGAGGAAGCCCACTGTGTTCATCTCACACCTCGGGGCTTCCCGAGTCTGGGCACAAGCTCCCCAGGAGAGCTCCCCATCTCCCCAGAAAGATGGGCCAGCATCTCCCTGCCTGGCTGATGTGGCCTGTCGGGGGCAGGGAGTGGACGCCTGGGCTGTCACTCGGGCCCCTCCCCTATTGCTCCTTTTGACTGCCGCCCTGCCCTCCTCCCCCATGCTGCGCCGTTGCCCACCCGGCCCCCTCCACTGACCTCCCTCTAATGTGTGGAAACCTTTCCTGGGGCACTGTTCAGCAGGGCGAAGCTGAGAACATCACACATCTGGAGAGCAGTGCAGAAGGAGAGGTGGGCAGGGAAGATGCTATTTTCAGAGCTCATCCACATCTTCCCCCAACCCCCTCTGGCTCTCCTGAAAGATGAGGAATGGCCATACCCCACCCCAGAGCCAGGATGGATGGCAAGAGGAGGGTAATGAAAACTCAACCTCAGACTCTCCCATCCACAAGGGCTTTGCACCTGTTAAAAAAAAAAAAAAAAAAAAAAAAGCAAAATAAATCACAGGATCAAGAGCACAGAGAAGCTGGCTGGTCCTTTCTCCTGTCTTTAGGTGGGACTACTCCAGGCCGCCCCACTCAGACGGGCATCTATCCTGGCACTTAGGAAAAGGAATCCCATGGGAACTGCAGTGAATTACCATATTGGAGTCAGGCAGATGCTGTGAGCATAGCACAGCTTCCTTGTCTGTGAGGGGGAAACAGTAATGCCTACCTTGTGGGATCGTTTTGAGGAATAAAGAGGAAGCATCTAGCATGGGGCTATAGTCAACCTTTAAAAAATGTAAGTTCCTCTCCTCCTTCTAACTCAAATACTTCATGTGGCAATTTATAGTCCTGTGGGACTTGCAGGCTGAAATATGTGTCTGTCAGTCAGCAGCATGTACTGAGTGCCAATAATATTCTTGCAGAATCATGCACCAGCCATGTGGTAGGGAACGAGAAAGAACACGGAGACAGAGTGTTGCCCTTGGAGCTTACAATGCAGTTGGAGTGAGAATAAACACTGTGTACACACACTCGCATGCACATACATACACACACACACACGAAGGCACTTCCAGGACCATTACAAAGCACTATCCAATCACGTGTAATACACCACAAACTGAATTACATGAGAACTGTAAAAGGTATCCTAGGGAACAGATGGATGACTCAAAGGAGGGAGGGGCGTGTGTGTGTGTGTGTGTGTGTGTGTGTGTCTAAGTAGATCTTCTGCCTGCAGGTGGAATAGTAGAACAAGAACAATTCTCAAAGCAGAAGACTTGGGTTGACCAAGTGTCAGGGCTGTATGATCTTTAGCAAGCAACTTAAGGTCTTTGGGCATCTCTACCTATCAGTGGAGACAATAACACATAATCCAAGGTGGCTGCAGGGATTATGTGAATGTGATGACTTATGTGCATGTGCCTAGCACAGAGCCTGACACAGAATAACCCTCCATGGGTCCCCATCCTGTGCCCCACTCTCCCTTCCCCTCTTCCTCTTGCCCCAGACCACACCCATCCTGGGTCTGGACCATCTGCCCCTGACCCCCTTCTGTGTTATGACTGTGCCTTTGCCAGGTTTTCTGCCATGTTGCTCATCATGCTAATTTTCCAAGGGAAATTACCAAGTCTGCCCTTTCTAAGCCATCCCGCTCACGCTGACTTCTCCTGGCCCCAGGCAGCAGAGTAATAATACATGAATGCTGAATGATAAATAGCACCGTCCACACAAATGTATCAGATGGCGCCGTGCAGATTTAAAAATGCAGACACCACATTTCACCCCTGTTTTCCAAGCAAGGAGCAGGGATGGGTTCTTTGAGGATGGCCCTCCAAGCCCAGAAGGCAGCCTCGTGGCGCACGCCGTCAGCCACCATGGGGTGAGCCAGCCCGGTGTGGCGTGGCGTCCTGTGTGAGCTGGAGTGGGGCTGTGAGAGGGTCTGGTGTTGGGATGTGGTGAGTGGTCGTGGTGACCCAGGGAACCTTTTCTCGGTGCTGCGGAGATTGCCATGGTGGGCTCAGAGCTGTGATGCAAGGAGGAAATCAGAGATGCAGAATGGATTTGTTTCCCAAGCACAGGCAGCTAAATGCTCCAGATGTGGCTTTTGTCCAAACTGCTCCCCCTTCTACAGTGAATGTGTCCCCTGAAACACCAAAGGCCCCAGGTCCCCTCCCAGCAAGCAGCCCACAGAGTGGAAGGCACTGACATCTCCCCAGCCACTTCCTTATTTTTTAAGAAGAATATTTTGCATCATATACCCTTTGATGAAGAAAAGGAGAGAGAGCCCTTAATGAAATATGTTAATCTGGGTAAGCCAGGCTTATATGAAAGGGAATATTAAAAGAGACAATATTCACCAAAGCCAGCTCAGTACTCTGAGAGCTGAAAAGGAAAGGGAAGAAAATAGGGCCCCTGATTTCAGCTATTCAGGTCAGAGAGATGGCAGTGATCAAGTATGGAAAATCAGCTAGAGACCTCCAGATTTGACTCTGATGCATTAGCCTGCAGGCGCTGTGGGGAGAGAGCCATTTTGTGCCAACATCAAAGATGATTTGGGAACACAAGGGCAAATCCACCTGCAAATGACTGGCAAAAGCAGGGCAAAAGGAGGCCACTCTCTGGGGCATCCCCCCCCCCCCAGCCTTCCTGTGACTGGCAGTTGAAGGAGGCAAGGGAGGGAAAGGCAAAGGGTATTTCTTGTGACTACAAAATGCAGAGGAACTGCGAGTCCAAAGTCCAGGACAACAAAGTGGCTCTGATCTAAAACCAACAGTGGGTTTTAAGTGCCCAACGCGTGCCAAGTGGGAAAGATGGGCAAAGTTTTAGACATGGTTCCTGCCTTCAGGGAGCTTATCTGTGTGTAGATGGAAATAGAAGCCAACGGTGGGAAAAGTGTATGGAGTGAGGAGAGCCTAGGATGGAGCCTTGAGGAACCCGAACCATTAATGGTAAAGTAAAAAAGATGCACCTGCAAAGTGAAGCGATGACCCAAGAGAATAGGAAAAGCTAGAGAGTGTTTTAATAGGAAACCCAAGAGAAAAGTGTTTCGGGAAGGGAGAGGTCTAAGCGTTGAACACACCTGAAAGGCCAGGTGAGAAATCGGCCTTGATGACGTGAGCATCACCTATACAGTGGAGATATGGTGCCGATGTCATTGGAAGGGGTGAAGAGTAAATCGTGTCCATCACTGCACCTGGCACATCACAGGTGCTTGATAAATATTAGCACCTCTTTTCTTTAGCCCCTCTGTTTTCAGACACCGCATGTGGTCTCCTTCCTCTGCCGCACTCATCAAAAATGAATGCACTGACTCATGATCACTGTCCCTCTCCTGTAAACACAGGCAAATCATGTATGATGTGTGAACTGGAACCAGCTCCCAGAATGCCGCAGAGAGAAGTGAACACCTGCCTCCGCATCGCTAGCCCATTTCCTCCCAAACCAAAGCAGTACCCACAGCAGTAGGAGCCTGCATATTTGCAATTCTGGCTTAACCTGCCAGCCATAGTGACTCTTGGGCAGTTGGGGTGTTTTAAATGACAAGGAGAAAATACTGTTTTTCTGAGCATCCACTGTCTGCCATTTGTGACTTTGGCTCATGAAACCAAAGAATTAAATGCAAAACTGCAGATGGGGAGCTGGGCCAGTGCCCTTCACAGATGCCAAGCCTGTGTGGCTAAAAGTGGTGTTTTGAAAAACGTCAAGACCTGAATTAACCAGAACCTGGGGGGATGGGAGAGTCTTTTCGAGTGAACCAATTCTCCTGATTTACCAGGCATTAGCTTAAAAAAAAGTCCTCCTAAAATTTGTTCTAGAATGTGCTAGCCTCCCTCCCTGATTTAGGGGTTAAACTGGAGTGAATACAATTTAATCTTTTCTACTGAGAATTTTCAGGATCCTCTACTGTGGATTTAAAAGACATGGAAAATTAGACTGAATAGTCACACCAGGACGTGCCCTGGGAAGATTTTTAAGCCCCACTATCAGCTAGTTTCCTTGTGCTTTGCCTTTTTGTTTCTTTTCAAAGCAAAGTGCCAATAACGTAATCTGGTTATGAATTCTGTGTTTGGAAGGTCCTAGGCTGAGGCGTTGCTGTGACTGCAACCCCTTCCATGTCTGTCTGGAATCCCCTAGTAGGTGCACAGCACAAATATACTGAATGAATGACTGGATTCCTCTGGAGATGCCGAGTGTTTCCTGTCACAGTATCCCTGAGTGGTATTTATCTGGTATTTTTCACATTCTACAGTTTTGCTAAACATTAGCCCTGGAATGGGCTGCCAGTCCCCCTGGATGAATCGGGAACATGCTCACCCTTTGTTGGCTTCTGACTGTAAAGACCCAGAGACCATTCTCTTGCTGGTGAGAGAGAGGGTAGGGTTTGCCTAGGGACTCTGGCACATGGTTTGTCCCCCTGGCAACCCAAGAAACAGTCAAGACCACCACCACACAAATGCACAGGGAAAGGCAATACAGAAGCACACATAGGAGGAGAAAGGGGTATAAGACTTGGCTTCCCCCTTTGCACTGGGATCATGGGTTGAGGGGGTGTCTCACAGTTATAACAGGTCTCTGATGTGGTCTGAGAAACCAGGAACAAGGGCACTGGCCAATCAGACCCTCAGGAATAGCAAGCAAATGGTGATCTTGGAAGGGACCATAGGAAACATCTGACCCCCATCTGAGGTTTGAGTTCACCAGGCGGCCCAGGGCAGAGAAGGGTTAAGCTCCCTGAGTTTCCAAGCGGCGCATTTGCTGCTCCCATCCTCAGGCATCCCTTGGTCACTTGAGCTTAACGGAACAGAACCCTTTGGTTCTCTGTGAAGTTGTGAAGGCTGTCTTGCTTCAGTCTCTGTGAACTAGACCTCTTCTAGGCATCTAAGTTGACGTTGGGATGTGCTGCTGCTTGAGGCTGGAGAGGGGTCCTGGAGTTTGCCTGGCTGTGGTTAGAAATGGGTGTCCTCTGTCCAGATTCCTGGGACTTCAAGCAGTCCACACGCAACATCTCCCCAACCATCAACCAGGCCAACATCGTGGACTTGCACCCGGCATCCGTGTACAGCATCCGCATGTATTCCTTCAACAAGATTGGCCGCAGCGAGCCGAGCAAGGAGCTCACCATCAGCACTGAGGAGGCCGGTGAGCACCTCGCCCAGCCACCCCTGCACCTCCCCCAGCCACCCCTGCGTCTCGCCCAGCCACCCCTGCGCATGGGCTCGGGACATCTGGGGCCACACCCACCCTGTCCACTGGCAGTGGGCTTGCAGTTAGAAGAGGAGAAGGGGGAGATTCCAAGGTGTTTGTGTCTGCCTCTGGATCATTGGAGATTCTTCCGGCTGACCTTTTCCAGATGGGGTTCCCGATGCAATGCTTTCGGGAGCTGTCCATGGTCCTGCCCCCACTCACTTGGCCGCAGCCTGTCTGCAAAGGACAGATATGCTAGATCCGCAAAGGATGGGGGTGCTACTGCCCTGGATTACCTCCTGTGATTTTTGTCATGAAGTTTTCCTGAAAGTTTAAACAAAATTTTCTTTGCTGTATTTTCTCTTACCTGTCATCGCAAAATATAAATTAATACAAAAAAGTATATATAACATACATGTTCCATTTTACAAATAATAGTAAAGAAACACTAGTATAACCAACACTCATTACCACTTACCAGAGGTCCTCCATAGGCCCTTTCTCAATTATAACCTCTCCCCCTGAAGTAACCAGTATCCCAACTTCCTTCCTTTCCTTTTTTATACTGTCACCACAATGTATGTACACATAACCCATGCCATTTAGTTTTGTCTATTTTCTAATAGAATATATGCATGAAATCATACTTCATATATTCTCTCTGTCTTCCTTGTTTTGATCGATATTCTTTTTGTGAGCTTCATGTCATCAGTACAGCTGTACCATTTGTGTATTTTCATTCCCCCCAAGGGATATAAGCAGTTGTAGAGTTACAGTCATCAGATGGACAAACTTCTACCCTTAACCAAAAAAATGCCAAAATGTTTTCCAAAGTTTTGTACCAACTTGCTCTCTCATGATCAGTGTACAAGAGTCCCTGCCACTTCATATCTTGTCTGAACTTTGTACTATCAAACTTTTAAAAAATATTTGCCAGCCTGCTGGATGTGGAGTAGTATTTCATAGTCATTGTTCGCTATATTTTCAGCAAATTATGGAGAATGAAGGGGAAATTTAAACCCTATGATCATTTCAGAAGGACTCAAACAAAGGTTCTCTGCTTCTGTAGACGAGCTTTTCCTTTCTCCCCAGCAGTCCTCCAGCTCAAGCATGGGAGTAAGAACATAGGACTCTCTTCTTCCAAGACTTGACTCATAATGTTGTTTCTCCCCACCACCCCCCAGCTCCTGATGGGCCCCCCATGGATGTAACCTTGCAGCCAGTGACCTCACAGAGCATCCAAGTTACCTGGAAGGTAAGTAACTTCAAAGGCAATTTCCTCTGAAATACCTCCTTTCTTCCCCTCTCAATCTACAAATGAAACCCCAACAGACTGGCTAGTCTCTGGTCTCTTACAGTGCCCAACCCTGTTTATTGCTAAATCCATGAGGTTGGAGGGGTGGAAAGAGAGGAGGATAAAGGGACTGGTTTCCTCACCAATCCCCACTCCCTTCTCCACCCTGACTCTCTTATGGAGGCCCATGCCTAGGGTGGGATGAAGAATTTGTCAGTGCCAAGGAGGGAAGATGGTTCTTCCACCATGCTGGTCCGTCCTACACACCCCACACGTTGTAATAAGTCTGGAGTTAGAATTGATTATGTGTAAATTTCAAAGGGGCCCTGTGGATTATGGGAGATGAAATGACAGAGTCTCACCCTCATCTTGGCCCTGTGACTAGAGCTGGGAGGTAGGGTGAAGCCACCCCCTATATTCTCATGGTAAAGCATTGAACAGGGAGCTTGGTCTTTTCAGGGCTTTGTTTCCTCCGCTATAAAGTCAGGATTAAAAAATAACTGCCCTCCCCAGCTCTGGGGGAGGGCAGCTGCAGAGAAAACAAACCAGTATGTGCTGCAGCCCTTTCTAAGGGGGAGAAACTTGTAAATCTAGAGGGTATCTGAAGACTGTCACTGAGGGGAAATCTTCGAGGCAATTCCACAGCTGGGCAGAGAAACAGACCAGAATCACCTTGAGCAGGACCAAGAAATGCTTTCCTGGGTAACTCTGGCCTCATTGCTGCATCCTTGCCATGGGCACAGAAGGGCTGCCCGTCCTTGATGGCTTCCTGTTGCACCGCATTTTCCAGTGTCTGAGTATTTTCTTGCACTAATTTATCTGACCCTCTATTCCTGTGGAGTGGACAGAAGAGGTATTTTTATCCCCACCCATCAGAGGAGGCCACGGTGTAGAGACGCAAGGTGACTTCCATGGTCATTCAAGTCGTGACAGGTGCAGAACTCCAGTGCACAGAGTCTGGAGCCCCTGCCCAGTCTCCTCACCAGAGCCTACTGTATGGAGGTCAGGAACAGAGAGTTTTCTGAGTCCCATCCATGTTCTTCTTCTTGGATCTCTCCCATCTCAACAGTGGGGCTTGGGGGGGCTGCCTCATCTACATCTGGGATCAGAGTCCAAGGTCATCTTCTGACTTGAACTCCTGGTGGGAAAAGTCCAGGTGCTTTAGTCCTCCTTCTGGGCCCTTCAAAAAGGTAGACTCAAGAATAGGAGATTCAGAAGGGCCTAATCATATTTTTCCTAAAAAGACTACATGCCTGGGCATATATACACACACGACACACACGGACATACACATACACACACACATACACACACACAAGGCAACAGAGCCTGGTTCCTTCCCTCCCCAGAGAAAGGACCAGGATAAAGGTGGGACAGAGGCTGGGCATTTGGTCCTCCCCGGGGAACCAGTCCTCCTAGCAGATACCTCCAGAGCCATGGTTCCCTCCAGGTTCAGATCTGGGTGCCAGGGCTTCTCTCAGAAACTGGGGGTGAAGCCTGGAGTCTAGTCCCCAAGTCTTGTCTGCATCCTGACTCTGCACCCATTTCCTGAGAATACTCCAAGGAAGCCTGGAGGTGGAGCAGGGCTGAATAAGTATGTAAACCACCGAGACATTTGGCTACAAAGCTCCGACCTGGAGGTTGATAAAAATTTAGAATCAGATTTATTTCTCCAAAGTCTCATAATGAAAACTAAAATTGATTAGAAAGTTAGAACTTCAGAATGAACGAGCCCGTCAATAAATTTGGGGCTGACTTCTCAGGGGATTTTTTTTTTTAACACCAAGAAACAGATTAATGAAAAATAAAGATTCACTTGAAAGATAAGTCACTTCATGTTAAGACTCTTTCCACGAGATGGATCACCACGGCTTTATGACATAAATTTGCAATCAGCCCTATTGATTTCTTAATGCTTCAGAGAAATATTGTTAAGACTGATTTAAATCCTGAGTGTGCCTGTTTGCGGGGCGGTGCGGCAGTATCGGGGAGAGGGGAGAGAGAGGGAGGGAGGGAACATGTGCCAAGATTTATAACAATATGTGAATATCTCTGTGTATGTAGCAGGGTATGCCTGAATGCCTATCCAAGGCCTCTGCCAGGACATTTTGATGTGGTACTGTGTATATCACACATATACAGGTGTATATCATGGTGTAGGCGGCTCTGTGTATGTAGGCATATGTGTCATTGTGTACTGATGTATATATCAGTGTGTTTCAATACGGACGTGGGTATGTAATAGGAGAGTATATGTCAGTGCGAAAACAAGGGCACCTTGCAGATATATTTGTGTCTATAATAGATGTCTGTCTGAATGTGTGAGTGTGTAGATACGAACCCAGATTCAGAAATTTGCCCCCTTACAAACTAGCAAACAGGACTGCCCAAGTACAGAGAGAAACATTATTCAGGCATTAACAAAAAGTCAAGTCAATTAAATACACGCACACCTAGTTAATGAGTTCAAAACAATTATGTTAAATTAAAAACTTCATTTTATTGCATTAACAGTGAGCTTAAAAATGCACTTCATTTTAAACATTCATTGAATTTTAAAAAACGGGCTGTTTTACTAACTTAATTGTTTCTCCTCACACTGTTTTTTAGTACAATAAAAGGTGGGCTTTTAAATTAACTGCATTGTCTTTAAAACCCTGATTCAAGCTGTTTTTATATGCACTGGGGTGTGTGCTCTCTCTCAGTATATAGACGGGCAGGCCCCCTCATTAAAAGAGCCAGTTTCTATTTGTGGGTCTAAATGTTTCTGGCCATGGGTAGGTGTGGATTGGGATGTTTGCTTTGATGGGTCTGGATGTGAAGGGATATATTGGGATCCAGTGTGTGTGTGTGTGTGTGTGTGTGTGTGTGTGTGTGTGTGTGATCATGTATAAGAATGTCTGTGTTGGTGAGTGTTTACCTGCTGATGTGTTCTCTCTCAGAACACCTATGTGTATGGCTGGTTGGGTATCAGGGTTCAAGCTGGGGGTGAGAGTATGTTTCCCACCCTCCAGGCTGATGCCAGTGGAGTTTTCTCCCTTTCCCTGGCCAGCTGGGATCAGTCCTTCATTCCAGACGGCCCAGGCAGAGCTCCGAAGTGCCCCTTTGTCACCGGCCTGTCCTTGCCCATCTCTGTCCCTCCATCCAGGAGCTGGCTTCAGGCCTCAGCTCTCAACACACCCCAGCTGTTGGCCAGGATGTCAAGGGCAATCCAGCTCCAAGAGGAGCTGGGCCTACATCAGAGTCAAGGACTCTTTTTTTTTTAACTTGTGGTAAAATATACATACCATTGTATTTACGTAAAACTGAACATTTTAACCATGTTCATGTGTTAGAAGCAACCGTCACCACTGTCCACCTCCAGAACTTTCTCATGATCCCAAACAGAAACTCTGTGCCCATTAAACACTAACTCCCCACCCAGCCATCCTCAGCCCCTAGTAATCTCTATTCTACTTTCTGTGTCTCTAAATTTGCCTATTCTAAGTACCTCAGAGAAGCATCATACGATATTTGTCCTTTTGTGTCTGGCTTATTTCACTTAACATAGTTTCAAGGTTCCTCTATGCTGTAGCATATATCAGAACTGCATTCCTTTTTAAGGCTGAATACTATTCCATTGCATGTATAGACCACATTCTGTTTATCCATTCATTTATCTGTGCACACTTGGGTTGCTTCCACCTTTTGGCTGCTGTGAAGAATGCAGCTATGCATATGGGTGTAGAAATACCTCTCCAAATCCCTACTTTCAATTCTTCTGTGTATATACTCAGAAATGGAATTGCTGGATCATAGGGTAATTCTATGTTTAACTTTTCGAGGAACTGCCAAACCACTTTCCACAGTGGCTGCACCATTTTACATTCCCACCAGCAATGCACAGGGGTTCCAATGTCTCCACATCCTCACCAACAGTTGTGATTTTTCATTTTTTGATAATAGCCATTCTAGTGGGTATGAAGTGGTATCTTGGGACTCTCTCTTTTTATTCAAACTAATTACCTACCTCTCTCTCCATCGGGTTACGTTTTGTCTGCTGTTGCATTTCTCCCGGGCCCCTGAGCCCATGCCAAATGATATCCCTATTCATTCATTCATTCACCCATTCATTTATTCAATAAATATGTATTGAAGGCCTATTACATGCCAGGCACCATTCTAGACACTGAGAACAAAATAGGCAACACTCCTCATCCCCACGGCACTTACATCCCAACGGGGACAGATAGTCAAAGACATAAGTAAACTCTATAGAATGTCAGATGACACTACTGCCATGGAGAAAAATAAAACCAGGAAGAAATGTAAGGAGCACTAGACAGAAGGCAGGGAGCACTCTTACACGAAGAGCTTAGGGAAGGCCTCATTAAGAAGGCGGCATTTCAGCAAGGACACCACAATGTCGAGGAGGCGAGCCATGTAGGTGTCCAAGGAAAGAGTGTTCCCCTAGATGGAAATGTGCCTGGTGTGAACAGCAGAGAGGTGTGTGCAGGAGCATAGGAAGCATAGGGGAGAGGAGATGGGTCCAAGAGGCATGGGGGTGGGGTCAGATCATGTAGGGTTTTGTAGCCATTGTAAGGACTTTGGCCTTGACTCTGGGTGAGATGGGAGCCTTTGAAGGCTTGGAAGCAAGGGAGTGACATGATCTGACTTTGGTTTTAAGATCATCCTCTCAGGGCTTCCCTGGTGGTGCAGTGGTTAAGAATCCGCCTGCCAATGCAGGGGACACGGGTTCGAGCCCAGGCGTGGGAAGATCCCACATGCCGCGGAGCAACTAAGCCTGTACCACACAACTACTGAGCCCGTACGCCACAACTACTGAGCCTGCGCTCTGGAGCCCGTGAGCCACAACTACTGAGCCCGCACACCTAGAGCCCGTGCTCCGCAACAAGAGAAGCCACCGCAATGAGAAGCCCGCCCACCGCAATGAGAAGCCCGCGCACCGCAATGAAGAGTAGCCTCCGCTCACCGCAACTAGAGAAAGCCCACAGGCAGCAACGAAGACCCAATGCAGCCAAAAATAAATAATAAATAAACAAATTTATTTTTTTTTTAAAGAGCATCCTCTAAGAATGTCACTGTGTCTGTCTCCTCCCCACCCCACCCCATACTCACAGGCACCCAAGAAGGAGCTGCAGAACGGCGTCATCCGGGGCTACCAGATCGGCTACAGAGAGAACAGCCCTGGCAGCAATGGGCAGTACAGCATCGTGGAGATGAAGGCCACTGGAGACAGCGAGGTCTACACCCTGGACAACCTCAAGAAGTTCGCCCAATATGGGGTGGTGGTCCAGGCCTTCAATCGGGCTGGCACGGGGCCCTCATCCAGCGAGATCAATGCCACCACCCTGGAGGATGGTGAGGGCACTAGTAGAGGGTAGCGAGCGGGTACAGATCTCAGCTGTGGGCAGAGCCAGGGCTGCCAGGGAGGGCTCGGGGCCCTTCCCTGCTCCTGAGCCCCGTCGTGGTCCTGTGGTCCACACAGGCTCCCTGGATCCCTCCATCTCCTCTCACCCATTGGGTCCTTGAGGGATGCTTGGTCCATTTAGCACTCCGGGCCTCTCCATCCATTGGCTGGCTGTCTATCCATCGCTGGCTCATGCTCTGCCCTTCGGTCTCTCTATTGATCTATTGGCCTGTCTGAGCGCCTGTCTGTGCACCTGTCTGACGCTCCGTCCGTGCTTCTCCCTCTGCCTTTTCCTCCTGCCTCATTCTGGTCCCTCACCCATCTTTGTCCCCAAGCTCTTTCCTCTGTACTCTGGGTCCTGTTTCTCCTCCCTTACATCCTCCAGGTTGGAAAAAGGGCAGGAGCCACATTACCTTTGTACTTCTGGGCTGGAATCTGTCCACCATCTGTTTTAGGGACCTGAGATGAGACTGTGGAGTTACGATATCCCAAGGTCCGTGGACAGAGGATTTAGGGCCCGATTTTTAAAACTGAATTCTTCGAGGACTGGAGCACTCCAACTCTGATGAGTGAATTAAGGGGCCCGGTTTCTCGGGGGAGAGGGTTGGAAGGCAGCAGGAGCCTGCCTGCTCCCCAAGCACAAAGAAGAGCCAGCTGGTACCTGAGCCTGTGCCAGGAAGGGAAAGGAGATGTGACCCTTGATGCCCCCCAGAGATAGAGCCGGGCTGGTCACAGCCCCCCAAAGAGCAGATGAAACAGAGCTTCCTTCTTGATGCTCTAGCCTAAAACCAGGATGTGAGGTTAAAAGCTGTCACTTAAGTCTGAGCCTGCCCCCAGCAGAGGGAGGGAACTGACCGCCCCAGTGACATAATGCCATCACCCCGTGGCCATCAGGATACCCAGCATTCCACCCTTTTGTTAAGCATTCCATCCTTTTGTTAAGCAATGCCCTCTCCCTGCCTCATTCTCTCTGAAAATGCAGACACCCTTGGGAGGGAGGATGCATCCATCAGGTCAGAAACGCGTGAGAATAGATTAGCTCGTACCAGTGGTTCTTAACTTTGGCTACAAATTGGAATTATCTGGGGAGTTTTAAAAATCCTGTTGCTTCATCCCCAGAGATTTCCATTTCATTGCTCTGGGGCACAAGCTAGGCTTTGAGAGAGAGCAGGTGTCAGTAGCCCCAGAGCACTGGGCCCCTGGGGAAAAGGGAGAACACAGAGAGAGGGAAAGGTGCACAGAATGCACAGAGGTACAGAGAAGCACCTGAGCCCCCCTGCCACCAGCTGCCCAACCCCCTCCACCAGCCCGAAGCCTCACCAGCCCCCCGTCAGCCCCCTCCCTTCCCTGATGCTGGCCACGGGCCCGGCTGGACTGAGGAAGATCAGCTTGTTGCCTCTTAGCACCATCAGTACCAATCCCAAGCAGTGCTCTGACACAGTGGTTCTCAGACCTGAGCGCACATCAGAGGGCTGTAAACAGATGGCCGGGCCCTCCCCCAGAGTTGTGCTTCAGCAGATCTGAGGTGGGGGCCAAAAATGGGCATTTCTAATAAATTCCCAGGTGATGCTGATGCTGCTGGTGTAGGGAGCATCTGTGAGAACCACAGCATTAACAGCCAGGCCATCCATAAAAGGAGCCAAGGCTCACGGAGGTTAAGAACCTGTCCAGAATTGCCCATCTAATGAAGAAGAGTCCAGGTCAAAATGCAGGCCTGACCCTGAATCCCATCCTCTTTCTACTTCACCCTATTGTTACCCTGTTGCTCGGGGGCAGGGCTGGATGCAAGACCAAGTGACGTGGATGCAGGATGCTCAGGGAAGTCATGTCCAGGGGGAACAGCTGCCCCAAGACCACCCAGCACCCCTGACCAGACACTAAACTCCGTCCACTGGGGCCATCCCAGAAAACAGCCAGGCCAGGCCCACCTTTGGCCTCCATCAGAGCCCCACCTCCCTTGCCTTGGGGGGCTGCAGTGAGGGATGGGTGCTGGGATTACCAACAGGGAGAGATCAGCATGGGCTGTGGAGTCCTTTTGCAAACAAAGGAGGAGAAGGGGATGAAAGTTTCCAGCAGCATTTGCTCAGCACTTTTTCACACTTAATTAAGGCCCTCGTTAGCCTGTCAGATCCTGATCGTTTCCTTGCAATATTAGCACTCCTCCTGGGGTATTCAAGGACCCCTGCTTTAGCAATAGCGTCTCTTCCATAATTATATTACCTTCATTTTGTTCGAACGGGCGATCTGTATTAGTTTATGACACTGGGTCCCTAATTACATGGTGCTTATATTTTTACACCTAAGTAATATGAAACAATAATCATTCTCAAAGAGGATCGTTAGGATGATGTATTATCATTTAAATGCTCATAAAAATTAGAGTTGCCTCTTGTGGGGCAACGGGATCTAATTACCTTCCATCCAGCCTGTGCCTCCTTTCTCCCACTCAGAGCAAAGCAGACGTGGCCTTTCCCTTTGCCCCCAGCTCCTCAGAAGCCAGTGGAAGTGCCACCAAAGTTGTCACTCGCCAACGTGGCTCTTTGCGGCCTGGTGTCACTACTGTCTCTCATCATCATCATGCAGCAGGGCCGCCCACAGGGGGTGGGAGTTAGGTTAAGCTCAAAGGTAGGTCTCAGATGGAGAGGGTTAAAGGCAGGGCAGACCACCCAAGTTGGTCTTAGAGAGTGTTTTCCATCACCCAAGGCATTTTGGTGTCTTCAGATGCAGGGACAAGGGACAAAAATGTAATGATCCTAGAGGTCCTAAAGGTGTCTGCGGAACCTCTTCTCCTCTTGCCCCAGGGTTGCTTGGCATCCTCTTTCCTTCTTTTCCTTCCCTTCAGCTTGGTATGAGGACAGAAGGGTCCCTAGAGCTGGGCCTTGGTTCAGACCCTGAGCTCAGGTGACACAGAGGGCTGGCAGCCATCAGATAAGAGCATCGGTTACAGATCCTTCCAGCGCTGGCTTGGTCTTCCAGGTTCTGTTATGTTCAGCGGACGTGGACTCCCTGGGCTGTGGTGCCTACTGGTGAATCCCCAGGGGCTCATGCCTGGAGTTCATCACCTTCTTCCCCCAGCATTTACCCAGAACCAGGAACGTGCCACCCAGAGCCCAAGAACCAAGCTATAAAGATCTCTATTCACCCAAATCTCCAGGAAAAGAGACTGGGTTGACTTCCCGGTCACCAGCCCAAAACTCTTGTGACTCATTGAATCAGGAGGGCCTCCCACTTGTGTAACCCAAAGTTCCTCTGGCTGGGCAGCAGGGCCCCACCTGCGCATGGACGTGTCCTGTACCTTCCTAACCAGGCCTTTCAACTCTCCCCCCACCCCTGCAGTGCCCAGCCAGCCCCCCGAGAACGTCCGAGCCCTGTCCATAACTTCCGACGTGGCCGTCATCTCCTGGTCAGAACCTCCACGCAGCACCCTCAACGGCGTCCTCAAAGGCTATCGGGTCATCTTCTGGTCACTCTACGTCGATGGGGGTGAGTCTGCTGGGAGTGGTGGCCGGCTCGTGGAGCGAGAGGCACGGGGCCGGTGGAGATCCCTACTAAGAGCTGAGCATCTTCCATGGGATGTCGAGTGGAAGTCCAGCCCCTCCTCCATACCTGTCATCCCGGGGTCAGAGCCGGGGCCAGGGTGGGTGGGGTACACATAGTCATCTCCCTGGTGGGGACGGACACCAGCTGCTCCTGGACAGCAGTATGTTGGGCAGTGATTTGAGGGGTAAGACAGGCACATTTGCTTCTCTGATGGAATGTGTTGATATTAGGACTTTGTGGCCATGTCAGTCAGGGGACAGGTGGCACGCTCAAACAGGGCAATTGAGGAGACTTTAATGAAGGCGCTGCTTTCCAAGGAGTCTGGAGGGAGGATGGGGCCCCTGGGACTAGCAGAAGCAGGAAGCCATCACCGCCTAGGACTGAAGGGGCAAGAGGAGGAAGCAGGGTCACCAGAACCCAGGGAGAGCCACCCCTCAGCCAGACGGACAGCGAGGCATGTGGTCTGTGCAGATGAGCCGCCCAGGACCTGGAGAAGGGTGCACGGCGGAGCTGGGGGGTAGGAATGGCAGAGGGAGAAAAAACGACAATGGCCCGACCCTTCGGGTGCCTGCCTTCCCCTGGGATCCAATAGTCCAGACAGGCTTGTGTAGCCCCAGACACACCAAGCCCCTGCCCAGTGGTGTAACAGAGCCCTTGCAGTGACCAGGAAGTCTGCAGTCTTGCAAGCCAGAGGCCCAGCATCTCAAACTACAGAAATGAGTTTGCCTCCCCAGATCCTCAGCCTTTTTTTTTTTTTTTTTTTGCGGTCTCTCAGTGTTGTGGCCTCTCCCGTTGCGGAGCGCAGGCTCCAGACACGCAGGCTCAGCGGCCATGGCTCATGGGCCCAGCCGCTCCGCGGCATGTGGGATCCTCCTGGACTGGGGCACAAACCCGTGTCCCCTGCATCGGCAGGCGGACTCTCAACCACTGCGCCACCAGGGAAGCCCCGATCCTCAGCCTTTTGCCACTTGTCCCCTGCCTCCTCCCTTCTCTCCTGGAGGCCTTGGGACTCCAGCTCATGGTCATCCCTCCGTGGCAGCGGCCCTCCCCTTCCCGACCTGGATTCTGCTCTGCCCAGAAGCCCGGTTGACAGTAGTTGTCTCTCCCTGCCACACCTCCATCATCTCCCCCCAAAACACAGAGACCTGAAGGTCTCCCAAGGCTTTATACGATGAGGTGGCCTCACATATCCGTGCTGAGCCAGGGATGGGGCCTCATTTTCCAGAATTTGCTTCCACTTTTCTAAGCCTGTGGCTCCCCACTCAGCCCTCAGGTGAGGAAGGCATCAGCCTCTCTAGTCTCCAAAGGCAGCGTGGATTGATGGCCATGCTGCCCTCTTCCTGGGTCTTTCTCTGTCTCTAGTCCTAAACAGGTCCACCCTGGTTTCTAACCTTCCCAAAAAGGAAGGTCCCACCACTCAGGCCTCTGAGGTTCCCCTGCACCCACCTGGAGTCCCCTCAGGTTGGGCCTGGCGTCCTCACCCTCTGGAATCTGGCCGACGGCTGCCTACCCCTGGCCGGGCCCTCTGCCGGGCCCTTGCCTGCGCCAGGTCCCTGAGAGGCGCCAGGGTAGGTTTGCCGGCACCAGTCTTCTACAAGCTGGTGTCTGGGGCTGTTTTCTGAAAAGCTGGTAGTACCAGGGCGAGGCTGTGAGCTCAGGAGTCTGTCTCTTTCCTCCTCCTAAGGCCCTGGCCATCCCACGGGACCCTCTCCCTAAGCCCTTCTTCAGAGTCTACAGCACGTTCCTTGGCAGAGCCAGGATGACAGGTCCTCGCTGAGCCCGAGGAAGGCTTGGCCCTTCCACCAGCCTCGCCCACGTTCTCTGTGCGGGTTCTTTGCAGGGAGGGTGTCCTCAGTGGGGGGGAGAGGGTAACGGGGATTGACCCCTTATCCTCTCGAGAGTTCAGGGTGCTGGTCCAGGAGTGGTCAGGTGCGGGGGAGGCATCCTCAGCCTGTCATCCCCCGTGGATCCACTGCCTAGGGAGAGCCGAGAGCCCAAGGAGGTGCCGGGCAGCCAAGAGGAACAGCTGCTGCCTGGCCGCCTGGTCCAGGCTCCCCTCCAGGTCCAAGTCACTCCTGGGGTCCCTCACATGGAGAGAGGTTTGGGTGGAGGACAGGGAAATGTGGCTTGGAGAGATGAGAGGTGGGACTATCCTATGGGGAGAGTGTTAAGCTGAATTTGGTGCAAGGTTGACTAGGGGCCAAGGCCCAGCTGGCATTTGTCGCTCACCCTGGTTGGGCCACCTGGGGAGAAATGTGGTCCAGGAGCAGTGCCCCACATGGGCACCCATGACCTTGAGGTGGAGGGTCCCCCTAGTCGCCACCACCATGGAGTCAAGGTCTGAGCCCAGTGGAGCAGGCCGGCCCCGAGCCCAGCCTGGCAGAGGGGCGGCGGCTGGGGGACCGTGGCCTGGCCGGCCTGGACCGCACTCAAGGGCTGCTCGTGTCCGGCAGAGTGGGGCGAGATGCAGAACATCACCACCACACGGGAGAGGGTGGAGCTGCGAGGCATGGAGAAGTTCACCAACTACAGCGTGCAGGTGCTGGCCTACACCCAGGCCGGGGACGGCGTGCGCAGCAGCGTGCTCTACATCCAGACCAAGGAGGACGGTGAGTGCGCTCCTCCAGCCCCGGCCTGGCCTCGGACCGCGCGGCAGCTCCCAGGGCCTGCTGCTGAGCACTGCCCTCGAGCCGCCCCGCTGCTCACCCAAGGAGAAGGGTGAGAGCAGAGCCCCGTCCTTTCTCCTGTCCCTTTGGTTCTCTGAAGGGTGACACTGGGGCCCTGCTTTGGGAGAACACAGCTTACTTACTATAAGTGGTGGTGAGGTGCTCCGAGACTCGAGCATAACCTTACGAGCCACCGTACCCCCTCCCCCTGCAGCACTGGGTCAGAGGCCGGATAAAGCCGGTCCCCCCCACCCCAGGAGCATACTTTAGGGCATCTGCTCCCCTTCAGGGTTCAGCCTGGTGTCCTCTGGATACAGGTGGTTGGGACTGGGGGAAAAGGGAGCATCACCCCACATATCCTAGGTTAGGGACTCGGCGATCACCCCACAGAGGCCCCAGAATGGGCCAGGCCCTGGACTCTGGTGCGCAGGGGGCTCTCAGGGAGGGCATGGGATGTGCTTCCGCTTGGAGCTGTGATCTCAAAGCCCTTCTCCATGGGGGCAGAACTGGAAGAAAACAGAGATAAGGAGCCAAACCTCAAGGGGAGAGTGATGGAGTCAGATGGGGGAGGCTGGGAGCTGAGTCAGCCCAGGAGGGATCAGGTTGGGAGAAGGGCCAGACTTCCTGCCTGAGCTGGAGCTGCACACCTCCAGGGGCCTTGCCGGGTCCAGGAGGTGCTGTGTGTGACCATGCACAGCTCCAAGCTCGTCTTCCACTTCCTCACCGCCCCCCAACCCCATCACTGAGTTGATTCTAACCCTTCTGAGCCAGGTGCTCTATCGGCAGAAGAGTCGGTTGATGTGAAGTGCCTTGCACACACTGGGCGCTTAATAAACGGTAGCCAGGGTTGCCATCATGGCTTTCTTCCCACGCAGCCTCGGTTTTTTCAAAGGATACAGAGACCCACAGTCTAGGCCCTACCCAGACACTTTAGCAGAAGGAGCTGGAGGGGTGAGAGGAGTTAAAAGGAGCGGCTCTAATGTGATGATGGGGATGTTCCCAGTGCAGCCCCGCGCTTGGTGACTTGGTGACCGGACCAGCTCAGATTAACGCTCCTTACTCTCCCTAAGCCCCTCCCTTTCCATCAGCTCATCCCCCTCCCCTACTTAAGCTCTGAGCAATTAAATATTTACCAACCTGCCCGCCCTACTTTTCCTGTCATTAATCCCCCCATCGAGGTTTCCTGGGACAGCTCCAGGCAGAGCCACCTGCTCTTGTGTGCAGACTGAACGGAGATGGTGTTCAGTGCCTGGCCCCTTTCAGGGCCTCAAGGACACACACACACACACACACACACACAGGCACCTTCTTGGCCTCTAGAAATTAACCACCCAGACCCCCAGACTTTTTGTGTCCTATTCTGATGTAAGGCCTGAGTTGTAAGCACCTACACATGTTTAACTGACCAAGGTGAGACCCCACAAGGGTATCCAAAGGTCTAGGAGCACCATCCCTCCCTACAAGGAGCTGTCGACCCCCTACCCTTGAGCTGCCTACGGAGCCACACATAGGGACATGCACAGGCAGGGGGACATGCACAGGCAGGGGCCAGGTCCTAAGGCAGCAGCTTCCCCGTGTGGAAGGGACACGTAAACACAGCAGCCGTGCGTGCCCCAGCCCTGCCACCTATTGGCAAGTCACTTAACCTTTCTGACCCTCAGTTTCCTCATGATAAAATGGGGACAGTGCCTCATCTAGACATTGTAAGAAACAACATAGCTATAGAATCCTTTCTAAAATGTCAAGTGCTAGCAAATGGTAGTTGCTTTATACATGCCAAGAGCTGGCAATGAAATGACTGCTTCTGATGGACCCAGGTGCCCTTGAGGGAAGCCTAAGCTAAAAGGAGCCTGCTGTCAGATGAGATCTCATCCAGAACAGTGGTCATAACTTGACATGTGTGTGACGTGCCATCATAAGCATGATTTAACCTTCCAATAGCCCTACAGGATAGGTATTCTTTCCATTTTAGAGATGAGAAAACGGAGCCCTAGAGCGCTAAAGCAACTTGCTGAAGGTCACAAAGCTAATGGGTGGCAAATCAAGGCTTTCTTGCCTCCCTAGCCTCTATACTTTCCATCGTACCACTTGTATCGGTTAGGAAGCCTTTGGTAGATTTTAGCAATAAGCATATTTATTATCATATATAACAAGAAGTCTTGAGTAGGGCAGCTCCAGGGTTGGTTAACTCAGTGGTTCCCATCTTTCTGCTCTGCCATCCTCAGCCTTTCAGCTGTTCCTCCCGTGATTTCAAGATGGCTGCAGCTCCAGGCATCACGCCAGACAAGACAGAGTTCAGGATGAGAGAAGCAGTCTCTTCCTATGGGCCTCTCTTGGGAGTAAAAGAAACCTTTCCCAGAAATCCCCTCAACAGGTTTATGCTCATTTCCCATCGGCCACAGTGGGGCAATATGCCTCTAGCAAAGCTAGTCACTGAGAGGAGAAGGGAAATACCATGGCTGACTTACTCTAAGCCTGATAAATCCTCTGGTGTAGGTGATGGAGACAGCTTTCTCTGAAGGGTGGAGGAGCATGGGTGACCCAAGCAAGAGTGAGACTCTGTTTGCAAGGAAGAGGAAGGAATGATAGCAGAGGGGTAGGTGGACAGCCATGCCCGCCCCAGCCGTGCTGCTCCAGCTCCGCCAGACTCTCCCATCTGTAGGTGGTAGTCATGACAGTTGTTACTCAGCTGACTTGGAAAGCAGACAGACCCACATTCCAATTCCAGCTGCGTCATGGGACAGATACCCTAATCTGAAGACTCTGTGACTCCGTACCCACCACGACCACTCCCCCTCAGGAATTTGCATTTTGCCAAAGGAAAAAAATTACCAGAAAATTTAGAGAAAGGCAAGATACATAAAAAGATAAAATGCAAATATATCAATTCAAGCTCATTTCTTAAGTCCAGATCTCTCAGTCTGAGCCTGGTTTCAGGCTGGCTTGGCTGCACTCAGTTCATGAGCTACAAAACTTGCCTACCTCTTGTCTCCCCTGTGAATACCAGACCTGGCTACATGGCCTCGGAGTGCAAAGTTGGGTTGGATTTTAGACCACTTTAAAGGTCTTTAACTGAGGAAAAGGCTTGAACTAGAGCCGCGTGTTAGGACGGTAACTCTTGTAGAAGCATGGAGGATTGATTGCAGGAAGGGGATGGGGGGATAAGGACTTGGGTCAGAGGGGCCTCTTAGAACCTGAGGGCATCTAGACAGAGAAGAGGAAGGTGTGTGCTAGTTCAGCAGCAGTGAGGATGAAGGGAGGAGGAGGGACACGTTTAGGGAAACATATCAGAGGAGTTCCACTTCCAGGAATGGTAGACGTGGTAACTCAAACCCACTCTCCTCCTTGCTGGAACACTAGGAAATATGAATAAAATATTTTTTAATACTTGCTTCAAGGTATCAGAGAGCTGGCAGGAAAGTAAAGAGTTACTGGGCCAGGATCCAAGGGAGAATGGAGGCCCAGGAAGTGAGCCTGGTATTTGGAACAGCTCTTCCCCTCGGGGGCATTTGCTGAATCTGGAGGCAGTGACTGAGAAACTGAGCAGTACTAGAAAGACATTAATTGGAGGCCAGGGCCTGCTAGGGTGTGTGGGTCTGTCTGGTGAACCCTTCTCCCATCCCCTTCACCCCCCAACCCCCGCCTACTTTGAGTTGAGACCATGAAGGGTAGAAGAACTCTAAGATTAAAAGTGGACCAAAAGTAGCTCAGCCTCAAATCATCTCAGTCCTAGAAATTAGATTGAGTTGACCTCAGGTTGCTAGTGCCCCAGATTGCAGATGCCTCTCAGAAGCAAACATGAATTCTTTCTTTAGGAAGATTACATCACCTGAGACCTCAAATTATTTCCACAAACAATTTTGCAAATAATATGTCTGGCATACAGTAAAAAATAATGGCGACAATGTGAACAAAAGCCAGCAGAAAAAGAAAAAGACAAAAGAAACAGATCCACAAGAGTTCCAAACATAGGTTTTATCAAATATGGACTTTAAAATAATTATTCTTAACAATTGAAATTTGAAATTTTAAGAGTATTGGAAGCTATCAAATGGAAAATCTAGAAATAAAAAACTATTAATAACTGAAATTAAGAACTCACTAGATGGGTTTAACAACAAATTAGTCACAACCAAAGAGATAAATAGTGAACTGGAAGATAAGTCAGAAGATAATATCTTCTGATATTATAAAGACAAGTGAATGGAAAATAAAAGAGCAAATAAGAGATATAGAGCAGTGATTTTCAAACTTTACTCTGCACACAAATCACTTGGGGATCATGTTAAAATTCAGATTCTGATTTAGTAGATCTAGGGTGGAACCTGAGATTTTGCATTTCTAACATGCTCCCAGGTGACACTGCTGCTGATCCATGGAGCACATTCTGAATATCAAGGACATAGAAGTTGTGAGAAGATATCCCAAAGAAGAGGAGAAAGAGAATGGAGCAGAAGATAAAATGTCTGAAAACTTTTCAAAGCTGTGAAAGACATCAAGCCCAAATGCACAAAGGTCTACAACCCTCACAGGCAATAACTTAAAGAAATCCACACCTAGGCTTATCATAATAGAGCTGCTAAAAAACAAACACAGAGAAAAATCTTAAAAGCAACTGGAGGGAAAAAAGACCACTTACCTTCAAGGGAGCAAAAATTAGATTGCCAGCTAACTTATCAGAAACAATGGAAGCCAGCAAACAATACAATGGTATATTTAAAGTATGTATGAAAAAATAGTTATCAACCTGTGATTTTTATACCTAGCAAAAATATTTTTCAAGATTAAGATGAAATAAAGACATTTTCAGACCAAAAAAAAAAAAAAACTGAGAGAATTTATCATCAACCTACCTGCCCTGGAAGAAATACTAAAGGGTATTCCTTCACTAGAAGGAAAATGATCCCAGGTGGAAACTCAGTGATGTAGGAAGGAAAGAAGAGCAATTAACGGTGAATATATGGGTAAATCAAAATCAATATTGATTGCATAAAATGGTGATCATGTCATCGTCTTGAAGGGGGATCTAAAATATATGCAGAATTAAAATATACAACAATGGCATGTAAATTGAGAGAGGGTAAATGCAAGTTCTAAGTCCTTACATTGTCTGAGAAGAAAAGTGCCAATTAATAATGTTAGACTTTGGTAAGGCAAAGATTCACATTGTAATCTAAAAGTAATTAAAAACTGTATTATAGCAAAACTAACAGAGAAGGGGAAATAGAGTATTTTTAATACTCAATCCAAAAGAAGGCACAAAGGAAAAAACAATAGGTGGGACAAATAGAAAGTATTTAGTAAGATGGGATATTTAAACCCAAATATATCAGGAATAGCATTAAAGATAAATTGACTAAATTCTCCAATTAAAAGATAAAGATTGCCAGATTGGCTAGCAATGAAACAAAACCCAAATATGTGCCGTTTATAGGAGACATCTAAAACATAATGGTGTAGAAAAGTTAAGCATGAAAAGATGGAAAAAGATAGACATACCATGCAAAACTAAGAGAAAACTGGAATATTAATATCAGACATAGTATGCTTTAAGGCAAAAACTCATTCTTAGAAGGACACTTTGTTATGGTAAAAGACTTAATTTACTAGGCAAATAAAGCAGTTCTAAATTTTTATGAACTTAATAACCTTGAAATACATAAAACAAAAACCAACAGCACTACCTGTAGTGTTGGGATAAATAGATAAATCTATAATCGTAGTGGGAGATTTCAACATATTTCTCTCAATAACTGATAAGAAAAAAAAAGTATGCAACGACAGAGAATATTTGAACACTGCAAATTGCCCCAGTGGCCATCCATAGACCCCCTTGCATCCCGAAACTGCAGAGACCCCTAGCAGAGGTAAATGGCAAGGCTATAGCAGTGAGGAAGGGCAGAGTTAAGGATGATTGCGAGCTTCTGGGTTCAGGTCCCTGGATGGATGATGATGCTGTTTTTAATTATTTTATTTAACCTAGAATTGTTGACCACTTATTAGATTTTAAAAATTGAAGTAGGTACTAAAAGCTAAGAGTCAGGGGAGGGAATGCAAAAATACTAGTTGTTACAATCTACTGAGTGTCATCTGTTTGTTAGGCACCATGCCAGGTGCTTTATTTTAATTAGAACTAATTCTCACTACAGACCTTTAATGTGGTTGTTATGTCCCTATAGATGGAGAAACTGAGACTCAGAAAGGTAAAATAAGTTGAATAGTATACCATCACAATCTTCAAAGGAGCATAAAAGCTCCCAGGAGGGAAGACAAGTCACAACAATACAAGGAAAAGACGAAGAAGGAGACTGTGGGCTGCAAACAGGATGCTTCCAGTCTTCCAGGCAGAGCCCTGGGGTCCCAGGCAGAGCCCTGGGGTCCCAGCCAGGCCAGGCAGGCTCAGACATGGGAGCAAGGGGAGGTCAGAATCCATACAGATTAGATCCACTTAGGATGGATTTCTCAGCCAATTCTAAAGTAGACTTTCCCTCCTGAAAAGAGAAAGGGCCTAGCCAGCCCCCCAAGGGCAGTGCCCTGAGCACATGGCAGGAAACACAGTCACCCACTGGCTGACCACTGACCCTTGACCCTCAGGAGGAGGCCTGCTCTGTGAGTCTCTAGAGTCCCCAGCCTCAAGGAGCTCACAGGGCAAAAAACAAATTGACCTGTATATTTGTTTGGCCTAAGTACAAGCTTCGTTAGTAGAGCATTGGGGTGGGGATCAGATTAGGGTGAATGGGATCAAGATGAATTCCTTATGGGTTCTGTTTCTTTCTTGTGTATCTGAAGTCCTTAGTTCTGGCCAAACAGTTCTGAACCGGCCACTCCCAGTGCCTCCATCTCAGAGACTTTGTTACAGGCCCCTAATAATCACCACCTGTTTGCCATGCTAGAACCTCCTCCTTTAAACCACAGCTCAGAGATGCCTCCTTCAGGAAGCGCTCCCAGATTGATCTGCCCCACTCTCCCCACCCTGCATTCTTTCCCAAAGGCTTTGCTCCTCCTTTCTCTAAACTGACCCGACCTTCCCCTGCTCAGTTCCAGGTCCCCCCGCTGGCATCAAAGCTGTCCCTTCATCCGCTAGCAGTGTGGTTGTGTCATGGCTCCCCCCAACCAAGCCCAACGGGGTGATCCGCAAGTACACCATCTTCTGCTTCAGCCCCGGGTCTGGCCAGCCGGTAAGTGGGCCCAGGGCCAAATGATGAGCAGGACAGGAGAAAGAGAAAGTACCTGTAGATCAGCTGGCTTCTGAGCCAAACCCTGGGGCTGCTTATATCTGTGCTGCTTCTTGGATTCATGGATAAGTATGGGCACTGGTCACCCAAGAGTGGCTAAAGCCTTACCCCAGTCCATCTTGGGTCAGTCCTCTGTTCCAGGGGCTGCAAGATTACCACAAGCCCTGGAAGCTCCTTTGAGTCAGGGGTCACGTTCAAGCAGGTGGGAGGACAGGGCCTTGGCTTTTCTGGTTTGGCTGACCAAGAAAGCTCCTAGCAGATCCCAGAGCTCTGGACTGGGGACTCGCTGGCCCACGGCCTTTGGAAATGAATCAACTTTTCAGTATGATCAGTCCGGGCTTGGAGGGCTGCTGGAGCTCTACCCTGAGTGGCCCCCTCAGCATGGTGCCAGTTGAAGAGAGAGGAGAAGATGGGGGACAGATGGGGGAAGGCAAGGGCATCTCTCTCTGGGCCTGGGTCTGGGCCTAGCCTAAGGGAGAGGACTGAGAGATAGCTCTATCTGCCCAAACCCGGGAGCAAAGTGGGCAGCCCCCAGGCTGGGGCACAGTGCGGGGGGCTAACCCCTGCCCTCTACTGAGGGCTGCTAAGAGAGAGGAGAGGATGAGGGCGGGTGCCGTGGGATATGCACCCATATCCCATAATAGGCATCCTTCCCTCTGCCTCCTTCCTTATCTCCAGCCACTCAACCAGAGTTCTGCTGGGTGACTGCTCTGGAGCACACCTCTTATAGTTACAAGAGCAGGTGCAAAGACACCTGCCCTTGGGGCGCTTTCAGTCTAGTGGGAAAAGCAGAGGGGTGCTCCCTGGGGGGGGCATGAGTACTATCAAGGGATGTGCTCAGGACCGGGGAGAGCAGGGAGCAGATGGAGGCCAGCTTCTCCCTCCATCAGCAACTTGTGATGTGACAGCAGCCCCAGCACCTGCAGATGAGCTTCCGGCAGCCCGGAAAGCTGCCCTGAAATTGCTCGGTAATTGTGTCATCATCTCATCCTCTGTTCTCTGCTTTCCTGTGGTCTTTCTGAATTACCCTCTGAGCCGTAGGTGGCCCCACTCCTCACCAGTGAGGCCAGAGTTCTATTACCAGAGGGGAAGCCCAGAAATGTCTTTTCAATGACTCCGTCCCCTCTCCATCCTCACAGCCACTGTGTCACATGCAGAAAAGTACATATATGATGACTATACAACTCCATGAATTT
This sequence comes from Hyperoodon ampullatus, assembly GCF_949752795.1. Classification (NCBI taxonomy): domain Eukaryota; kingdom Metazoa; phylum Chordata; class Mammalia; order Artiodactyla; family Ziphiidae; genus Hyperoodon; species Hyperoodon ampullatus. The sequence continues at coordinate 96,598,879 of NC_136920.1, forward strand.
TCACACATCCAAGTATGCAGAAGGGGGGATTCCCAGAGCAAGGAACAGGACAACACCCCAGAAGGTCACCACCCTCCCCCTGAAGGCGTAACCACCATCCTGACTTCAGATTAGCATTGCCTCTTTTTGTTCTTTATATTACACACACACACACACACACCATTTGCCTAGCTTCTTTGACCCAACATTATTTTGAGTTTGTGAATTTCATCCATATTGTTGTGTGTGGTTAGAGATCACTCACTGTCACTTCAGTATAGTTTTCAATTACGTGTGTGTATCACAATTTATTTATCCATTGTGTTATCCGTTGATAGGCATTTGGGTAGTTTTCCGTTTGGAGCTATAACAGATGGTGCTGCTGTGAAAACTCTTGTCCATGTCTCTTGGTGCTCTTGTGTATGCGTTCCTGTTGGGCCTATGAGAGGAACTCCTGGATCACGGGGTCTGCAGGTGTTAGGTTGAGAACACCCTGCCATTGTTGGGGGGTTGTACCAATTTTCCAATCAACATTTTCAGCCATGTCTTCTGCCCCTTTTGCCCCCCTCCCACTCACACACATCCTAGGCTCTTGTTACACTCGGCTTGTCACCGTCTGGACAGCCGCTCTGCCTTTCACCCCCCACCCCTCTGCCCTGCTGATCCTACCGCCCATGGCATGTTCTTCATCCTCTAGCACACGCTGAATGCATTAGCTGGCAGTTAGCTGCTCACTCACCTGTCTCCCGCACTGGGCTGAGGGGCCCTGTGAGGACAAGGGCAGCATCTAGCTATTCATCTTTGGGTCCCCAGCTGCGGAACATGGTGCGTGGAACATCATTGTCACAGAATACGTGTTTGATGAATGAATTACTAGCACCCTGGCAATTGTAAAGCCTTGGACATTGGGCAAGTTTCCCTTCATAAATTGATGAGAGGGTGGGAACTCATTCTCCAGCTTGGGTTTGTAGGGTCATTACTTCCTCTGATAATGAAGTCTTTCAAAGGGATTGGTATCTGGGAACTCAGCCTCCTCATTAACTCAGGCTCCAGGATGCCCAGTCAACTGGCTGGGGACACATCTCCCAGGCTCCGGAGCAGAGTGCCTGGTCCCCATGCCCTCCTCCTGCTGCTGGAGACCTGGGGAGCCTCCCTCCTTCCTCTTCATGCCCCGAGCATAGAGGAACCTCCTCTCTCCTGGGGAGATTTCCCATCAGACATTGTCACATGGGGGGTGGGGCAGGTGTGCTAGTGTGATGAGAACTGCAGTTCAGCCATGTTGCAAGGCAGGGACTGGGCTGAAGGAGGGACCAGGGGACCTAACCACCACATGTGATTGTGTAATATGATTGCTTTGCAGAAATATATTCCAGATTCCAAACAACTGCATCACAAATTCATTTATGAAAGAGCTCCAGGAGTGAGGGCACACTCGTGTACATGTGATAGTGCAAGACTGTGGGAGTAAGTGTGGGGTGAGAGGCAAATGCGTGTGAGTCTGTGTGTGTACATACTGGAGTGTATGAACTTGTGTGTGTGGAATCCTCAGAATAGATGCGGGAAACTACATATGGTGCAGGATGCCAGGAATTACACCCTAGGGCTGGCCAGAGCTGCCTTGAGTCCTGTTAGAAATTTTACCAAACAATTTAATACACTTGTTGTTTTTCTCTGATTATCAAAATAATACAATTTTATTGTAGAAAATTCTGTAAATATATAAAATATAGAGAGGAAAGTAAAAATTACTTGTACTCTCATTCCCTAAAGATAAACATTGGCAAGGTTTTGGTGTATAATCTTCTAGTCTTTGATCTGTACGTATACCATGGTTTTGTTTTGGTTTTTTTACAAAATTAAAATAAAATTTTACACAATGTGATATAATCTGCATTTTTCATGTAACATATGAAGGCACTTTCCCACACCATCGAATATTCTTTTTTATTGAAATATTCTTGACATCAAATATTCTTTTTTTTTTTTTTTGGCTGCACCACATGGCTTGTGGGATTTTAGTTCCCTGACCAGGGATTGAACCCAGGCCCTTGGCAGTGAGAACGCAGATCCTAACCACTTTACCACCAGGGAATTTCCATGACATCAAGTATTCTTTTAAAATATCATCTGTATGTACATAATCTATTTAACCAGTCCCCCAATTATTCTATATTTAATCTGTTTTTAATTTTTCACCATTATAATGTTTCATTGAGAGTTCTTCATAAAAGTTTTTATGTACACGTTTTATTTTTTTCTTAGGTTAAATTTCCACAGGAATTCCTGGGTCACAAAGAGTATGAACATTCTTAAGGTTTGCATACACGTTTGCAAATTACTCTTCAGAAATTTTGCACCAATTTATACTTCTTATACAGCATTATAAGTAGCATATACTTCTTCCTTGCGCCCATACTAATCCAAGGTATTATATATTTTTCTTTTTTTGACAGTTGGGATTTTTTTAAAAAGAGGTCTTGTTTTAAGTTATATTTCTTGGATTACTAGTTAGGTTGATTAGTGCTATGTGTTTTCTGGCTGTTTTTTTCATCTTTGGGTAATTGTCAATTCATGTCCTTTGTCCATTTTTTATTTGGGTGTATCGTGGTTTTCTTCTTATTGATTTGTAAGTGCTCTTTACATATTAAGGATAATAACCATTTTTGACCATATATGTTGCAAGTATTTGCTTGCCTTTGATTCTAGTTTTTATTATACCATAGGTTTTCTTTTTGTATAATTTAAATTTATAAATCATTTTCATTTTTGATTTTTCCTTTATTTTTGTTATTAGGACAGATAAATATTAACCTATAGTTTCCTCTTTCATAGTTTTACCTTTTTTTAACCTTTGATCCACTGGGACTTTATTTGGGAGTAGAGTTGTGTATTTCTGAAAGTGATTTCAGGACATCCTTGGGGAATCCAGGTTAAAAGAAGGCACCCAGGATCTGGGTAATATGCTAATGCCTTCAGGGGGAAGCCAAAGCATTCCTGCCCTGTGTAGACACAAATGTACATTCAGGTACACACTGACACACACAAGCAAGTACACTCAACTTTTCTCTACACATGCATACACACACACACCTCCACCCTCACAGAAAAATGTGCCAGGAGAAGACCATTTCCCCTTTTACAAAAGACTTGCACACCCCTTGCCTCATATGTGCCTCACTGTAACCACACAGGGTAGGCCGAGCTGTATTGCTTTCTCAGTGTGCAGGAGAGAAAACTGAGGCCCCAGAAACCATGGGAGACACTGTGGATCATATAGCAAGTGAGGCAAGCAGGTATCAAAGCCACTGCCCTGCCCTGCCTCGTGCTCAGATATGACCTGCAGATATCCACACAGTCCCCCAGTGCTGCAGCCTGAGAGGACTTCCCAACTACTAGGGCTCAGGGTGGCTTTCAGGGACCTCCTGGATTCAAGGCCAGATCTCCACAAGGGAGGCAGGAGGAGGAGTTTGCCAGGGAGCTCTGTGTGTGTTGTGGGGATGCCTGTACCTTCTCCCGAGCATCTCCCTGCAGACAGTCTGGGGCCAAAAAGGATGTTTTCTCCTATTATAAGTCACTGGGCCCCTCAGCCCTCCCATGGCGGACAGAGAATGTCCTTCTGTGACCCCATATCTGTCTGGAGGTCTGTCCCTCAGCACGTGCGTGAATGTGTCTACATGTCCATGTGCGTGTGAGCGTGTGCATATAGGCGTGTGTGTGCAGGATCCCGTGACTGCAGAGGTAACTAATTATTAGCTCCCTCTGGCCTTGGGGGCCCCCCATCTGTTCCGGGGCTGCTCCCCCTCCCTAGACTTCCTCCCTGATGTCAAAGAGGCCCTGGTGCTGTCCTGCTTTCCCTTCCCCACAGCTGACCAAAAAATAAAATAAAATGAAAGTCAGCCCCATCCCGCCTGCACCAGGGAAGGGGCTGACAGGAGGTCTGCAAACTAGCGCTTATCAAAAGCTCCTTCTCAAATTCATTTCAATATCTGAGCCTCTGGTTTCCAAGGCAACGTAATCTTTTCATCAAAGCAACTGGTAAAACCACTGGGATCCGATATTGTTTTGTTGGCAACTCGTCAAAACTGTCATTTGGTTAAAAAAATTTTATAGATTTATATAACCTACAAATATAGATATGGTGATCTATACCACTAATCATCATTAATAAAGTGCTGCCCCCTGAAGGTTTCTTAGTTCCCTCTCCCACCCCTTCCTCCCCCAGAGGTGGGGGGAAGGGGGGAGGAATGAAGGAGCAGTAATTAGACAGTAGGGCTGGGAGGTGACTCTGACTGGGGACAGGCTGGGGGAGGCTGTCTACAGCCCTAATAAGGCAAATGTAGTAATTTAGCTTCTTCCCAGAGACTCCCTTTACTCAGGGTTTTCCTGAGACCCTCCCTCCTCCCTTCTCCCTCCTCCTCCATCTCTCAGAACACTCACATTTCCTGGCCTGGAGCCACAGTGGCCAGCGCCTAGATCAGTCCAAGAGGTAAACTGAGGCTGACCCAGCAACACGCCAGAGCTGAGCCCCGTGCCAAGTCCAGGGCAAACTCTGTTCAGTGTGGCTCCAAAACCAGAAAGGGCAGACTAGGCAGGATCCTGCCTCCCCGGCCCCCAACCCGGCCATTACCTCCTCCGAGCCCAGGGCCCCCAGCAAGGCTGGAGGCGGAGGTGGAGGCCCAGGGGCCTTGGGTCTTAGCATGCGTTCGCCTCTGCCCCGCAGGCTCCCAGTGAGTATGAGACGAGTCCGGAGCAGCTCTTCTACCGGATCGCCCACCTAAACCGAGGACAGCAGTACCTGCTGTGGGTGGCTGCCGTCACCTCTGCCGGCCGGGGCAACGGCAGCGAGAAGGTGACCATCGAGCCTGCTGGCAAGGGTGAGCAGCCTGGGACTGCGGCAGAGGGCAGAAGCCGCCCCGCCTAGAATTCCGGTTCTCCCCAGGGAGGGGATGTCCTCCCTTCACCCTGTCGGTGACCTGGCTGTAAGGGGCTGGCCGGCCGCCCGCCTCCCTCCTGCACACACCAAGACCGGGCCTCTGCTGCCCCCTGACTCCCAGAAAGCCTCACAACAGGCTCGAGGCAGCACCGCTAGCCAGGGGCGCTGGACGTAATGCACCCTGGTGCCCAACTCCCAACTCCAGCCCAGCTCAGCTCCTCCAAAGAGGACTGAGGTGGGGTGCACTGCTTCCACGGCACAGAGAGCTGGCAAGACGGCCCCCTCCTTCCAAAGCCCGGACACCTCAGGCAGGGGTGACCCCACTGATTGGTGGTTCGTTCAACCAACAGACATTTACAGGGGCCATGCCAAAGGAGACTGTGGGCTAGATGGGGCACGCAGGGTGAATAAGCCCACGTCTATTCTTGGGGGTGCTCCGCCAAACCCCTGACCTGGGCGTACGTGTGGCATGGGGGCACATGTACCCCCACTTTACAGGGAATGACAGCTCTGAGGCCTCAGCCCAAGATCGAGACAGAGGCCACCTCGCGGAGCTGCCGGGCCGCCTGCCCCGTGCTAACCCTGGGGCATGGGACTTAGCCACACAGGCCCAAGACTTCCAGCCTCTACTCTGACCCTGGGCTTCCCTGGGCCCTCCCTCGTCCCACAGCCACCTGTCACTGTAGCCTTGGGGCCCCAGGACCAGGGCTCAGATGGTTGGTGCCTGCCTCAGCCCAGCCGCCCTCCACGGGTGACCAGCTTCCTTTGGCTGAGACCCGAGAGGCGCCTGCCCTCCCTGGCCTCAGGCTCAGGGTCAGCGGGCACTGAACGGAGGACCCGCAGCTACCCTGCCAGCGGGGACTGTCATCCCATTTTCCAGTGGACACTCTGAGGCCGGGGTGGCACGGTCTGCAAAGACAGCTGAGAGTGGTGGGCTAGCTCTTCTGGCTCCAAGTCAGGGCTCTTTCCACACGGCCTCAGGTGTCTAACCTCCACTGGCCCCTCCTCCCAGAGGGGCTGCCCACCCCTTCTTCTGGGCTTGTCTCCTTCAGGAGGGGAGGGGCCCAAGGCCTCTGATCCTCCCAGGACAGCTGGCGCTGGCCCAGAGCATGGTCTGAGAGCCTGGGTGTCTTGGCTGAAGGCTGGCCCTTTCCCCTGTGGAAATCAAATGGAACACGTTCCCAGAGGGCTTCGTACTTCTTCAAATGTGGACATCATGCTCTTCTGTCCTCACAGCAGCCCTGGGAGGTGGAGGGACAGGAGCCAGTCCCAGCCACAGGGCAGAACTGGGTCTAGAACGGGATCTCTAGAGCCCCTGGCGCCATCCCCGAGGCCCCCAACACTTCTCTCTGCCCGCGATGGAGGCTGTCTTCACTGGTCCCCTCTGCCCAGTCCACATCTTTCTGGCCCCCGGCGGTCCTCCACTGCCCCAGGCAGCCTTCTGTTCCTCGGCGGCCCCTCCAAACCTCACCTACTGTCCCAAGCCCATCGCCCCGGCGCTGCCCTCAGAGGAGAGGAACCTCCATTCCCTGCACCCAAACCTCTAAGCATTGCTTCCTCAGCCACCTTACATCTTCCCTCTCCCCAAGAAGGGTCCCGTGGCTCAGTGGGGCTGACTGTGGCCCCCCGAAGCACGTGGTTGCTTGGTTAATTTAACACTTTCAACCCTGGGCCTGGAGATCTCCAAGGTGCCTGACACGACTGCCTTCTCACTGGGCCCTTGGCATCTTTGCCTCCCTTTGCTTTCCGTGATGCCGCCTGTGCATCAGGGTCCTTTCAGCCTGCTCCTGTCTCCCCGGGGACATGCCTTCCTCCTCTATGCCTGCATGCTGAGGACCCCAGGGCTCTGCCACTCCTCTGTCAATCTGCAGTCCCCCTCCTGGTGACCTCAGTCAGTCTGCTGCTGAGTGCACATCAGTGTGGTCCAGTCATCTCTCTCATGCTCCAAAAGATTTATATCCACCTGCTTTCCAGCTACCCCCGTGGGTGTCCCCCAGGTTTAGCGTGAGCAGAATCTTCCCGTCTCTCCCACCTACCCTGCTCCTCCTCCTGTGGGCCTCAACTCCACGAGGGCACCAGCACCCATCGGGTTGGCCCAGTTGGGATCCTGGAAGTCACCCTCACCTCCCCCTCTATCTCTTCCCCAAAACTAGGGAGACCCCACGTCCTGGCATTTCTTCCCTTGAGCCCCTAGTCTGTTCTCCACCACCCTGTATCACCTCTCGCCCGCACTCCAGCCACCGTCTTGTCCCTGGTCTTCATCCTGCAAGATCACCTCCACCATGGGCTTCGCTGGTGGTGCATTGGTTGAGAGTCCACCTGCCGATGCAGGGGACATGGGTTCGTGCCCCGGTTCGGGAGGATCCCACATGCCACGGAGCGGCTGGGCCCGTGAGCCATGGCCGCTGAGCCTGCACGTCCGGAGCCTGTGCTCCGCAACAGGAGAGGCCACAACAGTGAGAGGCCCGCGTACCGCAAAAAAAAAAAAAAAAAAAAGATGACCTCCACCAAACCATCCTCTGCAAGCAGCCAGGGATTTATCTAAAACTCTACTTTGAACATATCACTACTTACCTGTAAGCCTCCTCGTGACCTCAAGAGGAAGCCCAGCCTCCTTGAGGTGCCAGCAGAGCCCTCCATCTCCCCCTGCCTCCTGCTCACCGCTCTGGCCCCGGCTCTGCTGCCCCCTTCTCAGTCACCCTGGGCTTTGGTCGCCCCAAAGGATCCTCCCACTCATCGTGTGTTTCAGGCCCCCGTGCCTCTACTCAGTGCCGTTCCCCCTTCCGACATGCCTTTCCTTCTCTGTGTGGTGAATTCCTTCTTAGCCTTCAAGATTCAAGTCAAAGCTGCCAATTCCAGAAGCCGCCCCTGGCCTTTACCTCCACCACCACTGCACTGCCAAGAGTTCATTCCTCCTTCTTTCTGCTCCTAGGGTTACTTGTCTCTACCCCTACCATAGTATTTTTCACCCTAATGATTTTTTTAAGTATCCGTCTCCCTCTTGGATGGCGAGCAACTTGAGGACAGGGAATAGATCTGATTCATTTTGTGGCCCCTCAGAGCCTCCTGTGATACCTGGCCCAAACAGGTGTTTGATAAACGTTTGTTGAATCAATGACTCGCATCTGAAATTTCCTGGACTCTCCCCCAACCCCAAGCCCAAGGTAGCCAGTGCAGTGCTGGTGGTAAAAGTGGGTTGTCTCTCATCCTTTCTTTCCTGTAGCCCCAGCAAAGATCATATCCTTTGGGGGCACTGTGACAACACCCTGGATGAGAGATGTCCGGCTGCCTTGCAATTCAGTGGGAGACCCAGCCCCTGCCGTGAAGTGGACCAAGGACAGGTGTGTGTGGGACCCCGCAGGGATAGGTGACCCCCAGGGCTGGGCACAGCAAAAGAGCCATGAAGAGAACCAATGTCCCTCCCTTCCAGCGACTCAGTCACCTCCAGCCCTGCAGGGGCCCAGCCAGGTACACGGCTACCACTCTCACACACAGGCCTGACCTCCCTGGCTCCCCTCTGTTGGCTGCCAGGGATCTCCCTTCCCTGGGTGATTGAAGGGGCCAAGATTCCTGGATATGCCCGGGAAGCACTGAGTAACAGCCCAAGAATCCAGGGTCCCCGAGCCAGCCCCCTGCTGCTCCCAGCTCCAACTGCCTGCAGACCTGGGGGAGGCCCCCAGAGGAAGGGATGCCTGCTATAACCCATCCCCCACCCCCGCAGTGAAGACTCGGCCATCCCCGTGTCCATGGATGGGCACTGGCTCATCCACACCAATGGCACGTTGCTGCTGCGCGCGGTGAAGGCTGAGGACTCGGGCTACTACACCTGCACAGCCACCAACACTGGGGGCTTCGACACCATCATCGTCAACCTTCTGGTGCAAGGTGAGACCCTGCGAGGCGGGTGGGGCTCCGGTGGGGACAGGGATGGAGGAATTCCATCGTGTGAGAGAGAGGGTTGTCGAATGGAAGAAGAAGACCCGCCACTGGGGAGACAGACCCTTGGTGGATCAGAGGGTCCCTGTGGAAGAGGAGGCAGGAGGGCTAGAGAGGAGAATGAGCAGGAGTGAGGGTGGCACCGAGAGGGTGGGACAGCCAGCCCCTCACCCTCAACCCACCCCAGTGTCAGAGATTAACCTTCTGGTGTGGGCCGGTGGCTCTCCCCTCACAGTTCCCCCGGACCAACCCCGCCTAACTGTCTCCAAAACCTCCGCGTCGTCCATCACCCTGACCTGGATTCCAGGTGACAATGGGGGCAGCTCCATCCGAGGTGAGAGGGGTCTGGATGAGGAGCGGGGAGACAGGGGAAAGAATTCTGGGCCCAGGGGCAGCGGAAGGGCTTCACTCACTCCCACTGCTTCTTAGGAAATAATGGGGGAGGGGCGCTTCAGAACACAGGGAAGTCACCCAAGTGCCATGGAAGATATACCAACCTAGACGTCCGGGCTTTACAACACCCACCCTCCTGGCCACTGGTGAGCTGTGCGAACCTGAGGCAGTCTGTTTTCTTCGGAAGCCTGTCTTCTTCTCTGGGCCTTAGTTTCCACATCTGTAAAAGTAGAAGATGTTCTAGATAGTGCTTCTCAACCTTAAACGTGCATATGAATCACCCGGGGATCTTGTAAGAGCACAGATTCTGATTCAGGGGGTCTGGAGTAGAGGCTGAGAATGTGCCTGTCTAACGAGCTCCCAAGTGAGGCTGATGCTCCGGGGCCAGGGGGCTAAATATGGAGTAGTCGGGTCTAGATAGGACCCCTCGTAAGCCTCACAGCTCTGGTTTCTGCTCACCTCCCCACCTTGGCTTCTCAACCCTAACACAAGCGCTGACAGGAGAGAGCCCTACAACTCAGCCCAGGGCCTTTCCGTTTTGCATCTAATTTGAATCCACCCCATCCCAGTGGCCAAAGCACCCCCTGCCCCCTGCAGCGCCCAGCCCCATGATGCCTGTTGGGGTACCCCAGGCCCCGCCCTGCCCGACCTGAGCCAGGCAAACCTCCCGGGCAGGCTTCGTGCTGCAGTACTCGGTGGACAACAGCGAGGAGTGGAAGGATGTGTTCGTCAGCTCGAGCGAGCGGTCCTTCAGGCTGGACAGCCTCAAGTGCGGCACCTGGTACAAGGTGAAGCTGGCGGCCAAGAACAGCGTGGGCTCCGGGCGCATCAGTGAGATCATCGAGGCCAAGACCCACGGGCGGGGTAAGGCCCAGACCGGGGTGGCAGGCTGCTGGGGTAGGGAAGGAGGGCACAGGGGAGCATGGAGACTCAAGGAGAGACTCCACCTACTTCCCACCACTGCAGCATCGGATGAGTCACAGTAGGAGAAACTGGCCCCGCTTCCCTGTGGTGGGATGGCAGATGGGTGGCTCACCTCTTCCTTTTTCCTGCACCTGTCTTCCTCCTTGGCCAGGCCCTTCTCTCCTTGTCCTTCTCTCCCTCCTCTTCTTCCTCCCCTCTGTCCCCTGGAGCATCCCTACTCCCATCTGCGCCTCCCACCGATCCCCTGGAGCCACTGTGGTCCCAGCTTCCCAGAGAAATCTTTCCCAGTCTCTCTAACCTCTCTCTCTCCCTCTGGCCCCCCAGAGCCCTCCTTCAGCAAAGACCAGCACCTCTTCACCCACATCAACTCCACACATGCTCGGCTTAACCTGCAGGGCTGGAGCAACGGGGGCTGCCCTATCACAGCCATCGTGCTGGAGTACCGGCCCAAGGGCACCTGGGCCTGGCAGGGCCTGCGTGCCAACAGGTCCGGGGAGGTATTTCTGACCGAGCTGCGAGAGGCCACGTGGTACGAGCTACGCATGAGGGCTTGCAACAGCGCTGGCTGCGGCAACGAGACCACCCAGTTCGCCACTCTGGATTACGATGGCAGTGAGTCAGAAAGGGTGGGCAGGGTTGGAGCAAGGTGCTGCCAGGGAAGCTGGCAGAGAGGCAGACACATAAAGAGATAGACACGCAAATAGAAAAGAGGCAGGACTATAGTCAGGGACAAAGGCTGACAGGTGAATAAGCAAGCAAAGGACAGGCCAAGGAGCAGCAGACGGGTAGACAGGTAAGTGGGTAGATATACCTGTGACCAACACAGATGGATAGGCAGACAAGCAGGTCAGTAACGCTAAAGACAGAGGGCCCTTGAAGGTGCAACCCTTGCTCTCCGTTGCTTCAAAGAGATGAGAGGGAGGTAGAGATGCAGTTGCGGTCCTGCCCTATAAGAACCCTCTGCTCAGATGGTACATTAGCCAAGACAGGGTAGCCTGTGCTGCAGTAACAAGTAAACACTAAAAGCTTCATGGCTTGATTCAATAAAGATTTGTTTCTCACTCTCATAACACCTTGTGAGGGTTGGCTGGCCACCATCTTTAGCTATGCCGTCTTGAACATGTTCTAACCTAACTGCCAGGAAGTCTGGGGAATGTAAATGAGCACACGGATGTTTAGTGAGTACTACCTGGTATCTGCCACATGGGGGCACCTCACACTCATGCACACACATGCATTTAAGCACATAGCGGGCTGAATTCATAGGGACCAGCTGTCACAAGCTAAATTGAGTCTACCTATGTGTTAAGAAAACAGAATAAAAGTGGTATCGGAAGGGGATGGGCTCAAACAAGGAAGGCTTCATGAAGGAGACGACTCTTAAGTGAGGTTTTGAAACAAGCAAGCATCAGGGCTTGGCAGAAGGTCATGTCAGCAGGAGAACTCAGCATTGCCTTCTTGCAGCCCCCAAGGTTAGCAGATTTTGCCCACGGGATGGGGAGCAGGGAGAGAATGCAGGGTGTTTAGTGGCTTTTGCCCCCATCTGGGGAAGAGAGCACAGGATCCCACTTCCCTGACTTTTCTCTCCTACGGTCCTCACCATCCCCCACGACGTTACCAGCTGGATGTGGGAATCTTAAGTTCGGCGTTCTAGAAATGAGCACTGAACTCCAACAAGCAGTAGACTATCTCTGAGAGACTTTAGGAAAATTCTAAAAGGAAGTCACTAATATCATATGCAGTATAAAAACTACACAACTGTTCATGGCTGTCCTGATGGGACCAGAATCAGGGGGAGCAGAGGGGAGAGTTGGGGCTCTGCACCAGGAAGTAGAGATCAGAGTGAGACCAAAGGCAGCAAAAGAGGTCCAAGGGCTGCCTGGCCCATGAGACTCTGCATAACACTCAACTCATAAGGGACAACTGACTCCCTTCTTCACCCCTGTTCAGGCACCATCCCGCCCATCAAGTCTGCACAAGGTGAGGGGGACGATGTGAAGAAGCTGTTCACCATTGGCTGCCCGGTCATCCTGGCCACCCTGGGGGTGGCACTGCTCTTCATCGTTCGCAAGAAGAGGAAAGAGAAGCGGCTGAAGCGACTCCGAGGTGGGCGAGTTTCCTATGGGCTTCCTGGGAGGGAGTGCTGACCCTCAGCCACGCTGGCCACTTTCCACTGGCTCACAGCACCATCTGGACAAGGGAGAGTGCCCGTGTCCCCTTGAAGGGAGAGCTGCCACTCCAGCCTTCTGAAACCCCTTAGTTGTTCACTGCTTCCTCCTCTATGCCCCCAGGACTTTGTGCCTGCCCTCACCAGGGCTGACTTTTAGAGGTACACAGTGGTAAAACCATATTGCTTGTTAAAATATTTAAACATTTCCATGTTGATTGGTAAATAGATGTTGCTCCCTTCTTCCCTGGACGCTCCATTCTCTCATATAGGATCCCCGAGACTTTCCTAGGACCCAGCCACTAAAGAGTTGACCTGCAAGTGGCCTCTAGGACTTTGCTCTGGTTTGACTGAGCTGTTTCCATGCCTTGTCAGGTGCTAAATATTTTTAATATCATCCCCTGTCCCAACACCTGCTACCATAGTCTGGCATGAATGGGTCTGATTTACCTTGATTTCCCCAGGACCCACTAGTTGCTTAATAAATGTCTGTTCACACATCTGGAAAACATTTATTGAGTATCTGCTGTATTGTAGATACTGCCAGACATTGGAGGTGTAAAGATGAATGAAGAAGGAACAGCCCATGCCCTTATAGAATTCACAGCCAAGGCACAATAATAGCACAGAAGACGGAATGACTAAGCCTGCCTAGGGTGTTTGTTTAGGAGTTGGGCAGATGAAAGGATGGTTCAGTGGGTGGTTAATGGTTGTTAAATGGATGGATGGTTGGATGGATGGATGGAAGATTGGATGGTTGATGGATTGATAGTTGAATCAATAGTTGGTTGGATCAATGGAAGGATGGATGGATGGATGGATGGATGGATACTTGGATGGATAGATGGATGATAAGATGGATAGATGGTTGTATGAATGGATGATTGGATGAATGGTTGAATAGATGAATGGATAATTAGATTAATGGTTGAACAGATGATTGTACAGATGATTAGATGGTTGGATGGGTTGATGGCTGAATGGAGGAATGGTTGGATCAGTGGATAGATGGATGGATGGATGGGTGGTTGAATGAATGCATGATGTATGGGTGGGATGGATTGACAGGTGGATAGATCAATAATGAATGGATGGATGAGTGAGTAGATAGATAGTTGAATTCGTTCATGAAGCTAGATTCGATCTAACAGATCATTCTCAGTTATTAGAGGTCTAGTGGATTACCTGGGTCCTTTGCTTCTCCTCTCTTATCAATTCCTAACCTGAGAGTCCTGAACCTATTCAAGGCTCCTCTGAGACAAAGCAGTGACCCTCAAATCCATCCATGGACTCTTTGGGGACAGATGTCCTAGAGAAGGAAATGAAGCTTCTTGGCTGAAGTCATCTGGAGATACCCATTGACCCCCCTCTACTTCATTCCCCACTCTCTCCTCTCCCCAACAGATACCTGAGGATAGACCTACAACTGATGCCCATTTCCAGACTGCTATGATGTTTTGTTTGATTAGAGTCAATTCAGGAAGCTGATGGAGCACTTTACATACCCTCTGCTTTGGGAAGGATCTCCCTATTAGATAAAAATCTGAGGAAAGAAAAGCAGAACTGAGCCAAATCCTGAATTGGGAGCAGTGAGACCTTATGTTTTGGACCGTCTCAGAACTCCTTATATTTCTTCCCAGGAGACAAGCCCTGGCCCCATTTTAGGAAGTTCTCCCACCTTGTTCCCCATGCCTCTTCCAATTCTCACCGTTCTCAGACTCCATTCTCACTCAGTCCCCTCTCTCTACTGTTTTGCAGATGCAAAGAGTCTGGCAGAAATGTTAATAAGGTGGGTGTCACATAGCTGCTTCCTCTCTCCTCCCCTCCCCCTTCCTCCCTTCAGGGTACAGGTTTCTAAGACCCCACTGTCCTGCAAAACCCCTCCCCCAACCCATTATGGCTGCTGAGTCACCCACCTCCAACCCTTCTCTCCACAGCAAGAACAACCGAAGCTTTGACACCCCCGTGAAGGGGCCACCCCAGGGCCCACGGCTACACATTGACATCCCCAGGGTCCAGCTACTCATCGAGGACAAGGAGGGCATCAAGCAGCTGGGTGAGTGACAGGTGCCATGAGCTCTCTGTCCTGCTGAGTGTGCTTCCCCAGGCCACATCCCACGAAGGGCAACCACCAGTCCTCACACAGTACCCAGGGTTCCAGAAGCAGCCCCATCAACAACTCAACAACCTAGGAACTCGCTGCAGCTTCTCTCAAGGACTAGGTTTCCTCCTCTGTTAATGGGAAGACTTGACCTGACCTTTCTTGGTTTCATTCTTGGACAAAGACAAAGAGAAATTTGGGAAACAAAGATGGTGCCCAAAGGGAAGGACTGCTGCTGATTGTACTTCTTCCCCCAGGAGATGACAAGGCCACCATCCCTGTGACTGATGCTGAGTTCAGCCAAGCTGTCAACCCTCAGAGTTTCTGCACCGGTGTCTCCTTGCACCACCCAGCCCTCATCCAGAGCACAGGACCCCTCATCGACATGTCTGACATCCGGCCAGGCACCAGTATGCATTATCCCCGGGGAGACAGCCCTCCTCCCACACGGGGTTTCGTGGGCACAGCATAAGACAGAGGTGACATTTTTTTCAAAAAGGAGGGAGGAGCAGCGTGGAGGAAGGGAAAGAGCACTGGAATCAGAGTCTAGAGACCTTGATTATAGACTCACTAGCTATGGCCTTGGGCATGTCACTAACCTTATCTCTCTGGGCCTCAGTTTCCTTACCTAGACATTTTGAGAGGGTTAGTTGTTCTTTCTCTCCAAGGGCCTTCTGCATCTTCCACTATGACTCTGGACATAAGCATAGAATACATCCAGGACTGTAGGGAATGAATGGACAGTCATGAGGCAGCAGGAGATGAGGTGATATTCTTCCCAGGCTGAAGGAAAAGACAGGGTGGCCGGGGAGGACTAGGACGCCGCCCAGTGCCTGACACTGCTGCTATCCTCCTCCACAGACAGCTGTGTGGTCAGGAAAGGCAGCTCGCTCAGCTTTCCCAGGGGAGCTTCTGTGGCTGCTTCTTCCTCCTCCCTTGCTCCTGCTGCCCTTTCTGGTAAATGCCAGCTGCCCAAGCCTGAATGCCTGCAGCTGGAGGGTACTAGCTCTTGCTTCCTCTGTGCAGATCCAGTGTCCAGGAAGAATGTAAAGTCAGCCCACAGCACCCGGAACCGGTACTCAAGCCAGTGGACTCTGACCAAGTGCCAGGCCTCCACACCCGCCCGCACCCTCACCTCCGACTGGCGCACTGTGGGCTCCCAGCATGGTGTCACTGTCACCGAGAGTGACAGCTACAGTGCCAGCCTCTCCCAGGACACAGGTAAGCCCAAGGACCTGCCTTCATTCTGCTCACTCTCCTCCAGCTCCCCCATTATCCATCTCCACCTTTGGTTTTCCCAGCTCCTACCTGTCAGCTGTTGGAGTCCAACGCACAGGTCAGTTTCATTTCCAGCTGGTCACTGACTCACTCTGTGGCTATGACAAAAACACTTGACCTAGCGGAGCTCTGCTTGGTCAAGGATTTCGTTTTGCTCTCCCAAAAGATGACAGAGAAAATGGCACACATGATGTTTGTTGGAGAAAAGGCTAAGTGCTGCTCAGAGGATGATGCTTATTTTCAAGAATGAAAGATGTTCTGCCCTTCATTAGGCAGCACATCAAATATCCCACTTCTGCCACCACCACTACCTTCACAGGCGGAGAGCAGGACCTTGTGAGCCTGGTCCACTCCATAGTCAGGCTTTCAGATGGCAGCTGGGCTTATGGGTAGGGGACCTGCTCAGTCTGATCTCATTTACACCCTTTCCCCATAAACCCACTTTATTTTTTATTGAGATATAACTGACGTATAACATTTAGTTTCAGGTGTATGACATAACGATCTGATATTTGTAATATATTGCAAAATGATCACCACAGTAAGTCTAGTTAACATCCATCACCATGTATAGTTACAATTTTTTTTCTTATAATGAGAACTTTAAAGAACTACTCTCTTAGCAACTTCCAAATATTCAATACAGTGTTATTAACTATAGTTATCATGCTGTACCTTACATCCCCATGACTTATTTATAACCGGAAGTTTGTACCTTTTGACCACCTTCACCCATTTTGCCCAGCTCCTACCCCCCACCTTTGGCCACCACCAATCTATTCTCTGTATCAGTGAGCTTGGGGGTTTTGTTTGTTGTTGTTGGGGGTTTTTTAGATTCCACATATAAGTGAGATCATACAGTGTTTGTCTTTCTCTGTCTGATTTGTTTCACTTAGCATGATGCCCTCAAGGTCCATCCATATCTTCCCAAATGGCAAGATTTCCTTTTTTATGGCTGAGTAATATCTCATTTTGTGTGTGTGTGTGTGTGTGTGTGCGCGCATGTGTGTGTATATATATATATTTATATATATATTTTATATATATATATATATATATATATATATCACATATTCTTTATTTACTCATCCACCGATGGACATACAGGTGCTTCCATGTCTTGGCTATTGTAAATAATGCTGCAATGAATATGGGGGGTGCCACTCATTTCCCCTCAACTCTGTGCCTTCCATCTCCCCAGACAAAGGACGGAACAGCATGGTGTCCACTGAGAGCGCCTCTTCCACCTATGAGGAGCTGGCCCGGGCCTATGAGCATGCCAAGCTGGAGGAACAACTGCAGCACGCCAAGTTTGAGATCACCGAATGCTTCATCTCCGACAGCTCCTCTGACCAGATGACCACAGGCACCAACGAGAACGCCGACAGCATGACATCCATGAGCACACCCTCAGAGCCTGGCATCTGCCGCTTCACCGCCTCCCCACCCAAGCCCCAGGATGCCGACCGGGGCAAAAATGTGGCTGTGCCCATCCCTCACCGGGCCAACAAGAGTGAGGGCTCAGACCACCTCCCTTGCTGTGTCCCCTGCCCCCAAACCCCACGAGCCCTGGCTAGACCTAGCCCTAACTGCACCTGGGTCCTGCCAGCCCAGCACGGCTCCTTGGCAGTCGGGGGGTAGTGCAAAGAACAAGGACTTGGGAGCAGGCAGATCAGGGCACACATCGTGGCTTAACCTGTTAATACTGCTGTGACCCTGGGCAAGTCATTTAACCTCTCTGGCCTTAATTTTCTCATCTGTAAAATGCAACTGATAACATATACTTTGCATTGTTGTAAGGATCATTAGAAATGATATACGTGCCTGGCACATAGTAGGTTCTCATTAAGTAGTGATCATTCCCTTAATCTGAAGCTATGCCAGGATGGAAAGAGACTGCTTATGGGGTCAGCTGCCCAATGGCCATTGGTCTCAATACTGTTTGAACTTAATCTAGACCCAAAGGAGCAATCCTGGCAGTTCAGCCCGTGGTGGCCAAACCTCATGGTGGGCAAGGACCTAGCCTGACTGGGAACCATCTGACTCCAGGAGCTTGGCCAGAGCATATGTCCTTTGGGGTCAGCAGGGCAGGTCTAGGATAACCAGGGGGAGGAGAGCAGGGAAGCCCCCCAACAGACATTAGGGCCACAGGGTGCAAGGCCCAGGCTGTCAAAGCAGGCAATGTGGTCTGCTCAGCACTGGCCTTGCTAAGTGGCTGTGCTGACCTAGGGGCTCAGGGTCATCTAGAGAAGAGCCTGGGGTAACAGAAATGACAAAGACTTAAGAGACGAGCAGCCCTGAATGACTCCCCCTCCCTGTGTAGCTGTGTGAAGTTGGGCAAATTACTTAATCTCTCTGAACCTCAGTTTCCTCACTTGCAAAATGCAGGCAGGTATTAACCTACGCATGGGGGCTGTGGGGACTAAACGAGATGACCTAAGGCAAGTGCCGGGCACAGTGGACAGGAGAGAGGCACGTGCACAGGCGAGGGTGCTCACAGGGCAGAGGGATCAGCATGTGAGGGTCCTAGAAGCTTGTCCCGTGGAGGCACTTTAAGAAATTAGTAACGTTCTGCCTGGAGAAGAGGAGATGAAGGAGAGAGATGGGGAAATGTAGCTGACTTCAGATGTCTGAAAGGCCACGGTGAGAAAGGGGAAAGCCTTGTTCTGGGGGTCCTCAGAGGACAGAATCGGGCTGAATGTGGGGAGGTGACAGGGAGTGACATTCCTTTCCTCCTCGGAGTAAAGAAAAGCTTTCTAGGGAATTCCCTGGCAGTCCAGTGGTTGAGACTTGGCGCTTTCACTGCCATGGAGCTGGGTTCGATCCCTGGTCGGGGAACTAAGATCCCACAAGCCACGCAATATGCCAAAAAAAAAAAAAAAAAAAATCGCTTTCTAACAGCCAGAGCTCTTAGGACATCCCTGTTTACAAATGAGCTCTTCACCAGCTGAAGCTGATCAGCTATAGTGATCAATTAACAATGGGTATCAATTTACTGAGCATTGCCGTGCACCAGCCACTGTACTAAGCGCTTTCCTTACTTTATCTCATTCCCTCCTCACAGTATTCCTGTAGGGAAATATGATTATCCCCATTGCATAGATAAGAAAACTGAGGCTCAGAGAGGCCAAGTAACACATCTTTCCTCAACTCTTTACTGCCTGTCTGGTGGAGGGGCTCCTATGCCAGGTCAGGGAGAAGACTGAGGGGTAGGGGTGGGGGACAAGCTGGCTGCTGGTTCCAAGAGGCCTCCGGCGCTAACACGCCCTGCTTCCTCCATTCCAGGTGACTACTGTAACCTGCCCCTCTACGCCAAGTCGGAGGCCTTCTTCCGAAAGGCAGACGGGCGGGAGCCCTGCCCCGTGGTCCCGCCCCGCGAGGCCTCCATCAGGAACCTGGCTCGAACCTACCAGCCCCAGGCTCGCCACCTGACCCTGGACCCTGCCAGCAAGCCCTTGGGCCTCCCGCACCCGGGGGCCGCCGCCACAGCCACCTTACCTCAGAGGACTCTGGCCATGCCAGCTCCCCCAGCTGGCACGGCACCCCCGGCACCCGGTCCCACCCCTGCCGAGCCCCCGGCTGCCCCCAGTGCCGCCCCTCCGGCCCCCAGCACTGAGCCTCCGCGGGCCGGGGGCCCACACACCAAAATGGGGGGCTCCAGGGACTCACTTCTCGAGATGAGCACATCAGGGGTAGGGAGGTCTCAGAAGCAGGGAGCCGGGGCCTACTCCAAATCCTACACCCTGGTGTAGGGGCACAACCAGAAGAGCGGCCCTCCGCTTGGACCTGTCTGCACCTCCGGCCCTCACACACCAGCTGGGCTGATTTCCTGCATTATTTATATTAAATTGACAGACAAAAACCAACCAACAAGGGAAAGACAACCCCCAAGTCATGAACGCTTGTACATAGAACTCTTTTGTACAAATGAAACTATTTTCTTCTTCTCCATGAAGCCAGGGCACAAAGAATTTGACAGTGCAAGTCAAATTCCCCACCCCACAAAATATGTGTGGAGAGATATATACATATATATAGAGAGAGGAACACATCGACAAGCTATATATCTATATATTTCTCTCACCTTATTTTGAGACAGAGGCACAAAGGCTCAGCAATTTTTCCCTCCCACTCACCCTCCCTCCAATCTAGGTGGTTTTGACAAAGACCAAAATCCCAACTCAGAGACACTGCATGCGATTTTACTGTTCCAAGAAAACCAGGAGTTGCTTCAATTTGCAGATGCTTATGTGTTGATACCTTTTTCTATGAAAAAAAGACCCAGCGCCGTGTGCAATAAAGGTTATGTTTCTACATGGTGGCTTTTTTCCCATTTGGCAAGGGCCAGTGGGGAGGCAGGGAGGAGAGGCCCCTATACCAGGCCGTCTGTCTCTCAGGGAGAGACTTCGAGAAGCCCGGCTTTAGTTCAGCACGTTAAACTTTTAAAAAGGCTTTTCATTAGCCAATCTGCCTCCTTGAGCACTTCTGTGCTGGGCCCTACAGGGAACCAGCTGTGTGTCTTTGAGCGAGCTCCTAAACCTCTCTGAGCCACAGTTTGCTTATCGGTAAAATGAGGCAACCTTGGAGAGAGCGCTGGGGAGCCGGTATGGGGGTAGAAGGCTGTGTCTACTGGCTTCTCTCCTTTGGGAGAAAGCAGTGTAGCCAGGGGAACAAAGCAGTTGTGTAAGAGATGCCTCTAAACTGGGAAGGGAGGGAGAGATAATATTACCCTGGGGGTCCGTCCAGAGCCTGAAGTTCCGGGCTGACTGTTAGGACAAGATAAGGCCAAAGAGAGAAGGAGTGAGGTCATCAGAGGTCGGAGCCATGAAAAGGGCTCATGGAGGAGGGGAATGGGTTGCAGCCAGAGAGAATGAGGCAGCGGGGGGCACCTGGCGTCAGAGGAGCTGCAATTAGATTCCAGGTGGAAGGAATCGCACCCACGTGCAGGTACGTAAAGGAGCCGTTTCTGAGAAGAGGGTCAAAGGGCACGTGAGCGGGGCTTCCAAGACGTGAGGGTTTGGATAGGCAGAGGAGAGGGAAAGACCCAGGAGAACGCAAAAGCCCAGAGGCGTGGAGTTCACGGAGCCCCTCCGCGGTGGCCAGGACCCCTGGGTGAAAAGGAAGTGTCCCTCAGAAGTACAAAGGGGGCTCCTGAGCTCAGCACCCAAAGTCGAGACTGAGTTGTGGACCCGGAATCTGGAAGGAAGGTGAGCCTGCTGTTCCCACCACCCCTTCCCCAAAACGGAGAGAAGGAAGAGGGAAGGGGACCCCAGGGCTGGGGGGGGAGGGAGGGAGGGAGGGAGGGAAGGTGTGTGCAGGATGTGAGTTGTACCCATCAGTCTGGGCCACAGGGAAGCCCTGCCTGGCATGCATGACCTTGGATAGAAGCACTTTCCAATAAGCAGCTCATTCCACAAACATTTCCTGAGCCCCAGCGAGTGCGGACACAGGAGCTCCCGCCCATGGGTAACTACATTGCGGGGGGTGGGGGGCTGTTGGCATGAAAGAGGGGAGGGGGCAGAGGTTATGTGCTCCTGGGTGACTCCTAGGCCCTTGGGGAGAGTCCCTCTCAGCCCGGATGCACCCGGAGAATCTGCTAACGGTATTAGTGAGAAAAAGCCCTCCAGACTCCTTCCATCACTGGAGGACGGGCCACCTCCCCAGGGCTGCATGCGCCACCTGCAGGTCACTTCTCAAACTGCAGGCACAATGATCAAGCCCCGAGTTCTCATTGAAGATAGGCTGATGTAAACTCACGGCAGGTTTGGGAAGTCGGCATCACCATCTCCATTGGGCAGGTGAGAAAGCTGGAGCCCTGGAGAGCTGAGTAAGTTATCCAAGGTTAGAGGAGCAGGAAGAGATGGAGATGAGGTTCAAGCCAAGAGCGTCTGATTCCTTAACCACTGGGTCAGCTTGCCCCATGTTTCACTATTCAGAGGCTGAGTTTCAGTTCTGCCCCGAGGATGATGCACTCCGCCAGGACCAAGTGACCCAGCTGGGCTCACTGATGGGAAAGCAGCCAGTGTGGAACTGTTAGCCATTCAGGGAGGGGAGCCTCTACAACATGCTGAGCTGGATGGAGTGGGCGGATCTGATGGGCTGACTCTGGCAGGGACAGTAATAGCAGGGGAGGTGTTCAGCTCTGGGGCTCTGTTGGAGAAGGCCTTGGACCAGAGGTGGAACTTGTAGGAGGAAAAGGACTTGAAGAGGCAACAGAGCAGTGAAGCACGAGCCAGTTTCACTTGTGCTCAGTTGAGCTGGACCCCTTACTAAGAAACACAAGTTCTGGAAATTCAGACAGACTCGTGCAAAATCCACACAATTTTGTGGGCTGATGATTTCTAACCTCGATGCGTTCTTTAGCTAAACCACAAGCCTGCCTGTTTGAACAGTACCCAGAAGCTAGTTCACTGATTAGCTCACCTCCTGCTCACTCATCCCCAGCTCATCATCGCTGAACTCTTTATCTGGAGCCGTCATCGTAAGCATTTTCCTGCTCCTTTCCAGATCTCCACCAGACAAGACCACCATGTGTCTCTAGCATCTTGATACTCAAAGTATGGTCCACAGTCCAGCAGCAGCAGCATCACCTAGGAGCTTGTTAGAAATGTGAGTTCCTCACCCCAGGACCGCTGGATCCAAATCTGCAGTTTAGCAAAATCCCTAGAGGATTCGTATGCACCCTAGAGTTCAAGAAGCCCTCCTCTAGAAAGGCTTCCGAGAGACCATGCCCTTGCTCTCTTCCTTCTGCCCAAAACCAGAGCTAGACCAGTGGATCCTAGTTGCACATCAGATTCACCTGAGAAGCTTGTTAAAAAACAAGCCCAGATCTCGCCAATCTCAACTGAATCACAATGTGCAGGCATTCAACCCAGGCATTTGTATTTTTTGTATGTGTGGTAAAAGATCTACAAAGTAACATTTACCGTTTTAACTATTTCTTAAAACTTTTAAACTTTTATATTAGAGAATAGTTGATTTACAATGTTGTATTAGTTTCTGCTCTACAGCAAAGTGATTCAGTTATACATATACATATATCCATTCTTTTTC
Organism: Hyperoodon ampullatus; assembly: GCF_949752795.1. Taxonomy (NCBI): domain Eukaryota; kingdom Metazoa; phylum Chordata; class Mammalia; order Artiodactyla; family Ziphiidae; genus Hyperoodon; species Hyperoodon ampullatus. The sequence continues at coordinate 96,621,643 of NC_136920.1, forward strand.
AGACGCTTTTACCACGTAAATTATTACAGAATGTCGAGTAGAGTTCCCTGTGCTGTACACTAGGTCCTTGTTGGTTATCTATTTTATATATAGTCGTGTGTGTATGTTAATCCCAAACTCCTGATTAATCCCTCCCCCCCACCACCTTCCCCCTTTGGTAACCATTAATGTGTTTTTGAAGTCTGTGAGTCTGTTTCTGTTTTGTAAATAAGTTCACTTGTATCATTTTTTAGATTCCACATATAAGTGATATCATATGGAATTTGTCTTTCTCTTCCTGACTTACTTCACTTGGTGTGATAATCTCTAGGTCCATCCATGTTGCCGCAAATGGCATTATTTCATTCTTGTTTATGGCTGAGTAATATTCCACTGTATATATGTACCACATCTTCTTTATCCATTCACCTGTAGGTGGACATTAGGGTTGCTTCCATGTCTTGGCTTATTGTGTACAGTGCTGCAGTGAACATTGGGGTGCATGTACCCTTTCAGCTTATGGTTTTCTCCAGATATATGCCCAGGAGTGGGATTGCTGGATCATATGGTAGTTCTTAAGTTTTTTAAAGAACTGCCATACTGTTCCCCACAGTTGCTGTACCAATTTACACTCCCACCAACAGTGTAGGAGGGTTCCCCTTTCTCCACACCCTCTCCAGCATTTATTGTATGTGGACTTTCTGACGATGGCCATTCTGCCTGGTGTGAGGTCATACCTCACTGTAGTTTTAATTTGCATTTCTCTAATAATTAGTGATGTTGAGCATCCTTTCATGTGTTTGTGGCCATCTGTATGTCTTCTTTGGAGAAATGTCTATTCAGGTCTTCTGCCCATGTTTTGATTGGGTTGTTTGTTTTTTTTTTATATTGAGCTGCATGAGCTGTTTGTTTATTTTGGAGATCAATCCCTTATCAGTCGCTTCATTTGCAAATAATTTCTCCCATTCTGTGGGCTGTATTTGCTTTTTGTTTATGGTTTCCTTTGCTATGCAGAAGCTTTTAAGTGTAATTAGGTCCCATTTGTTTATTTTTGTTTATCTTTTCATTACTTTAGGAGGTGGATCCCAAAAGATATTGCTGAAATTTATGTCAGTGTTCTGCCTATATTTTCCTCTAAGAGTTTTAGAGTATTCAATCTTACATTTAGTTCTTTAATTTCATTCTTTTACATGTAGCTGTCCAGTTTTCTCAGCACCACTTATTGAAGAGACTGCCTTTTCTCCATTGTATATTCTTTCCTCCTTTGTCATAATAGTTGGCCATAGGTGCGTGGGTTTATCTCTGGGCTTTCTATCCTGTTCCAATGATCTATATTTCTGTTTTTGTGCCAGTACCATATTGTCTTGATTACTGTAGCTTTGTAGTACAGTCTGAAGTCAGGGAGTCTGACTCCTCCAGCTCCATTTTTCTTTCTCAGGATTGCTTCAGCTATTCAGGGTCTTTTCTGTTTCCATACAAATTAAAAATTTTTTTTATTCTAGTTCTGTGAAAAATGCCATTGGTAATTTGACAGGAATTGTATTGAATGTGTAGGTTGCCTTGGGTAGTATAGTCATTTTGACAATATTGATTCTTCCAATCCAGGAACATGATATATCTACCCATCTGTTTGTGTCATCTTTGATTTCTTTCACCAGTGTCTTATAGCTTTCAGAGTACAGATCTTTTGCCTCCTTAGGTAGGTTTATTCCTAGGTATTTTATTTTTTGATGCAATGGTAAATGAGGTTGTTTCCTTAATGTCTTAACCATTTTTAAGTGTGCAATTCAGTAACATTAAGTAGATTCACCTTGTGGTGCAACCATCACCATTATCCATTTCCAGAACTTTTTCATCTTCCCAAAGAAAAAAACTCTGTACCCATTAAACACTAATTCCCCATTTCCCTTTCCCCCAGCCCCTGGCAACCACCATTCTACTTTCTGTCTCTATTAATTGGACTACTCTAGATGCCTCATGTCAGTGGAATCACAGTCACACAGTATTTGTCCTTTCTGTTGGCTTACTTCACTCAGCATGTTTTCAAGGTTCATCCATGTTGTAACATGTATCAGAATTTCATTCATTTTTAAGGGGGAATAATATTCCATTGCATGTATACATCACATTTTTTTTTTATCCCATTCACTTATTGATGGACACTTGGGTTCTTTCCTTTTGTTTGTGAATACTGCTGCTATGAGCATTGGTGTATAAGTACCTGTTTAGGTCCCCACTTTCAATTCTTTTAGGTATACAACTAGGAGTGGAATTGTTGGATCAAATGGTAATTCTATGTTTAACTTTTTTTCATGAAGAACATATTTCTTTTTTATTGAGGTATAGTTGACATATAATATTGTATGTACATGATTTGATATTTGTATACATTGTGAAATGATCACCACAATAAGTCTAGTTAATATCTGTCACCATACATAGTTACCGAATTTTTTCTTGTGACTTTTAAGATCTACTCTTTTAGCAACTTTTATATATGCAATACAGTATTATTAGCCATAGTTACCGTGCTATACATTACATCCCCATGACTTGTTTTATAACTGAAGTTTGTACCTTTTGACCCCCTTTATCCATTTAGCCCACTCCACCACCCTCCCACCCCCAACCCTGCCTCTGGCAGTCACTAATCTGTTCTCTGTATCTATGAGCTTGTAGTTTGGGGGTTTTGTTGTTGTTGTTTTAATATTCCATGTATAAGTGAGATCATGGAATCCCTTGACAGTGATTCAAATACAACAGTATTTGTCTTTCTCTGTCTGACTTATTTCACTCAGCATAATGCCCTCAAGCTCCATTCATATCATCACAAATGGCAAGATTTTATTCTTTTTATGGCTGAATAGTATTCCATTGTATGTATATATCATATCTTCTTTATTCTTCATTGATGGACACTTAGGTTGCTTCCATGTCTTGGCTATTGTAAATAACGCTGCAATGAGCATGAGGGTATAGACATCTTTTCGAATTAGTGTTTTTGTTTTCTTTGGATAAATACCCAGAAGTGTAATTCCTGGAACATGTGATAGTTCAATTTTTAATTTTTTGAGGAACCTCTGTACAGTTTTCCATAGGAGTTACACCAATTTACAGTGCCACCAACAGTGTACGAGAGTATACTTTTCTCCATATCCTTACCAACACTTGTTATTTCTTTTTGATAATACCCATTCTAACAGGGATGAGGTGCTCTCATTGTGGTTTTGATTTGTATTTCCCTAATGATTAATGATGTTGAGCACCTTTTCATGTACCTTTGGCCACCTGTGTGTCTTCTTTGGAAAAATACTTATTCAGATTTTCTGTCTATTTTTTAGTCAGATTGGTTTTTTCTATTAAGTTGTATGAGTACTCTATATATTTTGGATATTAACCCCTTATCAGACATACGACTTGCAAATATTATCTCCCATTTAGTAGGTTGCCTTTTCATTCTGTTAATGGTTTCCTTTGCTGTGCAGCAGCTTTTTAGTTTGATGTAATCCCACCTGTTTATTTTTGCCTTTATTGCCTTTGCTTTTGGAGTCAGATCCGAAAAATCATCACCAAAAATGATATCAAGGAGATTACTGCCTATGTTTTCTTCTAGAAATTTTATGATTTCAGGTCTTACATTCAAGTCTTTAACCCATTTTGAGTTAATTTTTGTGTATGGTGTAAGATAGTGGTCAAGTTTCATTCTTTTGCATGTGGCTGTCCAGTTTTCCCAACAACATTTATTATAGAGGCTGTAATTTCCCCATTATATATTCTTGGCTCCTCTGCTATAAATTAATTGAGCATATATGTGTGGGTTTATTTCTGGGCTCTCTATTCTATTCCACTGATCTATGTGTCTATTATTATGCTAGTACCATACTGTTTTGATTACTATAGCTTAGTAATATAGTTTGAAATCAGGGAGGATGATGCCTCCAGCTTTGTTGTTCTTTTTCAAGATTGCTTTGGCCACTTGACATCTTTTGTGGTTCCACACAAATTTGGGGGTTGTTTGTTCTATTTCTATGAAAAATGCCATTGGAATTTTGTTAGGGATTGCATTGAATTTGTAGATCACTTTGGGGATTATTGACATTTTAACAATATTAATTCTTCCAATCTATAAGTACAGAATATTTTTCCACTTATTTGTGTCTTCAATTTCTTTCATCAGTGTCTTATAGTTTTCAGAGTACAGTATTTCACCTCCTTGGTTAAATTTATTCCTAAGGATCTTATTCTTTTTGATACAATTGTAAATGAGGTTGTCTTCTAATTTCCCTTTCTGATAGTTTGTTATTAGTGTACGTAAACATAACAGATTTTGTATATTGATTTTTATATTCTGCAACTTTACTGAATTTGTTTATTCTAACAGGTTTTTTGGTAGAGTCTTTAGGGTTTTCTATATACAATATCATGTCATCTGCAAATAATGACAGTTTTACTTCTTCCTTTCCAATTTGGATGAATTTTATTTATTTTTCTTGCCTAACTGCTCTGCCTAGGACTTCCATACTATGTTGAATAAAAGTGGTAAGAGTGGACATCCTTGTCTTGTTCCTGATCTTAGAGGAAAAGCTTTCAGCTTTTCTCTGTTATGTATGATGTTAATTGTCGGTTTGTCATATATGGCCTTTACTCTATTGAGGTATGTTCCCTGTATTCCCACTTGGTTGAGAGTTTTTATCATAAATGAATGTTGGATTTTTGTCAAATGCTTTTTCTGCATCTATTGAGATGATCATATGATTTTTTTACTTCATTGTGTTAATGTGGTGTATAATGTTGACTGATTTGCAGATGTTGAACCATCCTTGCATCCTGGGAATAAATCTCACTTAATTGTGATGTGTGATCCTTTTAATGTATTATTGAATTATTTTTGCTAATATTTTGTTGAGAATTTTTGCGTCTATATTCATCAGGGATGTTGGCCTGTAATTTTCTTTTTGTGGTGTCCTTGCCTAGTTTTGGCAGTGCTGGCCTCATAAAATGAGTTTGGATTTGTTCCCTCTATTTCTATTTTTTTGGAAGATTTTGAGAAGGATTGGTATTAATTCTTATCTGAATATTTAGTAGAATTCACGAGTGAACCATCTGGTCCTGGACTTTGGTTTGTGGGAAGCTTTTTAAATGCTGATTCAATCTCCTTACTAGTAATTGGTCTATTCAGATTTTCTGTTTCTCCATGGTTCAGTCTTAGAAGTTTGTATGTTTCTAGGAATTTATCCATTTTGTCTAGGTTGTCCAATTTGGCATGTAATTGTTCATAGTAATTTCTTAAGATCCTTTCTATTTCTGTAGTATCAGTTGCAATGCCTCCTCTTTCTTTTTTTTTTTTTTTTTTTTTTTTCCACACCACCTGGCTTGTGGGACCCTAGTTCCCTAACCAGGGATCAAACCAAAGGTCCCTGCACTGGAAGTGTGGAGTCTTAACACTGGACCCCCAGGGAATTCCCTCCTCTTTCATTTCTGATTGTATTAATTTGAGCCCTCTCTTGTTTTCTGAATGAGTCTAGCTAAAGGTTTATCAATTTTATCTTTTCCGACAACCAGCTCTTAGTTCATTGATTTTTTTTCCTATTGTCTTTTTAGTCTCTATTTTATTTACTTCCACTCTGATCTTTATTTCCTTCCTTCTACTAACTTTGGGCTTCATTTGTTCATTTCTTAGTTCCTTAAGGTATAAATTTATGTTGTTTTGAGATTTTTCTTGTTTCCTGAGGTAGGTATTTATAACTATGAACTTCCCGCTTAGAACTGTTTTTGCTGCATCCCACAAATTTTGGTATATTTCCATTTTCATTTGTCTCAAGCCATTTTTTAATTTCTTATTTGATTTTTTCATTGGCCCATTTGTTGTTCAGTAGCATGTTATTTAATCTCCACATATTTGTGAATTTTCCAGTTTTCTTCTTGTGACTGATCATTTTAACCATTTTTAAGTGTACAGTTCAGTGGCATTAAGTACATTTACAATGTTGTGCAACATCACCACTATCCATTTCCAGAACTTTTTCATCATCCCAAAGAAAAACTCTATACCCATTAAGCGCTAGCTCCTTTTCCCCTCCACCCAGCCTCTGGTAACCACCATTCTACATTCTGTCTCTGTTAATGTGCCTAGTCTAGGAAACTCATATAAGTGGAATCATACAGTATGTGTCTTTTTGTCTAGGTTTTTTCACTCAGCATAATGTTTTCATGGTTCACCCATGTTGAAGCATGTATTAGAATTTCATTCCTTTTTAAGGCTAAATAATATTCCATTGTGTGTATATATTACCCTTTTTGTCCCATTCACTTACTGATGCACATGGGTTGTTTCCTTTTTCAAACTGTGAATATTGCTATTGTGAACCCTGCTGCTATGAACATTGGTGTATAAGTAATTGTTTGAATCCCTGCTTTTAATTCTTTGGGGCACACAACTAGGAGTAGAATTGCTGGATTAAATAGTAAATCTATGTTTACCTTTTGAGGAACTTCCCAACTGTTTTCTGCCATACATCTGTATTTGTAACAAGAAAAATTATACCCAAGAATTTATTCACTCACCAAATACACTGAAACCCTTCCTATGCCCTGCCACTGAGCTAAGCAATGGGGATGCAAAGGGCCAGTGGATCTGTTCTTAAGCTCAAGGGGCTCACTGTCTGGTGTGTGTCCAAACTGGCAGAGTCCTGAAAATGGAGGCCTGGGGGAACAGAATATGTCAGAGGCAGCTAGCCAAAGCCTCATGCTCCCCCTCCACAGTACATAAAGGCTGGGAAGTGGCTGCCCTGCTGGTGACTACAGTTCCTAGTCCCCTGACTTCTGGATAGGTCCTAAGACTAAGTTCTGACCAGTGGAATGTGGTAGAATTGATACATGTTATTTTCAGAGCTGGATTAGCCACCCTCCACTTTCTCCAACTGGATGTCTGCCAAAGGTGAGCTCAGAAGCCACTTACTAAAGATGACAGAGCTTCACTCAGCCTGGGTCCCTATACATCTGTGCAGAGCAGAGGCCTCTCTACCCCTACCAATGCCAACTGGACTTTCTATGAGGAAAAAAAAAGAAACTTGTATTAAGCCACTGAGATTTGGGAGTTTATCTTTACAACAGCTAACAGCATCTTAATTTATGCAGAAAATGAGGAGGAACTTGGATCTCCATGGAAACCCTCACTCCATAACTCAGGTTCAGGGCATCTCCCCACATGCCATCTCCCCTTCACCTACATCTACGCAGGCAAAGTGTTGGGGAACAGCAACTGATGAGCTCAGAGAGAAGGGTAACTGTGTTTGTAGGAGAGGAGGGTGGGAGGACCAGTCAGGGCTCTGTTCTTCCTTCCAGAACCCATATCTTCTGGGCAGTGGCAGCAATGCTCTTGGGCAGAAGGGGCAACAGCTGCCAGATGTGTGTTACCCTGGAGTGATCCAGGTTTGGTTTTAGTGCCTCTAAGAATCAGTGAATCTCAGGATTCAAACAGGCCTTCAAGGCTACCTAGTTCAGACTTCCATCCAGGTCTTGAATCCCTTCTGCAATTAGCAAGGATCGTCTGTCCTTCACGTGCTTACCTCCTGATAGAGAATTCATCACTCCCCAAGCCAGCACAGTTCACCTTTGGACAGCTCTGCTAGGAAATCCCACTTACACTAAGCTTGATCTGCCCCTCTGACTTTCACCTGAAGTCTTGGTACCACCAAGGGCAGAGAATGGCTCTATCCCTTCGCAGTTATACCCAGGACAGTGCCTGACTTAATAAAAGCATAATATATGTTAGACAGATGGATGACAGGTAAAGAGTGGAAGAAATGGTCAGGGAGTGGAAGACCAGTGAAGACTGAAGCCTCATGAAACCTTGATTTTCTCAGCATAGTGTCCCAAGGTACAAGAAAACAATACAGTGTAACACACTAATAACTGCTGTTTTTTTTAACTTTTAATTTTATATTGGAGTATAGTTGATTAACAATGTTGTGTTAGTTTCAGATGTACAACAAAGTGATTCAGTTATACATATACATGTATCTATTCTTTTTCAAATTCTTTTCCCCATTTAGGTTATTACAGAGTATTGAACAGAGTTCCCTGTGCTATACAGTAGGTCCTTGTTGGTTATCCATTTTAAATATAGCAGTGTGTGCATGTCAATCCCAAACTCCCTAATTATCCCTCCCTACCACCCTTCCCCCAGGTAACCATAAGTTCATTCTCTAAGTCTGTGAGTCTGTTTCTGTTCTGTAAATAAGTTCATTTGTATCATTTTTTTAAGATTCCACATATGATATTCCTCTTTATTGAGAGTCTACTGTGTTAAGCACTCTGCTCACCACTTAGCATGGGTACTCTCATGTCTTTATAATTACCTGTAAGAAAGTATAACTCCTATGAAAACAAAAACACATGTGGTTCAGTCTCAGAGAACTGGTGCTGGTCAAAGAACCTCAGTCTAACAACCAAAGAGTTTTCTGTTTTAGTTTTGATTTGTTTTGGGGTTTTTTTTAGATTCCACATATAAGTGAGATCATACAGTATTTGTCTTTCTCTGTCTGACTTATTTCACTTAGCATAATGCCTTCAAGGTCCATCCATGTTGTCACAAAGAGCAGGATTTCCTCAATCTTTTATGGCTGAATAGTATTCCATTGTATGTATATACCACATCTTCTTTATGCATTTATCCAACACTCAGGTTGTTTCTATGTCTTTTCTATTATAAATAATGCTGCTTTGAACGTGGGGGTGAGATATCTTTCCAAGTTAGTGTTTTCATTTCCTTTAGAAATATTCCCAGAAGTGGAATTGCTGGATCATATGGTAGTTCTATTTTTAATTTTTTGAGGTTACTGTTTTTCATAGTGGCTGTACCCGTTTACAACCCCACTAACAATGCACAAGTGTTCCTTTCTCTCCACATTCTTGCCAGCATTTGTTATCTCTCATCTTTTTGATGATGGCCGTTCTAACAGGCATGAGGTGATATCTCTTTGTGGGTTTGATTTGCATTTCCCTAATGCCTAGTAATGTTGACCATCTTTTCATGTACCTGTTGGTCATTTGTATATTTTCCTTTGGAAAAAAAATGTCTCTTCAGGATTTTGCCCATTTTTAATTGGATTATTGGGGGTTTTGCTATTGAGGTGTACAAGTTCTTTAAATATTTTAGATATTAACCCCTTATCAGATATATGATTTACAAATATCTTTTCCCATTCCATAGGTTCTTTTCACTTTATTGTTCCTTTTGCTGTGCAGAAGATTTTTAGGTTGGTGTAGTCCCACTTGTTTATTTTTTTATTTTGTAGCTGTGCTTTAGGTGTCATATCCAAAAAATCATTGCCAAGGCCCATGTCAAGGAGTTTTTTTCCTATGTTTTCTTCTAGGAGTTTCATGATTTCAGGTCTTATATTTAAGTCTTTAATCCATTTTGAGTTACTTTTCGTGAGTGATGTAAGATAAGGGTCTAGTTTCATTCTTTTAAATGTGAATATCCAATTTTCCCAGCACCATTTATTAAAGAGATTATCTTTTCTCCAATGAGTATTCTTGGCTCTCTTAGTAAATATTAGTTGACTGTATATACTTGGGTTTATTTCTGGGTTCTAAATTCTGTTCCACTGATCTATTTTTATGCCACTATCATACTGTTTTGATTACTATAGCTTTGTAATACAGTTTGAAATCAGGGAGTATCATGCCTCCAGCTTTGTTCTTCTTTCCCAGTATTGTTTTGGCTATTCAGGGTTTTTGTGGTTCCATATAAACTTTAGGGTTGTTTTTCTATTTCTGTAAAAATGTCATTGAAATCTTGATAGTGATTGCATTGAATCTGTAGAAGGTTTTGGGTAGTACTGACATTTTAACTATAGTCTGCCAATTCATGAACATTTATTTGTGTCTTCCTCAATTTCTTTAATCAATGTCTTGTAGTTTTCAGAATAGAGATCTTTCACCTCCTTAGTTTATCCCTAAGTATTTTATTGGTTTTGTTGCTATTGTATAAATGGATCTTTTCTATATTTCATTTTCAGATAATTTGTTGTTAGCATATAGAAATACTACTGATTTTTTGTATGCTAATTTTGTATCCTGCAACTTTACTGAAGTCATTGATTTTGGTGGAGTTTTTATGATTTTCTGTATATAAAATCATGTCATCTACAAATAGAGACAATATTACTTCTTACTTTATAATTCTGATGCCTTTTATTTCTTTTCTTGCCTGATCACCTCCGTTGAATAGGAGTAATGAGGGTGGGCACTCTTGTCTTAGTCTTGATCTTAGAGGAAAAGCTTCCAACATTTGACCATTGAGTATTAAGTTAGCTTTGAGCTTATCATAAATAGCCTTTATTATGTTGAGGTACATTTCTACTATACCTAATTTGTTTAGAGTTTTTATCATGAATGAATGTTGAATTTTGTCAAATGCTTTTTATGTGTCCATTGAGGAGATCACATAGTTTTTTTCTTTCATTCTATTAATGTGATACATCACATTTATTGATTTGTATATGTTGAATCATCCTTGCATCCCACGAATAAATCCCACTTGATCATGGTGAATGATCCTTTTAATATGCTGCTGAATTCAGTTTGCTAGTATTCTACTGAAAATTTTTGCATCTATATTCATCAGGGTTATTGGCCTGTACTTTTTGTTTCTGGTAGCATCCTTTTCTGGCTTTGATATCAGGGTAACATTGACCTCGTAAAATAAGTTTGGGAGCGTTCCCAACTCTTAATTTGTTTGGAAGAGTTCGAGAAGGATTGTTAATTCTTTAAATGTGTATAGTAAAATTCACCAGTGAAGCTATCTGGTCCTGGACTTTTCTTCATAGGGAGGTCTTTTTTTTTTATCACTGATTCAATCTTATCACTAGTAATGGTCTATTCAGACTTTTTATTTCTTCTTGATTCAGTCTTGCTGGTTTGTATATTTCTAAGAATTCTTCCATTTCTTCTAGGTTGTCCAGTTTTTTGGTGTATAGTTATTCATAGTAGCCTCTTAGGATCCTTTGTATTTGTGGGGAATCAGTTGTAATGTCTCCTTTTTCATTTATAATTTTCATTTGGGTCCTCCCTCTTTTTTCCCTGGTTATTTGAGCTAAATGTTTGTTAACTTTATTTATCTTTCTAAAGAACCAACTCTTAGTTTGGTTAATCTTTTCTATTATTATCCTATCCTCTATTTCATTTATTCCTACTCTAATCTTTACTATTTCCTTCCTTCTGCTAACTTTGGGCTCATTTTTCTTCTTTCTCTTTTTTTTCCCCCAGCTCCTTAAGGCATAGAGTTAGGTTGTTTATTTGGGCTCTTTCTTGCTTCTTAATGTAGGCTTTTATTCTTATGAATTTCCTCCTTAGAACTGTTTTTGCTGTGTTCCATAAGTTTTGGTATGTTGTGTTTCTATTTTCATTTATCTCAAGATACTCTATTATTTCCCCTTTAATTTCTTTAATCCACTGGTTGTTCAGCAGTGTTATTTAATTTCCATGTATTTGAGAATTTTCCATTTTTCCTCTTCTTATTGATTTCTAGTTTCATACCGTTGTTGTCAGAGAAGATACTTGGTATGATTTCAGTCTCCTTGAATTTTCTAAGACTTGTTTTATGGCCTAATGTACGGTCTATGCTAGAAAATGTTCCATGTGCACTTGAGAAGAATGTATATTCTCCTGTTTTCAGAACATCTGTATATGTCTGTTAGGTTCACTTGGTCTATAGTCTTGTTCAAACCCACTGTTACTGATTCTCTGTCTGGATGATCTATCCATTGTTGAGAGTGGGGTATTAAAGTCCCCAACTATTACTGTATTGCTGTTTATTTCTCCTTTTAGCTCTTAGCTTTTGCTTTTGTATTTATGTGTTCTGACGTTGGGCACAAAAATATTTACAACTGTTTTATCTTCTTAATATATTGGCCCTTGATCATTATATAATGATCTTCTTTGTCTCCTTTTTACTATTTTTCAAGTCTGTTTGTCTGATATAAGTATAGCTACCCCTGCTTTGTTATTGTTGTTCTTACAATTTACTTGAAACATTTTTCCATCCCTTCACTGTCTATGTGTCTTTAAGGCTAAAATGACTCTCTTGTAGGCAGCATATCATTGGATCTTTTTTTTTAAAACCCATTCAGCCATTCTATGTCTTTTGATTGAAGAGTTTAGTCTGTTTTCATTTAAAGTAATTATTGATAAGTAAGAACTTACTGCTGCCATTTTGTTAATTATTTTCTAGATGCATTGCACCTTGTTTCTTATCCTGCTGTCTTTTTGTGTGTTTTGGTATCTTGTGGTAAAAGAATGCTATGACTTCTTTATGTTGTTCTGTGTAATTACTATAGGTTTTTCCCTTGTGGTTACCATGAGGCTTAAAGAAAATACCTTAAAATTGTAGCGACTTAACTTCAATAGAATTCCCAAGCTTTACACTTTTACTTCTCCTCCCTCTCATATTTTAGAGTATTGAAGTTATAATTTACATTATTTTCATTGTATAACTAGTAACAGATTATCGTTGTTATGGTTATTTTTACTACATTTGTTTTCTAACTTTTAGAGTTGTAAGTGAATTACACACCACCATTACCACATTATTGAATCTAACTTTGATGATTTATTTACTATTACCACTGAGTTTTACACTGCCTTCTGAGTTCTTATGATATTAATTAGAGTCCTTTTATTTCCACTCAAAAAATTCCTTTTAGTTTTTCTTATAAGGCAGGGCTAATGGTGATGAATTCCCTCAGCTTTTGTTTGTTCAGGAAAGTCTTTATCCCTCCTTCATTTCTGGACAGTTTCACCGGGTATAGTACTGTTGGTTGACAGGGTTTTTTTTTCCTTTCAATATTTTGAATATTTTATCCCATTCTCTTCTGACCTGAAAAGTGTCTGTTGAGAAATTTGCCAACAGTCTTGTGGGGGTTCCCTTATATGTAACTTCTCTTTTCTCTTGCTGCTTTTAAAATTCTTTCTTTGTCTTTGACTTTTGACAACTTAATTATAATGTGTCTCAGTGTAGCCCTATTCAGGTTCAACTTATTTGAGATTCTCTTGGATCTGGATGTCTATTTCTATCCCCTTCTTTGGGAAGTTTTCAGCCATTATTGCTTTAAATATACCTTCTATCCATTTCTCTTTTTATCCTTCCAGAATTCCCATAATGTAAATGCTGTTTCTTTTCCTTGTGTCCCATAAGTTCTATAGGCTTTCTTCACTCTTTTTTTTTTTTTTCTTTCTTTTTGCTCCTCTGACTGGACAGTTACAAATTTCCTGTCTTCCAGGTTGCTGACTCTTTCTTTTGCATGACTGAGTCTGCTTTTCTACTCCCTATTGAATTCTTCAATTGTATTTTTCAGCTCTAGGATTTCTTTTTTCTTTTCTTTTTTTCTTGGTTGGTTTCTATTTCGTTGCTGAACTTGTTGGGTTCATGCATTGTTTTCCTAATTCCATTTAGTCATCTGTGTGTTCTGGTAGCTCACTAAACTTCCTTAAGAGCAGTATTCTGAATTCTTTGTCTGACAGAACATAGATCTCCATTCCTCTAGGGTCAGTTTTTAGAACTGTATTAGTTTCCTTTGGTGGTCTCATATTTATCTGATTTTTCTTGGTCATTGAGTCCTTATGTTGATATCTTCCCATTTGAGTAAGTGGTCTTTTCTTCCAGAATTTGCAGGTTTGCTTTGTCAGAGACGGTTCACTTCTCAGCTCAGTTTGGATTTCTGGATGTATCTGCTGGTGGGGCCTGCTACTAGGATCTATTTTTGTGTAAGGCAAATGTTTAAGCTCTGAAGTTGGGGAGGGGGGATGCCACTGGCTAAGAACAGCTGGATAAGACTGCTGGCATGGTTCCCTACCCAAGTGAGGCTGTAGGATTGGCTCTGTCGTTGCCTGAATTCTCTGGTCAGGCTTCCTACACAGTTGGGACTGGATGCTATACTCAGCAGTTGGTGGGGCTATGAATTAGCTTTCTTGCCCTTGTGGGGCAGCAGAATGGGACCCAGGGCCTGCATGCCTCATTGCTTGAGGACCCAAATCAGGCAAGATTGTGCACGGAATATCCTGGTCAGGTGAGGCCACCAGTTTTGCTCTGTAGACAGGGAAAGCCACAGGCTGTGCTCTCTGTCCAAGTGCCACTGTAAGCAGGGCTGTTGGATGGGCTATGCAGCTTCTCATGTGCTCTGGGAGGGTTCCCTGGTCAGGTGGGCTAAAGGCTGTATTCAGCAATAAGTGGGGCTATGAATTAGTTTCTCTGCCCAGGAGCTGGGAGAACAGCTCCAAGGCCACTAAGGCTCTTTGTGGTCTTGACTCAAGCTGACCTGTGCCCCAAGTTCCCTGGTCCAACAGGGCTACTGGCTTTGCTCTGGGGGTGATCGGCTCTGCCCCCTGCCTCTGGACTCAAGCATTGCTGGATTACGTAGCAGCTTCCAGGTGTTCTCAGCAACCCTTCCTGTTAGATGGGCCAAGAGCCAAACTGGCAGCCGGTAGGGCTATGTCTGTTCTCCTGCCTGGGCGGGACTGGGAGGCCGCTTCCGACAACTCCCAGATTTTCCGAAGGAGGCCTTCTGGTTGGGAGGGGCTGGGAGGCACACCACAGCTGGTGGTGCTACGACTCAGCTCTTCTGCCTGGAAGTGAGCCGACCAGGCTCCAGGAACTGTAGAACTCCTCATTTGAGGAGCTGAGTCGTGCAGACCTGCACCCCACCAAGTTCCCTGGTCACACTGCACCATCGACTTGTTCTGCAAATGAGCAAAGACACAGGTTGGGACTACTGCGTGGGCTCTGCAAGTGGGAATTTGGTCTGCCAAGACCCAGTGCTAGAGGCCTCTCCCCCTTCTCCATCACCATCAGATTCCCAGTGGTTGAGCCCCACAGAGTCCCCTGCAATCCAAGGGGGTGAAACCAGGGTTTCCATGAAGTGACCCACAATTCTGGGGGTGCTGGATGTCACCCCTGGACTCTCTTCTCCCTCTGGAGGAACCATAGGCCCAAGGGAGACCTTTCGGTGTGTGGCGGGCTGTGCTGACCTGGGGGAGGGGCAGTGTGGTCAGTGTGTAGCCGTTCCTCTTACCCTCTTCCCACCCCCCAACCCCCAGTGTGGTCTGCCTGGGTCTCTGTGGTACAGAAGGTGCTTCATCCTTGCTCCCGGGTTCTAGGATTCTCTCAGTGGTGTCTTGCCCATGAATAGTTGTTAGTTGCTCTTGTGACGTGGGGCAAAGTCAGGAACACCCTGTGTCACCATCTTGGTGACATCATTCCCCTTACTGCATGTTGAACACTGAACTTTATATGGATTAACTTCTTTAATCCTCATAACCATTTTATGGGCTAGATACTGCTATTTTTAAATTCTTTTTTAAAATTTTATTGAAGTATAGTTGATTTACAATGTTGTGTTAATTTCTGCTGTACAGCAAAGTGATTCAGTTATACATATATTCTTTTTCATATTCTTTTCCATTATGGTTTATCACAGGATACTGAATATAGTTCCCTGTGCTATACAGTAGGACCTTGCTGTTTATCCATCCTATATATACTAGTTTGCATCCGCTAATCCCAAACTCCTACTCCATCCCTCCCCCACCCTGTCTCCCCCTTGGCCACCACAAGTTTGTTCTCTTTACCTGTGAGTCTGTTTCTGTTTCATAGATATGTTCACTTGTGTCATATTTTAGATTCCACATATAAGTGTGATGTCGTATGGTATTTGTCTTTTGCTTTCTGACTTAATTTGCTTAGTATGATCATCTCTAGGTCCATCCATGTTGCTACAAATGGCATTATTTCATTCTTTTTTATGGCTGAGTAGTACTCCATTGTATATATATACCACATCTTCTTTATCCATTCATCTGTTGATGGAAATGTTGTTTCTATGTCTTGGCTACTGTAAATAGTGCTGTTATGAAAATAGGGGTGCATGTATCTTTTTGAATTATAGTTTTGTACAGATATATGCCCAGGAGTGGGATTGCTGGATCATATGGCAACTCTAATTCTAGTTTTTTGAGGAACCTCCATGCTGTTTTCCATAGTGGCTGCACCTATTTACATTCCCACCAACAGTGTAGGAGGGTTCCCTTTTCTCCACACCGTCTCCAGCATTTATTGTTTGTAGACTTTTTAATGATGGCCATTCTGACTGGTGTAAGGTGGTACCTCATTGTAGTTTTGATTTGCATTTCCCTAGTAATTAGTGATGATGAGCATCTCTGTATGTCTTCTTTAGAGAAATGCCTATTTAGGTCTTCTGCCTATTTTTCAATTGGGTTGTTTGGTATTTTTGTTATTACGTTGGGCTAGATACCACTATTAACCCATTTTACAGGTGTGAAAATCAAGGCACAGAGAGGATAAAGTGGGAACCTTTGATTCACACCCCCACTGCCTTTAGACCTGAGTGGGAACCCCCCCCATGCCACCTCCTCCATGATGGCAAATGGTGTTACACTACCCTTCACTGGGCCCTCTGTCTACATACCTGCTGGAGATGGCAAAGCTAAGCAGGGAGGCCGGGGGCGTAGGTTGGAGATGCAGAAGTTTCAAGGAGGAATGAGGAGACGTTCCAATTCATCAGCACTGGTGATGGTACGTGCTCCATTTTTTTTAACCATCACTTCCCCAAAGAAGCTGCTGGAGGTCTGGGCAACCCCTGCCAGCACCCCTTCCCACCTGAGGCTTATATTAGGCCACTGGATGTATTCAGTCCCTCTCTGGATGAGGGCAGCTCTCCACCCAAGGCAGGCCCCTCAGCCACCGAATCTGAGGCAGCTACCCTGCTTTGTCCCTGGACTGTGGATTCGGGCTTCGAGTTTTTGACCAGGGAAGACATGGGCCCAGACAGTACTTGCTCAGGTCACAGAGCTTGTAGATGTCAGAGTGAGAAGTAAACCCAGGTGTCCAAAGGCCAGGGTTATTTCCCCACCCCCATACTGCCATTCTGTGTGGAAGTTTTTGTGTGTGTTTTGGGGGGGGTGTCTATTATCATGCTCAGCATTGCTCCCTTAAGAAAAGAGGCAATGAATGTCTTACAGAAGAGCTTTTGGCAACTGTCTGACCCCCGCGGGAGGAATGACCCTTACCCCACCAGTAAAAGGGAAGAGTCAGAAGAGTCTCCATTCTTTCTTTTATTTACATAAAATCTCCAGAAAGAACTGGTATATTTGTTACCTTCCAGGAAACGGCCCACGGATGGGCTGACTCTTGTACCATTCGAATATTGAGCCATGTGAACTCAGAGCCTATTCAAAATAAATACCCTTTTAAAAATACTTTTCCCTTAAGCCCCAGGCTAGGAGTCAGGACTGCTCAGATCTGGTCCCGCCCCCGCCCCGCAGACTGCACCTTTGGCCTCTCCCGTGATCTCTCTGGGCCGCTCCCTCCACTGTGAGATCTGAGTGGGCTGCCGAGTCATCCCCAGGCGCCTCTCAGCGCCTTCCTCCTTCCCGTCCTCAGAGCGGCTCGGACACTGGGACACAGAGGAGGCTGGGTTCCTTTGTATGTTTTGTCTTTAAGTTGGTTTTCTTTTGGGAGTCCATGAAACACAGCCTGATTCTCAGTTGGTTCTTCTAGCCATTTTGTTGCTACAAATCCAAGACTACGAAGGCAGTTCACACCACTGGGGCAGGAAAAACTCACCTAACTTTGCCAGCCTAGGACTTCAGGGGACTTACCTTTCATTTGTCTGCATGGGGAAGACGACGACGAATGGCCTTTGGGAAATGGCACAGTGAGTCTCGGGGGGGGGCCGGTAGGTGGAGTCGGGAGGCTGGGGCACTTCCCCACCGGGATGGGCGCTCTCAGGGCACAGTGATGGGGTAGGAGGCTCTGCGCTTACAGGGAGCTCAGCTGCTTTCTCCAGGACCTCAGGCACTTAAAGATCTCTGAGGCTTGGTTTTCTCATCCATAGAAATTGAGCTAAAACTATCTACATCACAGGTTTGTCGTGTGAGTAGATCCAATACCTAGGTGTTCTGTGAATATTAATTTCCCTCCCTGTATTTTTAAGTGGGAGGCAAAGTCCTTCAAAAAGGAGACACATTCACACAACTGCCTTGTAGCAACTGGACCTGCAGCGATTTAATTGATGTAAAAAAAACACAGGATTGTCACCAGAGTTGGTTGTAACGTATGAGCTATTCCCAAAGCACACAGAATGAACCAAATAACAAAATGGATGTTTTATGCCCTAGACTGATGCCGAAAAAGTGTCTGGGGGTAGACAAGCCAACTGGATCTTAGTTTCTTACCCCACGACAGAGGAACGAGGGTGGGATTGTGGAGAGTTGGTTTCTACGCACTGGAGATGCAAGGGCAACCCCACAGCTTTCAAGACAAGGAAAATGGGGGCATTGTGTTTAAACAATGGGCAGATGCTGAACATCCCCTGCATGTCCCCCGAGGAGCCCACTGACGGGAGGTGGGGCTGCAGGATGCTGTGCCAGAATGGCAGCAGCTCCCACTGGCACTTGATCCCTCCCTGCCAAGGCCAGGCCCCTCACCTCCTTCAGAACAAGTCTCCAAGCTCTGATGAGGGGCGGCAGGGGGATGGGGGTGGGCGGTGGCACAGCTGGAAAAGACAGATGGAAATGACCCATGTGTAGACCCAAGGTGGTCCGGGAAGAGAAAGCCGAGGTGAGGACCAGAGCCATCCCGGACTTTTCCTATGGCTTGTTAGCTTCCTGATAGTTGGGTACTTGAGCCCTGAGAATCTAGCTGGGATGCTCTGGGGAAGGGGAAGGGAGTGCTCCTGAGGTCAGCCCCAGGGCCAGCAGAGGGAAGACAGGCAGCAAAACTTCTGGGCCCAGCCTCCAGCCACCTCCCGCAGGGCTCTGGGCCCAATACTGAGAGAGTCAAAAGGAGAGAGAACACTAAAGAAAGGGGACGTTAAAAAAAAAAAAAAAAGTCTGATCTCTACATGGCTGAGGTATTAGAGAGATGGGGCCTGGTCCCAGGGTAGAGACACGCCGGGGGGGCTTTGTTCTGGCGAATTAAGGACCACACACGTGACCCTGGGAGCGCCAAGCAGGCCCTGCAGGTCCGAGACCAACTCCGCTCCAAAGGAGTCCCCTGGCCTTGGAAGGAGGCAGCTCCTCCAGTGCCACCTTCTCATGAAGGTGCCCCTGTCCCCGCCGCCCCACGTCAGTGTTGCCAGTCCGCAGGAGTCACACAGGGCAGCCCGAGATGTGTGACATGGTCTCGGGAGGTGGCTTACTGTTTCTGGTCATACCATCCTTCCCCCACCCCGCCCCAATGCCACCGGTTCCCCGTGGTTCCTCTAGGTTCTGAGTGAGGCAAGCAGCAAAGAGGGGACAGGAGAACGCTTTATCATCAGAGGGAGTAAAGTTGCAGGCAGCAACTCGGACACTTGGTCTGGACGCAGGAGAGGCCAGGCTGCCTGCCGGCTCAGGGCTCAGGGCCTCAGTAGCGGTACACCTTCAGTCTGTTGTTCTCATCCAGGCCCAGCCGCAGGAGGTCGGAACCAGCCGTTGGCTTGGGCACTGAGGAGAAGAGACATCTGGCCACAAGGTGAAGGAAAACTCTGCAGTCAGCTGAGCACGCCTGGGGAAGGGTCACAGGCCCAACGGGGTCCTCCTTGCACCCCCAGGGCCCACATGCCTTGGCAGTTACAGCAAGAAGGGATCGGGCTTTGGAGAGCAGCTAAAAAGATACGACTTGGGGTCATTCTTGTAATGTTCCAGCCACTTGCGGTGAGTCTTGATCATGTCCTGGAAGTTGGTGCTGCCCACCTCGGGGACTTGGGAGGGGGGACGCTGCAGGAGGCGGAGCTGCTCACTGTGGGGAGGGCAGAGGAGGCAGGAGTGCCAGAGGAGGTGGGGAGTCTCTGGAGCGAGGCAAGAATGCCCCTCGGGGAGGAGGAGCATCAGTTCCCAAAAGGGTGGATGCTCCTGACGGCGAGGCCGGTTCCCGGCCAATCTCATCTGCAAAAGCTTCCCTCTCTATCGACTCAAATACCTTCCCAGCATCAGCTCCCAAGTTGGCCAAAGGGTGAGAGGGGTTGTACTTATGGTTGGGGGCCTGCAGGGATACATCAGGGGCTACATCCGGTAAGGAATAAGACGAACGGGAAACTAACGACAGGTTTCAATAATTGCCCATCTGTCGCCCCCTCTCACTCCAGATGTTGCTCAGCGGGCCTGAGGGAAGAAGGCAGCCGTGTGATGCAGACAGAGAGCTCAGGGCAAGAGATGAAGGCCACACTCCAGAGCTGGAAGGGGCAGGGTCCCACCAGGGGCCCATTTCTCCCCAAGGTGCCACAGGGCAGCTTCCTCACAGGGCTGGATCAGGTAAGGCCCACTGGGCCCCACTGGGACCTCATCGGTTGGGACTTTTCGCTGGCTGCGGAGGTGCACCGCAGACCCAGGCAGCTTTGTGGCCTGGGGCCCTGCCTAACCACTCTGAGTGATGTGACAAGGAGTTCTGGTCCCCTCACAGGTCCCACCTGCCCAGGGAGCTGCAGCGAGCAGCTGAATGGTGTGGCTCCACCCTGAGCCCACAGGGAGGCTTACCTGGCAGACACATACCCCAGCCTGTTTTCCAGGGGGGCAGGGCCACTGCTGAGGAACGGGATGCCAGCTGGAAAAGTGGGAGGAAAGCGTTCAGAAATGGGCAGCGGTTCATCTGAGCCAGTCCCCTCCTGCCTTCCCTGAGAAACTGCAAAGGCACTGCCCCCCCAAACAAAAACAGGAAAAGCTTCTGTGGTTGGAGGTGAGAGAGAGAGGAGGGCCAGGAATGGTCCTATTCATTTTATTTCTAAAACTGAAATTATTTTAAATTTGGGTCGGGATAAGGAGACGAACTTTTTCCTTCAAATAACTGTTTTTATGGCTTTTCACATTCCTTAGCAGGGCTATGAGACCAGGGGAGGCCACATACAGCCAAGGGGTCATGAACCCTGGAGTCACAGAGACATGGGGTCAAAACCCAGTCTGTTGCTCACTCCCTGGGTACCCTGGAGCATATTATCAATACTTAACCTCTGAGTCTCAGTTTCCCCATCTGTAAAATGGGAATAAATATTATAACCTCAGAGGATTAATATAAGGACTAAATGAAAAACCATACATAAAATGCCTGGCCATAATATATATAAAACACACAAGATGGCAGCGATCCTGACACTGACAACAGTGACCTCCTAGGTTCGGCTGAGCTCTAGCATCCATCGTAAAGGCCCCATCCAGTAAACCGTCAAGACACACAGGGTCTCCAGCCACTGGACGAGCAGCAAGGTCCTCTCAGGCACCCACCACGGAGACGATGGGCCATGCCAAAGTTGGGGGCAAAGGGTAGGCAGAGGAGGAAGGCAGGGAGGCTGAGCCCAGAACCACGCATGGCCTAGAGGGAGGCTTACTTGGAAAATACTTGCGCCACTTCTCCACCAGGAAGTCATCCACGGTCTGAGACACGGAGGAGGAGAGCCGGGGGCCCAGTACTGGGTCCCAGGCCCACTGGGTGGACGTGGGGGGAGCCGGGGATGAGGTTGAGACCCGGGCCAGGGAGGGGTACGAGGGAGCGGGGGTGCTCCTGGAGGCCTGGGTGGGGAGCGGTGCGGGCGTGGAGGTGAAACGCGGCGGAGGCTGGGTGTTGAGGCTGCCCAGCACGCTGAGGACACCGTTGAGCTGGCCGCTGATCCGCTGCAGGGAGCTGCTCAGGTAGTGGATCTTGTTGGGGAAAGTGGGACTCGGGGTCGGGCCGACTGAAAAGGCAGAGGCAGAGGGTAGGGCAGGACTCGGGCTCGGGGCCCTGGAATGGCCCAGGCCAAGCTGACACTGTGCATCCTACTGGCCCACATCCCCACCCCTTCCCCATTCCTCCCAAGAAAAGCCACAGGGCTTCTGTGTTCCAGACAGGAAGCTGGGTGAGAGAAAGAGCATCCCCAGGGCGAGGGCCGCCACCCCTTTGTAGGCCACAGCTGCAGAGGGAGAAGAGCCTCCCTGGGGGGCGGGGGACGGCACCAGGCGGGACAGGCTAAGAGGGACCCCCGTCTCACTGTGCGGACCCTGCACGATCAGAAGGCTTCCCCTGAGCCTCTGGGCCCTGTGCGCTGGGAAACCCAGAGGGCTCACTCCTGCCCAAGCATCTGCTCCAGACACTGGCCCCCGGAGGCCCGCCACGCAGGGCTGCACCTCCGTTCCCCATGGATACCCCACTCACCGTGAGGCAGGGGGCAGGATTCGGAACTGTCACTGCTCCCGTCTTCCAGGTCGCTGAGGTCAAAGGTCACCACCTTCTTGGTGGGGGGTCCTCTCAGACTGTCTTCATCTGAAGCCTGGTGGGTGGAGCAGCAGTAAGGACTTGCCCTGTGCTTTCTGCCCTCGTGATACCGGAGGACTCGGTGGGTAGGCTCTCTGGGCCCAAAGTTCTAGGACAGGCATGTCATATAGGCTGCCTTACAGGTGAGGCTAAGAGAACTCAGCCACCGAAGATAGGGCAGTAGGGCCACCAGGACCAGGCAGACACCAACCCTTCACCCCCAGTAAACACTCCCCATGGTGTCTCTCCACCTAAGCTTCCCTCCTGTTGTACCTACACCTCTGGCATCTGGGGAAAAGGCTACAAGGCCCCAGGAAAGGTAGGGAAACCTTCTAGGAGCCTCTATTCCTGACACCCGGGGCAAACTTCTCCTCGGGCACCAGGGCGGGGGCCAGTCCCCTCCCAAGAACCTTCAGCAAGAGGCTCCGGGTCTGCTCAGGACCACTCAGCACAGATATCCAAAGCCCCAGACGTGTTCAACAAATTCAAAGCTGAAGCCACTGCCGTTTTCACCAGCCCAGAAGCCCTAAGCCTACTGCCAATCCTGGGCCCTAGCAGCCCAGCTGTCCCGACACAGGACCAAAGAACCCAACCAAATCCCGGGAACAGAGGGAGGCCACGGCGGCAATTGGGCTGCACCTCGTCCCAGAGAGAAGACTCCAGCTGATGCAGCTTCTCCTCCTTCTCCTTCAGCAGATCATGGCCTTTCCGCATGGCTGACTTCATCTCATCCAGGTGTCTGGTCTCCTGCAGCCAGGAAGAAAGGGGAGGAGAAAGACGGTGACTAACCACACAGGCAGATGCCGGAGGCCCAGCTCTGCCGTTTGTAGGCTGGCTGAGCTGGGTGATCTTGAACAAATTACTGAGCTCTCAGTCTGGATGTTCATCTAAAAAACAGAAATACTAATTCGTGAGAATTAGAAGAGATAGAGTATGCTACGTGCCCTCCACTAGGCCCACTCCTAATAAATTCTCAAATGGTTACTGTTAACCAAATGGTTATTATGATCACTGCTCCAACTACCAATACTATCAGCAGCAGCAGCAGGAAGGATTCAGCAGAGCAATGACAGGGCCTGGGGGTAGCATGCACAGGTCCCTGGGAAGGCTGCCCCTCTATCGGGACCAGCCTCTTGCCCTCTGCCACCCCCCAGCCCGGCTTAGGGGCCACAGCTCACCAGCTCTGAGCACCATCAGAATTCTAAGGGACCATGTATAATCGTCTGCCAAGACCCTCGAATGGCAGAGAGAGCTGTGATCCCACTGATAATAACCACGAAGTCTCTGCCTTTCATTGCAAATTAGGGCCTCAGAGAAGGAAACCAGAGAAGTAACTCAAGCTTATGCCGAGTGTGCTCAAAAGATTTTCACTTATGAGTGAAGTCTTGAGTGTGATGGAATGGCCAAGCACTGTGGAACTTCTCTCGTCTTCCCCTAGAAAAGGGGAATACCACTACTACCTTGCACGTCATCTATGGATATTGTGGGGCCCAAATGACTTCCTATTAGAGAAAGCATTGCACACACTGCACTGGCACGTAAATGTAAAGAAGCTTCCATCCTCGTGGAGATCGTATCCTGGATCTCCTGTCCGGTCTCCTTAGACTTGTCCAGTGACCGCAAGGCCCATGTGACCACTCTAGTGGAGTCCCCAGAATGATCAACTGAGGGCGAGCCCAAAGGGAGTGCCGCCGGCTGCCCCAGGCCTCCCCCACATGTCTGGCAGGCCCTCCCCCGGGCTCCTGACCTCCTCCAGGTCCTTGCACATGTCCTCCAGGGCCTTGGTGCCTGGCGGGTCTTTGGCCGCCTCCTGAGCGCTGGCCAGCTCGTGGCGCCAGTGCTGCTGGGCGGCCTTCAGAGCTGTCTGCCGCCTCCGCATGGAGCGCGTCTGCCGGACCAGGAACTCCTTGGCGCTGCAGAGAGCTACCTCCTCGGCAGAGAGGTAGTGCCGGGCGCTGCGGGGGGACAGGCCAGGGCGGGGGGTTGGAGGGGGAAACACACCCTCTGAGAACCCCTGCTGTGGGTCACGACCACCTCCCCAGCAGATGCCCATCCTGAGCACAGACTGCGGTGCTGGGGCCGGGCAGAGTGCGGGGACGTCGCCACTAAATACCCACAGAGCGTGGGGCACGTGCTGGGCTGAGTCCTCCCACCCTGACTGTGAAAGGGAGCGCGCCTGAGGCCTCCAGAGATGGCCAGACACTCCCATCAGCCTGACCCGCAAGCAGAGGTCAGCAGATGCCAGAGATCACCATGGGCACCTTCATGGCTTGTCAGAGATGGTTCCTCAGGCACCCAGGTCCCCTTCCCTGAACCGAGCCCCACTGGAGACCGCCGTCACGTTTCAGTCCACCCCGGCTCTGTGACGCAGGCACTCACTTACCCCTTCCTGGCATCCTCAATGCAAAATAAGACAGGTTATTGGAACTCACCTGTCCAAGGACAAGTCGGTCTCCTCCTTGCTCTGGGAGAGGGAAAAGGATACCTCTTTAGTCTGGTTCTAGGACACACAGTAGAAAAGGCTCATTGAAGGTAACATCAGATACACTACAGGCTCCAAGGACCCCGAAGTCCCTCCTAGTGGCCCAGACACAGCAATGGTTCTGCCAGCCGCTGGACTATTCACTTACAGATATAATCTGACGGATGGAGAAGGGGACTAGGAATGATAAGAATAGGAGGCTAAGGTTCTATGCAGAACAGAGCCAGGACCCCTCCAGGAGCCCAGAGCCTTCCTGGAGCCCCACGGCCCGGTGCCCCACCCCCTCCCGGTGCACTCTTGGAGGCCCACCCCCTCCTGGTGCCTGGAGCCTTGCCCTAGCCCAGCCACCTTGACCCTCCCAAGGCACAGAAAAGCTCACCGTCCCAAGGGATTTCCTCAGGTCCTCAATGTGGAGATCAGGCTCAAAACGTGGGGAAGCATTACCCTCCTCTACCGCCAGCTCTTTCAACAAGTCCTGCTTCCTCTGAGCTTTGGCCTCCAGGTCACTGTGGTGGGAGACGGGGCGTGGAGGCGGGGGGAGGCAGGGTCACATGACGAAGCAGGCCAGGCAGCACACTGTCAGGACTCCTGGGGGGAAGTGGGGAGAGCCACCTCCATCCCTTCACTCCTGTCAAAGACCCTGGAGGCAGAGCTGGGGCGGGAACAGTAGAACCAGGGACCCCCGGCTACTCACAGCCCCGACTCCCTACAAAACGCAGCCCCTCCACCCGGCCCCACCTCTGCCTGTTAACTGGGCCGTGAGTAGACAGGGCCCATGAGCAGCAGAGGTCAGAGGGCAGGCGAGAGGCAGTAGGGGTGGCTAAATGCAGGGGTACAGACCACCTGACATGCTTCTGCAGCCTCTGACACTGGGTCTGCAGCAAATCCACCTGGGACTCCAGCTCCAATTTGCGGGCCTGAAGCTCCTCGAGGATTCTTCGGAGCTGCCGGTTTGACTCCAGCAGGTGGCTGTGCTCCTTCTTCGCCTCCTCCAGGTGCTGATGGGTGGCTGCGGCTTCCTGGGGGCAGGAGGAAAGAGAGACACACCCAGAGACATGGGGGGTGGGGGGGCGGGGCGGGGCAGCACCAGACAACAGGGAAGAGCAATGGGGAGAGGATGGAACCAGGCCCACTGAAGGCCTGTGTCTGCCTTCAGCGGCAGTGTCCCCCACCAGGCCCACCCCCAGCGGCTCCTGAGCTGGTCCCACACGCTGGAGCTATTTGTGCAATAGCAGCCAACATAGTCTGGAACCCAACTCCGTGGACAGATCAGGTGAACAAAGGGGTGGGGGAAGGAAGGAAATGGAATAGGGGAGATAGAGGAGGGAGGACAGGAGCGGCCGACAAACCTCGCTCTCCAGCGCAAACTGCCTCTGCACATCGAGGAGCTGCTGCTTCTCCTTCCGGGCGGCCTCCTCCTGCGGGCGAAGGAAAGGACCAGCCATTTGGCCATCTCCGGGCCCCGGGTCCTCTCCTGGGGAAGCTGACTCCAAGGTCCAGGGTCCCTGAGAACCTGTCCTCCGCCCCCGCTCCCGCACCTGGACATCGAGCTGAGCCAATCTGGCCTTGACGTCCTTGGTTCTGGTTTCAAGCTCCACCTCTAAATCTTGGAGTTTCCTTTCCTGCACAGAAGTGTAGGTGGAGAGAAAGACGTGAGCGTAGCAAGAGCACAGGCACGCGCTGAGCGGCAGGAGGGGTTTGGGACCTACCACCCCATACCGCCCGCTCCAAGCTGGGCTGGCTTCCCCCACTTGCCCCCACAGCCTCCCAGCACAGCACCACCTCTCGTCTATTTCAGCGGGGGCAAGGACAGGCGAAGGCACCAACCCCGAGGCCCTGGGGCTGCCGACCTCCACCTCTAGTCCTGGGGATGCTCTCTGGCCCAGAAAACAAAAGCGCAAGGATGCCCCAGCTTGCGCATGGCCAGCGAGAGACCCCCCACCCCTGAAGCTGTCAGGCTCCGTCTGCTGCTGCTGCAGTGCCGGCCCCCAGCACTTTTCTACCCGGGGTGGAGGGGTCGGGCAGGGCGGGCCCCAAGAGACCGTCAGTCCAGGGCCCCCACCTGCTCCCGGGGCCGCCGCCGCAGGTCCTCGAGCTGCCGGTCCTGCTCCTGCCTCGCTGTCTCCAACTCCCGCTCGTGGGCCCTGCGCAGGCGCTCCAGCTCTCCCGTCAGGTGCCCCAGGAGTTCGGCCCGCTGCTTCCTCTCCTGCACGGACAGTGGGGCCGCCGGTGGGAAACCACAGCCGCCCTTCCCACCCCTAAAACCACAGCCCACCCTGCAGCCTTGGGTCAGTGCCATCAGGGACCCCAACAGGCCTCTAAGGCCGGCTCTTGGAGAAACGCAGGAGAGCACTGAGGATGGCGAGGTCCCGCCCCCAGAAAGCCTGCACCCCGGCTCTCTGCTGCTGAACCAACGCTGGTCAGACGTGCTGAGAAATCCCTGGGTGGAAGCCGGCCTCTCCCACCACCCCTGCACGTACAGCCTTCCTTCCTTAAGGGAAGAGAGACCGTTACTAAATTCTCACTCTTCCTCAGCAAGGGCAGAACTGGTTTGGGAAGGGAGTCAACTACATTTCACCACGACGGGCCCCTATTTCTGCCCTGGTGCAAAGAGTCTGGGATACCGGTTCCAGTTACTGGAGGAGTAGCCTAGAAACCCCGGGTAGAGGCCTGGCTCTGGGCTAAAGTCAGCCACCAGCCCTCCCCCTCGTCCACCCCCAACGTGAGCAAGCCGGCATGGGTCCACTTAAGTCACTGAACGTTCCCACCGAAGGCTGAAGTTGGGCAGATAATATCTAAATACTGGCTGGCTCTCGCCAGTCTATTTCCTGGTGTCCTGGAATTTCTATTAACCCTGGTGGCACGGTGTTGGGTGGTTAAAATTGAAGACTTTGTAGTCAGACAGTCTGGCTTGGATCCTAGCTCCTCTACTTACTAGCAAGGGTGGGCTTGGGAGAGTTGCTTACACTCCCCAAGTCTCAGTTCCCTCTTTTTAAAATGGAGATAATGATAGTATGAACCCCCTGAGAGTGTCGTGAGGACTAAATGAGGTAATATACAAAGAGGTTAGGACAGTGCCCGGCACGTCGTACAAGCTCAATACACGTCGGCTATTATTAATATGAGAGCAAAGTACAGCCTGCTGATGGGGAGAAATCACTCCTCACCTAATGCTTTAGTAAAAAGGCAAAACACGATCTCACCATTGCAGGGTGCCAGGAAAGAAAGCCTCCCACCATCCCTGACCACAGGTGGTCCCCTTCCCAGGCCCTCTGGCCCGCTGGGAATGACCCCAGTGTATGTGTGTGTGTGTGTGTGTGTGTGTGTGTGCGCGTGCACATGCAGGGAACGTGGTGAAGTCACCTCGGGGTGTGTGTGTGGTGTGTGTGGGTGTGTGTATGTGTGTGTGGTGTGTGTGTATGTGTGTGAGACCCCCGGTCTGTGTGTGGGGTGTGTGTGGGGTGTGTGTGTGTGTGTGTGTGTGTGTGTGACCCTGGAGTGTGTTGTGTGTGTCTCTGTGTGTGTGGTGTGTGTGTGGGGGTGTGTGGGGGCTGTGTGTGTGCGCACGTGCACGCACATGCACGTGCCAAGGAACGTGGTGAAGTCACCTCAGGGTGTGGTGTGTGTGCGCACACGTGCACGCACATGCACATGCCAGGGAACGTGGTGAAGTCACCTCGGGGTGTGTGGGGGGTGTGTGTGTGACCCCGGTGTTGTGTGTGTGTGTGTGTGCGCATGCACGCACATGCACGTGCCAGGGAACGTGGTGAGGTCACCTCGGCTTCATACTGCTCCCTGGCCTCAGCCACCACTCGCTGATGCTCCTCCTTCATCTTGTCCATCTTCCTCTCGTGTTCCCTCTCCACCTCCTGGCGCTTCTCTCTCAGGAGGCCACTGAGCTGCAGGGCAGGCAGCAGGGATGTGACATGCAGGACTGAGGCTGGAGCAGCACCCGGGGACTGAAGCACTTGAAGGGACTCATACACACATGTGACACAACCTCCCCAACATCCCCACGTGCACACGTCAGGTGACATACACAGGGCCACACCCAGCACGCCCTCCTCCTCACATATAGGGCATGGGGGTGGAGAAGCACTTGGCCTCCGGGGAACTAAGGCATAAAAACGGACCCTGAAGTCCTGACCCCAGCTGAGCTGTCCAAAGCAAAGCAGAGGACCCCTGGGCCAGGATGGCTCGGCCGACCGTCAGAGTGTCCACGACAGGTACACAGAGTCAGAGGAGCAGACCAGCACTCACCTCTTGCTCATACTCGAGAACGTGGTAAACCTTCTGATGAGCTCTCTGCTCTGCCCGCCCAAGGCTCTCCTGCAGCTGGGCCTCCTCTTTCCGATGAGCTTCCTCCATCTTCTTCTGGAGGCTGGAGACCACCTGAGGAGGCACCCGCACAGGGCAGCGTGACCCGCAGAGAGCACTGCAGAGTGGCCGCGGGGGACTCGCTTCCCAGGGTCCCAGCACCCATCCCCCGGGGGCTGCAGGAGAGGGAGACTCCCTCCGTAGGGGACGGGGTGCGGGGAAAGGGGTCCCGCGGCTCACACCCCAGGATGCCCAGGGTCTGCCCCGCCGGCCAGGGCCACCGCCCCTCACCTCCCTGTGCTTGGCCTCCAGCGAGGAAGAGAGCCGCTCCAGCTCCGCCCTGTGCTCCCTCTCCAGCGCTGCCACCGCCTGGGGCAGAACAGAGGGCCTGTGAGGACACAGGGCAGGCTGGCCCGGCTCCGACCTGAGACGAGGAAGAGCCAGAAGACCACCCCCAATGCCTCTCAAGCTAAGCACTCAAGGGGAACCGCAGGCACATCTTTGTTCCTCCGAAATAACTGTCCCTCAAGTCTGCACCTCGCAAACGAACAGGGACATGAAGGCCAGAGTGGAGGGGCCTTTCAGTAAGGCTCGGTCACGGCTTCCATTCCCCTGCCTCTAGGCCACCGGTACATAGGCAACACTCCTGCCTGTGCATAAGCGCCAGGCAGGGAGGCCTGCACATCTCAGCACCACCTCCCAGAGCGCGTGCAGTACAATGACGTCCCCACACCCCCATGCCTCGCTGCAGGCTCCCCGGGCCTGAGAGCTGAAACTCCACCCATCACCAAAAGAAAACAAAAGTCCCACGTGGCCTATTACCTACTTCAGCCTCTTACCTAGAGACAGACCCACTGGACTGGAGGGACAGGGAGTAAGGACAAAGGAGAAAAAAATCCTCTGAGCGGGCTAGCCTCTCACTCTGAGGCCGGGGAGGAAAGGAGAGAAACGCGAGGTCCTCACAGCTGCCCCTCAGGGACAAGGACAAGGACAGGGCCCCTTTGTCTCAAGAGCTCTGGTCTGGTTTAAGTTCTTTCAGTCATGAAATCTTCCCAAATCCAAAGGCCAGGTCCACACGGGCCCAGACAGCCGGCCCAACGTCTCGTTGTCCATCCACACAGACACCCGCTCTCCACCTGGCTCCCCACCCTGCGCCCCAAGGCTGGCGCTTCCTCTTCCTCAGCGCTCAGTCCCTCCCCAGGCAGCCCAGGATCACACGGGGCGGGGAGGGGGCCGCTCACGTCTTTCCTCTCCCCTTCCAGCTGCTCCCTCAGCTGCTGCAAGGCCCTCTCCTTCTCCGCGTTCAGGGAGGCCTGCTCTCTCTTCTCCGAAGCCTCCATGTCTTCCCTGAGACGCTCCAGCGTCTGCCTATTTCTCTCTTCCAAGCTGGCCCTCTCAGCCTTCTGTAGAGACTCCAGCTGTTCTCGCAGCCTCTGCAGGGAAGCCTCGTGCTCGGCCCTGGGCAGACAAGCGGGTGAGGATGGGCCTGGGCACTGGGGGAGGCGGGGGTGGACCTCCAGGGGGCCGGGCAGCCCATAGCCCGCACTCACCTGATTTGGTCCTTATCCGCTTCCACGCTGCACTGCACCTGGGCGCAGAGCCGGGACAGCCTCTGGCCTTCCTTCTCTGTCACCAGGCTCTCCTCTTCCTCGGTGGCTCTCTGCAGCTGCTCCGTCAGGGAACTGTGAAGCAAAGCAACGGCAAGTTTGTTGGCGGGACCACAAGGCCTTCCCTGTTTTAGGCATAACCCCTGGCTCTCGACCCCCAAAAGCCCGTAGCCTGCCTGTGAAGCTTCCTCTTTTTTTTTTTTTTTTAATTCATTATTTATTTTTGGCTGCCTTGGGTCTTTGTTGCTGCACGCAGGCTTTCTCTAGTTGCAGCGAGTGGGGACTACTCTTCGTTGCGGTGCGCGGGCTTCTCATTGCGGTGGCTTCACTTGTTGCAGAGCACGGGCTCTAGACATGCAGGCTTCAGTAGTTGTGGCACGTGGGCTCAGTAGTTGTGGCACACGGGCTTAGTCACTACACGACATGGGGGATCTTCCTGGACCAGGGCTCAAACCTGTGTCCCCTGCACTGGCAGGTGGATTCTCAACCACTGCACCACCAGGGAGGTCTGAAGCTTCCTAAGTCTTAAAGACGAGTCTAACCTCAGCCTCTGGGTCCTGCTGCCTCCCTCTAATACCTCCCCGGGTTAGAGGGGCTAGGAACCACCTGCTCTTTGCCGCCGGAAGCAGATTGCAGGCTCCTTGATCCCAGCACCGCATTTCTGCCAAAGGCTCCCCTCGGCCTCCAGGTTCACCTCGGTGGCGTTCACTCAAGGGGGGATCCAGTCTGACTCCAGCCCAGCTCTGGCCACAGCAGATGAGCCACCCCCTCTAAACCCCACTATACTCTTCCCTGCCTCTTGGCCTTTGTTCATGCTGGTTCCCCCGTCTAGAATCCCCTTTCCTACCTGACGAACCCATGTTCCTTGTCCAACACCCAGCTCCCTCCTCTCAGAGAAGTCTTTCCAAGTTCATCAGTTACCTTTCTGCTCCCAACACACTTTATATGAGGACCTTTCTTATCCATGCCCTCGGTGCCACACATCACACTGCACAATAATTAATTAATCTTTTGTATGTGTGTTTTCCTTACAAGCCTGGAAGCTTCTCCAGAGAAAGAGTCTTGTCTTAAAACCTGTTTTATCCTAAGTGCCAAACACAGTAACAGATACGAAGTAGATACTCAATGCATGTTTGTTGAATTGAACAGCATCACCCAGGCCTAAACTACAAGCAAGCTTTGATTATCTATGAGGGGTGTCTTACTTGCAGACTAACGATAGTAACCATCTCATCCCAAGCAGACAACCCTCCTGCGGCCCCCACGTGACCAGGGGCTGTGTGCTGTGCATGATTCAGAAGACAATTTCTTTGAAAAGCTTCTGGAGTGAATTCCAAAGCCAGAAAAGATTTAGGTTCATTTCCTATTTTAAGTTATCAGCACCACTGCTCTCTTCCATGATGAGAGAAAATTTGAGTGAAGTAAAAATCCTTCCTTCTAGATTCCCCAGAAACCCTTTCTCTTCATCCCGTGGCCAAATGTTACATGTAGCACCGCAGAATGGCAGAGCTGGAAGGGTCTTTAGAGGTTAAGTCCTGCATTTTACAACTCTCTCTCTTCATGTTACAACTAAACTCAACCTCCTCATTTTGTAACTAAAGAAACTGAGAGTTAGCCTGTCTGCCTTCCTGCCTGCTTTCTCATTCGAGAAATATTTGCTACAAGGTCAGCTAGGGTTTCCAGAAATTTCTACCTAGTGGCAGTCTCCCAGCAGAGAGGAGGCCCCACCCCTCAGAAAGGCTCACACGTAAACAGAAACAGGGTTCTCGTGATAAACTACTTTGAAGACAGCCAGGCAAGGCGCTGCCCACAGAGAAACCACTTAGTCAAGACCGCTGACACTGTACTGATTTCGACTGAAAATATTTACAATCAAGAGCCACCATTTATTGAGCAGCTACTGTGTTTCAGGCCCTGAGTTGGACACTTTTGGCAGGCTGGTTTTCACCACGACTTAAGAGGTCTCTGGGAGGCCCCCTCTGCAGTTGGGGGGTTTGGGGAGGGACAAAAGGCACAGTCAGCCCAGCTGAGGGTGACCGGGAAGAGAGAGGAGCCTGGTAGGTGGGCAGGGAGACACCACGGGGATTTCCTCCCTGGCACTGTCTCTCAAGGTAAGCTGAGTTGCACCCTGTTTGGGTGGACCCCCACCCCAAGTTTCAGTTGGCTGGAAGAGGAGGATGCTGTGGGAAGATCTGTTCTCTGGGATGCACTCTGGCTGGGGATCCAGGAGGGGTGACATAAGGATGGACCCAGGGTCAGTAGATCCTGTGTTGGGCTAATGAGAGAGACTGTCCCCAACCCTCTAGGTAGTTGGGTGTTGGTTTTGTTAGTTTCTCTAAATTAAGCATAAATATTTTTATAAGTCTTTGCTACATATGATAGAAAAATAGCAAGTCTCTAGCACTTTCGGATGTTCTGTCCAAGAGGACAAGATTTAGCCTGTAGTTTAATTGCCAAGTAAGTGAAATATATTGACATCTTTTTGTAGCACCTTTCCCATCCTGGGACTGTGACAGAGATTGCTTATTACCCTCTCAATATCCATTCTCCCATTTTTCTTTACTAAGAGAACCCTGATTTTTTTCTATCAGGTACAGAGGACCATCTGAAGGACTACATTTCCCAGTTACCCTCTGCAACCAGAGGTAGCCAGCCAGATATAAGTGGAAATTATTGGGTAAAGTTTCCAGGAAAACTCCTTTAAAGAATAAGCAGAAGTTATTGGGTAAAGTTTCCAGGAAAGCGCCTTCAAAGGGACTGAATGAGCTAGAAAGTGCCCGTAATCTTCCTGCCTGGAGCACAGATACGATGGCTGGAGATCCAGCAGCTATACTGGACTGTAAAGAGACACTGAGAGTAAAACCCAGCACTAAAGATGGCAGAGAGATGAAAGGAGACCAGGGACCTGGTGACTCTGTGGAGCCATCATGCCAGCCCTGAACTGCCTTTTCCTATAAAAATAAAACTCCAGCATACATACACACAATCCTGTACACGCAGGCCCAGCCCAGGCTTCCATGTCACATTTGTCTAGGGCCTCGCAGACAGCTACTCAAAGAGTAGGAACCCACATAGAAACTTCTGGGTCCGAGAGCACCTCACACCATATCACGTGGCCCCTCCCTATCTCACTGGGTTCCAACAGGGCCCTGACTCCCAAGAGAGAGGACGATGTAGTTGTTCTCCGGAGACAAACCACCTGGGTTAATCCGGGCTCTGCTGCTTACGAGCCTCCATACCTGGGACAAGCTACTTAACCTTTCTGTGCCTCAGTTTGTCTGTATTATAGATGCTACAAAACAGAGTTGATGACGACACCTTGTAAGGGCCATTCCGAGGACTGAACAAATTAATAGACATAAAGTATATGGATCAGGGGCTTCCCTGGTGGCGCAGTGGTTGAGAGTCTGCCTGCCGATGCACGGGACGCGGGTTCGTGCCCCGGTCTGGGAGGATCCCGCATGCCGCGGAGCGGCTGGGCCCATGAGCCATGGCCGCTGAGCCTGCGCGTCCAGAGCCTGTGCTCCACAACGGGAGAGGCCACGACAGTGAGAGGCCCGCATACTGCAAAAAAAAAGTATATGGATCAGTGTAATCTCTCAAAAAATGTTAGCTACCCTTATTATGATCACGCCTCCCAAGTCCTCCCGAAAAAGAGGAAAGGCACGATCCCTGGCCAGGGAGCCCACCCCTCCACATGGGCCACTGAGGAGCAGTCCTGGAGGGGCCCCGGGCATCCCCGTGGCTGCCAGGGCGGGAGAAGGGTGTCCCCGCACAGCCGGGGCGGCTGGGCTGGGGGCGGGGCGGGACCTGAGCGCCTTCTCTTTCTGCCGGTGAAGCTGCAGGGTCTCCGCCTCCTCCTCCTGCCACAGCTTCTCCTGCAGCCGCTGCATCTTCTCTTGCTTGGACTCCAGGAGCCACCTCTGCCCTTGCTCGAGTTCTTGGGCCACCACCTCCTCCGAGGCCTTCACTGCAGCCTCTGAGAGCTGCTCTGGGGGAGCCGCAGGCTCTGTAGATTGCCTGCCAAGGGTGGAAGCAGCATTTCACTGGGTTTACTATCCACCCACCTTTCGGCACTAGGATTTATACGGATACAGAACAGCACATACGGAACCCTGACAGAGGGCCCAGGGTCAGGAATCGTAAGTGCAAATCAGGTACCCAAGGGTGGGCAGCAAGGCTACCCTCTCGAAGACACAGGCAGCATTTGTTCTATAGGACAAGCCCCACGGTGGCTGCCAAAGGCCCCCAGAGCCTGGGGATGTGAGGGTGGCCCGTAGGAGGCTCTCAGGGCACCTGGTAGGTTGTGGCCTGAGTGAACAGCCAAGCTGTGGCTCAAGGGCTGGCAGCAGCAGAAAGAGAGCGAAGCTCCGTCCCTCGTGGATTCCTCCCCAGAGTGGCTCACGGCCCTGTTTCCGACTCCCTACCAGGGCTCTCCCTGCTACTTGAGGCTCTAGGCCGGCAGTTTGGGAAGTCCCCAGAGGCTGCTCTGTGACTCTCAAACTGAACAGAGGCCAGTGTGTATGAGCCAGCAGGAGAAGCAGCAGCATGTCTCCTCGCTGCTAGAACTCCTAGCCCTGAGACCTAGAATAGTCCATGGAGGCCCAGGAGTGGGAAACCGTCCTCCCCACTCTGCCAAGGGAGCCGGGCAGGAGACCCTTCCCTAAGCCAAAGACAGTAGCAAGAGCACAACCAGAATGCCAGGCTCTATATCTCCCCAATGATGCCACAGCTTCATCTGCTTAGAGTGAAGTCACTGTTTGGAAACGTGTAAAAGAAATTCTAACCTGGATGCCTAAGGCGGGTGGTAAGATAAGGAACACTGGTATCGGTTAAAGAGATGTCTATAATGAAGGCTGTTATGTTGCTTGTACCCTGGTTCTTAAAGGAAATACCCAAAGAGAAACCCCAAGAACGTTTTAAGCAATGAAAGCATAAGTGGGATAAAGTGTTTTGCCTCCCAGAGTGGCTTTCCTAAAGGCCAGGACATGCTGGCATTCCCAGGTCCCTAAATCTTACATCAGAAATTGGTCTGGCCACCCAACCACCATCTTCTCCCGTGGTGCTCCAGCTGTGGCAGGCCTGGCACGGTGGCCCAGTGGACCCCAACAGCATATGGGCGTGGTCCAAATCAAGGACAAGAGGGGCCAGAGTCCAAGAGGGGAGCCAGTCCCCTGTCCACCGCTGGGGATGTAAAACCCCCTCCTCACTCAGCTCCCACAGTGAAGCAGACAGAAGGCAGCAGGCTGGATCAGATTAGAACAGCAGAAGTAAACAAGGGCTCTGGAATTCCATTTCAGCCCCTTGAGGCCAGAGAGAGAAGGAAGACACAAAAGGCTACTGATATCTCTGAAATATCATTAAGGTCTTTCCTAAAATCATGACTCAGACCAGAAACAGTCTTGAGTCCTGCCTTCAGTTCTCTTCTGCTCCCAAGCCCATCTCCCCGCTTCCAGTTCCCAGCTTCCTCTCAGTCCCCTGTCCCAGCCCGACTGATGCAGATGTAAGATGTGGCCGCCACCTCCTCTGAGGATCCCGCCCTCGGAAAGAGCCTCCCCCCGCAGCTCTCAGCCTCATCAACCCTCCAACTCATTTCCAACCTGAGCTGAAAACATCTTTTTTCCCTGAGATGGTACCTTTTAATGTCTCTCTCCCCTGTGGGCTATGTAGCTTTGTGGAGCCCTGGGGACAGATGCTGCGGAGAGATGGGGCATCAGCCGGCGTGCCAGTATGTGCCCAGGCTGCACGCACCACTGAGCCTGCCTGCACGCCTGGCACGCAGGCAAATGGGGCTGCTTTTCAGTGGGCCTCTTCTCCGTGTCCCTGCTTTAAAGATCGAGTATCCCAAACTCCCAGCTTAGGTGCAAGGTGGTCAAACAGTGAGCCTGAAAGATCTATGAGATAACTGGGCAGTTGAAGACTCCAGAGGAAGAGGCAGGTCCGATTTCTAGGCCACTCCTCAGGTATCAGCATCAGTGAGACCCAGTTTGCAACAGTTAGTGGCCAAGAAGAGGCTCAGTAAGAGCGTCGTCCTTTCAGACTGGCCACCAAGTTACTCCGAGCCATATGAGGGAAAGCAAAGAGGGAAGGCGGGCAGGGAGGGAGGAGAGGGAGGAGGATATGACACCCACGGCCCTGAAATGGCCAGGGTACCACTAAAACTCAGATCACTATCAGGCACCTTGTCTCCGCTCACTTTCAACCCAGTTGTTTTAATTCATTTACCCTCTCTCTATACACACCTCATGAAAGATGCTGGGATGACAAACGGAAGGGTATCCTTGTTTCCCAGACCCAGGCCTCTGGCCATAAAGCACGCACAGCGGTGGCTGCTTGCTAGCCCTGCCTGCACTCCCTGACCTGCCCTTTGCTCTGAACTCCTCCTGATTCAGCTTGACAATATCTATGCAGGCGACAGACTCTACTAATCATGCTTTTTGTTTTCCGTATTTCATGATGTTATGGCATCTGAAAAAGCTGGCTGGTCAAGGAGACGGTGCCCCCTCCCAGATCAGTCAATCCTTACAGACAGCAAAGGGAGTA
Organism: Hyperoodon ampullatus; assembly: GCF_949752795.1. Classification (NCBI taxonomy): domain Eukaryota; kingdom Metazoa; phylum Chordata; class Mammalia; order Artiodactyla; family Ziphiidae; genus Hyperoodon; species Hyperoodon ampullatus. The sequence continues at coordinate 96,658,853 of NC_136920.1, forward strand.
TGTCTTTCACATGCAAACCAACCAATCCCTACACCCCCTACCATCTCCTGATCTATTTCCCACGCCCAGAATCACCCAGGGCCAGGCACCAGGTAACCAGAGACCAGGCCCAGAGCCCTCCAAAATCATTCAAACTTTCCGCCCCTCCACTCGCTCAGGGTACTTACCCCGTCTCGCCCATTGCTTCCCACGAACACCCCAATAAAGGCTCTGGGTCACGCTCTTCCTTCTCGCCTCTTCGGCCTCCTGACCAACTCTGGTCCTTCCCCATGTGGCCCCACCTGGCGTGGCATGCCCTCTTCTCTCTGGAAATATAAGGAATAAATTCTTCTTTCAGTGGCATTGGCCTCTCTGTGTTGTCACTCAGTCACCTCCATAAATTAAAATCCCATGGATACAAATGAGGCACAGACACAGAGCCACTCGCCACGAATCCCAGAAAATCAACCCATTCTTAACGTAGCTGTAAAGATTAATAACAAGGAAGTTATGGAGCCTGAGAAGACTCAGGAAAGGAACAGAAGCCATTTCCTAAGGGCGTTGTGTAAACTGAAACTGTGTGGTCCAGGAGAGAGCCCCCCAGCAGGGGCAGCCTCACTGGGATGGGAGGAGAAACACAAAGGAAGGGGACTCATCAGCCCAGGCAGCCAGGAGGAGCCTCACTGGCCAGCTTCTCTTCCAGAAGCCCTGGGAAAATGCCCTCTGACCTCTGCCCAGAGGGTCCTGTTTCTGAACCCCACTCAACTCCTGTCGTCATCAAAAGCACCCTGATCTGGCTGCCCACAGCCACCCAGGGGACCTGGGAAGGCTATGTCATTCCTCAGGGGCAGAGCTGTCACTGTGGGATATATCACCACCTGAAACATGGGTACCCCTTCCCTACATCACTCCTGCAGCGCTCCAGCGATGACACGAGACTGTGCACCCACGAGCCCCGCCAGCTCTCGGCGACGCTTCCTGTGAGTAATCAGTGCACGAACCTGTCTCTGTTCAACAGTCAGCCCGAATCCTGAAGACGCTTAATCCTTTTGTACCGCTCAGTTCACAGACAGGAAAACCTGTATCACCCTGACACCTGTTTCTCTCCATGCACAGAAAAGGCACGGTGGCTGCAGAGCAAGAGTCAGAAGTCGACGGCTCAGGTGACTAGAGGGCTCAGGTCCTAATTCTGCAACCGACTGGCGACGTGACCTTGGGCAGATCACTTCACCTGCCTGAACCTCAGTTTCCTTATCTCTAAAAGGGGTGAGAAAGGGCAGGAGAGCGGAAAGGTTTCTAAGTTTTAGAAGTGCTTGGTGCAACAGCACAGGGGAGCTTTGAACCCAGGCACAAAAGATATATACCGTGTACTGGATCATTCCATTCATATGAAGTTAGAGAACTGGAAAAACAAATCTATGGGACAGAAGCTAGAAGAGCGGTGACCTAGGGCAGGTGGACTGAGAGGAAAGGGGCCTGAGGAAACTTTCAGGAGGGATGGAAATGTCCTGCAAATGATCTGGGTGGTTGTGATACGGTGTATACGTATGTAAACACCCAGTGACTTGGACATTTCAGATGTATGTACTTTCATGTATATAAATACCTCAATAATTTTTTCAAAGAAAAACAGTGCTTGGTAGAGGGGGAAACACGCTTTACCAGGTTTCTGCTAATGACCCAGGAGGTACCCTCCCCCCTCCCCCTCGCTTCCAGCCTCGTACCCCAGGTGCTGACCAGGGGAGCCCCGGGGGCTGCACACAGAACCAAGGGTTCACTCACTCTCCCTCCACTCCACTCCTTGAGCCAGAGCCAGAGCATCCCCTACCCACCACCCAAGACCAGATGGGCACTGAAGCAATCCACACACAGTGGAGGGCAGAGACAGACATGACAGCTGGCCCTTACACTTCTGCAGAGACGGGCAGGGTGGAGCCGACCGCCACCTTCTCCTCGGGCCCCTCGGCCTCGTCCTGCCCAGGGCCCGGCCCCTCGGCCTCGGAGCACTGCTCCTCGCCCCGCTCGTGGGCGGCAGGTGGGCTTGGGATCTCCTCCCTTGACAGCAACAAGGAAGCAACTGTGTTAAAGCCAGAGGAAGGGGCTTCCCTGGTGGCGCAGTGGTTGACAGTCCGCCTGTCGATGCAGGGGACACGGGTTTGTGCCCCGGTCCGGGAAGATCCCACATGCCGCGGAGCGGCGGGGCCCGTGAGCCATGGCCGCTGAGCCTGCGCGTCCGGAGCCTGTGCTCCGCAAGGGGAGAGGCCACAACAGTGAGAGGCCCGTGTACCACAAAAAAAAAAAAAAAAAGCCAGAGGAAGGTGAGAGGCTCCAGGTGTACCCCATTCGGGGTCAAAGGTCTGTGATGGGGACGAAGGCAGCAGCGGCCCCGGCAAGACCTGTGGTTTCCCTGTCTCAGGTCTCAGATCCCATTTCCCCTCCCTGCCTCTCCCCGAGCAGTTTACACTGAAGGACCAGAGATTTGCATCCCAGGTGGGATGCAGAATGGTTATGGTGCCCAGGAGAGGCTCTGCACACAGCAGGGGTTCCGTGGATGCTGCCGACTAAACATGGCTGCTACTCAGCCTCCCCCAGTGACTCATTCCAACCAGATGAGCTCTAAGACCAGCGTCTCTCTCTTGCCAGGGGAACAAACTAGCAAGTCTACAACCGGCTCTGGAGCAGGCTAGGGAGTGAAGGTCCTCTTAGCTGGCCTCAGGGAAGCCCGGGGCCCTGCACCCAGCAGGGCTCCCCACAGGCTTGCTGAGTGACTAGCAGTGGGATGACTGCTGGGAAGGAGGGGGCTGGCAGGTGGGGACCGGGAGAAATGGCCCCCTGGCAGGAACAGCCTAGTCCAGGGTGACAGCAGTCTCTGCCCCGGCCCCTGGCATGAGGGCAGCTGGGTCAGAAGACATACTTCCTAGTTCCAGAGTTTCTAAGCTCCCCTAATCAGACTGTGCACCCCGACTTTAGCTGTAGGCCAAGGACGAGGAAGAGGCAGATTTCCTAACTCTCCAGCTTGTGTGAAACACTCAGCAGAAACGTCCGTTGCCGCTGCTTAGGCTGCAACCCCGCCCCCTGCTCTCCCCACCTCTCCAGGCCCGCCACGCCCACCCTGGGAGGCTTCCAGCCCACCCTTACCTCTGCGGGGGACCAGGGGGCGTGGGGCTGCCTGCAGAGCCCTCCCCAGGCCCCTCTGCTCCCTTCTGTTCCAGCTGCTCCTCCAGGGGCTGCGGAGGCCCTTCATCCGTGGCCTGGCTGTGAAGGGGACTCTGGAGCCGCTCCCCATGCAGAAGAGGAGGAGGTAACCTGGGCAGAGCGGCAGAGTCAGGGCCTTCACTCGGACAGCAGCAGGAGAATTGGGGAGTGGAGTACGGGGACCGAGGTCCATGCCTCCTGCGGGCTGGACCTCAGCCGGGGCCCCAGCTCCGTGGAGAGCCCACGGAGGCCAAAGCAGCCAGAAAAGCAGGACGAAGGAACTCCCTCTGGAGCTCTCCCTTTGCCTGGACTATACTCAGCCTTCCCAGGTCCCTGGGCTGCATTTGCTTGGCCCAGGAGTGAGAGCTGGGCACACTCACAGGTGTATGCATTCCTGCCATCACTGGGGCCGGGGAGAGTGTGTGTGTGTGTGTTGGGGGCAGGGGATGGGGGTGGAAGAACTGAGCAGAAAAGAGGGAGAAAAAGAGAAGCCAGACTCAAACGGTCAGACTATAGACAATGCATGAAGCTGTAGCTTCAAGTAAGAATGCTGATAGCTTTTCAAGGTCCAAAAAGTAGAATGACCACCCCCTTCCCCTTCCAGGGTGGCAGCCCTTCTCTTATCATGGGCTCAGGCCTGAGAAGCTGGAAGCTCCTGTCTCTCAATCTCTCTCTTTCTCTCTCTCATACATACACATACATACATACACACACACACACACACACACAGCTGCAGCCATTTCTAATGTGGTAAGGCCTGGCTCGGAGCTCGGAGCTGCACTATCAACCCTCTAACATGGTCCCCTGGACCTCGAGCAGGCCATCCAGCTCTGGCCCACGAGCAGGGACACACAAGGCTTCATCCAATCTGATGAAAAGGACAGAGCCCTGTCCCCACAATGGTGCTATGGGCACAAAGTACCCCCATATGCTCCAGCAGTACCTCCCACTCCTGACTTGGTTTGCGGAAACACACACGCACACGCCCACGCATACGCACACGCACACACGCAGACTCTGCAAGGCCATCCAGTCAGTTCACCATCTGCCTTCAGGCAGGAGCACACTGAGGTACGTAGACCAAAGCCAGGAATTCTGCCCAGGTCCACGCCATCCCAAAGTCCCTGAGGGTGGCCTCCCACGCACTATACCTCTCCGAGCCTCTGGACTTCTTGCTCTGCAGCTCATCTTGGCTGGACTGGCTGGCATCCTTGTCTTCTCTTCCCAACCTCTGGGCCTGCAGGCAAGTAGCAGTGGAAAGTGTATACTTTGGGGGGTTGGGGGGTCTGCATTGGGTCCTTTAATCCTCCAGCTGACTCTCATGCCACGAGGAAGCACTGAGAGGTGGCTGTGGGTGAGTGAGGACCACTCGGGATGCAGAAGAGCAGGTCGCCTACTGCACAGTGAAGGCCCTGGGGCTTTGGCTAAGCCCCCAGGCTCACAGCTGCTCCCAGGGCCAGGCTTGCTGGCCTGGGGAGGATGAGTCAGGCACCAAAGCCACTGCAGGCAGAGGCGGAAGCCAGAGGCTGAAGCAGGACACATAAGAAGAAGAAAATCCTGCCTTCTGCAGCTGGAAACCCCTCACTGCCAGTTGCACAAAGCGGAGCCATCCACGAACACCCCAGATCCACAGAGGCCCCAGACCACCAGTGCCAGGGATAATCGGGGATGCTCAAATTAAGTGAGCAGGATTGGGCACAGCAGACAAGTGCATTAAAGAGGAAGGACCCTGGAGAGATGGAGACTTGGTGAAATGACAGAGAGCTGTACTCCAGACGAGAAGGGCACTGTGTGGGCACCTGAAGGGAGGAAGACGGGGCGCTCCTTTGCTCCCCCGACACCCAGGTCCCGTCAGTAGATAATGATGCCCCCTTCCTAATCAGGGATTTTACCAGCCAGACAGCACCAAAAAAAAAAAAAAAAAAAAAAAAAAAAAGCCAACCCCAAATCTCATTTTAAAGCTTAGGTGTCTAGGCAAATTTAGCAAGCTGGTGAAAAAGGACTATTCTTGATACATTCACATATTTTCTGCAGGGGTGAGGTCTACCCCTGCAGGTAGAGTAGGGCAGTCAGCCTGGACTCAACCCTTTGTTCTAGCACCTTCTCCACTACAAAATGGGATAGCAAACCACAGCTCACAGGGCTTCTGGTGAAGATTAAATGAGATCGTGTACATAAAGCCCGACTCCGGCCCAAAAGAAGGCATGCCACAAATACGAGCTCTCCCCACACCCCCCTCCTCTTCCGCAGCCTGAGGAAAAACAAAACACAAAAGAAACCCAGCTTTGCCAGTGCCAGTCCCCATCCTAGGACCTGCACTCCCTCTGTCACACTGACAGGAGCCCTGTCTGTTCCGGGACACGAGGGTTAACAGGAGAAGTGGGGCAGGAGACAGCTCACTCCATCTTCCCCAGCAGGGCTCTGGCAGGGCTGGCACACCTCCATGTCCCCAACCCCATGCCTCCAGCCCCCCACACCTCTCCACTGGCAGCCTGAGCCCCGGCAGCTGTGGCCGACTCTGCCATCTGGATGGGTCTGAACTAGAAGCCAGCTCCCACAAATTACATGAAAAATAGCAATGCTGCCTGGGAGTGCCTCCTGGTGCCCGCAGCAGAAGGGCTCCCTGCCAGCGCTGCCACTCCTAATCGCATCAGCCGGGCAGAGCCTGCAGACAATGGCGGGGCGGGCCACCCTTCTCCCACCCCACCTCCTTCCCTTCCAGAGCTCAACTCACAGCTTGTCTTCCCTACAATTGACAACAAGCTCAGCAGACAGCTCCCCCCTCTCTTTTCAAGGAAAAACAAAACCAAAAACAATCACACAGGCCAATCTATTTCACAAACTAAAATATAAGACGGGTAACAAAGTGCAGTGATTGTAATAAATATCGGGGGACTGAGCCCTGAATCAGAAAGGACAAGCTACAGACAAGGCCTATCTATTTCCTTCTTATTTCACCTTCCATATTTCTGCTAGAAACTCAACTAGCCCCCAGCTAGAGACTAAGGGACACCTTGGGCAAGTACCCAGACAGAGGTCCTCTGAGCAGAGTTTTTACCTGCTCCCTAGACATTTTTGCCCCAGAAAGGGAGTCAAAGGAACCAGACAAAGAAATCAGGCATATCGGCGCTCTTCAGAAAGGGGAGACACAAGCACATTCTAAGACTCCGGCCTAAGACTGCTCAAGACACCACTTCCCCAACCTAAACTCAGCTCCGGGGTTTTGTTTTTTGTTTATGGTGCAGTCCTCAGTTTAATAAATCCCAGTAAGTCACAGTGCATTCATAAAGCAGAATGCTATGCAACCAATAAAAGATCTGAAATAGCATAGAAATAAGTTAAGGGTCTATTCTCGAATTTGAAGAGCATATTGCCAAGCAGTTTTTATAGCACAGTTCCAATTTCTGTGGGGAAAAAAAAGATTAACAAATAGAAAATAAATACATGCTTATATGTGTACAGAAAAGTTTCTGCAAAGGCACATGAGAATGTTAATGGAAACGAACAGTCCCGACCTGCGGGAGGGAGTAAGGCTGCAGGAAGCAGAAGACTTTGACCTTCTGTATTATTTGAAATAACTTTATGGTCATTTTTTGTAACCTATTATAAACTTCATCATGGTTGTAATTCATTATAATCATTATCTTGACCGTGGTGGTGGTTTGAAAGGTGTATACATATGGTAAAACTTATCACATGGTACCATTTATATGTGTCCAGTTTATTTATGTCAATTAGATCTCAATAAAGATGCATAAAAAATGTTTAAGTGAACAAAAATTAATTTAGCTCAGTTCTAAGCTTCTGCACTGGCCCTGGCCTTGGGAGAGATCCAGAGAATATGGAAAATGGACAAGTGTCCCCTGGAAAGACAAAGGGGACTGTACCTATGGTTCTATCCATCCCACACAGAGGCTGCTTCTTGTCCCTCCAGCTCTACCTCCCTGCTCAGCCCCTCCGTGCCCTGAAGCGAGAGGCGGACACAATCTCGCAAAGGGCTCCACACGGTCAGCCAACCTGAGCACCCAGCACTGCTCCACACTGGTCATGAGACACAGCTTAGGGCCTCCTCTGCCAGGGCGGCTGCCTCAGAGGGTGCCTCATGAGAACCAAATGCAAGCCAGGCCCTGCTACTGCTTTATACCAAGTGGCATGGCCCAAAAAGAGGCTGCTCACCTCATGAGGTCTCAGGCAGGACCTAGAAATCTGTCTTTTTTAAAGCCCCCCAAGTATTCTAATACTGGCCAGATTTTGGAGCAGAGCAATGGAAATTCACCTTGCCCGGCCAACTCAGTAAGGCGCCTCACAAATCACCTGCTCCAAACCCTTCCTGACAAACACCACCTGGCCTTGTCTGTGCCTTTAAAGACCTCCAGTGCTGCAAACGGTGGGGACCAAGGTCCAGCAGAACCAAGAAGAACATGTCCGGCACAAGTGCAACCGACCTTGAAACTCTATCCTGTCTCAGGACTCGCTTCACTAAGGGCACCCAGGCCTGATTCACATTAAATACCTTGTTTGTTTCACCCAAACCAAATGCCCGCTCAAACTTGCAAAGACCACATGTCAGAATCTCTCTCCTCTCAACAACCCTACAGAGGAGGCAAAAATGATCTTGGCTTCAAGCTCCTTAAGGACAGGGTCTGTGTCTGAGCTTACATCTGGCAGGGGAGACAAAGAACCATAAAACAAAAGAAGCAGCACTAAGGGAAGCAAAGGAAAGCAAAGGGAAGGAACGATAAATCGTGCGGGGAGGAGGTGATGTCAGAGGTGGACCTCCAAGACCAAGAGCGAGCTTGCCGGGACAAAAGGAAAAGCAACCCAGCAGGTTGAGTGGTGAAGGAGGTGGAGGGTGTGGCCCCAGGGGAACGGCGAGTGGTGGGCACAGCCGGGGCATGGGCGGTGGGCTGAGGATGAGGCTGCAGAGGTTGGATGGGCCAGGTTGGGTAGTGCCTTGAAACCCGCAAACTACACAGTGCTTTCCACGGGAACAAGTGGTCGGCCCTCAGTTGCTAAGTGACTGGATAAACAGATACATATATGGCGGTGGAGGACACGGAGTGACTTAGTTCATGGCAGCAACAGAGCATGTATGTCGGAAGCCCCATCACAGGCACAGTCAGGGCCTTGGCTTAATGAATCAGAAGGGAGAGAACTCCCAGAAATGCACCCTGGGATAGGCAGGACTCAGCTCTTGATTATCCTCAAAAGTGAGGCTCCAGCCCAGCCCTAGAGAGACTCACCTCCCGGCGGGCTCCATCCAGGACAGAGGACAGCACGTCCACATCCAGCAGGTGCTCCGAGATCCGGCTGTGGAAACCAAAGTCCTGGAGATGGAGAGACAGGGAGGTCAGCTCTCCTCTGTCACGCTCAGCGCCCACCAGGGATACAGGGCCTCTCCTCCACCCCCACCTTCAAGAAAGACGCCTACTACATGCCAGGCACTGTACCAAGCACTCCGACAGCTACTCATTAATTATTTCACCTTCAAAATTAACACTGCGGGGGCTTCCCTGGCGGCACAGTGGTTGGGAGTCCGCCTGCAGATGCAGGGGACATGGGTTTGTGCCCCGGTCCGGGAAGATCCCACATGCCGCGGAGCGGCTGGGCCCGTGAGCCATGGCCACTGGGCCTGCGCGTCCAGAGCCTGTGCTCCGCAAGGGGAGAGGCCACAACGGTGAGAGGCCCGCGTACCGCAAAAAAAAAAAAAAAATTAACACTGCAACTGGATGGAAAGGCATGTGGCAAAGCAAGTACAGTAAACTGTTCACTGGAGACTCTAGGTTGTGAGTGTGAGGCTATTCGCTGTAAAAGGCTTTTAATTTTTCAGTATGTTTGAAATTTTTCATAATCAAATTACAGGGAAAAAGAGTAACCCTATGAGACTGATCCTCTTATTCTTATCTCACGGAGGAAGCAGTTTGAGAGCCCAAGTAATTTATCCAAGGTCACGCATCTGGTAAGCAATAGGGCTGGGGGTCAGAAGTGCCCTGGGCCAACTCCAAAGCCCAAGCTCTTTGTGTGACATGTGCTGCAAAGCATGTCACTTTCCAGCTGTCTCTCCCTCCTGGTGCCCAACCAAGAGGCCAAAGTGCCCAGAAGCCCTGTGGGCAGCTTGGACACCAGGGCCTGCCAGGCTCCACCCAGCTGGTTCCTTCCCCTTCCCATACAGGTGTCCCTCTGGACAATGGGGATGAATTAGCGCCACTTCCTCCACCAGCTTCTCTTTGGGACAGGCAGCAAGTGCCCACACAGGTGCCAGCTCCCCGCTGCCCTTTGGCTGCCGCAGAGCCACGAGCCTGCCCCCTCCGAGCCCAAGATCGCCCCTGGACTAGGTGACGGACGGCTACCTGACAGCACGCTAACAGGGACAGCTCTGTCATCAGCCCTGAAAAACGGAGGGTCGCCCAGCCAAGATCTGGTCCTGCTGTCTGTGGCTTCCTCCACCCACTCCCATAGAGAAGAAAAATGCCGATGGGCAGCCCGTTTCTCCACACAGCGACTCCTTTAGCAGGGCCAGGGCCCTTGCTTCAGAGAGTTCTGTGACACGGTGACTCTTCATGACGGTTTTTGCCAACAAGGACTTTGCCTCCCGTTCCTAGCTTGTGGGTTTTCTTTGCTGATGACATTTTCCTTTCAGCGTGAGTTCTACTCCACTCAGTGCAGCTGCCATCTGGCTCCTAAGCCCATGGCTCAGTGAGGGGCTTGAGCACACAGCCTCCTAATTCCTCTGCACCCCCTCGTATCATGACTGTTCATCCCTGATCCTCTCCCACTAATCCCTTCCCTTTGATCTGCCTCCTCCAAACAGATGGAGTGTGGTTTCTGGAAAAAGTGTTCTGCCAAAAAGCACCCCGAACGCCTCCCCATAGATTACAAACCTGGCAAGTGAAGCCAGGCTACAGCAGGCTGGGTGGAAGGACTGGGACAAAGAAACCATGGATGCTGGCATTCCAGGACAAAGTCTTAACTTTGGAAATGATACCACACCACAGCATCCTTCCTGGTCAGAGCCTGAGAGCCTGAGGACTGGTCCTCACCATGGCTCAGTGATTCCATAAACACACACACACGGTCTCTAACCTCCTAGGTTCGTGTAATGCTCCTGCTAGAGCCCAGAGGCAATGACCTCATATGATCTCACAGGCAATTCACACAGCACTAATAGTAATAACAGCTATGTTTGTTTAATGTTTCTATGCTAATGTTTTATACTCTTTACCCCACTTTCTTCTCACAACAAACCTGTAAAGTAGGTAGTGTTATCCTTTGTACGTAGGGCTGAGAAAATGGAGTTAGACAAGACCCAAGTTTGAGTCCTGACTTCCCCACTTACAAGCTGTGAGATGCTCAGCGAATCACTCAAACACAGGACCTTGCCAACCCACGCTCTTCACCACCACTCTGCTGCCCCCCATCTCAGACTCACCAGGCCAAGAAGGGACTTGGGGTCAGAAGCAGTGGAGTCTGAGGGCTGTAGTTCCTTCGTGTGTTCACTGATCTCTGACTCCTGGGGAGACAGACCCACAGAGAAGTCACCAGAGCAGAGGACAGAGGGTCGTGACCTCTATCCACGGTGCCAATACAGGGCTGAACCCAAACCGAAATCCACCTCTTCTGGAAAACCTGAAAGAGGCCTGTGGACCCTCGCATTCTCTCTGGACACCTGCCCCCGGCCCCCTCAGGCTGGGCAGCCCCACTGAGTATGGGCAACACGCTTTACCCTTGGAAGGAGGGCCATGTGAAGCAGAACGGGAGATGGTTAGAAAGTCGGCAGTGGGGAAGTTGGATGGGATCCTAGGAAAACAGAATGGGAGTATCTTTACCAGGAAGTAGCTAAAAGCTCTTTAAATGAATTCCCTCACCATCCACCTGGAGGAAGGGCGGGACTAAGGGCTGGAAAATAAAGATGCCAAATGCTCTCACAACTGGGTCCTACTTCTATCCATCCGGGTCACAGGCCTGATCTTACCAAGCAAGACTCCCGCGTCTTGGGTTGTTCAAAGGAGCCAGAGAGACCAATGAAGAGTCTTCTTGTAACCTAACTGACCAATGCCGGGGCAGGACACTCCCGAACGTCCCCCCACTCCCCTCAACAGGCTCCTCTCTCTGCAGGAACACAGGCTGCAACCATGACTCACCCCAAACTGACGTCGAGAAGTAGGAGGGGGAGGCAGGAACTGGCAAGAGGAAGTAAGTGGGAGACCAGAGGAACAGGAATCCCCCGGGAGGTGCCAACGGAAAAGCAAATTTCTGCTCTGAATTTCTAGTGCCAGCAGCTTTGGAGTTTCATTCAGGATTTTACTGCCTGCTGGGTCTGGGCATATTTGTCACAATTAAGGGTTCTGGCTGATGCTGACGGCCCATTGCTGGGCCTGCAAATGCAGCTCCTGACTCAGTAATAAAGATGAAGGGAGAGGAATGTGCACAGGGCACGAGAGAGCAGCAGAGGGCTGCAGCCAGCAACTGCCCGTGGGACAAAGTGACTTACTTCACTCGCCTCCGATCTGCTCTCTTTTGGGACGGAAGCCTCCTTCTTTGGCTCCTTTGCTGCCTCTTCCGTCAGGGAACCCTCCTCTCTTGCATCCACTGGGTCCTCTGGTGCCTCTTTTGTATTGGCTTTGGCAGGCTGATCGCCCGCGGGGTCGCCCCCGGGGTCCGCCACACTCCTGGACATCCCGGGATCATTCTTCTCGTTCTTTTCTTTTTCTGGGAGCCGACTTGCCCCTCTTCCCTGTTGCCCTTGGCCATCGGCACTGCTCGGGCTGTTATCTGCACCTTGGCTGAAGAGCTTGCCAGCAGTAAGGGGGCTGGCAGCATCGGAATCCAGAGAAACGTCCTTCTTCTCCTCTGGCTGGCTTGTTCTTGGAGATTCCTAGGGAGCAGAAGACCGTGTCAGAAAGGAAGACGTCAGGAATTAATAAAAGGGTTTAGAGACTTGCTACAAGACGGAGCTGCCATTCCTTGACGTCTACCGCTCTGAAACCAATGGCTATCCCACACCTCAAAAGCATTTAAAAACACAGATTCCTGGCTCCAGCCCAGCTCCACTGACTCTGAAATTCTATGGTGATCTGAATACACCCAACCTGACCCCTGTCCACTGAGGAGCTTGGAATCCAGTGCACTGCACTATACAACTCTGTCACCACCCATCACATTCTCGAGTAATAAATCTGGCTCATTCCAAGCCCCATTAGCCAAACCATAACATGGCAGACTCAGAAGTCAATATTTGTTTACAATGATGATGACGGAGAACCGCACGAGAGAAAAGTACCAAAGTCTAGAGTTTTCATTTTTAAAAGGCAGCAGGGAGGAAATATCAGGAGGGTACCCTTCTTGCATAGCAATGAGGGTAGCTCTCTCCCTATAGCCTCCCCCTTAGGGAGGCTGCATAAGCAGCCCTGGAGCCAGGCTCCTCTGTCGGAGGACCATCAAGTGAGTCCTCTGGGCAGCAGGTGCCAGATGGGGTGAGGTGTGTAGAAGACTGATTGGGGGAAATGCCCATGAGGATACGGGAGGTGGGGAGAGGCTTGGGAACACAGGTCTGAGACCTGTGACATGGGAGAGGTAAGGAGGGGGCTTGAGTAGGAGAGCCTCAGGCCACAGCACAGTTCTGACAGGGTCTCAGCCCCATGGACAGTCCCGCAGCCATCGGGCAGAAATGGCCCTGCTCTGGGTGCGTTGCACCCCATCAATTCCATCAACAAGCCCGGCCTTGGCATGAGCCGGGGTGGATCAAAGGTTCAGCAGCTGCAGTCTGTTAATCCCCCAAGGTCCCCTCTGCAGGGTGTCTTGAAAGGAGATGGGAGCAAGGCACGTCTACAGCTGCCCACCCTGCTCCTTGCTCACAAACCCCATGGTAAAGACCAGGAAAAGCCTTTAGAGCTACCACAAGAGAAAAAGGAACTCCTCCCTTGGAAATACAGCCAGCAATCTCTCCTAGGCTCAAGCAGAGAAGCCTTCTTCCCAGAAAACACCTGTCTTAAACTTGGGCTGCCAGCGTGAACAACTTCTTGGCAGGGATTTTTGAGACTTCCTGAAGCCTGACCCTGGACACTCCAACAAGAAGGGTGATGGGGCTTCCCTGGTGGTGCAGTGGTTGAGAGTCCACCTGCCGATGCAGGGGACGCGGGTTCGTGCCCCGGTCCAGGAGGATCCCACATGCCACGGAGTGGCTGGGCCCGTGAGCCACGGCCACTGAGCCTGTGCGTCCAGAGCCTGTGCTCCGCAACGGGAGAGGCCACAACGGCGAGAGGCCCACGTACCGCAGAAAAAAAAAAAAAAGAAGCGTGATGACTAGAGTCCAGAGGGCCAAGGAAAAGCCCCAAACACGCCATTCACCCATTGCTGTCTGCCTGTTAAAGGATCCACGGAACCCAAAGCCATGACCATCCACTGCAGGTCTGGCAGCTGACTGATAAGCCCACCCAAACTTTCCAAGGATGGTTAAGAGAGGCAGGAAAGCAGGGCACTTCAGAGCCTGACTTCGGAGACAGAACACCCAGGTTCAAATCTTGGCTCCGTGCTTACAGGGACCCTAGGCAAACTGTTTAACTTCTCTGGGCCTCAGTTTCTTCCTCTAAAATACGGGGGTATAGTAGGGCCTATCTCATAGGATTGTTGGGAAGATTAAATAAGTCAACACTCATTGAATGAGTAAAGAACAGAGAACTGCGCCTGGCACAGCGTAAGCGCTCCATAAACGCTAAGTCATGTTTTATGATGAGACGCACAAGTCCATTCACCGAGCACCTTCTATGAGCCAAACCCCACCGTGGCGACCTGAATAGGAAGATAGATCCTGCCCTCAAGGAATTCAGCTGAGAATGGAGAAAAGTGAAACATCCCAGGTAGCCCTGGCTATGCGCCTTTACTGCCCAAAGCAAAGGGCACCGGACACGGTGGTGACGCTGTGGTCAGTGCCACGCCTGTCCCAGGGAGAAAAGCAGAGGCTGAACAGAGAAGGGGTGGGCTTCCCTCATGCGCTGGCAGCACAAAGGCAGGGTGCCCTCCAGTGCTGCCCACCCTCCTGACACCCTAACTGTAGTGTGGAGGAAGTCTTCACGGTCACTGGGTGCAGAGGGGCCAAGATGGGCTCCTCCTCTTGGAGAGGCATCTTCAGGGCGAGGCCAGGTCCCCTCACCTCGGTGTCCCCACAGCAGCCAGCTCTCAGCAGCGGCCAGCACGCAATGACCGGTCTGTGGGGCTCCTGGACGCCAAGAAGGACATGGGAGTGTCTCAGGGGGGAGTGAGGGGGTCTGACTCAGCAAGCACAGCCAAGCCACCCCGGCTGTGCTCATCTCATGATGAAAGAAAGGCAACGGACCTTGGATTAGGGGACAGAGGAGGTGTCGGGCCACCAGTTCACATCTCCTCACACGGCCCACAGCCCTTCTCACCCAGCCCAGCCCTGCTTGCTCCTCCGAGGTCATCTCCAGACACACACATCCTGCCTGTGAACAAACATTATGCCATTTCCCTGCTCTGCCGTGTGCGTTCTTAATACACACACAATCTACCCTGACAAGCTCCCACTGGTCCTCAAAGCATCGCCTCTTCCAGGAAGCCTTCCTGAGATCAGCCTTCCTCATCCTCTTTCACAACAACTACTGTCTTATAACTGCTGACTTCCTTGCCTGTTGCCCTCACCAAATCAGCTCCCTATTATCCTCAGTGTCTAGTTTCTGGCACATAATAGGTGCTCAGTCAATGCTTGTTGACTGAATATTAAAAAAGATTAAGTGGGTCAATGAAGATATAGGAGTTCCTACTCTGTAAAATGGAGATGTGATATCTATTTTACAAAATTATACAGGGATTAGACTATTATTTGTTATAGTGCTTATGAAATGGAAAATAGCTAAACAAATATTAACTATTAATATTCAAGATGACGGAAAAACAAGTAACCTATCAAAACTCAGAGGACACCAGATCCAGGGGGAGATTCCCATTCTTACACATGAGAGAATATGGCCAGGCTACAGAATGTCAGGCCCAGGCTATGCCACTCTCAAGCTAAAATTCTTCAAAAGAAGAATGTTCCATGGAGCTTATCCTATTCTGTCTACGTAAATAGTAAAATATTAAAACACGGCTAACATGAAAATAAGTGAACTTGCATTCCCTGCGCCCACATCAACTAACTGCAATGACAGGACAGCCAGGGGGACGTCTTGAAGGGAAGGACAGCAGGGGGAGACTAGGCATTTGTTGTGGATTATCCACAAGTGGATGAATGAGAGCTGAGTGTCTGGAAGACCCAGCTGACCCCACGCTCCTCTCCTTTAACTCAGCCCCTGCTCCTCATTCCATCGCGGGGCCCACGGCCCGAGGTCCGGCCCAGGACGCACACCCAGGCCCCTGTGCACAGCCTCCTGCGCCGGTGTTCTGCAGGGTACCCGGGGGACATACGCATAGCACGGCTCTGCTCTCAGCTCAACCGTGCTCACACTCCTTCCGTCTCCTCCTGTCACAGCCCCAGGTCCTTGAGTATAAGGCAAATTCCTGCTGTTTTTTTCCCAAAAAGACTTTGCCATCTGCATGAAGAGGGCGGTGCAGGAGAGTGCCTGTAGGAACCACTTCATGAATATTTAACATACCCCCCAAAAGCTATGAGGTCTCCCATGCTGCAATCCCCCTCCTGCAGTCCAGAGCACAAAGGCAGGGGCCCTACATTCCACACGGCTCAGGAGGGTGGGAGTGGGAGACAGGGGAGCTGAACACCATGTCCTTGCATTGATCCTGTTCTTGGGGGGGGATCCCCCCCCACCAAGCCAAACATCAGTCGGTTTATTTTCCATGTCTCCTTCCCACCCAGTCGGTCTCAGTTCTTTGCACTGTTCCCCAGTGTTGTTAGCGCTTTCCAATCACACTGACATCATCCCGTTATTTCTAAGCCCAGCTCCCTCCCTCCCCTTTGATCTGCTGATGGTCTTTTCACCAGCACTACAAGGCCATCTGCTGCCTGCTCACCTACCCTTCAGCCTCCCCTCTTTCACTCCCATCCATTCTCAGTGTCTGTTCCAGGAACGTATCCCTTTTGATTCTGTAATAGACTAGGAACGGTTTAAGTTGAAGGCAGGAGAGGAGGGGGAAGGAGACAGAGAGGGAGGGAGGGAGGGAGGGAGGGAGAGGGAGAGGGAGAGGGAGAGGGAGAGGGAGAGGGAGAGGGAGAGGGAGAGAGAGAGAGAGAGAGAGAGAGAGAGAGAGAGAGAGAGAGGCATTCTTGCCATCGTACTGCCCTCTCATGGAATCATGAGCAAAGTGATTGTTGACAGCGAAACAGGGTAAAACAAACCACAGAATAAGCTCTCCATCTCAGGCTGCCGGGCTGCCCAGAAGCGGGAAGAGGTGGGCAACTCAGAGGACCCAAGGTCTATAAACTGGGACAAAAGCCATTTTAAAGGGCATGGTAAGCAGAGGCAGCTTTGTCTGTCCTAAAACCCCCATTCAGCCCCACTACTAACCTTCCCCACCAGGAAAAGCCCCAGTTCCTGCTGAGGTTAGAACACAGGAATCCAACACTCCATGTGGCAAAAAGAACTAAATCTGCTGGGATGCTAGAGATGGGGGAGTGGGGGGAGTGTACTTAACACCTCCCACTCCAGACATTTCTCCCCATCACACTGGGTTGCCTATTTATACTAAAGAGGTTATAAAAAAATATATTTAAAAGCTCCACTCCCCCAAAGAAGCATATAAAGATCAGAAGGGAAGCTTTTGAGAATACAGGACATGTCAAAGAAGAAAATCCCTTTTTTTGTTGACATTTGTAAACTATTATAAAGGAAAAATTAACAAGTCAAAGCACATGATGATTGATCCACATCGGGATCTTCAATCCACCAGCTGAAGCGGGGATCCAGTGTCCACTCTACCCACGACCTGGGAAAGCCCAGAGAAGAAAAAGCACAACATGACCTGCCAGGATACCCTCTGGTCCCAGCGTGGCTCATTCATTCACTCACCTATTCATCCACTCAATCGCTCAGCAAAACCTACCCATGCACTTCCTAAGTTCCAGGGAGCAGGCCAGGTTCCAGACACACAGACGTGAACAGGGCAGAATCCCTACTCTCAGTTTGCGCAGTCTTGTGGAGACTGCCCTCCTTCTCCAAAAGCCAGCGAGTCCTCCTGACACCTCATTCCTACTCATGGACATCCTTCCAGGCTCAGAACCTGAGCTACTGATTCCATCAGCGTCATAAGGTCTTAATGGCAGATGAGAAGAAATAAAGTTATCATTTCAGGGAACCAAAAACAGAAGGCTTTGGGTCTAATGCCAACAGACCAGGCCCCATTCAGAAGGAAGTGTCAAAGTAGAGCCAGATCAGGTTGATGACACTCAGAAAGTGTGTCACGTGGCAGAAAGCATCAAAGTCACAATCAAAACATATCTGTTTGGGCAGAGGCAAAAACGGGGACAGTTTCTGAGGCTACAGAGTGAGCCTAAGTATAACATGGGCCCTGACCAATGACTAGAGCTGGGTCAGCTGGGAGAGCCCACCTACACCTAGGTGTCAGCCAGCATTCTCACCCTCAGCCAACCTGGGACTTCCCCCTAGCTCTCAAGGTGAGCTGAAGACCAAGAAGTAAGAGTCAGAAACAATAAGACCGTGGAAAGGGATGATAAGGACATAAATAAAAGATAATAAGGAAACATTTAAATCCATGATACGGGCACTGTTGTTTCACTGGTCAGTTTTGTGGTCATTCTAATAAATGTGAGTGATCTCTTTCAGTTCAAAGTCTTTAAAAGAATTTTCTAGTTTGCGAAAAGTTTAACTGACCTTGCAATCAATATTTCAATGTCTGGGGGAATCTGAGTTGTTAACTTCATGATTTATTGGTTGTGTGAATACTTTGGACATATTTAGAGAAAGCTTAATTGTTAAAAATTAATAAATTAGACAGTAAACCAAGAACAAATAGTAGGGAATGTTCTTTTTCAAGTAGAAGAATGTACTGGGGTTTTTTAGTTATTACGACGACATGATGAGTTTCAGGTTTTGTTTGTTTGTTTGAAAGAACATTCTGGGACTTCCCTGGTGGCACAGTGGTTAAGAATCCTCCTGCCAATGCAGGGGACACGGGTTCGAGCCCTGGTCTGGGAAGATCCCAGATGCCGCAGAGCAACTAAGCCCGTACGCCACAACTGCTGAGCCTGCGCTCTAGAGCCCGCGAGCCACAACTACTGAAGCCCGCACACCTAGAGCCTGTGCTCTGCAAGGTGAAGCCACCACAATGAGAAGCCTGCGCACCGCAACGAAGAGTAGCCCCCGCTCACTGCAACTAGAGAAAGCCCACGTGCAGCAACAAAGGCCCAACCCAGCCAAAAATAGAAGGAAGGAAGGGAGGGAGGGAAGGAGGGAAGGAGGGAAGGAGGGAGGGAGGGAGGGAGGAAGGAAGGAAGGAAGGAAGGAAGGAACATTCTGGTGGGAGTGGAGGACAGACCAGGGAAAGAGATGAGAAGCAGCAGGACTGCTGGGGGGATATTCCGGAAGCTAGTCCCATCCATATTCTGCATTTCCCAGGCCTCGTGCCTTTGCTCAAACTGTCCACCTGCCTAAAACATCCCTTCCACCCCCACGTCTAAAACTTCCCTACTCTTCAAGACTGGGGTCAAATGTTGTCTCATCCAAGTTCTCCCTCATCTCTGGGCAGGTAATTTCTCTGCCCTCAGAACTCCTCCAAAGAGTGTACCTGTGCTCGAGCTCTTTATACACCTGGCCCTGCTTTACAGCTTCCTAAATATTCATTTACTCAACATGTACTAAGCGCTCACCAAGCATAGAGTGCCCAGCATCCTTTCTCCCCAACTGCACACTCCCAGAGGCCCGCCCAGGCCACCCCTTACCAGTGCTGGGATTGACCACAGCACAGCTGCCGCCACGCAGCCAGCATTCGACAAATGCTAAGCATCTGGACGGCGTTACACCTCTGTTCAAATCCTCCCATGGCTCCCAGTGCCGGTGTAACCCAGTCCCAACTTCTCAGCTGGCACTCAGGTCCTCCACGACCCAGCCCAACCTACCTCCACAGCCCCATTTCCCACTCCTCTCCCACACGCGCCCTGGGCTCCAGGCAAAGGAGACACCCTCGTGCTCCGCTCCTGTGCAGTGCCCTGCAGCTGGAGCTCTCCCTCACCACTCGCCTCTGCTCGTCCGGTCCCGCCCACCGTCCTTCCTGGCTCACCTCAGATGTCAGATTCTCAATAAGGCCTTTCAAACGGACAGGAGACCCCGACTTCTCCCCAGCCACAACACTGCGTTTTACCATCCTGACGGCGGCACTGCATTCCATTCCGAGTCCCAGCTACCTAAGTCTCTCTTTTATGAGACTGTAAACTCTTTGAGGGCAGGGATCACAGCTAACTGAGGCGTGTGTGGCCAATAGCACCTAGCAAAGTGCCTCATGTAGAACCATTCAATAAACGGTGGTTATCTGAGAAATGAGTCAATGGATGAATTCCTTTCCCCGCTTGTGCTTCCCCAAACCCCAGAAATCCCATCTGGACAGGACTGGGACAAAATGGTACTCATTCCAAATAAGTCTCCCACAAGGAGGAAGGCTGAAGAAGGAAGGAGGGGGACTTCCCTGGTGGTTCAGTGGTTGAGACTGCGCGCTCCCAAGGCAGGCGGCCTGGGTTCGATCCCTGGGTCAGGGAACTAGATCCCGCATGCTGCAACTGAAGATCCCGCATGCCACAACTAAAGATCCCGCATGCCGCAACTAAGACCCGGCACAGCCAAATAGATAAATAAATAAATAAATATTTTTTTTAAAAAAAGAAAGGAAGGAGGGACCTGCCAGGCTGAGGCATCTGCCTGCAGGGGCTTCAGGCTCTTACCTCATACTCGAAGTCACCCCCCAGTGCCCCGACGTCCAGGTACAGGTTCTTAAGAAGCTCACTTGAGCTTCGGACACTCTGAAAATGAAAACGATGGCAAGGAAACTGGTCAGCCCAGGGGGCCGAGAAGCTCCTCACTGGTTATACTTTCTGGGTCAGAGCCAGCAGGAATACAGACTGAGCAAGGAATGAAGCTGTGGGCTGGAAAATCATTTTCACTTATTTTCAAAGTAGCACAGAGGTTAGCCAAAAGGTAAAGACAGCTCAACTATCCACCAGCAGATGAATGGCTAAACAAAATGTGGTATATTCATACAATGGAATATTATCCAGCCACATGTGCTACAACATGGATGAACCTTGAAAACATTATGCTACATGAAAGAAGCCAGACATAAAAGGACAAAGACAGTATGATTCCACTTATATGAAATATCTAGAAGAGGCAAATTCATAGAGACAGAGAGTAGATCAGAGACTGGGCAGAGGGGAGGATGCAGAGGTTTGTTTAAAGGGTACAGAGTTTCTCTGGGATTATGAACAAGTTCTGGAGATGGACAGTGGTGATGACTGTACAACACTGTGAACGTAGTTAAGGTCACTGAACTGTACGCCTAAAAGTGGTTAAAATGATAATTATGGTATACATATTTGACCACAATTTAAAAAAAATTTTTTTTTTTTTTCATAGCACAGAGGGTTTCCAGGCCAAGAAAAGGATTCATTCTTACCTGGTTGTCACTCTCCACCTCATCCTCCTCATTGGTCTCCTCTCCTAAAGCCAAGAGGCTGAGAGCATTCTTGTCCTCATGGATGGAGCCCAGGAGACCCTTTGTATATGCAGAAGTCTTGAGACCCTGTGAAGGCTCCAAAATAGAGAAGGAAAGCCAAGGCACTTACGGGGAAGACCCTCAGATCGCCTTCTCCTCTCTCTTTCTGTTTAGATGGCTCCCAGAGCAAGCCCACCACCTCCAGGAAGCTGACCCCAGCAGCTCCAGCTCAC
Source organism: Hyperoodon ampullatus (assembly GCF_949752795.1). NCBI lineage: Eukaryota > Metazoa > Chordata > Mammalia > Artiodactyla > Ziphiidae > Hyperoodon > Hyperoodon ampullatus. The sequence goes on from NC_136920.1 coordinate 96,679,888, forward strand.
TGATCCCTCCCTGTCCAACTCCTGCTTCCCTGGCTGCAGGGACTGAGAAATCACCACTGCAGTCCCTATGCCCTGGGTCCATCCTCCACCGCCCAGAGCCCCTGTTCAGCATCCTCCAGGTGTGACTCACCTTCCCCACTAGATTATAAGCATTAAGGACTCAGCCTGTGCCCTCTATTTCTCATCCATGGGTCATGGTTCCTAGCATGGAACATGGAGGCCCCACGGTAACTACACTGAACACAAGAAAAAGCATTTACCAGTGAGAGTTCTCCAAGCTGACCAGACTCCACCGAGCTCCCCAGGCTCACACTTTGAGATCCACGAAGAGCAGAGGGCAGGGCATCCACCAGGCCCCTTAACGGGGCCAGACCCCTGAGAGGAATGTGGACGGGGGCTAACGGGGAGCCCAGGGCCTGGGCAACAGAAAACATCCTGTTACAAACCCAAGAAACCACAGGGCTCTGAGAGTGTGGAGATGGATATAAAAATAAAACATCTAAATCCTGCCCGCTCAAATTTAAACCGCCTCCGTTCAGAGGCTGCTAATGAAACACAACATCCAGAAATTACCATTGTGCCAGCCGTGTGAGAATCATGGGCTGGTTTCCTGATTCTCGTAACTCTGTGCCTATCTCTCAGCAAATGGTTCTTTCACATCTGGCAGATGCTGCAGAGGACTGTGCTCTCCCTCCGAAGCCACAGAGGAAGTTGGGGGGTTGGGGAGAGAAGAGACAAAAGCCTCATCTACCAGCATGAGAAGTCTCAATAGATAAAGTTGAAAATGGATGAATCAAGAAAAAGCAGTCTAAGCATATTATTTACAAATATGGAAGCAAGCACTGGAAGAGAGCCGTTGCCTCTGGGGAGGGGTACCCACACCCGAGAACTGCTATATTTCGTTCTATGCCTTTTGGCTCGACTTGACATTGTTTAATAACATGGGCATGTATTACTTCAATTAAAATAAATATTAACTATGAAAAATACACATGAGCAACAAAAGAACTCTCTTTCCGCTCTCCATTGATGAGGAAAGGGGCTGGAGGGAGCCTCGCCAGAGGACTGTGCAGGCCCCTCCTTTGCCCTGTTCTTGGGATGGCCAAAGGAAGGCTTTGTGCCAGCGAGGACTGGGGAGAGAAACCAACTGGGTGGCAGAATTTGTGAGACCTTGGGTCGCTCACGGACTCTTGGATTCTCAGTCTACTCATCTGCAAGACAGAGATGATGTGTGTCTTGCTACTTAAGAAGGTTTTTTGAGAAATTCAAATGCGATACTGACGGCAAGGAGCATGTGTGTGTGGCCCAGGGCTACACCAGCGCTGTGGAATTACTATCATTACAGGGATTCACATCACAAGAGTCTGGGCTTAGAAGCCAGGGCAGGATAGCATTCTGGGGACAGTTTACAAAGAGCTCTTTAAATATCCTCAAACTTAAATTGTATATAAAACAACACAAAAATTCCATTCCTCTCTAATCCCATGGGGACTGAAGAGAGAAAGGGGAACCTGAGGAGGTCAGGCAGAGTTCAGGTGGCCCATCTTCTCACCCGCAGCTGGGCCTGGGGCCAGACCATCGGGCGGGCTCTGAACACGACCCATTCCTGCATGGGAAGGGCATCAGATGCTTATCTGAAAGGTGACACGAGACCCCCTCCCAAACCTTTGTAGGTTCCCAGTCACCTGGCCTGTTGTAGGGTATCTTCGTTAGGCAGAAAAAGAGCTGATAATAAAAAAACTGGCCAACTTTGCCTGAGCCCTGGGCACCGGGGTAAGCACCTGTCTCATTTCACTGTCAAAACCATCTGAGGCCACAGTCCCCACAAGAGCAAACGGAGACTGGTGAGGTCAAGACCCCTGCCCCAAGTCATAGGGCCTGCAATGAGGGCAGACGTGGGACCGGAACGCAGGGCAATCTCTAAGCCAGTATTGTACACTGCCTCCTGGCTATGGTGGAAAAGGAGCCCAGGAAATCTGCTCTGAGGTGAACTGTGAGCAAACCCAGCCTGCTCCCCCCAGCCAGCCCAGTGGATCAGCGAGTAAAATTCTTCCCATACTATATTTATGGAAAATTACAGACTCCTAACATGGCTAATTTGCTAACGTGTTGGGGGCCTGAGGGAGGGAGACAGGCCCGCTGAGGGCTTTGTTCTCCCAAGCCTTTACCAAATCAGTGGTTAACAGGGAAATTATACATCCCTGGCTCCTAGCTGATCACGCACTATGGGCTGTGCGTGGCGTTGTCCTTCAGAGAGGATAAACTTGCTGCCATTGGGCTAATTAAAACTTTCAGGATAATCTGCAGCTTATCTGATATTTATAGTGCTACAGTAGTTATTAGAGCTAACGGAGAACCAGGGCACGCCAGCAATTAGGAACCGAGGTAACAACTGGGTAAAGCCATAGCTGGGCAACAGCAAAAGAATAGCCGGGGAAATGCAGATCGACCCCCGTGGTGGTCTGTGATCCAATTTGACTTCTGAATGAAGCAAGTGGTGACTCTTTAAAGGGAAAAAGAGTCAGAAGGACAGGGCAAGCCCAACCCTTTGGTAGATCCCAATAGGGGAGGAAGTGAAGGCCCATGCGGTCAGCACAAGCCTGACACAGGTTATTCACATGGTTCTGGAAACCCTGGGAAGCAAGGAGCAGAAGCAGCTCACTGAACGGCAGAGAGAGCCTGGGCTTCAGCTTCTCATGACAGTATTAACTCTCTAGTTCTGTGTGATTCCCAGAAGGGGCTAAGTTCAGAGGCTGGGGGTAGGGTGTCGACTTGGGAGGACCTCTCTATCATCAGCTGATGGGGAAGGATTCCCAAATCCTGGGACAGTACCTATATCTTGCATGAGTGCCAGGGTAAGTGCCAGCTTGCTCACCCTCAAAACTGAGCATCTTCAGAGCATGTGAACCACCCACAAAGTACAGTTAGATCAAGGGAAGGGAAGTCTAGATACCCTCAGCCCCTATCTTGCAGGTGATGGGTCAGAAGAAACAGGAACTGCATGTCCTCCCACAGGATGGCCATCCTGGGTGGTTAAGGGATCAATAGTCACCCAGGGAGGGCAGATAACAGGAAAGCAGACCTGCTGGCTGTGTTAGGGTATCAGCTCAACCTGCTCCCTCCCTGTCAAGTTCACTAAGCCTGAAGGCCGTGCTCTCTAAGAAGCCTACCTGGTTGAGAAGCTGCACCTTGCCTGGCTCTGTAGCAAGCCCTCTGCTGGAACTCAGCTTGACCAGCCCCTGACTGAGGGGGCTGCTGCTTGGCTGGAAACGAGCTTGCTGAGAGGCCTCCTGCTCAGCCAGGGCGCCGGCCACCTTCTGAGGACGCTCCCGCATCTCTGGCCCCCAAGACAGAAACCTGGAGCCCGTGGCTCTGATGGCCTCGTGCTCGCCCTCACTAGACATCCTGGAAGACTCGGCTGCCGGGTGGCAGACCATGCTGGCAAGGTCTCTGCGTGAGCTCTCCCGCGTGCTCTCGGGCAGCCCCGGGCCCTCCAGACGCCTGGAGAGCTTGAACATCTGCAGGATGTGCTGGTGGAACCTCTGGTCCTCAGAGTAGTCTTCACTCTCTGACTGCTCCTCAGCAGAGCTCTGCATGTGGGACAGCTGGGGCGCCAGGAAGGGGCTGGGGTGCTGCTCCCTGGGTCCGGGGCCTGACTGACCCACACCCCGCTCAGATCCCCGTGAGCTCTGCAGGTCCCACGGGAAGTTGGTCACCTCCCCCAGGACCTCAGAGCCAAGGTGAGAGGCCAGGCTGCTGCTGCTGCTCTCCAAGTCAGGCCCAAACCTGCCCAGCCTCCTGTCTTCTTCGGGGGGCTCCAGAGAGCCTGGGGGTGGTGTCTTCTCCCTGGCAGGAGACCCTCGAGGGGCCTGCGAGGGGACTGCAGGGGCGCTCTGGGCTGGTTCTGAGACCAGGGTATCAGGGGGTATTAGCAAGAGCCCCTGAGGTGGACCTTTGGCTGAGGCCCCTGGAGCCTCAGGGTCTTCGGGCTCTATTTTCTTGGTGCCCAAAGGGGCGTCCTTGTGGACAAGCTTGGAGACCTGTCCCATCCACAATCCCAGGGGCTCTCTCCTCCTCCTGCCCCTGCCCATGCTGCCCCCTTCCCCAGAGACGCCCTGCCAGCTCTGGTCTTCGGCTGGGCTGCTGATTAACAAGAACGGCTTGCTCTTCCTGGCAGGCAGCATAGGGTCAGAAGAACAAAGGGACAGGGAGGGATCCTCCTCAGGGGACGGCGAGGGAATGGGGCTCTGGCCCTTGTCCCCCCCGGGGCCAGTGGAGCTCCGCTTGGCCATGTTATGGCTGTGCTGCTCCCCTTTCAGCTGCAGGCCCTCGAGGGCTTCCGAAAACTTCGAGTGGACCAAGGCCTGGCTCCTGCTCTCTAACGCATCCTGCCCATTCCGGAAGGGCCCGCTGTGGTCAGGGCCCAAAGCGCCAGGTTTCTGCTGTCTGGTCCTCATTTCCAGCTCTTCTATTTCAGGGTCTGAAAACCCCAGGTAGATTTTCTCTGTCACCTGCTGGGGTTTCTCCAGACCTTGCTGATCACCTAATTCTGTCCTGCAGTGGGCTGGGGCCCTGCCTAAGATTTCCTCCACGTCGGCAAAGATCTGGTGGGTTCGGGAAGCTTGGCCCTTGAAGAGTGGCTGTAGCTTGCTGGGCAGGGAGCCCGTGAGAGACCTAGGGGTGTCAGCCAGCATACGTGGGCTCTTCCCTTTCTTAAAGGAGCCCCCACTTCTAGCCTGCATCTCTTGGTCTAGGTCCAGATTAGCCAGCCCAGGTGCTGAGAGAGGGGATGGGCCACGGAGAAAGGAGGAAGAAGGCAGAAGTCCCTGCTCAGGCTGTGTTTCCTAGATGGGTATATAAACAGGCAGAGAAAACTAAGACAAAGCACTTCTGATTTCTACTTGCTACCTTAGCCCTTGGCAAACCCTTAGCAGAAACCCACCCTCCCTTTAAAGAGAAACACAAACCAATGAGGGAAGAAAAGCTAAAAACTCCCTTGAGCTTTGTTGTTCTCTGGGCCCTAGTTTCCTTATCTATAAAGAGGAGGCTCGACGAGATCAATGGCTTACAAGCCTTGTGCCATGGAACCCACATATTGGTTCCGCCTGGTACCTTGGGGGCTGCTACGGTGGGCATGTGATGGGGAAGAGGCATCACCAAGACCCACACCCCCAGGTTCAACCAGAGCAGCTCCGCTTCTTCTTTATCCACTGGCCCTCTATGGAAGAACTGATGTGAAGACAGGGTTCCATTGCTAACAAAAGTCTGAAAATCACCAACTAGATTATCCCAAAGGTACCATCAAACTCTCAATTCTGTGATTGGTTAATTTCATAAAATCCACCATCCTTATCAAGGACTATCAGAAAGAGTCTAAGAAGGGAGGAAAGAGGGGAAACAAGCAGTGAACTGAGCCTTGGGAACTTGGACTAGGTCTTCTACCAAAGGCAAGAGTTGGTACTGCTCAAGAGAGGCCCACACAGTCAGGGAATCTTGGGGTAGACCAAACCATAACAGATCAACCACACCCTGCAAACATTCACCCTAAACTCCACCCAGCTCTCCTCCAGAGAGCCCAAACCACCTGAGCCCGGTCGCCCACCTGGTCAGGCCTGCCCCTGGACAAACTCTGGTTTGCGCCTCTCCTGAGCCCTAAGATCCAGATTGGCAGCCCAGGGCAGTCCACTTGCCCTCAGCTCCTGAAACCACAGGAGGAATCCTTTTTAACAGGGAGCTCCAGGAACTCAGTCACACACCCAGAGCTCAGTCTATTACCCAACCCTCCACCCCAGAACCCTCACTTCATTCCCTCTCTCACCTTCAGTCATGCCAGAGCCTGCCCAGATGCTGATTATCATCTAAAACAGTCCGGGGTTAGTGAAAAGCCCATTATACATCTTTTACCTTTCAAACACATGCCATTAGAAAATTCAGCCTCTTTGGAAACTACCTGTTCTCTTTTCTCCACCTGGAAGAATGGACTTGCTGTCTTATTTCTCAGAACCATGATTAGTAATATTGGGGGGGGGGAGTATCTGTAGAGCTTGGAAATGATTAAAAAGGACAAATTCATCAGCAACTATCCAATGTCAGAACTGACACCTTGCAAAGGAAGGAAGATGGAGGAAATCTTCACTGAGAAGTAAGCACCAGGCACCAGTGGGAAATAAAGACTATAAATAAGAGAGCAAATCAACTCGACCATTAAGAGGGTTGAAAAGGTATTCCCAGTGTTCCCCACCTGGCTAAACTGTGTTCCCAGGTCCCTCCCTCTCCTCAACGTGGCCCACCTGCCTCACACCTGGAGGGACAAATAGAATGATAATGGGAAAGATAACTTTCAACTCTGAGTAAAAAAGCTACTTGGGACCAAGGTGATGGCACTGTGATCAAATTTCAGTTATCCACCATGAACCCAGGACACTGGCAGCAAAGGCCATCCACAGGGCCAGATAAAGCCTCAAGCTTTTCTTTTTGGATCTTGAAGGCACTGATGTTCTGACAACTGAATTATGGCTCATCAAACATCTAGGCATTTGCACCACTGAGACACATGATGAACCCACACGAGGAAAGCCTGGCTCGGAAAGGAGAGGAGAGGCACTCGCTCCTCTGGGTTCTCTGGCCTCCACCAAGCGCTCCCTGTGCCCCGACTCTCCAGAGGGGCAGACAGCATCACTACAAAACCCCATCCTCAGCAGGGCACTCACTCACTAATCCTATTATGTCATATGTGCCTCCCAAGGGGGAAAAAGAAATTGCTTAGAGATAGTAACCACTTCTAGAAGCCTGAAAGGAAAATTTGCCAGAAGCCAGGCATAATTCAGATGAGGCACTATCAAAAAATTACTATATTATTGCTTTTATTCTTAACCTCCCAGCTGTCAACAGTTAGAGGTTCCCGATATCCCTCAAGTTTCAGGCCTGGCCTCTCTGAGAGCTGGCATCCACTGACTCACCAGGGGAATTTTAGAGGTCTCTTTGTCCTTCTTGTCTTTCTTTTCCTTTTTCTTTTTCTTTTCTTTCTTCTTAATGGCCCCAGGAGTTGACAGCTTCCCCCGCTCTTGGATCACCAAGTTCCGATAGTGCTCATCACAGGGATGGTCCCACATGGACTGCCCGTTGGCAAAGTTGAAATAGTAAATATCACCTGTGATGTCCTGGCTGGGGATGGGCAGAGGTCACAAGTTAGTCCCTGCTCAGGTCCAAAGCTCCATGGGAAAAAAAAAGAAGAAGAAAAATGGCAAGGAGGCAGAGAAGAAGGAAGAACTGTGGGGAGAAGGGGAGAGAGAGAAAAGGAAGAAGAGAGGAAAGGATTAACACAAAATTGAAGGGTAGGGACTTCCCTTATGGTGCAGTGGTTAAGAATCCGCCTTCCAATGCAGGGGACGTGGGTTCGATTCCTGGTCAGGGAACTAAGATCCCACATGCCTCGGGGCAACTAAGCCCGCGTGCCACAACTAGAGAGCCCGTGCGCCCTGGAGCTCGCATGCCACAACTGGAGAGAAGCCCATGCGCTGCAACGAAGATCCCGCACCACAACAAAGACCCAGTGCAGCCAAAATTAAAAAAATAAAAATTGACGAGTACCATTTGGCTAAGAATAAGGAGTTTCCTTAGATAGAAACAAATGATTGGGATACCTAAGGACTTCTCTAGATGGAGACGTTTAATTGTTAAGGTTCCTGAGAATTCATGGTAGACTAGAGTAGGGATAAACTTGGTTTTAGATGGATAAATACAAACACTATGGTATCATGGAGATATATTCTGGGATAGAACTTGCTTAATATTTTCATAAATGATCTGAAGAAAAAATATGCGTTGTGATAGCTCTGATCTTGCAAAAGACTCTAAACTCGTAAGAGGTGATAATCCAAGCTAGTGGGGTCAATCAACAATAAAAGAAAATAATGTAGAAGGTAGGTCTCAACATGAACAAGTCTAAAATAAGCCATTCATCCCACCCACCATTATCAGTAATCCATCAGGACAGCTAATAGAAAAAAAAATTCACAATAGCAATATAAAAGAAGCAATACCCAGGAATAAATCCAAAGTGTGCAAAATCTTCATAAAGCTTTATTGAAAATTCAGGGGAAGAAAAAAGAAAAAACAATTGGAGAGACACCCAGTGTTCCTGAATAGAAAAATTCAAGTCTGTAAACATGCCAATAATCCTCAAATTAATGTATAAATCCAAAACAATCCCAATCAGGCTCCTTATGAAATGTGACAAGCTCAATCTTAATTCAAATAAAAGAGAAAATATGTAGTAAAACAGGAAAAATATCAGAGGTAAAAGATAAAAAGACATACAAATGGCCAAGAAGCACATGAGAAGATGCTCAACACCACTAAAGATTAGGGAAGTGAAAATTAAAACTACAATGAAACGTCACTTCACACCCATTAGCATGGCTATTATCAAAAAAGCAGAAAATATGGGCATTCCCTGGCGGTCCAGTGGTTAGGACTCAGTGCTCTCACTGCTAAGGGCCAGGGTTCAATCCCTGGTTGGGGAACTAAAATCTCACATGCTGCAGGGCGTGGCCAAAAAAAAAAAAAGCAGAAAATAACAAGCGCTGGCAAGGATGTAGAGAAACTGGAACCCTGGTGCACTACTGGTAGGAATGGAAAATGGTGCAGCCACAGTGAACACAGTATGACAGTTCCTCAAAAAATTAAAAATAGAATTACCATTTGAACCAGAAATTCCACCTCTGGATGCATACCCAAAAGAATTGAAAGCAGGGATTTGAACAGACATCTGTACACCAATGGTCACAGCACCAGTATTCACATAGCCAAACGGAAAGAGAAATTCTCAGGTGCCAGAAACAAAAAGAAAACATGAAACCTGAATAATAAGTGCATGAACTGACGGTCAAAACTGGTATCTGACCTGGATATAGGCCTGTGGAACTTGGGTTTTAATGCCAGTTTAGAACAAAATGTGGCCTTAGGCCTTCGTGAATTTAGGAACTGGAAATGAGACCCTAGCTGTATCTGGGGCCCTACGGGCTGTTCCCTCCATGAATAAAAGGACCTAGGTCATGGAAGCAGCAAGGAAGCATGTCACCCACTCCAGGTTCTAGGTGGGGAAAATAGAATTTAATGAAAAACTGAAACCCCAAGACACATGTAGATATATAGTCCAAAATGTGGTAAGGGAATCCCAAGTCAGGAAATTAATGTAAAAATTTAGTCCTAAACCACTGAAAACTCCTTGGCAGAAACCATTGTAAAGCCACTCAACAACCTAGGAATGAGACACTCACAGAAAATAACCTCTGCAGAAGATGAATTCACAAAATGCACAATAACTAATTACAGAGGAAACGTGAGGAAACATTTCACCATGAGGGAAAATCAGTAACACAATGAAAAGAAGAACTGAGATAATAGAACAATCAAAAGAAGACTAAAAATAACAATATTTAAAATTATTGTAGGGATGAAGGAGTAGAATCCATAATGAAAGAACAGAACTCTAAAAAAAACCTAGACATATTGAAAAGAACATAAGAGAACTTGAAGGAACTGGTAGTCATTAAATTCAAAATGAAAAACAACCAGATCTGATGCAGAAGAAGAAACAAATAGTGAATTGGGAAATAAATATGCTAAAGGAAATTATAAAGTGATTTTTCAAATATGAAACAGAAGTTAAGAGACATGGAGGATCAAATAATAAGGTCCAATATATTTCCAGTAAGAGGTGTAGAAAAGAAAGTGATAATGGTTGAGAATTTTCCAAAATTTAAGAGAGATATGAGTCCTCAGAGTAAGGAAGCACTCCAATTCCTATACACAGTAAATAACAATGAATCCACACCTAGACACACTGTTGTGAAATTACAGAACACCAGATTAAAAACAAAATAATAAAAACAACCAGAGGGGGGAAAAGTTGATTACCTACAAAGGAACAACTAATGAAACCAAAAAACATGTCTTACTAGCAAAACCAGTGGTCAGAAGATAATGGTATACAGTATTGTCAAACAGCTGTTGACAAATCTGTACTCAACTAAACCACTATTCAAGAGTGAGACCAGGGACTTCCCTGGTAGCACAGTGGTTAAGAATCCGCCTGCCAATGCAGGCGACACGGGTTCGAGGCCTGGTCCGAAAGATCCCACATGCCTCGGAGCAGCTGATCCTGTGCATCACAACTACTGAGCCTGCACTCTAGAGCCCGCGTGCCACAACTACTGAAGCCTGTGCGCCTAGAGCCCGTGCTCCGCAACAAGAGAAGTCACCACAATGAGAAGCCCGCGCACCACAACGAAGACCAAAGGCAGACTAAAATAAATAAATAAAATTAAAATTTAAAAAGAAGAGTGAGACCAGGGATTTCCCTGGCAAGGACTTAGAGCTTTCACTGCTGGGGCCCAGGTTCGATCCCTGGTCGGGAAACTAAGATCCCACAAGCCACACAGTGCAGCCAAAAACAAAAAAAACAGAAAGAGTAAGACCAGACAACAATTACTCAGGACACAGGAAGATAAACACATTTAGCATGCTTGATATAAAGGACATTTAAGAACCCTGTATCCAAAAACAGAAACGGACTCACAGACTCAGAAAACAAATTTATGGTTACCAAAGGGGAAAGGGATGAGGTAAGGAAAAATCAGGAGTTTGGGATTAGCAGATACAAACTACTATATATGAAAAACAACAAGGTCCTACTGTATAGCACAGGGAACTATATTCAATCTCCTGTAATAAACTATAATGGAAAAGATTATGAAAAAGAATATACTTTTTCACATCTTTATTGGAGTATAATTGCTTTACAATGCTGTGTTAGTTTCTGTTGTATAACAAAGTGAATCAGCTGTATGTATACATATATCCCCATATCCCCTCCCTCTTGCACCTCCCTCCCACCCTCCCTATCCCACCCCTCTAGGTGGTCACAAAGCACCGAGCTGATCTCCCTGTGCTATGCGGCTGCTTCCCACTAGCTATCTATTTTACATTTGGTAGTGTATATATGTCCATGCCGCTCTCTCACTTCATCCCAGTTTACCCTTCCCCCTCCCCGTGTCCTCAAGTCCATTCTCTAAGTCTGCATCTTTATTCCTGTCCTGCCCTAGGTTCATCATATACTCTTATATATATGTATGTGTGTGTGTGTATGTATATATATATATATATAAAACTGAATCACTCTGCTGCACACCAGAAACTAACACAAAATTGTAAATCAACTATACTTCAATAAAAAAAAGAACCCTGGGGACTTCCCCAGTGGCGCAGTGGATAAGACTCCACACTCCCAATGCAGGGGGCCTGGGTTCGATCCCTGGTCAGGGAACTAGATCCCACATGCATGCCACAACTAAGAGTTCGCATGCCACAACTAAGGAGCCCTCCTGCTGCAACTAAGCAGCCCACGGGCTGCAACTAAGACCCAGTGCAACCAAATTAATTAATTAAAAAAAAAAAAAAGAACGCTGTATCCAAAAATGAGAGACTACATTCTTATCACACATAGAACATTTACATAAACAGGATCACTTACTGAACAAAAAGAACTCTCAATGTGTAACAAAGAATAGATATAATGAACAAATAAAATTGGAAATCAGTAATTTAAAAAATACCCAACTCTATCCATCTCATCACATTCAAGCTATCATTTTGGAGCAAAGGTACTTAACAAAATTTTTTTTAAAATCAAATCCAATAATATATAATCATTACCAAGCAGAGTTTACCCTAGGAATGTAAGGTTGGTCTAACATTTGAAAACCAATCAATATAACTGACCATATTAACAGACCAATATAGAAAAATCATATGATTCTATCAATAGATACAGAAAAAGGTATTTGATAAAATCCAACATCCATTTTGGATTTAAACTCTCAGCAAGCTAGGAATACAAGGGAACTTCCTCATCCTGACAAATGGCATTTAGAAAACCCTACAGCTAACATCACCTAACATCATACTTAATGGTGAAAGACTGAATGCTTCCCCTTAAGATCAGGTACAAGGCCAAAATGTCCATTGTCACCACTTCTATTCAATTGTACTGGAGGTTCCAGTCAGTGCAGTAAGGCAAGAAATAGAAATATAAGGTATCCAGGTTAGAAAGGAAGATGAAAAAATGTCTTTATTCCCAGAAGACATACCATCTATGTAGAAAATCCTATAGAATCTACAAAAAAGCTAATAGAACTGACATAAGTAAGTTAAGCAAGGTTGCAGGCTACAAGGTCAGTATACAAAAACCAATTTTATTTTTATATGAAGGCAATCAACAACTGGAAATTGACATTTTAAAAAAAACCATAATGGAAAAGAATATGAAAAGAAGGTATATGTATTTATAAATGAATCACTTTGCTGTACAGCGGAAATTAACACAACATTGTAAATCAACTATACTTCAATAACATAAAAATAAATAAATAAATAAAAGATACCATTTATAGAAGCATCAAAAAAAGACAGATAAATGTGACAAAATATGGACAAGATGCGTACACTAAAAACTATAAAAGATGGGCTTCCCTGGTGGCACAGTGGTTGAGAGTCCACCTGCTGATGCAGGGGACACGGGTTCGTGCCCCGGTCTGGGAGGATCCCACATGCCGCGGAGTGGCTGGGCCCGTAAGCCATGGCCGCTGAGCCTGCAGGTCCGGAGCCTGTGCTCCGCAACAGGAGAGGCCACAACAGTGAGAGGCCCGCGTAAAAAAAAACAAAGAAACAAAAAAAAACACTAAATATTGAATAAATGGAGACAGACTGTGTTCACGGGTTGGAAGATTCAATGTTGTTTAAGATGTCAGTTCTCCCGAACTGATTTATGGGTTCAATGCAATTCCAATCAAAATACTAAGAGGATTTTTTTTTTTTGTAGAAAATGACAAGCTGATTCTAAAATTCATATGGAAATGCAAGGGACCTAGAATACAACTTTGAAAATGGAGAACAATTTCCAGCACTTACCCTAAATGATTTCAATATTTATAATAAAGCTACAGTAATCAAGACAGTATGGTACGGGGCGGGGTGGGGGGGGAAGAACCAAGATGGCAGAGTAGAAGGACGTGCTCTCACTCCCTCTTGCGAGAACACCAGAATCACAGCTAGCTGCTGGACAATCATCGACAGGAAGACACTGGAAATCACCAAAAAAGATACCCCACATCCAAAAACAAAGGAGAAGCCACAATGAGACGGTAGGAAGGGCACAATGACAGTAAAATCAAATCCCATAACTGCTGGGTGGGTGACTCACAGACCGGAGAACACTTATACCACAGAAGTCCACCTACTGGAGTGAAGGTTCTGAGCCGCACGTCAGGCTTCCCAACATGGGAGTCCAGCAATGGGAGGAGGAATTCCTAAAGAATCAGACTTTGAAGCTTAGTGGGATTTGATTGCAGGACTTCGAAAAGACCGGGGGAAACAGAGACTCCACTCTTGGAGGGCACACACAAAGTAGTGTGCGCATCAGGACCCAGGGGAAGGAGCAGTGACCCCAGGGGAGACTGAACCAGACCTACCTGCTAGTGTTGGAGGGTCACCTGCAGAGGCGGGGGTGGGGGCTCTATGGCTCATCGTGGGGACAAGGACACTGGCAGCAGAAGTTCTGGGAAGTACTCCTTGGCGTGAGCCCTCCCACAGTCTGTCATCAGCCCCACCAAAGAGCCCAGGTAGGCTCCAGTGTTGGGTTGCCTCAGGCAAAACAACCAACAGGGAGGGAACCCGGCCCCACCCATCAACAGTCAAGTGGATTAAAGTTTTACTGAGCTCTGCCCACCAGAGCAACAGTCAGCTCTACCCACCATCGGTCCCTCCCATCAAGCCTCTTAGATAGCCTCATCCACCAGAGGACAGAGAGCAGAAGCAAGAAGAACTACAATCCTGCAGCCTGTGGAACAAAAACCACATTCACAGAAAGATAGACAAGATGAAAAGGCAGAGGGATATGTACCAGATGAAGGAACAAGATAAAACCGCAGAAAAACAACTAAATGAAGTGGAGATAGGCAACCTTCCAGAAAAAGAATTCAGAATAATGATAGTGAAGATGACCCAGGACCTCGGAAAAAGAATGGAGGCAAAGATTGACAAGATGCAAGACATGTTTAACAAAGACCTAGAAGAATTAAAGAACAAACAAACAGAGATGAACAGTACAATAACTAAAATGAAAACTACACTAGAAGGAATCAATAGCAGAGTAACTCAGGCAGATGGACGGATAAGTCACCTGGAAGACAGAATGGTGGAATTTACTGCTGTGGAACAGAATACAGAAAAAAGAATGAAAAGAAATGAAGACAGCCTAAGAGACCTCTGGGACAACATTAAATGCAACAACATTCACATTATAGGGGTCCCAGAAGGAGAAGAGAGAGAGAAAGGACCAGAGGAAATATTTGAAGAGATTATAGACGAAAACTTCCTTAACATGGGAAAGGAAATAGCCACCCAACTCCAGGAAGTGCATACAAGTCCCATACAGGATAAACCCAAGGAGAAACACGCAGAGACACATAGTAATCAAATTGGCAAAAATTAAAGACAAAGAAAAATTATTGAAAGCAAAGAGGGAAAAATGACAAATAACATACAAGGGAACTCCCATGAGGTTAACAGCTGATTTCTCAGCAGAAACTCCACAAGCCAGAAGGGAGTGGCATGATATACTTAACGTGATGAAAGGGAAGAACCTACAACCAAGATTACTCTACCGGCAAGGATCTCATTCAGATTCGATGGAGAAATCAAAAGCTTTACAGACAAGCAAAGGCTAAGAGAATTCAGCACCACCAACCAGCTCTACAACAAATGCTAAAGGAACTTCTCTAAGTGGAAAACACAAGAGAAGAAAAGGATCTACAAAAACAAACCCAAAACAATTAAGAAAATGGTCATAGGAACATACATATCGATAATTACCTTAAACGTGAATGGATTAAATGCTCCAACCAAAAGACACAGGCTTGCTGAATGGATACAAAAACAAGATCCATATATATGCTGTCTACAAGAGACCCACTTCAGACCTAGGGACACATACAGACTGAAAGTGAGGGGATGGAAAACGATATTCCATGAAAATGGAAATCAAAAGAAAGCTGGAGTAGCTATACTCATATTAGATAAAATAGATTTTAAAATAAAGAATGTTACAAGAGACAAGGAAGGACACTACATAATGATCAAGGGATCAATCCAAGAAGAAGATATAACAATTATAAATATATATGCACCCAACATAGGAGCACCTCAATACCTAAGGCAACTGCTAACAGCATAAAAGAGGAAATCGACAGTAACACAATAACAGTGGGGGACTTTAATACCTCACTTACACCAATGGACAGATCATCCAAAATAAAAATAAATAAGGAAACAGAAGCTTTAAATGACACAACAGACCAGATAGATTTAATTGATATTTATAGGACATTCCATCCAAAAACAGCAGATTACACTTTCTTCTCAAGTGCACACATTCTCCAGGATAGAACACATCTTGGGTCACAAATCAGGTCACAGTAAATTTAAGAAAATTGAAATCACATCAAGCATCTTTTCTGACCACAACGCTATGAGATTAGAAATGAATTACAGGGAAAGAAACGTAAAAAACACAAACACATGGAGGCTAAACAATACGTTACTAAATAACCAAGAGATCACTGAAGAAATCAAAGAGGAAATCAAAAAATATCTAGAGACAAATGACAATGAAAACACGACAATCCAAAACCTATGGGACACAGCAAAAGCAGTTCTAAGAGGGAAGTTTAGAGTTATACAAGCCTACCTCAAGAAACAAGAAAAATCTCAAGTAAACAATCTAACTTTATACCTAAAGGAACTAGAGAAAGAAGAACAAACAAAACGCCAAGTTAGCAGAAGGAAAGAAATCATCAAGATCAGAGCAGAAATAAATGAAATAGAAACAAAGAAAACAATAGCAAAGATCAATAAAACTAAAAGCTGGTTCTTAGAGAAGATAAACAAAATTGATAAACCATTAGCCAGACTCATCAAGAAAAAGAGGGAGAGGACTCAAATCAATAAAATTAAAAATGAAAAAGGAGAAGTTACAACAGACACCACAAAGCATCCTAAGAGACTACTACAAGCAACTCTATGCCAATAAAATGGACAACCGGGAAGAAATGGACAAATTCTTAGAAAGGTATAACCTTCCAAGACTGAACCAGGAAGAAATAGAAAATATGAACAGACCAATCACAAGTAATGAAATTGAAACGGTGATTAAAAATCTTCCAACAAACAAAAGTCCAGGACCAGATGGCTTCACAGGTTAATTCTATCAAACATTTAGAGAAGAGCTAACACCCATCCTTCTCAAACTCTTCCAGAAAACTGCAGAGGAAGGAACACTCTCAAACTCATTCTATGAGGCCACCATCACCCTGATACCAAAACAAGACAAAGATACTACAGAAAAAGAAAGTTACAGACCAATATCACTGATGAATATAGATGCAAAAATCCTCAACAAAATACTAGCAAACAGAATCCAACAACACATTAAAAGGATCATACACCATGATCAAGTGGGATTTATCCCAGGGATGCAAGGATTCTTCAATATACGCAAATCAATCAATGTGATACACCATATTAACAAACTGAAGAATAAAAACCATATGATCATCTCAATAGATGCAGAAAAAGCTTTTGACAAAATTCAACACCCATTTATGATAAAAAAAAAACTCTCCAGAAAGTGGGCATAGAGGGAACATACCTCAACATAATAAAGGCCATAATATACAACAAACCCACAGCAAACATCATTCTCAATGGTGAAAAACTGAAAGCATTTCCTCTGAGATGAAGAACAAGACAAGGATATCCACTCTCACCACTATTATTCAACATAGTTTTGGAAGTCCTAGCCACGGCAATCAGAGAAGAAAAAGAAATAAAAGGAATACAGACTGGAAAAGAAGAAGTAAAACTGTCACTGTTTGCAGATGACATGATACTATACATAGAGAATCCTAAAAATACCACCAGAAAACTCTAGAGCTACTCAATGAATTTGGTAAAGTTGCAAGATACAAAATTAAGGCACAGGAACCTCTTGCATTCCTATACACTAATGATGAAAAAGCTGAAAAAGAAATTATGGAAACACTCCCATTTACCATGGCAACAAAAAGAATAAAATACCTAGGAATAAACCTACCTAGGGAAACAAAAGACCTGTATGCAGAAAACTATAAGACACTGATGAAAGAAATTAAAGATGATACCAACAGATGGAAAGATATACCATGTGCTTGGATTGGAAGAATCAATAATGTGAAAATGACTCTACTACCCAAAGCAATCTACAGATTCAATGCAATCCCTATCAAATTACCAATGGCATTTTTTATGGAACTAGAATAAATCATCTCAAAATTTGTATGGAGACACAAAAGACCCCTAATAGCCAAAGCAGTCTTCAAGGAAAAAAACGGAGCTGGAGGAATCAGACTCCCTCACTTCAGACTATACTACAAAGCTACAGTAATCAAGACAATGTGGTACTGGCACAAAAACAGAAACATAGATCAATGGAACAAGATAGAAAGCCCAGAGATAAACCCATGCACCTATCGTCAACTAATCTATGACAAAGGAGGCAAAGATATACAATGGAGAAAAGACAGTCTCTTCAATAAGTGGTGCTGGGAAAACTGGACAGCTACATGTAAAAGAATGAAATTAGAACATTCCCTAACACCATCCACTAAAATAAACTCAAAATGGATTCCAGACCTAAATGTAAGACCGGACACTATAAAACTCTTAGAGGAAAACATAGGAAAAACACTCTTTGACATAAATCACAGCAAGATCTTTTTTGATCCACCTCCTAGAGTAATGGAAATAAACACAAAAATAAACAAATGGGACCTAGTGAAACTCTAAAGCTTTTGCACAGCAAAGGAAACCATAAACAAGATGAAAAGACAACCCTCAGAATGGGAGAAAATATTCGCAAACGATCAACGGACAAAGGATTAATCTCCAAAATATATAAACAGCTCATGCAGCTCAATATTAAAGAAACAAACAACCCAATCCAAAAATGGGCAGAAGACCTAAATAGACATTTCTCCAAAGGAGACATACAGATGGCCGAGATGCACATGAAAAGCTGCTCAACATCACTAATTATTAGAGAAATGCAAATCAAAACTACAATGAGGTATCACCTCACACCAGTTAGGGTGGGTATCAGCAGAAAATCTACAGACAACAAATACTGGAGAGGGTGTGGTGAAAAGGGAACCCTCCTGCACTGTTGGGGGGAATGTAAATTGATACAGTCACTATGGAGAACAGTATGGAGGTTCCTTAAAAAACTAAAAATAGAATTACCATATGACCCAGCAATCCCACTACTGGGCATATACCCAGAGAAAACCATAATTCAAAAAGACACATGCACCCCAATGTTCATTGCAGCACTGTTTACAATAGTCAGGTCACGGAAGCAACCTAAATGCCCATCGACAGACGAATGGATAAAGAAGTTGTGGTACATATATACAATGGAATATTACTCAGGCATAAAAAGGAACGAAATTGGGTCATTTGTAGAGACGTGGATGGATCTAGAGACTGTCATACAGAGTGAAGTAAGTCAGAAAGAGAAAAACAAATATCGTATATTAACACATGTATGTGGAACCTAGAAAAATGGTACAGATGAACCGGTTTGCAGGGCAGAAGTTGAGACACAGATGTAGAGAACAAACGTATGGACACCAAGGGGGGAAAGCCTCGGGGGGGTGGGGATGGTGGTGTGATGAATTGGGCGACTGGGATTGATATGTACACACTGATGTGTATAAAATTGATGACTAATAAGAAACAGCAGTATAAAAAAAGAGACAAAAAAACAAAAAAACAACTAAAACTAAACTTTCTTTGGGTTGTCTGTATGGAAATACGTTAATATAAATGTTTCAGACATTATATGAAATTTCTAAAAATCTTATGTGTTCTGGTATAATGTTATAAGTCATAATTTTAATTATTACTTTAAAATGTATATCTCAGAAGTAACTAAATTTCCTTGTCAATTGATTATGAACTTTCATCAAATCTTTAACTGTGGTAATTTTTAAGTCTTTTGTCATTTACAGACAGTTCTGGGTGTACTCTGATGCTTTCGCAAAAATGTTCCTATAAAAGGGTTTCATCTTCAAGGAATTCATGGAAAACACTCTGACAAGTACAGGTTTCTGGTAAGTGACTATACTGCTGAACTGAACGAATAAGCATTTTCAAAACTCTAATGGAAAACTGATGAATTCATAAAAGTGCTAACAAAAGATCAAGATAAAAAAATTAATTACATGGGACTGAGTGAACTGATGAGGATGATTATAATTTTTGTGACTTTCTGTTTGAATAAAAAAAAAAATCCCACAAGGACTCAGAGGCAAAAAATATACAAATCAACTTTCACTGCAAAGTAAAGGAGCTGTTACAGTGGAGGATTACTGGACTGAATGTCAATATTATGACATAGTATGAGTGTATTTCGTGTTTGGTAATTGCAACATTGTTGCTTTTGTTGTGGTCATCCATTTACAATGCTTGGTGTCAGTTTATTTATCTCTTGTAAAAATAAAATACAGTGTGTGTGTGTGAGTTGTGGGGGAAAAAAAAAAACGAGACACAGAATATCTTCATGACTTTGGAATAGGCAAACATTTCTTAAACAGGACACAAAGCATTAATCATATTTGAAAAGTTGATAAACTGGACATCATTAAAACAAATTATGTTATTCAAAAAATACCAATTAAAAGTATAAAGACAAAAAAAAAGAAGTAGGAAGAAAAAGGAAAGCGTATTTTAAAAACTTGGCCTATGAAAAATCTTAAAATCTTTTACGCAGATATTAGTAAAAAGTTTAAGCCATCTGAGCAATTCACCTTAACTAATACCATTCACCAGAAACACAATTTGTATCCAACTGTTCTTTATAAACTAGTGAGTTTTGCATTATCATTCCTGTCTCATGGCTAAAATTTAAAAGCAAAGCTGTAAGATCTCTGTTAGTATCTGCCTGTATTTTTATATATGTCTATGTATGTATGTAATAAATTTGTGATTTTTTTCTACCTGCAAAAAAAAAAAGACAGTACAGTATTGGTGTAAAGGTAGACAAACATATTAATGGAAGAGAAGAGAGAATCCAGACTTCGAAGGAATTCCCCAACTAACAGCAATTACTCATGGGACTGAGAGTAAGGATGAAAGATGACACATATACATAACTTTCAATGACTTACTTTAAAAAGTGAGGAATAGTTCATGCTCTCCTTATGGGATGAGGCAGCGTTAGCTACCACCAGCAGGTACCTGAGGGCTGCTGGCATGACCCTGGCACACAGCTGGGCCACAGTCGATGACAGTTCCTTCCTTCCATCACCCTTTTTCCTTTTTACATCACTGCAGCCATTTATTTATTATGTGCACATTAAGGTACTATTCTGATTACATTTCTCATGTGGTTTTTAATTAGAAAGTGTATCCAAAAGCAGAACAGCACAGATATATACAGATTTAAAAACATAAAGAAAAAAAAAGAGATTAATGATAAGGCAAATGTGGCTATCAGGGTGGATATTGGAAACCAAACAGAAACCACTATCCTACAAACTTTTCCTATAAACACAACCGTGAGTCCTCAGCACCTGGAATACTGGGTGCAGTGCTGATGGCTTTAGTAGAAGAAAGATGTCATGACCTGGAGAAGGTCCAAGGAAAGGCGGCTAAAAAGATCCAGAGAACAGGGAGCCCGTCATGCGAGGAGAAGCTGGAAGGATTAGGACCCTGCGGCGGGGATAAGTAAAGCTACGACTGCAGTCATTTTGAAGCATGGCCAACGCATTAAGTGGTTCAGGGAAGAACAGGATAATTATACCTTGTACACAAAATTGCACAATCCCAGCAGAAAAGACGACCCTCCGCCCCAAGATATCTGGGGGCTAGTTTGGGAGAAACAGGAAATCCCACGCTACGGTAGGAAGTAAACTCGGGGCACCGACCGTAAGGAGGCCACGTGGAGAGAGCTCCGTGCAGGTGGTGACGACAGAGCAGCGCCCCCAGGAGTGGGAGTCCTGGCGTGGGGAGGGTCGGGGGGAGGCGGCGGCCGCCCCGCCTCGGCCAGTCTGTTCCCTCACCATCAACCTCTGATCCCCTGAGATAAGCTGAGCGAGTGTCTGCTCTCACAGTTCAAAGAGCGCAAACTAAAACTGGAAATAGGAGCCCACTCATGCACAAGTCACACAAATTCAGGGCTGGGCTGTCAAAGGAGACAGAAACCGCTGCCAGTCTGTGTAGCCTCACTCAAACCTCTCCAGCACCAGCGTCCACTCTGGACACACTGTGGAGGTCCCAGTATTGTCACTCTCCATCTCAGTCTGCAAAGGATAACAATGACACCTCCTCCGTGTGTCCAAAACGGATGCTGACGCAGGGCGGCAGCTTAGATCCTGGGACCCTGGGTATCCCTGCTGAACCCCTCCAGGGACCATCAAGGCGGCCTGGGCTCAGGCCCAAAGCATCAGGCGGCCCAGCAGAGGGATGGCCCATTGCAGGACAGGCTTCAAAAGGTGGCCAGTTAAAGCTATCTCCGGTGTCAGGCCCCCTCCGCCTCAAAGGCCAAGCCAGAAGGCGACACCCGTGCTGACTCACCATGGTTTCCACTCCACAGGCAGTGGGGCCACAATGCCCTCCCGTGCCAGCCACAACAGCTCTGGTTCTTCTATGGGATCAATACCAATCTCTCTGGCAAATTCAAAAATTTCTGCAAGGAGGGTAGGAGGGTGGGAAGGTAAGAGAGGTGGGGGTGGGAGGAGGGTGGATACAAAGAAGGAAGAATCAGTCAGTCTTGGGAGATAATAAGAGAGCTATATATTGGCTCTGCCCCCGTTCCTATTAATGTTTGGTCTTTGGTCCCAGTTCCTGACACAGAGTTCCTAAAGCCCTTGGAATTTCCTGAGTGATAGGAGAGTCTTGTGTCCCAATGAGGCGACTCTGGGTGGGCTCCTGGATGGGGCCTGGCCACCAGAAAGACCAAGCCATGATTAGAAGCTTGGAACTTTCAGCCTCTCCCCTCATTCTCTGGAGAGGGGCTGGAAAATGAGTTAATAAGCGATCATACATACATGACGAAGCCTCCATAAAAATCCCTAAACTCTGGGGTTCAGAGAGCTTCTGGCACTTCCACGTGCAAGGAGGGGGGCACACCCCAGCTCCACTGGCACAGAAGCTCCTGCACTTGGGACCCTCTCAGACCTTGCCCTATGTATCTCTTCACCTGGCTGTTCACCTCTACCCTTTACCATATCCTTTATGGGTCATCTCAGTGGAGGACTTTGGAAGATGACATACCTGGGGACTAGGAAAGGCAAAATTTGGTTGGCCAAGGACTAATGTGTTCATTAATTTCACACGTATTTTTTGAGTGCCCCCTATGTGCCAGTCACCATGTGCCCTGACTAAGAGAGAAACACCCTCTGTCCTTATGGAGCTTACATGCTGGTAGAAGAAACAGCCAGTAATGACATCAACAGATAAATAGGCAAGGAATTAAGGCTTCTGATAAATGTAATGAAGGAAGCGAGTGAGGTATGAGACAGAGTTTGTCAAGGTGGACGGGCAGTCGTTTACAAAGGGTGGTCAGAAAACCTCTCAGAATGGGACACTTAACTAAATCCTGTAGGAAACAAAGGAGCCAGCTATGCAGAGCACCGAGGAAAGAGGACTCAGGCAGAAGAGCAGGTTCAAAGGGCCTGTGACATGTGGCAGCCTGGCCTGTCTGGGGACCGTCAGAAAGGCCATGTGACTAGCAGAGGGAAGGAGAGAGGGGTGCTGGGTGAGCCTGGCTGGGTGGCAGGGCCGGGTCACGCACAGCCCTGCACATCCCACTAAGGGCGTTTTGCTGAGCATAATGGAAGATTATATGGAAGATTATGAAGAGCAGAGCCCTGATATGATCTGCTCTACACTATAAGATCACTCTGGTGCTAAGTGGAGCACAGACTGGAGAAGGGCAACAGTAGAAGCAGGAGACTGATTAGGAAGCTGCTGCAAGTCCAGGAAGAGAAAATGGGGGCTCGAGCTTAGGATGTCTACGCATGACCGAGCAGAAGAGAGTTTTTTATAAATAGCCTTAGAAAAAGTTAGACCCCGTTTATAATAGCAAACCAAAAAGAATAAAATCTTTAAGAAATAAACTGAGCAAGAAATGTGCAAAACCAAGATGAAGAAAACTTTTTAAGTCACCCCTGAAGAACATAAAAAAGACACAAACGGAAAGGAATAGATGTTCTTTGATAGGAACCTCCAGGTTGACCTGGATGCATAACTTAACTGCATAGAGATGTCAATCCTCCCCAGGCTCATTCATAAATCTGACACAGTTTTCTCTAAAATACCAACAGTTCCCCAATACACAGCCCTCCCCAGAAAAAGACAGGGTAATTCTAAAGTTCATGGGGAGATAAAGCAGATAAGATAACCAAGAAAACTTTGAAAAAATAAGAGGAATGAGGGTATTTCAGCCTTACTAGATACTAGAATTTATTACTGAGCCTCAGTAGTTAAGAGCACAGTTCTGGCGTATGAACAGACAGCCCCATGGAACAGAAGAAAAAGTAGACCCCAAAACACATAGGCGGCACTCAACCAGTGGGTGAAAGGTGAGCTATGCCACGAAGAGTGTGGGGACAAACCTGAGGACAACATGAGAGCAGGGAAGCTCTTCTAACTATGATACAAAATTCAGGGGCCATATGAGAACAGACTGATAAATTTAACACAGAGATTAAAAATTTCTACACAGCAAACAAACAAAAATCCTATGCTATAACAAATCCTATCCTACCCTAATGTGGGATCCACGGACTCCTACAGACGCAAGAGTTCTTCCCCAAAACTGGCTCGCAAACCATCTGAACTATAAGCAAAATTTGTGCATCCAGGTCCACAACTCATGAGAAATTCAAAGAAATCTTCACCGCCCCAAAATAGTACGGTGCTTCAAAGTGTAGGCCCTGGAGCTAGAATACCTAGGTGTGGATCCTAGCTGCCCTGATTAGTAAACTGTGTGACTACAGGGAAGTTACTTAACCTTTCTGTGCCTTGGTTTCCTCATCTGTACAAT
Organism: Hyperoodon ampullatus; assembly: GCF_949752795.1. NCBI lineage: Eukaryota > Metazoa > Chordata > Mammalia > Artiodactyla > Ziphiidae > Hyperoodon > Hyperoodon ampullatus. Next base: position 96,704,093 of record NC_136920.1, read on the forward strand.
GGGGATAATAATAGTATCTAACTCACAGAGTTGCTGTGAGGGTTGAAAAGGAAATACATGAAAAGTTCTTAGTAGAGAGACTGGCACACAGTAGCACTCAATAAATTTTGTTATTATTGTTATTAATAATGTTATTATTGTTGTTTTTTTAAAAACACACACACACACACACACACACAAAAAAAAAACCACACAGCTTTAGTTTGTTCTTAAGAAATTGGGTTTCCCCTGGCCTCAGGATATACTGTATTTCATGATATCCTCTACTACATTTTCATTTAAAGTTAATCACTGATCTGACCCAAGGTCACCAAACTTTTTCTGTAAAGGGCCAGATGGTAAATATTTTAGGTTTTGTGGGTTGTATAGTCTCTGTCACAACTCCTCAATACTACTGCTCCTATAGCATGAAAGAAGCCATAAACAAGACATAAATAAGCATGGCTGTTATCTAATAAAACTTTAGCTACAAAAGCAAGCAACAGGCCAAGTTAGGCCTGTGGGCTACAGTTTGCCAACCCCTGATCTAACCCAAATACACTGAGCAACTCTGTGCATGTACCATACTTTGCATTAGAAGAACAAAAATAAATCATAATAACTGTCCTAAAAGAACTATTACAGTACACCCAGGCCTCTTACCTTGCTCACTGGGGATGTAGGTCTCATCATAATCTTCCTCCAGAACCAGCTGGTCTCCTATGCGGATGGGTCTTCCGGCCATGATTGGTTTGGGCTCGAACGCCTAGATCCCAGAGACACCACCCACCCAAAGAGAAAATCAGTGCCCCAGCTTAGAAGGGGAAAAGGTGGAGCTGGGTCATGGACCACCTGGGCCAGACCAGCCCCTGCAGGCCAACTGAGCCAGGGAGAGTGGAGGGTGGGACCAATGGCTCAGAACTCAGGCCTTATAGCCTCTGCACCCTGGAAAGTTCTTAGACACATCTCCCCCCAAAGCCCTGCTGAATACTCTTGTGGACCATAAACGATCTGGAAACCCAGTTGTCTCAAGGGTTTGACTTCATACACTACCCCCCCCCCAAACAGGAGTAAGAACTAACAGTCTAGGACCCCTGCTGGAAAACCCTAGTGAGACACCAAAATAACTAGCAGCACACACACTCCCATATACCAATGTACCCCAGGTGCAGTCACGCTGTCCCAACACATAGCCCTGTTTGCATGTCCCTGTTTACCTTGAACAATGCCCTCAGGGAGCTTACAGTCTAGCAAGGCAGCGTACACAGCTTCAACAGTAGTAGAAGGTGGAAGGGAAAAAACACATTCTGCTCTGGGAGTACTAACACAGAAGTAACATACTCCCACTGCGGGGATGAAGGAAGGCTTTGTCAAGGAGCTGGGTACCGAAGGCTGACAAGAGTTCTGACAGCGGAGAGAGGAATCCCAGGCAGAGGGAACAGCATGTCAGGCAAGGTGGTCTGGGGAGCCGATGCCAGCGTGCATGGCAGGGGCCGGGGTGGAAGCCAGGCCTGGGTCTGGTCATGGTGATCTCAGTGGATGATGCTGAAGGGCCTCAACTCTGCCCTGCAGCAGAGAGGAGCCACTGCGGGCTTTGGTGGAAGAAAGTGACACAGAGTGGCCTTTTTTTAGGATGAGAACTTTGGCAGGAGTGGCCTGGCCGGATTGGAGAAATGAGAGACTGGCATCAGGAAAACCACTGAGGAGGCTGCAGTCCCGGGGAAAGATGATGAGGGTTTAAACTAGGGCAGAAGCAGTGGGAATGGAGAAGAAAGGACTGACACAAGGGATGCTGTGATGTTAGGTTTAATAGGACCAGGGTTGGGGGGGGCATGGCGGGGGCGGTGGGCAGAAGACTGGAAAGGAATCCAACCTGAATCCAAGATTCCTAGCTCCAGGGACGGGGCGGTGCCACCTTCTTCAACTGACAATCTGGCGCGGTTCTAGAATTGCTCCTTCCTTCACACCCCTACTCCTACAACGACCTCAGGACCCCAGGTCATGCACCCCTCCCCTACAGCAGCTCCCACGTTGAAGCCCGATGACACAGGGACAAGTCACCCTGTAAAGTGGCTGCCACGGACAGCCCTTCAGAATGCCTCCCTAACCAGGCAGTGGCAGCCACACCGGTGTGACCGAAGGGAGCCTGGAGGAGCAGGTCCTGACCCCTCCTGTAGCCACCTCTTCAGACACTGTCACAGTTCCACCCGGGACAGCAAGCATGACACAGCCCTCATAGATAGCAGAGGAAGTGAGCAGAAAGACCTCATCATCGGGACTTCCCTGGCGGTCCAGTGGTTAAGACTCCACACTTCCAATACAGGGGGCACGGGTTCGATCCCTGGTCTGGGAACTAAGATCCCACATGCCTTGGGGCAAGCCAAAAAAAAAAAAAAAAAGACCTCATCGTCAAAAAGAAGGTTGGGAGGCAGCCTGTAATGAGTGCTCAGAAAACGGCAAGACCTGGTGACTCTGAATCTGTCCCAAGATCCCTGGAGAGGGGCCCCTGATAAACACAAAGGATCTCTGAGGGGCCATTCCCGTGGCCCTCTCTGCACTCTGGCAGCTGACAGATGGGCAAGGGAGGCGTCTTGCCTTAGGGCTCACAGAAGATGGTTCCCTTTGTCAGTCACCGGACCCAAGGGAGCCAGGCTCTGCACTCTCTCATTCCCACCACGACACCTCCAGGCAGCAACTTTGTGCCTCAGGAAGAAAGGCTAAAGAAGCATTCTTCCCTGCAGTACTTAAGCCTAAGTGGGAATCTTCTCCATCCCCTAAGAACCTATAACACCTGCGGACATAATGCTTGAGCCTCCACACATACAGTCAGAGATGAGTAGGGCCAGACGCGGAAAAAGCAGAGCAGAAAAGGACCAAGAACCAGCGCAGGAGATGTGGCCCACAGCCTGGAGGTTTAAGGAGCCCTCGGAATCTTTAATCCTCTGAGTTAGGGAGAAGAGGGAAAGAAAAAGGGAAAGGATCTCTGGGGAGGTAGGAAGCGCAGGAAGCACAGGAAGCCTGAACATCAGGCTGTACGTTATTCAAATCAACAGGCAGTGATCTATACAATGCATTGTACCAACCATCTCAGAGAATTCGAGAAATTCTGCATTTGAAAAATGTTACCTATCCCTAGATACATCCCATCTCCAGAAAGCAGGGGGCAGGTAAAACCTCTGTCCTCCCGGCAAAATGCCTAATTAGCTATTTACTAAACCATCTATGTTTAACTATTTAAAGGTCAGGAAGAATGTGGAAAATCTAAATTCCTGGATTACTCAAATGTCAAACAAATCTTCTGCCAGAAAAAAATTAAAATACGGGTGGGCTATAGTCTACCTTCTTTCCTTGCCTTGCCTGGCTTCAGGAAAGATATAGGCAAGGACAGGGCCAAAAGGGCAGGAACTGCAGGAATAAGGAAGGTGGTGGAAGAGAAACCACATTTGTTCAATGGCTGCTAGAGATCATTTACTCATTCGAGAAGTATTTATTTGCTGCTGGGCGCTAGAGACACAATGGTGATTAAAAACAGATTCAGCTGCTACTCCCCAGGAGCTAGTCTAGTGAGGGAGGGAGACAAACCAATCAGTCACAGAGAAGTGTATAATTTTAAATGAGGTAAGAGCTCTGAAGGAAAAGAGCCTGACTTAGATGAAGCCTGTGCTGAGAAGTGAAGAATGAGGAGGTATTCACCAGACAAAAAGAGGAGGAAAAGATGTTCTAACAAAAGCAGCAGCACGTGCAAAGGCCCTTCAACAGGAAAGAACACTAAGCAAGAAGAAGCATAGTCGGAGATGATGCTGGGCAGGTGGGTGGAAGCCGGGCCATGTGGAGAACTTGGCTTTTATAATAAGAGAGCTGGAAATCAGGAAAGGGTTTTTCCAGATACATATTTTGAAAAGATTACTCAGGCAGCCACTGGAAATACAGACAGGAATGGAGGCCAGATTGGAAAAGAAGAAAATCAGAGTGGCTGCAGAGAGATTAGGTAGGAAACCACAAGCCAGTCTAGATGAGAGGTGATGATAACCTGGGTGAGCAGGGGTAAGATGAGACATCTAAGAAAGCAGCCCTGAGATCAGCTTCAGGAAACACATGGCACACGTCCTAACGTTTCCCTCTAGGCCTGAGACCGTGAAGGACATCACTGTCAATCTTGGCACCCTAGATGTGGCTTCAGAACCGTCAACGTGGTAGTCCATGCAGCACTTACCGACAGATGGGATGAAACCTGATGAGATGTGCATGCCACCAGGCCTGACCCTCACTGTGAGCCACGGAGTTGTGGGGAAGGATCCCCCAACTGTCCTCATCCGTCTCCTGCCAATCCCAGAATCTAGCAAAAAAGGAAAGGCTCATACACCTTCTCCAGGAAGCCCTCCCTGGCCAACCCCGGCCTCTCCTGTCTACTTAGAACTACCTCAGCACAAAGGACACAGTTTTCCTTTGTTCATAGGCCTATTTTTCTCAGCATTACCTTTTTTATGGGAATGTGTTCCACCTCTCCTGTTAAGCCACGGGCTTCTGAGGGTCATGCCTCTGCCTCCTTCTGCATTTACCAACCAAGCCTAAAATAAGCTAAGTAAACGTAGGAGACTGGTCACTGCTCTAAACCACTAATATACAACCAAAGAATCTCAAAAGCAAAAAAAGCCCATAAGAGCCCTGGTCCAACTGTCCTTCCCTTGCCGAATCTTTCCTCTCTATGCTTTAAGTGCCAGAGAGCATAGTGGCTGAAGCACCAGTTTGGGGGCCAGAAACACCTGAATTAAATCCCATCTTTCTCATTTACCAGCTGTGTGAACTTAAGCAAGGTACTTCACCTCTCTAAGCCTCAATAACCTCATGTACGTAATTCAAACCATCATGATAATCTGCATCAAAAGGTTGTTTGAAGATGAAATGAGATAATATATACCTGTACAGTGCCTAGCACAGTCCCTGGTACACAAAACCTGTTAAATAAATTTAGCAATATTACTGATGCTACTGCCAATTCCACAGTTAGATCATCCTTAACTATGAAAAGGTCTTGCTCTTCGTAAGCCAAAAATCTATGTCTAAGAAACTTCCTCCCATTTGCCCTCTTCCACCCTCTGGACCCACGAAGGGCACCCAAGGCACCACTACTCCAAGCCGGGTTTTCCCAGCTCCCTTCCCTTCAATACATGCCACTGGTTCCCAGTCTCTCGACATTATGGTTACCTTACTGTGAATGTGGTCTAATTTGACAGGCATAGCCAAAAGCTTTTGCACACCTGCGTACTCACAGAGCATACACACGTATATGCATACTTAGGGTTCCCTGAATATTTATTTCTTCCACCCTGCCTGAACAATTATAAAGAAAGTTCACCACCAGAAAAGATTTACTGGAGAAGGCATTGAGGAGAACGTGGAAGACATTAGAGTTGATTATGCAGTGGTAATGAGCACAGGTTTGGGAACATTCTTGGCTTCGAATCCCAGCTCTGCCACTTACCAGCTGGGCAAGTTACCTCAGTTTCCTCATCTATAAAATGGGGATAATAACAATGTCTAGCTAAAAGGGTTGTGAGGATGAAATGACTCAATACACGTAAAATACTCAAAACATAGTAAGACCTCAATAAATGTTAGTTGTTATTATTACCATTCATTTATTTAAAGGGCTTAGTCTACATTGTTCTAGAGGACAAAGCTAGTACCAGGGAATATAAGTTAAGGCCATTCAGACATCCAATAACCATTTACTGAACACCTACCATGGGTCAGGCACTGTGCTGTCACGGCCACAAGCCTGATAACGCTCCAGCTCAACCTAGTTGTGAAGCCAAATATGTAAATACATGATTATATAGTGTGTTAAGTGCATTAAGGGAAGTATCAGAAAATACGACAGGACACAAAGGCGAGGGCAATTAACCCTACTTTGGAAGATCAGGAAAAGCACTTCAGAGTAGAGGACCATGGAGACGGTTCTTGAAGGATAAGCAGGAGCTCACCAGGATAAGGGAGTAAGGTTATTTAAGGCAGAAGACACAGCTTACACAAAGGCAAAGAGGCAGAAGAGAGTATACGGCAGGTGCAGAGAATTAATGATGACAACAAAAGCTTATATTCACTGAACACTTCCTATGTTCCAAGAACTGTACTAATGCTATATATACATCATCACACCTCATCCTCTCTGCTAAGCAGAAATTATGATCCCCATTTTTCAAAAGAGAAAACTGAGGCTCAGCAAGTTTTCAAAAAGTTTTTTAAACTTGCCCAAGGTTTCACAGCTAGTAAATGGCACAGCAGAACATGCATGCACCCACATCCATCTGACTCCAAAGCCTTGAGCTCTTAACCACTCTGACGTGACCGGCGCACAAGAGACAATGGCAAGAGAGAGGTCTACCATGGAAGGCAAGGAGCACATAATAAAAGGCTTGGGAGGATGAGGCTATATCCTGACATGATGAGGAACCATCACAAGATTTCACAAAGGAGGCTGGCCTGATCAGACCTGTAGTTTAGAAACGATTCTGACAGCTGTGTGAGAACTAATTGGAGGAGGGCAAGAAAAGACGCGGAGGGACCACTTAGAAAGGTATCCTCAAAACACAGGCAAGAAATTATGAACTAGGGACTTCCCTGGCGGTCCAGTGGTTAAGACTCTGTGCTTCCAATGAAGTGGGCACTGGTTCGATCCCTGGTTGGGGAACTAAGATCCCCATGGTGGCCAAAGGAAAAAAAAAAAAAAGCAAGAAATTATGAACTGTCAGTGGCTGTGAGAATGGAAAGGAAGGGCCAGATTCCAGGTGTATTATGAGGCAAAAGAACAGTACTTGATGTCTGCAGCAGGTAAGGGAGAGGCAGGAGGACAATCAGAGCACTTAAAGCAGTATATTGTGATGATCAGTTCACTTCTATGCCTTGCCCGATAGCCCCACCTAGCATTCTGCCTAGATATAGGGAATGGCCAACAAATGTTGCTGCATATATTATAATAGATGAATGAATTCCAAGTGCAGACATGGCTGACGGAGTGAGTGGGTGAAGTCCTTCACTGAGACAGGAACTACAAAAGAGGAACAGATCTGGGGGACCAGGAAGGATGGGGCGACATTCAGGTGGGATGATCGGTAAGCAAGTCGGAGCTCAAGACTCAAGAAAAGAGGTCTGGCGGGAGCCACAGTTTGGGGAGTAACCGTTAAATAGATGGTAACTGAAACTCTGGGTGAAGTCGCTCAGAGATGGAGTGTAGTGAACAGAAAGTAAGGGCTTGCAAAGGCTGATGAAGGGGGCTGGGTTAGGAAACCCCAGAGAGAGAGGAGTCGTGGAAGGCAAGTGAGGAGCGCGGTTCCACAAGGAGACGGTAGATTTTTGAATCAATGCAAGGAAAGGAAAAAATATAAACAAAAAACTTACTAACTTCCGCAGCTGGCCAAAAGACAGCAAAAGGTTGAGCCAGCCCCGATTCGGACATGGGGGGAAGCTTCCCCACAAGAGAAATGTTCAAGCAGGGTTCAGAAGGCCGGCCTTACACACTAAATCTGAACAGGACAAATAAACGAGCGCCCCTGCTAGCTCACACTCGTGGCCCAGTGCCCGCTCTCACTGCCCCGCCAGCACTCCAGCCCAGGCCTTTCCGCCACTCAGATTTTGGATAGAGGCGCACTGATCTGGCCGCTCCATCTTCACTTCTTCCTTCAGTTCCCGCCCACACTCATGCACATCCCGCTCGGCGGCACACGAGTGTGCCTCGACTTTCCCGCTTCCCTCCCTTCCCAGCCACCCAACCCTCCCTCCAGGGGGTTCTCACCTGTCCCCCACCCCGGGAGGCTCTGGGCGCTAGCTCGCGGCTCTGCGCAGCTTCCCCAGCACCACCCGGGCTCCCAGCTTCCAGGGACGCCGGGGTGTTGCCCTGCAGCGGTCAATAACCACTTCCGGAAAGCGTACGAACCTAGCAACTGAGAGTCCCGCCTCTACCCAGAATCAAAAGGTCGCCGAATGAGAGCCCTGTCATCGGATTGGTTAAAGTTCCCGTCGGATCACAGAGGCGATGTGCACGTTTTCCCATTGCATGATGGGAGAGGTAGTCCAGTATAGTTGATGGGGCTCCGCAAGGGGTTAAAAGAGAGTCAGAATTTAGCTATGAGGGGAATTTCTTCCCGGGCAGGAAAGGATCATTCAGAGTATCGACAGTAACGTGACTTACCTAAGACAATCTTTTGGTCATCATTTTTAGTAGCATGATGAACATCAGGTGAATAATATACTGATCCTCAATAATCAACCCACCGAGGCTTTAATAAACAAAAGAAAGACTCCCATTTGCTATGACTAAATCGGTTAGTACCCGCTCAGGAGTTAAGAGACCACTGTCCGGGCTTCCATGGCGGTGCAGTGGTTGAGAATCCGCCTGCCAATGCAGGGGACACGGGTTCGAGCCCTGGTCTGGGAAGATCCCACATGCCGCCGAGCAACTGGGCCCGTGAGCCACAACTACTGAGCCTGTGTGTCTGGAGCCTGTGCTCCGCGACAAGAGAGGCCACGACAGTGAGAGGCCCGCGCACCGCGATGAAGAGTGACCCCCGCTCGCCGCAACTAGAGAAAACCCTTGCACAGAAACGAAGACCTAACACAGCCAAAAATATAAATAAATTAATTAATTTTAAAAAAAAAGAGAGACCACGGTCCATCTTTTTTACCAGAGGGCAGGGCTCAGGCAAGAAGGGTATAATAATATCTGTCATAACTATTTATTTTTTAAAATTTATTTATTTATTCATTTATTTAATTTTGGGCTGCACTGGTTCTTCGCTGCTGCACGCGGGTTTTCTCTAATTGCTGAGCGCGGGAGGCCACTCTTTTTTTGCTTTGCGTGGGCTTCTCATTGCGGTGGCTTCTCTTCTTGTGGAGCACGGGCTCTAGGCGCACGGGCTCAGTAGTTGTGGCTCGCAGGCTCTAGAGCGCAGGCTCAGTAGTTGTGGCGCACGGGCTTAGTTGCTCTGCGGCATATAGGATCTTCCCGGACCAGGGCTCGAACCCGTGCTGCCTCCATTGGCAGGCGGATTCTTAACCACTGCGCCACCTGGGAAGCTGTGACATAACTTTTTCCAATAGTCTATTTAAGAAGGAAAAAATGACAGTGTGTAGCCCCTCCACAAACCCTGCCTGGCAGAAGGGTTACTACTAATATAATTTAAAAGGCTTTAGTTTTGTTTGCACGAGGGCAAATCTTCCTTTCTCTTACACGTCCTCAACCTCCAGGAGAAGTTAAGAGCGGCAAAGACAGCTCTGACCATTAAATTAATGGGAAAACTGGGGAGCAGAAAAGTGAAGAAATTAGTCATTTGGGGAGGAGGATGGAGCGCCTGGAGCAGCTCCTGGCAGGCTCCGTCGTGGGGACGCGACTGGCTCCTGCTAAGTCCTGAAACTAGTCCCAGCACCACTCAGGGCCTGATCCCAGGATGAGGAACTCAGACTGCTGTTCCCGTGGATCCCAAAGCAGACATCCAGAAGGTATTCCTCATGTTTAACGTCAAGTCTTTTCTGTGGCAGTTCTGCCTGTACTTCCTTTTTGCTGCCTGCAGAGGACAAATCATTGCTCCCCCTTGCTCTCCACACACCTTAAAAGTCTCACAGAGGAGCCAAGGGAGCAGACTGGGAAGGACACTGAGAGCTCACCAGTTCATCCGCCACAGACCTTGCACAAAATCAGGGTTCAAAAAACCATTTGCAGATTTTATCCCCCTGTCTGAAAACTTGCAATCAATCTGGTTGACATTAATTGCCATCAAAATTCTTACCTTTTGTTCCTTAGGTCCCTTGCTCTCTAATGTGGAGAGGTAATAAAATAAGGGTTACTATGGGATTAATGAGGTTACTCCACACAGATAAGCAATTTGCATTTTATCAGGTTTCCCTATAGACTTGTACTTAGAAATGCAAACTAATTTTTAAATGCCCTTAGGCAAACATAATTAAGAAAGCAAGTCTTTGGGGGAAAATAACAAAAATGACCCACCAATTGATATGCCAGTAATATACCCAATGAGTGAGGAAGAGAAACTGAGAATTTCACACATTGTAGATTATCTTTTGCCATCAGGAAAGAGCATTTAGGCGTGATTTTTTTAAAGATGGGGGAGGAAAAAACCAAATCAGTCTCAACTATGCCCTACCCCCAGGTCAGAAATTTTACTGTTATAACTTTTTCTCGTCTTTTCATCCTGTTTACTTGTAAAATACAGAAAACCATCCACATAATAAGAAAGACAAACACTCAATCCCACCATTTTTTTCAAAAGATGTGAAATGTTCTTTCTATACCTTCAATTCACCTTATTTAAAATGGCAAATTGGGAGGACTTCCCTGGTGGCGCAGTGGTTAAGAATCTGCCTGCCAATGCAGTGGAACACGGATTTGAGCCCTGGTCCGGGAAGATCCCACATGCCGCAGAGCAACTAAGCCCGTGCGCCACAACTACTGAGCCCACGTGCCACAACTACTAAACCTGCACTCTAGAGCCCGCGAGCCACAACTGCTGAAGCCTATGCACCTAGATCCTGTGCTCTGCAGCAAGAGAAGCCACCACAATGAGAAGCACGTGGGCCGCAACTAGAGAAAGCCCGCACACAGCAACGAAGACCCAACGCGGCCAAAAACAAATAAATAAATAGGTAAGTTTATTAAAAAAAAATTGCAAATTGCCCTTCCATCTTCCTTCTCTGCTTTATTTTCCCCATTGCACATATCACCATCTGAAATACAATGTATTTTATTTCTTTATTGTCTGTTTCCCTGCATTAAAATGTAAGCTACATGAAGATAAGGATGCTGTTTATTTTATTTATTGTTGTGTCCACAGTGCCTAAAACAGCCTTTAACATGTATTAGGCTTTCAACGCATTTGCTGAATGAATGAATGAGCAGAAGAAGGAAGGAAGGAATTCCACACTTCAGAGGAAACCACTGTCGACATCTGGGTTCCCACCTTTGCTGAAGGCTTTTTAATTCTTATGCAGATATAAATTTATATGCATACATGTATATGCACATGTGCATACTTTTTAATTTTTATAGAAATGAGATCATAATGTACATATTGTTCTACAATGGGCTTTCTTTTTTTTTGGCTTCACCATGCAGCATGCAGGATCTTAGTTCCCCGACCAGGGGATCCAACCCGTGCTCCCTGCAGTGGAAGCACAGAGTCTTAACCACTGGACCACCAAGGAAGTCCCTGTGCTTTTTTCATTGAACATGTCATAAACATCTTCCAAGGTGAGTTCATAAGAAGTTACTCCATTCTTTATAATGGTTACATAAGATTCAATTGATTGAATGTCTCATGTCCCTATTGGTAATCTTTTTTTTTTTTTTTGCTTCCAGAGTTTTGATGTTGTACACAGTGCTGAAATACTGTTGGATTTTTGTTGGATAGGATCCTAGAAGTGACACGCTCAGAGTTTACATTTTTTACATTTTAATAGACATTGCCAAATTTCTCTCTAAAAATGGAATAATTTACAGTCCAACCAACACCTTCACCAACACCAAATACTACCAATGTGAGAGGCAAAAAAAATTCTGATGATGTTATCTAAATATTGTTTTAATTGTGTTTTTTCACTATTGATGACTTTTTTAAAAATATTGATTTACTTATTTATTTGGCTGTGCCAGGTCTTAGTTGTGGCATGTGGGATCTTTTAGTTGCAGCATGCGGGATCTAGTTCCCCAACCAGGGGTCGAACCTGGGCCCCCTGAATTGGGAGTGCGGAGTCTTAGCCACTGGACCACCTGGGAAGTCCCTCTTTCGCTATTAATGAAGTTGAACTTTTTTCATATATTTAGTGGACATTTGAATTTCTATCAAATACCTGTTCACATTCTTTGTTCATTTTTCCCCAAGTTGTTGGTGGCAGGTGGGGTGGGGGGCGGTTATTGACTTGTAAAAGCTCTTTGTATATTATAGACATTTACCCTTTGTCTCTTTATTGTGCGACAAATGTCTCCTAGTCTGTGACTTATCTTTTATCTTTGTAAATGTCATTTTTCTCAGAAGTTGTAGTGGTAATAACACTAATAGCTAACCTTTATTGAGCATTTACAATGTGCTAGACACCATTCTAAGTGCCTTACATGGAGTATCTCATTTAATTCCTACATTACAAAGTATGTACTATTGTTATCCCCTTTTCTCAAATAAGAAAATTGAGACACAGAAAGAATAAGTAACTAGCATGGGGTATCCCAGTTACTAAGTGGCAGAAACAGAATTGGAATACTGGAAGCCTGATTCTACAGAAGTTTAAAAAATTTTAGTCAAGCCTGTCCATGTTTTAAAAAATATCTTCTGAGTTTTGTTAGAACTTCTTCAATATAAGATTTTTTAAATATTCTATTTTTTTCTGTAGTTTTATTTTTAATGTTAAGCTCTTTGACCTATCTGGAGTTTATTTGTAGATGAGTTAGGGATTTAGTTTTCTTTCCTCCCAAAAGGTAGCCAGTTGTCCCAACAACAGTTATTGAATAAATGTATCTATTTCCCTCTAATATGAACGCCATCTTTATCATATACAAAATTCCCATACATATATTGATCTATTGATTTTTATTGTTTAACCTGTGTCTAATCACCGTATTGGTTAGGATATTTCTATCCATATTATATAATCTGCAAATAATAATCCTTTGCTTTCTAATATTTTCTCCATTTTCTCATCTTATTGAGTTAGCTAGACTGATCTAAGCTATGTGGGATAAGAGTAGTGATAATGACCTTCTCTTTCCTAAGCCTGACTTTAATGGTAATAACTTTAGCCTGTCACTATTATGTTTTCTATGATTTTCTGTTATCTTGTTTAGGAAGTTTCCCCTTGGTTTTTCGTGGGGTTTTTTGTTTTTGTTTTTGTTTTATTTTTGGCTGCGTTGGGTCTTCTCTCTGCGCGCGGGGCTTTCTCTAGTTGCAGCGAGCAGGGGCTACTCTTCGTCGCAGTGCGCGGGCTTCTCATTGCGGTGGCTTCTCTTGTTATGGAGCACGGGCTCTAGGCGCGCAAGCCTCAGTAGTTGTGGCACATGGGCTCAGTAGCTGTGGCTCGCGGGCTTAGTTGCTCCGCGGCATGTGGGATCTTCCCGGACCAGGGCTCGAACCCCTGTCTCCTGCATTGGCAGGCAGAATCTTAACCACTGCGCCACCAGGGAAGTCCCTCCCCTTGGTTTTTATCAGAAGGACTGCTGAATTTTAACAGCAGCTTTCCATATTTGATAAATAATATGTTGACATAATCATATGGCTTTTCTCCTTCAAGCTATTTTAGCTCTAAAGCTTTTCGTTTTAAGCTCTTACCTATTAACATAAAGATACTTCTTGGAGTGATAACACTTTAAAGCTGACAACAGCCACTTACCCTCAGCTCACAGACAGCACAGAAATCTGGATGGGCTTGAAGATTCACAGAATCTGGGGTGGAGGTCAGGGCAGGTAGAGCACCAAAGGCACAAAAGGATTCAGCTGAGAGAAGCCCCAACTGGCTCTCACCTGCCTGCAGATCGCAGGCTCCAGTGAAGGCGGACGGCCCCCTGCACTTTCCCCTTTGCCCTTGCTTATTCCTTTGGCTGCGTAGAATACCCTTCTATCCCCCTTACTCTTGCTTCGCAAATCTCTGCTCTTAGAAATTCCACCCATTCTTTAAGGTTCAAATTAAATACCACCTCCTCCCGCTGAGTCTTCCCAGACCCCCCCAGACGTCCCCCAAATCCCTGCTCCTTAATTCCCCATCATTTTGTGCAGTGCATATGCATTTTATTTCTCTCTGTAGCCCCAGGGCCTGGCAGCGTGCCTGGCATACAGTGGGTGCTCCAGAAATGCCCAATGAAAGGCTGACGGAACAAGAGAGGTCTGCCACCACTCCATCCCGATGGCCCTTCCCATCCTGCCAGCGTCCTGCAGGGTGGACTCCATCTCGGCAGAGGGCATCCCAGACCCCTCACCATCCCCGGAAGCCGGGCTGCCTGCCATGGGAAGACTACACTTCCCAGCGATCCCAGGGAAAAGCGAAAACCCTTTGGCTTTGACAGCCGCTGCCACAAGTCTTTCCGTCTCCCCAGGCTGCCTGGGAGCTGGGAGCGGGATTATGGTGGCCTGAGCAGCAAACGCAGCCGTAGGAGCCCGGAGCCCCGGACCCTTCCCCTGCTGCCGCCCCGCCGGGAACACCAGGAAAGCAGCCTCCGACCTGCCATGCCCGCCCCGCCCAGCCCCCCGGGGGGCCCGAGCCGGCCTCTCCCGGACCTCTGTTGAGGTTGGACAGCTGGCCAGATGTAGCCAGGCTCCGGATCCGTCTCCTCCCCTCCTGTCTCTCTGTGGATCTCTCCTGCCCGCTCCCCACAGCCTGGACCCAGGGCTGGCCGAGGGGCCTGCAGACGCTGGAGCCCTGATGCCTCACCGCTCACTCTCCTGAGAAGCCACCTCCAGCACCCAGACTTGGGGTCAGGCCACAGGGACGGTCGCGGGCTGGAGTGAGCCCAGAGCGCCCCAAGGCCAGGGTCCACCATGGCCCAAGCGCTGCCCTGGCTCCTGCTGTGGATGGGCTCTGGGGTGCTGCCTGCCCACGGCTCCCAGCCTGGCATCCGGCTGCCCCTGCGAAGCGGGCTGGGGGGCGCCCCCCTGGGGCTGCGGCTGCCCCGGGAGACTGACGAGGAGCCCAGCCGGAGGGGCAGCTTCGTGGAGATGGTGGACAACCTGAGGGGCAAGTCCGGTCAGGGCTACTACGTGGAGATGACCGTGGGCAGCCCCCCACAGACGGTAAGCTTGCCGGGCCAGCCCTACCCTCCCTCCTGCACGAGCCGAGGGGAGACAGGCTGGGGGTGCAGCATGCCGGCTCCTGCTAAAATGGGCTGCACGGTGCGGGCTCTCCCAAACCTGTCCCAAACCTGTCCTCTGGGATCATACTGGCAGCAGTCAGCCCCAAAGCCCCCCTTCCCACTTCCCTTCCCCTCACAGGCTTCTGTCTGCCCTCCCCTCTGTCTGTCTTACACACACACATGGCTCAGGAAGGATTGGGGGCAAGAAAAACTTGTCAGTGGGGGGAGCCTGACCTGGGGAAAAGTCCAAACCACAGGGGTGCTGTGAACAGGTGTCAGCCCAGACCAAGCTTGAGTCTCCCAACCCCACTGCTCTGGATCTTGGTCACCCAATCTTGGCATCTGGGGTTCTGACCATTGGTTCCCAGCATCTTGAGGACCAAGGAATCCTGGCATGAGTTGGACCAGCCCTTTTCTCCCCGTGTCTGAGCTGCCACGGGACAGCGAAGCCAGGTTTCCGAGTTCCTTGTGACCTCCACTCTAATCCAGAAGCCCCGGGCTGACTCTTGCCTTCCCCTGCCCCTACTTCCTCCCCAGATTTGCATCCTGCACTCCAGCCCCTCCCCCACCTGATGCCTCCCAAGTCCTGGCCAGAGGGAACTGAACTGAGTCTGGGGAAAAGACAGATCATAAACTGCATAGAGCAAAGGAACCAGAGCCCCCTTCTAAGCATGAGACTCCCTCCATGAGCTGATAGGTGCTCAGGGGTGGGGGATGGCAGCGACGGAGAAAACATTGCCTGCCAGCTCCCCCCATCCTTCCTGACAATTCTCCAAGGTACACTCAAGGTGGCTGGTTGGAGGTTTCACCCTCTGTACCTCTGGCCGGGTAGGAGTGTGCCATGAGCAGCCCTCTGTGAGCATTTGCCTCCTCTGTGGGTGAGCCCGGGCACGGGTGGCAGGATGGCTCTGTGTGTGCTGGTGAGTGTCACCTTGAATCTGAGCCCTCACATCTCTGAGCCACCCCCCTCCCCCTGATCTGTGTCTGGGAGCCTTGTCCTTGGGAGGGTCTGTGAAGGTGGGAGTGTGTCTATGGTGTCTACGGGCAGAGGGAACCACCACACTTCCTGGACTTCTAAACAGCTCTCACACCGGATCTAAGGGAAAAACAAGCCTCCGCTTCCCAATTACCTGATGGAAGCAAGCCTTCCGAGGTCCATGCCACCCAGGCCTACCTCCCACCTCCCAGCTCATCCAAGGCTCTGGTCTTCCCCACTTACCCCTCCTCTTGCCTATGTAATATAAACAGTCTTGAATCAGTGTAAGGACAGAGCCTGAATCCAGGCCTCTAGCAGCCTGAGCCAACAGAACGCCAGCTGTTGTCAGGGAGAAGGAGGCTGTGTGGACCTGGTTCCTAGTCCCGTTTCTGCTACTGATGCACCATGCAAATTGTGCAGAGACCCTGTGACATGGACACAGGACGGGGCTATGGGACCAACAAGGGCTTTGGGGTCAGAGAGACCAGGAATTCCAGCTCCACAACCCACAGCTTTCCCTTTTCCCAGCTGTGTGGCCTTGGGAAAATTATATAACCTCTCTGAGGCTGTTGCCGTGTCTTTAAAAATGGGTGAAATGAGATCTCCTTTGGAAGGTGATTGTGAGGATTAAGGGGACTAGGCAGGTGAAAGCACCTAGAACAATGCACCTGGACACACACTTGGCCTCCAGTAAATGTGAAATCACCTTCTCCTAACTTGTCTGGCCACTCCTGCCTCTTCTCTGCTCTTCAAGGAAGCATAAAAACTTGGGTGTTCTGAGCCTCCATGTTTTACACGTAAAACATGTAAATGGGGGATCCCATTACTGTACTTCCCTGGACCCCTGAGATAATATGTACATCCCCCAGCCCAGAAACTGGCAGAGAGGTAATTGCCCAATAAATGTCAGTTCCTTCCCGCTCCTTCCTAGGAGAAGGGAAAAGTGGGCTTCAAGTTCAGCACCAGTCCAGGAAGCCAGTGGCAGGGAGACCACAGTTAGAGCAGCCCTATGAGTTGGCTTATGGCTCCATACCCGAGCCAACGCCAGCCAGTCTGTGCTCTGTGGTGACTTGATTCTGCCCCCCCGCAGTCTGTGAGAAGGATGCCCTTTCTCCCAACCCAGTGGGGTTGTTATAAGCCCCAAATGAGAAGGTGAAAGGCACAGTACTGTAAACGAGCAACAGTGAAACTTGGGGAACACTTTCTATATGCCAGGCAATTCATTGCTGGTTTTGGGGGACTGATCCACAAAGAGACAGAAAATGTATTTTCTACCTCCAGAGCTTAGTGTGGAAGTGAAAGTATAAGTGCTTGTACAAAGTAATCTGCAGCAGTTGTACTCAAAGTGAGGACCGCAGACCCTTGTCATCAGAGCCAGTTAGAAATGTAAATTCTCTGGCCCCTCCCCGCACCTACTAGGTCAGAACCTCAGGGGCTGTGTCTCAAGTTTGAAAAGCATTGATTTATAGCAGTACCATGAGTGAGTGCTGCAGGTGTTCTTTTTTTTAAAAATTTTTTCCATCTATATTCTTTTGAGGGTGGGGTTCTTTTCTTCAGTTTATTTTTATTTATTTATTTTTTTGGCTGCACGGCATGCAGCATTTTAGCTCCCCAAACAGGCATCGAACCGGAGCAGCAGAAGTGCGGAGTCCTAACCACTGGACCACCAGGGAAGTCCCAATAGGTGTTCTGGAGGAGGTAAAATCAGGCAAGGCCTCGTGAAGATGTGCTATGAGCATGGTCTTGAAGGATGGATAGGAGGGTCGAGACCATTCCCAGTGCAGAAAAGTCCCCCTGAACTGTGATTGCACTTCATTTGTGTGTCCACTCCTTCCCACCCTATCCCCTGAGACCAAGCGGGGACACAGTGAATGAGAGAATGAGTTATGTGTGTTTGGGCTTATGCATGTTCGTTCAGGAGACAGTGAGAAACCCAGGCCAGCTAATGTTACAGGTTTGGGTAAATAAGATAGAACCAAGTGGCCGAAAGCCTTAGATGTCAAGCCATAAGGTTTGGACTTTGGTCTGCAGAAATAAGGGGGAAATTGAATTTATTTGTGCAGGGGAATGACAAAGAAAGCAATCTTTTAGGAAGAGGCATCTGAATTTTAGAAAGAATGGAACTGAGGGATGCAGGCAGCAGGAGGCTCTGTCACAAAGGTCCAAGTGTGGAGCGCTATGACAAGGAGAGAGTGAGGCTGTGATCAGGTGGAAAAAGGAGGGAAGACCGGGATGCAAGGCTTGGTGACATTGGTGTGAAGGGTGAGCAGGAAGGTGTCAAAGATGATTTCAAGATTCCGATCTGGGATGAATTAGAACATGACAAGACCATTTGTGAGAAAGTCGGCAGGAGGGGATGGTTTAGGACTATGGGTGTACAAATACATCCTTGTATTTATGGTTACAGTTTATAAAAGTTTTCTTTAATTAATTTACTTATTTTTGGCTGAGTTGGGTCTTTGCTGCTGCACGCGGGCTTTTCTCTAGTTGCGGCGAGCAGGGGCTACTCTTCATTGTGGTGCGTGGGCTTCTCATTGCGGTGGCTTCTCTTGTTGCAGAGCACGGGCTCTAGGCACGCGGGCTTCAGTAGTTGTGGCTCGCGGGCTCTAGAGCGCAGGCTCAGTAGTTGTGGTGCACGGGCTTAGTTGCTCCACGGCATGTGGGATCTTCCCGGACCAGGGCTCGAACCCGTGTGCCCTGCATTGGCAGGTGGATTTGTAACCACTGCGCCACCAGGTAAGTCCTACAAAAGTTTAAAATATATTCTACGTAGACTATTTTGTTCTTTACAGTAATTCCTGCAGTATATAAAAAGGTCTTACCATTTGCAGCTTCTAGCAGAAGAAATGGGGACTGAAAAATTAAATAACTGGCAGGTCAGTAAGCTGAGACCGTGTCTCACCCTTGACCTCCCTACTCTTCCATACCACCTATTTGAGAAGAAGAGAGAGTTTACCAGAGATCCCACTTCCATTCTCCTGACACCTACTCACGTCTTCCTTACTATACGTATGAGCACGTGTCACTGTTTTTGTGTTTGTTTCCCTCATAAAACACCAAGCTCTTGAGGACAATGTCTTTTTTAATTAATGAATTTTTGTAGTGTTTTATTTCTCTTTGGCTAATATCTATGACAGCACCAGGCTCAGAACAGGCACCTAAAAAGTGTTGAGCAAATGAATAAATGAAGTGTAAGACCTTTAAATAGAACCGTTGATGGGCCACTGTAAGTACAGAACTAGAGATCTTGGAGAAAGCATTTTCATTCTCTTTGCTTAAATGAAAGGATGTCATCTCATTATAACAGTATGAGCATCACCATCCAAACACAGGCCAATAATTTAATTGTTAGGATTGAAATCTGGTGATGGGCAATTTTCAGTTTAACAAATATTTGTTGAGCACCTACTCACAAAAGAGAAGAATATGTCATAGTCTCAGCCCTTGGAGTGCTCACGATTTGGTGTGAGACACAGACATGTAAACGCCTAAATATCACACAAGGCCAAGTGCATCTGGTACAAATAGAAGAACAGTGAGTCTTGGAAGTATAAAGAAAGAAGCAGCTACTTCTGACAGAGTGTTAAGAAAGGCTTGCTAGAAAATGTAGCATTTGAATATGGCCTAGAAAGATGAGAAAGCTTTGCTATTTGGAGAGTGGGGAGAAAAAACTTCATAAAGAGAGACGTGAACTATGCTGAGAAGCTGGAAGCTGTGACAGGGATGCTGTGAGGCTGAGTGGGCACTGGGTTTCATTCTGGGGGCAGCAGAGAAATGGTCTAGTGAATTTTGGTTCTAGGAAAACAACTCCAGAGTGCAGGATAACTTGGATGTTCTAGAGTCCGAGACAAGGATTTCAATTAGGACACATGGGCCTGAAAGAAGATATAAAAGAGGAGAAGTCTTCAGAGAGCCAGCATTCACCTGTCAGGTCAACCAGGTGTTCCCTGTCCCTGGTGGGTGAGAGGGAAGAGAAGAAGTCTCCCTCCTTTGAACTTCTCTGACTGTGTTTGCAACAGGATACACAGCAAAAGGAGCAAGCTTTTAAAGCACAATATAGTTTACCAAAATTCCATGTTTATTACTCTGCTTTTTTTTTTTTTTTTTTTTTTTTTTTGCGGTACGCAGGCCTCTCACCACTGTGGCCTCTCCCGTCGCGGAGCACAGGCTCCAGACGCGCAGGCTCAGCAGCCATGGCTCACGGGCCCAGCCGCTCCGCGGCATGTGGGATCTTCCTGGACCAAGGCACAAACCCATGTCCCCTGCATCGGCAGGCGGACTCTCAACCACTGCGCCACCAGGGAAGCCCTATTACTCTGCTTTAGTTAAAAAGGGCAAGGTATTAGCATGTCTGTTTTGCAGAGGAGGAAACTGAGGCTCAGAGGGATTAAGTGGTTTGCCCAAAATTACACAGCTAGGGAAGAACAGAGCTAGGGTTCAAATCCTGGTCTTTGGATTCCAAGTCCAAATACTTGGTTCTTTCCAGCGTTCCATAGTCTGGGACATGTTGGTTGATTTTGAGATGCCAGTGGACAATTCTTGTGGATGTATCCAGCAACCAGCTGAGAATGGGGATCTGGAAGCCAAGAGACAAGTTGGGACTGGACAGGTAGACTCAGGGGTCACCTGTAGAGAGGTGCTTGTGGAAGCCAAGTTAGCAAATGAACTTGTTTGAGAGAATGGACAGAGAAGAGGAAAACGATTAGGGAAAGAATATTGGATGTAGACGAGGGATCAAGGGAGCAAAAGAAAATGATCAGAGAAGTAAAAAACTATGAGGATTCAGGATCTCAGAACCCATGAAGACGCCAAGTAGTTTTCCTGACCCCCTCCCTAGAATGGTTTTCAGACTGAGATCTGTGGGGTTCTGTAAAGGGACCTCAAGGGTGAGGGAGAGGTTAAGAGAAAGGTAAGAGGCAAGACTGTACCTTCCACCTTTCCCCTCACCAAGCCCTCCCCTGTCCCACCTGCCCCCAAATCTCCCAGAATAGGTCAGCTTTTGTTGTATTTATACAGTGGAATTCCAGGTTTGTTTGATTGATTGATTGATTGAGTTCTGGTACTTAAAAGGTCGAAAACCTTTGAACTCAAAGAATCACCCTCCAAGTTAGATGACCCTGAAGCCCAGCCCCAGTCAAGACAGTTTGGGCCTCAGGCACTGGGAGGCAACCTATGAACTGGGGTTGGGCTTCGGTGCACGTAGGCCTCTGCTGGGACTCTTAGGCTGTCCTTTCACACCTGTCTCCTGCTCTTCCTCCCCAGGTCTGGAAAGAAAGAATTCAGCTGGGAGTGGGGGAGGCATTGAGAAAGACCGTGCCCCCTCACTGAGGTAGATGGTCAAGAGCCCTTCTTGGGTATCTCCAGTAAAGAGCTAAGCAGAAATTTTGGTTGAAAATCCAGGAAGAGAAACATCTCTCAGGGAAGCCCTCCTACCTGCCAACTAACTTCTCTGTCTGCTGGGAGCCATCTCGCTTGAGGGGGCCTGGGCAGTGGGGAGTTCTGGAAAGGAAACACTATTTTCCTGGTCCTAGAGCTGCCCTGAGCTTCCCTGGGCAGGATGGGCCCAGTGGCTACCCTGTCTGCCGGCCACTGTAACCCCACTATGTACAGGCTGGATGTCTCCTTGGTTGGCCTCTCAGGTTTGGTGAACCCCACCAATTGTTCGACTCCAGCGCCCGTGGAGTTTTCACCAAATAGCACAAGGCATGACCTCTGGCATCTCCCAATGGCTCAAGCAAACAGAACTATGTGCTGAGCACAACCAGGTGCCATGGAGGAAAGTGGGCTTATGCCAGAGATCAGCTTCATTCTCACCTGAGGACAGACCCAGAGACTATTACAGCCCCTGTAAACTGTGGATGGGACAAGGTTAGACAACAGGAAGGACTTACTGTCTGACAATGAAAAGCAGGTAGCAGTGGCCGTGATACCCTCCAAGCAGGATTTCCCAGATGGGTTCCGTGGAGGCTGAAGGTGCTAAAGAGACGCCTCGAGAGCCACCACAGGGAGGGGATGAAGCAAAGAAATAAAAGCTCTCCCTAAAGCAGAGCATCTCTGCTTTTTCTCTTTGGTACACGGGGATCCTGAATGAGATCGGAAAAGGGTTCTGCTGCTTGAAAAAAAAGTTTGAAAACCATTGTCTTAGATCTTTTCTTTAAGAACAGACATGTAAGTTTTTTGACCATTTGCATCACCATCTCATTTGAATAGGAAGCACTGATAGATATTAGTTGAGCTGGGTTTGAGCCTGGGGGAAATGGAGCATCCTGTCTAAAGGGGGAAGGCTGCCCTAGATAAGGTTTGGGATGACCCAACCACCTTGGGATTCCTTTAAAAAAAAACAGCCCAAGATGGGGTAAGTGGCACCAGGGAGCCTGCTTGCTCCCAGGTATTGATTGCCAGCTTCAGCCTGCAGAGCGAAGTGGAAGCAGAGGATATGTCTGAGAAAGGAGTCCATTTCCATTGGGTCAGCTGATTTGGTCAAGGTGAGAGGAGCCTGGATGGGACCCAGTTGCCAGACTCAGCTCGAGGCAGGAGCTGTGTGCTGCGCTGGCTCTCAGCCATGGCCAGCTGCTGACTTGAGGTTCCTCATGTCCTTCCTTGCCCCCTTCTCTCAGCCTTGGGCAAGCTCAGGTCTGGGAATGTCCACTTAGGGAAGCAGATGAAGCTAACTCAGAGGACTCGGGGACCAGCGAGTCCTGAAATCACTCCGACTGCTCTAAGAACCTGGGTGGCTACTCAATTTTGTGGGTACAGTGGGCATCCATTGCCATCATCACCATACACAGTACCCGATTGAAAATCACCCCTGCAAGGACCCTGGGGCTGAGAACTAATAGCAAGACTCTGTAGAGTCACAGAGACCTGCAGCAAATGAGGCAATTACAGTTTAAAAAAATTGTTTTGGAGCACCTACTGAGGGCTAGGTAAGAATTAGATAATAAGCACAGAAATGTGCTCCCTACCCTGTGGAGCTCATAGTGTGTAGGGCAGACAGACATTGGACAAATGATTTCAAGTTGGATGAAAGGGTAGGCAAAGAAGCTCAGGCGTTCTTGAGGACCTACAAGAGGAGGAACCTAATCTGGGCTGGGGCATTAGGGCAAGACCTTTGGGAGAAAGAATGTTTAAACCACGACTTGAAAATTGAACAGAAGTTAGATGAAACAGGGAGAGAACATTTCAAGAAAAGGAAACAGCATATGCAGAGGTGACAAATCATTGTGCTACTGAGAAACTTGATGGCGAGAGAGGGGAAAAGTGATAAGAGATGGTATTTGGAGTTGGCCGATGGGTGGGTAGGTGCCCCGAAGTCAAGGATCTCAGGATTTAATTCAGGTAGTTTTGTAGCAGTTATCTGATGCAGTGTAACAAACTAAAACGAGAGCCATTGTCTCTCAGGATTCTGTGGGCTGGCTGTGATTCTACAGATCTTACCTGGGCTCCTTGTGTGGCTGCATTCAGCTGGTGGGTCAGCTGGGGGCCGGACTAAGCCGGGCATGCTGGACCTCTTTCTCCGTGAAGTCTTTCATCCTCAAGGAGGCAAGACTGAGCCTCCTCACGTACAAGCTGAGGGCCGCATTCCAAGAGGCCAGTCTCCCCAGTGCACAAGCACTTAACAGGCCTCTGCTTTCCTCCTTTGCTGATGTCCCATTGGTCAAAGCAAGTCACATGGCCAAGCCCAGCATCAATGTCAGAGGGGATCACACCAGGGCATGGATACAGGGCATCTGATTCATTAGTGTAACAATCTACCATGTATTTCCTTTCCAAATGAGAGAGAATGAGAGAGACAGGAAGGTCAAGGAGATGAAAGAGCAGACTTGGGGCTTGGTCAGAGCCAAGGGGCTCTTGTCCTAGCTTTGTGGCTTATGTGTAAGAGGGGTCAAGTTCTTATTTACCCTTGGTCTCAGTTTCCTCCTCTGTGAACTGGAAGAAAGGCTCCTACATCTCAGCTTCAGCTGAAAGGCTTATACTATGAGAATATAAGGGCTCTTCCCCCGTAAACTCTGAGGCCCACACAGAAGAAAACAGACTTTCCTTTAGCAGGAAGAATTAAAGCCCCCTCCCAGGGACTTCCCAGCGGTCCAGCGGTTAAGGCTCCGAGCTTCCAATGTAGGGGCACAGGTTCGATCCCTGGTCGAGGAACTAAGACCCCACATGCCACACGGCGATGCACGGCAGGAAAAAAAAAAGAAAACAGAAAAAAAGCCCTTTCCCAGAGGTGTGCGAAAGTGGTAAGACCCTAGCATAGGCTGCCAAGAAAGGTGGTGGATCTTAATAACTAGAGATCTTTCAGAACTTGAACAAGCTCCCATATCTCCAGGCCAATGGACAGATGACTCCTGAAGGCTCTTTTCATCCAGAAGAATCTAAGCAACTCCCATCTGCTAGTGAGAGCTGGGGCCAAGACAGGTGGGATTTGGGAACAAAGTGCTTACCCTGAACTCAGCAGCTCCACATCTGTCTCATCGCCCAAGATCTATTGCTGCAGACTCCTCCAGGGGAGCCTTGCCTGCAGGATGGAATGGGCAAGTGTGCCTTTCCCTGTGGGGCCTGTTAGCACTTCCCGTGAAGCTGCCGTCCCTCAGAGGCCCCCAGGGGCATACTTGTTTGTTAAGTGATTGGCACTGACCTAGCCCTGACTCCATGCTGCGGCCCTCTGGGCATCTATAGGCAAGCTCTACAGGGACTTCTGAGCTGGCCTGGCCCCAAGGGATGGGGAGGAAGTAAGGTGGCTCCAGGACTCCGGGCTGCCTGTATCAAACCAGGGGGCCTGGTGAGAGGAAGGCAGGTCTGAGCTAGAGCCACACCTATAACCTAGAAACACCCATAGTTTGGGGGCCCCTGAGAGATCCCTCCCTCACCCCGAAAATAGGGTAGATTAGCTCTTTCCCCTTCTTCCTTTAAGCATTCATTAATTCAAGAAATACTTATTGCCAGCCACTGTGATACCCAGTAGGGAGACGATGGGGATTTTTTTTTAAATTAGATACAAGGGGAGATGAGATTCAGTATGACATTATAGTGGCAAGTCCTACGGAAGCATTTTAATCAGAGAATATGACCTGGTCTTTCTCCCTTAGGAAGTCTCTTTTTTTTTTTTGGCTGCGTTGGGTCTTCATTGCTGCACGCAGCTTCTCTTGCTGCGCGCGGGCTTTCTCTAGTTGCGCACGGGCTTTCTCTAGCTGCAGCGAGCGGGGGCTACTCTTCGTTGCGGTGCGTAGGCTTCTCATTGCAGTGGCTTCTCTTGCTGCGGAGCATGGGCTCTAGGTGTGCAGGCTTCAGTAATTATGGCACACGGGCTCAGTAGTTGTGGCTGGAGGGCTCTAGAGCGCAGATTCAGCAGTTGTGTTGCACAGGCTTCGTTGCTCCACGTCATGTGGGATCTTCCCGGACCAGGGATTGAATCCGTGTCCCCTGCGTTACCAGGTGGATTCTTAACCACTGCACCACCAGGGAGACCCCTAGGAAGTCCCTTTTGAGCTCAGACTGAAGGATGATAGGAGATGAGTAGACAAAACTGCAAGTGGAAAGGAGGATAGTCCAGGCAGAGTGAATGACCAACAGCCTTTGCGGGAGGGACCATGGCTGACTGGAGGACCTGAAATGAGGCCAGTGTGGCTGGTGGGCAGAGGGCTTGGGGAAGTATGGGACAAGGTAGGCTGGCTATGTAGGCAGGGCTGGACCATGAAGGGCCCTATAGGAAATGTTGAAGCTTTAAGTCTTTATTCTAATAGCAAAGGAAAGCCATTGACACGGGAGGGTAACATGGTCACATGTGCACTTTGAAAAGATCATTCTAGCCACAGTGCAGAAACAGGTTGGAGAAGTCAGTGGTGGATGTACCAAGATCAGTTGAAAAGCTATTGTGATACTCCAGGATGAGATGATGATAGCTTGGCCAGGAGTGGCAAAGGAGGTGGCAAGAAATGAATATATTCAGAGACTTTTAAGAAGGTTAATTGGACAGGACTCGTTGATGCCTTGGATGGGGATGTGAAGAAGAGGAAAGTGTTTGGATGTCTCTGAAGTTGCTGACTTATGGAACAGATGGGTGGTGACTAATGTAGGAAACTGTGAAGAAAAAACAGATGGGCAGGACCAGGTAAGGTCAGCCATGGACATCCTGAATTCGAGGTGTCTTTGAGGCAGTTCAAAGGGGAGGAAGGGGCTAGAGCTGAAAGCTCAGGAGGCGTAAGGACATAGGTGGTCACTGTAGCCGCTGCCATGGATGAGATGGCCTAAGGACAGAGCAGGAGGGGAAGAGGACCCATGCCCAGGCCTTGAGAAGTGAGCCTGCAAAGTAGACCGAAGATCCTATCAGAGAGGTAGGAGGAAAGCGCGGGATAGGGTGACAGGGAAGAGTGTTTCAAGGCGGGAGGGGTCGGCAGCGCTGAGTGCTCCAGAGAAGTCAGGCCAGTTGAGGATTGATTTGAAAACTGTCTTTTGTATTTGGGCACACGAAATCATTGGTAACTGTAGTAAGGGCTGTTTTATAGTGGAGGGAGGGATAGAGGAGAAACTCAGTTTGAGAATGGGTTGCGGGATGAGTAGGAGGTGAAGAAATGAAGACAGCTTGGCCGAGAACGTTGGTTGTGAAGGGAGAGGAGAGAGAGAGGCTAGCTGGAGGCGGATGTGAGGTTACAGAATTTGTTTTTTCTTTAGTGAAGAGACAAGCATTTGTAAATGCCAACGGGAAGAATCCAGATTTGGGGGTGGGGGGCGTGGCATGAGGGGTGGATCCTCCTTAGGCAGGAGGAGGGATTGTGGAAAGGCAGGATGGACGGGCATATGGGAATGATCCCGTGGGAGATGGGGGAGAGGGGCCACCTGCCGGCCCCCCGCTGGGTGAAACCAGAGGGGAGGGCGCGTCTGCTAAGGTTGGGCACGCGCAAACCCTCCTCCTTCGGGCCGCCCAGGGGGCTCACGATAGAAATGTTGGAAGGACAGGGCCAAAATCACTTCTCTCGGAAGCAGGATCACAGTGCAAAGGGCAAATAGACAGAAGGACATTTGCTCAGGAGGAAGTGGCGACTGTTTATTTTGGTTTCCCTTTTTTGTGCGCGTGGAGGGTGGAGAGGGGGCAGCAGAGAGAGCAGTGGGGGCCTGAATTCCTGGTATCGGGGCTGGGGCTTTAAAGAGGGGGCAATGGGAGGGAGGGGTCATTCCTCCCGGGCTTGACCCCCTTGGGGGCGGAGTGGGGAGAACTTCCTCAGGTGAGGAGAAAGGCTGGAACTGGAAGGGCACCAGGACTGATGGGCCCCCGGGCTGGGGAGGGAGTGGCCTGCAGAGAGGGCTCCTCCCGTACAGGACAGAGAGGAGTGGGGAGGAGAGGGCCTGGGCCAGCCGAGCCCCCAGATAAAGCTCCATTCCAGTGTCAAAGGTGGTTGGATTCTCCTAGAGCCGGCCAGGTACACACACTCCAGGCGGTCCCCCCTACAGCCACCGGCGCCAGCACTGTGGAGGAGACCCTCTTTCTTTGGGGTCCAGTGATAGCAGGGGGCGCCTGTAAGCCTGAGGCCAGCCGTGGCGTGGAGACCAGAGTCCTGGCAGGTGGGAGAGCGGGTTCTGGGGAGTGGGTGGGTGAAGAAGCCTTTTTAATCATTAACCTGGCTGATTGAAATCTGAACTGCTGTGCCTCTAGCTCTATTGATTCTCTGAAAGCACAGCATCTGGGGCCAGTGGCTGCTTAGAGACCGGGGAGAGGGACACGGGGGAGAGGTAGGGGCAGAGGGGCGGGGAGGGAAATGGGAGCCAGGCCAGGAGTGGGGGCTGGGAAGGAGGGAGGACGCAGGGTCAGAGAGCCAGGGGACAGTGGCCATGGGGAGGCCAGGAAGCCTGAGCGGCCGCTGGGGGAGGTGCGGTCAGCAGACCTACCAGGGACCACTGAGAGCAGGAAGGAGCCGGAGGATCCGGCAGAGGGGACGAAACAGTGACCTGCCCTATGTGACAAGGTCAGAGCCTGCAGCAAGGCCAAGGTCAGCTGACTTCACTGCACTGAGGAGAGGTGATGCAGAAATGGAGGGCCCTGAGGTCAGGGGAGAAGCTGAGGTGAAGGACACACAAGTGGGCAAGAGAGGATTCACTTGGACTTCCCTGGTGGCGCAGTGGTTAAGAATCCGCCTGCCAATGCACGGGACACGGGTTCAAGCCCTGGTCTGGGAAGATCCCACATGCCGCAGAGCAACTAAGCCCGTGCGCCACAACTGCTGAGCCTGCACTCTTGAGAGCCCGTGAGCCACAGCTACTGAAGCCCCTGCACCTAGAGCCCGTGCTCTGCAATAAAAAAAGCCACCGCAGTAAGAAGCTGCACACCGCAATGAAGAGTAGCCCCCACTTGCCACAGCTAGAGAAAGCCCACACACAGCAACGAAGACCCAACATAGCCAAAAATAAATTAAAAACATAAATTTATTTTTAAAAAAAGAGAGGATTCACTTTATAGATTACTGTGTTTTTGAGGACAGGGCCCTTTCCTTTTTGCCTGTGAGGATATAGGAGGCATCAAAAAAATGGCTGACTGGCTGAGGAGGGGTCAGACCATCTCAGGAGGAAGGAGGACAAGGTAGAAGAGACGTAGAAGGAGCTGCACAGAAGGAACAGCAAGACAACACCTGTCCATCTTCAATGAGCCAAAACCAGGGCCCCGAGGAGATGGCTTTTCACCAGGACCTCATACAGGGCTCCTGGCTATAGTCCCACTATTTCTGACAGTGGGACTCATAGGTCTGTGTCACCTCTGAGACAGAAGGGGGGCCCTTCATGGGGAGCCACATTCTGGCAGCCAGGGTCAGAAACACGTGGGCATCAACATGCCATTGTGGTCCCCACAGCGCCCCTGGTCAGTGCCAGCTCCTAGAATAGCTCGTCTCTGAGCTGGAGGGGGATGAGCCAGGCTGCCTGCCGGTGATGTGCTTCCCAGGAGAACCAGAGAGGACGGGAAGGGGCAAGCTCTGCAGACAGACTGGGCCAGTACAGAGTGAGGAAGGGCATCTGCAGGTAGACAGAAATAGGAATGGAAACACACACACCACACACACACACACA
This sequence comes from Hyperoodon ampullatus, assembly GCF_949752795.1. NCBI lineage: Eukaryota > Metazoa > Chordata > Mammalia > Artiodactyla > Ziphiidae > Hyperoodon > Hyperoodon ampullatus. The sequence goes on from NC_136920.1 coordinate 96,732,940, forward strand.
CACACACACAACACACACACACACACACACACACACACACACACACACACACACCAGTTATATGGCTCTGATGACATAGAAAATGTTCCAGTTCTGCAGAGAAGACAAAAACAGACACAAGGTTTCTGAGGCCATGCTGAGGGTGTCACAGGACCCCATGTTCTGTCTGTGGTTGTGGTACTAGCAGGGCCAGCCTGTCCAGTCCTGTATCTGGAAGCTTCACCCTGGACACTCCAAAGGAAGACCACGTAGCCGGGGGATGGGGAGGGTACAGGACAATGAAGGGAGTGAGTCCAGGCCTCCTGTCCTAGCACCTTTCTCTCCCTTTTCTCTGACAGCTCAACATCCTGGTGGACACAGGCAGCAGTAACTTCGCAGTGGGGGCCGCCCCCCACCCTTTCCTGCACCGCTACTACCAGAGGCAGCTGTGAGTGCGGGGAGAGCACGGGGCAAGGCTCTTCCCAAGGATCCAGGACAGAGGAGGGTCGGGGGAGGGCTGCAGGGAGAAAGACCAGCTCCACAGAGCCTTTCTTCCTGCTGGGGAGGAGGGAGGGAAAAGAAGGCAACAGTGACCAGAAGAGAGGAGTGGAGGGGCTGGAGGGTTGAGGAGGTAAACTATGGGAAGGGTAAGTTGAGGGGCGGCCAGGAAGTGCTCCAGTTCCGAGATAGGGCAGCTTCCGGGGGGGAGGGAAAGCAGGAAGGCGAGCAGCCCCAAAGCTCCCAGTGCAGTCTCGAGGTCTCCTCCTCTGCCTGAATTGGGAGGCCCGGGCACTCCAACCCACACCCCTCAGTGGCTCTGGTTTTCTGACACCACCACCTAAGTCTAGGCTGAGCAGGCTGCAGTGACAGCTCCCTTCGCTGTGTCCTCGCCTGGGGGCTACTCTCGGTGGCTTTGCAGGGCTCAAGGAAGGGAAGGAAGAGCCTTCCATGGCCCCACTGCCTGGCCTGATATCAGGGACTGAAAGCTAAATGCTTCCCTGCCTCCCGGGAGTTCCAGCAGCTGGACTCAGCTAACAGGTGGGAGGGAGGGTGGAAGTGGGTTTTTAAGGTAACAGAGGCAGTGAGGGATGATCTGGAAGCCCCTTTAACAGAAAAGCAGGAAGTGGCGAGAGGCCAGCTAATGTCTGAGGCGTATCTGTGTGTGAAAACATGTGAGTCGAGATTGACACCCCATTCTTGGACTTCTAGGCAAATGCCAAAGGCGCCTTCTTAGGTCCCTTGCCCTTTAACTTCCCTATCTAAAGAAAGCAGTCAGGGAAGGGGGCATGGCCAGGGTCCATGAAAGGGAATTCATTCCAGCTCCTTGTCTGTGTCCCATCACTGCCCCCATCACACACACCAGCCCTGGTCAGAGGCGTGATTCCACACAGGTAGGGGTGACACATGGTGATAAGCATGTTTCATCCGAGTGGTGTGTCTTGCCTGCTCGCCCTGCTGAGGTGCTCGTGCAAACTCCTTCCTTGGAAGAATTTGCTGAAGAGGTTCCACGCTCACCCGCTTGGTACTTTCTCTACCACTCAGATGGTACCACTGGGTCCCAAGGCAGCAAAAGAGTCAATGGCTCCTTTTCTTTAAGAGCGTGATAAGGGCAGGGGGCGGGGGTGGGAGATGCCCGCTAGCTGTCCCTTCAGCAGCAGCAGTCACAATACACAAAGCCTAGACTTGTTCTTCCAGGGCCTGAGCTCCAGATCTAGGAATACGAGCTATGGACACAGGAGAGCGAGCCCCAGAGACAGCTCCCCACGTCCGTCTGCAAGGTCACTTATTCTGTTCCTGGTGAAGGATCTACGGATGTTCTGTCGGGCAGCCTGACAGCATCTTGTCTTATGTAGATGACCGAGATGAGATCAGGCGTCTGGGAGTAGGTTAGATGCTGGCTCCAGGTACCAGCTGTGGTTACGCACCCAACAGATCTCTGCCTGCTTTGCACAGGTCCAGTACATACCGGGACCTCCGGAAGGGCGTGTACGTGCCCTACACCCAGGGCAAGTGGGAGGGGGAGCTGGGCACCGACCTGGTGAGCATCCCCCATGGCCCCAACGTCACTGTGCGTGCCAACATCGCCGCCATCACTGAATCAGACAAGTTCTTCATCAATGGCTCCAACTGGGAGGGCATCCTGGGGCTGGCCTACGCTGAGATCGCCAGGGTGAGAGGAACAAGGCCTAGCCCTAGACACTCTGCCTGAACGCTGCACACTGCATGCTACACAGGGGCAGAGTTGCGGGAGAGAAGGGGAGGGAACTGAATAAAGGAGGGAAACAAATCAGTTTAAAGAATCACTTTACAGGGGGATGGGGTGGCAGTCTGAATTTCATCCCTACAGAGGGCAGAACTATGGTGACAGGTAGAGGAACAGGCTATCTTTTCTACTGACGCTAAGATCTTTAAGAATAAGACAGGCCTCCGTAACTCTGCAACAGGTTAAGCAGATGGGGATCAACGATCCTACAGATCTTTCCTGTTTGCATTGCCAGTGTGTCTTGCTGTCCCTCTCTCTACCAAATCTCAGTACCTCAGGATGGTCTTTCCCAAGGAACATCCCCCACGTTTTGCTTTTGCCCTCCCATTCCCCTTTCCATTAGGGCCCTCTGTGCGAGGATTCACTCCTTGTCTCTCTCTGTCACAGCCTGACGACTCCCTGGAGCCATTCTTTGACTCGCTGGTAAAGCAGACCCACGTGCCCAATCTCTTCTCCCTGCAGCTCTGTGGTGCTGGCTTCCCCCTCAACCAGTCGGAAGTGCTGGCCTCAGTTGGAGGGAGCATGGTGAGTAGGCCCCAGGAGAGGGGAGGCCCGGGCACTGGGCAGAGACGTGAGCACCTGCTGCCTCCCTACCCTCTGAGGCCACACCACAGCCTTGGGCTCCACCACTGAGAATCAAGAGAAACCTCTTTATGTTCCCCACCTCCATTTTTCTTTTTCTACCCTTTCCTTCCTTGCATTATTCCAGAAAGGACTTGAGGCTCCTATGGTAAACTTGGAAAGGATGACAGATGATTAGGAAAATTTCAAAGGAAATGAAAATAAGGCCTCTCAAATCAAGACTGTTCAGTCTGATGATCAGAAGGCAGAGATGTAAGGAGTTTAAAAGTCTATTTATTAATTCATTTAGGACAACTGGTGAATGGTTCTCTATCTCCAACAAGCAGAGAAAATAAAACTTACAATAGAAGCAAATTATCACTCACTCAACATTTATTATGCCAGTTTAGGTTTAAATAACTTTATATCAAGGGCTGTGTGATTCTGAAACAATTAAAAATCCTGGAAAGCCTTTTCCCCTGAACACATCCTTAACACATTTAAGAAAGTATCAATCACTTTAGGGCGTGGTTTGATTAGAAGCAGGAAGATGAGAAAGGTGATGTGCAGAGTGCCTTGCCACCCCAGAAATGACTGACCCTATGCTTGCCCTCTGGGTGACTTGTCCTTCTGTGTTGGCACACGGATACTGGCTCTTTTTCTCCCTAGATCATCGGGGGGATCGACCACTCGCTGTACATGGGCAGCCTCTGGTACACACCCATCCGGCGGGAATGGTATTACGAGGTGATCATTGTGCGGGTGGAGATCAATGGACAGGATCTGAAAATGGACTGCAAGGAGGTAATAAAACCTGGGGGAGGCAAGGAAAGGCAAGGGGGAGGCAACATGGCGTGAGGCCAGACGCCGAGTTATGAGGCTAGGAGGATGAGGGTGAGGTGCAGGACCTGCAGGAGGGTTGGGGGCTGAGCATGGAACAGCAAGGAGCTTAATGGTCACATGGCGGGACCTGAGGGTTGGGGCTAGGGACTGGCTTAGCACTTTCCCAGAGGCTGCGTGGCATATGGTCTGGCATGCAAAAAAGCACATCTGGACTCCGGTCACTGCCTTGCTTTATGACCTTGGGCAAGTCGTCTGCAAGGCAGTGTGACATGACGTAGTAGAAGAGTCTGGCTTCGGGGTAAGAAAGACCTGGGTTTCTAGCTCTGCTCTAGCTCTGTGTCCTCAGGCAAGTTACAATTTTGTGTTTCAGTTTCCTCACCTGCAAAACAGAAGTAAAAACAGCTTTTCCAAAGACAGTGGTGAAAATAGAGAAAGTGAATAAAGTGTTTATCCCGGTGCTTGACATACAGCAAGACCCAATAAATGGCAGTTAAACTATTTGGGTGTTCCTTACCTAGATTCTTCATGTATGTTAAATTAGAACAGATACAAACGTATTATGAAAAGTTAAAAGCATTATACAAGGTATTTTTATTTTCAAGATTTAGAGAATGTCTACCCACCCAAGATAATAAGAGTTAACATTTATTGAATGCTTCCCATGTGCAGGGCACAATTCTAAGCACTTCAAATATATTAATTTATTTAATGCTTATAATAACTCTTTGAGGTAGGTAGTATTATTATCCTCATTTTACAGATGAGGAAACTGAGGCACAGATGTTAAGTAACTTGCCCAAGGAGATCCACCTAAGAAGTGGCAAAGCCAGGATGCCAACCCAGGAAGGACCCCAAGCAGTCAGCCTCACCCCTCCAATTCTGGCCAAAGCCTGGCATCAAAAAGGCTTTTGATGTTCTAACCCTCTCTTCTCCCTCTTAGTACAACTATGACAAGAGCATCGTTGACAGCGGCACCACCAACCTTCGTTTGCCCAAGAAAGTGTTTGAAGCTGCTGTCAAATCCATCAAGGCAGCCTCCTCGGTCAGTGGGACTAAGGACAGGGGTACAAGAGATGACAGTGTCACAGGAAGTCTGTGAGAGGCACATTCCTCCACAAGAGCCAAGATGTCTACCCTGAGATCCCTCTACTTAGGTCTCTTAAAAAACGGTTCTCTGCTATGGGCCTCAGCTTGCTCAGCACACAATCCCCCAGCCCAAAGTTTTGGCCTTACTCTCTTGCTCTCTTCCTCTAATCCTTGGGTTTCGGCTGACCTTTCCCCAGTTTGGATATTTCATGGAAAAGCAAGTAAAGGGCCCAGTAAGTGTTATCTGAAAATGGGAGAGGCGAGATGGTGAAAGAGGCCGTTTCCTCATCTTTATCCTTTTCTCATCAACACAGACGGAGAAGTTCCCAGACGGTTTCTGGCTCGGGGAGCAGCTGGTGTGCTGGCAAGCAGGCACCACCCCGTGGAACATTTTCCCGGTCATCTCACTCTACCTAATGGGTGAGGTCACCAATCAGTCCTTCCGAATCACCATCCTTCCACAGGTACGTCCCTGGCCTGAATCAGTGGGATCCCAGGACGGGAACCAAGGACATATAGAGAGTGAGCAGGCATGGCTTCCTAGAACTTGGAAGACAAAATAGATGAGGACCCAGCGGTAAAGGGCTCTGGGAAAAACCAGCCTCTCGGAGCTCAGGGCTGGCAAAGGGAAAGGCAGCCTGAGGGCATCGATACCAAGAAGGCAGAGATGGGGTGAAGGATGGAGGAAGACATACTCTCACTCTTTGATTGCTTATCCTTAGCAATACCTGCGGCCAGTGGAAGATGTGGCCACGTCCCAAGACGACTGTTACAAGTTCGCCATCTCACAGTCATCCACGGGCACCGTCATGGGAGCCGTTATCATGGAGGGCTTCTACGTTGTCTTTGATCGGGCCCGGAAACGAATTGGCTTTGCTGTCAGTGCTTGCCATGGTGAGAGCGCCAGGGACGAGGGTGTGGGGTCAGTCTATCCACGTTCTCCCTGTCCAGCGGTGAGGGTACCCGGGCCCCTGTCAGTCTGGGAGGGAGTAACAGTTGCCTCAAGCCAGAGTCCACGTATGGTGTAAAAGCTAGTGTTGGTCCTTGTGCTTTTTTTGTATCGCCTGGCATGCTGACCCCTGCCTGGACTGGCAACCTCTGTTGGAGACCCAGAACAGCAAGAGCTGCCTCGGCACCTCGGGAAGCTCTAGATCCAAGGGTGGCAGGCTGGGCCTATAGTGACCCTGTCAGCTGCCGTATGCCCAGGTTGAATGCTACTGGCAGGGTCTTGCAACTGAATTTCAGCAGGAGCAGGTGAGTCTACTAGGTGTATGTAGGGCTGGCTTTCTGGTCAACTTAGAATGACTGACGTTTAGGGCCCTGTCCTATTGGACAGGTAGACAGGAAAGGGTTGTTGTCCCCAGTGACCTGGGAGGAGAGCCACGCCTCCACCTAGCAACGGCTTTCTGTCCTGCTCCCAAATATCTCCCAGGAGGGAGATTCTACGGCCTCCTCAAGGGCTGGTTTCAAGGCCTGTCCCGGGAAGTTCTTTTGGGTGTGTCATCCAAACTGCTCTGTGACTCACATCTGCCCTTTCTCCAGTGCACGATGAGTTCAGGACAGCAGCGGTCGAAGGTCCTTTTGTCACCCTGGACATGGAAGACTGTGGCTACAACATCCCACAGACAGACGAATCGACCCTCATGACCATAGCCTATGTCATGGCTGCCATCTGCGCCCTCTTCATGCTGCCCCTCTGCCTCATGGTGTGTCAGTGGCGCTGCCTCCGCTGCCTGCGCCATCAGCATGATGACTTTGCTGATGACATCTCCCTGCTGAAGTGAGGAGGCCCACGGGCAGAAGAGAGAGATCCCCCTGGACCACATCTGGTGGTTCGCTCTGGTCACAAGGAGGAGACACAGATGGCACCTGGGGCCAGAGCACCTCAAGACCCTCACCCACCCAGAAATGCCTCTGCCTTGACAGAAAAGGAAAAGCTGGCAAGGTGGGTTGCAGGGACTGCACCTGTAGGAACCAGGAGAGGGAAGAAAGAAGTGCTCTGATGGCGGGAATACTCTTGGTCACCTCAAACTTGAGTTGGGAAATTCTGCTGCTTGAAACTTCAGCCCTGAACCTTTGTCCACCATCCCTTTAGATTCTCCAACCCAAAGTATTCTTCTTTTCTTAGTTCCAGAAGTAAGGTGACCCCAGCGTATGTCTCTGCAGTACCCTAGCAGAGAAAGGGCCAATCTTGTTTCCCTGCTGGCCACAGTCAGCGGGAACGGACGCACCGTTTGCTGTTTGCTTTAGAGATAGGGACTGTATAGACAAGCCTATAACATTGGTGCAAAGACTGCCTCTTGAATTAAAAAATAATTTAAAAATAATTTGTACAAATAATTTGTACAAATGGGGGTGGCTGGACGAGGAGAAGGAGAGGGAGTGCAAAGACAGGGAAGCTGGGATCAAAGCGAGGCAAGGCCAGAACATGACCGCCCGCCCGTCCCAGTTTTACACGGCATCTCCAAGATAGAATCCCACCTTCTAAGACGGGTGCTGCTTCCCAACGTCTTCTTTTCTGTGGTCGCAGCCTGACCAAAAGTACGATGGGAAGGAGGGCTTCTCTAGCCAAAAAGCTCTTTTTAACTCTCTTAAAGGAAAAGTGCCCGCTCAAAGGTTCCATCTAACAAATGAATTCCTACCTTATTAACTCCTTGTCCCTACCTGAACCTTCTACTCTACACGTGACTGGTAGCACTGAAACATCCCGAACCCTGGAAGCCCCAGGTGCCCTATGGGAAAGCAGCCGGAATAGAGCAAATATAACAAGGCTGCACTTTGTCTTCCTGGCTACCTATTCACCCCCTCCCCCAGTCCTATTCCTCCAGAGCTTTGTAGCTGAGGTGCTAAGAATAGATAGGAAACCTCTCCTATCTAATCCTTGAAAGCAGACTTCTGAAGATTCATTCAGCAGGTATAGAGTTGATGCCCTGTACCCCCTGCCTGGATTTCTTCCTGTTCAGCTGTAAGTGGTAGTAAGATCTTGACATAATACAGAGCAGTTTCATTGCCTTCTCCCTGTCTCTAAGGTCTCCCTCATTTATTTGGCTAAGGCATCCCACAGTGGCACTAGTATTATACCAAGAATGTCAGGAACACAGGGCTTTCTGGCTCCACCAGCATTGCATTCAGTAACAAGGCTGCGTGGAAAAAGGATGACAGCCTCCGGGCTTCCTAATTCCCTTCACCACAAGAGCCCCTTGATGGAGGCCATCCTTTGCCCCTGTCCTGCTCTTTATTCCCCGCTCCTAACAGTACTTAGGTACCCAGGCTGGTTCTTGGGCTAGACAGTGGGGACCAAGCTCATTTCCTCCCGATCAGTTCTCAGCCGGTCGACTATGATACCAGTGTTAATGGGAAGAGCTGCATTTTCTTACTACTTCACTGGATCCTATCCCTCTCTGCTCAACACACTGCTGCCAGGTATGCGACCCGCACAGTGTAGAATTACCTGATGAGGGAGAGGGAAATACAAAGAGGGCCCCTGGAGATCCTGGCCTCAGCCAGCTGCCCACAAGCCATAAACCAATAAAACAAGAATACTGCGTCGCAGTTTTTTATCTGAGTCCTCTTCATTCCCACTGCACCTGGTGCTGCTTTGGCTGACGGGGAACACCCCGTAACCACAGAGACTGACAGGAAGACTGGAGAGACTGTCCACTTCCAGCTTGGAACTTACTGTGTAAATAAACGTCCAGAATTGCTACCGTGAAATGAAAATGTCACATTCCACTTTATAATTTCGACCCACGTTGGGGAAAACTGGCTTTTTCCCAGCTCTTTCCAGGGTATAAAACTCAACCCCTTCCTTAGTAAGTCTCATTGTCCTATTTTTTTCTTTGAAAGAGAAAACTTGTACTTATTTTTCTTTTAACAGTTTCTTCCTTTCTACCCTGAAACCATGAACTCTAAAGTGTAAAAAAAAAAAATCTAGACAACAGCTTCTTCCTTGTAAAAATATGTATTCTATATTTCTATTTTTAAATTCTATGCCAGAAAAATGACTGTCCCATCTCCGCTCCCTGCATCAGGGGCCTTCCCCGGGGGTCTGCACAGCTTGTACCAGTGCAGGCCAGTGGACAGAGGGAAAAGGGAGAACAAGGGTGGCCAAGACTTAACTGTTGCTTTCGGATTGATCCTGAACGAGAAAGAGCAAAGAGCGACGATGAGTCCCGGCCCCGACGCACACCCTCCACCACACGGTCTTCCTGCTGCAGCTGGTTTCCACGGGCTTTCACTAGGAAGCAGTTAAGCCCCCCATCCCCTCCTTTTTTCTCTTTACCCCTTTGGTGTCAAAGATGTGTGGAAAAGAAACAGGATATTTTTTAGACCCACTTCTAATTTCTATATTTTCATTGGCTACTGAAAAATACTGCAAGTGGCCCAAAGCCTGCTGCAAAGTTAAGGGGAGATAAAATCTTAAGATCACAAGATAAAAAATGAATCCCCCCCACCAAATGAAAAGAACAAAGGAACCGGTCTTCCATTTTGCCACATTCCCTGTTCATGATGGCTACCAAACCAGAGTCATTAATATTTCATTAACCAAAGAAAGTGGGTCATCTGACCGCTACAGTGGGGAGTACTCAGGCCATTTCCATCACCCTACAAGATGCCAAGGAGATCCCAGGAAATCCATTTCCTTACACTGTTGCCAGTCAATAAACCGGGACAAGTAAGACCAGAGAAGAGAAAGAGTATGTTCATGAGCTGATAGGCAAGGATGAAAGACAAGGAAGAGTAACATAAACAGAGAGGAGAGAATTATTTGGCTCTGAAAGGAGAAATCTTTGCTACCCTCGTATGTACTACTAGTGCGAGTAAGCATTTCCAGGTCCCAGAATGGGAAAAATTCACCTGTTGGTAATATAATCATATCCTTTCCTGGAGCTAATTTTTTTTTTATTACTGCTTAATTTTTACTTGTTTAATTCCAAGAGAGAAGGGAGCTGAAGCCATTTCCATTAGGAGTAAAGATAAAGCGATAGGGAAGGATTCAAAGCTCTAATAGAAACACAGCTTTCCCAGGTATAAACCTAGAAACTGAAAGCGCTCAATAAGCAGAGGTGAAAAAATGACCTAGTTCCAGATAGCTATCCATAGAACAAATGACTTATAAACTTGAAATCTAACCTCCCTTCTTCATAGCACTTTGGTCTCCATTTTTCCCAGGACAGGAAGCAAGTCCCCCATAGCTTTCTTGCTTCAAAAATTCAAACCCATATCCCAAGATCATCCTGAAAGGAATTTTGCACAGACATCTCCTCACCCCAGTGCCTGCCTGGAACTCACCCAAGGTCACCCAACAACTTGGTTGCGAACCAACTGCCTTAACCTTCAAGGGGAGGGGGGATAGCTAGACTAGAAGACCAGAAGTGAAGGGGAAGCGGCGAGGACTTCACAAGGTTGGTCTGTGAAAGCTTGATCAGAAGCCAAGTCAGTGGTGGAAAGGGATGGCTTGGCCCAGGAAAGACCTGTGGGCTATGCTAGTTTCTAAAGAGATGACTATCCAGGAAGTAGGGTGGAGAGGAGTCTGTGGAGGCATGGGGGAAATGGGACCTGGTTATGTTGTTATTCTGGGACTGTGAATTTTGCTGATGTAAACAGACTATTCTGGAAACCTAATGTCTATGTACAAATAATGAGTGTTGACACAGTAAAATGTTCAACGAAAAATCCAACTATCAGGGTTATATATTTTTTCCTCAATCAGTCTCATTTTCTCCATTTGGAGTGGAGGGACTAGAATAGCACTGAGGCTTCCGGAGGCTTTCAATAAGCAAGGCATCTGGCTGGACAGCAGGTGAGCACCAGGGTTCAAATCGGCATACGTGAGCCTTAAGAAAATGGACTAGAGGCTGAGCCAAGTCAGAGCAGGGTGGCCGTAGAGCAAGAGCAGCTTCCTAGATGTTTTTATATTGTATCTGAAAACAGCCCTAGGCAGGAATATCATAATTTCAAGGCCAAATTAAATACCATCTTACCTACAATCTGCTTCCCCCAGAGAAATTGCAAGGTGAGGGGGACAGACCATTTCTGCATAATATACATACTTTCATTTACGAACATCTGAATACAGACTTTCTATACACACATTACCTATATAATAAAAATGTACATGGCATGAGTATATGTCACTGTATAAATATAGAGTTTTAGAAATCTTGAACCCGCGCTTCCTGTTCACATCAGTTTCTCCTCTTCTTCCTCCCCAGTCAGGTCCGTCATTTAAGAGTTGGACAAAAGGGACAAGTGTCATTTGTGTTGGTCTGGGCCCAGAATTTGATACACTGGAAAGAAAGAAAGACATACCTCAGGTTCATCTGGAAAGATGGAGGGAAGGAGGGGAGAGAGCGCTGTTAAGGCTCAACAGGTCTAAGGGATGTTTACTGAGTCAAAAAAGCTCACTGGGGGACTGCAAGGGCTGCTTCACTGGCTTGTACCGCCAGAAGAGTCTTCAGAGCAGGTGAACCTGATCTTGTTTTACAGGGAACATTAACAATCAGCTAATAACAGTGTGAAGCTGCTTTCTGCTGACTGTCTACAGGCTTGTTCCTTCTTGTCATCCATTTAGCCTGAGATGAGCTTCCATGTCCTAATACCCATCGCCCTCAAATCTTATTCAGGATTTTCCCTTACCAAGAATTTAGATATAAATTCAGTTTCTACCTCTTAGAAAAACAAAATGAACAAAACAAAATAGTAAAAAAAAAAAAAAAATCATCCCTGGTGCTAAGAGATTTAACTCTGTCTGGTACCATCATAAAAGACAGGAATAACTTGTCAGTTTGTGAAGCTAATCTCTAATAGGTCAGCCTTCCAACTATTTTATTAAAGGAGTTACTAATCTCATATTCAGGTTCCCTATTCCATTCCTCTCATCTAAGCAAAGTCTCTTGGCAATGGTGCATCTGAAACAATGGTTAGATATGTATATCTTATTGTCAATTTTCCAAGACAGTGACTGTCAGTGTTCTAGTATGAACTGTTTATCCAGTCCAGTCCCCTACAGGGAATGGGGGAGAAGGAAGCTGGGAGAGCCTAGCTGCCAGTCTTCTGAATGCTGCTGATAGTTAAGCCACGATGTACTGAAAACCTTATGTTTAGATATTAATGAGGAGCATCAACACTGTAAAATGTTCAAGAAAATTAAATTCTCTCAGCTGTCAAAAAGAAAGAGTGGAAAAAAGAGGAAGGCATGCAGCACCCACCTCCTTGTGCAGCACATGGGTGCATGCCATTGGGTGCAGCTCACTGGGCTGGACAAGTTTCTGGCACATTAGACACAGTTTACAGGTGGCTGGAGCCTGCACAGCAGAGGAGGGATAGTCAAAAGAGTAAGGAGCCTCTGGGCCTCCTTGCCTTATATGCCCATGATCCCATCTACGCTTTCCACATAGCAGAAAGATTTTACACCAAAAGAAAGAAAAGTTCCAATACACAGCACCTGCGTTTTCCCAGCTGGGGCTGTTGACAACCCAGCTGAGGAGACGATGGCTTCTTCCTGCGCTCCACCTGTAAACCCACTCCCTCCTCGCCCCCAGCTTCTCCACATCCCAGTTTTCAAAGAATAGAGTCTTACATGTGAAGACCTCCCAGGATATGAAACTTGGGCAGAAGGCAAGAACATTGGGGTACTGATTTGGGCCAATGGAGCAGGGAACAGGGCCCGGATCCGACCAAGGGGCTGTGGGCAGAAACGTTGTCACAGTGAGGGAGGAACATCTGAGAAACAGGGCATTTAACAAAGAGAAGTCATTCATTTCCCAGCTCAGCAAAGGAAGAAAGCAGGCCAGATACCCCTGGCTGCAATGCTTCTTCCCACCCCAAATACTTCCAAAATCTACCTCTTCCCCAACATCTCAGCAGGTCTGAGTTCTCCGCCAAGTAGCTTTTCTTACCTGAGTACTTGCTGCCACCCGCTCGTGCTCTGCCAGTCGCGCAGCTACCAGCTGGATCAGCTCCTCCATGGTCAGACCTGCCATGGTGGTACGTGCTGTCTTGATCTGCTGAAGAATGTTGGTCATCTGGGCCCTAAGAAAGAAAAATGTTGAGGGGGAGAGATTCTATACTACACTCATGAGGAATATCTGTGAAACCTCTCCTATTTTAACCCATAAACATTTCTCTGAAAAACACTTTTTAAATTAATCCTTAAAGATACTTACTTATTGCATTGTGGAAACCGAGTCAGCAGCTTCTCCAGAATCTTCTCCAGTTTGTCTACTGGTTGGGGCCGGGGAGTTTCAGTAGAAGCCTTAACACCACCCAAGCCTGGGGGAGGTGGGATGGAGGCGGCAGGGGGCACGTGTGGACCATGGGGGCCGACAAGGGAACCCAAGCCAGGGCTATTTCTCCCATGGGAGCCAGGAAGGGGTGGGGAAGGCTGGTTGGGCTGGGAAAGGGCAGGGTTCAGGATCGGGAAAGACAAGGAACGGGGATCTGCACTGGGCATAACCATGGGCATTGTGACCTGCCCAATGGAGAAGGGCATCCGAGGAGCCAGAGAGGGACTGGGTTGAAACACCTGAAGCATGAAGTCTGTCTGCAGAGGGGAAGAGGTGGAAGACAAGTGGGAGAGAAAGAAAACAAAAGTTTAGGAAACTGGAGCAGAAATCAGTGAGCAACTCTTTCTTGTAACAAATAAGGATGGTCCCCATATCTTTATAAAAAGAACAAGTGAAAGACTCTAGGCTCTGCCACCAACACACAAAGGTAGACTCCCCAAAGCCAGCGCTCTTACCTCTGATGGGGGTGGAGGCAAAGTGGGAGTAGGGATCTGAGGAAGGCTGCTCAGCTTGGCTCCATTCCTCACGAGCTGGATATGACTATTAAATTGGTCCTAGAAAAGAGAGAAAAGCAAGAATTATCCTTTACTGCTAAGCAGAATGAGCCTGCCCAAAAAGAGAGCACCATCCTGTATCAGGAAGCAAGAGGAGTGGTAGGACAGGCCCTAAGGGCAATGCAAAAGGTCCTTCCCTATCGCCAGAAGTGTTTAAGCACAGATTAACTCTGATTCAATGATCACGCATCACTACACTTACCCGAACATTCTTTTTCATTATCCGAACTCCATTCAGTCTTGTCTCCCACTCCTGTTTGGAACGAACTGTCTCTAGTGTTGGGGGAGTTGACCTTTCAAGAAACCAAGAGTAATTTACAGAATTAAAGAAAATCCAATTCCTAACTCTCTGAGACAGCAGAACAGTAGCTGGCTAGTGGGCCTGGAGAGAAGAGGTCGGGGCATGTGCAGGAGAAGGCCAAGGTTCTAAGCCATTTGCCTCACTTTTACTCCAGCATCTTGCAAAACAAGTATTGGAGAAAGCGGACCAACCACAGAGAGAGGGCTCTTGTCTGGCTAAAAATGCCACGGGGGTCCTCCAAATTTCACGGCAGAAAGAGGAGAAATGACTGTATAAGAAACAAATCTCGGGGCTTCCCTGGTGGCGCAGTGGTTTAGTGTCTGCCTGCCGATGCAGGGGACACAGGTTCGTGCCCCAGTCCGGGAAGATCCCACGTGCCGCCGAGCAGCTGGGCCCGTGAGCCATGGCCGCTGAGCCTGCACATCCAGAGCCTGTGCTCCACAACGGGAGAGGCCACAACAGTGAGAGGCCCGCGTACCGCAAAAAAAAAAAAAAAAAAAAAAAAAAAAAGAAACAAATCTCCAAAGACATTTGTTATGCTTGACAGCATAAGAGATACTGTTTATCCAATTGGAAATAATACAATAAAAAGTACAAAACTATAGAACTGTAGAAAGGGAAGAGTCAGAGAGTGAGGAAGTTTCGAGTATGGGAAGAGAAATCACTGAACAAATTACTATCACACAGAGATGACTTCCCGTGAAGACAGAATAAGTGCCAGACTAGCTGGCCCAGGGTTTCAAAACCTAAAAAGAAATCCCTCCAAAACACAAAACTGCAGGGCCATTAAAACCCTAGAAATGGAAGGTACTTACTTGAGGTAAGTAAGGTGCAGTTCTGCCTCTTTTTCTGCTTCTTCTAGTTTCAATACCAACAACTCCTTCCGACTCTCTAGTGATAAGATCTAAGGAAACCATACACACACATACACACAAACACACACACACACACACTTTATTAATTTTACATACACAAAGCTACCGTTAGATAGTTAAAACAATGCTTAGTGGCTCTACGGTATAATACTTAAATAGCTTAGTGTACAGTATTGATACTATGCCAAAAGTACACACCATCTGGAAGCCCAAAATCAAGACCTTCAACATAGCTTCAACATAGCGGCTCTTCTCACCTCTGCCTTCCAGGCCCGTTCTGTCTCTTCCATAATGTTCCGATTTATTTCACCATCTTGATTCTTGAGTCTATCCAGTTCCATTTCCCACACTTCTCTGTAAGGTAAGAAACCAAGAACAAGACTTAGGAGAGACAGACAAACCTGCTGAGGAACACCAAGGCAAAAGTAAAACCTGAAACTGGTCTACCTAGTATGTTAGAGGAAGTGTTACTCTAAGTATTAACTACAGGTATATACAAATTAGGTTTAAAGTGGTCTGAAATTGCATAAACGCCCTATATTTGAAAGTAAAAATGTTCACATCTCTATTTGCTAAAATAAAGTTACCCAGAACACAGTGTGTACTTAGAACCAAAACCCACTGAAGGCAGAATGTTCTTCTATGATCCAGGAGTGCTCAAATCAAAATGGCATTCCTCTGACTCCTTGTCTTTTGGTACGGGTATTGAAGAATGCAGGACTAAACCCGAAATACTTATCGCTAAGGCAGCAATCACTAATTCACCACTAACCACACAGATACTGGCTTACTGATCTTCACATTTCCTTAGCTACAGTAAACACTCTTCAAAAGGAAAAAATGTTGTCTTCATACCTCAGGATTTTTCCTTTCCATCAGTTTCCTACATTCTTACACCAGCTCCCCAGCCCCATCCTTAGAGTGTAATATACACCCTTAGGATTAGGGTGACCAACTGTCCCAGTCTGCCCAGGAATGAGGGATTTCCCATGATGTGGCACGGTTGATCATCCTACTCAGGACCGAAGATGCCAACAAAGGATCAGAACCAGCAGAAGAATTTCCCTGTATTACACTTGACTGTAATGTAATGAGTTACATAGCTAAAAGCAACAGGATTACCCAGATCAGTGGACAGAATAGTATGGAAATGTGTACATTATTTTCACTGAATTTTTTTTTTTTTTTTTGTGGTACGCGGGCCTCTCACTGTTGTGGCCTCTCCCGTTGCGGAGCACAGGCTCCGGATGCGCAGGCTCGGCGGCCATGGCTCATGGGCCCAACTGCTCCGCGGCATGTGGGATCTTCCCAGACCAGGGCACGAACCCATGTCCCCTGCACCGGCAGACGAACTCTCAACTACTGTGCCACCAGGGAAGCCCTCACTGAATTATTAAAAAGTAAAAATAAGAAGAAAAGATTGGGAAGGATTCTGTCTTAAGAAAAATGTTCCCACTTTTCTATAGTGAGAGAAATAATTTTATTCATCTTCTGGTTTTTTTAGTAACCTTAAATATAATATGAAAGGAAACAATCCACTTAACATAAGGGTTTCAGGTCCCTTTTTTCATTGCCCAATTCTCTTCACATCCCTGGCTAGCTATTTCATAAAGTACAGGTGTATATGTCTGTGTGTCTCTTACACACACATTCATTTATTGATTCACTAGCATCCATCTGGCCCTCTACTGACAAGGTCAACTCATGTAATAGATACAACTAGGAGGGCATATTCTTCCTTAATCTCCATGTGTTGTCCTCTCCAAATAAACTTCCTGCCAGAGGAAGAATTCTCTAATAGTTCTTTCTTTTTTTCTTCCTCTAACAGTTCTTTAGACAAAGGTTTATAAGTAGATGTATTTTCCTAATACAGCACATATTCCTCAAGTGAAAAAATATATGAGGAGTCAGAATCCTCTTACCATAAGAATATGTGATATACGTTGTGGGGTCAATCAACGGTCCATTTAGCCTACTAGACACTCTGTGACGATGGGATGATTGTAGGAAAACATGGCTGCTGCTTTCTGTGAATGATGCTGTCTTTAAGACTATCGGTGTTCATCGAACACCTCTAACTTTCATTAAATTCATTTATCAACTAGGGATTACAATTATATTAGAAAAATACTGCCATGTCCACGGGGGACATCCCACAAATTCACACACAGAAAAATCTTTTCCTTTGGGCATCTGGCAACATCTATCTCCTTGGGATCCAACAAGACAAAAGGAACTACTAGCAACCACAACAAAAATGGTTAAGGAATTCTTAAACAGTCATAAAAATGGTCAGCCTTACCATACGTTCACTAGCCTGTAAGATATGTAACAGATTTCACTTCACTAAGGGGTACTAGCTGCAACCCATGCTAGAAAAAAAAAAAATCAGTTGCCCATAGTAGATGCCCAAAAAATCCTTGATATAATAGAAACCTCTGAGTATGTTTTAACTCTTTAAATGCTTGGTCTAATTTCTTTCAAGTCCCATGCTTCTGTTATTTTGCTTAGCTAGTTTAAAGAATCAATGGTTCCAATGAATAAATCCTACCAGACTGTACAAGTCTGACTTGTCCCAATACGTTTGCATAATTAAAAAAATTAATTTTGCTTTTCATCATGTAAATAATACAAATTATAAAAAGTTTAAACTACCATATGACCCAGCAATCCCACTACTAGGCATATACCCTGAGAAAACCATAATTCAAAAAGAGACATGTACCAAAATGTTCATTGCAGCTCTATTCACAATAGCCCGGAGCTGGAAACAACCTAAGTGTCCATCATCGGATGAATGGATAAAGAAGATGTGGCACATATATACAATGGAATATTACTCAGCCATAAAAAGAAACGAAACTGAGCTATTTGTAATGAGGTGGATAGACCTAGAGTCTGTCATACAGAGTGAAGTAAGTCAGAAAGAGAAAGACAAATACCGTATGCTAACACATATATATGGAATTTAAAAAAAAAATGTCATGAAGAACCTAGGGGTAAAACGGGAATAAAGACACAGACCTATTTGAGAATGGACTTGAGGATATGGGGAAGGGGAAGGGTAAGCTGTGACAAAGGGAAAGAGAGGCATGGACATATATACACTACCAAACGTAAGGTAGATAGATAGTGGGAAGCAGCCGCAGAGCACAGGGAGATCAGCTCGGTGCTTTGTGACCGCCTGGAGGGGTGGGATGGGGAGGGTGGGAGGGAGGGAGATGCATGAGGGAGGGGATGTGGGAACAGATGTATATGTATGACTGATTCACTTTGTTATAAAGCAGAAACTAATAAAAAAAAAAAAAACCTTCAAAAAAAAAAAAAAAAAAAAAAAGTTTAGAAAATACAAAACAGAAAGAGTCTACTAATTCAAAAAAAATACATGCAGGGGCTTCCCTGGTGGCACAGTGGTTAAGAGTCCGCCTGCCAATGCAGGGGACACAGATTCAAGCCCTGGTCCGGGAATATCCCACATGCTGCAGAGCAACTAGGCCTGTGCGCCACAACTACTGAGCCTGTGAGCCACAACTACTGAGCCCACGTGCCACAACTACTGAAGCCTGCGCGCCTAGAGCCTGTGCTCTGCAACAAGAGAAGCCACCGCAATGAGAAGCCCACGCACTGCAACAAAGAGTAGCCCCCGCTCTCTGCAACTAGAGAAAGCCCGCTCATGGCAACGAAGACCCAATGCAGCCAAAAATAAATAAATAAATTAAAAAAAACAAAAAAAAATGCACCCCAATGTTCACAGCAGCACTATTTACAATAGCCAAGACATGGAAGCAACCTAAGTGTCCACTGACAGATGAATGGATAAAGAAGATGTGGTGTATACACACACACACACACACACACACACACACACACACACACAATGGAATATTACTCAGTCATAAAAAAGAATGAAATAATGCCATTTGCAGCAACATGGATGGACCTAGAGATTATCACACTAAGTGCAGTAAGTCAGACAGAGAAAGGCAAATATCATATGACATCACTTATATGTGGAAGCTAAAAAAAATGATACAAATGAACTTATTTACAAAACAGAAACAAACTCACAGACATAGAAAATAAACTTATGGTTACCAAAGGGGAAAGGGGGAGGGAGGGATAAATTAGGAGCTTGGGATTAACAGGCACAAACTACTATACATAAAACAGATAAGCAACAAGGATTTACTGTCTAGCACAGGGAACTATACTCAATATCTTGTAATAATATATAATGGAAAAGAATCTGAAAAAGAATACACACACACACACACACACACACACACACACACACACGTAAAACTGAATCACTTTGCTGTACACCAGAAACTAACACAACATTGTAAGCCAACAATACTTCAATTAAAAAAAAAAAAACCAGAAAGAGCCTAATACAGAGGTCCCAACTCTTCTACTTACTGGTTTTATGACCCTTGACAAGTTACTTAATCTTTCTAGGCCTCAGTTTCTTCATCTGAGAAACGAGTAGGACCTACGTCATGCGACTGATGGGAGAGTTCACTGAGAAAACACACGTGAAGAATTTAATATGGTGCCTAGCCCATGGGAAGCATCCAACAAATTGCTCTACAATTACAATTGCTCTACCCACAAAAAATCATTATTATACTTCTTTTCAGTCTTTTAAAATAAATATTTGTATATTTATATATGCATATGTAACATATAAATCCATTATATATGCTTTTCAAACAAAAACTGTGGTTTTTATCTTACTTTTTCATCCTAATGTATTTTTCCATATCATTAAGTATTCTTCAAAACTGTGGTTTTTAAATAACTATCCATTGTACATATATCCCATTACTGATTTAGGTATTCTCTTATTTTCAATTTCACAATTATAAATATTATGATGAGCATCTATCTGTGCATGTGTACTAACACAGGTTAATGATAAAAGTAATAGATTTGAGAGGAAGCTTCTCACAGCAGTTAAAAGCCCAGCTTCTGGAGCCAAACTAAGCTCACAGTTCAAACCCAGACCCTATTACTATCTACTATCTGTGCAACCATTGGCAAGTTACTTAACCTTTGCCTCATTTTCCTAAAGAAAAATGGGGATAATAAAATAATCTACCTCTCATACGGAGCCATTATGCAGATTAAATGAGTTAATACATGTAGAACATATAGGACAGTCTCTGGCATATAGTAAGAACTTAATAAATGTTAGTTATCATTTGGATGTTAGAGAAACTAAAATATGTGAATACATTTTTTTCCACCAGAAGTGGTGGTAGCAATCAGGTGATTTTAATGCAGAGAAGCAGATGATAAGTGTCTTGTGAAATATTCTCAACAGTCAGAGACAGAACTAAAAATTAAGATGTTGAGTCCTCAGCCGAAATACCTTCCTTTCAGAATATATTATACTCTAAACAAGGCAAAAGGAAACAAAACAAATACTGGTGGATGCGTTAATATAGATAGGAGTTGGCCGTCCTGAACTTGAGGTAGGTTATAAAATTCTTTTCTCTGAACTGAAGCTAATACAAACCAATATATTGGGTGGGCCAAAAAGTTTATTTGTTTTTTTCCATAAGATGGGTCCAGTAGCGCTTAGTTGTCTTTAACTTCATTCGAAATAATTTTGTTAGGCTGTATTGTGACAGCTGTCATATCAGCGTGCGTCTAAAAAAAAAACTTATCAAAATTGGTGAATTTTTGTGTAGCCATTTTAATATTGAAGATGGAAGAAAAAAAGCAACATTTTCGGCATATTATGCTTTATTATTTCAAGAAAGGTAAAAACACAACTGAAACCCAAAAAACGATTTGTGCAGTGTATGGAGAAGGTGCTGTGACTGATCGACCGTGTCAAAAGCGGTTTGCAAAGTTTCGTGCTGGAGATTTCTCACTGGACGATGCTCCACGGTTGGGTAGACCAGGTGAAGCAGACAGCGATCAAATCAAGACACTAATTGAGAACAATCAATGTTACACCACTCGGGAGAGAGCCGACATACTCAAAATATCCAAATCAAGCGCTGAAAATCATTCGCACCAAATGATTTTTGCACCACATCATTGGTTATGTTAATCACTTTGGTATTTGGGTTCCACATAAGTTAAGCAGAAAAAAACCTTCTTGAGCATATTTCCACATGTGATTCTCTGCTTAAACGTAACAAAAACATTCCATTTTTAAAACAAACTGTGACAGGTGATGAAAAGTGGATACTGTACAATAACGTGGAATGGAAGAGATCATGGGGCAAGTGAAATGAACCACCACCAACCACACCAAAGACCGGTCTGCATCCAAAGAAGGTGATGTTGTGTATATAGTGGGATTGGAAGGGTCCTCTATTTTGAGCTCCTTCTGGAAAACCAAACGATTAATTCCAGCAAGTACTGCTCCCAATTAGACCAACTGAAAGCAGCACTCGATGAAAAGCATCCAGAATTAGTCAACAGAGAGAACACATAATCTTCCATCAGGATAACGCAAGACCACATGTTTCTTTGATGACCAGGCAAAAACCGTTACAGCTTGGCTGGGAAGTTCTGATTCATCTACCATATTCACCAGACATTGCACCTTCGGATTTCCATTTATTTCAGTCTTTACAAAATTCTCTTAATGGAAAAATTTCAATTCCCTGGAAGACTAAAAGGTACCTGGACCAGTTCTTTCCTCAAAAAGATAAAAAGTTTTGAGAAGATGGAATTATGAAGTTGCCTGAAAAATGGCAGAAGGTAGTGGACCAAAACGGTGAATATGCTGTTCAATAAAGTTCTTGGTGAAAATGAAAAATGTGTCCTTTATTTTTATTTAAAAACCAAAGGAACTTTCTGGCCAACCCAATAGAATGAATGAGATCAGGCAAAAAGAGAAAAAAATTTACCCTGAGATGCACTGCAAAGTTTTTGTTTATGAGGCTAGAGTTCTTCCTTGATTCAATTTAACTCAACATCTATTAAGCAGCCTACAATGTGCTACACATTTCTGCTAAAAGCTGGGGATATAAAGATGCCTAGTTCCTGCCCCCAAGCAGCTCACAATTCAGTAACTTTCCAAGTGAACAAAAGGAAAAGGAAATTCTGGGCAGATCAAACAGTATATGCAAACGCCAAAGAGAAAAAGAACACCAAGCAGAGGAAATAGTCCAGGTAGTTCAGCAGGCGAGGGATATATAAGTAGTCTGGGCTGGGATACAGATGAGAGTGTCACTAGCACAGAGATAGTAGTAGAAGCCCTAGGTATGGAAGAAATAATCTAGAACAGCAGTTTGCAAAACACAGTCCATGGTCCCCAAAACCCTTTGAGGGCCTGGTCTATGAAGCAAAATTAGTTTCATAATAACACTAAATTCATTTGCCTTTTTCACTCTCATTCTTTCATGAGTCTACAGTGGAGTTTCCCTGAGACTACACAAACTGTAATGAGATCATCACTCTGATGGCTAGTGGAATACATGCTTCTGTATTCTAACGTTTTCTAGCATTTTTTAAGGTAGTAGGTTTAGGGTATAATTTAAGGTATTTTCCTTCTCAGTACTTCTGTTTGTGCTCTTACAGCTATCTTTAGCTATACTTACTATAATCTCATTACTATCCAATAAATCATTACTGTAAAATTTCAAACTTCACGCATCAGGTAGAAACAAGTACTTTTTGTTATTTTGTTTTACAATAACACTTCAAAAATTTTTGGAAAACTCTTCTCAATTTTTAAATTATATCTAAAATGTATTATTTTAGAATTTAATTTTTTCTAAAATAAAAGAAAATTTATTTGTAATTTTTCATTTATATTTAAGAATGAATCATTAACTCCAAACAGGGAGACTAGAAGACTTACTTTCTCAACCCACAGCTGCAATACATACATTTAAAGATACTAAAAAAGATGCAACTGGCCTAGAGTTATCTGACTCATGGAAAGGAAGAATCTACTCCAAAAAAACTAGGCAAAACTGTAAATAAGAAACCAAAGTGTGACAAGAGTCATCTTTCTCTTGACTTTATAAATGTTAATAATTTATCTTACTGTATCTTAGGCAACACAACATTTTCTAATTATATTATGCCAGTTAAGTTATAGTGACATTTTGAGATCATTCACAATTTAAAGAAAAAGTAGTTGAATATTTTAAATGCAGATGTGATGAATTCTTTACAATTCTTAAAAATTGTTAACACCTTTCAAGCTAGAAATGAAAAAGCCACTGAAGCATCTTCGGGTAAGTTACTGTACTTCCTTAACTGGAGAAGCACGACTTGGTACAGGTGACATTGCTATATGCCTGCTGAATGAAGTCAGTAAAATAAATCATGGCAGTGCCCCTTTTTTAATGATATATTAATTCACCAAATTAAAGATTTTGCTGCAAATCTGAAGACTTGGTTAATAACTCATCTGCAGAATTGTAATTTTACTTTACAAATAGACAAATCCACAGACAAGACTAGTCTTGCTATTTTGTTTACATTCATCAAGCATTGGCACCAACTAATCACTGAAGATGATGTCATGTATGAATTCCTGGCAACAAACACAAGTGATGCTGACCTAATCCAAGATGAGTAACTCTTTTGAATCTCATGGTTTATCTGAGAACAACTGTGTTGATACTTACACTGCTCCTACTTGTATGAAAATTATAGTGGATACAAATATTGGCACCATACACTAATGAAGGCAGTGGAATCAAAATTATACTAGTCATTGTATTCTTTACTGCCACACACTTGCAGTTGAGAGTGGGGGGCACTTTTACTTCAGGATGCCCTTGATGAAGCCATCAAAAGTAATAATCCTATTAAATTTCAACCCTTAAATACATAACTGTTTAATATTCTGTTTATGAAATGCTACATGCCAAAATACAATGGTTGTCTTGAGGAAAAGCACATGTGAGACTGAGTTGTGACTTGAACTAGCCTCTTTTTTCATGTAAAATCATTTTTACTTAAAAGAACAACTGAGAAACTATGGTTATTTGAATTTGAGTACTTAGCAGACACGTTCTTGAAAATGAACAAATTACTCTTATTATTTCAAAGAAAACAACTGACAGTGTTTGTTGCCAACAATAACATTTGAGCTTTCAGGCAAAAATTAGAATTTTGGAAAGTCTGCATGGGCCACTGGGAGCCTGAAGGCTTCCCATTACTTAAAGACTATTCTGATGAGATCCACAGTGAGATAAACAAATGTGATTCTTTTTTTTCTTTTTCTTTTTTGGGCCACACCATGCAGCATGCGGGACTTTAGTTCCCCGACCAGGGATCGAAACTGTGCCCCCTGCATTGACAGCAGGGAGTCTTAACCACTGGACCATCAAGGAAGTCCCAACAAATGTGATTCTTTAAACATTGTATAATAAAATGTATCAACGCTTGGAAGAGCTGCATAACTCTGAACCAATATTTTCCAAATTATCAATGCATTGTTTTACCAAATCAATGGGGCCCACTTGGAACCCACGAATTGGTATAAAGATTATTCTAAGATGAAAATACTTGTGGACTTCCAGGGTGGCACAGTGGTTAAGAATCTGCCTGCCAATGCAGGGGACACAGATTCGATCCCTGGTCTGGGAAGATCCCACATGCCGCGGAGCAACTAAGCCCGTGCACCACAACTACTGAGCCTGTGCCCTAAAGCCCATGTGCCACAACTACTGAGCCCACGTGCTGTAACTACTGAAGCTCGCACATCTAGAGCCTGTGCTCCACCACAAGAGAAGCCACTGCAATGAGAAGCCCGCACACCGCAACGAAGAGTAGCCTCCACTCGCCACAACTAGAGAAAGCCTGCACAGAGCAACAAAGACCCAACGCGGCCAAAAAAATAAAATGGAACAACAACAACAACAAAAAGATGAAAACATTTGAGATTCAACAGACACAGGAAAGAAAGCCTTCTCAGAGCTTTCTCTAGCTAACAGCAGCAATTTCTGGGAAATAAGGCTGTCGTAAACTCCTCTTCAGGGCAGAGCTACTCCCAGAAGAAAGAATGTGAATAAAACCTACCCTACCTAAATCTCTTCTCCAGTGGAATTTTATGGCCCTGAAGGAGACGGAAAAACTATTCATACCTGTACATATAAATATTATCACAAATTTAAACTTCTGCTTGTTCTCCTGAAAACCCATTTATCTTTCCAAAAGTCCAGAAAGTGTCCTTTCTCCCCCACTTTTAAGAAGTCATTTGTTCTCCCATAAGCCCCAGATTCTAACTATTCCTTTGAGCTACTCATTGCTGAATTCTTTCACTGTATGCATGTTGCATGCATAAACTGGGCTTTTTCTCCTTACTCTGTCCTTTGTCAGGTTAATTCACAGGCCTCAGAAATTGAACCTACTAGGATAGAGGGAAAAGGTTTTCCTTCCCTAGCCAACACAGTTAAAAAGATCCACTCAAAGTGCAAGTTACGACAATGAATTTTAATAAAACAGTACAGAATCACTGAAGTGGTTTCAGTTTCCACGATGCAATGAAACTTTAAGAAACTATCAGCTGTCAAGTTTTGGAGCACTGTCAAAGAAGAATATTCACAGTTATCTAAAAAGTCTATTAAAATTCTCCTTGCTTTTCCAACTGCATACCTGCATATCACTAGATTTTCTTCCTGTACTTTAACCAAAACAACATATTGTAGGAGATTATATGCAGAGGGAGATAGGAGGATTAAGCTTGTTCCATTAAAGAGGCTTACAAAAATGTAAACAATGTCATTCTTCTAACTAAACTGATTTTTTCTTTTTTCGGTTAGGCAAAGATTTCTTGGGACACAAAATGCAGGAACCACAAAAGAAAAAACTGGTAAACTGGACGTCATCAAAATTTAAATTTTTGGAAATAAAAGAAATTCAAATTGGAAAGGAAGGAGTGAAACTGTCACTGTTTGCAAATGACATGATACTATACATAGAATATCCTAAAGATGCCACCAGAAAGCTACTAGAGCTCATCAATGAATTTGGTAAAGTTGCAGGATACAAATTTAATATATAGAAATCTGTTCCATTTCTATACACTAACAAGGAAATATCAGAAAGAGAAATTAAGGAAACAATCCCATTTATTACCATCACATCAAAAAGAATAAAATACCTAGGAATAAACCTACCCAAAGAAGCAAAAGACCTGTACTCCAAAAACTATAAGACACTGATGAAAGAAAATGAAGAAAACACAGATAGAAAGATATACCGTGTTCTTGGATTGGAAGAATCAATACTGTTAAAATGACAATACTACCCAAGGTAATCTACAGATTCAATGCAATCTCTATCAAAATACCAAGGGCATTTTTCACAGAACTAGAACAAATAATTTTAAAATTTGTATGGAAACACAAAAGACACTGAATAGCTAAAACAATTTTGAAAAAGAAGGTCAGAGCTGGAGGAATCACGCTCCCTGACTTCAGACTACACTACAAGCCTACAGTAATCAAAACAGTATGGTATTGGCACAAAAACAGACCCATAGACCAGTGGAACTGGAGAGAGAGCCCAGAAATAAACTCACACACTTATGGTCAATTAATCTATGACAAAGGAGGCAAGAATATACAATAAAGAAAAGACATTCTCATCAATAAGTGGTGCTGGGGAAACTGGACAGCTACACGTAAAAGAATGAAATAAGAACATTCTCTAACACCATATACAAAAACAAACTCAAAATGGGTTAAAGACCTAAATGTAAGACCAGATACTATAAAAGTACTAACACGGGGGTCCCCAACCCCTGGTCTGCAGCCTGCTACTGGTTCATGGCCTGTTAGGAACCGGGCCACACAGCAGGAGGTGAGCGGCGGGTGAGCAAGTGAAGCTTCATCTGCCATTCCCCATCGCTCGCATTACTGCCTGAACCATCCCCCCCACCCCAATGGACAAAATGTCTTCCATGAAACCGGTCCCTGGTACCAAAAAGGTTGGGGACCACTGTCCTAGAGGAAAACACAGGTAGAACACTGTATGACATAAACTGTAGCAATATTTTTTTTTTGGATCCATCTACTAAGTAAAGGAAATACAAGCAAAAATAAACAAATGGGACCTAATTAAATTTAAAAGCTTTTGCACAGCAAAGGAAACCATTGACAAAATGAAAAGACAACCTACTGAATGGGAGAAAACATGTGAAAAGGATATAACCAATACGGGATTAATATCCAACATACATAAACAGCTCATACAACTCAACATCAAAACAAATAAACAACTCAATTAAAAAATGGGCAATGTGTGCCACAACTACTGAGCTTGTGCTCTAGAGCCCATGAGCCACAACTACTGAGCCTGCATGCCACAACTACTGAAGCCCGTGCACCTAGAGTACATGCTCCGCAACAAAGAGAAGCCACCGCAATGAGAAGCCTGTGCACCGCAACGAAGAGTAGCCCCCGCTCGCCGCAACTAGAGGAAGCCCGTACGCAGCAACGAAGACTCAACACAACCAAAAATAAATAAATAAATAAATTTATTTTAGAAAGTGGGGGGGCAAAAGAACTGAATAGACATTTTTCCAAAGAGGAAATGCAGATGGCCAAGAGGCACATGCAAAGATGCTCAACATCACTAATCATCAGAGAAATGTAAATCAAAACCATAATGAGATATCACTTCACACCTGTCAGAATGGCTGTCATCAAAAAGAACACAAATAACAAATGTTGGTGAGGATGCAGAGAAAAGGGAACCCTCATACACTGTTGGTGGGAATGCAAATTGGTGCAGCCAATTTCCATCTGTGGAAAACAGTATGGAAGTTTCTCAAAAAACTAAAAGTAGGGGCTTCCCTGGTGGCACAGTGGTTGAGAGTCCTCCTGCCGATGCAGGGGACACGGGTTCATGCCCCGGTCCGGGGAGATCCCGCGTGCCGTGGAGCGGCTGGGCCTGTGAGCCATGGCTGCTGAGCCTGTGCATCCAGAGCCTGTGCTCCGCAACGGGAGAGGCCCACGTACCGCAAAAAAAAAAAAAAAAAAAAAAAAAAACTAAAAGTAGAACTATCATATGGCCCGGCAATTCCACTCCTGGGTATATATCCAAAAAAAAACAAAAACACTAATTCGAAAAGATACATGCACACCAATGTGCATAGCAGCATTATTTACAATTGCCAAGATATGGAAGCAGCCTAAGTGTCCATCAACAGACGAATGAGGGCTTCGCTGGTGGCACAGTGGTTAAGAATCCGCCTGCCAATGCAGGGGACACGGGTTCAAGCCCTGGTCCGGGAAGATCCCACATGCTGCGGAGCAACTAAGCCCATGCACACAACTACTGAGCCTGCGCTGTAGAGCCTGTGAGCCACAACTACTGAGCCTGTGAGCCACAACTACTGAGCCCGTGAGCCACAACTACTGAGCCCGTGTGCCACAACCCCTGAAGCCTGTGTGCCTAGAGCCCATGCTCTGCAACAAGGGAAGCCACCACAATGAGAAGCCCGCGCACTGCAATGAAGAGTAGCCCCCGCTCACGGCAACTAGAGAAAGCCTGCGTGCAGCAACGAAGACCCAACGCAGACAAAAATAAATAAATAAATTTTTAAAAATCTTAATTTCAGAAAATATTTTTAAAAAACAGATGAATGAATAAAGAAGATGTGGTAGGGCTTCCCTGATGGCGCAGTGGTTGAGAGTCCGCCTGCCGATGCAGGGGACACGGGTTCGTGCCCCGGTCCGGGAAGAACCCACATGCCGCGGAGCAGCTGGGCCCGTGAGCCATGGCCGCTGAGCCTGCGCATCCGGAGCCTGTGCTCCGCAACAGGAGAGGCCACCACAGTGAGAGGCCCACATACCACAAAAAAAAAAAATAGTTATTAGAAAAGTGCAAATTAAAACCACAATGAGATACTACTAAACGCTTATTAGAATGGCTAAAACTAAAAAGACTGATAACACCAAGTATTGGTGAGGATATAGAGTAACCAGAACACTTATGCATTGCTGGTGGGAATGCCAAATAGTAAAGCAACTTTGGAAAACAGTTTGCCAACTCTTATGTTAAGCAAACATATAGTCCAGCAATTCCACTCCTAAGTACTTACTCAAGAGAAAAGAAAGCATGTCCACATAAAGACTTGTATTTGAATATTCAGAGCAGCTTTATTTATAACAGACAAAAAATGGAAACAACTCAAACGTCCATCAACTAGTAAATAAACTTGGTATAACCTTATAAGTAAATGCTACTCAGCAATAAAGAGGAATTAAATTACTGATACATGCAACAACATAGATAAATTGCAAAAGCTTTATCTTAAATAAGAAACAGACGGAAAAGGCATGATTCTATGATTCTATTTACATGAAGTTCTAGAAAAGGCAAAAACTACACTGAGAGAAAGCAGACCAGTGGTTGCCAATGGCTCAGGATAGAGGAGGCAGTTGATTCCAAAGAGTCATGAAGAAGCTTTCTGGAGTAACGGAAATATTTTATACCATGATTGTGGTGGTAGTTATACAACAGTATACATTTGTCACAATTCATCATTTAAATGGGTGAATTTTATTGCACCGTGTGGTACCTGCATTCAGCAGTTTATTCTGCTGGGAGTTCAAAGGACAATGCTAATATAAATTCAGTATCTGGCACCATTGTTTTTCTTGGCTTTGTGCATGTTAAACCTGGTATTTTTACTGATACAGTATTCCTATAGTTTCTCATACTGTTCAGTTTGACATACTCTTCAATAGGAACTGATGCTTCTCTTTTTCTAGGGTGTCTAAAATTCAGAACCAGCCTGATCCATCTCCTCCGACCCTAAACATGGTCCTAAAATAAACTGCTTGAGAAAACTGGATCCCAAAGATTACACGTGGGGAATTTTTGAAGTGTGTCCGTATTTCATTAGAGAGCAAAGAAGCCCAACTGAAAGAACTGTGGCAAGACTGACTGACATGATAACTGTGGATTGGGCAAAAATTCTTCTTGAAAGGACTATCTTGAAGAGTATGACCCAAACACTAGATTATGGAATAACCTAGAGACTAAAGGTTAATGCTCTGTAAGTTGAGAACCGGTGTTCTATATAATAGACAAATTGCTTATCAAAGAGTTTTTAAATTTTAAGTAGAAAATATAAAGAGGGCTTTAAAAATTGGTAAGAAAGTGAGTCAACAGTGCCCAAAGGAGAGCCCAGTAACTGGGTCATTGGGAGCTGCTAGGAGAGTGGCCCGTGGGGAGGGGCCGATCACCCTCCTATGACCTGGATGCTCTTCTCTCCAGATCCCAGACCTGGCTTCAAGCACTATCCACTTGCCCGAGAACCCGCCCTGGTCTACTCTGTAACTCCTTTAAATTGTGTGCTCAGCTTTCCTTAGTGAGCCTAGCGATGAGAGGAAAAAAATGAATTCTTTCTCTGGGAGAATCAGGGAGACACGGGTAATAATAGGCACTAAAAATCTTTACGGAATGGGAGACTGAGGACATAACTATAGCAGAAAGGTCAGTGACAGCTGAAAAGTGACAAGGAAATACTTAGTTAGGGAAAACGAAATCACTGCCTTCTATACCAGGGTAGGGTTTATCTGCTTCACCTGTTCCTAAATCAGCATGTTACTTCTGGGGGAGGATCATAAGAAATACTTGTAGACAAAAGTTTAAAGACATGTAACAAAGCAAGAGTAAAAAGAAGATAAATCTGGTGTGACTTTTCATTTACTGTTAGCAGAGTTAAGAGAATGATCACGTTTAAGTATTGTGTGGACTAGAAATTTACCCTGGCATCATGCATTGATATTTTTTTGGTCATTTTAACATAGCTTACTTATGTAGAACAATTTTGGCAGTATATCTTCAGTCACAGGTAAGACTGTAGGTGGCGAGATCATAGACAAGCAGTTACCTAAATTTAGTGTTTACATTTTTGATGTTTTTCACTTACTGGATTTTTATTAATATGCTGAATAGTTTATCTACTTGACCAGTCGTTGCATTAAAAAGTTGCTCTTTTGGGTTTCATTGCCTTGATGTTTGAGTGTAATCTAACATTTTCATAAAGTGTTTATTTTGCATGACCTTAACAAATGTTTTAACCAATTAAAAAAGAAAGCAGGATGTTGCTGACACTGTATGTTGAAATGTTAACATTTTAGTACTTACAGTGTTTATCAGTCTGCAGTATTGTGTAATTAGTCATTATTTCAGGTGCAATACTTTGTTCCTTTTCATGTGAGTAGATGCAGTATAATATCACTGTATACTGTATCACTGTATTCTTTAGATTTAGAAAACAATACAAAAGTTGCATGCTAAAAAAAAAAACAAACCCACTAAGGTGCTTGGCAGTGGGTGGAATCAGAAAATGTGAAATTTCTCAAAAACTTATTGACTGAAATAATTTTGCCTATGTAACACATTAAAAAAAAAAACAAACTTTACCCTTTTTCTTTTCTTTTCTTTTTTTCCTTTTTTGGCTGCACCACATGGCATGTGGGATCTTAGTTCCCTGACCAGGGATTGAACCCACGGCCCCTGCAGTGGAAGCACAGAGTCTTAACCACTGGACCACCATGGAAGTCCCCAAACTTTACACTTTTTGTAGGAAAAAAAACGGTGTATTTTACATAAAGTATACCTCCTTAAAACTGAATTTAAAACAAGAATTTACAAGCTCCCCTTCAAGGCCACTGCCCTGAACCTGCCCCACTTCCTATATTCATCATCTCTGCCATTCCAGCCATCTCATTGTCACTACTCCTCTTCTCCCTCTAGCAATCAACAAATCTCAGCAATCCTATCTCAGAATACCCCTCCTTTTTCTTTCTCTGCCACTGAGAGCAGGCCCTCATTTTATCTTGTTAAAACTGTCTTCCTGACATAAGTTTATCTGCACTTTAGCACATCTAACGTAATGCAGCCACAGTCGTCCTTCTAAAAATCAAATCTGGAGAGTTTCCACTTCCACTAAGGGCAGAGTTGCTCCTAATAGACCAACCATTTCTGCAGATAAAAAACTATAGATTCGGGCTTCCCTGGTGGCGCAGTGGTTGAGAATCTGCCTGTCAATGCAGGGGACACGGGTTTGATCCCTGGTCTGGGAAGATCCCACATGCCGTGGAACAACTAGGCCCGAGAGCCACAACTACTGAGCCTGTGCGTCTGGAGCCTGTGCTCCACAACAAGAGAGGCCACGATAGTGAGAGGCCCACGCACCGCGATGAAGAGTGGCCTCCGCTTGCCGCAACTAGAGAAAGCCCTTGCACAGAAACGAAGACCCAACACAGCCAAAAATAAATAAATAAATTAATTAATTTAAAAAAAATAAAAATCTAGTGGTTCTCAAAGTGTGGTCCTGGACCAGCACCTGGGAATCATAAATTCTTAAAAAACAACAACAAAAAAAGAAACCCCATAGATTCTACACAAAATGTAAAAAAACACCTATCTAAAGATACTAAAGAACAAACAAAAACCAGGAGACGATCTGACAATTGGAAGAAGTGAATACCACTATTGTCTCCTGTTTTTTTTAATGGCTATTCATCATTCATCTAAGGACAAACCCCAGACAGCTCTGTGCTGATGACTAAAACTGAGATAGAAGCCTTGCAGCCTTACCAGCTCAAGAGCCAAAGGACAAAACTGGGAGCTACCATAGCAGCTAGAAAATGAGGGAGAAATCCCCAAAAGATAAAAGCCACAAATGGGGAACCCCCAATTCTGCATATAAATCTATCTAAATCTCTGGATGATCCCTGAACCACGCATGCACAGAAGAGACTCCAAGGAACCCATCTACAGATAAATGAACTCAACAGAGACCACAGCTGCTGCCCACCAAACATGTATGTATGATGTTTAAGCCCAACCAAGGAAATAGCCTGATAAAACAAATTTAAAAAAACAAACAAACTACAAGATTTAATGGAGGAATACAACAGAATCCAGAGTCTCTACAATGTATTATTCACAATATTCAGGATTCAACCCTAAATTACCAATGTACAAAGAAACAGGAAAAGCAAGGTCTGCAAACTATGGCCTGTAGATCAAACCCAGACTGCTATCTCTTTTTGTAAATAAAGTTTTATTGGAACACAGTCATGCTCATTTTGCTTACTTACTGTCTATGGCTGCTTTCATGCTACAACAGCAGAGTTGAGTAGCTGTGACAGAGACTATGCGGTCTGCAAAGCCTCAAGTATTTACTATATGGCAGTTAATCCCTTCCCTCCACCCTGAGCCACTGGCAACTGATCTGCTTTCTCTCACTATAGTTTCGTCTCTTCTAGAACTTCATGTAAATAGAATCATACAGTGCATACCTTTTGCATCTAGTTTCTTATTTAGAATAATGGTTTTGATTCTGACTCCTGGTCAAGAAAAAAGGCAATCAATAGAAAGGACTCCAAGGAGACCAAGATGTTAGAATTAGCAGGTAAAGATTTAAGGCATCTATTTTAACTATGCAAAAGAACATAAAGGAAAAAATATGTTCACAAGGAGTGAACAGATAAGAGCTCTTCACGGAGAAATAGAAACTATAAAAAAGACTAAACTGAAATGAAAGAACTGAAAAACACAATACTGGAAATATAAAATTCAATGCATGGGCTTAATAGACTGGAAATGATATAATAAAAAGTAAACTTGAAGACACATCAAGAGAAATTATCCAATATGCTGAAGAGAGTAAAAAAGAACTGGAGGGCTTCCTGGTGGCACAGTGGTTAAGAATCCGCCTGCCAATGCAGGGGACACAGGTTCAAGCCCTGGTCCGGGAAGATCCACATGCCGCAGGGCAACTAAGCCCGTGCGCCACAACTACTGAGCCTGCACTCTAGAGCCTGCGAGCCACAACTACTGAGCCTGTGTGCCTAGAGCCTGTGCTCCGCAACAAGAGAAGCCACTGCAATGAGAAGCCCGCGCACCGCAATGAAGAGTAGCCCCCACTCGCCGCAACTAGAGAAAGCCTGCGCCGAGCAACGAAGACCCAACGCAGCCAAAAATAAATAAAAATTAAAAAAAAAAAGAATTGGAAAGAAATGAAAGAGCCCCTATGAGCTATAGGACAATATCAAAAGTTCTAACACATCTGACAGTGGAGTCCCAGAAGGAAAGGAGGGAATGGGGCAGGAAAAATATTTGAAAATTATGTCAAAATTTCACAAATTAGGTGAAATACATAACTTTACAGAATAAGCAGCTGAGAAAACCCCAAACAGGTAAAACAGGAAGAAAGCTACATCTGGGAAAATCAAAGTCAAACTGCTGAAAACCAAGGATAGAAAATATTGAAAGAAACCATAGGGAAAAAATGACACAATACACAGAAAGAAACAACTGTCACTGACTTCTCATCAGAAACAATAGGAGACAGTTTATATTAGAAGGACATCTTCAACTGAGTAAACAAATTGTTGGATATTCACACAATGGACAACTACTCAGCATTAAAAAGGAATGAACACCGATATCTATTTTTAAAATGGATTCAATAATTAATAACCTTCCAAAACAGAAAATACCAGGCCCAGATGGGTTCACTAGTGAATTCTACCACACATTTAAGGAAGAAATTATACCAATTCTCTACAATCTTTTAGAAGACAGAGCAGAGGAAATACTTCCTAATTCAGTCTATGAGGCCAGCACTTACCCTAATACCATAACCAGACAAAAATAAAAGAAGAAAAAACTACAGACCAATATCTTTCATGAACACAGATGCAAAAATCCTCCACAAAATATTAGTGAATCAATACAAAAAAGTATAAAAAGAATCATGACCAAGTGGGATTTACCCCAGGTATGCAAGGCTAGTTCAACATTCAAAAATCAATTAATATTATCCATCACATCAAAAGACTAAAAAAGAAAAATCAAATGATCATGTCAACAGATGTAGAAAAAGCATTTGACAAAATCCATCATCCATTAATGGTAAAAACTCTCAGTAAACTAGGAATAGAGGGGAACTTCCTCAACATGGTAGACATCTACAAAAAAATCTACAGTTAACATCATACTCAAGAGTGAGAAACTTGAAGCTTTCCCAAGATCAGGTACAAGGTAAAGAAGTTCCCTCTCACCACCCCTTTTCAACATCATACTGGAAGTCCTTGAAAATGTAATAAAGCAAGAAAAAGAAATAAAAGGTATACAGACTGAAAAGGAAGACATAAAACTGTCTTTGTTTGCAAATGACATGATCATCCACGTATAAAATTGGAAAGAATAGACAAAAAAACCCTCCTTGAACTAATAAGCTGTTAAAGCAAGGTTGCACGACACAAGGTTAATATACAAAGGTCAACTGCTTTCCTAAATGCTAACAACGAACAAGTGGAATTTGGGACTTCCCTGGCAGTCCAGTAGTTAAGACTCTGCACTTCCAACGCAGGGGGTGTGGGTTCAATCCCTGGTCAGGGAACTAAGATCCCACAAGCCACGTGGTGTGGCCAAAAAAAAAAAAAAAAAAGAGTAAGTGGAATTTGAAATTAAAAACACAATTATCATTTGCACTACATACACTTAGGTATAAATCTAACAAAATACGTACAAGATCTGTATGAGGAAAAGTACAAAACTATGATGAGCAAAATCAAAGAAGAACTAAATAAATGGAGAGATATTCCATGTTCATGGACAGGAAGACTCAACATTGTCAAGATGTCAGTTCTTCCCAACTTGATTATAGAGTCAATGCAATCCCAATCAAAATCCCAGCAAGTTATTCTATGGATATCAACAAATTGATTCTAAAGTTTATAAGAAGAGGCAAAGGATCTAGAATAAGCAACACAATATTGAAAGAGAAGAACAAAATTGGAAGACTGATGCTACTCGACTTCCAGACTTACTATAAAGCTATAAAATCAAGACAGCATGGTATTTGTGAAAGAATAGGCAAATAGATCAGTGGAACAGAACAGAGAGCTTAGAAATAGAACTCCATAAACATAGTCAACTGATCTTTAACAAAGAAGTGAAGATAATAAAATGGAGCAAAGAGTCTCTTCAACAAATGGTGCTAGAACTGGACATCCACATGCAAAAAAAAAATGGATCTAAACAAAGACCTTACACCTTTCACAAAAATTAACTGAAAATGGATCGTGGACCTAAACGTAAAACGCAAAACTATAAAACTCCTAGAAGATAACTTAGGAGAAAATCTAAATGAATGATATAACACCAAAGACATGATCCACGAACGAAATACTTGATAAATTAGACTTTGTTAAAATTAAAAACTTCTGGTAATTCCCTGGCAGTTCAGTAATTAGGATTCCACACTTCCACTGCCAAGGGCCTGGGTTCAATCCCTGGTCAGGGAACTAAGATCCACAAGCCATGCAGTGAGGCCAAATAAATAAATAAATAAAATAAAAAACTTCTGCTCTGTGAAAGACAGTATCAAGAAAATGAGAAGACAAGCCACAGACTGGGAGAAAATATTTGCAAAAGGACATGTTAAAGGACATGTAAATATTTGCAAAAGGACAAAGGAATGTTATCCAAAGGATACAAAGAGCTCTTAAAATTCAACAATAAAACAAACAATAAGGAAGTTCCCTGGTGGCCTAGTGGCTGGGATTCCAGGCTTTCACTGCCATGGCCCGGGTTCAATCCCTGGTCGGGCAATTGAGATCCTGGAGGCCACACAGTGCAGCCAAAAAAATAAGAATAAAATTAAATTAAAAATATCATCTCTCAGTTTAAAAAACAAAAAAGATTTAAAAAATGGGCCAAAGACTTTAACAGACACCTCACCAAAAAAGATATACAGGTGGCAAATGAGGATATGAAAAGATGTTCCACATCATTTGTCATCAGGGAAATGCAAATTAAAACAATGAGATACCACTACGTACCTATTAAAATGACCAAAATCCAGAACACTGACAACAACAAATGCTGGTGAGGATGTGGAGCAACAGGAACTCTCATTCATTTCTGTTGGGAATGCAAAGTGGTACAGCCACTCTGGAAGACAGTTTGCCAGTTTCTTACAAAACTAAACATACTCTTACCATATGATCCAGCCATCACACTTCTTGGTATCTACCTAAAGGAGTTGAAAACTTATGTCCATACAAAAATTTGCACTTGGATACTGATAGCAGCTTTAGTCAAATTGCCAAAACTTGGAAGCAACCAAGATATCCTTCAAAGATGAATCAATAAAAAACTGTCATACATTCAAACAATGGAATATTATTCAATGCTAAAAAGAAATGAGCTAACAAGCCATGAAAAGACATGGAGAAACCTCAAATGCATGTTACTACGTGAAAGAAGCCAATCTGAAAGGCTCCATATTGTATGATTCAACTATACAGCACTCTGGAAGAAGCAAAACTATGGAGACAATAAAA
Source organism: Hyperoodon ampullatus (assembly GCF_949752795.1). Taxonomy (NCBI): domain Eukaryota; kingdom Metazoa; phylum Chordata; class Mammalia; order Artiodactyla; family Ziphiidae; genus Hyperoodon; species Hyperoodon ampullatus. The sequence goes on from NC_136920.1 coordinate 96,770,003, forward strand.
AGATCAGTTGGGGAGTGGGGGATAAATAGGCAGAGCACTGAGGGTGGGCAGTGAAAACTACTCTGTATAATAATAAATATATGTCATTATTCATTTGTCCAAATCATAAAGTGTACAACACCAAGAGTGAACCCTAAGGTAAGCTAGGTACTTTGAGTGATTATGATGTGTCAATGTAGGTTCACTTTTGGTAAAAAATGTACCACTCTAGTGAGTGACGTTGATAAAGGGAAGGCTATGCATGTGTGTGGGCAGGGGGCATATGGGAAATCTCTGTACCTCCCTCTCAATTTTGTTGTAAACTTCAAACTGCACTAAAAAAATTAAGTCTTTTAAAAAAAAGCAATGAACTATTGATATAGTTCACATTCATCACATCATAGATGAATCTCAAAAATGTAAGTGAAAGAAAGACACGAATGTCTAGAAAAGATAAGTGTAATCTACAGTGACAGAAAGCAGATCAGTGTTTACCTGGGAATGGTGGGGAGGAAGCACAGTGATTAAGAAGGAATACAGGGGGCTTCCCTGGTGGCGCAGTGGTTGAGAGTCCGCCTGCCGATGCAGGGCACGCGGGTTCGTGCCCCGGTCCGGGAAGATCCCACATGCCGCGGAGCGGCTGGACCTGTGAGCCATGGCCGCTGAGCCTGCGCGTCCGGAGCCTGTGCTCCGCAACGGGAGAGGCCATGACAGTGAGAGGCCCGCATACCACAAAAAAAAAAAAGAAGGAATACAGGGAAGATTTGAGGGTAATGGCCATGTGCTATACCTTGACTGTGTTAGTGTTTACATGTGTGATTAATTTGTCAAAACTCATCAAACTGTAACTTAAAATAAGTGCATTTTATTGCATGTAAATTATACCTAAAATTTTTTGATTTTTTAAAAAAAATCTGAAGGATAATTCTTTTTTTTTTTTTTTTTTTTTTTTTTTTTTTGCGGTATGCGGGCCTCTCACTGTTGCGGCCTCTCCCATTGAGGAGCACAGGCTCCAGACGCGCAGGCTCAGCGGCCATGGCTCACGGGCCCAGCCGCTCCACGGCATGTGGGATCCTCCCGGACCGGGGCACGAACCCGTGTCCCCTGCATCGGCAGGCGGACTCTCAACCACTGCGCCACCAGGGAAGCCCCTGAAGGATAATTCTAAGTTTCAACAATTAAAACTATGAAAATTTCCCAAATACTTTATTCAAGAAAATTACAACTCTTTCTAATATAGCATAATCAACAGGCATGTAGTTTGTCTTTATTATGTATGTTGCCAGTGAATTAAATAGATGTGTATTCTGGGTGGAAAAGGCCAAATTAAAATGGAATTCTAAAGAACAGTCAATGAATTAATATTCAATTCACACAGTAAAAGCGTAGACCTAAATCTAATCATATCAATAATCATATTAAATACAAATACACTAAAAGCCTCTTATTAAAAGTAAGCTTGTCAGAATAGATCAAAGAGAAAGACCCAATTATATGTTGTCTACAAAACATATAAAAATGTAGATAGGCTGAAGGTAAAAGATGGCAAAATATATACTGTGTAAAGAGTAAGCATATATAACTGTAATATCTATATTAATATTACATAAAATAAACATTAAGAGTATGACCAAGATAGAGACATTTCATAATGATAAAATGTCAATGGTGAAGATAATTCATCAAGAATACATAACAATCATAACTGTATATGCATCTAACAACACAGCTTCAAAATATAAGAAACAAAAATTGACAGAATTAAAAAAAGAGAAAAATCTATAATCACAGAGATTTGAACATCGCTCCCTCAGCAACTGATATAACTAAATTTTTAAAATAAAAAAAAATACAGAATACTGTTCCTCAATAAAAGTAGACATAAAAATCCTTCAAAAATATTAGCAAGTCAAATCCAGCAATATATAAACAATAACATATCTTGCCCAAGTTGGGTGTAATCACAAGAATGGAGAATTGCTTTAACATTTGAAAATAAATCAACGTAATTCACTATATTAACAGAATAAAGGAGAAAAAGCATTTGATAATTTTAACAGATGCAGAAAAACCATTTGACAAAACTAAGCATCCAATCATATTAAGAACTCTCAGAAAATCTGTTGTTTTTGTAGAAAATGATAAGCTGCTTCTCAAATATATATATGCAAGTGCAAACAACCTAGAATATCCAAAGCAATCTTGAACAAAAAGAAGAAGACTTTGGGACTTCCCTGGTAGTGCAGTGGTTAAGAATTCGCCGGCCAATGCAGGGGACATGGGTTCAATCCCTGGTCCGGAAAGAACCCACATGCCACGGAGCAACTAAGCCCATGCGCCACAACTACTGAGCCTGCATGCCACAACTACTGAAGCCCTTGCGCCTAGAGCCCATGGTCCGCAACAAGAGAAGCCACTGCAATTAGAAGCCCGCATACCACAACAAAGAGTAGCCCCTGCTCGCCGCAACTAGAGATAGCCTGCACACAGCAATGAAGACCCAACGCAGCCAAAAATACATAAATTTTTTTTTTAAGTTTAAAAAAAAAGCAGAAGACTTTGCATAATCTGACTTCATGACTTACTATAAAGCTATAATAATTACAACACTGTGAAATGGCATAAAGATAGGCAAATATATCAATGCAATAGATTGGTACTGTACCCAGAATAAACCCACTATTTACACAAATGACTCATACTGCCATTTGGTTTTTGGCGAAGGTGTCAAGCAACCCAATGGGGAAAGGAAAGTCTTTTCAACAAATGGTGCCAGAACAACTGGATATCCACATGGGAAAAAATTAACTTCAACCCCTACTTCTCACCATACACAAAAATTAATCTGAGATGGATCAGAGATATAAATATTAACGCTAAAATGATAAAGCTTCCATAAGAAAACAGAGGAGAACTTCTTTGCTACTTCAGGGGAGGCAGAGGTTTCTTAGGACAGAGAATGCAATACCTATAAATGGAAACTTGGTAAATTAGACATCATTGAAAGTAAATTTTCCGTTCACCAAAAGATGCAATTTTAAAATGAAAAGATAAGTCAGAGGCTGGAAGAAAATTTTCACGGAACGTGTAGCTGACGAAAGACTTATATTTGGAATATGTAAAGAGCATCTACTATACAGTCATAGAAAGCCAAAACCTCAATCCCCGCAAAAAAGGTGTGTGTGGGGGGGAATATTTGACAGGACACTTCACAAAAACAGGTAAATTAATGACCAATAAGCACATGGAAAAAGTGATCAACATCATTAGTCACTAGGGGAATGCAAATTAAAACCACAATGAAATACTACTGCACAACCACTTGAATGGCAAGGATATGAAGCAACCAAAACTCTCAAACATTGTAGGTAGAGTATAAAAAGGTATGTCCACTTTGGAAATATGTTTGGCCTTTTCTTATAAAACTAAAATACACCTACCCTACAACCCAGCAATTCTATTCCTAGGAATTTATCCAAGAGAAATAAAAGTATATTATCACACAAAGACTTGCACTTGAATATTCACAGCTTTATTCATAATAGTCAAAAATCTGGAAACTGTTATCTACCATCAACAGGAAGATGGATAAACTGTGGTATATTAACAAGAGGAGTACTACTCAAGAATAAAAAAGACAGCATGAAAACATACCAAAAGCATTATGCTGAATGAAAGAAGTCTTACACAAAAGAGTACATGTTGTATGATTTCATTTATGTGACATTCTAGAACATACAGAATTAGTCTTTGATGAAAAAAGTTAGAACAGTAGTTACCTTTGGGAGTGTAAGGACAGGGAATGACAGGGAAGGTACATGAGGAATTATCTGGTTTAATGATGGTATTCTCTAAATCTTGATGGGCTTTGAATTACAAGGGTATGTACATTTGTCAAAACTCACTGAATGGTACAACTTAATATTTATATATTTAACTGCATATACAATTTATTACCACAAAAAAGGAAACACAAATAATATTAAAGTCTAATTAATGATATACATATTTATGAGTTTATAGGTGAATTTACTGATGACTACATCTTACTCTAATATGCATAAAAAACAAAATGGACTGATGAATAGATAGAGGGAAAGATACTGTTAAAACAAATTTAATAGAATGTTAATTGCTGAATCTAGGTGGTGAGCGTTAAGTGTACAATACTTGCAGTTTCTCTGAATGTTTGAAAATTTTCATAATAAAATATTGGGGGAAAAATCAATCCAATAACCTAATTCCCCTACCTAAAAATCCCTATTGGTTACATTCAATAATTACCAATAGCGGGACTTCCCTGGTGGCACAGTGGTTAAGAATCCGCCTGCCAATGCAGGGAACACGGGTTCGAGCCCTGGTCCGGGAAGATCCCACATGCCGCAGAGCAACTAAGCCCATGCACCACAACTACTGAGCCTGCTCTCTAGAGCCCATGAGCCACAACTACTGAGCCCGCACGCCACAACTACTGAAGCCCGTGTGCCTAGAGTCCGTGCTCCGCAACAAGAGCAGCCACTGCGATGAGAAGCCCGCACACCGCAATGAAGAGTAGCCCCCGCTCCCCGCATCTAGAGAAAGCCCGAGTGCAGCAACAAAGACCCAGTGCAGCCAAAAATAAATAAATAAATAAATAAATAAAATTTTAAAAAATTACCAATAGCCTTTATTCAGACCTGGTTCTCACTTCCTACCCTATAGTTTCTGACGCCGTTAACCACCTTCTCCCTTTGAAACCCTATACTAGTATTTTAAACTGCTTCCTTTTCCTTCTTTGATTATTCTTTTTGCCTTCTCTTCCTCTTTCTACTCCCAAACTGCAGGTGTACCTCAAAGTTCAGAACTGAGCCCTACTCTATACTTTTTCCCACAGAAAATTCACTCCTATCATTTTAACTATCACCTATATGCAACTCCAAATGAAGACATAGCATCTTTTCTGTATTCAAGTCTCCCACGTCTAATTGCCTACTAAGTATTTTAACTTGCATGTCCCGTATCATCCAAAGTATTACTTTATCCTCAAAATTTAGAACTGGTATTCTACTTCCCAATTACTGTCCATGGCGGCACAGAGTTACCCAGGGTCAAAACAATGAAGTTATTTTTGACTTCTCCCTCTGTCCTAATCCTTAAAATAATCCGACACCAATCCCTCCTAAATCCATTTCTCCCTTTTCATTCAACCACCATTAGTCTTATAATAATTCTTATAAACTCACTTTATTGTAAGAGCTTACTGGTTGATGTCCCAGCCTCTGTCTCTCCTCATAATTCATCCTGCATACTTCTAAAACACCTCCAATTATGTAACCCCTGTTTATATAACTTCTATGATTTCCCGTATCTTTAAAAGAAACTATTACATGCTGAGCAGAAAAAGTTAAACAAGATGTGTTACTTGCCATGGTAGCAAATCTCCAAAAATGCAATCCTCCCAGTGAACCAGGCCTCCTCCTCGCAGTCCCCTCCCACACTGAATCTGGGCTGGCCCTGTCACTCATGCTAACCAACAGAATGCCACAGTAGTAGCACTGTACTGGTCCCAAGTCTATGCCTTAAGAAAGCCTGGAAACTTCCACTTTTGTACTCTTGGGAGCCCTGAGCCACCAAGTAAGAAATCTGGCTCCTTAGCTGGAAAGACCACCTGGAGAGGAAAAAGTCCTGAGACAGCATGGAGAGATAGAGTGAAAAGGCCTAGACATCCCAGAGTCCCACTGGAACTCAGCTTTCCAGGTGTCCCTGCCAAGGGAGAAACATGAATGAAGCCATCTTGGACATTCCAGCCCCAGTTGCCACATAACAGCAGCTACAGGAAGGACTCCAAAGGACACTAGAAGAACCATCCATCTGAGGCTCAATCAACCCAAAGAATTGAGAGAAATAATAAAATACTGTTGCTGTTTTAAGACACTAAGTTTTAAGGTGTTTTTTTGACAGCAATAGATAATCGAAATACCTGCCCTCAAGAAGCTGACTATATAATGTGGGAAACATTCCAGTAAACACAAAAGACCATCAGAGGTCAGTGTTATGACAGAAGCATACACACCATGCTAGGTGAATACGGAGGAGGGTCATCTAAATTAAGCGGTCAGGGTGTGTGAAGCGGAGGATAAGGGGAGTACCTGGGAAAGCTTTCTAGAGCAGTTGATACAGGCTGAGTTTTAAGTGAGTTCAGGATACAACATGTAGTAGTTAGGTATAAACTAGCATGGTGGTTTGGGGGAGTGGTAAAAGATATAGCTAGGGACATAAACAGGGACTAGATAATTGAGGGCCTCATATTAAACTAAAGAGTTTAAACTTTACCCTAGAAACTATGAAGGACTTTAAGCAGGGAAATGACATTATCAGATCCGTATTCTTTGACAGATTTCTTCGACAGATTTGTACTAGACCAATGAAAATGGAGGCGACTGGAGGCAAAGAACATTTAGTAGACTGCCTCAGAATCTAGGAGAACTGATAGAAACCTGAACTAAGAGTGGCAGAGTGAATGGAGAGAAAGGGACAATTAATATTAAGAATCTACAGGACTTGGTAAAGCAGAGAGGGGCTAAGAGAAGAATTCAGAATGACTAGGTTATTTGGCTTAGTCACTGGAGGAGAGTGTGGTGTCACTTATGGAGAAGTGGGAAAAGCAAGATGGAACAGGATTCACACACAGGTAGTTTAGACTCAGATACAAGGACAGGAAGAAAAGATGGATGTATCTGCTGATAGGAAACTGAAGGAAGGTTTACTCGATGGCCCCTATTTTTTCAGTGAAATAAAAGGCAAGATCATTTGCTAAGACTAAGGAGAGAAGTGGTGGAGACAGAAAGTTTAGAATGAGAGGTAATAATTAGGGACAGCCCTCAGAGGAAGAGGGAGCCCTGAAGATCGGGGTGTTTTTGAAAGTCAAATTTATTCTGGCCTCAAGACACACAGCTGTGTGATCTCCTGCAGCAGCCCTCAGCAGCCCAAGTATAAGAAGAATAGAGATGTCGGGGGAGGTGGGGTCCTGACTTGGCCCAGGACTGGAGTACTATGGAAAAATGAAAGGAAAGGAACAAGCCTCCACAGAATTGATGGTAATGGTAAGGGAGAAATTCAAGTAACGGACCATGAGTCCAGTCTGGCTAGGGAAAGAAATGCTTCCAGGGAGCTGGAGGACTGGGAGAAAATGGAATGAAGTCAAAAAACAAGAAAGAGGACTTGATGTCAAAGTGTACATTTACTGAGAATGAGACAGAAAGCTGGAAGGACTGAAGGCTGTGGGATGCTGCAACAGTCTGGCTCACTGCTTTGCACCTAAGAAATACTCACTAGATTTACTGACTGCCAGACAAGCTATCAGGACTTCAAAGCATACCAGTTAAATAAACTAGCATTTGGTGAGAAAGTTCCAAAAAGAATCCTCTCACACCCTGTCAATTCCAATACAGCATAAACTCTTATATCACATCCAAAGTAATGCTTCCAACATTAACTCCCTTGATCTGCTATTTACCTATCACTCTATCACGAGTTCACCAGGCAAGCTCAGAGCATTTTAAAAAAGAAGACCCTTGCTTGATATTGCAATTTTTCTGCTACTGGTCCCAACCTACCTTTGTGAATCAACCGATGATGTCTCTTGAAGTGCAAGCTCACCATCTTTATTCAAGAAGAACCCTATTTGCTATTATTCTCAATGGGTCACTATTAAAGCCAGGGAGCTTAAAAAGAAGTTCGGCCCTAGAAGAGAACTAGCTTGGAAGCCTCACCTTTCTAATACCAGCAATAATCTTGAAGGATGCAAGCTGGAAACTAGAAAGTGTCCCCACAAAGGCAAGACAATGTCCATTATAAAGCAGCCAGGTGTCAAGGAGAAAAAAAATCAAATATGTGACTAAACTGAATATTTGGTCTTTTTGGGGGGTCAGTTCATGGTGTCTTCTTTAAAAATTATAATTATATTAAAAAACACAGTGATTACCTTCAAACAGTACAAAGCACTTAGCAAATTTCTATTACGTAAATTCATCTTTATATAACATCAAGGTGAAATTCTCTTAATTTCGTATCCAGTAATTCAACAAATACTTGTCCAATAATTATCAGTATATAGCACTGAGCTAAGTGTAAAAGAACACAAAAGAGTAGAAATAAATTTTTAAATACATATGAAGAGGGAGAGTCCAGTCTTTATCCTCAAGAGGCTTACAATATCAATGGCCAGCCAAGACATACACAGGTAGAAAAAAATGTAGAGTACAGTATAGTACAAAAATAAGCAAAATCAGCAGAGAGCTGTATAGATGTCCTGAGGAGGGAGAGATTAGTTCAGGAAGAACTGGATAAGGAAGATTTTACAAAGGAGGTAGAATTTAACTCGAAGCTTGTACCGTGGGTAACTGAATAAGACATCTTATTAAAAAACCCCATTATTTCCCCAATTTTCCAAGCCAGAAATATGGGCATTTCTATAACTCTTCCCTGTCCACCTATTAGTGCTACCCCTAACACCTTACAAATGGATTCACATCTCTCCTCCCCACTGCAGCACTTCAGTTTTGGCCACCATTACTGTAACGCAGGCTCTGACAGATAAGTCTCCTAACTGGTCCTCTACACTACTGCAGTCTATTCTCCAACTGGCATCATCATCTATCTGAACTGCAAATCTCTATTTACAGTTGCCAAGATACGGAAGCAACCCAAGTGTCCAACAACAGATGAATGGATAAAACGGATGTGGTAATACAGACACATACATACACACACACACACACACACGCACGCACACAATGGAATACTACTCAGCCATAAAAAAGAATGGAATTCTGCCATTTGCAACAACAAGGATGGACCTGGAGGGCATTATGCTAAGTGAAATAAATCAGATAGAAGAACAAAACTACTGTATGTCATCACTTATATGTGGAGTCTAAAAAGTGAAAAGAATGAATGAATGTAACAAAACAGAAACAGACTCACAGATACAGAGAACAGGTGGCTGCCGGTGGGGAGATGGGGGGAGGGGCAAGATAGGGGTAGGGGACTAAGACGTACAAACTACTGTCTATAAAATAAATAAGCTGCACGGAGATAGTATACAGCACGGGGAATACAGCCAATAGTGTATAATAACTTTAAATAGAATCCATAAAGGTTTTAAACCACTACGTTGTACATCTGAAGCTAACATATTATAAATCCACCATACTTCAAGTAAAAATTGTTTAATTGAAAATAAATAAATAAAGTGCAAATCTCATCCTTTGATCCCCACCCCCTCCTTAAAACTCTCCAGTCTCGGGGCTTCCCTGGTGGCGCAGTGGTTGAGAGTCTGCCTGCCGATGCAGGAGACACGGGTTCGTGCCCCGGTCCGGGAAGATCCCACATGCCGCGGAGTGGCTGGGCCCGTGAGCCATGGCCGCTGAGCCTGCGCGTCCAGAGCCTGTGCTCCGCAGGGGGAGAGGCCACAGCAGTGAGAGGCCCGCGTACCGCAAAACAAACAAACAAACAAACCTCTCCAGTCTCTCACTATCAGGGAAAATCTCAAACTCCTTACACGGGATCTGAGCCTTTGTGGTCGGGCTTCTGCCTCCTCCACTAGCCTCATTCCTCTCTACCTCAGGTCTCAGTTGTAGGTCCCCTGCCTGCAATGTCTTCTTCCCTATTCATTGCCTGGCTAATTTCTCCCTATATCTACCCCCACCCCTGCAACTTTTTCTTTGCAAATTTCAAACCAACAGAAAAGTTAACAGAATAGTCCAGTGAACACACGTCCTTCATCTGGATTCACCAGCTGTTAACGCTTTTTGCCACATTTACTTTACTTCTCCCTCTGAACCCCCTGAAAGTTACAGACATCATGACAACCCCTAAAACTTCAGCAAGTATCTCTTAAGAATAAGAACCTTCTACAGAATCACACACAAAATATTTACCACTGATACAGTATTACCTAATATGTAGTCCATATTCAAATTTTCCCAATTATTCCAAAATGTCCTTTCTTATTTATCATATTTCCTCATTTGCTGAATCATTTTCCAAGTATCCTGCCACTTTTCACTTAGCTCTCTGACACATTAGCAAGCCAAGATTTTCTTGATAAATAAAAATGTATTTTAGTAGAATTTAAATAAAATCACAATATTCACAACTATTTTGACTTCCAAACAGGTCACATTAAGAAACTTAGAAAATTGAAACTATGACCAAATTCTATGCCCACCTTAGCCTTGCTGTAGTACCCTGAAAGGGACACAGATCCATTAAATAGCTTTGCAAACAGCTTGCAATGTTACTGTTTGAAATTTGGTTTTGGCGCTGAATTTAACACAATCAAAGTAGCCTCGTAGCCTAAACTGTAAAACATCAGATAAGGCAAGTGAAATAGGTGTTAGATATATATCAAAATCTTGATCATACTTGGGACCAAACAATGAGCTGCTGTTATTTCAATGTACTGATGAATCCCTGAAACACTTTTTATTAAATTTAACATAGGGTGCTGAAAAAGCTAAAATCACTAAAGGATTTTAATTTGTGCACTTGTTTTTCAAATAAAAATTAGACTGAAAGAAAAGAAAGTAGAAACACAAATAGAACTGGCCCGTTATGTACAAACATACATGTAAACACAGGGTTTTTATTCTTAACAGCATCATTTACCTTCTGCCCTTCTCACAAAGCTTCTCAATTTCAGCTTTCAGATCCTGCTCCTTCTGCAAAAACTCCTTCTTTTCTTTCTCTATCTTCTTCTTTGTTTCTTCTCGCTTTATTGTTACGTCCTGGATAGCCTTTAATATCTCCTAAGTCCCGCACAATTATAGTCAAACACAAATAAAGAAGGAAATGAATTAGTTCTTTTGGTCTGAAGGTTACTTTCAACTATCTCAAATTAACATATTGACTTTAGTGATTTCAAATTGAATTGAAGGAATCTGGTTGATGAGTAGTCCCAAAAGCGGTCAAAAAAGTCCCAAAAGGGAGTAAGTTATAATAAAGCAGATTTCAATTCAACAGGAGAAAAGAATTTCTAACAATCACAACTGTTCAAAAATGGAATTTACTGCCTTGTGAAGCAATAAGCTCTCCATTACTGGTGCTCAAATAAAGGCTGAATGAACACCTGTCAAGACTGCTGAGAAAGGCATTCTTGCACAGGGTGGGAGTTTGCTACTTCCAAAAAATGTGGTCTTGTTTTGTTTTGTTATGGCTCTACTTTATTATGCGTAGGGGTTATCTTTGTTCTTTTTAAATTATTTAACTATATACATATATATTTATAATAAAAAGTCAAACAAAAAGTAATAAAGTTAAGTCACCCCTAATGCACACCAATTCCACCCATAAAGTAATCAATGTGTTAAGCGTTTTGTTCTATGCTTTCACATCTTTCTCCATTCTTACACAAATACATGTGTACTTATGTACGTCTGTGCTTTTTTGTTTTCTTTATAATGAGGTAATTTTATATACACTATTCTGCATCTTGCTTTTGTTCACTTGACATGAGCATACTATCAATAAATATAGATCAAACTAAAAAATAGCTGTATAACACGACATGACACATATATAAAGAATTTAGTCAACCATTCTCTGTTAAGAGTCCATCCTGTTAAGGTTGATTTCAGTTTTCTTGTAACTACAAATAATACTACAATAAACATCCTGTATGCCTATATTTTCATACAAAAGCTTTTATTTCTGTAGAATAGACTCCTAACAATGAGACTGCTAAGTCAAGGTATGTATACATTTTAAAATTTTAAGTGACAATTCCTAATATCTTTTTTCTTCAGACTTTATTTATATACTTATTTACTTGTTTATTTATTTATTTAACTTTTTGGCACACTGCACGGCATGCGAGATTCTTGGTTCCCCAACCAGGAATTGAACCTGCGCCCCCTGCATTGGAAGCTCGGAGTCTTAACCACTGGACCACCAGGGAAGTCACCCTAATATCTTTTCTAAAAAGGTCATAACAATTCACACTCCTACCAATGTCTAAAAAGAGTTCATTTTTCCTTACCTTTGACAACTTACTTCATTTTCCCCAATCTCTTGGGAAAGAGGGAGGAATGGTATCTAGTAATTTTAATGAGCATTTCACTACCTCCTGTTCTTTTACTGTTTTTATTGTCTGTCTCCTCCAACTAGAATAAGCATTCAATGAAGGCAGAGACTATGTTTCGTTCACCACTAAATCTTCAGAGCGTACATCAGGAACTCAAAAAATATTTGCTATACAAATGGATCGACACTAGTAAGGCTGAGTTTATTTTCATACATTTGTTACTCATTTGCTTTTCCTCTTCTGTGAATTACTGTTTGTGACTGTTACGGGCAAAATAATAACCTCTTCCCCACAAAAATGTCCATGTTCTACTCCTTGGAACCTATGTTACCTTCCATAGCCAAAGAGATAGGGAGACAATCCTGGATTATCGGGGTGGGCCCAATCTAACCACAAATGGGTCTTTAAAAGCAGAGAAACTTTCCCAGTTGTGATCAGAGGAAGATGTGATTAGGGAGGAACAGTTACAGAAATGCAATGTTGCTGACTTTGAAGATGGAGACGGGGTCCACAGGTAAAGGAATGCAAAGAGCCTCTAGAAGCCAGAAATGCAGGGAAATGTATTCTCCCTTAGAGTCCCCAAAAAGGAATGCAGCCTTCCTAATACCTTGATTTTAGCCCAGTGACACCCATGTTGGACTTCTGACCTACAGAACTGTAAGATAATAAAGATGTGTTGTTTTAAGCTCTAAATTCACGACAACTTGTTACAGCAGCAATGGGAAACTATTACAGTAGAAAACTATTACAATAGGAAAGTAATACAATAACCTTTCCTGGTTTTTCTCTAGATTGTTTGGCTTTTACCATGAATTTGTAGGAATCTCAGAAGGTCATCTTAAACCCTTTGTCAGATGTGCTATAAATATTTTCTCTCAGTCTAATATTGATCTTTTGACTGTTTTCTATATCGTTTGCCATGCCAAAATTTTTAATTATATATAATTAATTTTAAAAAATTTTCTAGGTTTTCTGCCTGGGTTAAAAAGACCTCTTGCAACTTCAGGTATATAAATATTCTTCTAAATTTTCTTCTGATTTAAAATTTTTTTTCCAGTTTTTATAGGTATATTTTTAATTTACTTAGAATTGTATTTTTAAATATAGTGTGAGACAAGAGTCTAATCAAATGACTTTCCAGGTAGGCAGTCAAACAAATATATTAAATAAATAATCCTTTCCTCTCTGAACCAAAATAGGAGTGAGTTTGGACGAGATGCCCTCAAAGGTTCTTGTTTATCCTTAAAATTCTATGATAACCATTAAAAAGTTAAATACTGCTTTTTTATTTCTATTAATTTGAAAACAAAATTAAAGTCTGATTAGGGACTATAGCTTTACTTATTGCCAATTTTAATATAAGCAGAATACCTGGTGATTCTTCATTTCCTCTTCTCTCCTTTGCTGAAGTTGCTTTAATTGCACTTGGAGCTGATTCTCCACTTGCCTCTGCTTATCCAGGACCTCCTGGTAACGCTCCTTCAACAGGGTTCTCTCTGTCATCATTTTATCCTATTGGTAACAACAGATGAGAAGTTTAATTCGCCAATTTCATTGCAAGAAACATTCACCATGTCCCTGTTCAAGGCACCATGCAGGGCGCTATGGCTGCAGTGTCTGATGCTGTAGCTAAATTAATTAGAATAAGCAAATGTAAACATCCAGCTCCTCAATCACCTTACCACATTCCAAGTACTCAGTAGCTACATGTGAGTTGTGGCTACTATACTGGACAGCACAGATACAGAACACTTCCATCGTTAAAGGAAATTCTATTGTACAACACTGCACTAAGATGGAGGGTGGCAACTTATGGCCTGTGGGCCAAATCCAGCCATCACCTGTTTTTGTTTTTGTTTTTAATTTTATTTATTTATTTTATTTTTGGCTGCATTGTGTCCTCATTGCTGTGCACGGGCTTTCTCTAGTTGTGGTGAGCGGGGGCTACTCTTCATTGCAGCGCGGGGGCTTCTCATGCGGTGTCTTCTCTTGTCGCGGAGCACAGGTTCTAGGCACGTGGGCTTCAGTAGCTGTGGCACGCAGGCTCAGTAGTTGTGGCGCAAGGGCTGAGGTGCTCCGCGGCCTGTGAGAGCTTCCCGGACCAGGGCTTGATCCCGTGTCCCCTGCATTGGCAGGCAGATTCTTAACCACTGCGCCACCAGGGAAGTCCCATCGTCTGTTTTTATAAGTAAATGTTTTATAGGAACATAGCCATACCCGACAGCTGGCTGGCTGCTTTCACACTACAACAGCAGAGTGGAGTGGTTACCAAAGAGCACATATAGCCCACAAAGCCTAAGATATCTACTAACTGACCCTTTCTAGGCTAATTTCCCTGCAGTAAGGAATAAGAGAAATAAGGTATTTTATCTATTAAGAGGAAGAAGAATGAGCAAAAAACAAAGAACAGATCAACTACTCAAAATGCATCCAGAAACTGGACTCCTTACTGGTCATTAGCACTACAAATCGGCAGATCCACCAAAGAGTTGTGGGGCGCTTGGTATTCAGATTGGTCAAATTGGCAAGCTCTCATATAAATAGGGAGCAGAAGTAAAGCTTCTGGGACTTCCCTCGTGGTCCAGTGGGTAAGACTCCACACTCCTAATGCAGGCGGCCCGGGTTTGATCCCTGCTTGGGGAACTAGATCTTGCATGCATGCTGCAACTAAAGCTCTCGCATGCCGCAACCAAGGCCCAGCACAGACAATAAATAAATAAGTCAATAAAAGAGGTGAAGCTTCTAAAGGTCACAGTTCAGCTCTGCCCCCCCCACATTAATAAATCAAGAAAAGGAATGATTACCTTTCAAAGGAACACTAAACCTTAGAGGGTCAATTTAAAACACATTTGGTATGAGGTAACTGGTGTAAAATTTAAACAGAGCATTAAACTGAATTTGTTCATTAGACGATAACTACTTTCAAAGAAAAGAAAGGTTTTAGAAGTGAATGGGGGAAAACTTACCACACTATGATAATAAAAAAATAAGCTCTCAAGATGGGACTTTAGCTTTGGGATAAGCTAGTCCTTAGTCCATGTACTGAAATGTGACTAAAGCTCCCTAAACAGATGACACCTTAGCATCATAACTTTAAAGGGATTCTGAACCTGAGGTCTATGGATAGGTGTGTATAAAATTTTTTGAGATGAGAATTCAAAGTTTTCAAAAGATTCTGAAAGAGGACCTTAACCCAAGAAAAGTTAAAGGTTAAGAAACAACTGATGAAAACTAGTAGATTAGAGGATTCTTTTCTTCTCTCTCTACTTCCTTATGGTACCTCTCTGTCCATAAAGCATCTTTTTTTTTTTTTTTTTTTTTTTTGCAGTACACGGGCCTCTCACTGTTGTGGCCTCTCCCATTGCGGAGCACAGGCTCCGGACGCGCAGGCTCAGCGGCCATGGCTCATGGGCCTAGCTGCTCCGCGGCATGTGGGATCTTCCTGGACCGGGGCACGAACCCGTGTCCCCTGCATCGGCAGGCGGACTTTCAACCACTGCGCCACCAGGGAAACCCGATAATGCATCTTTTTAACAGCACAGGATGGGGAGAAAACTCTAGTCTTCACGGAAAGAAGTCTCAAGGTACATACTATTAGTACATACAAATGGATGGCTTAAAGGCATACAGTAAATTACTTGATACAATTCTCATCTTAATAAGCCAAAGGGTTACACATTTGGTCCTGAGAGGCAGGAGTCACAATTTCAAATGTAGGCAGTGGGCAATTACTGTAAATGCATGAAAAGGGTAGCAAATAAAACGGGAGTAAAGTTCCCTGTATTGTCACTAAGCTTAATACCTGCCTAGTCCCAGTGCCTTTTTAAAAGCTCTATTTACGATAGCCCGGAGATGGAAACAACCTAAGTGTCCATCATCTGATGAATGGATAAAGAAGATGTGGCACATATATACAATGCAATATTACTCAGCCATAAAAAGAAACGAAATTGAGCTATTTGTAATGAGGTGGATAGACCTAGAGTCTGTCAGAGTGAAGTAAGTCAGAAAGAGAAAGACAAATACCGTACGCTAACACATATATATGGAATTTAAGAAAAAAAAATGTCATGAAGAACATAGGGGTAAAACAGGAATAAAGACACAGACCTACTTGAGAATGGACTTGAGGATATGGGGAGGGGGAAGGGTAAGCTGTGACAAAGCGAGAGAGAGGCATGGACATATATACACTACCAAACATAAAACAGATAGCTAGTGGGAAGCAGCCGCATAGCACAGGGAGATCAGCTCAGTGCTTTGTGACCACCTAGAGGGGAGGGATAGGGAGGGTGGGAGGGAGGGAGACGCAAGAGGGAAGGGATATGGGAACAGATGTATATGTATAACTGATTCACTTTGTTATAAAGCAGAAACTAATAAAAAAAAATCAACACACACACACAAAAAAAGCATGTGGAGAACTCATTTACAACTAAAAATGTTAACCATCTGTCATGCAATGCAAATGAAATACCATGTTCTACTGCTGTCAACTGACTATGGTGTTTTGTATTTTGGTTGTTTACTAAAATATAATCATATTGTGTTTTTAAAATAATAATAATAGGGACTTCCCTGGTGGCAGAGTGGTTAAGACTCCGTGCTCCCAATGCAGGGGGCCCGGTTCGATCCCTGGTCGGGGAACTAGATCCCACGTGCATGCTGCAACTGACGGTTCGCATGCCACAACTAAGGAGCCCTGGAGCCGCAATGAAGGAGCCCACCTGTCGCAGCTAAGACCCGGTGCAACCAAATTAAATAAATAATAAATATTTTAATAATAATAATAATAATAAAAATTACAGCATGTGGGTCACACCACCACCCGAAAGAATACTGCCAAACAAAACACAACCCTGAGCCTCTTTTGGCCTAATGGCTTGCCAGTTTCCACCCGTTTCAGACTGATGCTAAAGCTTATCTATAACCTCTTAGTTGGCCCCTTCTATTGCTATATCGTCAATGAAACCCTGCCTTCCAACTGGGGGGACCAAATAAACACTCCATGTAAAGTGCTTAGAATAAGTGCTCAAGAAAAGGTGACTTCTCCTCCTTCCCCTGGAGGCTCTCTCCTAGCCTGGTTCTCACGCAGCACATTGCCATCAGGTCTCGCATCTCTAGGATCTTTTTACTTGCCTGTTATAAATAACTCCTGAGTTGCTACTCTCTATTTAAAAGTTTTCATGTGGTTAATGTACTCCAATAACTTACTTCTTTCCATCTGCCCCTCAATTTCTTCAACTTGCACAAAATATCCACTTTCTTACCTGGTTTTCCTCTTTATTTCCATTCAATTAACATATCTTACCCTAAAGACCTCTTCCTGAACATAGGGTGCCTTTTCTAGCATTATCCTTCCTCTTGAAAAATGGACATTCAGATATCCACACACTTACAGGGTGGAAGTTTTGCCACAAAATGCCAGGGAAAGATCAAGGGGACCACTTTAACAAAAATAAATGTGAAGTTCTCTAAGTTTTAAAAACCAATTACCTATTTTTAAGTAAAAAACAGATTTTAAAAGTGATACTAAAAAAAAAAAAACCAATTACCTAGGCATAAAATAGGAAGATACAACTAAACAATACATGAGAAAAAGACCTGATGGAGTAAAAGTGAAAGCTCAACAGTGTGACAAGACGGCCAAAATAAGCTGATGTCAGCTTAGGAAATGGTGTCTAGAATGTCACCATAGAACGACACAAGAGTTCCATTGTATTGTGAAGTAATTACACTGTATGTGCATTACTACAGTTAGCTCTCAGGATCACACTTTAAAAGAAACATTGAGAAGATGTAACATGTCTAGGTGAAAAAGTAACCAGGTTGAAGAAAAGACTGAAAAATATATCATATGAAGAAAAGAAGAATGTTAAAAAAACATCTGGGGATGTTTCACCTGGAAAGGTTCAGACTTAAAGGATAAGAGGAAAAAGCATTTAAAAAAACATTTTGGAAATGCAGCTACACGTGGAACAACTCCTACAGAACACCTACTGAACGCTGGCAGAAGACCCCAGACCTCCCAAAAGGCAAGAAACTCCCCACATACCTGGGTAGGGCAAAGCGGAGAGATTCCCGCACAGAAGATCAGTGCCGAGCGGCACTCACCAGCCCGAGAGGCTTGTCTGCTCGCCCGCCAAGGCGGGCGGCGCTGGAAGCTGAGGCTCGGGCTTTGGTCAGAGCGCAGGGAGAGGACTGGGGCTGGCGGCGAGAACTTAGCCTGAAGGGGGCTAGTGTGCCACAGCTAGCCGGGAGGGAGTCCGGGAAAACTCTGGAGCTGCCGAAGAGGCAAGAGACTTTTTCTTCCCTCTTGGTTTCCTGGTGCGCGAGGAGAGGGGATTAAGAGCGCTGCTTAAAGGGGCTCCACAGACGGGCGCGAGTCGCGACTGAAAGCGCGGAGCCCAGTGACGGGCGTGGGACGCTGGGGCTGCTGCTGCCGCCGCCAAGAAGCCTGTGTGCGAGCGCAGGTCACTGTCCACACCGCCCTGCCGGGAGCCTGTGCAGCCCGCCACTGCCGGGGTCCCGGGATCCAGGGGCGGCTTCCCTGGGAGAACGCACGGCGCGCCTCGGACTGGTGCAACGTCACGCCGACCTCTGCCGCTGCAGGCTCGCCCCGCACTCCGTGCCCCTCCCTCCCGCCCGGCCTGAGTGAGCCAGAGTCCCCGAAGAGGCTGCTCTTTAACCCTGTCCTGTCTGAGGGAAGAACAGACGCCCTCCGGCGACCTACACGCAGAGGCGGGGCCAAATCCAAAGCTGAGACCCAGGAGCTGTGAGAACAAAGAAGAGAAAGGGAAATCTCCCCCAGCAGCCTCAGAAGCAGCGGATTAAAGCTCCATAATCAACTTGATATACCCTGCATCTGTGGAATACATGAATAGACAACAAATCATCCCAAATTGAGGAGCCAGGAGTCAGTGCTGTGCCTCTGAGGTGGGAGAGCCAACCTCAGGACACTGGTCCACAAGAGACCTCCCAGCTCCACATAATATCAAACGGCGAAAATCTTCCAGAGATCTCCATCTAAACACCAGCACCCAGCTTCACTCAACGACCAGCAAGCTACAGTGCTGGACACCCTATGCCAAACAACTAGCAAGACAGGAACACAACGCCACCCATTAGCAGAGAGGTGGCCTAAAATCATAAAAAGTCCGCAGACACCCCAAAACACACCACCAGACGTGGACCTGCCCACCAGAAAGACAAGATCCAGCCTCATCCACCAGAACACAAGCACTAGTCCCCTCCACCAGGAAGCCTACACAACCCACTAAACCAACCTTAGCCACTGGGGACAGACACCAAAAACAACGGGAACTACGAACCTGCAGCCTGCAAAAAGGAGACCCCAAACACAGTAACATAAGCAAAATGAGAAGACAGAAAAACACACAGCAGGGGAAGGAGCAAGATAAAAACCCACCAGACCTAACAAATGAAGAGGTAATAGGCAGTCTACCTGAAAAAGAATTCAGAATAATGATGGTAAAGATGATCCAAGATTCTATTTCCCAGATGCAAAATCTTGGAAATAGAATAGACAAAATGCAAGAAACAGTTAACAAGGACCTAGAAGAACTAAAGATGAATCAAGCATCGATGAAAAACACAATAAATGAAATAAAAAATACTCTAGATGGGATCAATAGCAGAATAACTGAGGCAGAAGAACGGATAAGTGAGGTGGAAGATAAAATAGTGGAAATAACTACTGCAGAGCAAAAGAAGGAAAAAAGAATGAAAAGAACAGAGGACAGCCTCAGAGACCTCTGGGACAACATTAAACGCACCAACATTCGAATTATAGGGGTTCCAGAAGAAGAAGAGAAAAAGAAAGGGACTGAGAAAATATTTGAAGAGATTATAGTTGAAAACTTCCCTAATATGGGAAAAGAAATAGTTAATCAAGTCCAGGAGGCACAGAAAGTCCCATACAGAATAAATCCAAGGAGAAATACGCCAAGACACATATTAATCAAACTGTCAAAAATTAAACACAAAGAAATCATATTAAAAGCAGCAAGGCAAAAACAACAAATAACACACAAGGGAATCCCCATCAGGTTAACAGCTGATCTCTCAGCAGAAACTCTACAAGCCAGAAGGGAGTGGCAGGACATAATTAAAATGATGAAGGAGAAAAACCTGCAACCAAGACTACTCTACCCAGCAAGGATCTCATTCAGATTTGATGGAGAAATTAAAACCTTTACAGACAAGCAAAAGCTGAGAGAGTTCAGCACCACCAAACCAGCTTTACAACAAACGCTAAAGGAACTTCTCTAGGCAAGAAACACAACAGAAGGAAAAGACCTACAATAACGAACCCAAAACAGTTAAGGAAATGGGAATAGGAACACACATATCGATAATTACCTTAAATGTAAATGGACTAAATGCTCCCACCAAAAGACACAGATTGGCTGAATGGATACAAAAACAAGACCCATATATATGCTGTCTACAAGAGACCCACTTCAGACCTAGAGACACATACAGACTGAAAGTAAGGGGATGGAAAAAGATATTCCATGCAAATGGAAACCAAAAGAAAGCTGGAGTAGCAATTCTCATATCAGACAAAATAGACTTTAAAATAAAGACTACTAGAAGAGACAAAGAAGGACACTACATAATGATCAAGGGGTCGATCCAAGAAGAAGATATAACAATTGTAAATATTTATGCACCCAACATAGGAGCACCTCAATACATAAGGCAAATACTAACAGCCATAAAAGGAGAAATCGACAGTAACACAATCATAGTAGGGGACTTTAACACCCCACTTTCACCAATGGACAGATCATCCAAAATGAAAATAAATAAGGAAACACAAGCTTTAAATGATACATTAAACAAGATGGACTTAATTGATATTTATAGGACATTCCATCCAAAAACAACAGAATACACATTTTTCTCAAGTGCTCATGGAACATTCTCCAGGATAGATCATATCTTGGGTCACAAATCAAGCCTTGGTAAATTTAAGAAAATTGAAATTGTATCAAGTATCTTTTCCGACCACAATGCTATGAGACTAGATATCAATTACAGGAAAAGAGCTGTAAAAAATACAAGCACATGGAGGCTAAACAATACACTACTTAATAACGAAGTGATCACTGAAGAAATCAAAGAGGAAATTAAAAAATACCTAGAAACAAATGACAATGGGGACACGACGACCCAAAACCTATGGGATGCAGCAAAAGCAGTTCTGAGAGGGAAGTTTATAGCAATACAATCCCACCTTAATAAACAGGAAACATCTCGAATAAACAACCTAACCTTGCACCTAAAGCAATTAGAGAAAGAAGAACAAAAATATCCCAAAGTTAGCAGAAGGAAAGAAATCATAAAAATCCGATCAGAAATAAATGAAAAGGAAATGAAGGAAACGATAGCAAAGATCAATAAAACTAAAAGCTGGTTCTTTGAGAAGATAAACAAAATTGATAAACCATTAGCCAGACTCATCAAGAAAAAAAAGGAGAAGACTCAAATCAATAGAATTAGAAATGAAAAAGGAGAAGTAACAACTGACACTGCAGAAATACAAAAGATCATGAGAGATTACTATAAGCAACTCTATGCCAATAAAATGGACAACCTGGAAGAAATGGACAAATTCTTAGAAATGCACAACCTGCCAAGACTGAATCAGGAAGAAATAGAAAATATGAACAGACCAATCACAAGCACTGAAATTGAAACTGTGATAAAAAATCTTCCAACAAACAAAAGCCCAGGACCAGATGGCTTCACAGGCGAATTCTATCAAGCATTTAGAGAAGAGCTAACACCTATCCTTCTCAAACTCTTCCAAAATATAGCAGAGGGAGGAACACTCCCAAACTCATTCTACGAGACCACCATCACCTTGATACCAAAACCAGACAAGGATGTCACAAAGAAAGAAAACTACAGGCCAATATCACTGATGAACATAGATGCAAAAATCCTCAACAAAATACTAGCAAACAGAATCCAACAGCACATTAAAAGGATCATACACCATGATCAAGTGGGGTTTATCCCAGGAATGCAAGGATTCTTCAATATACGCAAATCAATCAACGTGATACACCATATTAACAAATTGAAGGAGAAAAACCATATGATCATCTCAATAGATGCAGAGAAAGCTTTCGACAAAATTCAACACCCATTTATGATAAAAACCCTGCAGAAAGTAGGCATAGAGGGAACTTTCCTCAACATAATAAAGGCCATATATGACAAACCCACAGCCAGCATCGTCCTCAATGGTGAAAAACTGAAACCATTTCCACTAAGGTCAGGAACAAGACAAGGTTGCCCACTCTCACCACTCTTATTCAACATAGTTTTGGAAGTTTTAGCCACAGCAATCAGAGAAGAAAAGGAAATAAAAGGAATCCAAATCAGAAAAGAAGAAGTAAAGCTGTCACTGTTTGCAGATGACATGATATTATACATAGAGAATCCTAAAGATGCTACCAGAAAACTACTAGAGCTAATCAATGAATTTGGTAAAGTTGCAGGATACAAAATTAATGCACAGAAATCTCTGGCATTCCTATATACTAATGATGAAAAATCTGAAAGTGGAATCAAGGAAACACTCCCATTTACCATTGCAACAAAAAGAATAAAATATCTAGGAATAAACCTACCTAAGGAGACAAAAGACCTGTATGCAGAAAATTATACGACACTGATGAAAGAAATTAAAGATGATACAAATAGATGGAGAGATGTACCATGTTCTTGGATTGGAAGAATCAACATTGTGAAAATGACTCTACTACCCAAAGCAATCTACAGATTCAATGCAATCCCTATCAAACTACCACTGGCGTTTTTCACAGAACTAGAGCAAAAAATTTCACAATTTGTATGGAAACACAAAAGACCCCGAATAGCCAAAGCAATCTTGAGAACGAAAAATGGAGCTGGAGGAATCAGGCTCCCTGACTTCAGACTGTACTACAAAGCTACAGTAATCAAGACAGTATGGTACTGGCACAAAAACAGAAAGATAGATCAATGGAACAGGATAGAAAGCCCAGAGATAAACCCACGGACATATGGTCACCTTATCTTTGATAAAGGAGGCAGGAATGTACAGTGGAGAAAGGACAGTCTCTTCAATAAGTGGTGCTGGGAAAACTGGATAGGGACATGTAAAAGTATGAGATTAGATCACTCCCTAACACCATACACAAAAATAAGCTCAAAATGGATTAAAGACCTAAATGTAAGGCCAGACACTATCAAACTCTTAGAGGAAAACATAGGCAGAACACTCTATGACATCAATCACAGCAAGATCCTTTTTGACCCACCTCCTAGAGAAATGGAAATAAAGACAAAAATAAACACATGGGACCTAATGAAACTTAAAAGCTTTTGCACAGCAAAGGAAACCATAAACAAGACCAAAAGACAACCCTCAGAATGGGAGAAAATATTTGCAAATGAAGCAACTGACAAAGGATCAATCTCCAAAATTTATAAGCAGCTCATGCAGCTCAATAACAAAAAAACAAACAGCCCAATCCAAAAATGGGCAGAAGACCTAAATAGACATTTCTCCACAGAAGATATACAGACTGCCCACAAACACATGAAAGGATGCTCAACATCTTTACTCATTAGAGAAATGCAAATCAAAACTACAATGAGATATCATCTCACACCAGTCAGAATGGCCATCATCAAAAAATCTAGAAACAATAAATGCTGGAGAGGGTGTGGAAAAAAGGGAACACTCTTTTTTTTTTTTTTTTTTTTTTTTTTTTTTTTTTTGTGGTATGCGGGCCTCTCACTGTTGTGGCCTCTCCCGTTGCGGAGCACAGGCTCCGGATGCGCAGGCTCAGCAGCCATGGCTCACGGGCCCAGCCGCTCCGCGGCATATGGGATCCTCCCAGACCGGGGCACGAACCCGTATCCCCTGCATCGGCAGGCGGACTCTCAACCACTGCGCCACCAGGGAGGCCCGGGAACACTCTTGCACTGCTGGTGGGAATGTGAATTGGTACAGCCACTATGGAGAATGGTATGGAGGTTCCTTAAGAAACTACAAATAGAACTACCATATGACCCAGCAATCCCACTACTGGGCATATACCCTGAGAAAACCATAATTCAAAAAGAGACATGTACCAAAATGTTCATAGCAGCCCTATTTACAATAGCCCAGAGATGGAAACAACCTAAGTGTCCATCATCGGATGAATGGGTAAAGAAGATGTGGCACATATATACAATGGAATATTACTCAGCCATAAAAAGAAACGAAATTGAGCTATTTGTAATGAGGTGGATGGACCTAGAGTCTGTCATACAGAGTGAAGTAAGTCAGAAAGAGAAAGACAAATACTGTATGCTGACACATATATATGGAATTTAAGGGAAAAAAATGTCATGAAGAACCTAGGGGTAAAACAGGAATAAAGACACAGACCTACTAGAGAATGTACTTGAGGACATGGGGAGGGGGAAGGGTAAGCTGTGACAAAGTGAAAGAGCGGCATGGACATATATACACTACCAAACGTAAGGTAGATAGCTAGTGGAAAGCAGCCGCATAGCACAGGGAGATCAGCTCGGTGCTTTGTGACCGCCTGGAGGGGTGTGATAGGGAGGGTGGGAGGGAGACGCAAAAGGGAGGGGATATGGGAACATATGTATATGTATAACTGATTAAATTGTTATAAAGCAAAAAAAAAAAAAAAAAAAAAAAAAGAGGAATTGATGGGGTGCAGGCTCCAGTTGTTGGCCAATTAGTGATGAAACCTCCAGAGGAGCATTCTAGCAGGTTCAGCTCCCACAAGACATCTGAACCAAATGTTTTGTTTTCCCTTTGGGGATCCCCACTGTCATTAACCTGGGGAAGCTCCATTAAAAACACTCATTTGGTGAAAGGTAGCCTGTCCACACTAATGCACTGCCACAGAATTAACTCCAGGTTAGGAAAATCGTGAAAGTGAGCACAAGGAAGTTTATAGCACTAATGACTTTAACAAATCTGAGCTGATTAACTGGATGCCATGAACTGAAATCCTTGTGTTCCAATCAATCTTCCAGAGAACTTCATGAAAGCACACTTGAGGGAGAAAATCCATGAGATATTCTAGGCAGGTTTCTTTACAAAAAGAGAGGAATAATTAGGAAAGACACAATACACTGACAAGTAGGGTGATTATTAGCTACTAATTCTTAAGTTAACACTCTTTGGTAAATAAATGTCTGCATTTACATTAAAAAAAAAAAAAAACATTTTGAATATATTTTGGGCTAACAAGTAAAGGGATTTAGATTTACTCTACGTAGCTCAAGGCAGAACTATAACAAGAAGTTTTAGTGGTTCTGTTCTCACCTCATAATGAGATCTAACAATAAGAGCTATTTTCAAAATGCAATATGCTGATTCATGAGTAGTAAGCTTCCCATCTCTGGAGGTGATCAAGTAGAAGTTAGCTGACCATCTGTCAGGGATTTTATAAAGGAGATTCCTGAACCTTTTCCAACTGAGATGATGTGACTCTAGATCTTCTGCATTAATGGTTTCATACAAGAAAAATTACAGTTTAACTACTTACCAGATTCTTTTCAATATCTTGATCTGTGTTTACCTCTGAATCAGCTGTCTTAAAGTCAGTCTATAAAGAAAGAAACAATTATATTCAGAACTGTTCAGAGACATTCTAAAAGGCAGAATTGCTCTCGTCCTTTCACGGAGAAATCTGCCACAAGGAACTGAGAAGTTAACTTTTCGCTCTCTCCCCTTACCAGCTTCATAGCAAGAGAACTGTAGTTCTGGCAAATGTCCACTGACATCCATGTAGCATGAAGCATTTACCCCACAAAATAACCTGAACAAGACCCAACATCTGATGGAGAGACAAGCTCGAGACTCAGATAAGAATTTTGGCCCCTACAATTTACTGTGCTCATCCTTCCTGCTACAAAAAAGCACACCAGTCACTAGAAGGCAGGATACACAGTACTTCTTAAGATGTAGGTCAGAGAATTAACAAGGATTCCTTCTGCAAGGTCGAAGATAGGAAATATGAATGCTAATGACCTACGCTCATCAATTACTCAGTGAAAGTGATTGTATGTAGGTCATGAAGTTCCTGGTCGCCACGATTAGACACGGGCTGTTACTTATTGAACACCAGAATGAAGTCATCACAGGGCACTGTATGAAAATAGTATGAGAGTTGCCAGTAAAAAAACAAGACAGAGTAGTTCTCCACCAACTATGAAGAAATATCTCCTGCCCTCAAAAAAAAAAAAAAAAAAAAAATTAAAAGCCCAAATTCCGTTTTAGTAGTAGAAACTTGATACTTGACCTGGACGGCAATGTTCTGAGAAAGCTTCAGGGAAGAGCTATCCTGATCATCATCCTGATCCACTCTGACTCCTTCAACCCCATTTGCTGGAGGCACCACAGGTGGGAAATCCAAGCCTGTGTCCCTGCTCCCTTCCTTTAGGATGGAGGCTTGTGGGGCCTTCTCTTCAGGACAATTCCCGGAGGCAAGCTGCTTTGTATCGCACCCTGCCTTAAGAGACCGGGTGGCAGGGTGGAGGCTCTCCCGGAGGCGTGTGTCCCCCTCCTCTCCCGCTGTGCTGGCCACGTCCTTCAAATCAGACTGAGACCCACCGCCAGAGAGACAAAGGGCCGTGGCTATCAAGTTTTCTCCTAAAACCGCCTGGTGCGCTGCTGAAGTGTCACCTGCTGATGAACCAGGATTCTGCTCTGGGTGTTCCAAATGGGCATTTCTGTTATTCTCCTTGGTTATCGTTTGGCTACTTACACTCGACAGAGGCGAGTTCTTGTGCTTCTGTGCAGGGTCTTTGGGGCTATCAAAAACATAAGATAAAAGGTTTCTCTCTTCACCCAATCTTAAAGAGGCTTAAATATATAATACTTTTAACATAACCACTAGAAGAACAAAACTAGACTATATAAACCCCTCCAAATTAGCCAAATGAAAAGGAACTTAGTTTCCACCCAGTGATTTCTGTCCCACACACAGGGAGTATGGTGTGATGGTGAAGAAGCTGGGTTCAGGAGACAGAGCGCAGTGAACAGTCACCCAGAAATGAAGCTGAGGAGCCAAAGGCTTGGGGGGATGCAGGTGAAATAGCCTGCTGTTAGTTAGAATATTTCATTTAGGTACATGTACTAATTTTGTTCCACATATTTTAATAAATAAAATATTGATTGAGAAATATTGTTTTAAATTCCACTCTCGTTTCACAAAAATAATTTTCATTCAGATTCATTTTACAGATCTTTGACCAGAACCACCAACAGCTTTCCAGAGCATAGCATCTTCACTTCAAGTTGCCTGAAGTACAGACAATTTTGAATCCCAAATTGAAGCTGTCAGCAGAACTTTTACCCCAGATAACAAATATACACACATGTATACACTGAAATCGTTGTTTTATTGTTTGCTACAACCATTCACCATACTGCTTTTAAGAGATCTTCAAAACCTATTTACAATGACATCCAACATTCACGACTGTAAGTCTTTTACCAGGAATAATGCATGTTAAATTCCTTTGCTATTAAAAAAAAAAACAAACAAAAAACTGCTTCTGTCAACTATGCCCTTAAGGACTCCAAACTAGTACTGACTGAGGCTTCAGGTCACTGTGCCTTCCTTTCCTCAATAGTACCTACTGTTGAAAATAAAACAACAGAGAGAGCACCTTGTGACATGAAAAATCTTTATAAATACTCTAAGCTGATTCCTTGCTGGGGGTTAAGTGTGGGGGGGACACTTAATTATAAATTTGGGCAGATACAGTACCTGGGTGTGAATCCTGACTCTGCTATTTACTAGCTGTTTAACTCTGGGCAAGTTACTTAACTTCATCTGTAAAACAGAAGTAATATTACCTACCTAATAAGATTATTGTGGGGATTACATGAGATAAAGCATCTGGTGTATTTAGTTCTGGCACACAGTAAACACTCAGTAAACCTTAGCTGTTATTATTATTACTAGTAATATGTGTCTGATTTTATTTATAAAATGAAGATCCAAGTTTATGGTTAGGTTTACTTAACATTTTTCCCCATTACCCACTTAATAACAAATAACAAATAATAAATACAAATGTAACAGATTTGTTACATTTATTAAGTACGCTGGAGTCAGACGAGCCTGGGTTCAAACCCTGACTCCAACATAGCTTGGTAACCTTAGGCAAGTTACTAACCTCTCTGTGTCTCAAGTTCTCTCACCTATAAATGGGAATAATAGCATTAGCACCTACCTGCTGAGATTGTTGAGAGAATTAAATGTGTTAACACATATAAAGCTGCTAGCACAGTGTTATCTATTGTATTAGGTCCTTGGTACTCTACAAAAGAGTTGAGGTAGGGGACTTCCCTGGTGGCACAGTGCTTAAGAATCCACCTGCCAGCTCAGGGGACAGGTTCGAGCCCTGGTCCAGGAAGATCCCACATGTCACGGACCAACTAAGCCCGTGCACCACAACTACAGAGCCTGCACTCTAAAGCCAGCGAGCCACAATTACTGAGCCCGCATGCCACAACTACTGAAGCCTGCATGCCTAGAGCCCATGCTCCGCAACAAGAGAAGCCACCGCAATGAGAAGCAGGTGCACCGCAACGAAGAGTAGCCCCCGCTCGCCACAACTAGAGAAAGCCCGCGCGCAGCAACAAAACCCAACACAGCCATAAATAAATAAATAAATAAATAAAAATTAAATTAAAAAAAGAGTTGAGGTAGGATACATAGTCAACCTAGTACAACATTATACATAACAATGTTTTAAGCACTGTAAAACAAGGTGGGGTATTCATAATTCCTGTCCTCAAGAGTTTAGCTGGAAGGCGAAATACATACGTGAAGCAGTAAGCCATATTAACAAGGCTATCTATTTACGTATAGATAGACATAGATACATATACACGTGTCTATATACATTAGATATAATGTGTATATATATATATATATATATATATATATATATACACACACACACTGATGTAACATATAAACATATAGTTAAATAAACAGATAGTGCACGTAGGAGAAGGTGGGAAATGTTTGCATTTTCAAATGAGTTTGACCCCCTGTATTTTAATCTGTTTATTCAACAAATAATTAGCATGCCTGCTGAGTGTCAGATACTGTGCTGGGTACCAGATATACAAATATAGATCAGATAGTCCCTACCTTTAAAAAGCTTCATCTAATGCAATATCACTAGAGCCAAAAAGGGGAAAGACGAACTACACCTCCGTAAGAAGCCCATCTCCAAAGCCCTTTACCCCAATGAAATCTTCCCAGTTGAGAGTCCCCACGTTACCTTAGACCGTCTGGGAGAACTTCGTCGGGTTTGGAAGCACATACACTAGACGAGGATTCCGGAGGACTGGGAGCAGTGGCCACCACGCCGGCTACCTCAGATGCTGCCATCGTGCTCTGCACATTCAGAAACAAAGTACAGGCTACAAGTTCAAAAATTTCAAAACAAATAGATCTCACCCTCTCAGAATGTCCACACAACAGAGTCATATCAGGAAACAAACACAAAGAAAAAGTTGGGCTCCAGGAGAAAACACTTAAGGGTATTCTCTAGTAGGATATTAAAAGAGCCATTACATGCAATAGGTCCCAAGGGATATCAATCCTCACACGTCACTGTGTGTGTGTGTGTGTGTGTGTGCACAAAGCTTTTTCACTTTAGGAGGAATGCAGTCTCACAGACCATGAGAATCTTCCAAATGATGCACATGCCTACCTACCTTGCCTAGTATCATTTACAAAGGATGTGATTTGGGGCCTAATATCAATAACAGCTTATGTTTTAAAATCATTTTATGGCTGTTACATTAAAAGCATTCTCCATTAATTTGGAGATGTTCGTGTGAGAGAGAAAAAGCAATATTTTACTGGGCAATCCAAGTATCTTTCACTTTTACTCTGGGTTCCCCACAGCTGGGAAAAGTCTGACAACCGCTGACTGAGACTCTTTAGAGTTACTAGAGGTGCCAGAGTATGAGAATCTTGGTTACTCCAGCATGAAAATGAGAAGCTGAAAAACACGGTAATCCAAGTAATGTTGCAGGACAAACTCACGCCTTCTATGGTGAAGAGGAAGAATAAAAATGAATATTGGGGCGGGGGGTTGGTGGTGTAACACAGGGTTAGTTTAAATTCTTGTTTTTATTTTAATAGCATCCCAGGTACATCCCTGACCCTCCAAGAGCGCATAGGGCAGGCATGGAGGCTGGGCTGTGTCCACACTTCAGTCCCAGGCCGGAGACCCCCTGTGCCTCAGTTTCCCTCATCAAATTATACGAGGCTCCCGGGAGAAAATGGGCCCCAGGTCGCCATTACTGCTCGTACAGGTGCAAACGTCCTGCCCCACCAGAGCCCGGGCCGGGGGTCCTTGGCGCCCGGGAAACGAAACCACAGGGCACGGGTCCTACGTGCGACTCCGTGGCTGAGAGCCCAAAGGGGAGAGGGACAGGGACATCTGGCAGGAGGCTGCGGCAGGGGGCTTTAAGTCGAAGGAGCCAAGGGAAGCCCCGCATCGCAACCCGGCGGCGACCAGACGGCGACGCTGGGAGCGACGGGTCCTCGGGGGTAGATCGGGGGACGGTCGCGAAGGGGACAATGGGGGGAAGCGACGCCGGTGGTCCCGGCCGCCCTCCACAGGGGGCTGGCCCAGCCTGCCGCTTCCTCCGGCCAGAGCCCCTCCGCACCTTGCCCTCGCCCCCCGCCCGGCTGCCACCCCCGTCCCACTTCTAGGCCGGGACCCCCGCCCCCCATCCCCGCAGCTCCCTCCACGCCCCCCGCCCCGACCCCAGCCCCTCGCGCCGCAGCCCCCGCCCGCGCGCCCGCCCCACACACACACACCTCCCGCGCCGCGCCCCCGGGAGGGAAAGGGGGGAGGGACGGGACTCACCTGAGCGGGCGGAGCGGGGGGAGGGGGCGGCCGAGCCTGGGGGGAGGGGTCGAGCGCCGGCCCGCGCGCGACACCTCCCACTTCCGGCGGCACGAGCGGCGGGGGCGAGGCTAGGCCGGCAGAGGAGAGGCCGCGATGGCACTGCGGCGCCCCCGACGGCGCCCTCTGGCGGCCGGAGCCGGCACCGTCAAGGGGTCGCGGACTCTGAGGAAGCCCCTAAGATACTAGGGGACTCTCCCGGGGCGCAGGGACTAAGGGAGATGCGACCGCGAGAAGGAAGGAGACTTGGTGGAGGGAGGACCCCCTCTAGGAAGATTACAGGGAGAGTCGGGGTCATGACGGTCAGAGGAAGAAGAGGAACGAGGTGTTTTTAAAGGTCGCAACCGAGATGCCCTTTCCAGAGGACGCCATGAAGGAGAGGACCGTCCCTATAGAGAAGGTCCCTCTTGAAGATGCCCCGAGAACTCGGGGCGGTGGGCCCCCGCGAGGAGCACCCACCACACGCTGCTCTCTTAGTGGAGGATGCCCGAAGGAGCCGGCCCCCTAGAGCTGGTTGCTCCCGGCTGGTCGGGCCTGCAGGGGACCCGTCGCTGATTGGCTGCGCCGCCGGGCGGAAGTGATGCTACTGTCACTGGCTTCTCGGGCTCCCGGGAAGCCGCGAGTTTCCGCAAGGAGGCGGCGGCAGCAGCTGCGGCCAGGCGGGTGAGTTGAGAACTCGGTGGGGGCGGGGCATTGGCAGTCCGGGTGGCCTAGAACTGGGGGACAGCCGGTGTCTGAGGATGAGGGAGCCGCACAGAGGGCGCCTTCAGTCCCGGCGAGGGGGAGCCCAGGGAGACGGGGCCACGGAGTCTTGGATCCGGGATAGCGTGGGTCCTCTGAGGAGAGGGGCACATTGCACGGGGCAGTCGAGGCCAGGGAGGGGGAAATCAATGAAACTAACCCCGGTACGCAGCCTGGTTTCTAGGAACAGGTGTAGAGGTTGCGAGGAGGACAGTCTCTTGGGAGCAGAATCTTGGACTCTGGGCTGCCCGTATCATTCCTCTTCTCTCTTGGCACCTCAGAGCTGTAAAGACACGCCTAGCAGTTGGATGAAGTTTGAGATCTACTTTCAGAGGGTATTTAAGTTTCCTTCCCCAGAAGCCTAGGGTGAGGGCTGGGGTGGGGTTAAGGTACTGCTCTGCCAGAGGGACTGGAGGGTGTAGTGGTCAGGTTTCTCCTCTCTTCCGGAAATCTATGGGCTCTACTGAGATTGAAGGAGCCTGCCTAGTTGGGTCACTATCAGGCTATCTAACAAGATTTTTGTATGCACACTGGGAAGGACACCTGAATATCTTGGGACAGTCGAGGCTGCTGGAGCGCAGGGAGAAATTTGCCTGGGAACCTCAGAAGAAAAGAGAGAAGGAGATATGTAGATTTGGGGAGGGAAATGTTAGGTGGCGGAAGTCCCCTTCTCCCTTTCCAAAGAGACTTCGGTAAAATACCCATGTTTCTGTAACGTTTTGAGACTAATCCATTTGCGTATGTGTGTGGGTATAAGCCCTACCTCACGGTGACCCCCCTACACCCCACTCCCGTAGAGAGCAGATGCTTCTGAAGCCCAGCCACCAATTAGGGACACACATGTTCTGCCACCCATTCACCTGACTCTGTCCCCCACAGTTGTCCACCAGTTCTAATTTGGCCCTTCTGTCAAACCATGGGTGGCAGTCCCAGGTTCAGAGCTTGAGCCCTCACTTCTCAGCCGACTTGCTGAGCTAGTGGCTAAGAGTAGCCCTTTAGTGCTGCTTTCCAATCACCCCTTCTCCCCAGGGTGTCCACTTGCCTCTTACGCCTGTTCAGTTTTGTTTGCATGCTCGGGTTTTCCCCATTTCACCCGCCTCCCGCCTACTCTTACTTCCCCTGGCATCCTTCACAGGTACAGAAATCAGGAAGTTAGCTACCACCCGGACTTCTAGGGAGGAGTACCACCTACTTTTTCAAGAGGGGTTTTTGCTGAGAGTTCAAGCCCTCTTCTAGGCATCTAGGAAAAAAAGAAAAGAGGATGGCCTGATGTTTAGGTCGAGAAGTACGGTTTCTGGGTTATGTACTGATCTGGCCTTACTGTACCAGTTCGGTTCTAGTCTGTGACCTATTTGGGATTCCTGGAAATGATACTTAATCATTTGCAGTTTCTTTGGTCACGGGTCCTAGAGTTCATGGCCAGCCTCTGCTTGCTCCACTGGGTTTGGGAGGACACCATTTCTTGTTTTCTTGGGGCCTACAGGTCTGCAGTCTGTGCCTGGAGTCACCACTGCTCACAGCGAATGGGATGCCTTTTCTCCGTTTGCACAAAATGAGCGCGAGGTGGTTAGCCAGACCAGGAGCTCAGCCTCACTCAGGGTCCAGGTGGGAACGGGGCCCCACTGCGGGGAGTTAGCCCTCAGGACAACGGGACCAAGAAGTCAGCTGGGGAAAGACTTCTGTCCCCTCTAAAGAAGGGAGGAGGGTCTCTTCTAAAGAACGGTCATGACTCTGCCAGGAATTTGCAGGAGTCCTATGACTTTTGAACCCTTTTCATGGCAACAGTGGGAAAGAGCAGCACGGTGCCTGTTAGCAACTTAGACATCCTGCTTTATTATCTAGTGATAATCATGCCACTGAGGGACCCACCGGGGTTCGTGCTGGCCCACACTGCCCCTGGGGGCTTATCCCTGTTGGTCAGAGATAACTGTGAATAACAGGAGAGGATCACCTGTTTAATGATTTAAAAGGCACGGCTTGGGGATTTCCAGGTGTGCCATGTTATCGCGCTCTTACCTCTGATGTCCTTTCTCTTTGTCTGCAGCCTACTGCTCTGATGCCCAAGGGGAGGCAGAAAGTGCCACACTCAGATGCCCCCCTGGGCCCCAGGCCCACTTGCCTCTGCCTGGAGCTAGCCGGGCTCTTTCTACTGCTTCCCTGGGTGATGGGCCTGGTGGGGGCAGGTGGGCCTGGGGCCCAGGGTCCGGAGGGGCTGAGCTGGGCGGTGCGTGTGGACAGCCCAGAAGGCGAAAGGGAAGAACAGTCGCTGGAGCAGCGGGCAGATGCCCTGGCCCAGGCGGCAGGGCTGGTGAATGCAGGACGCATCGGGGAGCTCCAGGGGCACTACCTCTTGGTCCAGCCGGCAGGGCACCAGCAGGCCCCGCAGGTGGAGGCCGTCCGGCAGCAGGTGGAGGCCGTGTTGGCCAGGCACGAAGCTGTGCGCTGGCACTCAGAGCAGAGGCTGCTCAAGCGGACCAAGCGCAGCGTCCACTTCAATGACCCCAAGTACCCGCAGCAGTGGCACCTGGTGAGTCCAGCCCTGCAGCTTCTGGCTTCAGATGGCTAGGCGGGGGGTACCCGGTGCTTTAGTGGGCTCTTGTCTGTGTTACTCTTCAGTGGCCCCCATCCTTTGCCTGAGGAGACATTTCTATGGGCTTCCACAGTGGGCTTCGTCCTCGGGCTCCACCTTCCCTGTACTCACATCCAGAGAGCCGGCAGACTGCAATGGCAGGGCATGGGTCCTGGGACCAGGCTGCCTGGGCCGCCTGCCACTGACTAGCGTGTACCTTTGGGCGCACTGTTTAACCTCTCCGTGCCTCAGTTTCCCTTTCTGTCAAATGAAGATTGTAATGGTTATGGTTATGGTTAAGTGAACTAATGTACTTGTGCCCACATGGGAAACACTTTACAAGAGCTAACTAGTAACATTATGTTATACGGTGTTAATATAATGTATATCATATGGCCTGCGAATTATATTATCCAACCCTTGACCCTAGCCACCATCTCACCCTTACTGCCCGTGAGTGATGCCAGGCTTTCCTGGAGACCTAGGCTGTGGCAAAGCTCTCACGTGTCCCTCCTTAGCTCTGTCCCCACCTACCCTTATTGGTCTACAACCTCTCTCTGGCTCCTTGACGGTGGCCAGGAGTGCACAGGGGTGCTCGCTGCAACTTGTCTCTCTATGGGCTACGCTGCGTGACACTGGATTCCCAGGGCTCAGAGAATAGTTCCTGACCCTGTCCCTCCTGCAGAATAACCGGCGGAGCCCCGGCAGGGACATCAACGTGACGGGTGTATGGGAGCGCAATGTAACCGGGCAAGGGGTGACCGTGGTGGTCGTGGACGATGGTGTGGAGCACACCATCCGGGACATCGCACCCAACTATGTGAGTGGCACTGGAACGACCCGTCCCCCCGCCGGGCCTTAACCTGATTCTTTTTTTTTTTTTTTTTTTGCGGTACGCGGGCTCTCCCGTTGCGGAGCGCAGGCCCAGCGGCCATGGCTCACGGGCCCAGCCGCTCCGCGGCATGTGGGATCCTCCCGGACCGGGGCACGAACCCGCATCCCCTGCATCGGCAGGTGGACTCTCAACCACTGCGCCACCAGGGAAGCCCTTACCTGATTCTTGATGTTCCCTCAGGCCTGTCCCCTTTCTTAGAGGTCATTGGGCCAAACAAAAGGGCCTGGAAGGTGGGATGGTGTTCTTTATCTACTCCTCTTCCGCAGCCAGCCTTCCAGCCTGGTAGCTAAGACACAGGACGTGGCTCCATATCAGCAAGGGAGACACTTCCTGGTTCCTGCTGCCGTTCCCTGCCCTGGGGAGTAAGGAGTGGCCTCTGCGGGCAGCTTCCCTCTCTGCACAAGTTCCTTAAAGCCTGACTTTTAGGTAGCCCCAAACCTCTTTTATCCCAGGCTTCCCACACCATGGAAGCGGCTCCTAGGCACATTTCTATAATGGCCAAGAGAGAAATTTTCCAAGAGCTGCAGCACTTCTCAGTTTTGCCTCAAGGTGTCCTGTCCTCATATCTCACAGCCCATGTGGTTGGCAGAGATGGGCGCACAGTGCTGGCTTAGAGCCCCCAAATCCCAGTTCCCCTCTCTCCCTGAGCTCCAAGACCTGACCCCTTGTAACCAGCGAGTGACCACATGCCCCGCCTGTCCCCCCGCCTTGTTTCAGAGCCCCGAGGGCAGCTATGACCTCAACTCTAACGACCCTGACCCCATGCCCCACCCGGATGTGGAGAATGGCAACCACCATGGTACAAGATGTGCAGGAGAGATCGCTGCCGTGCCCAACAACAGCTTCTGTGCCGTGGGAGTGGCGTATGGGAGCCGCATAGCAGGTACCTCCAGTCCAGCCTCGGTACATTCCTCCTGTGACAGCTGTCCATCCTCTGTCCCTCCCCCATGAATTCCAACCCGACTTTATTTCACTCTCAACACACAGCAGAAAGCAAAGGTTAAGCTTATAAATAGGTGTCTGCAGGACATATCGGTTCATTGCTTTTTTTTCAATGCACTGTGTTTCCAACATGTTTTTAGCAGTGAACCCCACTGTGTAAAAGAGCTGAAAGTATGAAATGCTCTGGATGGGAGGTGGAGGCCCAAGCCCCACCTACTCAGACGACTCTTCCCTTTTTCTGATCACGGTTATGCCCTGTCAATGCTCAGCTCGCTGTGATGATAACTCCTTGTACTCATCCATGCTGTGTTTGTATTTTCACGGTTTACCAAGTGCCTCCTGCTCTGCCCTTCCTCCTTGGCCGCCGTGTGTCTGTGGAGGCCCCTCTCCCTTCTCCCAGCTCTCCAGTTCCCAGCCCTTCTGATGGTCACCGGCTGCTCTCCATCCTTTCAGGAGAGCGGAGCAGCCCTGGCCCCCGCTGGGGTGGTACTACGGCTCCTCTGCCTTTCGGTCTTTGTCCATCGAGGCAGAAGGTGAAGGGGATGAATGGGGACACGCTGTCCGCGTGATTCCTCATAAACGCTTGGGACCTGCATTTCCGAGGTTGGAATAGATTGGCTGTACTCCTCTTACACTCCAGCAGAGGTCAGCAGCCCTCTCTGTGAATGGGGCTACAGAGGGAGCCAGAAACTTTCAGGGCCCAAGTCCCTTCTGAAAGCTCCATTCCGCTCTATGTGGTCACCAGGACGTGACCCACCCCATTTTATTGGGTGAGATCAGGCATCCACGAGAGGAGTAATGCTGATGAGTACCATCTATTGAATGCCCTGTGTGTGTCAGGCACCGCTGCAGTGTTTTACATGGTGAAGGATGCACATCAGAAGGGGACCCTGGATTCCCCACGTTCTAGGCTCCGCATCTTCCCACCAGACCCCAGGACCCTTAAAGTCTAAGGTTTAGCATTATGTTAAAAAATATTTCTGGACAGGTACATGCACATGGTATAAAAATTCAAAAGATCCAGGAGCACTTAGACGGAAAAGTAAGTCTCCGCCGGGGGGCCCCCAGCACCCAGCTCCCCGTCTAGGGGACCAGCATTATTGAGCCGGTATGGCCTTCACCGCCTAGGTATCCGGGTACTGGATGGACCCCTGACAGACAGCATGGAGGCCGTGGCGTTCAACAAGCACTATCAGATCAATGACATCTACAGTTGCAGGTAAGGCAGAGCCAGGAACAAGGTGAGGGCGCCGGAGGCTCGGGCCCGGGGCGAACCCTCCAACCAAAGAACAGCAGGATGGGCTGACTCGGGCAGGTCCCAGCGGGGCTCTCCCCACTGGGTTCAGTCTGTAAGTCTACTGCCCTCATTTCTCCAGACCCCCAGCATCTGGGTTCTCAGTCTTAAGCCCCACAGTCACCCCAGTACAGGTTGCCCAATGAGGAGTGCTCCATCCTGCCTCGTGTTTATCTGTTTATCAAACTCAGAAGGCTCTGGAAGAAATTGGACATTCCTTTCCAACCACAGCGGAGCTGGACACCCAGCATCAGGCCCCCTCACACCACCCCCCAGAAACACACCTGCAGCTCCGGGTTACGGTTATGGCGGGGAGGGGGTGTTTGATAAGGAGGGGCTGAGGCTGGGCTGCCCCCCAGCACTGAAGGCACCTGCTCTTCCCCAAGCAGTGTCTCCTGTAAATGCACGGCATTATCCACATGGACATTTCCTTTCAGAGAAAGAATGGAGAAGTCCTCAGACCCGAGAGCTTTCACAGATACTTCCTTCCCTGTGCTCTGCCATCAAGCCTAGCGTTAGATCCCTAGGTCCCACCCATCTGTACCACTCTGTACTCCCCGGGGACCTGAGAAAGGGTTTTTAGGGTCAGGTTAAAGTAGTCGTAAACTGGGAAAGTTTCCAAGGACAAGAAGAACTTTAGCACGTACTTCTGTTTTCCACTTTGGAGTGAGGGCTGGACCTTTGACCCCTATGTCCTTTCATCGTGGGAGCCCTTGGGAGGAGAGGAAGGGCCCAGGCGGAGGGATGGCCAGCTGAGGCTGGGGGGCCTGGGTGGGCAGCCACAGCCTGGCTCTGGCTCTTCCCACTGGGTATCTCTCAACAGCTGGGGACCAGATGATGATGGAAAGACAGTGGACGGTCCCCATCAGCTTGGGAAGGTAACTGGGGACCGCGTGGAAACTTTGGAGACCTAGGGCCCCCTCTTCATTCCGTTCCTGGAACCCCACCCCCATTTGCAGGGCCACACCTACCATGTAGCCCAGGCACCTCCTCTGGGGAGAGCGCTCCTGACCTGGGGTTGGGGGAGTGTGGAGGACGTTCTCAGAGAGAACTGGAGCAGTGCTCTGAGGTTGTTTCGCTCTGGTTGTGTGCTTGGCTCCCCATTTCTGGCCCTACCCTCTCTGATAAGCAGAGCCTGTCCACCATACAGCTGTTCCGCTAACAGCCTCTTCCCCTTGAGTCCATCTTTAAATCTCTTTCTCCCGTGTCCAGTGCCCTTGGCTTTTTTTCTTTTCCTTCTAAAAGGGGAGGAAAGAATGAGCGGCATGGAGGTTGGGGTCTTCCTATGAACTCCTCAACTGACCTGGACGTTTTGCCCTTCAGGCTGCCTTGCAACACGGGGTGATCGCTGGCCGCCAGGGCTTCGGGAGCATCTTCGTGGTAGCCAGTGGCAATGGGGGCCAGCACAACGACAACTGCAACTACGATGGCTACGCCAACTCCATCTATACAGTCACCATAGGTAGTGGCCTGACGGCCTCGAGTGTGCATGTGTGCTCACGCCTGTGTGTGTGAGAGAGAGAGACACTCAGTGGTGACGGGACCGTGTATGTGGGTGTGCCCCCAGCTTCCATGTGTCTGTCTAAAACTGTACGCATGATCTTCTCTTCAGGCTCTGATAGTTAGGAGGGACTAGCCCTGCTCTCAGAGGATGTCAGGACTTCCTTAGAAGTCATACCCCGGAGCACTTTCCACCCATCATCTGGGATACCCAGCCCAACCCCCCGCCTCCACTCCCCACAGCTGCTTAGGCCTCTGCTTTGGCCTCTCTTCCATGGGTCCCTTCCCTCCTGCTTGAAGCCTTCCCTGACCCCCAAATGCCCTTTGCCTGTGCTCCCTCCCATAGCATTTACCATCCCGGTTGTTTTCATTTACTTACCCGACCTCCTCCCTGACTATGGGCTCCTTGAGATCAGGCCTGTGCCCTTCTCCCATGGCCCCCATGCCTCACACAGTGCGTGACTCAGGGTAGGTAATTGGTAAATGTTGAGGAAAATGCATGTGCGAATGGATAAGTAGGTATTGAGGTGGAACGCCCCCCAGGTTCACCCTGGAGCCTGTTGAAAGAATGGTCTTAGGGTGCAGAATACCCTCTGCCTTTTGAGGCTGCCTGTCCTGGTGAGGAGTGTGGGTACCTGAAGGACTTGGACCAGTGAGATCATTTTTTAAACTCAGGACAACCCCCTGGGTGATAACTCAGAGATGACTCTAATGTTGTCAGGCCCTTATCTCTGCTCCCATTTCCCCTACTCTGTCCCCAGGTGCTGTGGACGAGGAGGGACGGATGCCTTTCTATGCAGAGGAGTGTGCCTCCATGCTGGCGGTCACCTTCAGCGGTGGGGACAAGATGCTCCGGAGCATCGTAAGTGCCCCCGCCGGGCCCTCGGGTTCCTCTTCCCTAGCAGATCTGTGTCCCTAAGGGTCTGCCCCTGTTGGAAGAATGGAGCTGAGGACTCTAAATATATCTGTGTAAAGGGGTTTTATCTTTAAAAATTTAACTTACAAATATGCATGTTATCATAGGAATCACTCTATCACATTGATTAAGTATCACATTGAGGGCTTCCCTGGTGGCGCAGTGGTTGAGAGTCCACCTGCCGATGCAGGGGACACGTGTTCATGCCCCAGTCCGGGAGGATCCCACATGCCGCAGAGCGGCTGGGCCCGTGAGCCATGGCCACTGAGCCTGCGCGTCCGGAGCCTGTGCTCCGCAACGGGAGAGACCACAACAGTGAGAGGCCCGTGTACCACAAAAAAAAAAAAAAAAAAAAAAAAAGTATCACATTGATTGAAATGTCTTCCTTTGGTAGAATATGGTCTTTGGCTAAATTTCTGTGACCTTTGTAAAAAAAGGATCATCATTCCACTGCTATGCAGCCCTTATGTCAATACCGTGAGCTCTGTTCCTGTTCCTCCTTGGGACTAAAGCTAGAGGTTGTCGGCCCTGAATGGGCAGGAAAAGGAGTCAGGAATGTCTCAGTCAGCCCGAGAGACAGCTCTTTCCTTGGAGCTGGAACTGGAGCCACAGCAAACAAGAGGTCGGAGCAAGGGAGTGGCATTTCTCAAGCTGTGGGAACCTGTGAAAGAATTCAGGGTCCAGTGCCTACACCCAGCTGGCTGAGCTCCATCCCGTCATCCTAGAGCTCCCTGCCTGTCCCCAGTTCCCCTAACAGAGTGATCCGGGGACAAGGGGCTCTGGGGCAGAGCTGGGCTGCAGCCAGGTGGTGTCACGTTTCTCCAGTGGCTCTGGGTTGGGAGCGCTCTCCGGGGCCATTGGGAATTCGGCTGCTTCCTCTGGCTCAGATTCACTTTCCCAGACTGAAATTCTGTTTTGCCACTAAATGACTTCTGGTCAGCACAGTGTTTTAAGGCTCAGGGCCGGGTGGCCCCAGCCCCTTTCCCCACCCCGTGGGCAGGAGGCTTCACTCAGCAGGTGGGGGTCTGGGTGCAGAGGGCACCGCCCACGCCCACCCCAGGCCAGGCTGGGTTGGGAGGAAGAGCAGGAACATCCTGGCAGAACTCTCTGGAACCCGCTCGACCCGGCCCCAGCGAGGGACCATGAAAGCTGGCGAGCATAATGGTTCCTCTCACTGTGCGCTGCCTGCCTTTCTCCTCCTGACGCAGCTCCGCATCTCACCCCCACCCCTACCACGTTCCATCTGAGCTATAATTTGTCCGGAAATGAAAAGAGAGTTTGTTTAGCCAGGCTCCCATCTTTGGGACGCTCTTGCCTTGGAAACCAGTTGCCAGTTTCTGTTCAATGATCAGCTCGGTGGGGCTGCCTTCCTGAGGGCGGGCACGGAGGTACAGGCTGCCCACCGTCTGCTGCCCGGAGCCCTTCCCGGCCCTTTCCAGTGGCTGCCCAGGGCTCCTGCCGCCACAGGCAAGTTCACGGGCCTCACAGCTACACACTAGACTGTCAGTGTGAGGCTGTTTCCATAACAGGAAAAAATCAACCTGCTCCCTGGCACAGACCAGGCTTTCCACCCTCACTGAGACCTCCACTTGGAGAGTTTTTGCCTCCTCTTCCGTGCGCACGATGTCTGAGTGAAAATGACATCTCTTGGCAGCTGCTGTAACAGCTGGAAGGCGAGCAGTGAGTACAGTGGAGAAAGGGCAGCTCTTGGGAGAAGTTAGCACCTTGGTATCTGACCCAGGAGAGAAGCTTGGAAGAAGATTTTCTGGTCTTAGCATGGGCACCGAGTGGCAGATCCGGAGGCCCACGGCCTGGAGCAGATTTAGGCAGGGCTCCCCTCGGGTAAACCCTCTGTGGCTCCAGGGTGGATTAGAGCGTGAAAAGAACTGGATGCCAGACAGATGCCGTGTCTCCCTGACCCCCGCTCTCACCTCCCACATCAGGACCACAGGTGGAGAAGGGGGGACTCATGGAAACCACCCGAGGCACCAGGCCCAGAGCAGGGAGGCAGCTCAGCCTGTGGATCGCCCCGGGCCAGGGTGGGCAAGGGGTGTAGATGCTACACCCATGCTGAGCCCACGGGTGGGCCAGGGGACAGCTTCCTCTCCCTGGAAACACACTCGCTTTGTTCGCACGGATGTCACTCCAGGCCCTGTCGCTGAGCTGCCAAGTTGGATTTCCTCAACTGGTGCCGTCACTGTTGTCCCCGCTCCAGCTGGGGCCCGGGAGCTCCCGGCCACTTCCTCTGTCTCCAAGGGCCGCGGGGGCTGGAGGGGCGGGGCTGGGGGGTGGGTGGAGGATTTGGGAAGGGGTCACCAGAGGAGCCGGAATCAGTAAACCATCCTCTGCGCATGAGGCCTCTCCCTTCTCTCTAGCTCCTTTCCGCCCCCTCCCCCGCCGTAACCAGACCCGCAGAGTAACTTTTAATTCTTCTCAACTCTCCAGAGATTCTCTTGTCAGGCGAAGAAGAAGGAAGACTCTCCTTCGACCCGACCTGCTAGACCTTCAGCTCTCGCAACGGAAGGGCCCCCGGAGGCTCGCGCTGAGGCCCAGCCCCGCACCCCTCCCTCCACAGCACCTGGGAACTCAGTCCCTAACCCAGTCCCCGTCCTCTCCATTCCGCTTCCCAGGTGACCACAGACTGGGACCTTCAGAAGGGCACAGGCTGCACCGAGGGCCACACGGGGACCTCAGCCGCGGCCCCTCTGGCAGCCGGCATGATAGCCCTGATGCTGCAGGTGCGGCCCTGTCTCACGTGGCGTGACGTCCAGCACATCATCGTCTTCACAGCCACCCAGGTGAGATCCTCGCAGGTGGACAAATGGCCTGGCCCAGCCCACGTCAGACTTTCGGTCCCAAGGACTCGGAGGTTTCAGGAGGCTTCAGATTCTAGGTGTCCCAGACGTTAGGTGCCAAATCCCATCCAGAGTTGCATGTGCACGGAACAAGTGTGGGGACCCCATCAAGACCACAGACCTAAATTCACTTGCACCTGTTCTGCTGCTGCCCTTTTACCTGCAAAGGAGAGCTCTGGCTGGGCTCCTGACTCTGGAGCCTGGGGCTCCTGGCTCCCTCTCTAGAAACAGGCCATTGGGCTGGTGACATCACAGGCCTTTGCCCTTTTGTCCCAGCTTTTCTTGGGGAATCCATTGCTAGCAGCCTTGGTGGGAGAGTCTGGACTGGATCAGCTAGCAGGGCTAGCAGGGAAACTTAAAATCCGAGACACTAACTGGGACCCCTGTCCTCTCAGTATGAGGATCGCCGTGCGGACTGGATCACCAACGAGGCCGGCTTTAGCCACAGCCACCAGCACGGATTCGGCCTGCTCAACGCTTGGAGACTTGTGAACGCAGCCAAGGTGAATAGGTGTCCTGCGTGGAATGACGAAGGAGGTGGGGAGAATGCCTAAGACACTGCCTGGCACGTCGTAGGTGTTTAATAAATGCTCGTTCATCTGAGACCCATTTTACAAATGAAGAAGCAGGCTCAACACTATAATTAAAGTTTCTAGGGCCTCCCTGGTGGCGCAGTGGTTGAGAGTCCGCCTGCCGATGCAGGGGATACGGGTTCGTGCCCCGGTCTGGGAGGATCCCATATGCCGCGGAGCGGCTGGGCCCGTGAGCCATGGCTGCTGAGCCTGCGCATCCGGAGCCTGTGCTCCGCAACGGGAGAGGC
Organism: Hyperoodon ampullatus; assembly: GCF_949752795.1. Classification (NCBI taxonomy): domain Eukaryota; kingdom Metazoa; phylum Chordata; class Mammalia; order Artiodactyla; family Ziphiidae; genus Hyperoodon; species Hyperoodon ampullatus. The sequence continues at coordinate 96,813,580 of NC_136920.1, forward strand.
CACAACAGTGAGAGGCCCGCATACCACAAAAAAAAAAAAAAAAAAAAAAAAAAGTTTCTAAACTATCGGTGGAGAGTAAATGGGACCTGAGGATCGTTTGGAACCCTCAGGGTGCTTTGACCCTCATCTGCCGTCCTGGACACGGCATTTCCTTGCTTTGGTGCCATAGGGAGCAGTCCAGGTGGTCCGCAGGAGCCTCAGGAGCAAAAGGAGGTGGTGAGGAGGGAGAAATAAAAAGAGCAGCGCCCTAGGGGCCAAGTAGATGAGAGTGGGTGTGTGGGGTCCGTCTTGTTTGTTCATTCGCCGTCCGCCCTTCCTTTCATAGATCTGGACGTCTGTCCCTTACTTAGCTTCCTACGTCAGCCCCGTGTTGAAAGAGAACAAGGCTATCCCGCTGTCCACCCGCCCCCTGGAGGTCCTGTGGAATGGTAAGCAGTCAGCAGAAAGGGGGTTAATCGTGGGCCTGAGGTTTGGGGCGGGGTGATGGAGAAGCTAAACTCATCCTCCCTGCCGGATCCTACCCCCTTCCTTTATGAGCTGAGCTCCAGCCAAACCTGTGGAGTTTTCTTTGACCATTTTAGGACATGTTGCTGCTTCTGAGTTGGCTGGCCCCCTGGCTGCTTAAATGAGACCTTTCTCCTGAGTTACTGGTGGTGGGAAGGAGCTGCCGAGCAAGCGATTAGGAAGGCTGGTGGGAGGGCTGGGACTGGGACCTGGGAGACAAGGCACAAGCTGAAAGACTTTCCTTTGACTTCCATGCTAGGAACTTGCCAGACAATTCTCTGCAACCTGGTGGCCTTTGGATGGAATGAGGGAGTTGAGGATGTCTTCCTTTGATTCTCAGGCTTGTCTAATACAGAGAGAGTTAGCTGGGGCCTGTAGGGGGAGGACAGAGGAGTCCCCAGAGGGCTCCCTAGACTGTGGTGGTCCTCCCTCTGCCCACGTGTCCATCACACCTGGGGCCACTAGGACTATCCGAAGGGGTGAGGGCCGTGTGTTGTCAGTCAGAGATGTCATCTTACGTTCAGCACAAAGGTTGAACCCCTTCCCAGAGAAGAGGGCTGCTGGATTGGGATACTTGAGCAAGAGGATCTTCTGTCTGCAGATTTCCCGGACTTCCCACTGGGGAGTTTTCCCTACCTCCAGTTCCTTGGGGATTTTTTTCCTCAAGGATTTTTGACAGGCAGAGTTATTCACTAATTTTTGTGAAGATTGGAGCATGTCATGCTTTGTACCTAAATGGAACTGTTTTCGCATTTCCCATCCTCCTAGGAAGTGTTCAAACCAGAACAATGGCAAAAGGAGGAATGGCCAAAGATGGGAGCATGGAGGAGAGGGTGGAGGCGGCATCCCTGGGGTGGAGGTTTCACTGGGAATAGTCCCGTTGTCTCTCTCCCTAACCATGTCCAGCACTTGCCCAGTTTCCCCTCTACGTGGAAGGAAATCCATGGGCCCAGTTCATTGCATTTTCCGTAAAAGGAATGCTATCTTGGAAAGGGCATAAAGCATCAGCCAAGGCAGAGAAGTGCAGGAACATTCCCAGGAATGCAGTTCAGTAGGAACCTCGGGGCTGTGCACTTGCATGTCTTGGGGACAGTATGTCTTTTAACTTTTACCTCCCATCCAGGGCTGCTAGCCCGCAATCGCATCCATCAAATGAGCGGGTCGACTTAGGGTCCTTCCCAGCTTCATCATCTTCTGCTTCCCACTAACCAGGGATGTTCCCCGGCATGTCTAACAAACTTCCCTTGGTATAGAGGCATCTGGCAGCTGCTTGTTTGTCACTAGGAAGCAAGAGAAAGAAGGACAGGTTGTCCTGGGCAGAGGAGAGTGGGAGGTGGGATATTGGGGAGAGAAGGATGGAGAGAAGGGAGGTGAAGACTCAGCGAGTTTTGCTAATGGAGCCCTTCGTTGGTTTGGAGGGCAGTAAGCGGACTGCCGATCTTCAAGGTCAGCAAAGGTGTCTTCCCCTCTGTTGTGACTCCATCCACCCCTGAGCAGACAGAACTGAAGGTCCACGCTTGTGGGCGTGCTTGGAGGCTGCAGAAAGTTCACATAGAGCTGAGCAACTTAGTCCCGGACAGTTAGTAAACCTCTTTCCCTATAGCCAAGCAACAGTCTTTCCCACCAAGACCCGGGCGAGTCAGTGTCCAAGGGCTGGAAGGTGAATTTTTTTTGTAAGGTAGAAGAAACTGAGCATCCCTGAGATGGAAAAGGGGTGCAGTACCACTAAGACTCTGGAGCAGTGGTGTCCAAGAGAACTTTCTACAATGATGAAAATGTTCTGTATCTGTGCTGTGCAATTCATGTGGGGCTATTGAAGATTTTAAATGTGGCTCGTGTGGCTGAGGAACTAAATTTGTGTGTTATTGTAATTGAATTTAAATAGCCACATGTGGCTGGTGGCCACCTTCTTGGGCAGGGCAGCTCCAGAGCAAGACAGGAGGAGGATGTAGGGGGAAGGGGATTGGAGCCCCTGGTTCCTTTAGCTCTGACTCTGGGTCTGAAATCTCTACCAGAGGGTGGGAGGAAGGGCGGGGTTTGGGAGGAGTATCCAAAACACAAGGGAGCCTGTGTGTATTTACAGAAGATTCCTGAACACCACTTGCAATTACCCTTTTATCCTTGTTTGCAGCCCGAGTGCTGGCTCCCCCTCTGGCCATGCTTGAGTGCTGTTCCTTCCTGGCTCTAAATCTTCCTCTTCTCCAGTCTTTCTCTCCCCACTGATTCCTCCTCCTTCAAACACCCTCCGAGCGTCTGTTAGGAAACACCTTTAAGTCCCTGCCCCCCTCCAACCAGTAACCTTTTCAAATGAATTAACCAAAGCAGTTGCTCGCCTTTTTCACACCCTCTCCACTGCTGAAGACTTAACTCCATCACTCACAGCGCCCCTCTCCTGCTCAGACCCAGGGGCCAGCTCACAGCCCATCCTTCTCAGCCCTCTTGTTCTCTGACCGGACTAAGGAGACCTGTGTGGCAGCCTCCCTCCTCCTGCGGCTGCAGTGACCTCCTTTGCTCCGTGGCCCTCTTCTGGCTTCTCTGCACAAGGAACTTGGTTTTTCTGTTCGCTCTCCTCACTACTCCCAAACCATGAGTGCCTTCTACGACTCATTCCATGGTCTTGACCCTTCCTCTACAGTTTTCTCCCTCGACTGCACAGCTGTGTTTATGGCTTCAGCTGCCACCTCTCCACAAATGATTCCTAGATCAACTTCTCTTATTCTGATCCCTAACCAGTGAGAGAGGTAGGGATTTTTCTAGCTTCCACAAGATTATGGGCAAATAAATCCCTGGGATCTTCGGGGCGGGGTGGGGCAGGGAGAGGGCGGTTGAAAAAGACCCCAGCTTGCCAAAGGCAAAATAATATGATGATCATCATCAGCTAAGATTTGAGTGCTTTTTTAGGTGCCAAGCACTGGCTTAAGGATTAACTCATTTAATTCTAATAAAATAATTCTCGTGTTGCCACATGGCTGTCCACCCAAGTCCCTGTACACCCCAGTAAGGAAATACATGTAACGTGCCACAACGTACGCATGCTAACACAGACAAGCACTCGCGGGGCTCCTTTTGGATTCCATTCTGTTCTGTCGTGCTCTATAACGTGTCATTTACTCTCTGTTAGGCCCTTATCTTCCATGTTAACACTCTCCTTCAACTATGCCAGGAATATTTTCCTCCATCTTTCTATTCCTAAATCGCTGTGAGCTGTTGGATATCCCATCAATACATTACGTTTAAAATGTACAGCATCTTAGATTTCATTATCGCCTATCGAAAGCCAGCTTGCTTTCCAAGTTTCTCTCATTTCCGTCTGTGCCATCACCATTCCCTAGGCTCCCAAACTTGAAACTCGGGAGTTTTCAATCCCACTGTGTCCCTGGCCTCTCCCCAGGTCTTCCTCTAGCCCTCACAATTTTGTCTTTCATTTATTTCTCTGAAATGTCTCTTGATTGACTGACTCATTCATTCTACAAGTATGTGAGACCTACCTCATCCCAGGCACTGTACTAAGTTCTAGGGATTCAGAGATAAGACACGATTCCTGCCCTCAGAGAGCTGCTCCCAGTCTGGTAGGGAAGACAGTCCCTCCTGCAGGTAGAGCGCAGTGTTACAAGCACTGCCGTGGAGATGGCGCAGGTGCCTCTTGCCACCCGGGAAGACACAGGAGGGTTCTCAAAGCAACTGAGATTGACCCGAGTCCCACCAGGTAAGCTAGCCGGGGGCAGAGGCGAGGAAAGGGACATCCAGGCAGCAGGGGCAACACGTGCAGAGTCGACGGTATCTTCAGGGAGCACAAGTCATGTGGTGTGGCTGGAGCTTGGCTCCTGACTGGCAGAGGAAGACTGGAAACTCAGGTGGTAGGGCCACATGGAACTATGTCTGCCATGGTAAGGAGTTTGGCCTTTATCTTGAAGTTTGTGGGGAGCCTTCGAGGTCAATTATCACCAATTGATGTTAGCAGTAAGGGAGAAGGAGAGCGGTCAGAGATTCCCGAGGCTTTACCTTTTAGAGATACATGGGAAATCTTCACCAATGAAAGGATGTGATGCCTGGCGATTCTGTCAAAAGAATCTGGGGGAGGGGCTTCCCTAGTGGCGCAGTGGTTGAGAGTCCGCCTGCCGATGCAGGGGACACGGGTTCGTGCCCTGGTCCGGGAAGATCCCACATGCCGCGGATCGGCTGGGCCCGTGAGCCATGGCCGCTGAGCCTGCGCGTCCGGAGCCTGTGCTCCGCAACGGAAGAGGCCACAGCAGTGAGAGGCCCGCGTACTGCAAAGAAAAGAAAAAAAGAATCTGGGGAGGGGAAGAAGTGGGGATCATCGATGAAACGAGATTGGCCATATATTGGTAGTTATTGAAGTGAGGTATTGAGAACATCTGTTCTCTCCATTTATATAGGTCTGAAACTTTCTATAGTAAAAATTTCTATATAAAGGTGTACGTATATAGATGTACGTCTATATACATACACCTATATATATAAAGATTTCTAAATTTTTAGCTGGAGTCCTTGATTAGATGGTGGTGCCATCACATGAGATTAAGAACCCAGGAGGAAGAAGAGGTTTGGGCAAGGACTATGGAGTGTGAAGAACTGAGGAAGAGAATTTGGGCTCTGCTGCGTTTGAGGCTTCTATGCAACATCTAAAGGTTGTATTCAGAAAGCAGTTGAATAAATAAGTTTGAAGGTCTAGACTGGAGGTAATGGTTTGGGAGTCACCCGCATAAAAATGGAAGAGAAAGGTCTGGGAAAGAAGGAGATCACTAGGGTTGGGGGTAGACAAGGATAAAAGAGGACCTAGGACACAGGCTGACATTAAAGGATTGGACAGAGGAAAGGGGCCTCAGAAGGAAACTGAGAAGAGATGCCTGAGGTTGGAAAGAACGCAGGAGGATGGTGTCACTGGAATCTAGGGTAGTTCTGATGGGAGCAGGCAAGTGGGCAAGGACTGAGGGCGTCCCTGGTTTATCAAGGAGGCCGTTGGTGACCTTAAGAAGAATACTTTGGGACTTCCCTGGTGGTCCAGTGGTTAGGACTCGGTGCTTCCACTGCCAAGAGTGCTTTGTTTCAGTCTGTTCCTGGGGACAAAAGCTAGACTGCGGTGGGTTGAACAATTCGTGGGGACAGAAGAAGATTCCTGGTTAAAGATGGTGAATTGAACACGTGCTTTTATCTCTGCTTACTCCCAAGACCTCACCAAAGTGAGAATAAAGGAATAAAAGTGGTATAAGCACAAGGACAAAGAGAATGAGAGACGAGACCACAGCAAAGAAGAGATTGCAGCACGGTTTTGAAAGACGGAAAATGAGTGACATGGGCAGGGCTAAGAAAGTTGCAAACCAAACACCTGTAAGGGTGAGCCTAGGCAACAAGCTCGTTCATGCCTCAGAATCCCCAAAGGCTCAGGACTCGGAGGCCCCATGCACTACAGAAGACAGAGATGAGGTGTGAGAGTAAAATGAGAGATCAATTAAAAGGTAGACTCCCGGGCTTCCCTGGTGGCGCAGTGGTTGAGAGTCCGCCTGCTGATGCAGGGGACACGGGTTTGTGCCCCGGTCCGGGAAGATCCCACATGCCGTGGAGCGGCTGGGCCCGTGAGCCGTGGCCGCTGAGCCTACGCGTCCGGAGCCTGTGCTCCGCAACGGGAGAGACCGCAAAAGTGAGAGGCCCGCGTACCGCAAAAAAAAAAAAAAAAAAGGTAGACTCCCAGGTGCCTTCTCCCATCCTTAGCAGCCTTATCCGGGCAGGAGTTGGGAAGTTTATTTTCCAGAGCCCGGGGCCCCAGGTACAGCAGAAAATAAGAGACAGAGAGTGTACCTTACAATGATAAACCATGAACTATGACGGGGACTCGTTACAGACAAAGAAACTAATTCTCATAGCTAGTAAATGGCAGAGCTGGGATTTGAACCCAGGCTGGGTGGTTCCAGAGCCCATGCCATTAACACCAGCAGGCACAAGAGTTGAGAAAGGGTTTATTTCACCGGCAGTGAAAGCACAGAGTCCTAACCACTGAACAGCCAGGGAATTCCCCCGCTCTTTCTCCTTTGATCAGTTATCCACGCTCACATCGGCTTACCCTTAGAATCAAGCATTTTAGCTGGGCTTCCTGTCACCTGTTCCTTCTTCCTACTCTGATTCAGCCTACCCACAGCTGTTAAGAGTAACCTTCCGTTAACACTTTTTTTTTTTTTAACTCTGTCCTTGCTCGATAATCTCTAATAGCTCTCAGTTGCTTGTTTAAAATAAAAATTTTAAAGCCCTTCCCATGCTAGGTCCCCTGCCCATACTTTCATATTCTCTCTGAGCTTCTTCATCTGTGAAATGGGGGTGCTGCTCTCTGCTTTGCCTGTGGGCATGAATTAATGAAAGGAAAGTTGCTTTGGAAAGAATCATTTCTCATTGCAGCCTAATTTCTTAATATTCCCCAATTGAATCTTCTACTTCAGTAGTTTGGTGGGGTTTTTTGTTTGTTTGTTTGTTTGGGGTTTTTTTTTGACTTTTTATTTTGAAATAATTGTAGATTCACAGGAGGTTGCAAAGAAATGTTCAGGGAAGTCCTGTGCACCCTTCTCCTGATGTTAAATGTCTTAATTCTAGGACAATAGCAAAACCAAGAAAATGATATTGGTCCAATCCAGAGCACTTATTCAGACTTCACCAGTTAGACTCATATTTCTGTGTGTGTGTGTGTGTGTGTGTGTAATTTTACCACATGTATAGCCTTGTGTAATCACCACCACAGCCAATATCCAGAACCATAGCATCCCAAGACTCCTCAGTGCCACCCCTGTATGGCCACACCCGTCCCCTCTGCACCATCCCTAGCACCTGGCAACCACTAATCAGTTCTCCATCGCTACAGTTATGTTCTTCATGAATATTATGTAAATGAAATCACACACTGTGTATCCTTTTGATACTGGCTTTTTTTCATTCAGCACAATTTCCTTGAAATGTATTCACTTCAGTAGTTTTTCTTTTAATTTGTATCTCCTTCAGTATGAAACTTGTTCACGTCCACCTCTGCCTTTCTACATGCCACATCCCCTTCTAGAATACCCTCTACCAACACTCTCCACCAATCGTATTCACTTCCTCCCTCAGAGTGTGTCTCACGGCTGCGTGCCTAAACCCATCTGACGCATCTCTGTTCTAGCATCAGTTATGTAGACCGCATACCGTATCATTTTCCACTTGCACATAGAAGGCAGAGACCATGTCCAACTTTTCTTTATATTCCCAGCAGCTAGCACAGTGCCTGAAATGTAGGAGGTACTCAGTAAATTATTTTTTGGGTGAATGAATGTCGGAAATTGCTCCGTTTGGTTCTTCCGTTGTGTCTTGGGTATGTGTTGTCCTCCCAACTGGACTCTGAACTAGACTGTAAACTTGAAAGCAGCAACTGCATTCCATTTACGAGTGTACACGAGGTTCAGTCAGGGTTGCCAAAGATATTTGTATGTGTCTTCCATGAGTATGTTCCTTTGTCTCTTGGGGTGAAGTGAGGGCGTGTTTGTGGGGCTGGTTTCCCAGCTGCCCAGCCTGACTTCCCACAGTCAGCAGGATGGACCTGGAGATGTCGGGGCTGAAGACCCTGGAGCACGTGGCCGTGACAGTCTCCATCACTCATCCACGACGTGGCAGCTTGGAACTGAAGCTGTTTTGCCCCAGTGGCATGATGTCTCTTATTGGCACCCCCCGCAGCTTGGACTCGTACGTACACGTGCCCTCACCTGAGCTCTCTCTGCGACAAGGGCCTTTTCCAGGAAAAGATATGGGAGGAGTGGACACTGGCACTGTCCTAAGCTACCGTGGCACTGGTATTACCTGCTTTGTTCAAGTGCTTACAATGTGCTCAGCACTGCACTTGAAGTATAGTTTCTTTTTTTTTTTTTTTAACATCTTTATTGGAGTATAATTGCTCTACAATGGTGTGTTAGTTTCTGCTTTATAACAAAGTGAATCAGTTATACATATACATATGTTCCCATATCTCTTCCCTCTTGCGTCTCCCTCCCTCCCTCCCACCCTCCCTATCCCACCCCTCTAGGTGGTCACAAGTTTCTTTAATCCTAGTAAGGACGATGCAGGGTAGACTTTGTAACCCTTTACAAATGAGGAAACAAGTCACAGATCTAGTTAAGCGCCTGAGAGAATAACATTAAGCCTAGACCTATGGGACTCCCAAGCCCGTGTTCTCTCCACGTTTGCTTTTTCCACTACACTATGTTGACACAGGTCCCTCAGCCCCTGAGATCCCAGGGGCAAGCGCCAGCACTTGAGGGTCCTTCATGGCACCCTCCCGATGGCTGTAGCTCAGACAACAACTGCTACTACAGTAAGAAAATGCTTTTGGGCAAAGGGGTCAGTTCCCTGCTCCATGCCTTCCTCTGTCTCCTCTGTTCTTGCCCCAGGGACCCCAATGGCTTCAATGATTGGACCTTCTCCACTGTGCGGTGCTGGGGGGAAAGAGCGAAAGGGACCTACAGACTCGTCATCAGGGATGTAGGTAAGCCTGCCTGCCCCCCACCAGGGCCCTGCCTTTCGTGATTGTCATCTGGTCCCTCTGGATCTCAGAGTCCCCACAGAAATTGTCCCAGGTGGAAAACATAGGGTTGCCATCGGACCAAGAGGGTAGATGCCAAGACGTATGCCCCATCCAAAAAAACGGGCATTGATACCTAGAATTGTTCATTTGTACTACCTCTCATATTCCTTGGAGAAGTGACTGATCCATTTTTCCTCAGGATAGCAACAAAAATTCCTTGTTGAAACCACATTTCAAGTTCTTTCACATATAACCATCCTCCGGCCAGCCCTGGTAGGCAGGTAAGGGCAGGACTAATTTTCACCGTTTTTTTTTTTTTTTAAACTGAGGCCCACCCAGAGGTTTTAAGTGACTTGTGTGAGGTCACACAGTATCTCAGTGAGGACTGGAAATTGAACCCAACCCTCCCAACTTCCAGCCAAGTTAGGTGTTCATCCCCAGACTGGTGGTTTTCAAACCTTCCTTTAATTTAGCTGGACTTTTTTTTTTTTTTCCCAAGAAAAATCCCAGCTGAAACCCCAAAATATGTATGAAAGAGGCAAAACTTCTCCACTTGGGAGTGCCACCTTTCACCTCCGCCTTTCCATTCCTAAGGGCACCCCGAGAGGCACGTCTGCAGTACCCTGGGGTCAGTGGGACACAGTTAGATAACTACTGTGGCCGTTCATGTGGTCTCTGAGTCCCTCTGGGCGGCGGGGTGAGCAGGGCCTCTGCTGTCTGTGTGGCCAACAGCGGGGCGTGGCTCACGGACCGCCCTGCTTGCGGCTCTAGGAGATGAGACGTCCCAGGCCGGCATCCTCCGGCAATGGCAGCTGACCCTATATGGCTCTGTGTGGAGTCCAGTAGACATCAGGGACAGACAAAGGTAGGTGTAGACACATGTGTCAGAGGGAGGGGGACTCACGGGGGCAGGGAGAAGGCCACTTAGGGAGTGCCACCTCCCTGGGAACCCACAGCGTGGCCCTCCCCTGTTTGCTATGGGGCTTCCCTCTGTCTGGCTGTGAGGTGGGAGGATGGGTGAGGCAGGCGGTAGAGGAACCAGGCTGAGTAGGGCATCCTCGTCTCCTTTCTTCTCCACAGGTTACTAGAAAGTGCCATGAGTGGGAAATACCTGCACGATGGCTTCACACTGCCCTGCCCTCCCGGGCTGAAAATCCCAGAGGAAGATGGTTATACCATCACCCCTAACACCCTCAAGGTACGAGGGCCAAAACCCAAGCTGCAGGCAGGCAGGAATGTCCTGAGGGACGTGGTCCTTGGTGGGAGACTCAAGGTGACTTGGGGAGTGAGGGGCTGGGAAGACCTAGGTCCCCACTCTACAGGCTAACTCTCCAGGGCACTCCTTGTGTGTGGGGGGGAACAGGGGGAGTGGCTTGGGGTGGGAGGGGCAGCCCCTAGGGAGAGAGAGAGTTTCTGAGTTCATTGTTCTGGGAAACCACCCTTACATAGGTGTTTGGCTTTCCCCCAGACCCTGGTGCTGATAGGCTGTTTCGCCGTCTTCTGGACCATTTACTACATGCTGGAAGTATACTTGAGCCAGAGGAATGTGGCCTCTCACCCAGTTTGTAGGAGTGGACCCTGCCACCGGCCCCAGCGAAGCCGCACAGCCAAGGAGGAGGGGACAGAACTGGAATCAGTGCCCCTTTGCAGCAGCCAGGATCCAGGTGGCGCGGGGATGGAGAGCGAGGGCCCTCCCGCCACCGCCGGGCTCCACGCCCCAGACCTGCTGGATCAAGGGGACTGGAGCCTGTCCCAGAGCAGGAGTGCCCTGGACTGCCCTCAGCACCTGCCCCCAGACCTGCTGCAGGGGAAGGAGGTGCAGATTTGCTGACCTCGGGCCTGACAGCCAGCGTGGGAGAGGCTCTAACTTCCTAAGACTGGGGAAGCTTGGAAAGCTGCTCCGCAGTCCCGGGAGCTCTGGGGAGAAGGCAGCCCCGATGCTTCCACCTGGGACCAGAGGCCTAAAGAGCACCCTCTGGCTAAAGACCACACTCAGGGAGGGCAAGGGCCTTCAGAAGGTACAGGCGGAGCCAGATTACAGTCTCGCAACAGCCATGGAACCTTCCTCCAACCCAACGGGAGTTTTTGGTGAGAAGGTCTCGGACAAGGGATTGGGGCCCCTGCTGGGCAGGCCTCCATCCGTGTTTCTCCAGGGCAGGCCAGTGGTGTTGGTCACACGGACCCTCACCCACACATGGTCAGAAGAGCACCTCAGCAGAAACATCACTGGGGTCACTTGGGAAGAGGGCTTAGGGGTGGAGGCTGGGAAGAGCCCCGGATATGCCTGTCCTTGTAACGACCCAGGGGCCAGAAACAGCAGACTTTTCCTCTCTCCCCCTCACCTTCCAGCCTAAGCCTTGGACCTTGGCCATATGGGCATGGCAGTCAACCATCAGCTCAGCACACATGCCCTGGAAGCAGCTGCCTCCATTAGCCCTGATCAGAAGCCAACCTTGAACACACGCCTGACCCCTTCACCATCACACCCACCCTTCATCCTGAAGGATCGGTACGACGCACCTGGCAGGGCTAGGGCACATCCTGGGGGAGTCTGTGGCAGGACTGGGACAGGTGTCGGATCAGTCACTGCCCCCCCAGCCCTGCGACCACCCGTCTTCCTCTGCAAAGTGCTCAGGGAAATGGCCTTGCCTGCCGGAGGCCAGCCATCTGCCTGGCGGGCTGCGACTCTTCCTCCCATTCTTGGCCTCCTCCCCTCTTCTGAGCTAGTTGGTCGATTTGAATTTTTTTTTTTTTTTTTTAACGCTTAAGATTTGGTTTTCTCTTTTCACAGCAACATTTTGTTGAATTTCTTCTGCACAGCTTTTCCAAAATAAAAACCTTCCTCACAGTCCCGCCCCTTCCCGTCTCCTTTCTGCCGCCCCCCCAGAGCTACTGCAAGTCTCCAAGTTGCCGCTCTTTCCCTTCAGTCCCGAGATTCACCCTCCTCTTCCAGCCCCTGAAATCCTGGAACTCGAGGGGTCCTTCAGGGGATGGCAGCCAGGGACACACGTAAACCCGAGCTGCCTGCCTGATCCCTGCTCAGATTTCCTGTAACCAGAACAGAAGTGATCGGGCAAATCAGACTCTGCCAGCCAGGCCTGAGAAAAGATGATTGATGTATTTTTTTTTTTCCTTTTGAATTTCAACCCCCAAAATATTCCAGCAAAATAATCGGGGGCGGTTGGGCTGGGTCTCCTTCTATGAGCATCAGCTGCCCAGGAGGACGGTGGACTTGCCCGCAGCCAGACCACCACCAGCCCACGTCTCCGCTGCTCGGCCCGGGATGGAGAGACAGTGGAGCTGGCCGGGGAGCTGGGGGGTGGGCCAGGGGAGCAGTGCTTTGGGGTCAGAAGTTGGGCTGAGGCTGAGGGGTGCGGGCGAGCTGCCCACGTGCAGTCACCTTTGCTCAGTGACGGAGCCTCGAAGCTTGGCCGGGGCTGAAGGAACTACACGGGTGTGGGTGAGGCTGGCGAGGCGGGAGGGCTGCGGCCGGCGAGCTGGGCAAGGGCGGGGCCGGGGGCTGGCCCTCCACCTCTAACTGATGATCTGCCGAGGTCGGCCGTAGCCTGTCATGCCAGCCTGGGAGGCCCCTCTGTTGCTGCCCATCTGTAGGCCGATGACATGCTTTCCCTCCTGCAGTTGGCTCTCTGTGAATTCCCTCTTATGCTCCTGGGCTTTCCTAGGAGAGGAGGAACCAGGTCAAAGACTTGCCAGGACTGTGTGTTTTCCACCCATCTTTGGTTTCCTCGGTTACTTCCTAGGCCGATCCCATTCCCTCCCCATTTCACTGCTCTTGTTTCCTTAATCTAGCTTGCCCCGCAGCACAGGCTATGGAGACTGGCTGAGACAGGAGGGTAGAAAGGGAGGAGTCAAGAAGTCTTAGGGACCCATTTCCCCCCATCCTCGACTTTCAGTTCATACCTTCCTGGCTATCTGCTTCCCCAAATCACTGTACTAAAGGGTTAGCCCGTCTCCTGCAGAGACCCCAGCTCAGGGTGCAGGGAAGCCCTGGTGGCCGCGTACTTCATGAACCAGTTGGGGTCTCCACGGTAGTGTCCGTCGTTCTTGGTCACTGCCAAGCTGCCCAGGGCCATCAGGGTCCTCTGCACCGCTGCCAGGTCTTTGCCTGTGAGTAGAAAGAGGGGAGGGGAAATGATCTTCAGGACTGTGTAAACAGGACTCCAAGGCAGAGCCTGCCCACACCTCTCAGAAAAATGGCCAACCCGGGGCAGAGTTTGTCCTAAAATCGAAAGAGGCGCAGTAGATCCCAGGGTACGCCCTTGCGGGTGAGGGATTCCCCTGGCGTATCCCACTCCTGCTGTGCAGGCCTATCATCATGGCAGTTTTGATCATCCCTCGTCCCTGCCTCAGCCTCCTGTCCCCCACCTGCCTCCACCCCTCTTCTCTCTGTACCTTCAAAGAGGTCAACAGTCTGGAACATGTCGGTCTTGGTGACACCATAGTCCTCAGCTGCCTTCAGGAACTGAGCCACCTGCTCCATCTGCTTGAAGACCATGGACGGCGGGTTCTCAGGCACCTTCACCGGCTTGGAGCCATCCGGATACAGGCTGTTGACCAGCTTGCTCAGAATCTGCCAGGCATAGAAGGTAGCTTGGCACTCGGTTTGGGGGTTCTGCCCCACAACTCCGGCAGGATGGCATGGACCCAGCCCTCCCCTGCCCCGGGTGCCACTCACCACGCCGTTCTTCAGCCAGACCTGGAAGCCCAGACGCCCACGGTCCGGGCGCCCCACGTCGGGGCCGCACTGCGCTAGGATCCACTCCACCAGCCGCTCCTCCAGCTCCTCGTCATACTTCTTCTCGATTTTGGATTGCACCTCGCGGCTCATGCCATAGGAAGGACCCTTGTTGGCCATGTTGGCGGGGAGCTAAAGCAGCACAAGCCAGAGGAGGGAGAGGCTCAGAGAACAGCTCTGCTGTTCCTGGGGCCGGGCAGGTCTTCCAGCTCTGTGTTGGGCAACCACCCTAGCCGGTTATCTACCTCCCCTTGCTTCCTGGTTTTGTTTCCATGGCACCGCTCACCTGGGCCAGCTCGTCCCCTCAGTCCACGGGGCCTCTCTGAACTTGGAGGCCGGATCTTTGGCAGTCTAGAGCAGGAGTTAGTTAACTTTTTTTGGTAAATAACCAGATAGTCATTTTACTGACGGTCATAATTTAGGCTTTGCAGGCCATAAGGTCCCTGCCACTGTAGCACCACAGCAGCTTTAGGCAGTGTGTAAACAAGTGAGCATGGCTGTGTTCCAATAAAACTTTATTTACACAAACAGATGGCAGGCTGTAGTTAGCCCATGGGTTTGATAACCCCTGGTCTAGAGCATTCTTTCTTTGCCAAGATTGACCATGGAGGCACTGCAGAGGCCTTTCGGAAGAGGTCACATTGCCCCTCAAAAGAAAGCCAGCAGATGTCTTTGTCCAGTGAGGCGGTTTGGCAGCTCTGCCCGAAGTTATGGAGGTATCTCCAGCTCTCACTTCTCCCAGAAGCGGGAACTCCAGCACTCAGGCTCTCTGCCAGCTCAGCTCAGCCTCCGGCCTGCAGCTACAGAGGCCGAAGCTTACTCACCCCTGGAACGGGCTAGGAAACCAGCAAAGCCCAAGAGCTTTGGGCCAAGAAGCTGCATTTCCCCAGGGGAGCCAGATGAGAGAGGGCTGCAAGCTGGCATACCCACCGGCTTGCCCTCGTGCCCTCAGGCTCTCACCACGGTGGGAGCCTGAGTAACCAGGAAGCCAGAGTTCTCCAGGGACGTGAGCCAAGAATCTGCCAACCAGAGCATGGGAAGCCCTCCCTGTCCAGACCAGCAGCAGCTGCTGCCTTAGGGCCTGGGGCTGGCCTCGCTCAGGAGAGCCCTACAAAGGGAGGGGAGGCTGCAGGAGCAGGGCCGGCCAGGCAGGCAGGCCGCTGGGCAGACCAGCATGTGGCCAGCCAGGAGGAACCTGACCTGCCTCAGGCATCACCCTTCGAAGAGGAACCAAACGAGGCCAAACCATCCCCTGGCCCTCAGAGAGGTCGGAGGTTGCAAGGAGAGAATGGTCTGTGGATGGAGGCAGCGCGTGTTCTCAACTCCCTGTCTTCTCAGAGCTGAGTCCCTCTCCCCACCCACCCCCGTGGGAGGCGGTGAGCATCACCGCTTCACACGGGCCCAGCTCAGCCACCAAACCGCGCTTGCCCGGCCCTTCTTTCCCCACGACCGACAGCTTTGCTGAGCTCGAATGCCCCGTCCCTGCAGTGAGGATAACGTTATCTACCCCAGAGGGCTGGGAACATTCCACGAGGCCGTGTCTGTGGCTACTGAACACACTGCCTGCCCCTCAGCAGAGCTCCCCAAAATGTCAGTCCTTTGTCCCCAGAGCCAGTCTCCTGGTAGCGACCTGACCAAATGGTGAAAAACAGTAAGTGTTCTTCCTGCTGCAGCCTCCACCCCTGTTCAAAATCATTCCCCGAGGGGACAACGAAATTTGAGAGGAAGCACAGAAGAAGGGCTCCTCTAAATTCCAGCCACTGGGCAACTCACTTCTCCCTGAGTCCGTTTCCTTATTTGTAAAGTGAGGGCCAAAGAATCCAAAGGCCAAGTCCCTCCCTTCCCCACCCCGCTGTGTGTCTCATCCCTGCTTCCCAACCTCCCGAGGACTCCTGGGTGAAGAACTGTGGTCAAAACACACAAGCAGCTGGGACCAGGCCATCCTTCGTCTTGGCCTCGCACCCTCCCTCGTCATCTCAGCCTTCACCGTACCATCCCAGGCAGGCAAGGTGCATCCCTGTGGTCCGGGCACCACCACCCTCCCCACCTTCCATGCCCAGACCTTCTTGCCTTCCCCTCCCCACCTCCCCTCCCATCTGCCTTCCCCTCCCAGACCTCGCGCTGGGCCCGTGAGGAACAGGGTGCCAGCAGTGTGTCCCCCACCCCTAGCTTCCGGTCTCAGGAGATTCAAGACAGTCAAGGTGTCAAGGCTCACAGTGACAAGTACACAAAGTTGCGGCCCCTAGATCCAGAGACGACATTTGGGTTTTGATCAGAACAAAGAAGGGGGATGAAAGGCACCCCCCCCCCTTGTAGAGTCTGAAAGTGGAGGGTTCCAAGAATCCCTCAAAGTCCTCTGACAAAGCCCTCCCCAGGCCCACCTTGGAGCTGCTGGGGAGGGGAGGGGTGAGGAGAGGGCGAGGGCGGCAGGGCGGCCCACCCAGGGGCCTTTCTAGGCAAAGGCTCCTGGGACAGGATGGACAGGGCAGCCTGAGGCTCTGCTTTGACCCTCCTAGCCTGCGGCTCCATCAGCCTCCCCTCCCCTGAGAAAAATACAAGTCCAACTGCAAAGCTGGCACCTCCTACCAGCAGGAACCCAGAAAAACTGGCAGAACCAGGGGCCTCTGCAGGACTGCTGTGCCCCTATCACTTCAGAATAAAACACAGCACGTAGGATGAGCACACGTGGATCTGAGAAGGCAGGAGGGGTGGCTCATCTGAATTCTGGGGACAGAGGAGACCTCTCCGAGACTCACTGCTACTCTTTGAAGAGCCACCACTGAGGGGAAGCAGCCAGACCCAGGCCCTGCCCGGCCCTGCCCGCACCACCCAGGCTATCATTCCAAAGCTCCTGGCGGCGCTCGCCCCCACTCCTCTGCCCGGGGCGGAGGGTGTGGGGGGGCTCCCACTCAGAGCATGGAGGGAGCTGTGTGCCTGGAAAGGCAGCTCCCTCACTGGCCCTGCACCCTGCCACCCCAGCCTGTTCCAGAAGACGAGTCTTGTGGTCCTGCCCACTGCCGCAGTGGCTACCCAGGGGCTCTCTGATGCTGCTCAGGACCTGGGGACCCACCAGTGGGACATTGCTCTCCAGCCCTGGTGTACCACGCACCTCCTCACCTCCTCGGACATCCTCCCAGGTAGATAGCAGACTACAAGACCTGTGTCTAAACCAACACCACCTGGAGCCTATCACACCCCCCTGGGTGTGACTATGGCTGAAAATGGGGAGCCTCCCTCACCCCAGTTCCCAGGTTTCCACCATCAATCCCTCTGCACCAGCCAAGTCTCCCTGGGCGTTTCAGTGAGCCCCAGGCTGCCCAGTCTAAGAGATACGGGACTCCAGCAACCCCATCCCACCCATCAAGCTAGGACCAGCTCCACAGGTGGAGATGAGCAATGCGTGCTGGAAGAGGGTGGGCTGCCCCAGGCAGGGCGCCCGAGGCCCTGCCTGCAATACACCCACCGCTACTGCCAAGCCCCAGCCCAACTCCCCTCCATCCCTGGGACAGATGTACTTACAGGCGTTCCTTGGGGCTCGCAGGAAGGAGTGAGCTCTGTCTGGACTTGGACAGACAGGACGGGACGCTGGCTGGGTGAGGGGTTTAAAGGGCTGCCACCGCGGTGATGTCAGCCTCCCCGCTGCTGGCTCACCCCGGTCCCCTCCCTGCTAGAGGAAACTGGCTCCTTCTCCACCCCCAGCCCCCCCAGTGACTCCACACAGGCTCCATATTTGGGGAAAGACACCAAGTTGGAGCAGTCTACCGGGGGCTGCCCGAGACATTCTCTGCGTGCTTTGGAGATGGAGCGGGCGGGGGCGGGGCCGCGCTGCCGGCGGGGAACAGCCGGGAAAAGCCTTTTATGGACAGGACCGTGAAGGCTTTCCCTGCTGTCTGGACTTACGGCTGCTCCTTCAACACTGTTTCCTGCCTCCGAGTTTGAGGGAAGGGGGAAATTCAAGAGGGGGCCGTCCAGGGAAAGAGGCAAGAGGCTAGGGGGCCCCTCCCTGAGGTTTGTGGGGGACTAAGCAGCCACGCTCTCCTCCAGGGGCTTTTGGCTCCAGTGGGAGATAGGAACTCACCTTTACTGAGGACGGGCTACATACCGGGCACTTTGCACATCCGCTCATTTCATACTCACAGCTGCATCGTGACAGCGAAAGTACTACCCCATTTTACAAATGAGGAAACAAGGGCTCGGAGTGCATCTTACCCAAGGTCACGTGGTAAGTCTTGAGTGGCAGAACCTGGGCATCCCTGCCGACCACCCCGCCCCCCCGCCCCCGCCCCTGCCCCTGCTCAGGTTGAGAGTTTACAGCTGGGGTGGGTCTTGAGTTCCACGCTTTAGTTGGGGGTGGGATTTGAGGGTTCAGCAACAGCTCAGTTGACCCTGGCCCCATCCAGGGGGTCTCTAGGGCCTGAGACACCAACACTGGGGTAGGACATTCAGAGGCTGCTATCATCCCTCCCTCCCTTTTAAACAGTCCCTACCCACCCTGGAAAACAGACTGGACCCCATCACCCAGGAAGGAGACTTGCTCAAATCTTGCTTCGGGGTGGTGGTGGGGTACCGGGAACAGATAGGAAGTGAAGAAAGGTGAGAGGCCTCCAGTGGGGTCTCTGGCCTGCCTGCCGTGGCACCACCCCATCCTAGGGCAGCCTGGCAGGGAGGAGCTAACACTCTCCACCACACACCCGGCACCACCAGGAGAGGGACGGCCGGGCCAGGCAGTCTAGGGAGGGTCTGCCCACCACAGCCAGCTCCCGACGCCAGAGCCTAGGGGCACGAAGAGCTATATTGCCCCCCAGTGGCATCTGCTGGGAAGAGCATGGAGAGGAGCTGGGGATCGGCTAGAGAGGAGCCCAGACCTCTGGTTGTGTCCTGAATTCACCAGCTTCCCTGCCACCCACCCCCTCCCACCCCCGCCCGCTCCCCATCTTGTCCTCCTTAGCCTACGGAAATCTAAATCAACCTTCCAGGGTCATTTCAAATCTCCTTCCTCTTGGAGCCTGCATGTCATCCACATGCCCACTCTCCCACCATCCATCACCATCTGGTGTTTCCAGAGTACCACCTGTCCACTAAAGCAGGTCAGGGAGTACTGCCTGTGCCTGCGGCCTGCAGCCCGCCGAGCTGGGAGAGGCTCAGATCAGAAGTGAAGCTCGTCTGACTGGTGGGTGGGGACCAGGTGGGCAGAGGCTGCTGCCATTTGCCAGGTAAGGGGAGACTCTTGGAGGTGAGACGGCACAGCGAAGGCTTTTTCACTACGCTATCCTCTCCACCCTCATGGCACCTGGCATGGAGCAGGCCCCTGGTAAATGTTGACTGAATTGATGCCGTTGCTCAAAGGAGAGAAAAAAACGTGAGGGCATCGAGGGACTGCTATTCCCGATGGGACTGGGGCTTGGAAGAGAAAGGTAGACCAGAAGACCTGGGAAATGGGGGCGCCCCGCCCCACCCATCATTCTCAACATCTCCACCCAGAAAGAGGGAGCAAAGATGAGCCCAAGAACTGCATCTGGTTGTTTCTTTAATTGAATGCAGACTCATTCATAGAAAACAGAAATGCAACCATAGCATGGAAACAGACATTAAACGGAGCTCTGAAAAAAGATCCAGACCCTCCCTCCTCCTCTCCCCAGCCCAAAGGAGAGCTATAAAAACAAGCTGAGGAGAATAAAACACATTCCCATCCCCAAGGCAGAGGCCCGACCTGACCTCCCCCAACCTTGGCACCTAGAACAGACCAGGTAGGGCGAAGAGGATCCAAGGCGCAGAGCAGCCAGGGGGACCAGAGCTGGGGCAACTCAGTGTAAACTCCAAGATTTCATATGTGTGCATGTGTGTGACTGACACAGAACTTGGCTGAAGACTGGACGGAAACTTAGAAGCCAGCCCTGGGTCCTAGAGTGAGGCTGGACCAGGGACACACAGGGGAATGTCATGTCCCTTCCCTGAGCCCCTTTCTAAGATAGGCACTGGGGCTCCCATGGCTGTGGAGGAGGCGGGCTGGGCTGGGCTCTTTTCGCCCCTCCTTCACCTCTGGACATTCTTGGGCAGTGTCAATGGCACTGAAAGGCCCCCAACTGGGGCTTGGCAGGACTAAGGGCCTGGAAAGAACAAGGAAGGGAAGGAAAGTGAGTTGCTTTTTCCCTCCAATCCTGGTGCCAACATCAGTCTGGGGGCTGAAGGGATACAAAAGTGACCTCTGAATTCAGTCCTTCGATCAAAGGTGGTTCTGACAAGGTGGGCTGACGCTCGTTGCTAAAGAGCCAGCCCCGAGCACAGGTCAGAGGTAGGAGGCAGCACTGCCTGGGACCCCTCGCAGGCCTTAGCACCAAAAGCCCAGCACCAGCTGGCCAGTCCCCAAAATCTGACAGCCCCATCCATCCTGGCTGAGCTGAGTGGGCAGTGATGGCAGCCAGGTGCAGACCCAGGAGAAGTGGAGAGAACCCTGGTGCAGCACAGAGAATCAGGCCCCAGACCAGGGCCCTGGAGTGGAAGCTCGGGGAAGAAGAAAGGGCTTTGGGTCCCAGGCCAGGGGGGAGGGGAAGGAATGGCAGAATGCAAGGCATGAGATGGGCAGGCAACACTTCCCTCCTTTCTTCTGCAGATGACAGACAGAGAGCTGACGGACGGGGACCTGTGGAGGGCCCCAACACTGAGAAGAAAGCAGCAATTTGGCCAACATCCAGGGTTTCAGGGGGGCAGGCCTCCTCCCCGGCAGAGGGCAGGAACAAGACTCAAGGCCACCACTGTCCCGGGCCAAGCCTGGGCTGGACCTCGCTGTCCCACGGCCACCTGGCACTGGGCAGCAGGGCTGGGACTCACGCCCCTGGCACTACGGAGGCTCTGGGCAGTGCGGCAGAGGAGCGAAGGGCCCAGTGAGAGAAGCAAGGGGCCCGGCTCCCACTAGAAGACGTAGATCTTGTCCCGCTGCACGGTGTCCAGGTCGTCGTCCAGTGTCAGCAACACCTGGAGGGCGGGTGCGGAGTCAAGCACAGGAAAGGAGGCCACCTCCGCCTCCTCCCCAGCCTCCCCGACGTACCAGGAATGACCCAAACATGGCGATGGAGGAGAGGAAGTGCCAGATGTCGTGGTCATCAAAGAAGTCGAGGAGGATGCAGTCCCGGTTGTGCTCCCGTGACTCTGCAGGGGTTTTCTGGGGTGGAACAGGGAGAGCTGCCTGCTGACACCACCCAGGGGAGGCTGGGCCAGACCAGCTCCCATCCCCTCTAGGCACTCTCTGTTCCCAGCCCCAGCCCTAGGCTGGAGAGCACCCTTATTTTTTATTTTATTTTTTTTTGCGGTACGCGGGCCTCTCACTGTTGGGGCCTCTCCTGTTGCGGAGCACAGGCTCCGGACGCGCAGGCTCAGCGGCCATGGCTCACGGGCCCAGCCGCTCCGCGGCATGTGGGATCTTCCGGACCGGGGCACGAACCCGTGTCCCTGCATCGGCAGGCGGACTCTCAACCACCATGGAGAGCACCCTTTTTCAGGCTCACCCCTTGCCCTCATCTCCCACATCTAAGAATTGGCCTTTAGTTGCAAATTGCTCCCTGAGAGCACTGGTCATGATTCCCTTGAAGGACTAGAAGGCCACCAAAGCCTCCTAACTCCGTTCCCTGCCTTGGACTCCGCCCCGGCTCCAATCAGGCCTCCAGGGCTCCTCCTGGCTCACTTTCTCTCCAAAGCACTATTGTCAGGTCACACAGCCCTGCCCGAGGACGACAGTAGCCAGAACCTGTGGGCCATGTCCCGAGGCCCTCGAGGTCCGCCATTCTCTCCCCAACCTCTGTCCAGCAAACACTGGCTGGACCTCACTCTGTGTCTGGGGACTGTCTGTGCCATATGCTAAGACCACAGAGATGACCAAGAAAGCTCCGCAGTGCCCTCAAGGAGCTCACAGTCTTTACCCGGCTCCCAAGCGATTGCAGTCACTGACCCCTCAGCTGCCTCTGCCTCGTTACTCAAGTCACAGCACCTCTGGGCCACAGGGCCCTTCCCCATCAGCCAGGGTCTTTAAAGGCCAAGAGCAAGCCCTGCCTCCTCTAAGTAGCTTTCCTGGACCTCCTGACTCACAGAAGCCTTTCTGTCCTCTGCCCTCCTGCACAGCCCCTACCTGTCTAGTCTATTACCCTTCATCTCACGTACCATATTGTAAAGAAAAGCCAGGAACTGACAGTCTCTCTCTTTCTGGAACTAGATTATAAGTGCTTCAAAGGCAGAGATGCCAGACTTAGTTCTAATCACAGCAGGTGCCCTACGAGGCAGAGAGAAGAGCCTGACATCTCTGGCTTCAAACCCCAGCTGTGCCACCACTGGTTGTGTGACCTTGGGCAGGTCACTGGGTCTCTCTGAGCCTCAGCTGCCTCATAAGTAAAATGGGGATACTTCCACGTTGGCATGGTGAATGTTAGGAGGATTAAATGAGAAAGCAGGGCTTCCCTGGTGGCGCAGTGGTTGAGAGTCCGCCTGCCGATGCAGGGGACACGGGTTTGTGCCCCGTTCCGGGCAGATCCCACATGCCACGGAGCGGCTGGGCCCATGAGCCATGGCCGCTGAGCCTGCACGTCTGGAGCCTGTGCTCCACAAAGGGAGAGGCCGCAACAGTGAGAGGCCCGCGTACCACAAAAAAAAAAAAAAAAAAAAAAAAAAAAAAAAGAGAAAGCAGCTGTGAAAGAGCACGGGCGATGCTCACAAACAATTTTTGAAAAGAGAACTGGCCGTTTGTGGGCTCATGATGAGCCTGTGGGTGACTCCCGTAGCCTCTTGGCAGGAGGACCACTCACCTGCCAGGTGCTGAGCCCCTGGAAGAAGAAGAAGAGTGCAAAGCCCCAGACCACCGAGGTGCAGATGATGCAGAGCAGGGGAATGAGCTTGATCCTCTCCCCACTCCGGAGCTGGGGGGAAAGAAGGGGAAGAGCAGCCTGAGGGCCCTGCCCCACTTCCTGGCCTGCCCTTGAAGCGCCTTCCCAGGCTTTCAGGATGGATGCTTTAGGAAGCCTTCTTGGATCCATCCCATCACCCTACACAGCTCAACTTGTCCCCACACTAGCAGCCTGGTGTCCTCACTCCTGTCCACCCTGGCTGGGCCTCCATCCATGTGCCCAGAACCCTGGGCTGGGGGGTGTATGGCCTGGGGGCTCCTCTCACGTTGGATGGCACAAGGGGCTCTTGGGAAGCACCTAGCCCTCGGAGGCCCAAGCCCAACACAGACTCAGCAAGCCCCACCTCCTCAACCCCTTCTCCACAGAACGGGGCTCTTGCCAGCTGTGGCCCGAAGTGCTACCAGTTCTATGAGCCATACTTAGAATACAGAAGGGGCTCAGGAAACGGGTCTGAGGATATAGCTGGCTCCCGGGGAGTACGTGCAAGAGACTAGCCTCTCCCCTCCTCAAGACTCAGTAGCCTGGAGAGATGGACAGAAAAATTCTTACTCCCTCTTGGTGCCGCCCCAGGGAGGCTGTGCCCATCTCCCTCCCCACAAAGCAGAGCAGCTGGCTGAGGGGGCTCAGCCATCCCCACTCACCTTCATAATGATGTAGAAGGCAAAGTAAAGAAGCAGGTTGCAGATGCCAATGGCCAACAAGTAGGAGGCAAAATCATTGGGACGCATGATGAGCCCATAGGCAGCCCTGGCAGGAGGGAGGAAGAGCTGGTGAAGCGGGGAAGGAGCAAGGAAAGGGCCCTCCCTCCCCACTAACCCATGTTTTATGAGGATGTGGGGCTGGGTTCAGAGGCCCACAGAAGATTCTAGAACCCCAGGGGCCAACACCTTTCTCTCCAGCCCCCATGTCTCATGCCCAAATTTGTCCATGTTCCCCAAGGAAGCCCATGGCTGGCCAAGCGCCGAGCTGCCCACCCAGCCTGGCTACACAGATGATGGCCGGACTCACAGCGACCAGTTGATAATGTTGCCCATCACCAGCAGCACCATGCGGTCCTGGAGGGAAGCAAAGACACGGGAACTGAGAGACAGGGAGAGAAGTGGAGGGAGGCCCGTCAGGGGGGCCCCACCCTGCCCCTGGGCTCTCAGCTGCGCCCTGCGCGCCCCCCAGTGGAGGGAAGAGGAAGAGTGGAGATAGAGGAGGAGGGGCCCGGGGAGCTGGGCAGGTACCACGTAGAGGGGCCCGCTGCACTGCCGGATGCAGTCCGTGTAGAGCACGTGGAGAATGCGACGGCAGATCCCCGAGTCTGCAAGAAGGGAAGGTGCTGAAAGGCATGGGCACCCTTTTGTCCCGGCCCCTGGTCTGCGCCAGCTGAGAGGACCCAGGGCCTCTCGGGGGCACAGCTGTGCCAAGGCCTCATTGAATTCCGTACCCAGTGACTCCCCTGGGCCCCCTGTGAGAGGGCAGAACCCAAAAGTCTCCCGTGAGACCAGGTCGCCGAGGCCACCAACCCCAGCAGGCCCCAGGCGAGCGCTCACCCAGCTTCCAGCGGCCCATGTAATAGAGCTGTGTGCTGAGGAGCAGGGTGGCGATGATGTGAATGACCGAGAAGATGACCCAGAATGCTGTGTTCCCTTTGCCGAAGACCTGTTGGGGCCACCGAAGGCAGGGCTGAGGAGAAAGCTGCTCCCCCGGCCCGCCCTTCCTCTGGGAGAGCCAGCTCCAAGCCCGCCAGGCTGGGAGGGCACTTTAAGGGAAGGAGCAGGGGTGGACGGGGGTGTGTGCACACGTGTGCACCTTTCCTACGGGTGAGCAGAGCAGGCCGGGGCCTCACCACGCCCAGCACAGAGAAGAAAATGACGATGGCCAAGCAGGCATAGGCGCTGTAGGCACTGGCGTTGATGTCTGGGTGCCGCTTCTGGTACAGCTTCAGCATGCAGAGCCCCGCGATCATGTACATGAATGACGTGTCTAGGTGGAGGGATGAGGACGTGAGCTACGGAAACATCCGCGGAGCCCGGGCACGGAACCCCGGTCCCCACACCTCGTCACAGCCACAGAGCAAGCTGGTGGCGGGCTGGCGCTTAACTGCAGCTCCTTAACTGTCCCTGCCACGCCCCACTGCCGCCCCACTGGCTGTCACCCACAGTCTGACTTCCCCTGACGACAAGCACAACTTAGTCCGAGCACTCTGAGATCGGGGACTGTATCTTAATTATCTTTGTTTTCTCAGTGCTTGCACATGCCTTTCCATAGGAAAGGCTTGACAGATGCATGAAATAGCATCCAGACGCTTATTTTCTACAAGCTAGGATGTGTGTTCACACAGGTCCTCCAGCCCTGGAGTCTCCCACATGGCTGTATCTTGGGGATCCCAATCCCTGCGGGTGAATGGGGATGGCAGACTCAGGCAGATTCCTGTTGAGGTTCAGCCAGGGAAGAGGGAGGCCCCGCTCACCAAACTGGAAATTGGTATAGTTGGGGCAGACGTGATAGCAAGCGCTAAGTAGCCCCTCCATCATCAGGGCCGTGCCCATGGCATAGAAGAGGCCAAAGTGTTTGGGGATCCCACATTCCTGTTGCGGAGAGAGAAGGGAAGGGAGAGATGAGGTAAGACGGGAAGGGAGGAAGGAAGGGGCCCTAAGGAGGGAGATCATGAGAAAGGAGTGGGATGAGGGGTAGAGTGGGCATTTAGCAAGGGCAGGGCAGGGCCGGGCAGGGCTGGGCACAACAAAGCTGGGCAGGATAAGACTGGACAGGGCTGGGCAGAGCTGGGCAGAGCTGGGCAGAGCTGGGCTGGGCTGGGCAGGGCTGGGCTGGGCAGGGCAGGGCAGGGCAGGGCTGGGCTGGGTTGGGCAGGGCTGAGCTGGGCTGGGCAGGGCTGGGCTGGGCTGGGCTGGGCTGGGCTGAGCTGGGCAGAGCAGGGAAGGGCTGGGCAGGGCAGGGCTGGGCAGGGCTGGGCAGGGCAGGGCAGGGCAGGGCTGGGCTGGGCTGGGCTGGGCTGGGCTGGGCTGGGCTGGGCTGGGCAGGGCAGGGCTGGGCAGGGCTGGGCAGGGCTGGGCAAGGCCCCGCCTGCTAGGAAGGGGCTGGGCCTGAGGCCTCAGCGGGCAGGCAAGCACTCCTCACCAGGGCGTAGAGGTCATTGCGCAGCAGGGCCCGGTTGTGGTTGATCTCCCGCTGCAGGATGACGAGCAGGAAGAGCAGCCCCAGCAGGATGTACCCCAGGTTGCTGAGGATGTTGTTGAAAGCGCTGGAAGGGGCGACACCAGGCACATTGCCTCGGCCTTATGCCCTGGTTGCTTCCCCACCCAAGGCGGGCATTTGCAGAGCCCCTGCCCCTGCCCTGGTTCACCGTTCAACAGGAAAAGGGGCCTCCTCCCAAGTGGATCCCCACCTGAGGTTGCCTAGAGGGTGGGCGCAGAGGAAGTTGTAGTAGCAGATGTCCTGGTTCCCTGTGACATTCACCACCTGCAGCGGGAGCAGGGAGGGGGCGCTGCTAAAGCGCCTCAGTCCACAGCCTGCGCCACCACCAGTCACGTTCTGCAACGGATGGGAGGTGCCGCCACGGCCAGCCCGTGTGTGCATGTGACACCAGCAAGGGCCACTTTTGGTAAAGTCACTGCCCCGCTCGCTAGGTGTGGCTGAAAACCCTGAGGCATGACCATGACGGAGGTTCTTGCCCCACAGTACAGAGAAGAGGGAAGGGAAACTGAGACTTATAAAGCCCCAGCACTTTCATTTCGTAAATCCCCACGACCCGGGGGAGGTGCCATCATTGCTGGCATGCTGCCCCCATTTTGCAGATGAACCGACTGAGGCTCAGGGAGGTTGAGTGACTTGCTCAAGGCCACCCAGCTGGTAAGGCAGAGCTGGGATGGGAACCCGGGACCCATGACCTAGGACCTGTGCTGGCTCCAAAGCCGCAGGCTGGGAGGCTCTGCACTGGGGCATTGTCCCGGCCTGTGGCAGCTCCTCGAGGGCACTTAGCATGGGCCCTGGGGAGCCGGCCCCTGCCCACTCACCGTCTGGTAGGTGATCACCAGCTGCACCACAGGAAGTGCATAGAAGACAGCAATGGTGGCAATGTTCCTGAGGAGTGGGAGGGCGGCGGTGAGGTGGCAGCACCGAGGAAGAACCCGAGAACCCACCGCACCGTCCTGCCAATGACAGGAAGGCCGGCCTGCTCCGCCCACTCACCAGAAGTAGATCTGGTACTTTTTCCGCAGGACGCGTTTGTCCTTGCGTGCCAGGTCAGCCACGCAGAGGTATTTCTGGGGAGAAGCTGGAGTGAGCCCCCTGCCCCGCCGCCCCAGAGAAGCCCCTCTTGCCCAGGTTAGAGGAGGACATGGGGGGCCTCCCTCCCACAGGCCAGAATTCCAGCGGGCCGTCCGGAGGGCTGGGAGCCGACTCAGTGTCCCCTGGAATCTGTGCCACCCCAGCCAAGCTCTTTCCCTTTGCTTTCATAACATGCCACCCAGTGGGGAGATATGCTGGGGCTGAACACACAATCTCCCTTCCTTGGGAACCTGTGACCAGGGCCAGCCCACGTGGGGTCACACCTTGGTGCGAATGACATTCTTGTCTGAATCGATGTCGGCCAATGTGTCATAGTCGTCCTCCTCCACGGAGCTCAGGGAGTCCAGTCGTGGCCGAGTGCCCACAGGATCGAGGGAATGGTCTGGGGCAGAAAGGGGGGAAGGGTAACCTAGTGGGCACAGAACCCAAGGCCTGTCCCCACCCCCCTGGGACAATTGTCACAATTACTAGGCAGCGGGAAGAGGCCAACTGTGGGCTCAGAGCGGGGTTAGAGGTGGGCTCAGGCCTGGGGAGGAGGTATTGGGTGCTCCTAAGTCCTTGAGGGAAACAAGGGTGGACTCTGCGAAGAGGCCACCAAAGAGGGACTGCTCCAGCCCTGCCGCCTCACTGAGCTAGGCTTCCAGGCCAGGACACTGAGCAGACCCCGGACCCCAGATACGAGCAGCAGGACTGAATTTGGCAGAAGTCACGCTGATTAGAAGATGCCCAGCTGTGTGGGTTCTGAGAAGACACTGCCTTGGCCCCCACTGGGTAAAGACCCAGTGCGCCCTGGGGTGCAGGCAAGGGTGAGAGGCTGCCTCCTCTCTAATCCTTTATCCTGTTCTTTTCTTGTGCCTTCGGAAGCTTCCTCCTGTAACCTTGCTGACCAAAGGCCCCTGAGGCCAGGACATGACACCCCGGCCCATGAGCCCCAGAAGGCCAGAGAGTGAGGTGCTGGGAAACACAACAGCCAACCAGAACATCTGGCCTGGGGGAGGCTGGGGTGCCAGCTTGCCAGCATCAGGGGCCAGTGCCTGCCTATCTCAAAAGACACACGAGCTAGCAATTATTGGCATTAGGTGCGGAAGCCATGCACAAAGCATCTTTCTGGTCCTAGAGCCTTCTGGCTCCAGTCAACCGCCCTGGCAGGAGCTGATTGGTAGAGCAGCACTCGCCCTCCCCACATCTACCCATGGCAATGCACAGCTGCCGCATCTGGCCAAAGGGGAGGCGCCGCTTGAACTGGTCGTGCCCTTCAAAGGAAAGGGAAAGTTACCGGGGAAGTGGGACCAAGGAGGAAGGGATGAGGGAGGAGAGGGGTGGGGAGACAGCAAGCCCTTCCCTGGTTCCAGCGTCTGGCAGAAGAGGCAACCGCCCACCGTCACGGTTCATGCAGCCAGCACCAGCCCTGCACTGCACAGCTCTGCCCCGCCTGGCCCACTCACCCTGGTAATTGTAGGAGAGGTCCCCAGGGCCCGCGCTGCCAACCAGACCGTCGGTAGATCCAGTGGAGCCGGAACCATTCTCTGTAGGGAATAGTAAATGGTGAGGCAGGCAGAAGAAACCTCAGGGCAGGGGACTCTGGACCCGTCTCCAGGGGGCGCCGAGGAGGCCACCCTGGAAGTGGTGACCCGGCCGAGTGGGCAAGCATGAGCTCGGGTGCGGACGCGTACCAAAGGAGCCGTAGTTGTAGCCCTCGTACGGGGAGCTGCCAGGGAAGCAATCGGCCAGGACCCGAGGGTGACCTGCAACAAGAAGTCAGGGACCCCTTACATTATCTTCCTCATCTGCAGGGTGCTACCGGGCTAAAATGAGAATAATGTACTAGGAAATCTCTTGTACATATTACAGTAGTTTAGTATTTAGCATATTGATTAATATTCAAAGCCCTTTGTTACCATGAAAAATTAAATATCATAGAGTATATTGTGGTTATTAAAGTATATATGTAATACACTTTAAAGGTTTTTCAACAGAAATTTTAAAACATATTTGCAATGCTTAATTATTGTTTCTAAAAATTCAATAAACTATAATTTATGAGTCATAAAAAAAAAAGAAAAAAAAAGAAAGAAGTCAAGGACCCCGTAGCCTTGGAAGCAGAGAGAGGCTGCAAGCCAGGGAGAAAAGGGAAGGAAGAATCCAAAGAGAGACACAGAGGGGCCACGGTGGCAGCAAAGAATAAGCACCTATACCAGCAAACACCTATCCCACCACCACCACCTGCCCCACTGGAAACTCTCATCCCCCTCTTTCCTCCCTAGAAAGACAGCAAAGTCAAGGAATTGACCATCTAAGTTACCAGCAGCAAGGACAGACCAGCATCGGCCTGCCTGGGTCCCACCCAGACACCCCTCTACTTCCCCTCCCTCCCCACTCTGGACTCCAGCTCCTCTGCCCACAGCACCTGGAGCTTACCAAGGAGAGAAGCTGAGGGAGAAGGTCCCAAGCAGGAGGGAGGATATAGAGAGAGGGGTAGAAGAAAGGGGAAGAGAACAAAAGGTTAATAATCCCAGAGACGGTGAGTCGCATTGTCTGAAGCGGCAGACAGTGTACCTAGACCCAGACACTGAATGAATCAAGTGACAGTCTTTAAGACGGGCACGTTAGGGACCAACAGGCACACTGCCCCAGCCCCATTTCCACCTACGGTGTTACTCCCTATCTGAACATCCAGAAGCCCCCAGTGGGACCTTCCTCCTCCAACCCCCAAGGGAACCATCCACCACTATCCCCTCCAAACCACAAAGCAAACAGCCCACCGACCCAGACCCTCTGGAGGTACCGCTTTCTGGGCAGGCTCGGTCCACAGCCACCAGAAGGCTCTTCTTCCTCTGCCTGCAGGGACAGAATCCAGAGACAAACCAGAAGGGCAGCCGGAGGTTCCCTCCTGTGCCGGGCTGGCCTGGCTCCACCCTCTCCACCCCACAACCCTGTCCTCCATCCATGATGCCAGGGGTCCTCCCAGGCTGGGAAGCAATGCGGGGTCTCCCTGCTTGGGAAGAAGGTTGAGGGGAGGGGTTGGTTTCCAGAGCAGAAGCCCAGGGACCTCAGACCCTCACAGGGACCTGCATTCCTATGCCTCATGGATGGAGATTATCCAGGGCCACACAGATCCTGCCAGGCCATTTCCCCCTGCCTGACCTACCCCAGAGCAGGGGAGGGCCCAGCGGTCCCACTTTACCTCCAGTTCTCCCAGCAGGCCAGGAGCACGGTAAGCAGGTAGAAGGAGAGAAATATGCCCAGGCAAAAGAGCATACCACCAACGTAGGCCTCGGCTGTGGGGAGGGAAGTGGGAAGGAAAATACACCAGCACTTTCCAAGCCTGCCCATCACAGCACGCAGGGTCCAGGCTCATCTCTCTCCATGTCTCCCCTCGGGTGGAATGACCCAGCCAGTGCCAACAATATGCCAAACTCGACATGATTCCTGGCTCTGCTCACACGGCTCCCTCTGCTAGAACTTTCTCCCCTACTTCTTTCTCCAAGACCCCTCCTTGACTTAACCTTCAAAACACAGCTGAGGAGCTGTGTCCTCTAGGAGGCTTTCTCTGCCCTGACCTCCCACAGTGACTGTCCTGGGTTCCTCACAGCCCTCAGCACCCTGCATAGCAACAGGCTCTAGACAGGGCCACCCTAAGGACCACAGCTGGAGCACAGCACCAAGCACACAGAAGGGACTCGAAACAAATGTGCTGAATAAGGAATCCATGCAGGAGAGGCCGCTTCTTTCCCCTCCCATCACAATCCTTTATTTTTATCTTATACTTTCCAGCTTACAAAGGGCTCTATTCAATCACTCAGTAAACATTTATCGAGCATGACTAAGGGGCCAGGAACTTTCCTACTAATTTTGTGCTAAACCGACTTAGTGAGACTAATAGAGACTAACAGATGCTATTAGTCCTGTTACAGAGATGGGGAAACTGAGGCTCAATGAGATTACACTGCCCACAGTGGCAGAGACAGATCTAGAACTCAGTCCCTCAACTCTCTTCACTCATGGATGCTCCAAAGCACATTACTCACCCTCCCGCCCCACGTCATGAAGCCCTCCAAGATCTCTCCTCCTTCCCACCCTGTCAGCCTGCTCGAGTAGGTCCTCCTCACCCTTCCCATTCAGAGAATACTCCCTACCCCAGGCCTGAAAGAAGAGCCAGTGGCCAGGCCATCCCCACTCAGCCACCCGCACTCACACGTGACTGCTCGAGAGACCAACACTGACAGGGTTTTCTGGCGGTGCCCCTGATCGACCGGTTCACCTGGAAGTAAAATGGCAAAATGGCAAACAAGCGCCTGCCTGGAGCTTGGCTAGAGTTGGTGGGACCAGGCCTGGGAGAGTCTGGAGCCAAAAACCCACATCCCATCAGATCCATCAATCAGCCACACAGGCTCTTTTACCTCCCAGGAAGTGTCCAAGCCCTCCCACCCCTGGCCAGGCCCAGGGCCCAAAACGTACCTTCTATAAAGGGGTAGAAAGGCAGGGAGCCTCCACAGGCTTGGTCTTCAGTTTTCACCACCACTACCACGTAAAAGCTGTTGCTGGGGAAGTCTTTGCGCTGCAGGATGAGGACGGTGATAATGGCGATGATGGTGACGAGGAGGAGGATGGTGAGGATGGTGAGGATGAAGATGACTGTCATCATCACATCATTGTCATCACCATCACCATCCTTTTCTGAATACCTACTTCAGGCCAGACACTATGCTAAACTCTTTGCTCATATATTATTTTATTGAATCTTCACAAAGATCCTTATGAGTAAGTACTATCATTATCCCTGTTGGACGTTAGCTTAGGGTCACACTGCCAGTAAGTGGTAGAGCCAGGATCATCTGACTCCAGAGCCCATACCCTGCACTAACACTACTGCCAGGTGAGCAAATGAGGGTATGCCCCATCATCATGGAGCCCATGGGTGCCCTATTATAGTCTGGGCATCAGTCAGGAGAAAAAGTGGAGGGGCTGTGGTGCCTCCGTCAGCTGCACAACTAGATGTCGTGAGGTGAACACATGCCTCTCCCTCCCTGCCCCCAGCACAGGTTTTAGCCTTTGCCAAGGGCAGCCCTCATCACCAGCCAGGGCCCTTTCCTCTCCCAGCTGTGGTGAATGAAGCATACAGGGCAGCCATAAAGGGTACTCTGCTCTTTCCCCAAAGGCAACTGGGACTGTGATTCAATGCTTGCATATATCAGGGGACCCAAAGTCTCAGGGACTGGACGGCCAAGACTCAGTCCGGTGGGTAGGGTAGGAATGGGGTAGGGGAAAAGAAGCGAGGGTTAGGAAAGCTAATCACCTGGCCACATCCCCCATCGGGCCATGCCCATTTCCTACCTGCACGGTGATGGCTGCCTTCTTGGTCATAGTCTGGTACATGCCAATGAAGGCTACGTTGTTGTCTAGGTCATAGACAGGGCACTACAGAGGGAGGAGGGGACAGACAGATAGATGGGCAGGGTCCTGGGCCCGGTCGCCTCTCTTCAGCAGCCCTGCTATCCACTGGTGGAGAGTAAAAGGGCAGGTTACTTACCAGGACATCCTGGATGGAGATGACTGAGCAGGGGAAGGCCTTGTTGGAGGTCACCTTGACAATGACTGAGTCCGCTCCTTCCGGGAACTCATACTTGAAGTACTGAGGGCATAGGGAGGGCGGGGAGAGCCCCAGCCCATGAGGATGCTGTCTTTGCCCCTCTAGAAGGGAAGAGTGTGAATCCTCCCAGGGTTGGGCAGTGGAGGCTCTCTGGGAAGAAAGGCCTTGCCCACAAGCAGGTCCATTTCCCATACACCACTCCCCTCAACCTCAGCTGGGCACTCAGGACAGTGCCCAAGGGGTAAGTAGGAAAGATGGCAGCCAGACCCCATGTCTCTGCACTTCCTATACTGTCTGTCCCCCACCGCCTTAGGGCCAGTGCTCCTGTTTCTAGAGAGTCCTCCACGGAGAGTACAACCAACCTGAAACTCCTGGCAAAGAGCGCTGACCACTCCCACCCCCAAGTTTCAAGCTTCCGCATTTCTCCTCTGGAGGGACCGTTGACAGGGAGGTCTTACCTGGGGCTGCGCCGCCGTGGTATTGAAGCTGAACTGCTCTCCGGTCCTGTGGGGCAGAGCAGAGCCCCCCACCGTTACTCCTAGAGCTTGGGAAGGAGGCCGGTCCCGTGGCTCCCTCGCTCTCCCCTGCAGACCTGAGCACGAAGTCATCCATTCGGCTGACGCGCAGCTGGTACGTGGTGTTGACTGGTGACAGGGTGGACACATCCACGTAGAAGAACTGGACCTCGGACTCATTCTTGGTGGGGGGCTGACACAGCGTTCGCTCCACCTTTTGGTAGAGGTACTTGCGCTGAAACCTACGGTCCGAGGCAGAGACGAGACATGACTGCGGTCCCATGACAGCCAGCATGCCGCTCCAGGGGGATCAGAGCCCCAATTCCTCCGCTCTGGTCCCACTACCTCCCTACCCCACCTCTACTAGGCTGACAAGCTCCAGGTCAGCTGGCTGGGCCCTTGTGCCGTCGACCAGTCTCCTGGCTCAGGGAATGGGGAGGAGAAACAGAGGGGCACCCAGGTGGTCGGGGGCCCTGGACAAGGCCCTGAGTGAGGCTCTGGGCAAGGCCTGGCCTGGGCCTACCCCCGCTCCCTGGTCCCCGGGTCCTACTCACATCCCTCGCAGGATCAGGGGCACCTGGAAGGACACCACCGCCTCCTTCTGGCGGACCACAAACAGCAAAGGAGCCCCCTTCTGCTTGTTCAGGACATTCACGGACACTCTCACACCCTCTGTCTGCAAGATGACATGGAAATGTCCCTCAGTCAAGCCCGTGCTGACTCTAATTCTGCCACGGGAACACAGGGCTCCAGAGACTGTGAGCTCTGCCCTCCCTCAAGCAGACGGCTTTGTGCTTTCCCCATCCAGGTCGAGCTGGGGGGCTACCTACGCCCCTTCATCTGCCAGAGCAGCCCCCAGACTCCAGGAGGGACTTAAGGGAGAGGATGGGAAACACAATGGAGACCTCAGGCATCCCCAGGATACCCCATTGCTATAAAAGTTCACGGATGCACATGCCTGCACACACATGCGTCTGCGCACACGTGCACGTACACACATGTGCACACACAGGGACACGGAAGAGCAAGAAGTGCTCCCCAACCTTCTTCCTTGTGAACCAGGAAGTTCCTATTCTACAACTCATCTGGCAGCCAGAGGCCACAGGGAGGTGGGGAAACAGGGATCGTTGAAAGCCAAGAAGGCCAAGTTCTATCCTTAGCTCTGACCAAGGGATAGGGCTGTGGAAAAGTCACTTCACATCTCTGAGCCTCAACATCCCCCTCTATAAAATGGAGACACTCCCACCATGGGCACTATGGAGGAAAGTATATAGGACAGTCGGAGCTTAAAGAAAAAAAGAAAATAAAATAAATCCTGGGATTGCTTGTTATTGGGCTGCTGAAACCCAAGCCCTTAGGGCAGCACCTCCCAGACGGATAGAGGCCACCGTTCTCAGGGTAACCCCACATGTGGGGGCAAAAAGAGAAAGGACTCTAAGTTGGATGAGATCAAACTTCAGAGAACCAGGCACTGAAGGTAGATCCTGGCCTGCCATCAAAACCCAATCCCTCCCCATTTTGGAAAAAAAAAAAAAAATCAGATTCCCATTCTGAACTCCACCACTTCTTAGTAAATCCAGTCCTGGTGAGAGCTGAGCAGGAGACCGTGAGCCAGGCTGCAAGAGTGCTCCAAATCTCAGCCCTGCCTGGGGTCTAGGCTTCCCAGACCTAGCTGTGCCCATGTTCAACTCACAGCTGGGGAGAAATGAAAGAGAAATCAGGGTGAGGAAGCTTCTCCACGGTAGGCAAACTCCTTCTCCCCTCCCACACAACCTGGGGTTGGCTGTATCTCCACCACCTTCAACTTACAAGGCCAGCTGTCTTTCCAAGGGAAGGAAGAGGGCTGGGAAGGTCCCAGCAGTTACAGCAGCCTGGGAAGTCCTGCATTCATTTCCCTGGGGAGTCTCAGCTATAACTGCCTGGGGGCAGAGCCTTTCAGTTTGGGCCTGTCTCATCCCCCTGGGGTTTTCTGGGCCAAGCCCAGTAGCAAGGCTGCTTCCTTGCTCCTAGACCCCACAGCACTGTCAGACTCTGGGTGCTGGGTAGGGAGCAGGCCAGTCCTGCTCAGACTACAGCTGGTAGGAAGGAAGGGATCAAAGAGAAGATGGGAAAGAGGCAACTTCAGAAACTGTCCACTGGTAGCTTCAGAACAAACATCCCTGGGAAAGGAAGAAGGGCTGGCAAGAGGGTCCAGTGTGGTTCTGGGAAACCCAGTGGGGCGGCTGTTCTTGGGGACTGACAGCACCGCGGAACCCTGGTCCGCTCGCCCACTCACCACCAGCCCCGAGCCCAGCCCCTTCCCTCACCCGGTTGCGGGTCACAGTATGGTTGAAGGTGTAGATATTGACCAGCTCGCTGTTGACCTCATCCACGTAGGTGCGCTCAAACTCGGCGTCTTTCTGCGAGACGTTCTTAGGCCCCAGAACCCCCAGATGGCTCTCGACCGAGGCCACCAAGAGTGCCAAGAAGGGCAAGCCCAGAGCGAACATGGCCCCGGCCGGGCGGCAGTGGCGGCAGCAGCGGCGGCGGCGACGACGATAAGCGACAGGTCACCTCCAGGGCGGGTTGCGGCTCTGGCCGCAGCTTCCAGCATCTCACCAGGACCAGAACTTTAACCTCGGCCTGAGATTAGGAAACGGTCCCTCCCCTGGAGCCGCAGACATGCTCTCAGCGGCCAGGGAGGGGATGGGGCGGCTGGGAGGGGGTGGGGAGGGGTTGGGGTACGGGCCACAGGAAGGGGCCCCAGCTCGCGAGGGGCCGAGCACGGCTGGGAGACCCGGCGGGCGCCCGCCAGGGCCGTGACAGCCCGGAGGCGGCTAGTTGCTGGGAGCCTGGAGACGCCGGGAAAGGGGAGCGAGGGAGGGAGGGAGGGAGGGCGGGAGGAAGGGGAAGCCGGCGGCGGGGTCGGCCACGAAGGGAGGAGAGTCTGAGGGTGAGAGGCGTGCTAGGTGGTAGCGACCCGACGCCGCGCGACGCGGCGAGTTTATGGGGTTCCGGCTTCGGCGCTCAGAACTCCGGGGAGCGAGCAACGCCGCGGGCCGGTAAACAGCAGGGCTGCCGGCCCGCCCGCTGACGTCAGGGGAAACTGACACAGATTTAAAGGGCCAGGCCTCGGTTTGGGCCTTAAAGGGGACGCCGCTTTCCAGCTGGAGGCCTTCTCCCACTCCTATCCTGTTACCGGCTCCTCTTTCATTATCCTGACCTTCTCTGGAAGCTCACTTTGGATTAGGTGGATGTTTCCGTGAAGGATCTCCAAGTGTTGGATTCTTGTTGACAAATTCTCTTTTTCACACGTAAGGATCACCCTCACCCCCACCACCACTGCCATTACCACTAACATCCTCCACCCCTGGGACTTTTTTTTTTCTCCCAATTATCTTAAGAAAAGAAAAATTTCTAAGAACTAGGAAACTGCCCGTGGAGGGGAATCCGAGACAGAAATGCCCGAGGAGCCCTGTGCGCTCCCACCTCCCACCGCAGCGGCCACACAGCTTCAAGGATGCCTTCAAGTTCGCAGGGCTGTTTCTCTTCTCTGCTGAGGCAGCTACAAAGCTCGTTGAAAGAAACTTCTACAAAATAGTTTGGCACCACGTCTCAAGGAGCTTAAAGAGCTTTACACTCTTTGACCAAGTAATTCCACTTCTGGGATGCTATCCTAAGGAAATGAGAAATACAGATTAAAAAATGTGTGGGCAGGGCTTCCCTGGTGGCGCAGTGGTAGAGAGTCCGCCTGCCGATGCAGGGAACACAGGTTCGTGCCCCGGTCTGGGAAGATCCCACATGCCGCGGAGCGGCTGGGCCCGTGAGCCATGGCCGCTGAGCCTGCGGGTCCAGAGCCTGTGCTCCGCAACGGGAGAGGCCACAACAGTGAGAGGCCCGCGTACCGCAAAAAAAAAAAAAAAAAAAAAAAAAAGATTAACTACTCTTCATATAGTTATTAGCTCTTCAAAGGGCCACTTATGGGGCTTCCCTGGTGGCGCAGTGGTTGAGAGTCCGCCTTCCGATGCAGGGGACACGGGTTCGTGCCCCGGTCCGGGAAGATCCCACGTGCCACGGAGCGGCTGGGCCCGTGAGCCGTGGCCGCTGAGCCTGCGCGTCCGGAGCCCGCAACGGGAGAGGGAGAGGCCACAACAGTGAGAGGCCCGCGTACCGAAAAAAAAAAAAAAAAAAAAAAATGTGTGGGCAAATATCCTCATCACTGTGATCCTTATAATACAAAGCTTAAAGGAAACAGCTTAAATGTCCATAATGAGGGAGTGCTTAAATGTACTATTATCATGAAGCCATTGAAAGTGATGCTTAAGACATTAAGGAACACGCAAGCAGAGAATTCAGGTTATGACACTATATAAACAGTATGTTTTCCAAATACATAAACATGCATAGAAAAACGTTGAAAACTGCATAAAATTTAGCAATGATTACCCTTGAATTACAGGTGCCTTTTAAAATAACATGTATCGGGCTTCCCTGGTGGTGCAGTGGTTAAGAATCTGCCTGCCAATGCAGGGGACACGGGGTCCGGGAAGATCTCACGTGCCGCGGAGCAACTAAGCCCCTGCACAACTACTGAGGCCACGCACCACGACTACTGAAGGCCGCGCCTAGAGGCCGCACAGAGAAGCCACCACAGTAAGAAGCCCATACACCACAACGAAGAGTAACTCCCACTCACCCCAACTAAAGAAAGCATGCGCGCAGCAACGAAGACCCAATGCAGTCAAAAATAAATAAATAAAAATAAATTTAAATAAATAACACGTATCATGTCATTTCCCTCTAATTCCAAAAGTATAGACAAGTTCAGGAAAGAAAGAAAGAAAAAAAGAAAGATCACTGGTTGGATGGTCTTTAAATTTATTTAATATATTCTTAAAATTTATAAATTTTCTACAATGTACACAAATTCTAAGAACATATCTAAGACAAATTAGATATGTTTAAAGGGAAAGAAAGGCCACCTCTGAAGTTGTCAGATACCCTGATGAAGCCACCTAGGCCACTGGCTTGTCAGGGTTCTCTTGCTTGCAAGATTCCAGCAGCCTCAGTCCCTGCCCTGCCTTACTACCTGGGCATTGTTCCAATGAGGACTATTTTAGCTTATGACCTGTTATAAATATGTATTCATTCCTGCAATAAATATTTAATGGCACGTACTATGTACCAGGTACTGTTCTAGTTATACTGGGCAAACAGTGAGGGAGAGAATTAGACCTAGCCCCTGCCCAAGCATTCATACGTGAGGATGAAGAACAGAAGCAAGCTGCAGGGGCTAGAGAACTCTAGAACTTTAGCAGACTCCTGGGCCAATCCCTCATTTTACAGATAGGCAGAGCGAAGCCCAGAAAAAGTCAGCTCATGAGTAGCTCACTAAAGTCCCCTGTGCCTTGGTCCAGTACTCTATCCCACATATCTATACAAACCTGAATTGGAATCGGAGGACCCTCAGGATTACAAGAGGTATCTTCATAATGAGCCCTCCATGCAGTCAGCAGCCCAGTGTGGAGAGTCAATGTAGATTTCCACATTCCAACTGGACTTCACTTTTTCCCTCATCACAAACCTCCCAGTAAATCTGGAACTCTAAGAAATACTGCCACCCTGAGATTGAGCTCCCCACAGAGGCTGATGTGATTTAACTGGTCTACCCTGTCTGTGCCAGGAACTTTCCCGGGTTCTGTGAGGACCACAGGTTGAGGACCGGAGCATCTCTGCCATAGGCTGGTTGGTGCTGAGGCTGTACTGAATAATCCCAGGCTGGGCTTGGGGGTGGAGAGAAACATTCCAACTCTGCCTCAGGTTTGGGGGCAAAATGTGCCTCTAGGCCTGTTTAAAATGCGCATGGAGACCCTACTTGCAGTTTTTGAATCACAGTCTTTAGAGG
Source organism: Hyperoodon ampullatus (assembly GCF_949752795.1). Lineage (NCBI taxonomy): Eukaryota > Metazoa > Chordata > Mammalia > Artiodactyla > Ziphiidae > Hyperoodon > Hyperoodon ampullatus. Next base: position 96,852,564 of record NC_136920.1, read on the forward strand.
TGGAACCCAGGAATCTGCATATTAGGAAGCACTCCAGAAGTTTGCTATGCACAATAAATTTTGAGAACTACCGCTCTGGGGCCAAACAACTGTGGACGATCAATATTTCTGTTTGCTCCCTTTCTCCGGGCAACATCTTTTCCTTTTTCAAGGTCTCAAGGGCTTAACCCTGAGTGTTCAGACGGGGTGGGAGGGCAGCAGCCCTGTGTTTTCTTGCTGTTCTCAGGTCTGCAGAACTTTCCTCAGCCCTGCTGCCCCACCCACGGTGGGTAGGAGGGTTGGGGGCTGGAGGGAGAGACAGACAGCACAAGCCTGTTATGAATAGGCCCTTTCTGAGGTTTGGCAGCCCTGAGTGGAGAGAAGGCTTTTTTTGTTGGCTGCAGCATTCAGCATAAAAGAAGGGCAGTGCTGGGTCTCAAAGCCAGACTTCTAAGTGCAAAGAGATGTCACGTCCTGAAGGCAGGCCCCCTGGCCTTCTGCACAGGCCCAGCTACTGCATTCTCTGCCATGTTATATAAAAAGCCCAACCTCAGCCCTGGCGATGAAGGGGGCAGTGTTGAGTCACAAGGCTGGATGACTTCCTTTCATTTCCCTGTGGGCCATTCTTCTGATCCTGAATGCAGAAAGGACCTGGGAAATGGGACCATTCACCAGGCAGCTGACAAGGTTCACAGCTTTCCACGAGTCCAGCTCCATTTTGTGTCACAGGATTTTCAGAGTTTGGAGCAAGAAGACAGGAAGGAAGCTTCGGCTGGCTCAGGGGTATTGTTAAAATGACCTTAAGACTCACCAACAGCAGGATGCTGTAGGAATCACAGTAAATGGATTAGCTGAATCCGATCGAATAATTTAGGAATCTGGGTGGTAGGTAGTGGCCGTGTCTGTAGGTGGGTGGCAGAATCAAAAACAGACTTTAGAATTAACTAATGGTATAACTTTAACCCAGAAAAAAATGTTGCAAAACCAGCCCCCCTGAAGGAAATGAAGTTGAATTTCCCTGTTTTCACTGTGACCGTAAAAAGGGCTCAGTGTATCTACTTGGAGCTCAAATAGAATTGTCCTGGGTATAGGCAGCCCCAGAAGCAAGAGTACAGCCCTTCTTCCCACCATGCAAGTTCTGTTCTTTCCCAGAGCTGCCCTCATGTCTGTTTATCTCTCCATCAAGGACTGTGAAAAGGGGTGCACATCAGATTAGGAATCAGTTAAAGATACAGTATTTACTCTGTCATTCTGGGGATAAGATCTCATACCCGTCCCACAGCTTCATGGTGGTGTGGAAAAAACAAGGACTTGGATGATAGAAAGTTCTATGTTTAATTCCCTATATTGTGCATCGTAGGCAAATTGCAATTTCTGAGCCTTCAGTATCCACCTCTCATCTCCATTGTCCTCCTAAATGCCGCACACAGTGGAGCTGGGCTTGACTGAATTCATCATCCTGAACTATTGTCTAAAGAGTAGAAGGGGAGTCGAGGGAGAAGAGCTTTGACCAAGTGGCCAGGACTTTCTGCCAGAGACAGATCAGCCACCCTGCATTTCCTAAACCTTCGTTTTCACCATTCAGAAGGGGAAATGTGCACAGTGCGTTCAGGCCCTGCATCCGGTTCCCTGTGACCATGTGATGGAACCAACATCAGGGCTTTCCAGGAAATGAGGCTGGTCATCAGGTTGCTGAAAACAAGCAGATGAATAATTGATCACCTCAAATCCGTGTCTCCAAAGATCACTGATAAAACTGAGCCAGCCATCCTCCTATTTCAAGAAAGCTTGGGTCTCTGGCTAAGAAATCAGAAGATGCAACTGAAGAACCTTTCACTCCTCTCTGACTGTATCTAAAGATCACATACAGCTACCCAGTCCTTATTCCAAGTTGTTCTTATTAGAACAGGTCCCCTCTCTTTACACTCTGGCTCGGACACAGGCTACATCCCATAGCTGCTTCTGTTATTTCATTGGTTCCTAGAGCCTTCACAAAGGTGATTTTCTCATTCACGATACTTTTGTTCCTCTGAACCAGTCTAGCTTTTTCTTCTAGCTTCACTTTTCCTATAAAAACCATCTTTATTAATTCCATCTAGTTCTTTTTTTATTTTTTATTGAAGTATACTTGTATTATATTGATGTACAATATCACATAAGTTACAGGTGTACAATATAGTGATTCACAATTTTTTTTTTTTTTGGGTACGCGGGCCTCTCACTGTTGTGGCCTCTCCCATTGCGGAGCACAGGCTCCAGACGCGCAGGCTCAGCAGCCATGGCTCACGGGCCCAGCCGCTCCGCGGCATGTGGGATCTTCCCGGACCGGGGCACGAACCCATGTCCCCTGCATCGGCAGGCGGACTCTCAACCACGGCGCCACCAGGGAAGCCCAGTGATTCACAATTTTTAAAGGTTATACTCCTTATAGTTATTATAAAATATTGGCTATATTCCCCATGTTGTACAATATATCCTTGTAGCTTATTTAACATATAATAGTTTGTACCTCTTTATCCCCTACTGCTATCTTGCTCCTCCTCCCTTCCTTCTCCCCACTGGTAACCTCTAGTTTGTTCTCTATATCTGTGAGTCTGCTTATTTTTTATTATATTCACTAGTTTGCTGTATTTTTTAGATTCTACATACAAGTGATATCATACAGTATTTGTCTTTCTCTGTCTGATTTATTTCACTTAGCATAATACCCTCCATGTCCATCCGTGTTGCTGAAAATTGTGAAATTTCATTCTTTTTAATGGCTGAGTACTATCTCATTGTGTATATAATACCACATCTTCTTTATCCATTCATCTGTTGATGGACACTTAGGTTGCTTCCATGTCTTGGCAACTGAAGATAATGTTGCTATGAATATTGGAGTGCATGTATCTTTCATAATTCCATCTAGTTCTAATCAAACAATTCCAGAAAATGTCTCAATAATTTTTGTAATAGGTATATACTGCATCTTTCTGTTTTTCACTGTTCTTAAGTAAATTTATCACTAGCTGGAATAATGTCTACTGTTTCTTACAAGCAGCAGCATAATACCATTGAAAGGACAGAAATTGAAGTCAAACGATTTGTATTCCTGTTTCAATTCTGACCGTTACTGGCTAGATGACCATGAAGAAATTACTGGATCTCCTATCCATTCATTCATTCATTCATTCAGTGCCAAGTGTGTATTAGTCACTAAGCTAGGTGCTGGGAACACAGAGATACTTAAAACACATTCTCTGTTCTTAAGGAATTCATATCTAGCAGTGTAGAAAAGTGATAAAGTGCAATGATAAAAGATTTACACAGGGTATTATGGGAATTGAGAGATGAGAGACCTAGTACAGATGTGAGCTGAAAATAGGAGAAATCAGAAAACATTCCAGGAGTCTCTGAAGGACTTAACAGATGAATAGGAGCTAGCTTGGCAAAGGGGCAGGAGCATATTCCAGACAGAGGGTCTCAACTTGGGGCAAAGGCATAGACTCAGAGTTCAATGCTATTGGCATGAAAGTTCAAAGTAAGAGGTGGGAGGATATAAACGAATTGAAGAGGGCCAGGTCATGGAGCACATTGGATGTTATATTTAATAGCTTGGACTATCAGTGGTTATCAAAGAGCATGCTGCAGTACACTGATGTGTCATTAATTTTTACAGGGGTGTTGTCAAAGCTTTATCAGTGTGTAAAATTGTTTTTTTTGATACATATTTTTGATGTGATTTGTTAAGATAAAATAAGCCAGCAAATAAGCAAGAAGCAAGAGGCATAGCATAAAACCAGGCCCAAGAAAGACTATGTGTGTAGCAAAACAATTAAGTTCTTTGCTTTGTGGCTATGTAAAAATATGTAGCTGAGTTAAGGTTTCACTCCTGCCTTGGCTGGAGAAAAGCAGGGATGGATTCTCCTGCTGGTTCCTTCCCCAAGTAGATGCTGGTGAGGGAGCTTCCCCTTCCACCACACTACCCTCTCTTCCACTTCTGGGCCACTGAAGAGGTTCACACGGCATAGTTTGGAAACAATCAGCAAAGCCTCAGGCCCCAGGCTGCTTTCACTGCTGTCCTGTGATTTAAGGGGAACCTGTGACCAGCTCACAAGGCAATGCCTCTGGGGGGTGGGTGGAGAGGAACTTGGTGTGATTAGATGGGGAGGGCAGGCAGGGGGAGGCAAGTAGAAAAGCAAAAATACCTGTTATCTCCAAATTTTATCCTTTTATAGGAGTGAATCATTTTAATCCAATAGCCTCACCATGGTGAGAAGTGATAAAGGGAATGTCGCAAAAACCACAGACACTGTTAGCTGCTTAGGAACATTTTATTGGCATATCAATCTGCCGTAATCATCGCTGGCGTGGTTGGTGGTGTTAGTCATCTGGATAGGCCCTAATGGGCCAGGTAAGTGACCCTTGTTCTGGTCACACAGCTCTTAAGAGGTTGTCCTTGGGGCAGATGTGTTAGCTTGGGGAGGCGAGGGTGATAAAGGAGAACTATGTCCACGTTGTCACTAGCAGCCACATTGTTATACTGAGACTGAGGCCATTCACCCAGGTCAGATGAGGTGGTCCACAGCACACATCCACTGAAACCCACCTGCAGAACTGTCTGGACTCATGTATGGAGTGGACTTCAAGGGACGCAGCTGTGTTTTCTGAAGGTCTGACATGAACCCTCATTCAGTATTTCCATCTGCACTTGCGGCCCCCACCACCACCCCTCAGCATATGGAAGCTGACAACTCCTATTTTAATCATTCTGCCATTTATTACTGACTGTACTTACACTTTACTGTTTTAGACTTTAAATCTTATTTCACTTACCCAAGTAGTATCCTCCTGTCAATCTGAACTTCCTGACATGTTAATATAGTTGCCAGTCTTTGAACCCCCTCATGCGCACCACCAAAAATTCTTGGCTCTATAAACACAATTTAAATTCTACTGCTGGTTTTAAGGTGGGAAACAAGATGGCCAGATAATGCACTTTAAATAAATTCTAATAATTCTGTGGCCACGTGGAGGATGGAATCAAAAGGGAGTATATTGATTGCAGAAAGACTGAAGGAAGCTGTTGCCTTTGGTCCAGGTGAGATTGTCACTTCATTCCCAGGACTTTCAACTGATAGGAAACTAGGGATGTATCTGCAATGAACTCAGTGAATCAGAATCTAGAGCTAAAGACACCCCAGGTTGAATGAGTAGTGGTTAAGAGCAAGGACTTTGAATTCAGGTAAAGCTGGGTTCAAATCCCAGCTCAACCATTTATATTACATGACTCATCTTTGACAAGACAGAAGACTTCTCCAGGCCTCCCAGGCAACAGTAAAGTGGAAATGCACCTACCTAAATTGCTTAGGTTAATATATGGGAAATGTCATCCTGAAGCTTTTCTCCCTAGACGACACAGGAACTCAGAATACTCCAATTAATTTGAGGCACTTAAGTTCAAGCTGGGGGTAACAGTAGAAAGAAATATTCCAAAGTGTGAAAAAGAAGAACTGGTGATTATTACCATGAGGAATGGAGAAACTATAGAAATTGGGACAATTAACGTGAATAAAATTCTAAAGATTTGAAATTAGGAAAAAGGGTCAAGAGGTCAATTTAATGACTTAATTCTGTTTTTCACTACCAGATACTATTAACAAATCTGAAACATTTCGCTTGACAATATTTCCATTTATCTACTTAGGATTCCTTCTATCTGCTCATCCTACCCTGCCATTCTGCACCCCCAAGGAGATAAGTGATGAGGGTCAGCTTGGTACATTCAGTTCCACAGAAAAGCAGCAGGATGATCTAAGTATCCAATTTGCTTGTGATAAGGTAGGAAAAAAAAAATCCCTTCTCTCTTCATTGGAATTCAAACTATGATAAAGGAGACAGAAAGACAGCAAGTTTGAGTGAAATGTTTACATTTATATTGAAATATGCACTAAAACAGAATGAGTTCTACTAGTCAATGAAATTTTGCCAAAGCGGAATCACAAACTTCTGTTGGGGAGGTCCAGTCAACTAGCAGCAGTGATCCCCAAGCAGGAACACCAAGGAGAAGCCTGGGAGACCCCACCCCAAAAAGCCTCCTTTCAAGAGATCCCAACTCACTTCTCCCACATGCACCCACAGAGATTTAGGAGCACAGCCACGCTCCTCATTTTCTTATATCTTTAGTTTCTTCTTCGCTGCAATAAATATAAAATTGGCAATGCTCATATACCACAGCACAGACAATATTTCAGGCTTTAGCATACAACTGTAAACAGTGACTAGGTTAAAAAAATAAAAAAGAAAGTTGAACATTATTTTTAAACAACGACAGAATTCCTAAGAGTAGGGCATGAGCCACTCAAGATTTGTTTTGTTGGGTTAAGGTTTTTGACAAAAAATTCAGGTTTAGACAGATGTCCAAATAGACTCAAGGTGGTAGCCAGAGCACTGCCCATGGCAGTCTAGAATATGTGGGCAGCAAAACAAGCCCTAGATCACCCTTGGCAGTACATCTTCAACCTGCCACGTTCAAGATGGGACTACAGAAATCTCTATTGTGCCATCACCAGCTGCCATCTAGTGTAGTGGGAATGGGTGGGCAAAGGAATGAAAGTTTGCTGGGAGACAAACAGAATTAACACCTCTGCTGGCTGCCTGCAAAGTTGGCCCCTTAATCACAAGGACAACTAGGACATTTCACTTGGACAGTGCATTAAACTTCATATATGTGTGTGTGTATATTTCTCATATATATATATATATATATATGAAATCCAAAGATTATGCATTAAGTTCTGTCACTGCAACAAACTGGGGTGTCAATCAAAGAAAAACAGATGAACACTTTTTGCCTAAAGCAGTGCAAAGAAAGCTGGCAAGAAATGAAAGTGGACTCAGTATCTGCACATTAGCAATGGGGCAGACTTTTATTTAAAAGGCTAGTGGTTCAAATACTATTGCTCAAATAGCTCTGGTAGATATAAAATGTAGTTAACATCCAAGGTTTATACACAGAAGCAAAGGAGCTGAAGGCCAATTCACAAAGGGATATTTGATCCTTAGTCAAGAGAGAGAAGCTAAAAGCACATGCTGCAGGAGTAACCTAATGGGGTTTGTTTGGACCATACTCCTTCCCTCTGACAACAGAAAAGACCTGGATAGGAAACTGTCTTTTCACACACAAAATTGTGACTTAATTAAATCTCCTCCCTAGAACTATACCTCAGCTAAGAAAAAAACAATCTGTCTTGAAAACCTCAAGAACCTGGGCTACTAAAAATAAAAAGGAAAATTTAATATAGTAAACAAGTTTAGTAAACACCACATATATTTTCAGTTGTTAATGAAGACATGATACATTCAGGAAAGTTTTTGTTTTTGTTTTTTTTTAAAGACAAAAAAAACCAAAAAACAAAATTCCCAGAAAAAGCCTCGACGAGGAAAAAAAAAAAAATCAGCCCAAGTTCTATCCCTTTCAGTCAGAAGCGGCTCTTAGCACAAACCACAAATCCCCCTCCAACACACAAAAGCAATGCCATGTGCCTTGCAAGCAGAGTAAGAAACATATGCCTTAGTTACTGAACTTGAACGTTAAGCAGAATCATTGCAGAGCACATTTTGATGGGTTACTTCAATATCCACCTGGTCCAGTTTAAAGTATTTGTCTGTAAATCCAGTTTGTACATATTCCATAGGTATATTAAACAATAAACCACCTGTTGTCCTATTATTTTTTAAATGGCAGTTCTTGTAGCTCAACAAACCATTAAGATTATAAAGAGCTCTCTTGAAAGAAATTCTCAGATGAAGATGTATTAAGGAGAAATCCTGAAGGTTAAACGAAGTTCTTTTTTACTAGTTCTTTTTTTACTAGAACAGTGGGATCAAGCAGAATGTCTATTCGGAAGAGCAGTTTCACCATTTCCCCATGAGAAGAGGCCAAATTTTTCTGGACTAATAATAATTTAAAAACTAAGCCAATAAAAATAAAATAAAATATACACCTTAAAATACTACAAAACTTGAAATAAAGTCAGGGCTTATGGAGTGGGAAACAGAGTTCTGGGGTTTTCTTCCCCCCAAAAGAAGGAAAACTGTAACAGGTTCTAAGGGAAAAACAAAACAAACCAAACCAGAACTCTGAATATGGATAGCACTACACAGACTCTATAGCACAGACCACCACACAAGAATGAATTACACATCAGTAATATCATCATGAGAGTAACTGGCTGGGGATTTATACTTCCAGCAACAGAGCTCCTAGGTCAAAAACGTGTTAAAAGCTTGTAATGTTAACAAGGACCCCTCCCACCAAAAAAAAGAGGGGATGAGGGGGAATAGAGGAAAGGCTGCATGCATGGGTCTATTACAGACATGATATTCAGCAGCATAAAAATAATACCCTCCATTGAGTCCCCCAAATGGGGCAAAACCTATTTTTCACTGCTAAGCATGGGAAAGATTAACAGAGTGGAACAAATTCACCTGTAACCATAGCATCTCCCATACTTGAATGACAAGCACGTTCAATCTGATGTTATATGTTGCTATAACATTGAGAATATGTATGAGTAAAGCAAAATAAAGAACAAAAGGCTAAATTATGAACTTTAAAAACTGGAAAAACATCTGTTTTAAAGCCAAGAAGGTGTTATTCTAATTATTATTATATATGACATAATCCATAGAAAGAAAGGCCAAGGAAAGAATCTTCATTTTGTTCCGTACTTAGGCTTGATGTTGTCCTAGGAAAAACAGTGATAAGTCAATGAACGTGTCACACATATAACTAAAAAGTCCCCTTCTGGTTTCCAATGAATTTAAACCACCATCTTCCTTGGCTAATTTTTCTCCTGTGTCAAACAAACCTCCTATGTACAGGACCAGTTTAACTCCCTCCTCCCCTTCAAACACTAGATATGAACATCCAGGAACATTCTACAATGCAAAGTGCCTTAAGAAAGAGAAGGATTCTGTAGTGCCAGTGATATAACTGATCTGAGGAAGCTGGGATGCTATTAACACTGATGGGAGCCAGTCAGGCAATGGTGGTTTGTTTTTCCTCAGGTGTTTCCTCCAACAATTGCATGATCAGTTCATGGAGGGGTTTGCAGATCTTTGCGTAGCCCCCTCCTGTGAGATGCAGAAAATCAAACATATCGTGGCAGGAGATGGCACCGTCCGAGTGCACGAAGCCCCCATCTGTATCCAGGAGCTGAACATTAGCAAGCTTCGGCAGGGAAACCTTGAGGAGCTGGTTCACCTTGGCATTCTTTTGCCTCAAAGGGTTGGGCTTCTCACCTCGAGGTAACAAACCCTGGGGAAGAGCAGAGAAGAATATAAGATGAGAAGACTCACTGTTTTTTCCTACTTACTTGTGATTTCAAATATCTCTGGAACTCTCCATCTGGCACTTGTTATACCTTTGATTTCTGAAACACTGGACTAGACCGGTCTTAATGAAAGTTCTCTGACTATCCCTCCTAGGTTTCTTCCTGAGTTCCTCCTCCTCCTCCTGTCCCTTAACTGCTGGTATTCTTCAGGGTTTTGTCCTTGGCCCAGTACTCTCTCCACCCTACACACTTTAGCCCAGATCTCTTCCTGGAGCTTCAGAACTGTGTACTGAACGTCCAGGTATAGAACCAAACTTGAATGCTCCTGAGGCACACCCAACACGTCCAAAAACCCATTCATCATCTCTCCCATAGATTATGTTCCTTCTACATTCTCTGTGTCAACCGACCATTCCAAGATCCCTGAGTCTCTCATCCCATGTACCTTATCTATTCATCATTAAATCAGTCAGCTTTTACATCCTAAGTATTTTTCCAATCCATTCTTTTTTCTGACTATAGACACTGCTATGGCTAGGGAACTTACCAATATTAACCTCAATTAACGTAAAATCTCCTGACTAGTCTTCCTACCTCCAGTGGTATTACCCCTTCAATTTATCCTCCATATAGTCCACCACATAGCTAGAATAATCTAGCTCAAATACACATCTATGCATTAATGCCACATGGAACCTACACTCGAACACACGAGAAATGGAGTTGGAACAAATGCTGTCTTGATGAATCAGAGCCACATAATATCTGGTAGTAAAAAACAGAGATGTGTTCTAAATTCATTTTTAACTTATTTGTTAATGATCTAATATAATTTTCAGATAAATCAGATGTCTGTCCTTCTACTATAGTAAATAAAAGCCAGCTCTTATATGATAAGTGCAAGGTTTTATCATCTCAAACTAGAAATGGCCTTTATACAGATAACTGATCCAATTATAAAATTGTCAGAAATCCCCAACCTTTTAGTTGGTTTATAGCTAATGATACCACACAGCAAGTTATTGTTATTTAGGCAAAAATGTTGTCACCTGTTTCTCCTACAGGGTATGATAAGAGGTCTTATTTCATAAAAACGGTTTTCTGTAGGCGTTCTACTAAAAAAATAAAAAAAATTTTTATGCCCAAAGCACTTATTCATGTCTGCTTTAAATTTTTTCAGCAAAACGCTGGACCTCGATTATTAACTTACTGTGTGACTGTAAAGTTCCAAAGAGAACTATAGAGAATTATGAATATGCCACCCCAATCCATCTCCTTTCATCCTTGTCAAGTGCAGACAAGGTCAATCCTAAACCCTAGTTTATATAACTGTTAAAAGGCTCTGCATCTAATAGTTAACAAAGAAAAGCAGCCCTCAGTGCTGGTACATCAAAGCTTGGTTGAGATATAATGAGCAATCAGGAAGGATGGCCAGTGACCAATAAATACATATGTTATTCTGACTTTCAAAGGATACCATAGCAATTAAAGCCATAAAAAAGGATTAAGCCTCAAGAGCAGGGCACCATACCTATTGGGATTGTCAAGCAAGGATAAGAAAAATAGCTTATGTACTTGCATGACATTTTCCTTAATAAATGAGTATCAAGGGTATGCCATGTGATTTTTTTCTCTATAATAACTGATAATTGTTAAAATATTACTTTAAAGGAGACAAAAAAATTACACTCCTAATTCCTTTACCATGTAACAACTATTTAAATTTTATTTCCTTTTCCAATTTGCATATTTACTTTCAAGCAATTCTAAATATAATATGTATACCGTTTAGTATTCGGACTGTTCACTTAAATACATCATAAATTCTGTTTTCACACAGTCCTCCTAATTGTCATATGATTAGTGCTATTACAGTCAATGACTTGTGCAATCATTCCCCCATGGGGTTGATTATTTAGGTTATTTCCAATGTTTTAGTATTGTAGATAACACCACCATATATAAAATTCAAAAGTCTGGTTGAAACAAGTAATATTTATGGAGGATTTATTCAGCAACATTCATGCAACAAATATGTCCTAAGCAACTGCAATGTACCACCCACTGTACTTAAGAGATGGACTCTTAACCACAATGTAGTCTTTTTCTGGAATAATGCAGGATATAAATAAATACATAAACAAATTAATTAAATACCATGTAATAAAAAAATAAGACCTGTCTCCCCAGAACCCTGTCATAAGATAATATCCAAACTCTTAACATGGGACCTGGCTGTGGCCTCTAACTATCCCAGACTTGAACTTTATTCCAATAATAACCCTAAAATTCTTCTAGCACCCTCCTTCACTCACCCAACAAACACATTCATGTATAAGCCTTTGATCATTTCCTTCCTTTCTTCCTCCCTCCCTTTCTCTCTCTTTCATTCTTCTCTGTAATACCTTCTCTCCTTTCATTTCTCTATTTGTCTGGAAACCAATGAATTCTTTAAAACTAAACTCAGATGTCAATTTTTATGTCTAAAATATACCCAGTTCTCTCCTTAGCATACAGTATAATAATTCTGTTTATATTGCTGTGTCCATCCACCAGCTCCTTGAGAGGAACTGTCTTACTCATTTTTGTATGCTCGGGACCTAGGATAGTGCCTTGTACATAGTGATTCTCGCATGTTTGTTGAATAAACAACTACCTTATTAACACTATATCTCATTAAAGAACTAAATACATGTCAGATTTCTCAAAAACATACATTTTTAGCTAGGTTAAGAATATCTACAGGTAAACTTTAACACTGAAATAGACAGCTGTTTATTCCTGAGACCATGAAGACAATGCTTTAATTCTACAAAGGGTAGCATTTCCTGTTAGTGGTAAGACTATGAAGTACCCATTTTCTTCCTGATGGAATCTCTGATATTTTAAAGAATTCAGAGATTCTGATAAATACACCACCTTTACCATATTAACAATGGAACAAAACAACACATCTAGGCTAATCCAAACTCGGGTCTAATAAAAAGAGACTCAGGAACTAGGAAAAGTCTCATATGCAACTTAAAAAATTATCAGAAGATAGTCAAGGGAAAAAAAAAAACTAAGGCAACCTGAGGCAACAAAGAGGATTTCCACTTCTAAACAAGGATGAGCAGAAAAAAGATGACCCCACAGCTGTTCTAGGAAATGAGACCAATAAGACGATGGGACATATCAGAGAAGAGAGCATGATAAACTCGGGAGCACAATAAACTGCTTCCAACCTAAAGATTCTCTATGTTCATGAGTGATCACATTTCTAAAAAGACTCCCCACCTTACCTAATAATATCAAGGTCTCCACCCACCCAAAGACCACATACCAATACAATGATTTTGGCCTGTGGCTGCCTTGTGTTGATAAGTTGTACGATGGCCTCGATTCCACCTGCTACTTCCTCTGCTGTATTTTCATGGTTGTTTGTTCCTACCCAGACAACAATGACCTATAATTGAGGGAAGGAAGAAAAAGAGAAAAAAGATAAATACTCAGGAATGTCCACTAGTTAGCTGAAAATCTTATTTCAAAAATCAAAGAAGGAGGGGCTTCCCTGGTGGCGCACTGGTTGAGAATCCGCCTGCCAATGCAGGGGACACAGGTTCGAGCCCTGGTCTGGGAAGATCCCACATGCCGCGGAGCAACTAAGGCCGTGCACCACGACTACTGAGCCTGTGCTCTAGAGCCCATGAGCCACAACTACTGAAGCCCGCGTGCCTAAGAGCCTGCACTCTGCAACAAGAGAAGCCACCGCAATGAAAAGCCCATGCACCTCAACAAAGAGTAGCCCCCGCTCGCCCCAACTAGAGAAAGCCCGCGTGCGGCAACAAAGACCCAACACAGCCAAAAATAAATAAATGAAATAAATAAATTTTTTAAAAAATCAAAGAAGGAAAGATGAACTTCTCAAATGGTATTGGTAACTTCAACAGGGCAGCCATCTTAAAACATTAATGTATGCCTCGTATACATCAGGATAAATTCCAAACAGAAAAACACTTAAGTGGGAAAACTGTACTAGGAAGAGATGAGAAAATTCTTTTATGTGGAGATGGAAGCTAATCTCTTAAGATCCAGAAACTCTACAAAAAAGATAATAAATTCAACTGTATAAAAATAAAACTACTGCAAGTCAGCAAAGACAAAAAAAAAAAAAGACAGTGAAATCTAAGAAACATGGGGGAAAATACTTGCGACATCATAAGACTCCCTTAATTAAAGTACCTTCTAGAAAAAATAAAAACAAAAGTACCCAAGGGAGTGCAGTGGGTACAAATACACAGTTCTACTCAAGGAAAAGAGTCAGTGGGGCGGAGGCTGGATATAGTTTTTAAAAGTTTTTCTCTTTAAAAAAATAATTTTACAAGGTGGCTATCACCTAGAGACATACATCTTACTATGTAACCCAAAGTAATTTCCACCTGTCACAAAAGAAAGGAATATGCATGAGTTTTTCTGTTAGAAAGGCAAAAATAAAATACTTTCAACTACAGCCAACTGTTATCAATGGCTCAGCTTTGCTTCTTTTTGTTGTTTGGGGTTGAAAAAATTTATATGCAGTGTGCCAACTCAGGATGTTGATAACGCTATAAGGCACTGGGTACATGTTTGGGCTGAACATTTGTTCACATCTGCTTCAAATTTTCTTCAGAAGAACTTGGAGGCCTTGATTACCAATCTGTTTATATGTTTAAATGGATCCAAAATTACTTCCTCAAGTGAATCATAGCCCTGCTCCCGCGGCCCACCTCTGAGCTCTTTCCCCTTCATACTGCCTCAGGTCAACAGAAGAGCATAGCTTATTAGCATCAAATCTCTTCCTACAGCAGAAGATAATTACAACGAGTACAAACCAAGCAAGCAATACACTGATTCTTAATTAAGCATGTATTTGGAATGTTCTTAAACAATATCATTTAACTTAAAGGGGCACGAAGCAAAGAACAACAGTGAAATAACGCTTTAAAGAAGCAATTTTTTTTTTTTTTACTACCAGTTTCTGACAATTTAACTATCTGCAGAAGACTCAAGATTAAGGATATTCTTTAAAAAAATAATAATAAGTTTCATTTCACCTTAGGTTTAATATTCTCCAGTTCTCCATTCTTTAGTCTCCATAAAACATGTCTTGTTGTATCTCCCCCAATTCCAAAATTCAGTGCATGAAGTGGGGAAAAAAGCTCTCGCCATATCTGAAAAGAGAAAAACTTGATTTATTTAAGCTGAAATTAGTGGGAAATAAAATCCCTCAATTGCAATGTGTTGTGAGGCATCTGAAATAAGTTTCCCTTTTCCGTATTCAAATGTATCACTGCAAGTGGTATGCTACCAACTGCTGAAAGGGCTTTGAAGATGCCATTGTGTAACTCAGTTTTCAGTGCAGCTTTAGATCTCAGCTCAAGACCTGAGTCACAGCTCAACCTGATGCCACTTAGGCACCAACATTTATAATTAAGCTGCCAAGTCAATAAACTCTCCTTTCCCTTTATTCAACCATTTAAAGGAATAGGGTGAAGTAGAAACATGAGATGAAAAAATTTAGAGTGCCTGAGCCAAAAAGATATAAAGCTATCTTTTCTTTTAAATTTCCCTTGGGAGAATGCCTAACCTCAAAAAGATTCAGAACAGTTCACTACAAAAATATATAAAATATAAAAATGGTAAAACACAAATAATAAGAACTGAGAATCATGACTAAGACAAACACAAATGAGCAAATACAAATAAGAAAATAGTAAAATACAAATAAGAATTGAAAATCATGACTAGGACAAATATACACAAACAAATATATAATGTGAAGCTTCTTGGAAGCCAAGGCAAAAAAGGGAGCTTATTTATAAATAATGTTGTATTTTTTCCTTTGTCTCATCATGCTTGCTGGCACAAAGAATCCCATCAGGTAGGTCTGATTTCCCTTCTACTCTGAACTAGAGTGGAATGTATGCAAGTCTGTTATCAATGAATGTGTTGACATGAGCAGCCAAGGACCACCCTCACCCCTGCACCTTACCTCATACTGCTGCATCAACTGCACCATGGAGTCCCCTACAAACAGGACATCCGGCTCTTTGTCTTTGCAGTCCAGGACAAATCTGTTGTGCTGGTGTGAAGAAGAAAGAACAATCAGAAACTGGCATTTTCTCCTGTGAGATTTCTTGGCCTAGACAGAACAGTTGTCCAACCAGTTACTCTGTTGTTAAACTTCTATTTGGTCTGTCCCTAAAGCTGATTCCTCTCAATCTGCTATTAACTCCTGGGCCCTTCTGAAAACGAGAACAGAAAAATGCGTTCATGTTTTTTTAAAAGCTTACCTTTTCCTCCAACTCTTTTAAAGAAAATTTCAGATATACTTAAAGTTGACGTAATACAATGAACACCTGTACACACTCACCTATGTTCAACAATAACATTTTCCCACATTTGCTTTATCTGTGTGTTTGCTGAATCATTTGAGGGTAAGCTGCAAACATTGTGATCCTTCACCTTTAAATATTCCGCATGCATCTCCTAAGCATAAGGACAGTCTCCTATAAAACCACATTATCACATCTAAGAAAATAAACAATAATCCCATAAAATCTAACATTTAATCTTCACAATTGTTCCAAAAGTATTATATGTATCTATTTTTTGAACTAGGATCCAATCAAAAGGCATGCATTTCATTTGAATGATTTTAATATGGCCTTTGAAATGTCTGCTAACCTCTAAATGTGAGAGATGTTGGCAAACTGGGACTCAGGCTTTTTCAGTCTAATTCAAGTTTCTAAGGAAGGGTGACCTAGCCCTGGCATACTTCTCTTTGCTCTTAAGGCATAAGACACCTTTAAAAAGATTTTACCCATTGATGCTAAACTGAAGGACATAGTTTCAATTTTTATATTCATCCCTGAAACAAATTAACATGATGCTTTAGCAGGTCTCTAACCCAGTTCTACGTTAAGGTCTGAATACTGTTTCTTTTTCTCAAACTCTACATTCAATTATGCTTCCCCTAGGAATTAATTAAGATGGAGTTACTATTTAAGTATTTCTGCTGATACTACAAGTGCAGATGACACCGTGGTGAAACCGAGATATTTCACTGCCATTGGTGAAAATACAAAAATATTTCTGGAAATAATTTGACAATTAAGACATCTCCTCTTTTACAGTGACAGGATTTGGGATAAATTTTTCTTTTCTCTTGGGTCCATGTCTTGTGTAAACAATTTTTAAAAATTACTATTATTTCAATAAGTATTTTTAAACTGAAGGGATAAGATGAGCAAGAATAAAACTTTAGCTAGTTTTACTGAGTAGGTGCTCTTTCACATCACGTCGTCTCTCTACTGTGTATGCTAAAGTGCCAACTCCTCTCAATACCAACAGAACAGCTTACGTTTAAAGAATGTCATGGAATTTAAGCTCTGCTGTTCTAAAGGTTTAAGTACTCTACATTTTCTTTTTAAGTATAAAAGTAGTTGCAATGAGCTTGGAAAAACAGAAAAGATCAAAGCAAAACATCTATAATCCTACCATTTTAACCCAGCACCTATTAACGTTTTAAGGTATTTTTTTCTCATTATTTTTTCACATTCCCCCGCAACACAGTTGAAACGTATGTATATCTCCTTAAGGCACAATAGCTTTGGGACAGAAAAACCTATGTTCGAAGTCTAGCTTATCTACTTTCTAGTGCAGTGACCTTAAGCAAGTACATAACCCCGAGTTTTGTTTTACACATCTGCTGGCAACTCTTTTTAGAGTTGTGAAGATGAGAGTTCTATAAAAGGGGCCCAGCTTCTGGCTGCCACCCAGTAGGTACTCAATAAAGAGCAGCCATTATAACTGCATTAACATTATATTAGAAATATTTTTCTATGTAGCTACATGATTTTCATAACTATAATTTTTTAAAAAAATTTTATTGTGTAATTTTAAAAAAATCTTCATTTATTTATTTATTTGGCAGCGCCACACAGCTTGCGGGATCTGAGTTCCCCAACCGGGACTGAACTCGGGCCCTCGGCAGTGAGAGCACGGAGTCCTAACCACTGGACCGCCAGGGAATTCCCTATAACTGTAATTTTTTTTTTTTTTTTTTTTTTTTGGTACGCGGGCCTCTCACTGTTGTGGCCTCTCCCGTTGCGGAACACAGACTCCAGACGCGCAGCCTCAGCGGCCATGGCTCACGGGCCCAGCCGCTCCACGGCATGTGGGATCTTCCCGGACTGGGGCACGAACCCGTGTCCCCTGCATCGGCAGGCGGACTCTCAACCACTGCACAACCAGGGAAGCCCTATAACCGTAATTTTTAACACCACTTAATATCCTACTGGATGCATCCAGTGGCACATTGATTTTTTTTAGCTCTTTACCCTAATGACAGATTTGCCAGAAGCCTCCTATTGACTGAGATGAAGAAACTTACACACACACATTTTCTTTTACAGGCTGGGAATTTTTAGGGCAAAGGGGATTAACACTTTCATGGATCTTGGATATACTTCCAAATTACTAACAAAATGGCTACTGGCTATATCTATTCTGACACCAGCAATGTATCAGAACTCATTTTACTATACTTGCACCTGCACGGGTTATTAATATTTTTCTCTCCCTCCTTTCTTTTCCCATTGTTTTAATCTGTACTTTTTGGAAACAAAAAGTTAAAGCTCCTGTCATGCTCATTGAGACACTTATCTAGTATATTTGAGGGTAGTTTTATTGATAATACAACAAACAATATCAATGCTTCATCTGTAATTTTTACTGAAAATATTTCTGTCAGTCTGCTGCTAAGCCTTCTTTAGGTGGCTAATGTTTTGATATGAATTGTTATTAAATTTGTCTACAGTCAAGTCTTTTAATATCACCCTTAAAAAAACTTACGATTATGGAAAATATCAAGCGTACAGGAAAGCACAGAGAATAACACAATGGATCTCTGTGTATCCATCACCAGATACAGCAATCATCTAACTTACGGCCACTATTATTTCAACATTCCAGAAACTACTGCCCCACCCCATTCTTAGATTATTTTGAAGCAAACTGAGGATATAATATTTCATGTATAAATATTTCAACATGTAGCTCTTAAAAGATTAAAAATATATATAGCCACAATACCAGTTCTATCCTCTAAAATTAATAGGAATCCTTTAATATCAACAAATAACTAGTGAGTGTTCAAATTCAATGTCACAAAATTTTATTTTATGATTTGTTTTTTAAAATCAGGATCCAGGCAATTTGTCTCTTAAATCCCTTTTAATCTATAGGTTCCCCCTCCCTCTGCCACCACCTCCCAAACTTTTTTTTTAAGGAATATGACTGTCTGACCTATAGACTCTCCCATAGTCTGGATTTTGTTGACTGCATTCCTGTGGTGGTGGTGGACATGTTCATCTGTTCCAGGTACTTCTTGATATGTGGTACTTAAGTCTAGAATAGGGATGGATATTTTAGCAATACTCCATGAGTAGTATTGAGTATCACTTCAATACTTGTTTTAATCATGACTGCTTTTCTTTTAATGTTTTGTTTCTAAATAATTTATCTACAGAAGACCTGAAAAGATTGTAGAGTATTTGCATATACCCCTAACTCAGCTTTCAATGTTAGCATCTTTTATTTTTTTATTAAAAACAGAATTTTCAGGTGTAAGGATTTTTTTAAAAATTTAATTTACTATTTATTTATTTATTTTTGGCTGTGTTGGGTCTTTGTTGCTGTGTGCGGGCTTTCTCTTGTTGCAGTGAGTGGGGACTACTCTTCGCTGTGGTGCTTGGGCTTCCCATTGCAGCGGCTTCTCTTGTTGGGGAGCACAGGCTCTAGGCGCACGGGCTTCATTAGTTGTAGCATGCAGGCTCAGTAGTTGTAGCTCGCAGGCTCTAGAGAACAGGCTCAGTAGCTGTGGCGCACGGGCTTAGATGCTCTGCAGCATGTGGGATCTTCCCGGACCAGGGCTTGAACCTGTGTCCCCCGTACTGGCAGGCAGATTCTTAACCACTGCGCCACCAGGGAAGCCCTCAATGTTAGCATCTTATATAAGCATGGTACATTTGTCAAACCTAAGAAATTAACATTAGGGAATACTATCGACTAAAATAAAGTTCACTCAGATCTCACTAATTTTTCCACTAATGCCCATTTCCTGAATCAATCAGCATATCACATGGCATTTAATCTATATATCTCCTTTAACTCTTCCAATATGGGACAGTCTCTTGGTCTTTCCTTGTCTTTCATGACCTGACACATTTAGTTGTGGTAAGGTGTTCTGTAGACAGTCCCTCAATTTGGGTCTGTCTGATGTTTTCCCATGAATAGGCTGAGGTTATGGATTTTTGGGTAAGACTACCACAGACGTGATGTGCCCTTGTTGTATCATGTCAGGGAACATGACTTATTACTGGTGATGTTAATATTGATCATTTGGGTAAGGTGGTGTTTGCCAGTTTTCTCCACTATCAAGTTATTATTTTCCCTTCCATACTCTGTATGTTAGAAGCAAGACACTAAATTCAGCTCCACCTACTAGAGGGAGGGGTCTCAAAAAACAGTGGGCGTATCTTAAAACCAAAGTAATTACCAAAGTAATTTACAGGGAGATACTCTAAGGCTAGGCAAATATACCATTTCTCCTTAAAGTTGTGTCCATTAATGTTAGTATTCATCAATGGATCTTGCCTACAGTAATTATTACTGCAGTGTTCTATCCATGATTTTCTTTTCCTTCCTTACTTCTACATTTATTAGAATTATTCTGTAAGGAAGATTTAGCTCTTCTCCCCTATTTATTTATTCATCCACTCATTTATTTATAGCAGAATGTATTAATGAACACTTATTTTATTCTTTCAGTTATAAACCAATAATACCATCATTTGTTACACTGCTCAAAATGTTCAACTTTGCACTTTGGGAGCTCTTCCAGGTCTTTTAGGTGGTCAAAGTTAGTATCATCAATGAGACAAACCAATACCACATGTATTCTATGTGATGCACTGGGGACCCATCACTTCAGTGATATTCCTGCCTTCCATCTTTTTTTTCCTTTTCTTTTTTGAGTAGTTTCTTGCTTTCTTACACTAGAAGATGCTCTAGGCCCATATTTTTATTTTCTTTGCTCCAGCTATAGAATCAATCACTTCTTCAAGGAGCCCTGGTTCCTTTCATTGGAGAACTGTATTTAAAAACCAAGATCTGGGTATATAATATATTTTAATGTAAGTTAGTCCTTCCATATTATACAAGTTTTTTTTTTTTGCGGTACGCGGGCCTCTCACTGTTGTGGCCTCTCCCATTGCGGAGCACAGGATCCGGACGCGCAGGCTCAGTGGCCATGGCTCACAGGCCCAGCATGTGGGATCTTCCCGGACTGGGGCACGAACCCGCGTCCCCTCCATCGGCAGGTGGACTCTCAACCACTGCGCCACCAGGGAAACCCACAAGTTTTTAAAAAAATTTAAATATTCATATCTGTTTTTCTTCCATTTGACTAATTTTTTCCCAGTCAGTGCTAATCATTTAAAGTCTTCTAATTTATGCCAGAAACAACAAAGGCATCTAGTTTTACTTACTACTTTTAGTAAATTTATAAATGACCTAAATGCCCATCAATGAGATAACAGACAACCCACTGTGGTATTTTCATATAAAATAATTGAATACTACTTAAAGAAAAAAAATGAATAAACTACAGCTATGTTTTTAATATGTATGATTACTGCAGAAAAAAATACATTCAGAAAGATACTATTTACCATTTAAAAACGTGCAAAAAGGGATTTCCTTGGTGGCGCAGTGGTTAAGGATCCACCTGCCAATGCAGGGGACACGGGTTTGAGCCCTTGTCTGGGAAGACCCCACATACCGCGGAGCAACTAAGCCCATGCGCCACAACTACTGAGCCTGCGCTCTAGAGCCCGCAAGCCACACCTACTGAGCCTGTGTGCCACACCTACTGAAGCCTGCGTGCCTAGAGCCTGTGCTCCGCAACAAGAAGCCACCACAATGAGAAGGCCGCACACTGCAACGAAGAGTAGCCCCCGCTCACCGCAACGAGAAAGCCCGCATGCAGCAATGAAGACCCAACACAGCCAAATATAAATTAATTAATTTAAAAAAGTGCAAAAAGGGGCCTCCCTGGTGGCGCAGTGGTTGAGAATCCGCCTGCCGATGCAGGGGATACGGGTTCGTGCCCCGGTCTGGGAGGATCCCATATGCCGCGGAGCGGCTGGGCCCGTGAGCCATGGCTGCTGAGCCTGCGCATCCGGAGCCTGTGCTCCGCAACGGGAGAGGCCACAACAGTGAGAGGCCCGCGTACCACAAAAAAAAAAAAAAAAAAAAAAAAAAAAAAAAAAAAAAAGTGCAAAAATACTAACTATATTGTTTAGAGATTACATGTGTAGTATGTAAATACATGAAATTACTGGCTTGGGGGTGGGGAGGTAGGAAAGAGAAAGAAATGTGATCAGTGAGGGGTATACAGGGAACAGCAATTCTTTTAGCAATGTTTTATTTTTTTAGGGTGAGTAGCAAATACACAGATGCTCAAAATATTTCATAATACTTTTTTTTTTTTAAGGTGGGGGTGTGGGGGGAGAGAAGTCAGGCGGGACCTTGCAGGCAATTGCAGGGACTTTGTCTTTTTTTTTTTATTTTTGGCTGTGTTGGGTCTTCATCTCTGCGCGAGGGCTTTCTCTAGTTGAGGCGAGCGGGGGCCACTCTTCATCGCGGCGCGCGGGCCTCTCACTGTCGCGGCCTCTCTTGTTGCGTAGCACAGGCTCCAGACGCGCAAGCTCAGTAGTTGTGGCTCACGGGCCCAGTTGCTCCGCGGCATGTGGGATCTTCCCAGACCGGGGCTCGAACCCGTGTCCCCTGCATTGGCAGGCAGATCCTCAACCACTGCGCCACCAGGGAAGCCCTCATAATACTTTTTTAAAGATATAAACAAATGAGGAAGATTAAGAAAGAATAATCACATAATTGATCCATAGGAGAACAGTCAAAATAAAAAACTACCACTCAAAATAAGCTAGTTGAAAGACTGATTTTTAAGTCTGAGATGACCAAAACAGAAAGGGAATACAACTATGAAGAGTATAAAGAGAATCACTAAATACTAAAACAGCAAACTCTGGGGACTTAAAATCATATTGCACTTGTTAGTTCAAAAGGTAATACGGTTGGAAACAGATAAAGGTTAAATATAGTTATTGTTAAGTGATAGCAGTTATTAAAAGCAAGTTACAAATACTGAAAAAAAAAAAAGTGCTAAAAAAAACAATGGGACATACTGAGAGGGCAAAGGGGCCAGAGCTTGAAGGGATTCCCACTTGCTAAACTTTGGACAATGAGTTTCAAAATTACAGTGGATTATAACCCACTTGACTAAAGTAAGAACCTGTGAGACCATATTATAACGAAATAGAATTGGTTTAGGCCGGGCTTCTCTGGTGGTGCAGTGGTTGAGAGTCCGCCTGCCGATGCAGGGGACACAGATTCGTGCCCCGGTCCGGGAAGATCCCACATGCCGCGGAGTGGCTAGGCCCGTGAGCCACGGCTGCTGAGCCTGCGCGTCCGGAGCCTGTGCTCCGCAACGAGAGGCCACAACAGAGAGAGGCCTGTGTACCGCAAAAAAAAAAAAAAAAAAAAAAAAAAAATATATATATATATATATATATATATATATATATATATATATATATATATATTGGTTTAGGCCAACACCATCTTAACCAAGTGATCAAAGCTACTATCATCAATGAGACAAATCAACATCACATGCCTTCTATGTGATGCACTGAAGACATCACTTTCCTGATACTCCTGCCAAAAATGTATAATGTGAATCTTGATTATGAGAAAAGAGAGGGACATTCCACAAAATAAATGCCCTATACTATTCCAAATGGTCAAGGTCATGAAAAACAAAGGCTAAGAAATGTTTCTGATTAAAGGAGAATGAAGAGAAACGACAACCAAATGCAATGTGTGATCCTAGACTGGGAAGAAAATTGATATAAAGAACACTACTGGGGCTTCCCTGGTGGCGCAGTGGTTGAGAGTCCGCCTGCCGATGCAGGGGACACAGATTCGTGCCCCGGTCCGGGAAGATCCCACATATGCCGCGGAGTGGCTGGGCCCATGAGCCAAGGCTACTGGGCCTGCACATCTGGAGCCTGTGCTCCACAACAGTGAGAGGCCCGTGTACGGCAAAAAAAAAGAACACTACTGCGACAACTACAGAAATCTGAATATGGTTTTTGGATTAGGTAACAGTATAATGTCAGTGTTAAATTTCCTGATTTTAATAACTGTATTGTAGTTATGTAAGAAAAGGTTCTTGTTCTCAGAAAACACACTCAAATATTTAGGGGTAAAGGGGCATTGTGATGACTGCAACATACTTTCAAATGATTCAGAAAAAACTGTAAGTTGGTAAATAGTACAAACAGATACAGACAGAATGATTAGGCAGATGTGGCAAAATGTTAACAAGTGGCAAGTCTAGATGAAGGATATAGGAAGTTCCTTCTAAAGTGTTTGTAATATTTGTATAATTTTGAAATTACTTCAAAATTTTAAAAAGCTTAAAGAAAGAATACTGTAGAGACACTGTCATCTATTAAAATGAACAGTACACAATGCCCATGCTCTCAAAATATTCCTCAGTTCCAACATCACATGGTGATTAGGAATGACATCTCTAACATTAGATTTTTATTTACAGTAATCAATTCTTGTTGACCATTAAAAACACCCCATTGTAGCTCTGGTCAAAAGACTCTAAAAATTTAAGAGACTCATCTATGTGAATAACGCATGTGCACCCCCTTTTACCTGAGACATCCATCTGTCATCTCCTTGAATATCTTCCGCTGCATGTGGAATGGCTGCTGGGTTTGAGTCTCCTTGGCTCATTCTACACCTGAGGAAAAAATGTCTATGTTATGTTTTGTTCACTGACAGGAATGTTTCTTTGTTACCACTTACTTAAATATTACATGTCAGGTTTTAAATAAGAATAAGAATTAAATAAATTTCATTGGGTTTTGCCTAGAAACGATGCAACTGGAGTTTATTTTCAGCAGGGATGAGGTCCAGGACATGACTGCCTAAGTCCCATAAATATCTAGCACTACTAAACTTCCAGACAGGTTTGAATATCATTCAGGAACAATGCATTGCATCAGTATATACCTTACACCTATATTAATTTTTCATAAATACATGTTATTGTAAGAACCAAATGACAAGGAATTAAACCCTTCAAGTTCAATGACATCTACATTAGAGCCTTTTAGGCTGCTAGAGTTACACACTTAAGAATTAGTACAGCACCGATTAGAATCCAGTGATCACTAAACATCACACAAATACCTATACTACAGATGATGACAAAACTAGTCGTGGGCTTTGGCAGTGGTTTTTTCATTTTTATTATTTATTACTTTTTTAAATTTTTAATTTTTTTTGGCAGTGCCCCGCATCCTGCTGGATCGAGTTCCATGACCAGGGATCAAACCCATGTCCCCTGCAGTGGGAGCACAGCAGAGTGTTAATAACTGCTAGCCCACTAGGGAAGTCCCTGGAATTGGTTTTTTGCAAATTTTACTAGGTATTTTTATTTCGACAGGTATCCACTAAAAAAAATTTGATTAACGACGACCTAAATATGGTATCTGATAGTAGAGAAGAAGGAATAAGTGAAATTCAGGAAAATTAGAAATGCTAATCTTCTAGAAAGACAAGTAAGAAACCAGACTGTTTTCAGCCAACTTTGGAGAATACATACTAGAGACATCAGGCTCAAGAGGTTACTTGGAAAATGCAAAGGATGATGAAAGAGAAAAAGCTGGGGTTTTGTGGCTTATAGAAAAAAAGGCCGTACTCTCTATTTCCTTCCTTTGCCATCCTCAAATACAACTAAACTTTCTCAGAAAGAGGACTGAGTTATAGCCTTTTAATAAGTATTCACTGAGTAAACAAAACACCCTGGATTACCAATGTAGTAGTTTTTGAGGATCAAAAAGTAACAAGCCCTAAACATGAAAGCAAACCTTCATGAAAAATAAATTACAGAAGCAAACAATTTTAACACTAATTATGTAAATAAATTCCATCAGTTCCAAATGACACTAGGTCTAAAAAAAATTGGGCTCAGGGTTAAGCCTGTATCTGACTAAAGATGTAAAATATCATTCACAACCTGTGTATATTTCTTTAGATTACTAAAATTTGCAACTATCAGAAAATAATAGCTACCTATGAAGGACTATCTACTCTATGCTTTATACATACCACCTCTGATCCTCACAAAAGTACTGCAAAATGAAGCAAACGAGGATCAGATAATATAGGTACTTTGTTCAGTGACTGAAATGAGGTTTGTCTGACCCCAATTACGTCACATCTGGCCCACTGATCACAAACCAGTTCACGCTGACTCCCTAAAGGGGACCTATATCTAACCATTTCACCCAAAAGACTTATGAGTTATACCACATGGAGCTAAAAACATCAATGTAAAATGCAAGAATCGGGAAGAACTGCAAGATGAACCTATAGAGTTCCAATCAGACTATGATACCTGTTTGGAGTTTCACTAAGAAAAGTGAGGAAAAATCAGAAGATACATAAAAGAAAACAAAAAAAGGATTACAGGGTTAAAACAAATAGCCACACAGAAACTTTTTGTTTTTAGCCAGTAAAACATTCTAAATCTTCTATATAAAAGTTTCTTGGGGGTCTATGTTCAATTCTTGATTCAAGTCTGGCTATTCAGGTTAAATCTGATATGGCACTTAATACTCACTTTAATTTTAGTAAGTAACTTTCTTCCCCGCTGATCAAAAAGCTCTATTGTCCTTAAGACCAACAAGGAGCAACTTTTCCCATTTTCTGGATTTCAAAATTAGATATATAATGTAAAGAAATACAGCAACAAAACAGCTCCTTTTTCCACTCACTAATTGAAAAAGTCTATTTCCTAACTTTTAAAATAGATTTAAAAAACCCAACCATTTCTCATTTATTTTCCCACCTGGAGAAACTCTTAACATGTTAGGTATTTTTGAGGCAAAAGTTAACTGACACAGGGTTAACTGAGCAATCACTACTAAAAACGAGAAAAATAATCTGTCCCCCTCTCACTGTGTGATTATGTAATTGAAACCATTTTTCCTGGGGATTGTTAAAAGAACAAGGATGACAAAACTGTACATTTGAGATGCCTCCATAATAAAATGTATCCAAATTCATCCTTCACCACTTAAACACACAATGCAGGCACTCCAACTACATTTCAGTTCTTGGAACACCATGTTCAGATCTTGTTGAAAAACTTAAGAATTTTGACAAACCAGAGGGTGTTTCAAGGAAAGGAGCCAAGATGGTGAGAAATTAGAAAACCTGTCATATCAGAAACAGTTGAAAGAAACAGGTATGTTTATAATCTGCAGAAAAACTGGTTGGGGAAGAGGAAATCACGGGACAAATAGCTGTCAAAGTATTCAAAGATTACTAGGAAGGGACTTTAGGCTTATTCTGCATGTCCCCAAATAGGAAGACAAGGCCAGTAGATACAATGTACAGTGAGACAACTTTCTAACAAACAGAACTGCAAATGACATGACCTGACTCTCAAGGCAGATTCCTCCCAGGGGGCCACAGAGACTAGGTGAACACCTACTAGAAAAGCATAAAGTGAACTAAAGCATATGAGTAAAGACTGGCCCAGATTAGCAGAATTCAAACATTTTTTAATGTTTTAGAATCTTTTTGAAATGTTCCTCAATATATGTATATTTATAAATTAGATGTGAATTGCTGTTAACCTGTATATTAAATATTTGTAATTTTTTCCTTTTTTACATTTAAAAAAATGAATGTAAAAAGAGGTTCTAAATATTTTCCTATATTCCAATGGATCTCCTTATGCATCCCAGGGCAGCACACATACTGTACTTTCAAGACCAGTGGTCTATATAAACTATAAGATCTCTTTAGATCTATGATTCAATTTACAGACATGGATTTTTAGAGTTTCTCCAACAGGTAAACAACTGATCAAAAAATAATAACTGCAAGAAAAATTTATTAAGAACTTGTACTATTTACAAGACACTGTGCTAGGAGCTTTGTTATTTAAATAAAAACTGAAGCTCAGGGAGATTTAAGGAAACTGCTCCATGATAGGGAGAGCTGGGATTTGAACACAGGGTGATATACTACCCTCCAAAACCGATTACTCTTGAGCAAAGGGCATTAGGCTCTATATAGAAAAGACTGTATGAAACAATGATAAATTCTAATTTACTAAGTCAATTCACTTATATATCCTATTACTACTACCCAAATTTAATGGCATTCTGATACCCTGAGCAAAACACTTTCATCTCAGTCCTAAATTTTGTCATGAGCAAAATGAAAAAGCTATAGGGACAGAGAAACTGAGGAACAAAATGTCACTTACCTAAAGTTACTAGGCAGGTAAAACTGAGAGAATTTAGCACAATATTCCCAATTAGCTAGTCTTTTCTTTTTTAACTATGAATACAAGGTCATCCTCCTTCCTCCTCTGGGCAAAATTTGTTTCTTTGTGCCTTCAGACACTTGGATTTTGGATTATTTTGCCCAATCAAAATCTTACAATACAAAGTAGCTTTCAGTTTTACCTGTGCCTATGGCTTGGTAACATTTTTAAACAGCGGTAAAAAAAAAAAAAAAAAAAACCTGAGGGGCAAACCCATGTAATCTCCTCTTTAAGAACCAAACTAGGGGGACTTCTCTGACAATCCAGTGGTTAAGACTCTGTGCAGGGGGTGTGGGTTCGATCCCTGGTCAGGGAACTAAGATCCCACATGCCATGCGGTGCGGCCAAAGGATTAAAAAAAAAGAAAGAAAGAAAAGAAAAGAAAAAAAAAGAACGAAGCTGGGGACTATGCATTTAGGGGATTCAAATAATTTGGGAGTTAGATTAAAAAAACTGTGTACTGTTTATAATAAAAATGAAGGATCAATCAGGAGCCATCCAGAGAACAGCCTGTGGTGGGTCACAAAAATCTGAGTGATTTGGGGTTTCCTGCCTCACGTACAGAGCAATATTGCGGCACAGAAGTATTCAGAATGCTGTAATTAGTAACAACAGAAAACGCAACAGAGAGGGATTTGATTCCCATCTCACCTCACTGATTCATAATAATCGCCTCTGTGCAGCAAGTCATTAACTTCTGAGGTCACAAACAGCATGTTCAGTTAGAAAAACCCAACAGAATGGAGATAAAGGTCCAAAGAAATTAATTTATCAGGAGACATACTCTTCCAGGGAAGCTTTAACTGCCCATTAAAATGAGTTCTCTGGGAAGATGAGGAGTAAGTGACTTGCACAGCACTTCCCAATTTTCCTGCATTTTCTGTCTTCTCTACTTAACTCCGACTATGACAGTCTTAAAACCAGAATTTCCAAATGCTTATACCAGCGTGGTGTAGTGTGTGTCTAATCAAAAACCAGTTCCAACAACTAAGAATTATAAATACTCAAGCTGAGCTGTATGTTTCTTTAGTTTAACCAGGAAACAGATGGAGGGGGAAAGTTGCACTAAGAATTAAAAGATTCAGAATGTTTCCACTCTGACCTCAGACTCTTCATTTTGGTTCAGATGGAGCTGGCAGGGTTATTCTAAAGGCGAAGGCAGGCCTCATCCCTAGTACCCTGCCTCAGTGGGCTGGTGGATGGGTCCCGGGATTCCAGCACATTCAGAATTTATTATCAAATGCCCAAGCCAACACATTAAAGCACAATGATTTCATACTCCTCCCCTGCTCCCGCACAAGGAGGCAACCTTTATATCAGAACAATGTGCCCAGGAGAAGAATCCAAAGACACAAGGCATATCCAAGGCAAAGGCGTATTCAGATGCTCAAGGGGACAATACCCCGTGTTTTCTCCATACCTTTACCACTCCCCCAAAATGACCCCCCCTCATTTAAAGCTGTACGAAATGAGGCCTTAGGGTGGATCCAGGTGGTCTTCCCTTTCTCCATGGGTAAGCTCTAAAAAGTGGCCAAAGCTTCATGTATTTGGTTTTCTTAAGGTTTGTATACACATTATGAAAAGCAACGCTGGCCTGGGAGGTATGGAAAGAATAGTGAGTCACCGTGCAACGGGCACATCACAAACCTGAAGGCCAGAAGATCCTGATCTGGTACATGGACATGGACCAGGTAAAAACCACCTAAGAAAACCTGTCCATTGGTAGGTTTAACTAGTTGGTTGACCTTGGGCAAATCACCAGCCTCGCTGGGCCTCATCTCTAAAATGAGGTGCTGGACTGGACAGCCCTCTAAGAAATAAGCCCTTCTGAGTCGTGACAGCCTATGGATTTTTGAATATATTACAGGAGATAACGGAGAAGTTTCTGACGGGTGGGAAAAAGTGCTCCGTCAAAAAAACAGTAACTGGTCTGAGCCCGCGCCAACGGCCTCTCAGACAGAGGAAAGGGGAGAAAAGGGTCAGAGGTTCAATCTCGGGGAGGAGGGAAAGGCAACAGCCGAGGCAGAAGCGTGGCTGGAAATGGGGCTGGCGGCGGCGAGCCCCGGGCCGCGGTAGCGGGGGATTCAGGGCGGCCTGCTCCGGGGGTCGGGCTGTGCCGGATCGGGCCGGGCGGCGCGCCCCGCCACGGTGCTCGGCCGCGGGATGGGGCGGGGCGGCTGGGCGGCCGAGGAGGCGGCAGGTTTGGGGGTGGGGTACTGGGAAAAGGCTCCGAGGGAAGCGGCGAGCGGCCTGGAGGTGCGGGGGGCAGAGCGGGCGGCCGAGGAACCCACGCCGGGCCAGCCGAGAAGGGGCGAGCGCGGGAGGCACCCCAAGGGTCGGGGGGAGGGGTGGCGCGGGGGAGGGGCCGGCAGGGTGGGGGAGGGGAGGTCGCGGGCCTCTCACAATAACAAGTCGCAGCCTCTTCCAACCCCCACCTCTAAGCCACCGGTTCCCCGAGTCCCGGAATGCACTCACTCAGGCACAGGGTCCGTGCGGGCCCCAAGCGGCTGCGGCGTCGGCGGGTGGCGCGTCTGTCGCTCGCTCAGTCCCGGCGGCCCCGCTCCGGCGCGTCCCTCCTCCGGCCTCAGCACCCGCTGCAGCGCCCCCACTTCCGGTTCCCCTGCCACTCAGGCAAATGGCTTCCGGAAGTCCCGCCCCATCCTGCCAGGCCTTGGCTCGGCTCGCCTCTCCTCACTTTCCTTCTGCGGGAGCTCGCTGCCGGCGCCCAGGTGTCCTGCCACGCCCCGCAAGGTTCCACGCTTTGTTCTCTATCCTGCCCTCGTTTTGCATGTAGTCTGCGCGACTTGGGCCTCTATCTTTCCTCCGGCTGCATCCCTCAGTCCTGCGTTCATGTCACCGTAGTGTGGAGATGGCATTCGGGACAATGTGCTGTGACCTCGCGCTGACGCCATTCCCTTCCCACCCCGCCAACCTGGCTTCCTTCTCCACCCCATGGAATAAACCAGATTGCTGCCAGTGGGAGGGAAATAGGGCCCCAAGGTTAATGAGGCAGTCCCTTACATTTATGGGTGGAATTTCTGTTTCAATGATGAATGTACGGATTTTGGATGACCGCCTCTTAGGGTGATACTATAGGGGGATGGAGAGACAGCCTTTTCCTTAGAGATCCATCCAGAGAGGAGGGGCAAAAGATGTACGCAGGCTATGAAAACGTTTGGTGGAGCAGCGCCCTGAGCTGGCCCTTTAAAAATGGATAGGATTCGTTAAGACCCTTGTCTGAATTGGTAGAGCCTTCCAGAGTTCTGAAAATGATCAGGGGGGTCGGTTTTGCAGACAAAACCCGTTAAGAATTACTGTGAAAACCTGGAAGCATAAAATTTCAAGATATGTCAAATTATTTTTCAGGTGACCTGTACTGTCAAATGGTACTAAATTTATCAGACGTATATAATCCAAAATAATTTGTCCACCTATAAAACGCTAATTTACTTCGGAATTCTCTTGCAGATGTTCACACAATTTATGGCACACCAGCAGGTAAATGTTTGTTGCTTTAAATGTTTTATCGAAAAGAATTTGTGTTTGGGGAACTCAAATGATGCAGCTTGAATTAGTCTCCAGGGATAAATCCATAGAATCCTGAATTTCCTCAGTTTTAACACTCAACACACTTTAATGTAATTACTACTTTAATACACTGTCTTCCCTGCTATACTCTAAGCTCTGAGTGAGCAGAGACCTTGTGTGGATTCCCAGCACCTGGCATGCTGCCTGATGCATAGCAGACACTCATTAAGTATTGCTCAACCAGGGATGAATGATCAAGGGTTGAATTTGTGCCTATGTGGAACCTATGACCTAGCTTTATACTTTCTTGTTTTCAACTTTTTAATTAAGAAACATAAACAAGGGAAGTGTGCCCCAGGGAACACTAGAGCTGGTTAGACTAGCCTCTGCCAGTATTTGAATACCTCTATGGCTCAGGCAGTTTTTAGTGTTTTGGCAAAACCTGAATGTCACTGAACCCTGAAATTTATTGAGGTTGTCTCCTAATGTGTCTGTTTTAGCTTTCTAAATAATTCATTTAAAAAATGCAGGCGGTAGAGTGGAAAGGACCCTAAACTCAGCTTCAGGGTGCCCTGGGTTCTTCTCTGAAGGTTATTGCTCACTTTACTTCTTGAGCCTTTGTTTCTTAATGTGTAAGGTGAAAGGGATGGACTAGGTCATTGCTGAGGTTCTTTTTAGCTCTAAGCCTCCACTATCCCCTCAGTTCCTTGCAGGAACATAATTCTGGGACATACAACACTATCTCACTCCTCACTTCCCACCCACAACCTCCCCTTCCCCTGGGCTCCATTCAGGGTCTGTGTTTTCCATACAGGTGATAGGTAAAAATAGCTGTTTTCTGACTATGAGACAAATTGACTGAAAGCTATCAGGAGAGCTTGCCCTTCAAGTTGTCTTTCCATTAATGATGATGGGTTTAATGATTCCATCCGGATTCTTTCTGGTTTCCCTCATGACTGCATGCCAACCCAAAGGGAGAAAATATAGAAACCCTGACAAAAGGTCTATGGACTGATTGGAGTAACGTAAACATGATCAAATGTAAACCTAGGACTTTGAGAATGAGTGTCAAAACACCACCCAAGTGGTCTGGAATTTAGGAGACTCTTTGGCATTTCATCACTTAGAGTAATTAAACTGGGAGACTTCAGGGGACCTGGCATTTCAGATATGAAAAGAAGGAAGAAAAGCTGTGTGGACTGAGAATGGACACACGGTGTGAATTCAGGGAATTTCTGTGGGTAGAATGCAAGGTCCGATGGTTTATAGAAAAAGTTTCAGAGTTTTATTTATTGTTAAAACAACATTAAGAAATGTTTCAATAGGAAAAATTTTTTTCACTCCCATTCTTAGAAATTAACAGATTTTCATTTGCCTCGATTTCTTTCAACCAGTAACCGTATGGTCAGTAAGTATTTTATTTCTCAATTTTAAGATCTTTGTGATCAGGTCAAGATACTGTTAGAAATAATGTAAAGACAATGGAATATTACTCAGCCATAAAAAGAAACAAAATTGAGTTATTTGTAGTGAGGTGGAAGGACCTAGAGTCTGTCATACAGAGTAAAGTAAGTCAAAAAGAGGAAAACAAATACCGTATGCTAACACATATATATCATATCTAAAAAAAAAAATGGTACTGATGAACCTAGTTGCAGGGCAGGAATAAAGATGTAGACATAGAGCATAGACTTGAAGACATGGGGTGGGAGGGGGAAGCTGGGGTGAAGTGAGAGTAGCATCAACATATATACACTACTGAATGTAAAATAGTTGGCTAGTGGGAAGCAGCAACATAGCGCAGGGAGGTCAGCTCCGTGCTTTGTGACCACCTAGAGGGGTGGGATAGGGAGGATGGGAGGGAGATGCAAGAGGGAGGAGATATGGGGACATGCGTATGCATATGGCTGATTCACTTTGTTGTACAGCAGAAACTAACACAGTATTGTGAAGCAATTATACTCCAATAAAGATCTATTAAAAAAAAGAAATAAAGAACATATAACAACATTTTTGACTTCCCAACTGAAAATTGTTAGTTTGTCATATTCTTATATTTTTTTAACTGTGTGTGTGTGTGTGTGTGTGTGTGTGGTTTAATATCGTTATAAACTCATGGATTGAAACACATTTGATAATGTTTCATTCATTGCAATTATTTTGCTTATTGATAACCAGATTGTCCCAAAATGATCTCATTCTAGTTGGCTCCTGAGTCATTTTGACATGACCAAACATTGATCTGCTTTCTGTCACTTTAGCTTTGCTTTTTCTACAATTTCAATAAATAGAATCATAGAGTAGAATTAACTTTTGTTTCTGGTTTCTTCCTGTTAACATGATATATTAAGATTCATCCCTGTTGTTGTGTGTACCAGTACATATAGTTCACTCCGTTTTATTGCCAAGTAGTGTTCTGTTGATGGATATTCTACAATTTGTTTATCCAGTCAATAGTTAATGGACATTTGGGTTGTTTCTGGTTTTGCTTATTATAAATAAAATGAAGATGAAAGTTCATGTAGAAATCTTTGTGTGGACATGTGTTTTCCTTTCTCTTGGCTCTCTTAGACCTAGTACTGGAAGTGCTGAGTCATATGGCAAGTGTATGTTTAGCATTATAATAAACTTCCCATCTGTTTTCCAAAGTGGCTTATCATTTTACACCCCCATCAGCAGACTGTGAGAGTTCCAGTTGCTCTGTATCCTTGGCAATACACAATATTATCAATTAAAAAAACTTTAGCCATTCTAGTTGTTATGTAATGATATGGTGGTTTTAATTTGCATTTCCCTGATGATATTAAGCATCTTTTCATATTCTTTTTGGCCATTTATATATCTTCTTTTGCAAAGTGCCTGTTCAACTCTTTTGCCCATTAAAAAAAATTAGGTTATTTGTCTTATTACTGAGTCGTAAAAGTTCTTCTATATTCAGAACAAAAGTTCTTTGTCAATATATTTATTTCAAACATTTTTTTCTCCCAATCTGTGGCTTGTGTTTTCATTTTCTTAACAGTGTCTTTTTATTTTTTTGTTTTTTTAATT
The DNA here is from genome assembly GCF_949752795.1 of Hyperoodon ampullatus. Taxonomy (NCBI): domain Eukaryota; kingdom Metazoa; phylum Chordata; class Mammalia; order Artiodactyla; family Ziphiidae; genus Hyperoodon; species Hyperoodon ampullatus. Next base: position 96,886,968 of record NC_136920.1, read on the forward strand.
TTTGTTTTGTTTTTTAGCCATGCCACTTGGCATGCGGGATCTTAACTGGACCACCAGGGAATTCTCTACAGTATCTCCTGAAGAACAGAAGTTTTTAACTTTGTTAAAATACAATTTATCATTTTCTTTCATTTATGGCGTGTGATTTTTGTGTTCTATTTAAGAAATCTTTACTATTAGTTATCAATACAATAGAGTTTCTCCCATGTTTTCTCCTAGAAGTTTTATATCTTTAAGTTTTACATTTCAGTTAGTAATCCTTTTTAAGGTAATTTTTGTGTATAGTGTGAAGTAAAGAACAAAGTTAATTTTTTTACATATGGATGTCCAATTGTTCCAGCGCAATTTATTTATTTGTTTATTTATTTTTGGCTACGTTGGGTCTTCGTTGCTGCGCACGGGCTTTCTCAGCAAGCGGGGGCTATTCTTCGTTGTGGTGCAGGGGCTTCTCATTGCGGTGGCTTCCCTTGTTGCGGAGCATGGGCTCTAGGTGCACGGGCTTCAGTAGTTGTGCTGCACAGGCTCAGTAGTTGTGGCTTGCGGGCTTAGTTGCTCTGCAGCATGTGGGATCTTCCCAGACCGGGGCTTGAACTCGTGTCCCCTGCATTGGCAGGTGGATTCTTAACCACTGCGCCACCAGGGAAGTCCTCCATTGGATTATTGACATCTTGGCTGCTTTATTGTAAGACAATTGACTATATATGTGTGGGTCAATTTTGGACTTATATTCTGTTCCATTTATATTTATGTCTATCTTTATACCAATACCAGACTATCACAATTTCTGTAACTATATAGTTACTCTTGAAATCAGATAGTGTAAGTCTTCTAGCTGTCTTCTTCTTCAGAATTGTTTTGACTATCCTAGGTCCTTTGATTTCCATATAAATTTTATTTAATTAATTAATTTTGGCTATGCTGTGTGGCTTGTGGGATTAGTTCCCCCACCAGGGATTGAACCCCAGGCCCCCCAGCAGTGAAAGTGCCGAAGCCTAGCCACTGGACTGCCAGGATATTCCCTCCATATAAATTTTAGAATCATGTTCTTGATTTCTACAAAAAGCCTTTTGAAATTTTGACTGGGATACATTGAATACATATTTGGGGGAGAATTGAAAACAGCATTGACTCTTCTGATTCATGAATACTGTTTACTGTGCCATCATTTTAGATCATCCTTAATTTTTCTCAGCAAATTTTGTAACTTTCATTGTACAGGTCTATATATTTAATAAATTTATCCTTAAGTACATATAATATATCCTTCACATTCATAAGAACATTTTCCTGAGGTCTTAGAGAACACCCCATTTTTGGGAACCCTACAATGGCATTTACTCTCTGTTTAAATGTACCTGAAAAATTTAAACAATCAGCTTGATATCTGTAATGAATGTAACAATGTGCTTGAGAAGGAGTTAAGAACCTCAATGCCAGGCCAAAATACACACCCAGTCTAGACATCTGGCTAAGTGCTTTGCTTTCATTGCCCACCAACCTTCAAGATAGTTTCATTCAAATTTCCACCTCATTAAAAATGACAAATCCTTATATCATGGATTTTTAGGTTCTCTCAAGATAAAACCCTGAGTTCTGAGTGCCAATAGTCCATGGCTGTTTCTATCACAGTGTCTACCTTTCTCTTACCCATGTGTTTACAACTCTCTCTCCCTGACTAAATGAGTTCTGGGGTAGGAGCCTTGTTTGCTTGTAACCCCAGTACCAGGAAGTACCTGGCGTAATACATATTTTTTGGTAAATGATGGATGAATAGTCAAGGTTAATTTTCAGGTCTCAAGAAAGAAGACCGTTAAAGCTGAGGGGAGCAGATGCTGGAAGCGAGGTCAAGAATAGGAATCAGGGCTTCCCTGGTGGCGCAGTGGTTGAGAGTCCGCCTGCCGATGCAGGGGACATGGGTTCGTGCCCTGGTCCGGGAAGATCCCACATGCCGCGCGTCGGCTGGGCCTGTGAGCCGTGGCCGCTGAGCCTGCGCGTCCGGAGCCTGTGCTCCGCAACGGGAGAGGCCACAGCAGTGAGAGGCCCGCGTACAGCTTAAAAAAAAAAAAAAAAAAAGAATAGGAATCAGCATCTGGAATCCTAAAAGGCTGCAATGCAGTGGGAAGTTGGAACACAGGAGGTAACCGGGCATCGTCCAAATTAGTTATGGCAGACAGTTTCTTGCATCTTCTTGTATGTTTTAAAAAGCTGGATATTCTTTTTTTTTTTTTTTTTTTAAATAACGCTGATAGAAACAGGAGCTGCTGATTCTTTTTTTTTTTTTTTGATGTTGGGGGTAGGAGTTTTTATTAATTAATTTATTTATTTTTGCTGTGTTGCATCTTCGTTTCTGTGCGAGGGCTTTCTCTAGTTGTGGCAAGCGGGGGCCACTCTTCATCGCGGTGCGCGGGCCTCTCACTATCGCGGCCTCTTGTTGCGGAGCACAGGCTCCAGACGCGCAGGCTCAGTAGTCGTGGCTCACGGGCCTAGTTGCTCCGCGGCATGTGGGATCCTCCCAGACCAGGGCTCGAACCCGTGTCCCCTGCATTAGCAGGCAGATTCTCAACCACTGCGCCACCAGGGAAGCCCCAAAAGCTGGATATTCTTAAAGGCAATGTCCAAGTAATTGACAAAGTCATCTTAGGCCCACTGAATTTCTTTTCATTTCAGTAGATATTTATTGAATTCTTACTCATGTGTCAGGCACTCTGCTAAACAATGGGGAGAAAAGATGAGTAAGGTAGCATTTCTCTCCTCAAGGAACTCACTATCTAGTGATAGTGAGGACAAATGATTCTAATACAATGCACAATGATAGAGGAGAGAATTGAATGTTCTAAGAAATGAAAGGAGGAGGTGGGCCGGTTAGAAAAGGCTTCTAGGAGAAAATGATGCCTGACCTGAATTTTTTTTAAGACAATTTTTAAAGAGCAGTTTTAGGTTCACAGCAAAATGAGAAGAAGGTATAGAGATTTCCCATATACCTCTTGCCCACCCACATGGACAGCCTCCCCTACTATTATAACAGGATGGTACATTTGTTACAATTGATGAACCTACATTAAAAACTTTTAAATTAATTTATTATTATTATTTTAAACATCTTTATTGGAGTGTAATTATTTCACAATGGTGTGTTAGTTTCTGCTTTATAACAAAGTGAATCAGCTATACATATACATATATCCCCATATCCCCTCCCTCTTGTGTCTCACTCCAACCCTCCCTATCCCACCCCTCTAGGTGGTCACAAAGCACGGAGCTGATCTCCCTGTGTTATGCGGCTGCTTCCCACTAGCCATCTATTTTACATTTGTTAGTATATATAAGTCCATGCCACTCTCTCACTTCATCCTAGCTTACCCTTCCCCCTCCCCGTGTCCTCAAGTCCATTCTCTACGTCTGCATCTTTATTCCTGTCCTGCTCCTAGGTGATGAACCTACACTGACACATCATAATTACCCAAAGTCCATAAATTGCATTAGGGTTTACTCTTGGTATTGTACTTTCTGTGGGTTTGGACAAATGTATAATGATATGTATCCATCATTACAATATCACACAGTGTTTTCACTGCCCTAAAATTTCTCTGTGTTCCACCTATTCCTCCCTACCCGCTCCCTCTCCAAACCCCGGCAACCACTGGTTTTTTTTTTAATGCCGCCATAGTTTTGCCTTCTCCAAACATCATGTAGTTGGAATCATACAGTATATGGCCTTTTCAGATTAGCTTCTTTTACTTAGTAACATGCATTTAAGATTCCTCCATGTCTTTTCATGGCTTGATAGCTCATTGCTTTTCAGTGATAAACAATATTCTATTGAATGGATATACCTTGCCTTTTGAAGAATATCTTGGTTGCTTCCAAGTTCTGGCTATTATGAATGAAGCTGCCTTAAACATCCATGTGCAGGTTTTCATGTGGACCTAGGTTTTCAACTCATTTGGGTAAATACCAAGAAGCATGATTGCTGGGTTATATGGTAAGAGTATGTTTAGTTTTGTAAGATACCACCAAATTGTCTTCCAAAGTGGCTATACCATTTAGCATTCCCACCAGCCAATGGCATATTCTTGTCAGCACTTGATGTTGTCGGTGTTCTGGATTTTGACTTTTTTTTTTTTTTTGATCGCACAGTTCAGCATGCAGAACTACCCCCACCAGGGATGCAACCCGCATTAGAAGCTCAGAGTCTTAACCACTGGACCACTAGGTAGTCCTGGATTTTGACTATTTTAATAGGTGTGTAGTGATATTCTCATTGTTTTATTTGCAATTCCCTAATGGTGTATGATGTGGAACATTTTTTCATATGCATATTTGCCATCTGTATATTTTCTTTGGTAAGGAATCTGTTAAGGACTTTGGCCCATTTTTTAAATCAGGTTGTTTGTTTCTTTATTGTTGAGTTTTAAAAGTTCTTTGTATATTTAGGATAACAATCCTTTATCAGATGTCTTTTGCAAATAATCTCTCCCATTCTGTGGCTTGTCTTTTTAGTCTTTTGACATTGTCTTTTATGGTACAGAAGTTTTTATTTTAATGGAGTCCAGTTTATCAATTATTTCCCTCATGGACTGTGCCTTTGGTGTTGTATTTTTTTTTTAATTTATTTAGTCATTTATTTTTGGCTGCGTATTTTTTTAAAAATTTATTTAGTCATTTATTTTTGGCTGTGTTGGGTCTTCATTGCTGCACGCGGGCTTTCTCTAGCTGCGGTGAGTGGGGGCTACTCTTCGTTGTGGTACATGGGCTTCTCATTGCGGTGGCTTCTTTTGCTGCGGAGCATGGGCTCTAGGTGCGCGGGCTTCAGTAGTTGCAGCACGCGGGCTCAGTAGTTGTGGCTCGCGGGCTCTAGAGCGCAGGCTCAGTAGTTGTGGTGCACGGGCTTAGTTGCTCTGCGGCATGTAGGATCTTCCCGGACCAGGGCTCAAACCCATGTCCCCTGCATTGGCAGGCAGATTCTTTTTTTTTTTTTTTTTTTTGCGGTACGTGAGCCTCTCACTGTTGTGGCCTCTCCCGTTGCGGAGCACAGGCTCCGGATGCGCAGGCTCAGCGGCCATGGCTCACGGGCCTAGCCGCTTCGCAGCATGTGGGATCTTCCTGGACCGGGACACGAACCCATGTCCCTTGCATCGGCAGGCGGAGTCTCAACTACTGCGCCACCAGGGAAGCCCGGCAGGTGGATTCTTAACCACTGCACCACCAGGGAAGTCCCTTGGCATTGTATTAATATCCAAAAGATCATCTAGGTTTTTCTTCTATGTTATTTTCTAGGAATTTTATGTTTGCATTTTTCTTTATCTTTGGTTTTCTGTAGTTTGAAAATGCTATGCCTAGGTGTAGGTTTTTTACATTTATCCTTCTCGTTGTTCTCTAATCTCCCTGGATCTGTGATTCTGTGTCTGACATTAATTTGGAGAAATTCTGAGTCATTATTGTTTCAAATATTTCTCTTGTTCCTTTCTCTATTTCTTCTCTTTTTGTTATTTCCATTATGCATATCTTATACTTTTTGTAGTTGTCCTACAGTCCTTGGATATTCTATTCTGTTTTTTTCAGTCTTTATTCTCTTTGCTCTTCAGTTTTGGAGACTTCTATTGATATGTCCCCAAGCTCAGAGATTCTTTTCTCAGCCATGACCAGTCTACTAATAAGCCATGAAAGACATTCTTCATTTCTGTTACAGTGTTTTTGATCTCTAGCATTTATTTTTGATTCTTTCTTAGAATTTCCATCTCTTTTCATACATTACCCATCTGTTCTTGCATGCTGTCTACTTTATCCCTTAGAGTCCTTAGTACATTAATCATAGTTGTTCTAAATTCCAGGTCTGATCATTCTAACAACTCTGGTTAGATGTCTGGTTTTGATGCTTGTGCTATCTCTTCAAATTACGGGGTTTTTTTTTTTTGCTTTTTAATATGCCTTTTTTTTTTTTTTTTTTTTTTTGCGGTATGCGGGCCTCTCACTGCTGTGGCCTCTCCCGTTGTGGAGCACAGGCTCCGGACGCGCAGGCTCAGCGGCCATGGCTCACGGGCCCAGCCGCTCTGCGGCATGTGGGATCTTCCCGGACCGGGGTACGAACCCGTGTCCCCTGCATCAGCAGGCAGACTCTCAACCACTGCGCCACCAGGGAAGCCCTAATACGCCTTTTAATTTTTCTTGATTGCTGAACATGATGTACTAGCTAAAAGGAACTGCTGTAAATTGGCCTTTAGTAATGTGATGGTGAGGTGTAGGGGGAGTGGAAGCATTGTGTACCTGAACTGAGTCTTAAAGAATAAATAGGAAGGGCTTCCCTGGTGGTGCAGTGGTTAAGAATCCACCTGCCAATGCAGGGGACACAGGTTTGATCCCTGGTCTGGGAAGATTCCACATGCCACGGAGCAACAAAGCCTGTGTGCCACAACACTTGAGCCTGAGCTATAGAGCCCGTGAGCCACAACTACTGAGCCTGCGTGCCGCAACTACTGAAGCCCGCGCACCTAGAGCCCGTGCTCCGCAACAAGAAAAGCCACCACAATGAGAAGTCCGCGCACCACAAGGAAGAGTAGTCCCTGTTCGCTGCAACTAGAGAAAGCCCACGTGCAGCCATGAAGACCCAACACAGCCAAAAATAAATAGATAAATAAATTAATTAAAACAAAAAGAATAAATAGGAATTGCCAGGTATAAAGCAGAGAGGGTAAAGGAGAGAAGTAAGGGACCAGCAAGATTAAAGGCTTGAAGGTAAGAGGAAGCGGGAGAAAAATCTCCCTTGCTTAATATCTCTCAGGAGTAAAATATTATGGTAATAACTTCATATTAGCTGTCTCCTTCACCAGATTGGGATCATGCCTGAATCATCTTTATTTTCTTCACATTGACTAACACAGAGCATGGATTCTGTGTATAATGTGCTGTAAAACTAATAAATAATAATTTCCCAATGACATGGGACCTCTCTGCTGTCAGAGAATCACCCTGGACAAGCATAAGCTGGGCCTGGGGTCACATAAGTCCAGCCTCAGTCTTACACTGGTAAATAAATTAGAATTGCCTCAAATCATGGATGGTCCTATTACCACTATTCTTTCTACTATTACAACTACCACATCATCTATCTATCTATCTATATCTATATATTTACATATATTTATATACAGATATATATAGATGGTAGTTTATATATATTATGTACTGCTTATGTATACATATATATAACTATATAATTTATATACACACATATAATTACGACTTCAAATTTTAAAATTACTTTCATATACATTATCCTAGCTGGTCCTACTGTATTGATCCTAATACTACTATATTATGACTACTGTAAATAGAAAAGAGAGAAGTAACAACGAAGAGGTTTTAGTCATTCAGTTAACAAATAGTTATGTGTCAGACTGTGCAAGCCACCTCAGGGATACAAAAGGCATATTGAAATAACAGAATTCATAGATAAAAGGATTATTTGGTCCAGCTGTCTCATTTTATAGACAAGTACTACAGGTACGGGAGGTCAAACTTTTTGGACCCTGCTTACAGACTCCAGGATTCCATAACAATCTAGTAGTAACGCTAAAATGAAAACACGTGAAACAATTCAAAAGCAATTAGGCAGTGAACAGTATGGTCCTGACAGAAGGGGAAAAAACCCGTGAAGAAGAAAGATGACAGAACTAAGTATCAGACACAGTCCTGGGAACTTATATGATCTTTATTAATCCTCAGAAAACGCATCATCATCATCACCATTTTATGATAAAACTAAAGCTGAAAGAAGTCAGGTAATTTACCAAAAGCCCCACGGCAAGTGGTGGATCTGGAATTCAAAGCCAGTTTCTTCTAAATCCAACACTTAGTTATTTAAACTTTTAACCACTGAAGTAGAACAGGCATGGCCTCTGTGTGGGATGAGAAAAAGCTTTTCAAAAGCGCTGAAAAAAAGGAGAGTAGGATCAAAGTAAGCAGGGTGTTGCAAAGAGGAAATTGTTACTTAGGCAATAGGGGACATTTGCAGGTGCTTAAGTATAAGGAGTAACATAATCATTATCAGGGAATTTGAAAGTTAGAAGGCATCTCAGGTGAGAAGTCATGTAGAAATCTATTTACAGCACAACTTACAGATATTTACTCAAATTCTGATTTAAGTAGTCACTTGACAGGGAATTTTCTTCTAAGGCCAATGTATTACTCGCCAGCCCTAATTATTGATAGCTCTTTGGTAAGCATACTTTGTATTTCTTCAATCAAAAGAACATAATGGCTCAGGAACAAGCTCAGAGCTTTGTGGCTCACTGCTGGAGATCTTCTAAGTTAAAACAAAGCCAAGAATCCATACCTTTGCATCCATCCATTCTTTCACAATACTTACTGAATGTTTCCGTGTGCTGGTCACTTTCTAGCAGATTGGGCTACAGAGATCTCTGCCCTCTTGGAGCTTCACTATGCCCTCTTACTTAATAGGATTTTCAGTATCACCAAACCATTTTGGATTTTTGTGCCTTCCTTCCTCACACACCAGACTTATTAAAAGAGTGCTTTCTTTTTAACACTACATTGGGGTCACAGAGTAAAATTCTCCAACTGCCATCTGTTTATTTCAGCTAAGTACCATAAAGAAGTTTCCACCATAATGATCCTCTGGAGCTAGGAAAACTACCACAAGACCTAAAGCTTTGGCTGGTCATTAACTTCTAACTATGGTCTTTATTTCTTGTGGTGAAATAATGCGCCTTTCCTTGCCTAATCCCTTCCTGGTGTGTATCAACATTATTTAATGTCTTCTAATTCAGTCATTTTTTATTTATTAAAAAAAATTTTTTGGGCTTCCCTGGTGGCGCAGTGGTTGAGAGTCCGCCTGCCGATGCAGAGGACACGGGTTCGTGCCCTGGTCGGGGAAGATCCCACATGCCGCGGAGCGGCTAAGCCCATGAGCCATGACCGCTGGGCCTGCGCGTCCGGAGCCTGTGCTCCGCAACGAGAGAGGCCACAGCAGTGAGAGGCCCGAGTACCGAAAAAAAAAAAAAAAAAAAAAAAATTTTTTTTGGCTGCACTGGGTTTTCGTTGCTACACGTGGGCTTTCTCTAGTTGCGGTGAGTGGGGGCTACTCTTGGTTACAGTGTGCGGACTTCTCATTGCAATGGCTTCTCTTGTTGCAGAGCACGGGCTCTAGGCACGCAGGCTTCAGTAGTTGCAGCATGCAGGCTCAATAGATGTGACATTCAGGCTCAGTAATTGTGGCGCAAGGGCTTAGTTGCTCTGCAGCATGTGGGATCTTCCCGGACCAGGGCTCGAACCTGTGTCCCCTGCGTCGGCAGGCAGATTCTTAACTACTGTACCACCAGGGAAGTCCCCAGTCACTTTTAAAATAAATATGTCTGTAAACATTGAACTTTAAAAAATCTTATTTATTTATTCCATTCACTCTGCTGTTGTAGATAGCCAGTCAGCCAGAGGTATTAGTGCAATTTTCAAGGACTTAGGCTAAAATATCTAAAATAAGAAAATTAAGACCTTTATCAAAACCCTCCAGGATCCATCCACCTCTGTTACTTTTTTCATTAAGGTCTCTTGATTCCAGGTTCGAACTACACTCTTTTTTAAAAAAATTATTCTATTGAAGTACAGTTGATTTACAATGTTGTGTTAATTTCTGCTGTACAGCAAAGTGATTCAGTTATACATATATACACATTCTTTTTCATATTCTTTTCTTTTATGGTTTATCACAAGATATTTAATATAGTTTCCTGTGCAAACTACACTCTTTAGAGTTCATCAAAGAGTACCACAGTTGTCTAGCGTCTGTCTCTGGTCCCCTCCTCTTAATTTCCCTGTCTGAGCACAGGTCCAGAAGAGACCTTCCTCTTTCTTCCCCATCTTTCTGCCTTCCCCTTCCTAAGTCCCCACATGCTCAGATGCAGGTACTTGGCCCATGACGTTGCCCTTTCCCTTTCTCTCCACCAAAAACTCCTGGGGTTCCTTGGCTCTGATTCCACACTGCAGTGACTCACTCTCCTTTTCTCTTAAAGTCCAGTTTCCTTATCATGGCTTTGAGTTCCCTTCTCCCTTTTAGGTCCTGAACTGCCTCCCCACCTTCATCTCCCACCCCTCCAGTCTACACTGCATCTACTCCAGCCTTCCATCTACCTGACTGTTCCCAGGCATTCTCCACTCATGCATTTTTCTTTGTCTTTGCTCTGGCTGTCCTCTGCCTTCAGTGTCCTTTTTACCATCCTTTACCCATGGAAATTCTACTTCTTCTTAAAGCTTTTCTGAGTTCTAATAGCCCTTCCTCTGTAAGGCTTCCCCTGCTTCCCCAGTTAGAACAAATCAGAACTGACTGCAGTTCCCCACTCTGCTTTTATTTTCCAGTGCTACCTGCTCAGGATATCTTTCTTCATGAAAAAGTTATCACATTATGTAGGTAAGGACTGTATTCTCAGCAAGGTATCACATTGGAAAACAATTTGCTAAATTATTTGATCTAAGGTGTTAATTAGCTGATAAATTTTAACTTACAAATATAGGAGGCAGGTAATTACAATAGACAGACTATATCATTGAGAGTCAGGAGACCTGGATTTGATTCTCAGCTCTGATTCCTCCCTTTATCCCTCCCTACCTCCCTTTCTTCCTTCCCAAAATGAGGTTGGCAAAGTAAACATCAGCCAGGTAATGCAGGGCCTTGCAGTCCATGCTAACTGTAAACAGAAATCATTAAAAGATCCTAAGGAGGGGCTTCCCTGGTGGTGCAGTGGTTGAGAGTCCGCCTGCCGATGCAGGGGACACGGGTTCGTGCCCTGGTCCGGGAAGATCCCACATGCCGTGGAGCGGCTGGGCCCGTGAGACATAGCCGCTGAGGCTGCGTGTCCGGAGCCTGTGCTCCGCAGCGGGAGAGGCCACAACAGTGAGAGGCCCGTGTACCGCAAAAAAAAAAAAAAAAAAAAAAAAAAAGATCCTAAGGAGAGGATTGAGAAGATCAGGTTTCTGCTTTGGAGGGATTTTTGGTTTGTTTGTTTGTTTTTGTAAAATATACATAACATTTACCACTTTAATTATTTTTAGGTGTATAGTTCAGTGGCATTAAGTACACTCACATTGTTGTGAAACTATCACCACCATCCATCTCCAGAACTTTTTCATCTTCCTAAAGTGAGATTTGGTATCTATTAAAAAATAACTCCCCATTCTCCTCTCCCCCTACCCCTGGCAACCATCATTCTACTTTCTGTCTCTATGAATTTGACTCTTCTAGGTACCTCATATGAATGGAATCATACAGTATTTGTCCTTTTGTGTCTGGCTTATTTCACTCAGCGTGATATCTTTAAGGTTCATCATGTTGTAGCATGTGTCATAAGTTCCTTCATTTTTAAGGCTGAAGCATATTCCATTGAACGTATATACAAAAAAACCCCTCATGTTTTGTTTATCCATTCATACATCAGTGGACATTTGTGTTGTTTCCATCTTTGGCTATTGTGAATAATGCTCCTATGAATGTACAAATATCTGTTCAAGTCTTTGCTTTCAATTCTTTTGAATACATACCCACAAGTAGAATTGCTGGATTGTATGGTAATTCTTTTGTTTGTTTGTTTGGACGTGCTGCACGGACTTCAGGATCTTAGTTCCCTGACCAGGGATTGAACCCAGGCCCTCAGCAGTGAAAGTGCGGAGTCCTAAACACTGGACCACCAGGGAATTCACTAATTCTTTAATTTTTTGAGGAACTGCCATACTGTTTTTCACAGTGGCTTCACCATTTTCCATTCCCATCAGCAATGCACAAGGATTCCAATTTCTGCATATCTTTGTCAACACTTGTTCTTTTCTTTCCTTTCTTTCTCCCTTCCTTCCTTCCTCTTTCTCTTTCTTTCTTTCTTTCATCTCTCTCTTCCTTTCTCCCTCTCTCCCTCCACCTCTCCCTCCCCCTCCCTCCTTCCCTTCCTTCCTCTTCCTTCTTTCTTCTTCCATCCTTCTTTTCCTCTTTTACTTTTCTTTTCCCTTTCTTCTTTCTTTTTCTTTCTTTCATCATCCTAATGAATGTGAAGTGGTATCTCATTGTGGTTTTTTTTGTGTGTGTGTGGTACACGGGCCTCTCACTGTTGTGGCCTCTCCCGTTGCGGAGCACAGGCTCCGGACGCGCAGGCTCAGCAGCCATGGCTCGCGGGCCCAGCCGCTCCGCGGCATGTGGGATCTTACCGGACCGGGGCACGAACCCATGTCCCCTGCATCAGCAGGCGGACTCTCAACCACTGCGCCACCAGGGAAGCCCCCTCATTGTGGTTTTGATTTGCACTTCCTTAATGATTAGTGATGTTGAGCATCTTTTCATGTGCTTATTGACCATCTGTATATGTTTTTTGGAGAAAAAGTCCATTCAAGTCCTTTGCTCATTTTTAATTGGTTTGTTTGTTTTTCATCAGGGCCCTTATTGTTAGTGGACAATTCTCCAGCTCCTCATCTGCAATTGCTTACCATTCCTTTTTGGTACCCAACTCCTGGCCACCTTCTTTCAGAAGAGGTTTGCTCATATTATCACTTCTTGTGAAATGCCTATTTCCCAAGAATGAGTTCTCTTTTCATTTGTCTGACTCTGCAGGTTTCTGTTCTGAGCGCTTATCTGAGCCCTTGGTGTTCTTGCCACCTCTCTTGTAGAGATGAGGAAAATAAGACTCTTTTCCTTTGGTAGGAAGAGTAACTCCTTGATTAGCGTGTGACTGTGCCCCAGGGAATAGATACCTAGATATCTTACACAGATACACTTCCTGTATAAGAGCAGTCAGAATCCCTTTGACTCTGGCAGGTATTTTTCACCCAGCGTGAGGTGGACTCCATTACTTCTCCTCTAGATTATAAACTCCTTGAGGGCGGGAGCTGGGTCTAATTTATCTTGGCACCTCCCGTAACATCTAGCACATTTGCACAGTGTCATTTTCATAGTGGATTGATTCAGCAACAACTTATTAAGTGCCCATGAGCCAGCCATTTTACCTGATGCTAGGGATGCCAAATAAACACAGCTTTTGCCTTCATAGAAACTACTTGTCTTGTTGTGTTGAAGGTTGGGAGCAATGAAAAAAGAGTGGCAGAGAGGTGATAACTGAGTTGGAATATAGGCAAATAAGGGATCATTGTACTATTCTCTTTATATTTCTGTGTTTAAAATTTTTCATAATAAAAAGTTTTAAAAGGTAGAGAATGGGGGAAGTGTCCTGGGCAGAATGGGACTCTGAGAAATAAATAAATAAAGCAATCAACCAACGTTATGGACTAAATATTTGTGTTCCCCACAGATTCACACATTGGAGCCTTAACCCCCCATGTGCTATTTGGAGATAGACCTTTGGGAAGTGATTAGGTGTAGATGAGGTCATTCGGGTAGGACCCCATGATCGGATTAGTGTCCTTATAAGAAAAAGAAGAGACCAGAGTTCCCTTGCTTTTTGCCATGTGAGGACACAGCCAGGAGGCTGCCTTCTCCAAACCAGGAAGAGAGCTCTCACCAGAATCTGACCCTACAGGCACCTTGATCTTGGACTTCCAGCCTCAAGAATAGTAAGAAATAAATTTCTGTTGTATAATATCATGTGATATCACTTATATGTGGAATCTAAAAAAAGGATACAAATGAGTTTATTTACAAAACAGAAATAGACTCACAGGCATAGAAAACAAACTATGCTTACCAAAGGGGAAAGGGAGGGAGAGGGATAAATTGGTAATTTGGGATTAACAGATACACACTACTCTATATAAAATAGATAAACAACAAGGACCTACTGTATAGCACAGGGAACTGTATTCAATATCTTGTAATAACCTATAATGGAAAAGAATCTGAAAAAGAATATACATATACACATACATATATGTATACATATATAACTGAATCACCTTGCTGTACACCTCAAACACTGTAAATCAACTATAAATCAGCTTTAAAAATTTCTGTTGTATAAGTCATCCAGTCTCTGGTGTTTTGTTATGGCAGTCTGAGCTAAGATAACCAGCAACCAGAACTAAGTAGAGGATGTGGTCAGAATTGATCTTATAATAATTTGATCAAGGGCTTTGTAATTTGAAGGCCATCAGGGCAGTATATACAACCACCAGAAGCCTGAAATTTACCTTTACATGCTTAGAGGAGAATTGGTACCTGAAGCCCAACTGGGACTCTAATTTTCTCCTTTTCGCCATTTCTAGGATCTGTAGCCCAGAGGGTAGCTATTCTATAGCAATAGGAAGAATGCACTGGTAAAATCCTGCCAATAGCTGTTTCATCTCTTTTGCTCTAGGTATATTCCAAACTTCTCCCAATCTCAGAAATGGTGGTATCTTGGGACAGGGAAGGAGTTTATCAGTGAAAGGATCAGCATTCAAGGAGAAAATCGTGTCTTCAGGCTCCTATGTTTTATGAATTTCTTAGCTTTTTTTTTTTTTTTTTTTTTTTAATTTATTTATTTATTTTGGCTGCGTTGGGTCTTCGTTGCTGCAGTGAGAGGGGGCTTCTCTTGTTGCAGAGCATGGACTCTAAGTGTGCAGGCTTCAGTAGTTGTGGCACACGGGCTCAGTAGTTGTGGCTCGTGGGCTCTAGAGCGCAGGCTCTGTAGTTGTGGCGCACAGGCTTAGTTGCTCCGCGGCATGTGGGATCCTCCCGGACCAGGGCTCGAACCCATGTCCCCTGCATCGGCAGGCGGACTCCCAACCACTGTGCCACCAGGGAAGTCCCGAATTTCTTAGCTTTTTCCCAATCATTTCAACCAGTCTGCTGAGGGCTCCAAAGTTTCAGTTGAATAAGTTGCTTGCAAACTCTTGATAGTGGTGGAAAGAAGGGTAAATAAGGGTGCCACCGCCTATGCTTCAACTAAGACTTATTGATTTAGAATTCCTGAGGCAAATTTCCTAGCTGATTATTAGGGGCACTAAAGGTTAAGAACCACTGATTTTACACCCTTTTCTTTGGTTACGTTCAGGAAACAAGCTTATAAACTTTGAAACTTTTATTGTCATCATTAAGTTTCATTTGATTTACTTGTAACTTAGGTAGATTGCTGGTTATTGTCTCTCCTCCAAAACAGGAGACTGAAAAATCCTTTCCACCATAGGAAATCCTAAAGGAGATTCAGCTTCCAATTCATTGAGTAGTCACCTTTAAAATCAATTTAGGATTAAGGACAATTTTTCTCCCAACCCCCATAGCTTCATCCCCAACGTATTAAAGATGCAAAGGGAACACCTGTCTCTTGTTTTCAGGGAAGATAGAGTGTTGCCTATGGCAACCACCACACCACTTGAGATTTACTGCTGCAGGTTCCCTAAGCAACACTGGCAACCATCTTTGCAGGAACTCTTCAGTGGCCAAGGGCTATGCATAATCTAGATCTATTGTATCACCAGCTACCACTTGTTTCTGACTTTTTTTGGGAGATATGAGAGACTCAACCAACCTATTCCTCAGGGGTAGAGCTAAGGAGCCTATGTCTCCTTTGGGTCCCTGGGACAAGGGAGAACACAGAAAAGGCTTTCTTTGGAAAAAGCAGAGGCAGCAGCTTCTCCGGGTATAGGCAAATGGCAAGAATTACTTGCGAGGTAGACTTGCTACCCCTTAGCCTGGCACAGTGGTGTTAAAAAGAGCTCTTTTAAAACTCACTTGGCACTTTGGGTGTTGGAGAAATAATAGTTGAATGTTTGCTCTATGACTTGTGGGCTAAGAGGCATCTTTCAATATTTAAACATGCATGGTGAACAACTTCAAGTTCTAGTGGCCACCTCCTCTGTGATGTCAGTGATTCCAGTCTACTGACCTTTTTTGTTATCTGAAATGATTTTATTACATGAACTTTTTTTGCTGGCCTTTTACCGCTCACCTGATAATATAGGGGCCCCATCCCTCTGCAAATCCCACCCCACCCCAATGTTCCTGGAAGCTCCATAGGCTACCTAACATCCTTCATTCCCAAAATATCCACAATGCTTGATCAAGAGCTGCTGCTGCTCTAAGCTGATCTATGGACACTGCCTCCGACCACACTGCCTGGCATGGCAGTTTCTGCTAGGGACTGTCACCGCTCTGATGGCAACAATACACACACTGTCGCATTCAGTTATTGTGCTGCAGTCCTTGCTGGAAACTGACACCTCTGCAGGCTGGCACTGCCATGACTCTGCTCTTTCTTCCGGGTTCTCTGGGTCTTTCCCATTGCCCCACTGGGTGTCTACTGGGTATCAAAGGAGCATATGGTCTGCAGCAGGGTAGGGAATAATTTCTATCACTCCTTTGTGTTATACACTCAGAGAGTGGTCCCAAAGCATGTTGTTTGAGCTCCAGTGTGTTATAGAGATAGGCAAACAGCTCTTTCAATGTCCACAGACTTGTCTTTTCTCTGAGGCGTAGATCTTCAGCTAAATGTTTAGGGCAGTGTTGCATTTGAGTAGTAACAACCACACTCTACCCAGGTGACCAAGGCACTAATTCTTGGTGTGCCTGTCATGCCTGATTCCATATTCCCCTAGGAGGAGGTCTCTCATATAAGGCACTGTGGGCTTCTGGCAAATAAACTTCCTTAAAGCCACCCTACCAGGTAGCCAGACACAGCAGCCATAACGGAGTCACCTGCAGTGGACAAGATGAGATCCCTGATCAACCCTGTGCAGCCATGTGCTATCCTAAAGGCTTTTCATATTTGTAAGCCTTATTTATACTTATAGGATCACAAGATACTGGAGATCAGAAACCATGCTTTCTACTCCTTTTGTATCTGTAACACTAGCATAGTCCCATAACTATCCTAACATTCAGCAAAACAGACCTACACAACTCTTCATAATTTGCAAAGTAGTTTTATAAACATTACCTCATTCAGTTTTTACAACCACCCTGTAGTTAGGTTATCAGTATCCTCATTTTGCAGTTGAGATGTTCCAAGCTGTCAAGATGTCCCAAGATCCTCAGTGGTGGAGCTGAGCCTTGACCCTCTATTAACTGACTCCAGTGACGGTCTCTTACCATTACGGCACTGCTGGCGCATCAGGAACCACCTACAGTGCTTATACTCTCAATCTAGCTTCAGTCTTCCCTCTGTATGACCGCTCTTTATCCTCCCCATCTCAGCAGGAAGTGTGAAAGAGGACTCAGGACAACACTTCTTTTTTTTTAGTTTTGGTTTAAGATTCTTTTAAATTATTTATTTATTTATTTACTTATTTATTTATGGCTGTGTTGGGTCTTCGTTGCTGCGCGCAGGCTTTCTTTAGTTGTAGTGAGCCGGGGCTGCTTGTCATTGCAGTGCGCGGGCTTCTCACTGCAGTGGGCTTCTCATTGTGGTGGCTTCTCTTGTTGCGGAGGCTTCTCTTGTTGCGGAGCACGGGCTCCAGGCACGCGGACTTCAGTAGTTGTGGCTCGCGGGCTTAGTTGCTCTGCGGCATGTGGGATCTTTCCAGACCAGGGATCGAAACTGTGTCCTCTGCATTGGCAGGCGGATTCTTCACCACTGCGCCACCAGTGAAGTCCAGGGCAACCCATTTTTATTTCATCATTTTTCCTTTCTTTTTCAACTTCCTCTCTTGTGTTTGGGGTCTTCTCTTGCTTGGACCTCTGAGACCTTGTTGTGGACTGCACGTTTGTGTCCGCCCCCCAGATTCATATATTGAGGCCCCAACCTCCAATGTGATACCTTTGATAGGTAATTAGGTTTAGATGAGTTCCTGAGAATGGGGTCCCCATGATGGGATTTGTGTCCTTATAGGAAGAGAGACCAGAGCTCTCTCTTTCTGAGAGGTGAGGACACAGCAAGATGGCAGTCATCTCCAAGCCAGGAAGAAACTCTTCCTCCTGGAACTGAATCTGCTAGCATCTTAACCTTGGACTTCTCAGCTCCCAGAATTGTGAGAAATAAATTCCTGTTGTGTAAGTCACCCAATCTATTTTGTTCTGGCAACCTGAGCTAACTAATACAGACCTCATAGCCCACTCTTTCTTTGCCTTTGACTCCCAGATCTCTCGCCTGCCATAGTAATGGTAAGGAGAGGATCCCTCGTTGCTGCTTTGGTCCCTTGGTTCCTAGGCTTTTCTTGACTTGCTCCTGGTAGGAAACAGTGTGAAGGCCAAAGTGCTGGCTTCATAAGGAGAGAATCAGAAGATGTCGTTTCAGATTCCAACCCTGCTACTATCTGTGTGAGCTCAGACAAGTCCTTTCATAGTTTCATCCCTTTAAGGCTCAGTTTTTTCAGCTGCAACATAAGGGGATTGAAAAACAAGATACAGGATCCTTTCTGGTATGAAATGTTCTGATTTTATCGAGTTGAACTGGCATCCTAGGTTCCTTCTCTGTTGCTTTCTGTCTCTTGACTACCCAGCATTCCTTTTTATCAGCCACAAATTCCGACATTCTATCTGTCCCTCTTCCTAAGTGCTGATCATATATTTCATATTATCAGATGCAATGCTAATGTACACCTCGGCTATTTCCCTGGGAAAGGAAATTTTTGCTACAGAATCAACTACAGCATAGTATTGTCTTTGTAAATTAAAGAAAAAAAAATTTTAGACCAGCTTCTCAAAGACAGGGAGTTCATTTCACTGAAGCTAGTTCATGTACACAATGTAGGAGGTGTTTATGGCTTGTTGGTTTATGTAACTTGAAGTTAAGTGGTCTGCTCTGTTTTGTTTTAGATCTTTTCTTTATCCTACTACTTTTGATGTACTTTGCGCAGCTTTGCTGTACTGTCTTCTATGGAAACTTTGCTAACGTCTTTCCATTATTTTGGTGCGGTAAGCGAATATCATTCTAGTTCTTTCCCCAATTCATACCTCAAACCCCATCCCGGAGAAGATGTAATTCATGATCTCCTCTTGGGTCTGTCAAATACTTGGAACAGCTGGTCCCGTGGCTGCATCTTTGCTGCTGTGAAACCCCAGCTTTAGCGGTATGTGTGTTCAATTTTTTTCCCCCCAAGTCGACAGGGTTGGTTTGCAAACGGGCCCCCTTACACAGAGGGTAAGGAGAGAATGAAGAAAGCAGCCAACCTCTCCAAATAGGTAGGTGGCAGGTTTAATAAGCAAGGGAACTTATTTACAACACTTGTCTTGGGCGGAGGCAAGATGAATAGGTCTCCATACCCCCGCACTAGAATCTTAAAAGTTTATATAGAGGTCTTAACTGGGTTCAGTCACATATTCAGTCCAGATGGATTCCACAACACCCTACTCTCTCAAGGCTGCATCCTTGGAACAGCTCCTACTGAGGGAAAGGTAGGCAGAGTGTACATTCCAAGGACAGGGAAGGGAGAGAGGAACCTCCAATTGCCCGGGTCCACCTGAAGGGTCAGCCAGCAGTCACATCCTTTTGATGACCTCCTCCAACATACAGGGTACTACATAAACACGTGGTAGCTGAAAATAATTCAGCCCATGAGACTACCTCCAAATGAGACTGCAATCAACAACCCTTGGGGTCTATCAACAGGGATAGACAAGAAATAAGCAGACATTGCTACTGCCACCGAACCAGATGAGCTTTTTATAACTGTGAGGGATTCTTCAGGGACTGCAGGACAAGGTTGCCAGCTGATCAGTAGGATCAGCTGTGTGGCCTATTTAAGTCATTGCATATGAAGCTGGGTTTGTATCTTTGAGAGCACTTGTTCAATAAAATTGATGAATGGAAATGGGGAGACATTTTATTTCCTCCTCCTGTGAAATTCTCCCTCCCTGAGATATTTCTCATACACTCTTCTTTCCCTGAAGTATGTGTTCTTTATAGAAATAAAACTGACTCTGATTCTGGATTCTACAGATCGAAGAGTAGTTCAGACGTTAACCCTCCCCACTGGCTTCCCTGAAAGCACCTCTTCTCACAAAGACCTTGGTGCTTGGATGAAAAGCTTGATTCCTGCCCACCCCCCACCCCGCCTTTACTGAACTCCTTTTAGCCAGGTCTCTATTGGTAGAGAATTTCTTCCTGATGAGTTTTTCTTTAATAAAAAAAATTTATCACCTTTATTGAGATATAATTCACATATCATAAAATTAACCTATTTAAAGTGTACAAGGTAAGGGTTTTAAGATATTCCCAGACTTGTGCAATCATCAGCACAATCTAAGTTTTGAATATTTTTATTACCCGAAAGGGAAATGCTGTATCCATTAGTAATCACACCCATTCCTCCCTATAGCCCAATGCTGCCAGCCCTAGCCAACCACTAACCTAATTTCTGTTTCTATGGATTTGCCTATTCAGGACATTTAATATATATGGAATCATACAATATGTGACTTTTGTATCTTCTTTCACTTAGCAAAATGTTTTTAAGGTTCATCTGTTGTAGCATGTATCAGGACTTCATTTATTTTTATTACTGCATAATAATCCATTATATGGATATACCATATTTTGCTTATCCATTCATCAGTTAATACACATTGGGTTGTTTTTGCTTTTGTGCTATTATGAATAACGCTGCTATGAACATTCGAGTACAAATTTTTGTATGAACATGTTTTCATTCCTCTTGGCTACACGTAGGAGTTGGAATTGGTCATTTGGTAACTCTGTGTTTGACTTTTTGAGGAACTGCCAAACTATTTTTCCAAAATGACTGTACCATTTTGTATTCCCACCAGCAATGTATGAAAGTTCTGATTTCTCCACATCCTCACCAACTCTTTTTATTGTCTGTCTTTTTTATTTTAGCCATCCTAGTGGTCATTAAGTAGTATCTTACTGTGGTTTTGATTTGCATTTCCCTAAGGACTAATGGTGTTGAGTATATTTTTATGTGCTAATTGATTGTTTGTAGATCTTCTTTGAAAAAATACCTATTTGAATCTTTTGCCTACTTTTAAACTGGATTATTTATCTTTTTCATATTACGTTGTAAGGATTCTTTATATATTCTGGATATAAGTCTTTATCAGATATATGATTTGCAAATATTTTCTCTCATTTGATAAGTAATCTTTTCACTTTCTTGATGGTATTGTTTACAGCACAAATTTATTTATTATTATTTACATTTTTATTTTGAAGCAGTCCAATTTATCATTTATTTTGTCTGCTGTGCTTTTGGTGTCATAGCTAAGAAACCATTGGCAACCCAAAGTCATGAAAATTTACTCCTACATTTTCTTCTAAGAGTTTTATAACTCTTACTTTTAAGTCTATGATCTCTTTTGAGTTAACTTTTTGTGTATGGTGTGAGGTAGAAGCCCAACTGTATTCTTTTGCATTGATATATATGATTTTATGCCAGTACCACACTGTCTTGATTTCTGTAGCTTTGTAGTAAGTTTTGAAACAGGGAAGTGTAAGTCCTATAACTTTGCTTTTCTTAGGATTGTTTTGACTATCCTAGGACCCTTACATTTTCATGTGAATTTTAGGATCAACTTGTCAATTTCTGCAAAAGAAGTCAAGTAGGATTTTGACAGGAATTGCATTGAATCTGCAGATCAATTGCAGGAGCATTGTCATCTTAACAATATTATGTCTTTCAATCTATGGACATCTTTCCACTCATTTAAGTCTTCTTTCAACAATGTTTTGTTGTTTTCAGTGTACAAGTCTTGCATATCTTTTGTTAAATGTATGTCTAAGTATTTTATTCCTTTGGATGTTATTATAAATGGAATTGTTTTCTTAATTTCATTTTCAGAATTTTCATTGCTGGTGTATGGAAATATAATTGATTTTTGTATATTTCTCTTGCAGCTTGCAACCTTGCTGAACTCACTTATTAGTTCAATGGTTTTTTTAGTGGATTCCTTAGGATTTTCTGTATACAAGATCATGTCATTTGCAAGATAGTTTTACTTCTTCCTTTCCAATTTGGATGCCTTTTATTTCTTTTTTCTTGCTTAATTGCCCTTTCTGGAACCTCTGGTACAATGTTAAAAGAGGTGGAAAGAGTGGACAGTTTTTAGAAGGCTTTATTTTCCCTGGAGACCTGGTTAGAAAGAGTCTAACAAATAACGACAGTGAAGAAGTAGAATCAGTGGCTTCCCACTTGTCCAGGGGACAGAACGAGATTAAACTACCTCCTTTGAGAAGCTATTTTTAGCTCTTATGCAGTCTTGGGGTCATGATTTCATGGTAGTTAGGACTCTTTCATCTTCCCTTTCTCTCAAATCGAAGTCCAAATGGGATCTTTGCCAACTACCCCTTCTTGTACCCTTCTTCCAGCCTTCTGTTTCCTTGCAGGGGCAGAGTCCAATGTGCTCAGTTTTCTGGAGGGTGCTTGATTGCCCAGCAAACCCTTCACTTTTCTTTCGGCTTTTAAAGAAGTGCCTTGGGATCCCCACATTTCTGCAAGATAAACTACTCAGAACAAAGTTGGATTTTGGATGACAGCCCTAGAGCACCAGTCATGTCTGCCTGAACTCTCAGAAGAGAGAGAGTATACACTTTCGGATAAAACTTTCCTATTTTTCTCTTGCTTTACTTTTGCCAGTATATGCTGAGTGCTACAAGGTACCAGCACTGCATTAGGTTCTGTACATGTTGAAATAAAGTGATGAAGACATGCTCTCAACATACAGAAGTCCTTGGCCTCAAGGAAATCCATTTAACGGGGAGGCATTAATTTATTTAAGAAATATCTACTGAGTATTTATTGTGTCCCAGGCACAGTGTGAAGACCTGGATAGTAGCTAACAAAACAGATACGTTCCTGCCTATCTGGAGATTGCTATTTAATTAGAGAGCCATTCATGTAAAGTGGTTAGACGGTTAAAAATAAGTTAGGCTGTTAAAAATGCTACAATAGATTAATAATAATTTTAGCAATAATTCGTAGAGCACCAATTGTCACTACTGTATTTTAAATGTAGCAATTTATTCAATCCTCCCAATACTCCTGTGAAATAGGTGTTGTTATTATACCTATTTTACAGTTGAAGAACTGAGACCCAGAGAGGTTAAGTAGTTTTCTTAAGATCACACAACTAATATGTTGTGGAGTCAGGATGTGAACTCATGCTTGGGAGCCCCAGGGGGGGAAAAAAGCTGTGACTAATTTTTACGGAGATTGTAAAACTCCTGCGCTGAGCTGTGCTTTAAAGAAGTAGTAGAATTTCAAATAACAGATGGGTGAGCTTCAAGGGTATTCCAAACACAAGGAGAAGCAGGAGCAAAAGTTAAGGAGAAAGTGCAGAATGTACTTTGACAGGAAAGGAGCCCAGGGCACTCCTGGGTGGAGAAGTGTTGGGTGGGAAGATACACGAAACTTGAGAAGCTGAAAAAGAAGTTGCAGCCAGGTTGCAAGAGTTTGAATTGGACTTAACTAAACAATGAATCCTAAATACTTGATGCTTCGAAGTCACAGGAAGAAGATCTCTAGAGAAATCAAAGTTGTTATTAAAATTGGTATGAAATGTAAGGATGGAGGATTTGAGTCCTACTTTGGTTTCCACATCCAGCTTTTAGTGGAATGTGGCTCAACTCAGAGCTTAGAGTTGTGGTAGGGTCGGAGGTTAAACCCTATTATCCTACTTCATCATATCTTGCCCCTATTTTTAACTTAGAATTTAACTCAATGTTATCATCTTAATTAAGAATAAAAAGAAATTAGGGCGTTTTAATTTTATTTTGAAAAATAGACTTAAAAACCACATACAAGTGTTTAGTTTCCTAAAGGCAGATTATTGCATAAAATAAAGACATTATTATAAGTATAATCAGTAATTTTTACATATATGGTTTTAAATGAATTTTAGAAGGAAAAAATGCCACCAGGATTGAATTTTTCTTTCTCATAGAGCTCCTATAGTGTTTTCACAGAGCACTTGCATTCTGCAGAAAGTTTGGAATTGCACACAATTTCTCAGACTGTTGCATAGCAATGATAAAAATATTGTAGTATTTTTCTTACATATATATTTTGAATAAATTTTAGGAGAAAAAATCATTGGCATCTTTTTTTTTAAACAGACCATAGACACTGGAATACTCTAAAGTTTGGGAAGACAACTCACTTTGGAGATTCAAAGGCCTGGATTTGCTTCCAGATTCACCACATCCTGGCTGTGTGAGCCAATCATCAGATTGGTCAAGTAAACTGACCATCTATAAAGTGGAATAATAACTACTTTATGAAGCTGTGAGAGTGCTTTCATTGGACATATAGAATTGCACCATAAACACAAATATGTCCAACCTCTAAGGACTGAACTGTACATGCTTAGTCAACCAACCAAAACATTTAAAACTATAATTTTCTCTTTTTAACTCTGAAGTTAATCCATTTTTGCAGCCCTAATTCTATTCTCAATCTTCCTAATCTTTTGAAAGTGGTTTGGAAAGCAGCATGTTATTGTTTATATGCTTTTAGCACTGAGAGGGAGAAAATTAATACTTGAGTGGATGCTATGTACCAGACTCTAATCCAGGTTCCTCTAAGTATATATGATAGTTGATTCTTCTAAAAACCGCACGAAGTAGGAGTGATTTTCCAGAAAAGGAAACTGAGGCTCAGAGATGAACCTGGAAGTGGAAAAGCCCACTGGAAAGCTTAGGTCTAACTGTCTAAGCGAGGTCTAACCCTCACTCTTTTTACTTATTATTCCAGGCTGCCCTTTAAACATGCCAAAAGAATAAAATTATTTAAAAAATAAGAACAAACAGAAATAATTTCACCCTTAAGAAGTCTTTTAAAATGCCACGAGGACTCTAGGGATAACCGGAGACATCCCTGGGTGGCACAAAGCCACAGTTGTGGACTGTTATCCCAGCCCAAAGCACCACTGTAACTTTAGCCCACTGTACTCTCTATTTGGCCATGAAGGCATCCAGCTTCCTGGAGCCGGCTTCCATTTGGATTCCAGCTTCCTGGCTCCTGCTGTGGGATTGTGGTTTTCAACTGTCTGTAGTTTAAACAGAGAGGACTAGAAAGCCTAAGTGGAATGGAAAAGGGAGTCCAGCTAGGAATCATGTAGTTT
Organism: Hyperoodon ampullatus; assembly: GCF_949752795.1. NCBI lineage: Eukaryota > Metazoa > Chordata > Mammalia > Artiodactyla > Ziphiidae > Hyperoodon > Hyperoodon ampullatus. The sequence goes on from NC_136920.1 coordinate 96,911,902, forward strand.
AGAACTTTGACCAGCAGGTGTCGCTGCAGACAAGGGAGAGGGCTACTTTCGGCCTTAGAGGCAGATGATGGATTTTCTAGTTTAACTGAGGAAAATTGTGGTGGGAATGAAGCAAACAAAGGTATATTAGCTATCTACAGAAATCAATCCCAATAGTATAAATTTTTCTTAACCAATAGCTGGAAAGGCTGGTAGAAAAATTAAGCAAACCCCAAATATAATGCAAGGAAGCTGCCGTAAAAACAGTGTTTCTGTAGTGTCTACCAAAACAATGCAAGGCTGTTTGAAGGTGAGCACTAAAAACTGAGAGGCAATTCCCAAGGCAGGTGTAGCAGAGATGATGGCTTTGTAGTCAGGAGAGATGTGACGATAAAGTGAAAAGAGGAAAGCTGCAGTTCTGTCGGTTTAGAACCAGGGAAATAAAGAACTTCTGTCTAACGTAGACCTTTGAAGTGTGCCTTTATTTTCTGTGAAATGTGGTGAATTCCTAGAATTGAGATACACTTCTATATTCAAGGGAAAGAAAAGGATCCAAAAATGCCAAAATCTTAATATTTGTTGAGTATCACACTTTTCATTTAAGAGAAAGAAAGAAATTGTTAAACATATATATATATATATATATATATATATATATATATATATATATATTTTTTTTTTTTTGGTCGAGCTGTGCAGCATGCAAGATCTTAGTTCCCCAACCAGGGATCAAACCTGTGTCCCCTTCATTGGGAGTGCAGAGTCTTAACCACTGGACCTCCAGGGAAGCCCCAAACATATACTTTTAATTAGTGTAAATATTTGGGAGTTGATCACAGAGTAACTAAGTGTAACTTACCTTAAGGATCATATACTTTTGTGAAAAAAGTTGTTCTGAATGAGCTCTTTTTCTTTACTAAATATATTTTCCCACTGATTTTCCTTATAAAACCACAGGTGTATTTACCTGAGGAAAACATTGACCCCAAATGATAATATAGTCACATCTAAGAATGCAGAAAACCTTAAAAAACATCACACTTAAAGAGCTTTTGGATGATCTAAAGGGTAATTCTTTAATAATAATCTAAAAATGCTTAAACCGTATCCTAGGACATATGCAAAGTAGCAAGGGTAATTTTTATGTTTCATTTAGTAGCTTGAATGGTTCCATTAAAAAGAAAAATGTAGGCAAGCAGGACAGAAAATCCTTGACTGAAAGCTGCTCTCAAGCCCCCTCCCCAAGATATTTTACAGCAGGAGACTATGTACTTACTTTGCTCAGACCTGTTTCTGGGCACCCAGAGGATGCACTTTGTCATGACTAGGTTGGTCTGGGATAGGAAAGGAAAGGCAAGAGCCACACAGCTGAGGTGGTAACTCAGAGCACTGCCCCAACAGAGAGAAGATGCACCTTCAGCTCACCCAGAGAACCAGGGCACACTGAGTGTCCTGACAATGTGTATCCAACAGTGACCTGATTTCTGTGTGACGGCAGAATTTATAACTGGTTAATAATGGCCTTGTTTGGGAATATGTGGCATGTAAACATTATATGATGTTGCCTTTTGTCATACGGAATTTCTGAATAATGCTTCTGTGTCACTGAATGCTCATATAAATGCTAGCTTCTTTCAGAGCAGTAATGAGCTGGGACAATGTAAAGTGAGGGGTTAGACTTTCTTCAAGGTCCCGACGCCTCTGAGAATTTATGGAGTTATGTGGTGAGGCTGCAGTTTCCTTTTGGGTTGTTGGTAAACTGCTCTGCAGACAGGCTAAGTGGGCCTTTAAAATCATAAAAGGGTTAATGTATTCCCTCCCACTGCTTATATCACTCCCCACTCAGACCTTAGGTCCTCAGAGGTTTTGCATCACTTCCAGAAGTTCCTAAGGGCCTATCATATCCATCAAGAATGCCTTGGTTTGCCCTTTTCAAATTTTAGAAAAAAAACGCAATGACATTATGGAGGAAAATGTCTCATTTTCATCTTTGAATCTATCTTTTGCTTTTCCAGAAAAGAGCGAATTGGTTATGGTGGTGGATTGGAAGCTGGGTGGTGGCTAGCTCTCTGTCTCCACCCTGGACTGCAGGACTCCGAGAATCCAGCCCTCAAGCTACCCCTCTGAGTCTGCAGCAGGGCAGGAACACACCTTCCTGTCTGTTTTCTAAGGACAGCAAAACTCCTGCATAATAAGTAGTGAGTCTCTTCCTGGAGCTACTTGCAAGTAAAGTCATCACTTCAGTCAGTTTTGCTATCTGTTGTTCTTTATTGATATGCTTCAGTGCCTGCTCTGCCCTGTTCCCCAGAACTCTTCAAGTCTTCTTCTTCCCTGGGTCTAAACTGAGTTTTGGGGGAAACTACTTTTCCTATTAGCTACTACTCTGACAGGGTTTATAATCCAGTGGGAGAGGATCTCAGCTTCCAGAGGTAGGCTTCCTGGGTTTGAATCCTAATTCTAGGATTCACTTTCTAGCCCTATGACCATGGTCAACTCCCTTAATCCCTCTGTGCCTCATTTTCCTTATCTGCAAAATGGGGATAAAATATATTCTGTCTCACAGGGTTGTTCAAGATTAAGTAAGTTCACTTATATAAACTGCTTAGCATAGTGCCTGGCAAATTGTTGTTATTGTGAGTTCCTCCCAAACTTAACTGGGTTCTTGGTATTCGACAAATAATTATTAAATACATACATCTAAACTGTTTTCCTTTTTCCCTGATGATCTTCGTTCATCAATCCCCTCCCTAATTTTCTATATTATTCTCACCAAAGAGTACTCTTCAGGGAAATCTCCAGCAAGTCTTTGTCCAAGTCTCAATAGGACACAGCATCTACTGGCCTCTATCCATACAGGCACAGAGCGTAAATCACATAATACACAGCATACACATTCTGGCCATTACTAGGGACAAGAGTGATCTGCCTGCCTCTTCTTCTGGGAAGTTAGACCAACGCTCCATTTTCTAGTTTCTCCCCAGAGGCTTCTTTGTTTTTGACACCCTCCAGAGAGCAGCAGAAGTTGCTGTACCTGATGTTCAAATGATCTCCATGGGTGGAGGAGAGGCTGTAAAGTTGTTATGAGAATGGTTTCAGTGCTGCTCCTGCAGCCCTCGGAGCAAAAGAGTTTTTCCCCTTGCCTTATTGCTCATAAGTTTTCTGTTAAGACCCCCATCCTCCTCCTTTCCTTAGGGAGATAGGATAACTGGGACCCTGGGGCCCAGCACCAAAGTTAATGTACAGTCCTTGTTCGAGGCAGGTGAGTAGGGTCAAAGTGATGAGAGGCTGGCCACATGCCATCATTTATCTGCAATTGAATGAGCTCAACCAATGAAAGGGCTTAACCACTGCAAGAAGCTGAGGACCACTTCATCCTTATCCTTATTTGCTAGTAAAGAAGCCAATTAGTGTTAATTGTGCTGATAATTTGGAACAGCAACCAGGGAATTGATTCAAGGCAATTGTGGAATGACCTCCCTGTCCTGTCCTAGTCCCAGCCATTACTCATAGTCAGATGGGGAATCAGAGAGCTAGTAAGTATCTTTCGGTCAGAGAGAGTAAATAGGGGCTCTGCTTCTCATACATTCACAGTGACCTGGGTGTCAGTTTTTAATATTGTACATGCAGTGACCTGACAACACAGTTCTGCCATCGAGAGAGACATACATGTGGAGGGGTCAGGACTGGAAGGAGGAATACATTTCAGCACTGGAGTGCTCACAGCCTTCCCTCCTCCCCGCTTGCCTGACCAGACCATCTCGTTATTGATAGCCCAGTAGCCTACCCATCCCTGGCCCTACCTGAAGCTGTTAAAGCCCATCTACTTAATAATGGGGGGGGGGGGGAAGGAGGGGGAAACCTGGGAGCTAGTGAGGGCTCTGGAGGGTGTGGAATGGCAGATAACACAGGAGAGAAGAAAAAGGGATCTGAGATTTACTGCTGGAATTTGATTTGATCACCTTTAATGTCCTTGGAGAGTCGCTGGTAAGGGTGAATATTTTATTATTTACTTATTTATTTTGCCCAACAGACGTAACGTATTTAACCATGACGTGACTCACTGGACAATGCGCACCACTGCTTCATCAGGGTTAAACAAGTAACAGAAATAGGACGCAGGCACTTCTTTGACAATCACCTAGCTATAGACTTATTCAGAGACGGGGTGAGAGGAAGGAAAATGACGTCCCTGCTCTGGCCCTCACCCACCCAATGACTGGAATGCGTGTTTGGGCTGGTTTCTCCGCCCTTGAACACGCAAATCCTAATTTCCCCATTCCTCTACGTTCGGTGACAATTAGAGTGGTTGTACCGGGTGAGTTGAGTTTTGTAAGAGGAAGGAATTTTACTGAAGAATTCCCCTGCCTCGCTTTCGACTTGGTTACAGTTGCTTCGATACTGTAGCTATTCCTGCCTTTGGGGCCTCAAGGGCTAAAGTGGGACAGTGCTAATATTTCTGGTGATGAGGAAATACTTCGTCTTAAAGGAGGCTGGGTGATTGCCGAACTGGGACAGAGGTCACACTAGGGGTCACATTAGCGGTTCCGGGGGGATCGAGGGCGGGTTTGGGTCAGGCATAAGCACCCCCAGACTCGGGCAACGCTGCGGCGGCTCGGTACCTGCTGGCACACTGGCGGTGCCCACTGTCTCCTCCCCGAAGGGGGGCACCCGGGAGCCGACACCCGAGGAACCAGGCCCACGCGGGAAGGTCGAGCTCGCCAGTGAGGTCACGGTTGCCATGGCTCTGGGCAGTGACGCGCGTCGGCACGTGACGAGCGGTTGCCATGGCGCCAGGCCCCGGCGGCGCGGGCGCTCCGCCTCCCGGAGTGACGTCCCCCGGCTCCCCCCCACCTCTTTTCCCGCCCCTCTGCCCCCTCCCCCCCCTCCCCCCCGCCGGCTCCCCGCGGCCCCGGAGGTTTCACTGCACAACAAGATGGCGGCGGCGGCGGCGAGCGGAGCTGGCGGGGCTGCCGGGGCCGGAGCGGGGGGAGCCGGGCCGGCGGGCCGCCTGCTGCCTCCGCCCGCCTCGGGGCCCCCGGCCGCCCCCGCTGCTGTGCCCCCGGCGGCTGGCCCGCCGCGTCCCTCAGCCCCGGCCTCCCGCGGGCCGGTGCCTGCCCGCATCGGCTACTACGAGATCGACCGCACCATCGGCAAGGGCAACTTCGCTGTGGTCAAGCGGGCCACGCACCTCGTCACCAAGGCCAAGGTAGTGGCGCGGTGGGACCGGCCGGCGGCGGGGCTGCGCGGCCCGGGACCGTCCGAGTGCGGAGGGCGCAGGAGAGCCCCGCGACACCGAGGCTGAGGGGTCGGCGCGGGGAGCGGGGCTCGGGAGAGCGTTGGGGACCGGGGAAACGGGTAGGGGGCTGTCGGGCAAGAGTGCGGAGAGGGCAAGCAGAAGGTGGGGGACACCGGGGGACCCGGGAGAGGGTAACTGCACGGCAGAGGGGACGCAGGGGTCCCCTCAGCGCGGGGACCTGGGGAACTAGGGAGCCGGGGATAGGGAGGGGGCTCCCTGGGCTGTGTGGAGGGTCGTAGAAGAGATGATTGGAAAGAAGAGGTTTGGAACTCTCCCGGAGCCAGGAGACAGTAAGCTAAGAAGCCTCTGGAACCAGCAGTTAGGAAATCCTAAGGGAATGAGGGCAGGGGAATAGGAAATGTGGACCAGGAGGATGGGGGAAAACGAGGGTGATACCGGCAGCCCGCAGATGTGGGGTTCTGAGGGGAACGAGGATAGCTGGGGCACGTACCAGGGGTATGTGGTGGGTACAGCGTACTGGGAGGTATGAGGGACCTGGTACCTTCTGACAGAGGCACCAATCAGCATTTGATCGTCCAAGACTGATAGATGGTGGGAATGAGAGTCTGAGGACAGACAGGATTATTGGAGGAGGCGATGAAAAAAATGGGGAAATATGGAGGAAAAAAAGCACTTTATTTTTCTGCAGGAAGGGGGTCAGGGAACAGAGGCCCAAGGGGGGCCCAGGTTTGTGGTGGCCCTAGGTACTCAGGGGTTAAACAGTTTGGGAGAGCTGGATTGCTGGTTATATTTAGTTGTTGGAGGGTCCAGAACTGTGGGCCTTATAGAGCCCAGGGTGGGCTGTCAGTGGTGAGGGGAAAGCCTGGTGACTGAGGAGGTGTGTGAGGAACCCAGACACTCATGGGGCCCTTTGGTTCCCAAGGGATTTGTGGAGCTGTGGTGGTGAAATTGGGCAAGGTCAATTAGGAAGCCATATCCATGTACACTTAACATTTTATATGGAAAATTCATTTTTGGAGGAAATATGGTTAGCTCTTTCCTGTGGTCTTCTTCATTGGGAGTATTGGAATCGAAGCCACGAGGAGGATTGTTTGATTTTGCCAGGACTCACAAGCCCATTTGTACTCCGGTTTTCTTTCTTTGCTCCGTCTCTCACTTGAATGAATACTTTAGATGTAGTCATTCATTATATTTAAAGCTGCAATTTGTGTTTCCCTCACCCTGACTAATGAAGAACTGTTACAGCTGCTGCTGCTTCCTACCAAAGCCGCGTCAATTCCCGTCACCTCCTCAGCCTAGCCTCTGGTTCTTGTCACCTACCTTGTTTCTGCTCTTATGGCAGTCCCTTGCTTTCAGAAGGCAGTGACTTACCTCTGCCTTGTCTCCTGCTCACTTATGACCTGAAGTCCCTTTTTCCCTCCTTTCTGTCAGACTGTAAGGGGCCCTTCTTAGCAGGGTGGCTTTGGGGGGTGGCTGTGGAAAATTGATTGGTCAGTTTCACTTCCTCTGGGGGGCCCCCTTCAGCCTTTCTGTCAGTGTCTTTCAGAGGGCCTCAAGTCTGCAGGTCTGAGCTGAATGAGATCCCAAAGTCCCAGGTTTCCTGGTGCTCCCCTCAGGCCCCTGGGACTGAACCAAGACTCTGGTGCATCTCTGCCCCCCTGAGAGTTTCCAGTTGTGTTTACTGTTAGCCAAACCAAATTTATGTTTACAAACATCTCTAGTTGTCGGAGCCTTGTTCCTTGTTTTGGTATTTCCTTTCTCCGCGGCCTCCCCCTCCCACCTAAGTAATCACGTTGAGCTCCTGTGATTATTTTGCTCTGACCTCTGGGGGACAGACTCCATGAACTTAACTGGTTGCCTGGTTTATGGTATCTCTGATTTAAAGAATTTTGTATCTTACAGCCCTTGGATACACCAAAATATTGATTAAAAAAATCTGTGACCGAGAGGGTTGAATGTTTTTGTAAATGTAATTGCAAACAGTTGATTCTTGGCTTTATATATAATAGAGACATTTCTATCTTCAGTAGTCAGCAAAGCCAGTGGCTAATTATGGCTGGTCTCCCCGCTTTCTAATTTTCCAGTGTGTGTGTGTGTGTGTGTGTGTGTCTAAGTTTTTCTCAAAGTCCTTGGTATCCTTTAGGACTGCAGCATTTTAAACATCAGCTTGTTTATAAATGGGTGTCACTGTTTATGTTGGTTTTTCTTTGGTCATTTGTGGTGTGCAGTTATGCAGTTCCTATGTATGGAAATATTCAAAATCTTGAATGAGGCTGAAATGGCTTGGACAATGAGTTGCATGTGTGACGGGACCACACCAGCACTCATTTGTGTTTCTGTAGCGGTGTGCAATTTCCTAGTTACAGTTATAGGCACCCTGTGTTTCTCTGCTTAAATTACTCTGACGACATGAGTGAAGCGTAATTCACAAGGAGCTGTCATGTGCTCTGAGTAAATGATGAACATATTTTGGCCTGCTTCATGCTTATCTGAATCCATTTTGGAAAGGCTTCTCAAATGCTGACAGCTCAGATGTGTCTAAGAACTGTTGACATACAGTATGATGGCCTATTGAGGCCATGGTTTGGTTATATAATGGCAAGGAAGGTGCCTGGGTATTGGCAGTGGCAGAAGATGCTGTTCCGTTACTCAGGTAGATAGATTTTTCTCCCATGCACTGCAGTGTTTATCTTACTTCTTCAGTCAGGTCACTTGGAACCAAAGAGAGCTAGCTATTTTTTTTCCCCATCTCTTTTCAGAATGTATCATTTTTTTGTTTTGTTTTTTGGAGGTATGTGATTTTTTTTCTTTCTCCTTTTTCTCCCTGTAGGCCACTGAATGGTCTAGGTTTTTGCTATAACCATATATAACCATCAGACTTAGGTAATTCAGATGATATTTGTGTTGTCTGAAAGAAGGTAGGTAATAGGTGTTTTCTGAACATCAGAGAAATACTTATGGTCAGCTTTTCTTACACACATTACCTATTCCATGGACTGAGAGGCTAAAGTAAACTTTATTTATTGACTAAGCTACTGTGCTCGGTCCAACAATAAGTGGTAAAGCTGACCTTTTCCCAAATTCTGTTAACTCTCAAACCTCCTAGATCAGGACTCTGGGATGAATAAAATCAGTAGAGAAAGGGAAATATTTTCCTATTTGGTTGTTGGTGACTTTTGCAGCACGGCATTCATGAGCTCAGACTTAATATTGGCAGCACTGCAGTGCTTAGAGCGTCACTGCAGAACAGTTAACAGGAGAGAATATTCATCTGTGACATACTTTGGTCAGCAGCTCACCCTGGTTGTCTTTGTCCTACCTTCTTTGAGTTCCCTTTTCTGGAGAAGCCTTGGTCTGAGATTCTCTGGCCCTATTCTTTTGGTAGGACACTATAAAATATTAAAGAGATTAAAAAAAAGAAAAGATTTTCTCTTCTCAATTGCTTATTTGGTTGCCTGTACCTAGTTATACTTTCACTGGTTGGATGAATGGGAACGAAGAGTAGATATATTTTGTATGCATTTAAAAAAAGAGCATACATGACTATAAAAGCCATTGGTCAAGTACTTTAAAAATGTATTTTAACAAATATATTGATATATCACCTACCTGTTTATTGGTTTGTGGTAAGAGCTTGAGCTTTGGATGAGACTGCCTGGGTTTGGATCTTCTGCTACTTCATAGCTGGGTAATTTAACCTGTCTGTGCTTGGATTTCCTCATCTATGAAATGAGATAACAATAGTACTTACTTTACAAGTTTGGGTGTTATGAAGATTATATAAGATAATATATGTGAAACTCTTAGAACAAGTGTACCTGGCACATAGTAGGTATATAGTAAATGTTATCACCATCTTTTTTTAAAAAATATTTATTTATTTATCTGGCTGTGCTGGGTCTTAGTTGCAGCACTCGGAATCTTTGTTGCTGTGTGCAAGATCTTTGTTGCGGCACGTGGGATTTTTAGTTGTGGCGTGCAAACGCTTAGTTGCAGCATGTGGGATCTAGTCCCCTGACCAGGGATCGAACCCGGGCCCCCTGCATTGTGAGCACGGAGGCTTAGCCACTAGACCACCAGGGAATTCCCTATAACCATCTTCTTCATCATCATCATCAGATGCAATAGTAACAAAAATGAGTAAGACATAGTCCCCTTTGTTTGCTTTTCACCACTTTGGAACAGTTCATGAGTGCCATTTGTTTAGTGTAGGTAGATGTCATCCTGATGATGTGCTGCTTTCAGGTTAAAAAAGTAGTTTGCTATTATTTCACGTGCCTCTTTGAGAGAGTGGATTTAATTCCTGTGGACTATGGGCTAATTTCATGCAGTTGACATTTAAAAATATAGTTTTCCATTAAACTTTTTAAATAGTTATGAGACTTGTCTAATGAAAACTGTGACTAACACTGGCTTTTATTTGGGCTGCCTTGAATATTCAGGGTGTTTGTGTAGCTACGCTTTGTCAGACTGGTGACAGAACAGAGTTTGTTTGAGTGCAGTCTTTTCTCCAGAGATTCCCTTAAATTTCATGGAGAATATGAAGAAATATTCTTACAAGCTTAAGGAGACACTTGCACTTGGGTGCAGGGTGTGCTACTTAGAGGGCCAAGGTCAGGATTCTTAACTTTAGATATTACACAGAAAAAACATTGTGCTCCCTGACCCCTTTCCAAATACTGACGAGCCATGACACATCTGTGTGCTGTGTGGTTTAGTGCAAACTCATTTCCACGAGGAGAACAACTCAAAGTGGGCCAATAGTATTATTTTCACTTCTAAGGATAATGCTTGTGCTCATTAGAAGGCTGAAAACAAGATTCATTAGTAAATAGAAAAGACAATTATGTCAAAAAGAAATTGAAAGCAAGATTTATATTAGTTACATTTGAGGAGGATAGTTCCATCCCTAGATAATCTAGAAATGACTGTTGAAAGACAACTAACTTCATTTTGAGATAGGTTTGTTGAAACTTTGTGAAGAGCTAAGACTGATTTGGACTAGTTTTTCCAGAGTCAAAATACCAGTATTCCACTTTCAGCATCAAAACTGTTTATTTTAACATTCTGACTTTGGTGCCAGCTCCCTAGAAAGTCATAGATCTGGCTCAAGCCAGAGGTGCCCAGACTAGTTATTTCTGTGCCAGAAGTGCTGTTTTCATTTTCCAAGCATCAATCTGGCTAATGTTTTCTAGTTCCTGGCATAAAAGAGAACAAAATGGATGCTTTGGAAGGAAAAAGAAATGTGCTCTTCTTACCAGAGCCTTTGTAAGTCTAAAAAACACCTAAAACTTCTCTGCACAGAGATGGAACCTTTCCCTTGTCCATTCATTCATTCAGTGTATATTTACTGAATGCAGATTTTGTGTCAGGTTCTACTCTGGCTCTAGAGTACCCCAAAAACAAAAGAGAAAAAAAGCTCTTGCCTTCTTGGAACTTATTTTCCAATGGGAGGAGACAGGCAAGAAACATGTAAACAAATAATTTTAAATAGTGACAAATACTATGAAGAAAATAAATGGGTTAGAGAGTGTCTGGGGCAGGGTGCTGGAAGGCCTTTCCAGGGTGGTGATATTTGAGCTGACAACTGAATGATGAGAAAGAGCCAGCTTGGGAAGATTCAGAAGATGGAATATTCAGTGCAGAAGGAATGACACGTGCAGCAGCCTTGGGGTAGAAATGAAGTTGGTTTGTCCAAAGATTAAACCCAAGGTCAGGGTGCCTAGAGCTTAGTGAACCAGAGAAAGGATGGTAAGGAATGAGATCAGAAAGTTAGACAGGGGCCAGATCATATGGGTCTTATAGGCCATTTTATGGAATTGGGTATGAAACAGGGGACTGACCTCAGAAGATATCAAAGCAGAGCACTGACATTATCTGATTTATGTTTTTAAAAACTCACGTTGGGGGACTTCCCTGGTGGCGCAGTGGTTAAGAATCTGCCTGCCAATGCAGGGGACACAGGTTCAATCCCTGGTTCAGGAAGATCCCACATGCCGCGGAGCAACTAAGCCCGTGCGCCACGACTACTGAGCCTGCGCTCTAGAGTCCACGTGCCACAATTACTGAGACCACATGCCACAACTACTGAAGCCCGTGTGCCTAGAGCCTGTGCTCCACAACAGAGAGAAGCCCCCACTTGCCGCAACTAGAGAAAGCCAGTGGACAGCAACAAAGACCCAACACAGAATGATTGAATGAATGGATAAATAAATAAATTTATTTAAAAAAAAGATCTCAGAGATGTTCTGTTCCAACTTTTTCTCTTCTAGAGTCTAGAAAGATGGACTTAACGGAATTTAGAATCTCAGGCTTTTAGGAGCCATAAAAGTAGTTTAGACCAATTATCTGTTAGACTCACAGCTCTCTGCTGTATCTCTCCCACCCCCCATTTGCCCAAAATCCTATAGCTAATTAGTGGGAGAGGTAGAAATAGAATCCAGGTATCCTACTCCTAGTTAACTCCACCCTGACTCCTCCAATCATAGAAAGCATTACCCTTGGCCTCTGAATACTTACTCTTTCATTAGAGAAACAAGATACACCTACTAATTAAAGTCTAAGATTATTTATCCTCTCTCTTAAAAAAACTCCAAAGATGAGAAGTCATGATGAGAGGAAAATTTTCCAAGTAGGGGATATACCAACACTGTATTTAACCTGTCCTTTGGCATTGTGTCACTCTATCACCCCTGTCACTTACCTACAGTCCTCCATGGGTACACTGCCTTTCGGTCTCCTACTCAAATGCCCCTTGGTGCTCCCTTGACATGACCGAGGTGTCAAAAAAAGCCTTTCAAAATGCTAAGGAAGTAAAAAGAGAAAGAAACACAGAAAAAGCAATGATCATAAACACAGTCTGCCTTATATAGTTTGCTTTTGCCACTATATCTAGCTCACACTCAGGGAACATGAGTAATTATACTTTTGCTCTGTTGGGTTGGTCTGGTCTGTCTTTGAAGGTACATTTCTTAGACGGACTCCTTATTTACCAGAACAATACCAGTTTCCAGGGGATGGTGCCATCTTATAACTCATTAAGAGAACTGGTCACCAAGATACATACCTTGATGATGCAGGTGAGGACCAAGAGAACCATTTATCTAGGGCTCCTCTTATGTGGTTCTAGTTTCTGATCTAAGAGCTTGGCCTGTTCCCCAGGTGAATGACCTCACCCATCAGGTGAATCCCTACCTCCTTTATAATAGTAGCTTGGTCCCTTCTGGCATAATAGTATAGTCATGCTGTCTTGTGGATGACTGATAACATCCAGAGGATGAAAATTATATACATTCTCATGGACTTTTGTCCATGGGAATGTGTATAATGGCCTTGGTGATGTCTTTGAGAAGCCCTCAACAGTCTTGGATGAATTAGCTTGAGAGGGTTTTCTTCTGGGTCTGTTCAGAGTAAAATTCCATCAGCTAAGGACAAAACTGTTGGATGAGCCGTGGTGAAGTTATGTTAGAACATATTTCTGTTCAGGAGGTGTGTGATCCACTGTAGACCAGGTGTCTCTGGCCACACTGATAAGTATTTCTTCTCAGAATTTAGCTTGTCAGAGAGTTAGGAATCAGATTGTAAATACTCAGTCTCATTTCCCAGAAACTGAAAAGGAAGGAGATGCAAACCCATTGCCTGTTTAAGCTCCTCTGTGTAGGCTGGGCTCCCTCACCCAGTACCAAAACTGGGTACTTTTGGCCAGTTATCTTAAACTATATTTAGGTATTGATTAGGAATTTCTGAGAAATCCTCAAATTTCTGCCTAGTTTCAGCTCCAGCCCATGCTTACCAGCAGTAGGCTTTACTTCTCTTTGCTCCCTCCAGAAGAATTGAATGTGAAATTTTAGGTTAACTAACCACATTTCTTGAGATTGAAGAAGAAATTTTTCATTCATTCATTCCAGCCAGCCAGCCAATAAGCTTTTGAAAAATTGTTTATCAAAAACTAGGAATGAATGATATATGGCACAAAATTCAAAAAGTGCAAACTCATATATAGAGAAATTGTCTGCCTGCCACCCCAGTGCCTCAGACACACAGCTTTTTAGTCTTGTTTCCCCAGTATTTATTAAGGGCATCTCTGGATCAGTCCAAATGCTAGGTGCTTTTTGTTTTCTGGCAGTGTTTTGACATGCTTGAAATTTCTAAAAATCATTTTACTTAAAAAGAAAAAGAAGGGGCTTCCCTGTTGGTGCAGTGGTTGAGAGTCCGCCTGCCGATGCAGGGGACGCGGGTTCGTGCCCCGGTCCGGGAAGATCCCACATGCCGCGGAGCGGCTGGGCCCGTGAGCCATGGCCGCTGAGCCTGCGCGTCCGGAGCCTGTGCTCCGCAATGGGAGAGGCCACAACAGTGAGAGGCCCGCGTACTGCAAAAAAAAAAAAAAAAAAGAAGAAAATACCTAACTTTTAAAGCTTGTTAGGAGGCACAGGGTGATAATTTAATGTCAGCTCCATGTGGGCAGGAATTTTAAGCTATTGTTTGCTGCTGTATTCCCAGTGCCTACTACAATGCCTGTAAATACTCATTTAGTGAATGAATGTAAGGATTTAAAAAAAAAAGGGTGCTTCCTTGGTGGCGCAGTGGTTAAGAATCCGCCTGTCAATGCAGGGGACACGGGTTTGAGCCCTGGTCCGGGAAGATCCCACATGCCGCGGAGCAACTAAGCCTGTGTGCCACAACTACTGAGCCCACGTGCCACAACTACTGAAGCCCGCGTGCCTAGAGCCCGTGCTCCGCAACAAGAGAAGCCACCGCAATGAGAAGCCCGTGCACCGTAATGGAGAGTAGCCCCCGTTCGCCGCAACTAGAGAAAGCCCGCGCCCAGCAACGAAGACCCAACACAGCCAAAAATAAATAAATAAAATAAATAAATTTATTTTAAAAAAATGGGAGCTGAGTTTGCTTTTTATACTCAATGCATCTTAGAATTTTATTATTGAAATTTTCTACCTCCAGTTAAGATGTTAAAGAAAAATAATGTTCTACCTTTTTTTCACAAATCTCTTGGTAAGGAGATTTCACAGCCTTTCTGGGCAAGTTACTTTTGGCATATCTCAAACTTTCATTATTAAGAAGTTCAGTATAATTTAAAGTAAATCCTGCAATTTAAATTCAAGTCCCTTATTTTAAGGAGAAGGTTCTTACACATACAGGCTCCCAGTGGGTTACTTCCTTGAGAAGGTCCCATGGGTACAGTCAGTATAGTCAGCCAGTGCCTTGTTTTCCCTCTTCTGTCTAGGAGCCTCTTCTTTGCAGACCCACTAAGCTGTCTTGAGCTGCTGGCACTTACTGAAATAACTTCACACTCTTTGTTGGAGTTACCACTTGTTCTTTTCTTTATACTAAGTGATCTGATTAAAACAACTACTGTTTTTCTGTCACTGGTCCTTAATTTCAGTGGGTAACTTTTATTGGTCCTTACCTTAAATGGATTCATTCAAATAGTATTTTTTCTGTCATCTGTAGGCAAAAAGTAATGGCTACTGATACTAGAAGACAAGAGGATAAGTGTTATTCTTGTCAGGGTGGGCAAAGGGTTAAGTTAAAGGAGCAATTGAATGCTCGCAGCCAGGACCTGATAGAGGAGGAATACAAGAAGTCTTGAGCATAAATTCTCTTCAACCCAGTTGCTTATTATTACTGGCTCACTTCTACCACCTTGCCCTATTTTTTTCTGATTATAATTGGGAACACTCAGAAAATTATAAAGAAGCAGAAGGAAAAAAATCACCCATAATCCTGCCCCCCAGAGGCAACAGTTATTAATATTGTAAAATACATAATTGAGATCATATTGATATACTATTTTATTTCTTCCCCTCTTATCATTATAAGCATTTTCTCATCATTTGAAACTATTTGTAAACAGCAATTTTAATGGATGTGTACTTTGCTGTTGTATGACTGCCATTATTTTTTTAACCTTTTTCATAACTTAAGGTTCTTCCCAGTTTTTCACTGTTAGAAATTTGCTGTGATGACCATTTTTGTGCATGAATCTTTGAAGCATTTCTGATTTTTTCTCAGGATAGACTGTTGGATGTGAAATTATTGGGTCAGAGGGTATACATGTTTTTAAGATACCTGATTCATATATTGGCACATTGCTTTCCAGAAAGGTTGTGCCAGGGTTTAGCCTCCCAGAAGTGAATGAAGTCTTCTTTTTTTATTTTGTCTCCGTTTCTGCCCTCCTTGGTTTGGGAGTATAGGGCGTTTAAGTCCCTGCTGCACCTCTAAACCTAGGGCAGTAGGTATGGGACCCATTAAAGAGGGCTGGAGCAGCTGCCTAATCCTTCCTTCCCTGAACCAGACCTGGACGAGGAATGAAAAGAGTTAAGTGTGACTCTAACCTTTTCAGTTGTTTTTTATGAATCATCATTCTCTCCTGGTCTTTCACAAAGAGACATAAACTTAAATTGGAGAAATTGCTGAAGGAGAGAAGAAAGGTTAATGAGAAAGACTCTGATTACTTGAATCTTTGATTTTTAAATAACTATCCTTCGGTAAACCTGAGTGAGAATTTCAGAGATTGATGAAGTTTGTAAATTACTCCTCTCTTTTTTTAATGGCAAAAAGATGGTGAGGAAATTGTAAAGGAGATAATTATGTGAATAAATGTGGTGATACACCAGTCCTATTATGTTTGTATTTACTTTACACACTGTACTTTATGTGTTATTTAAGAGGTTTTAAGGGTAATTGGGTCATGTGGAATATTGTTCTTAGAATGTTTGGGGTTACCACTGCTGTATTTTAGGCGTCTGACAATATGCTCTTTTCTTTTGTCTCCAATAGAAGGCCTTTTATACAGTCAGTTTGGGTTATGATTTGCTTAGTTAATTAGGGGAAAGAAATGAATGAAGCAGGGAAATCAGAAATAATGATGCATATATACTTTTAATATTTTATTTTAATTTAAAATGTGAATATGCATTAATCCACTAATCTTTTTCAAAAAGTGTTTATTATGGAAAATTTCAAACATAAGCAAAATTAAAAAGAATGACATATTGAACCCCCATCGACCTATCACTCAGCGTAAGCAGTTATTACCTCATGGCCAATCTTTCACCCATATCACTTCCAGCTTCTCTTTTCTCCCTAGTTTATTTTGAAGCAATTCCCAGAATCTTATTTCATCTATGAATATTTTGGCATGTATCTCTGTATAGGCCAGGATTATTTCTCAAAAAACATAACCACAGTACCATTATCCTACCTAAAACAACAATAATTCTCTAATGTCATTAAGTATCAAATTAGTGTTATATACATATATATTTTTTTTCTTTTTTTAACCACTTGTTTGTTTGAATCAGGGTCTAAATAAAGTCCATACATTATAATTGATTGATGTCCCTTAAGTTTTGTATTAAAAAATTGTTTGTTTTACTCTATAGATTTCCCCTCCTTTTCTTTTTCTTTGCACTTTGTCTAAAAAACACATTCGCTAATCTTAGATGTAGACCTTTCTCTGTATATTGATGTCCTGATTGAAGTTCTTCATCATGTTTGTGTTAAACATACCCATAGTTCATCATCTATGATTCCAGTTTTGCTTTTTTAAAGCAGAGTAGGAATTTAAAAGCATTTGTGAAGCAATATGAGTACAGAATCTCTCTTGAGTTCTTGATTCTCTCCCCCAGTCTTTTACACTTGTCTCATCCACATCTAATTTGACTTTACCAAGTCATTTTAAGCATTCAACTTAGTTTTCAAAGAAACATGTCTTTCTTTTCTCCCAGATTTCTCATCCGTTTACATAGATAATTAAACTGCATTACTGTAATAACAAGAACAACTGGTATAAATAGGTTTGGGGATAACCAGTTAATTCTTGGTAAGCATGCAACTTAATGGATGGGAGCAGAAATATCCAGGAGTTGAGGGAGTGGCTATTCATTGGGGCCAGCTTGCATGCTGGGGCCCCAGTTGTTTTACAGAGGAAAGGGGAAGCATCAGTCATTTCAGCAGGTTGCTTGAGAGGTGGTGGGTTAAGAGAACTTCTACATTAATTTTCTAATTATAAGTAAGCCAAATTGTTAGAAATTTGAGGACAAGATATTTTATAGAGTTTTTTATTTATAGTGTATACTTCAGCGTAGTATTTTTGTCCACTTGTGTTAGAGTTTGCATGAACTGGACTGAATTTGACAATAGGCCAGTGATGTTAAAAATTTGGTTGAGGAGGGCCTCCCTGGTGGCGCAGTGGTTGGGAGTCCGCCTGCCGATGCAGGGGATACGGGTTCGTGCCCCGGTCTGGGAGGATCCCATATGCCGCGGAGCGGCTGGGCCCGTGGGCCATGGCTGCTGAGCCTGCGCGTCCGGAGCCTGTGCTCCGCAACGGGAGAGGCCACGGCAGTGAGAGGCCCGCATACCACAAAAAAAAAAAAAAAAAAAAAAAAATTTGGTTGAGGAAACAGCCAGAACTTTGTAGTTTGAAAGGTTTATGTCTGTTCACCGCCAGTGTAGTGTTCCCTGGAACAAGTTGACATTTTCACGTAGTAAGTTGTTTTCTGTTCCTGGCAAAAGAAATCTTGGTTCGTATACCACAAGGAACAGGATTGTTGTTATTGTGGAAGGCAGGAGAAGAGCTGTGTGTTTCTTATTAGGATTAGCCGGGCACCTGCAGGATTTCTCACTTCTTTCTTTCTGCTTCCTGCCTGCTGTTGTCCTTTCCTTCTGTCAAAATGTTCTAGTGTTGCATAAGCAGTGTTCTGACAATAGATGAGGTTTTTTGGTAGCTCATTTTTTTAAACCCTCAAAATAATGTTTTTAGTGATTGTATGTTCTTGGCTTACTTTCCATTTCTACATCAACAGTGATATTGTTATTCTAGTCAAATGGGGCAGTTGTCTTCCAGCAGTGATCTTTGTGTCCAAGTCAGCTGCAGAGATACCATGTTCATTTTTTATTCCTAAATATCTTATATGTGTATAGTAATTCTGGGAGGTAATTCAGTTTTGAGATGATACTTTCGGATCTCGGTACAGGATTTCACAGTCCTCGAGAATAAAACTTGTTTGAAGCATTGTTAGCCATTGGCCTCTGACACATGCAGAAGAGTGGCCGGTGATTTCAGCCTCATCTCATTTTCCTTCTTCCTTTTCAGCCAGCAGCTGCATCCCGTGCCCTGCTCTGATTGAGCTCTTAGTAAAAGGGGTACTGTTTTACTAAGTCACAACCTCTTCTATCAATGGTTTTTAGATTTTTAGGCCAAGAATCAATTTTGGAGTCACATTAAAATTTGAAAACAACATTTCAGTTGTGTTACCTAAATTTCTCTTCCTTTCCTTATGCTAGTAGCAGTGTTTTCTGCTTTTCCAGTCTTTGGGGGAACCTTTTTGGCCCATCAGAGCAGCTCGAGGCAGTCTAAGTGATGCACTGAGCATTGCTGTGGGAGTCAGGGCACGTGTTTCACGTCTCAGTTTTTACTAGTGATGCACTGAGCATTGCTGTGGGAGTCAGGGCACGTGTTTCACGTCTCAGTTTTTACTAGCCTGGCAGCTTTCTTTGGGCAGGTCACTTAACCCCATAGGGCTTCCAGTTTCTTTCTTTAAAAAAAAAAAATTAATTAATTAATTAATTAATTTTTTGGCTGCACTGGGTCTTTGTTGCTGCACGCGGGCTTTCTCTAGTTGTGGCGAGCGGGGGCTACTCTTCGTTGCGGTGTGTGGGCTTCTCAGTGCGGGGGCTTCTCTTGTGGAGCAAGGCCTCTAGAGTGCAGGCTCAGTAGTTGTGGCGCAGGGGCTTAGGTGGTCCGCGGCATGTGGGATCTTCCCAGACAAGGGCTTGAACTGGTGTCCCCTGCATTGGCAGGCGGATTCTTAACCACTGCGCCACCAGGGAAGTCCCTTCCAGTTTCTTTTTAATGTATATATTTTTTCAACAGCTGTATTGAGATATAATTCCCATACCGTACAATTCACCCAATTCAGTGTTTTTAGTATATTCACAGAGTTGTGCAACCATCACCACAATCCTTTTTTTTTTTCCTTTTTTGGTTGTGCTGCACGTTTTGCGGGATCTTAGTTCCCTTACCAGGGATCGAACCTGGGCCCCAGCAGTGAAAGCGCAGAGTCCTAACCACTGGACCGCCAGGGAGTTCCCCACCACAATCCATTTTATTTTTTATTTTTAAAAATATGTATGTATTTATTTATTTATTTGGCTCAATGGGTCTCAGTTGCAGTATGCGGGCATCTCTCTTGTTGTGGCGCTCGGGCTCCAGAGCACGTGGGCTCAGTAGTTGTGGCACGTGGGCTCTCTAGTTGTAGTGCACGGGCTCTAGAGCACACAGGCTCAGTAGTTGCAGTGCTCGGGCTTAGTTGCCCTGAAGTATGTGGGATCTTAGTTCCCTGACCAGGGATCCAACCCATGTCCCCTACATTGGAAGGTGATTCGCAACCACTGGACCACCAGGGGAGTCCCCACAATCCATTTTATTTTATTTTAATTTATTTATTTTTAAAATTTATTTATTTATTTTTGGCTGCGTTGGGTCTTCATTGCTGTGCGTGGGCTTTCTCTAGTTGCGGTGAGCAGGGCCTACTCTTCGTTGTGGTGTGCGGGATTCTCATTGCGGTGGCTTCCATTGTCACGGAGCACAGGCTCTAGGCACGCGGGCTTCAGTAGCACACGGGCTCAGTAGTTGTGGCTCGCAGGCTCTAGAGCGCAGGCTCAGTAGTTGTGGCGCATGGGCTTAGTTGCTCTGTGGCATGTGGGATCTTCCCAGACCAGGGCTCGAACCCGTGTCCCCTGCATTGGCAGGCGGATTCTTAACCACTGCGCCACCAAGGAAGTCCCCCACAATCCACTTTAGAATGTTTTTATTCCTCTTAAAAGAAGTGACCCATTAGCAGTCACTGTCCATTTCCTCAACCTCCCTCCTGCAGCCCTAATCAATCACTAATCAGTCTCTATAGATTTGCCCGTTCTGGACATTTCATATAAATGGAATCATACAACATATTGCCTTTCGTGTCTGGCTTCTTTCACTTAGCATAATGTCTTCAAGGTTCATCTATGTTGTGGCATATGTCAGAATTTCCTTCCTTTTTATGGCTGAATAATATTCCATTGTATGGATATATTGCATTTTGTATATTCATTCATGAAATAGTGGACATTTGCATTAGTCCCACTTTTGGCTACTATGAACAATGCTGTTGTGAACATTTGTGTACAATTTTTTTTTTAAATTACGTTATTTTATTAATTTATTTGGCTGCACTGAGCGGCACGTAGGATCTCAGTTCCCTGACCCAGGGACGGAACCCGTGCCCTGTGCGTTGGAAGCGTGGAGTCTTAACCACTGGACTGCCAGGGAATTCCCCTCGTGTACACAGTTTTGTGTGGACGTATGTTTCAATTTTTCTTGGGCATATACCTAGGAGTGGAATTTCTGCATCATAAACATTCCATATTTAACTTTTTGAGGAACTGCCAAACTGTTTTCCAAAATGGCTGCACCATTTTCCATTCCCACCAGTAATGTATGAGGGTTCCAGTTTTTCCACATGCTTACCCAAACTTATTTTCTTTCTTTTTGATTTAGCCATCCAAGTGAATGTGAAGTGGTAGTTCATTGTGGTTTTGATTTGCATTTCTCTTATGACTCATGGTGTTGAGTATCTTTTCTATGCTAAGGGACCATTTGTAGATCTTTGGAGAAGTGTCTATTTAGATTCTTTGCCCATTTTTTTTAGTTAGGTTGTCTTTTTATTGTTGAGTTGTAAGAATTCTTTATATATTCTGGATATAAGTCCTTTATCAGATATATGACATACAAATATTTTCTCCTATTTTGTAGGTTGTCTTTTCACTTTTGTGATGGTTTTATTTGCAGCACAAAGGTTTTAAATTTTGATGCTCTAGTTTCCTTATTTGTAAAGTTATTCTAACTCTGAAATTATATGTTCTATTGAAATATTTTCCTCTGTACTCATTTTGTACCTTTCTCTCACTTTGGGATAGATCTCCCTTTTCCTGGACATTTTATAGCCGCAAAGTCTCTTTAAAAACATCTATCTATGTATCTATCTGATACATGTGTCTTATAAAATAATCAAACTCTACAAAATAAGTAACATCAAAAGTGAAAGTTCCTTTTCCTTGTGAAATCCTTTCTCTTAGGATATACTCTGTTAACTTTCACATATAACATAATAGCAGTGTTAATTATATTTATCATGTTGTACCATTACATCCGTAGTACTTAATTGTCTTATAACTGGAAATTTGTAGCTTTGACTCCCTTCATCCAGTTCCTCCTCCCCCTCCCCCTGTCTCTGGTAACCACAAATCTGATCTCTTTTTCTGTGAGTTTGTTTGTTTGTTTTTGAAGTACAATTGACCTACAATACTGTGTTAGTTCTCGTTACACAGCATAGGGGCTCATTATTTCTGTACATTTCAAAATGATCACCATGATAAGTCTAGTTACGATCTGTCACCATACAAAGATATTACATAATTATTGACAGTATTCCCCTCACTGTGCATTTCATACTCGCGGCTCATTTATTTTGCAACAGGAAGTTTGTACCTCTTAATCTCTCTCACCTATTTCTTTTCTTGCCCTACCCACCCTCCTCTCTGGCAACCACCTGTTTTTTCTCTGTATCTATGACTCTGTTTCTATTTTGTTATGTTTATTCATTTGTTTTATTTTTTAAGATTCCACATGTAAGTGAAATCATACAGTATTTGTCTTTGTCTGTCTGACTTATTTCACTTGGCATAATGCCCTCTAGGTCCATCCATGTTGTCATAAATGGCAGGATTTCATTCTTTTCTATGGCTGAGTAATAATATTCCATTGTTTGTATGTGGCAGGATTTCATTCTTTTCTATGGCTGAGTAATAATATTCCATTGTTTGTATGTGTGTGTGTGTATATATATATATATATATATGCGCCACGTCTTTATCCATTCATCTGTTGATGGGCACTTAGATTGCTTCCGTATCTTGGCTATTGTAAATAATGCTGCAGTGAACACAAGGGTGCCTATACCTTTTCTAATTAGTGGCTTCGTTTTCTTTGGATAAATACCCAGGAATGGAATTGCTGGATCATATGGTAGCTCTCTTTTTAATTTTTTGAGGCATCTCCATACTATTTTCCATAGTGGCTGCACAAGTTTACATTCCCATCGACAGTGCACGAAGGTTCCCTTTTCCCCACATCCTCGCCAACACTTGTTATTTGTGTCTTTTTGACCTGCCATTCTGACAGGTGTGAAGTGATATCTCACTGTGGTTTTGATTTTCCTTTCCCTGATGATAAGTGATGTTGAGCATCTTTTCATCTGACTGTTGGCCATCTGTATGTCTTCTTTTGAAAAATGTCTATTCAGATCCTCTGCCCATTTTTTTTTTTTTTTTTTTTTTTGCGGTACGCGGCCCTCTCACTGTTGTGGCCTCTCCCGTTGCAGAGCACAGGCTCTGGACACGCAGGCTTAGCGGCCGTGGCTCACGGGCCTAGCTGCTCCGCGGCATGTGGGATCTTCCCGGACCGGGGCACGAACCCGTGTCCCCTGCATCGGCAGGCGGACTCTCAACCACTGCGCCACCAGGGAAGCCCCTCTGCCCATTTTTTAATTGGGTTGTTTGTTTTCTTTATGTTGAGTTGTTTGAATTCTTTGTATATTTTGCATATTAACCAAATATTAATTGGGTATATCATTTGCAAATATATTCTCCCAATTCAGTAGGTGACTTTTTCATTTTGTTGATAGTTTCCTTCACTATGCAAAAGCTTTTTAGTTTGATGTAGTCTCATTTATTTATTTATTTTTGCTTCCTTGCCTGAAGAGGCATATTCAAAAATATTACTAAGATCAGTGTCAAAGAATGTACTGCCAATGTTTTCTTCACTATTTGGTTTTTTGTTTTTTAAATTGGAGTATAATTGATTTAATGTTGTGTTAGTTTCAGGTGTATAACAAAGTGATTCAGTAGTATATATGTATATCTTCTTTTCCATTATAGGTTATTACAAGGTATTGAATATAGTTCCCTGTGCTATACAGGTCTTTGTTGTTTATTTATATATAGTGGTTTTGCTACTCATTTTTTATTTTAATAATATATTTCCACATTCTATCACATCAATACATTTTGCTCTAGTCTCAATCTTTGTAATGCTGCAGAGTATTCCATTTTATGGATATACTATAATTTTATTAAGTAGTGCCCTATTGATAGGTTTAGGGTTGTTTCCGGCTTTTATTTTTTTATTTCAAATTATATGTCACTTAACAGTTTCTGCACATTTATATTTGTATGCTTGTACTAGTTTTCTATTGCACTGTTTATTATTCAAAAGACTTATAAATCTCAGATTTAATTTAATTTTTAAAAATACAAGTGTTTGGGGGACTTCCCTGGTGGTCCAGTGGTTAAGACTCTGCGCTCCCAATGCAGGGGGCCCGGGTTCAACCCCTGGTCAAGGAACTAGATCCCACATGCCGCAACTAAAGATCCTGAGTGCCGCAACGAAGATCTTCTGCAGCCAAATAAATAAAGAGATTAAAAAAAAAAAAAGGCTTCTTTGGTGGTGCAGTGGTTAAGCATCCGCCTGCCAATACAGGGGACATGGGTTCGATCCCTGGTCCAGGAAGATCCCACATGCCACAGAACAACTAAGCCCATGCGCCACAACTATTGAGCCTGTGCTCTAGAGCTCTAAAAAAAAAAAAAAAATACAAGTGTTTTATTAGGTCCAACCTAGAGTAAACCTCCCAAAAGTTATGTGTTCTTTTCCATTATGATATATACAATGTTATAAACTAAATTCTTCATTTTCTCAGTAATTTAATAGAACAATTCACTAGAGCTGGAATGCCTGAGTCAAAGTATGAGTGCTTAACATGTTATAAATGTTGCTCAGTTGCCCTCCAAGAAAGGCCGAGCTAATTCACTCGGCTGAGAGTGTATGACAGTGCTCCTTTGCTCTCTTTAAGTGTTGGCAACCAACCACCTTTTTAGGGAGTCAGTCTGACAGGTGAGAAAATGTCATCTCGGTTTGTAGTTATTTATTAGTGAATTTGACTATCATTTAATTGGTCTATTGGCTATTCGTATTTTTTCTTGGCATTATCTGTGTCCTGTCTATTTTTCTTTTGGGCTTTTTGGTTTTTTCTCATTAATGTGCATAGCTTTTTGAATATTAGGGAAATTAGTTACCTATTAAAATATTATAGATATGTTTCTGTGTTTGTCTCGACAGTGTATGTGTGTGTGTATTTTTTTTTTTACTATAAAATGTAAACATTTTCATGTAGTCAGCTTTTTTTGTTTTTTACTTTAAGGTTTCTCAGTTTTCTTCCTCATCCTCATCTTATAAAAATATTTACCCATGTTTTCTTCAAGTATTTTTATGGTTTTGTTTTTAAAATTAGATCTTTGTTTCATGTGGAATGCATTTTGGTTTAAACCAGGTGAGAAGGGGATCAGTTGTGGAATTTATTGGAGTTGTTGGTTTACATTCATTTTTGTGGTTATTAATGGCTTTTTTCTTCCCCTTGTCTGGAAGCTCCTTGAGGGCAATGGATTGTGCAGTTTTTCCCTTGTTGTTATTTTCAGTATCTAGCACAGTGCTTGCCGGTAATAGGCCCTCCGTTTATTGAGTGAATGAATCTATCTTTTTCCTCAGATGTCTAGTTTGTTGTCTGTATCCCAACACAATATTATTAAATAATCCATCTTTTCCCTCTTGATTTAAAAAGCTACTTTGTCTACAAAATCTCCAGATACTTGGGTACATTTCTGAACTCTTTTAATACATTGATTGTGCTGTTTTTACTTGCTTCGATACTGTACAGCTTTAATTATTATAGCTTTATAGTACTTAAAGTATATTTGGAAGGCCAGCCTCAAACGTTCTTAAATATAATACCAGTTTGGGAAGCACTGTAATCTCCTTTAGTAAAACTCCTTGCTCTCCCTTAGAAAACATTCATTTAACTTATGAAACATTTAATGCATTCTGAGAGCCTGCAAAGTAGAAATGATCTGGGAGTGTTACTTGTTGAAGAGCTTTTCTAGGATATGACATATGTCATTCTGGCTTGACATCCTAAGTGTCTTTAAAAAAAAAAAACAAAACACCTCTCATTTTATAATCTTGGGTACCTCTAGAAAACATAACATTTTCCTCACAATCTTTTAATGCAGAATACAGAGACAGAGAGGGTAGGTGGCAGAAAAGGCATCAAGAAATTGCACTGGCACCCAGCTGAAGTCAAAGCCCATAGTGAAACAGATACTACTTAAAAGTGCTATACAGAATTCAGTTTAGTGACCTTGATTTTTCACCTGTGCTTGACTTGTTTACCCCCTGTGGCATGCAGTAAATCGATTCAGATATGACTTGGGCAAAGCCCAGGTAACATTGCTAAATAATCACTTCCTTTTCTTTAGCCTTCTTTTCTCGGTTAAATATTAGAAATTCTTACAGTCTGAAATTAGCATTCTCTTGGGATTTTCTGTCATGTCTGTCTCATGCAGGAACCAACTTTAGGGTCTTGTGAGTATTAAAGAAGTTTAAAGCAGAGAAACTTGATGTTTGGGGAACAGAGCTAATGGAACAGGGCATACCTATTGTGATAAGATCCTTGCTTTCCTTTCAGTTGGAACATTATTCTAGAGTGCATCAATGAAACTCTTAATTCTAAATAACTGTAATTTACAAGTATATTTTCAGATGAGTACCTGTTTTGTTAAAAAAAATGGTTTTGTCATACTCTCTCAGACTTTTTCTTAATAAGCCTAACCATCGACTTTAGTAGAATTAAAATAGAAAAATACTCAAAAAGGTTTGTTTACGGTCCTTAGTCTGCACCATGGAATTAAGTATCACTGAAAATAACCCTGGAATAAAGTGTTTTTGTGTGGCAGGACTAGTTGACTTAACGTGATTCTTTCTTTTGCGAGTTTTCTGTTGGTGGAAAGTGGGCTTACTTTTTCTTTTAGTTGTATTCCTCATTTTTCTCAATGCTAGTCTTAACTGAGAGATTTTTACGCAGTTAACTGTCCCAGCACACCAATAAGCACCTTGTTAATAGATGTTATCTCATGTTGATCAGTTACTCCTGAGATTTAACTGTGCTTGCAAAACACCTGTCTGTATTTGAGCTTTGCTAGGTGGTTGGCTTTTGTGTTTGACTGAAGATTTGCTCCGGAGAAAGCAAATAGCTGTTGGAAAAAGAGAGAAGGGAAAAGGAGTCAGCACATTTCTATATGCTTTCACTGAAGAGATTTCCTAATTAGAAAGCTTTTGGAGGCTTGACCTTTTTGCGCTAAAGTAACCCAGCATTTCATTATGTATTGCATTGAGGTTTTGGAGCGCTGTGCCAGAAAAGTGAAAACCAAGGTTGAATGTGAAAGGAATTCAGAGGATGGAGCTCATAATCAACAGAGTGCTGCTTCATAGGCTAGGTCCAAAAATACCCTGCTTGTCATAGGACAGCAAGAATGGAGGTAGCACTTGCTGCTGTTTTGAGCAGTGTTTTAGCTCCTGTGATATCATTCCAGCATGACTGAAGTCATGTTTAAGGCAATGTTGTTTACAATTTAGGTTTGGGAGGATGTTGCCTCCATACATTTTATTTATCGCCCTGGAAGAGTTATTTTGCAAGGTTTGGAAGGAGTGTTTTTCTGCCAGATTAGAGGAAATTAACATAATCTACTCTTCTCTGAGTAGGGGGATAGTCTGCAGTAGAGTCATCTAACCAAAGAGACTCGTATTACTGATTTGCTTGGACCTGTGGTGAACCTTGAGTAATTAAGAGGAAGAACTCAGTTTTTGGTTCAGAAAAGTTAGGATTGAAATGATCCTTGACCAGGCTGGAAGGTGGAAAATGTTATGGTTCAGAGGGCCTTTCTAAGACTTGCAGTAGATCCCTTAAGACAATAAGTTTTAAGAGTTTATAAATAGGGTTGAGTGTGGAAATGCATAGCACATGGATACATAATTAGCAAGTCAGGAAGTTTGACTAGAAGGAATAAATTAACTCTGGTCACTTGATGGAATGAGATCATGGAAGGGAACATAGTTTGTTTTAGGTGGTGGTAATTTTGATGTTGAGGCTGGCCCAGGAAATGAATTGTCAGATATGCTGTCATCCTCATTAATGGTTCATTTTATTTCTCAGGTTTATAGTTGTATGAAGAGATGATTTTCCTACCCCATCTAGGGGCTAGGGTTTCAAAAATTTAAAAGCTACAAAAGAGTGAAATACAGAGAAAAGTTTTCTGTCTGCACATACCCCATGGCGATCAGATCCCCCTCCTATATATAGTCAGTATTATCAGTGTCATATATCCTGTGGTATTTTATGTGTTTATAAGTAAATGTGTGTATCTATTTACTGTACCCCCTATTTTAAAACAAATTGTAGTAAATTATACTCACTGATCTGCATCTTTTTTCACTATTATATCTTAAGGATTATTACATGTAGCTATATAAGGAGCTTTCTAATTAAAAAAGTGCTATACAGTATTCCCATGAAAAGATGTATCATATATTTTTTTAGTTAGTCCCCTAGTAGATGACTATTTGAGTTATTTCTGATCCTTTGCTAATATAAATAATGCTAGAAGAGTTAAAAAATGTTAGGGTTTTATATTCAAAAGTAAATGTTGGGCAGCTACAGTAATCAAGACAGTGGCACAAAAACAGAAATATAGATCAATGCAACAGGATAGAAAGCCCAGAGATAAACCCACGCACATATGGTCACCTTATCTTTGATAAAGGAGGCAAGAGTATACAGTGGAGAAAAGACAGCCTCTTCAATAAGTGGTGCTGGGAAAACTGGACAGCTACATGTAAAAGAATGAAATTAGAACACTTCCTAACACCGTACACAAAAATAAACTCAAAATGGATTAAAGACCTAAATGTAGGACCAGACACTATAAGACTCTTAGAGGAAAACATAGGCAGAACACTCTATGACATAAATCAGAGCAAGATCCTTTTTGACCCACCTCCTAGAGAAAGGGAAATAAAAACAAAAATAAATGGGACCTAATGAGACTTAAAAGCTTTTGCACAGCAAAGGAAACCATAAAAATAGATGAAAGGCAACCCTCAGAATGGGAGAAAATACTTGCAAACAAAGCAACTGACAAAGGATTAATCTCCAAAATATACAAGCAGCTCAATATCAAAAAAATGAACAACGCAATACAAAAATGGGCAGAAGACCTAAATAGACATTTCTCCAAAGAAGGTATACAGATTGCCAACAAACACATGAAAAGATGCTCAACATCACTAATCATTAGAGAAATTCAAGTCAAAACTATACGGAGGTGTCACCTCACACCAGTCAGAATGGCCATCATCAAAAAAACCTACAAACAATAAATGCTGGAGAGGGTGTGGAGAAAAGGGAACTCTCTTGCACTGTCGGTGGGAATGTAAATTGATACAGCCACTATGGAGAACAGTATGGAGGTTCCTTAAAAAACTAAAAATTAGAACTACCATAGGACCCAGCAATCCCACTACTGGGCATATACCCTGAGAAAATCATAATTCAAAAACAGTCATGTACCACAATGTTTACTGCAGCACTATTTACAATAGCCAGGACATGGAAGCAACCTAAGTGTCCATTGACAGATGAATGGATGAAGAAGATGTGGCACATATATACAATGGAGTATTACTCCGCCAGAAAAAGAAACGAAATTGAGTTATTTGTAGTGAGGTGGATGGACCTAGAGTCTGTCATACAGAGTGAAATAAGTCAGAAAGAGATAAACAAATACCGTGTGCTAACACATATATATGGAATCTAAAAAAAAATGGTTCTGATGACCCTAGGGACAGGACAGGAATAAAGACACAGACGTAGAGAATGGACTTAAGGACACTGGGATGGGGAAGGGTAAGCTGGGACGAAGTGAGAGAGTAATGTTGACATGTATACACTACCAAATGTAAAATAGATAACTAGTGGGAAGCAGCCGCATAGCACAGGGAGTAGCACAGGGAGATCGGCTCGGTGCTTTGTGACCACCTAGAGGGGTGGGATAGGGAGGGTAGGAGGGAGATGCAAGAGGAAGGGGGTATGGGAATATACGTATGCATATAGCTGATTCACTTTGTTATACAGCAGAAACTAACACAACATAGTAAAGCAATTATACTCCAATAAAGATGTTTAAAAAAAAAAACAACTAAATGTTGGGACTTGCTTGGTGGTCCAGTGGTAAAGAATCCGCTTTCCAATGCAGGGGACGCGGGTTAGATCCCTGGTTGGGGAACTAGGATCCCACATGCCGTGGGGCAGCTAAGCCCATGCACCACAACTACTGAGCTTGCGCGCCTCGATGAGAGAGCCCGCGTGCCACAAATAGAGAAGACCCATACGCCACAACTAGAGAGAAGCCCGCGCGCTGCAGTAAGAAATCCCTCACGCCTCAACGAAGATCCTGTGTGCCACAGCTAAGACCCGATGCAGTCAAAAAATAAAAATAGTAAATGTTAAGTCATAACAGAAACTTGTTATAGTTATAATAATATCTTGGATCTCTGTAACATATTCACACATGTCTTATTTGAGCCTTACTGCAATCTTGTGAGGTAAGCACAGCATTTTACAAAGAAGAATAAATTTGAGTAACAGAGGTCGAGGTAGAAGAACCAAGGTCTTTTAACTCTGATTTGAGTATCTTTCCACTTTTCCCAAACTAGAAATACTGTTGTGGGGATGTAGGGAAGTGCTGGTGGGAGAATAAGATGAAATAAACCTGAGTGAGGCAAGCTTGTGAGAGAGAGAGATGTACCTGTCATTCTAGAAATCAGGATCCCGCTTACCAGGGGAGAGAAGAGCTGGCAATTAGCCTGTGACAGAGACAAAAAGGTTTTTAGGCATTGGCAGAACATGATGGGTTGACTGGCTTCTTGGAGTATAGTAGTAGGGCAAACCAAAATATGGTCGTTCTTGAGAAACTGGATACTTTCAGAGTTTCCTAGAATAGAGTGGGGGCAAAACTGGGCATTCAGAATCTCTTAAGGGAGTGCATGTAGCCTAAGGCCATGAAACAAATAGGCAATAGAGAAAACATAGGATTTTCTAGAGGCTCCAGAGTCAGGGAGGAGATGATAGCATGGCAAGGAGATGGCTGTAATGTCAGAGTCACTTTTGGCCTCAAGACTGATTAGTGGGAGGGAGCCTTTTTCCTCTAGACAGCAGATGAGATTATACAAGGGTAGGTAAGTCACCTCACAACTGGACTAGAGAGAATGAGGCTGATAAAGGCTTTCATTATATAGTTAATAGTATTTGGAAACCTGAATATAGGCCCGGTCACCAGCCTTCCATCATAATTACCATATGCTAAGTGCCTACTGTGTTCTGGTTACTTCATATAATTTCATGCTTAACCTCTCAACAGCTTTGCAAAGAAACTGTTGTTATACCTAGTTTCCATAGAGGAAGCTGAGGTTCATTTTGGTAACTTGTTCAAGGTCACAAATCTTTTAAGTGGTAGAGCTGAGATTTTATAAGTAGGTCAGTATGACTCCAGGGCTCTTGTTATTTCCATCTCACCAGGTGTTAGGCACCCAAATTGAACAGTGAAATTATAAATAACCAGAATTCTATCACTGTCACTGTCATTATAAGTGTTAATCTATAAGCAGACAACTTGCCCTTTTCTCATGATTTGGGCTGGAAGAGTAGAAGGAATGCTAAGGAAAATGACTGGAGACGCTAACAGCCGGCCAGACTCACTCTGAATATGCATATAATTTAAATGAAAGTAATACACTTACCATGCTTATGTAGCTTTATGGTGAATTCTCCATGGTCCCCTTCCCTCATTAGATTGCAGTTCCTAAAGTCCTTCTATATAGAGATTATATAGCTGCCACTGAAGACCGTAGCTCGTGGTAGCCAGGACCTGGAACATTTCTGGGGGGGAAATGTCTGGGGAATTCATATTCACTGAGTATATGCCATAATCATGAATACTTCTCCTATTGTGTAGTCTGAGGAGATAAGAATTTCCTTGACTTAACAAATTTTGGCTTATAGGCTGAAGACCCTACTAGATTTTACTGCCCTCAATTCTTTAGCATTATCCTGCAAAATATTGGAGAATACTATTGGATAATACTTTTAATGCACTTCCAAGGACCACTGTAAGGGGTGTTAATGTGGGAGGTTGACATTATGGTGAAATAACCGCTTGGAAGCTGTGATTCAGCATTAGTCACTGACTTTTATGCTAGGTTGCACTCAGCCGTCTCTTGCTTTAATTGTGGTGAGTCTCAGGCATTTGATTAAACAGCCACCAAAGAGACTGACCTTAGTGATAACCCAGTCACATTTCCAGATAGTAAAAATATTCAGGAAAAGAATTACTCATCTTTACCAGCAAATGGTATTAGTTCACCTCTGGGGAAATGTTAGCACAGTTTCTAGGTTATGCCCAATAATCTTACAAAGATGAATGACCATTTTAGGAAAAATGGCCATTTATACTTTTTGTTAGTCTTCTTGAAAAGTGGAAACATAACAATGTGCTTTCTGGACATATTCATTTTAGTACTTAATATGGGAGCAGTTTTATATCTCTTTGGCTGACATTTAAAACTATGGATAGGCTGGGTTCATTTTACCTATTTTACCTAATCTCTCACCATTCTGTGTTTCCTTACTGCCTCATGAAATTGCCATGTTTAATCTTTCATTAAAAAAAAACAAACTCAACTATACTCCAGTAAAAAATAATTTTAAAAAACCCTCTTATCTGGATTGCCTATTCTTTTTTTTTTCCCCTTCTTTCTTTTCTTTTTTTCCCTCTACCTTTCGTCCTTCTATTTATCCACAAATATTTGAGGGTCGGCTGTGTTCTAGGCTCTGTGCCAGGCATTAGGATGGAGTGGTGAAAGAGGCATGGTCTCCACCCTCATGTGCTTACAGTGTGTCCTAGTGTTACTGATTCCTATTATGTCCTGCCTTCAAGGTTCAGCTCTTCTGACCGTCACATAATTCTCTTTGACTTCTTTAGCCTTTGCTGACCCATCCCTTCCATGAGCTCCACTGCTTTAAATGTGCTTTACACAACTTAGTGCTTATTGATATACCTTAGTCTCATTTTACCAGAGTGTAAGTTCCTTAAAGACAGAGACTGCATGTTGTTTTTTGTCCTCCACAATGCTGAGTCCAAGCAAGTGGGTAATAAAGGGGTTTTGATTCATCCTGCCCTGCTGAATGTCCAAGTTACTATCTCTTAGGGTTTAGAAGTAGTTGTGAAGATTATGCTTTCTTTTTCTCTTCTCTCCTAGTTTTCCTAACATTTGCTATCTGCTTCTATTAAGCTATGTTCACAATGAATGAAAATAACCCCACTGGTTCACTGTCTGCATTTATATTATTTTCTATTGAAGGGTTTTTTTTTTTTTTGAGCTGATTATTAGGGTTTGTTTTTGAGCTGATTATTACATAGCTTCTTACCTGGTTCCCTTTGTGACTAGTGGGGGATGAATTTCATGGCTAAGGAAGAGAGCCAACCCAGTGTTGATCTCTCAGCGTTGCACCTGTAATCTTTTGGGCTTAAATGCCCTACCTACTGTGCCTTAGTTCATGAATTGTTAAGAGTAACTCACTTAAAATGGGAAGCTGACAATGTAAGAACTTAAAATTGAGCTCCTCAGAGAGAGTCATAGAAATGGAAAAATAATCGTTTAATGGGGCTACATTATTTATATTTATATGATGTTAGAGTTCAAAACTCTTTGGAATAGTAAATGAACTGGGCAGCTTAACTGTGAAGGAAGGAGGCTGTGTCATTGGATTAAATGTTTTTCTGAATGTGGTAAGAGCTCTGAGGTAATGGTAGACTTCAGTATCGGGACTGAGAAGAGACGTTTTCTTGATTAAGAAGGAGAGTAGTGGGTACTGGGAAAAGGAAATGCTCTTCTGCATACACCTAAAATTTAAGAGAGGTAGGATATGAAATTGAAGGAGTGGAAGGCCATAGAGAAGGAGAAAAGAAACCATTTTTCCTCCTGAAGTAATCTGAGATCCTGACTTGAACAAACCAATTGATAAAAAAATTATTAGATGAGAATAAGGAGATTTGAACATTGACTAGATATTTGATGTTAAGGAATTATTATTATCTTTTTAGATAGAGTAATAATATTGTGGTCATATTCAAAAGAAAAAGTACTTAGCTTTTAGAAATACATACTGACATAATGTAGATGACATAATATGGTATCTGGGATCTGCTGGGGAGAGGAAGAAGTGGTCAGGAGTACAGGTACAAATGGCTATGTGTTTATAATTGTCGTAGATGGCTGATGGGTACAGGAGGTGCACTATGCAGTTTCTTTCTACTTTTGTGTATATTTGAAAGGTCCCATAATAATAAAAACTAAAAAAAAAAGAAAAAAGCAAAACACCGAAACCCACAGAAAAACAAAAAGCCCAACAACTTAGGTATAGAATTGTCAAACCTACACTTCTGCCTTCTTCCAACTTAACTCCAGATGGGGCAAGTAAAACCATAGATTCTTGCAGATGTTGCCAAAATAGAATGTGGTTTAGATTTCCATCCCCTCAAGTTGGTAAACTGTCTGTAATACAGCATCATCGAGAAAGCAACAAGCTCTACTTTCTGTCTTCCCAACAGTGTGGTACATTACAACAGGGTAGAAGTCATCCTATGCATCTCTAAGGCTCTTCCTTTCTGTAGGTGAAGAAATAAGATTTTAAAAGCGATACATAATTAGAGAATAGGAAACTATGGTTTAAAATTAAATGCCATGTTTTATAGTGCTGAGTAAGCACTAGAAATTAAGAAAAAGGAAAGAACATTTTTGGTTAGGGATAAGCAGTTTTTGTTTTGTTTTTTTTACCATTAAAAAAATTGCATTATAGTCAATTTACAATATCGTGTTAGTTTCTGGTGTACAGCACAGTGATTCAGTTATACATATATATGTATGTATATATATTCTTTTTCAGATTTTCTTCCCTTATAGGTTATTACAGAATATTGAGTATAGTTCCCTGTGCTATAGTAGGTCCTTGTTGGTTATCTATTTTATATATACTAGTGTGTATATGTTAATTCCAACCTCCTAATTTATCCTTCCCCCCAGGGATAAGCAGGTTTTATTAGGCCAGTGGACTTTGGGGTCACCTTTAAACAAAGTGTAGGAAGGAGTTGGATTGCTGTCAGAAGTATGGGGCCAGCACATCCAGGGAGGGAAAATGCTACGTTTGGGAGGAGTAGATGAATTTGGGTTGATACAAGATGTTTTAGATAGATGGGACTGGGTCAGTTCATAAAGGACATGAATTTTTAGCTGAGGCATTTGGGCTTGCCTTTATAGGCTATAGGGAGACATTCTGGGTTGGAGAGCCAGTTTTGACTCTTAAGATACCCAATTATTAATTTGATTTGATGATAATGTAGTATATTCTTAGTTGCATGCATTTGCATGGAGAATATAACTTTCCTGTATAACAAACTTTTTTCACATAAATTATTTCTGCAATGTCTCAAAAGGGCTATTCAGGGACCATAATTAATATTTCTTTTTCAGAAAGGGGAGGAACACTGAGGTGCTCAGAGTTAATGCCCTTAATAAAGTGTGAGTCAGTGGCAGATCTGGGTTCAGATCAGATATCTTGGGTACTGAGCTCCTTCTACTCCCTTTACTTAATTAAAGGTAATTGTTTTCTGTGTAACTGGTATTCTTTTCTATTTGAGATTTGTAGTACATATAGGTAATGTTGACTTTAAGCATTTTCTGCCTTTTCTCACCCCACCTTCTTCTTGGGAATATGTATTTTTCTTTGCCCTTAATTTTTTTAAAATTTATTTATTTTATTTTTATTTTTGGCTGCGTTGGGTCTTCGTAGCTGTGCGCAGGCTTTCTCTAGTTGCGGCGAGTAGGGGCTACTCTTCGTTGCGGTGTGCAGGCTTCTCATTGCAGTGGCTTCTCTTGTTGTGGAGCACGGGCTCTAGGCACGCGGGCTTCAGTAGTTGTGGCGCACGGGCTTAGTTGCTCCATGGCATGTGGGATCTTCCCAGATCAGGGATCGAACCTGTGTCCCTTGCATTGGCAGGTGGATTCTCAACCACCATGCCACCACGGAAGTCCTGTAAGTTTTTTTTTTCTTTCTTTATCTTTTTGGCCGTGCCCTGTGGAATGCAGGATCTTAGTTCCCCAGTCAGGTATCAAACCCATGCCCCCTGCAGTGGAAGTGTGGAGTCCCAACAACTGGACCGCCAGGGAATTCCCAACCCTTAATTTTTTTTTTAAGTTTTTTTTTTTTTGATGTGGACCATTTTTAAAGTCTTTATTGAGTTTGTTACAACATTGCTCCTGTTTTATGTTTTTTGGCTTTTTGGCTGCAAGGCATGTGGGATCTTGGCTCCCTGACCAGGAATCGAACCCATATCCCCTGCATTGGAAGGCGAAGTCCCAACCACTGGACTGCCAGGGAAGTCCCTCCTAGCCCTTAATTTTTAAAAGTGGTTCTAGCCAGAATTTTTTAGCAGATCAGGACCCATCACTTTGTTTATCCCCTGTCCTGTCTGTCTGTTTGGTGGTAGTTGTTTCATTGCCATTGATAAATCTGCCCAGTGTAATGTTATGCCCCTACCTTATGCTTCTGATTGCTACCACAATGTATCTTGCTTTTAATATTCTTAATCAACTTGATTGATGTATAATTTACATTCAGTGAAATTGAACCATTTTAGATATACATTTTGCATTTTGACAGATATACTCACTCAAATAATGGTCACATAATCAAGATATAAGAACTTTTCTGTTATCCCCAGAAGTTCCTTTACTGCTCTTTGCATTCATTCCCACCCCTCTTTACCCCCAGAAATTTACTGATTTGCTGTCCATAGGTTAACTTTGCCTTTTCTGGAATTTCATGTAAACAGCCTTATCCAGGATGTACTCTTCTTTCATCAGCATCCTGTGTTTAGGATCATTCATTGTTGTTGCCTGTATCAGTAGTTTGTTAGTTTTTTTTTTGCTGAGCAGTATATGGGCGTACTGTTACATTGTAAGGATATAACAGGATTTGTTTATCCATTCATCTGTTGAACACTTGAATTGTTTCTAGTTTTTGCCTATAATGAATAAAGCTGCTATGAACTTGTTGTGAAACTTTTGGTAGACTTATGTTTTAATTTCTCTTGGGTAAATACCTTAGAGTGGAATGGCTGGATCCTTTGGTTAGTAGGTGTGTGTTGAACTTTTTAAGAAACTGCCAGATTGTCTTCCAAAGTGGCTGTACTATCTTACATTCTGTCTCGCAGTGTGTGAGAGTTCCTGTTGCTCTTTATCCTCACCAACACTAATATGATAAAATTTTAGCCATTACCGTTCTAATCAGTGTGTAGTGCTATCTTGTGGTTTTAATTTACATTTTCCTGATAACTAATGATACTGACATCTTTTCATGTACTTATTTGCTAGCTGTTTATCTTTGGTGAAGTACTCGTTCAGATCTTTTGCCTATTTTAAAAAATTGGGTTGTTTGTTTTCTTAAAGTAGAGTTTCAAGAATTCTTTATCATTCTGGAAACAAGTCCTTTACCAGATAAATGCTTTGCAAAGATTTTCTTCGTTTCTTTGATTTATCTTTTCATCCTCTTAACAGTGTCTTTTATTTATTATTTTATTTTTTTATTTAAAAAATTTTTATTGGAGTATAGTTGATTTACAATGTTGTGTTAGTTTCAGGTGTACAACAACGTGAATCAGTTATACATATATCAACAGTGTCTTTTAGGAGCAAGAGTTTTTATTTTGAATTCCGATTTATCCATTTTTCTCTTATGAATTGTGCTTTTGGTATCATATCTAAGAAATCCTCCTGTTAACCCATAACTCAAGCACATGCAAGCTGTCTTCCAGCCTCCTCTCAGGTACTTGGGGCAATGGCAATGTGTTGTTTACTAATCATCAGATTTTAATAATATTTGAAAGATAAATAATTTGTGTGGATAATACCCATCCATATCTAACATGGTTTATAGAAAAATCATGTTTTCTAGTGAAGACCAGACTCCCTCCTTGGTGTAAAGATGTCAGGGATCTTAGATTGATAGAAGTTTAAAAAAATCAATCAATCAATCTTAGCTCGGGATAAACTTTATTAAAATCAATTTATGAAGATTTAAAAAAAATTTGAAGATACTGAAGAAAGGTGCTAGATTTGTGTGAAAATAGCCATTTATAGTTATAACAGATACATCAATTTTGTTAAACTCCTTTACATAGAATAGCTTATCTTATAGCATACTTAAGTTTCCATGCTCTCAAATGAAATATAATGTAAGGTTTAAAATTTGTTTTCATGAATTATTTTCAAAAGTTTATGGGTTGTCTGATTTGCTGCACGAAAAATGGAAAATTCATTTCCTTCATTAATGAGATGTATTATTTAGTGTGATTATTTTTATTTTACTGTTTTAAGTAGCTGTTAAAGTTAAAAATTTAGTCTTCATTTTCTCCTTTCAGTTTTTAAAGTAATAAAGTAGTTTGGGGTTTATCATAGCAGGGCAAGAAGTCAAGCCACATTCCATTTTATATGCGTTAGAGGTGCATATATATGGAATCTAAAAAAAAACGGTACTGATGAACCTAGTGGCAGGGCAGGAATAAAGACGCAGACGTAGAGAACGGACTTGAGGACATGGCGGGGAAGGGGAAGCTGGGACGAAGTGAGGGAGTAGCATCGACATATATACACTACCAAGTGTAAAATGAATGGTTAGTGCTGCTGCATAGCACAGGGAGATCAGCTTGATGCTTTGTGACCACCTAGAGGGGTGGGATAGGGAGGGTGGGAGGGAGGCTCAAGAAGGAGGGTCTATGGGGATATATGTATACGTATAGCTGATTCACTTTGTTGTACAGCAAAAACTAACACAACGTTGTAAAGCAATTATACTCCAATAAAGATGTGGGAAAAAAAAGAATCGTTAGAGACAGATTATTTTCTATGGGATCTATTCCTGATTTCTCTCTAGCACAAGATTTTTAGCAATTAAAAGTCAAATGCAGTTAAGATCTACTACTTAACTTTACTATTTTAAGTGTTTCAAGAGAACTCAGTTTGTAGGCCATTTAGTTACTAATTACCCTGCCTTTTCTGCAGAAAGAGCTTAAGTTGAAGTTCTGTTTTAAGGTGCCTTTTCCAAAAGGAGCTGTTGTAGGTGTAAGAGTAGACCAGTCAAGATCTGGGTAGCAGCCATTAATTGTAAGTACACAGTCTGATAAGATAACATGCCAAATTGTATTGTTCATCCTAATTTATGGCAGTGTTTATCAGTAGAAAAGAAATGTGAATGATGGTTAAACACTAAACTACCACTGAAGGTCAAATGCCTGGTAGATGAATTGGAGGAAGGGTGAACCAGTCTCTATTATCCAGTTTTAAGAGTCAGTAATCTCAAAAAATAAAGAAAAAAGGAGTTAAGAAAGGGAGGCAATAAATAGTAGGGCTGTTTTCATTTAAAATGTCTTTAGGAGATAATTACAAAGCTGTAGGGTTATGTAACTTTTAGTGTTTGTCTGATGATAATGAAGTATGTTATAAATTGGATAAAACAAGCACTCTGCGATGTTTAAAATTTTTTTCTTGGCAGTTACTGACAAATTACACTTGAGAGCAAGCTTAGGAGCTTGTTCAGGACAGGAGCAAGTCCAACAGTAAAAATACTGAGGGATTTTGACCTTAGTCTTGGGTCTTTTTTCTCTCGACCAGTCTATGAATTTTAATGCTGTATTCTTCCAGGCACATTTTTTCCTAGATCTTTCTGATAATATGCTCATTGGTGTATGATAAAGTTATCAGTGTACCTGAAGAGGTTTTTTTTGTTTTGTTTTTCCTGGAGTAGAGTGTGCCATTTCTAACATTACTGACAAGGTTTGTCTTTCTCTTTTAAGTGAGGAATCTTAAGAAACTTCACTGAGAACTTAAGAGCTTAAAACTTGGGTATGCTCTCCTCCTGATAATCTTTTTACTCACATCTTTATTGGTAAGTCAGGCCAGAGGGTTTGTTTACCTTTTGAACAAGGGAAGCTAGGCCCTACAGTCTGTTTGGTTGCAGATATCCTGGCAGCTGAATTTAGATTGAGCAGGGGGTACTGCCATGCTCAGTGGTTCTGAGTCTGGCCGCTCTAGACACCAAGATACTGTGCCTGTTACATAAATGGTGAAAGGTAATGAATCTTTGCTTTGCTTTGTGGAAGATTTCCAACCTCACTAATTTAAGGTTTCATTGTGGTTATGGTCACATCTTCTGAGACATGGATGCTGATTATTTTAGCTTAAACTTGTTTCAGCGACAGTGTTAGGGAAAGGGGAGGGTGCTGAATTCCAACAACTGGTAGTTTTATTTATTTATTAAATTCAGGTCTAATGATGCGAAGAATAGTTAGGCAAATCTACATGTAATATATTTCGTTAAGTATAAGTAGTCATATAATCCATGATAGCAGCTAAAAATTTCTAAGTGCATTATAGGAAACTAGTAAAGCTAATTTCTGTTTCATCCAGAGCAAAAGAATGTAATATTCTAATTTCAGAAAAAGACAACTTCTTAAAACAAACAGACTTGAACCACTTTATGTGTTTTTCAATATGTAAGATTTTTTCATCTTGTCTCATGTTTTACTTCTTAGTCATTTACTTCCAGTAGTTTTCAAATAGGTTGAGGGAATGAACATGGTAGCCGAGTTCCCTCTATACAAGATTTTCCTGCTGTGTGTGCGAACCACTTTTTCTAGAAGAACCCTTCCATTGGCAGTCTTCTCGAGGGCAGGTACTTTTTCTACACTTAGAGATTTGGGGGCTAAAGCCTGTGTTTAGTCAGAGGTGACAAATGGCTCAAAAAAATTTTTTTTCCAGTTTAATGAGAAATGATTCAGAATTGAAACTGAAGTGGATATGGAGTTACTTGCAGTTACCCTTAAACAGTTGCTGTCTGTTACTGTTAGGCATATTTTGGACATGTGGGTTCCATATCAATACTTCGTGTTATGTTGCTAAATTTTTTGTCTGGTTTAGACACTTCACTTTTGAAGTTAGGTTGGAACCGGCTTTGAACAGAGGGCCACTGGAAATTGAATACAGTGGCCCATTTGGTGAGGACAAAAAGTTGGCATATTTTTAGTTAAGAATTCTTAGGAAAATTTTGATAATGTGAAGATATATTTTCCAAATGTCATACGATTTTGAGGTTAAGTAGTTGTTGGGAAGACCAGGAAGCTTGTGATTCCTACTGAAAATATTAGCCTTTTACACTAAAACTATCAGTATTTTTTCTTTTATAATTAAACAAAGGTAAGTTTTTTAAAAAAAAGCACGTTCATTGTAAAAAGTTCAATCTATGTAGAAATTTTTTTTTAAAATAAATGTATTTATTTTTATTTTTGGGTGCGTTGGGTCTTCGTTGCTGCGCACGGGCTTTCTCTAGTTGTGGCGAGTGGGAGCTACTCTTCGTTGTGGCGCACGGGCTTCTCATTGCTGTGGCTTCTCTTGTTGTGGAGCACGGGCTCTAGGCACACGGGCTTTAGTAGTTGCAGCATGTGGGCTCAGTGGTTGTGGCTCGCGGGCTCTAGAGCACAGGCTCAGTAGTTGTGGTGCATGGGCTTAGTTGCTCTGCGGCATGTGGGATCTTCCCGGACCAGGGCTCGAACCTGTGTCCCCTGCATTGTCAGGCAGATTCTTAACCACTGAACCACCAGGGAAACCCCTATGTAGAAATTTATAAAGAAAAAGGCAGTCCCACATTCCCACATTTTGCTCTCTAGAGGTAACTACTATTAACAGTTTGGTATATGTTCTTCCATACCTTTTCCTGTGTACATACAAACATTTGTAGGTAAATTTTGGGGCGTTTATTTTATTTTATTGTACTGTAGCTTTCGTAACTCTCTTT
This sequence comes from Hyperoodon ampullatus, assembly GCF_949752795.1. Classification (NCBI taxonomy): domain Eukaryota; kingdom Metazoa; phylum Chordata; class Mammalia; order Artiodactyla; family Ziphiidae; genus Hyperoodon; species Hyperoodon ampullatus. The sequence goes on from NC_136920.1 coordinate 96,953,107, forward strand.
GCATATGAAACCTACTTTATTCCCCCACCCCCATTTTTTTCTGTTAGCTTTTGAAAGACTGTTGTTTGTTTTCTTATTCATATATAGGGCCTTTAAAAATCATATTATGGTTATTAATCCTTTGTTACATATGGTGTATTTTCTCTCCGCATATCATTTATCTTAAGTTTTAACTTTTGTGGTATTTTTTGTCATATAAAAGTTTTTTAAAAAACTGTAGTTCTAGTATGACTTCTGGGTTTTATGGTATGCTTAGGAATGTAGATGCCTACATGAACATTTAAAATATCCTGTATTTTCTTCTAGTGTTTTGTAGATTTATTTTTAATATTTAGGTTTTTCAATATAGTGTGAGATAAGGATCTAACTTAAAAAAACATTGATAGCCAGTTGTCCTAGTAGTTTATCATTTACTACCTGCATGTTTGAAATGGTCTTGTTAACATATACTCTTAATAAAGGGTACTAACTGTGTACCTGTACTACATGTTTTAATTACTGTCACATTAGCATATATTTCAAAATTCATTAATTATGACAAATGATTCACTCTCTCTGTTTTTTAGACTGTCATAATCATCAGCAAACGATAATTTGGATTCTTCCAGTATTTATGCTCCTTTTTTAGTGACACTGTTGAAGAATAGTTGTGATGCTAGTAATACCACCTGACACAGCACTTCTCAACCTTATATGCACAGAAATTACCTGGGGGATCTTATTAAGAAGCAGATTCAGTAAATCTGGGCATGCCTGAGAGTCTGCATTTCTGACAAGCCCGCAGGTAATGTTGATTTACAAGCTTATAGACCTTATTTTGAGTAACAGGGAGCTAATATTTATTGAACACTTAATTTATTCTGGTCAGTGTTCTCAGTGCTGTACATGTATGGACTCTTCTTTTTTTTTTTTTTTGCGGTACGCGGGCCTCTCACTGCTGTGGCCTCTCCCGCCGCGGAGCACAGGCTCCGGACGCGCAGGCCCAGCGGCCATGGCTCACGGGCCCAGCCGCTCCGCGGCACGTGGGATACTCCCGGACCGGGGCACGAACCCGCGTCCCCTGCATCGGCAGGCGGACCCCCAACCACTGCGCCACCAGGGAAGCCCTGGACTCTTCTTAACTCCGTGATGATTAGCATCCCCAATTTACCAGTGAAGAAACTGAGACTTAGACTTGCCCAAAGTGACACAGCCAGTAAGCCAGTAAGTGGAAGAGCCAGATCAAGCTCAAGCAGTTTGCACCCTTAACCTCTTGGATATATTTCTTCACCAGTAGCAGGCATTATTTTCTCTTGTGTGACTCACATGGTAATGCCCATAGTTTAGTTTTAGTTTTTAATTAATAGACTTTATTTTTTGGAACAGTTTTAGGTTTACAGAAAAATTGAGCAGAATGTAGAGAATTTCCATATACCTCCTTACCTTCCCTCTCCCCTAATATTAGCATCTTGCATTAGTATGGTACATTTGTTATAACTAATGAGCGAATATTGATACGTTATTTTAAACTAAAGTCCATAGTTTACATTAGGGTCCACATTTTATCTTGTACATTCTATGGATTTGGACCAATGTCTAATGTCGTGTATTTACGATTATGGTATCACACAGAATACTTTCACTGCCCTCGAGCTACCCCAGGCTCTACTTATTCATTCCTCTCTCCCCCACCCCCCCTCCCTGGCAAACACTGGCCTTTTTACTGCCTCCATAATTTTGCCTTTCCAGATTTCTGGAATCATATATAGTTGGAATAATAGAGTATATAGCCTGTTCAAGTTGGCTTCTTTCACTTAGCGATATGCATTTAAGGTTCTTCCATGAGTTTTTGAGGCTCAGTAGCTGATTTCATCTTATCCCTGAATAATATTTCATTGTCTGGATGTACCACAGTTTATTTATCCATCCACTGAGGACATCTCGTCTGCTTCCAAGTTTGGGCAATTATGAATAGAACTGCTGTAAACATCCACATACAGATTTTTGTGTGGACTTAAGTTTTCAGCTCATTTGGGTAAATACCATGGAGCATGACTGCTGGATTATATGGTAAGAGTATGTTTAGATTTGTAAGAAACTGCCAAATTGTCTTCCAAAGTGGCTGTACCATCTTGCATGCCCACCAGCAATGAAAGAGAGTTCCTGTTTCACCTTTTTGCCAGTGTTTGCTATTGTCAGTGTTTTGGATTTTGGCCATTCTAATAGGTGTGTAGTGATATCTCATTTTTTAATTTTCAATTCACTAATGACATATGAAGCTGTGCTGCTTTTCATATGCATATTTGCTTCTGTGTATCTTCTTTGGTGAGGTTCAGGTCTTTTGCCCTTTAAAATTTTTTTTCCTTACTATTGAGTTTTTAAGAGTTCTTAGTATTATTATTTTGGATACCAGTCCTTCGTCAGATATATGTTTTGCAAAGATTTCCTCCCAGTTTTTGGCTTGTCTATGCCTTTAGTTTTTACCATTACCATGAGGCTTGCTCTCCAGTTGTGACAAATAATCAAGAAAGTTTCTTTCTCCGTTTGTCTAAGAGCTTTAGTCAGGAATGCCTACTATAGCAGGGAAGTCTTTGAAAGTTATTTGGCTAAATGAATAGGTGAAGCTTTGTTTTTTAGCAAGGCATCCCTGTTGTATTCCAGATACTTTAAAATACATTCCTCATGGTATTATATTTAAGAATGTAACTGAAAATTTAATTCTAATCCTTGTGATAGTTTACTCTTACTCCTTCCATGATCTCATGTGCCTTTAATGTCCATTTTGCTTACTTGTCCAGTATCCTCATCTCATTCTGACTTGATCTTCTTTGTTGCAGCTATCTGTCCCTCCACTTGTCTGTAGCAGTCTGTTCCTGTGGCCGGTCAGAACTTCCACCTCTGACATCATAAGTTTGGAAATTCGGCTCTCTGCACACAGTTTCCTGCCTTCTCAGTTTGCCATTTGCTGAACGTATTCTCTGATTTCACTGAGGCCTCCAGCCCGTTAAATCTTCTCTGTCTCCAAATTTGTGACATTCTTCCTGTCATCGGTTTATCCCATATGGACCCCATAGTTGGTCACTTGTGATGAGTCATAAGTATCCTCAGTTCTCCTGCACCTTTGTTCTTCTCTCCCACATGTCATGCAGATCTCCAGCTGTGGATGAACAATGCTGCCCATTTTCCGTGTTCCTGCTGTAGGGCTTCAAGAAATGATTGAATCGTATTAATTTGTTCTGTTACTAATTCATGAGTTCCCCCCTCATCTATGCTTGTTATTCCCTTTAGTAGTCTTCTTACTTGTCTGTAGTTGATTTCATTTCTCCTTCACCAGAATGACTGTTCTTTCTAAATCTTTACCCATTTTTGTTGAGCTCAGGTTCATCTCCCTCTATCACAGAAGATTCCACATGCTCCCTTTAAGAAACCCCAGCACATGTATTATTTCCGTATAATACCTTTTGTTATTCAGATAAAGATAAACTGGCAAGTTTAACAGCCTTTTTCAGTTTTCCAGCCATCTCTCTTCTCTCAGAGCCCCCACTTCACGGGCTTTTTTCAGATCCTTAACATGCCAGGCTCATTCTTAGCATAGGGTTCTCTTTCTTCTGCCAGACGGCTTTTCTCTTTTGGTGTTTAATTCAGACTCCTCTTTGGGACTTATATGTCACTTGCTTGGAAAAGCTTTTGCTGACCTTCCATTGACCTGAAGATAGACCAGATTCTCCCTGAAATAGTTAATGGTCATGAGAGTAACAACAATAACGGTAAACATTTGAGTGTTTGTGTGTCAGGCACCACTGTAAGCACTTAGACATGTGGACTTTTTTAGTTTTCGCAGCAACCCGATGGGATAGACAGATGGGTAAATAAACGGGGCCTAGAATTGTCCCCATTTTATAGATGGGGACACTGAAGTGAAGAGGGTGAAGTTACTTGTCCAGAGTCACACAGCCATTTGGTAGGAGAGTTGGGATTTGAACCCTGGCGGTCAGGCCCCAGAGCCCCTGTTCTAAACTGCTGTGCTGCACTGTACCGGTAGTTGTAACTGTGTCATTTCTGGTTAATGTCCACCTTCCTTGGTAGGTGCTGAGTTCCTTGAGTTCAGAGATCGCACCCGTCCGGTTAATTTTTGGTTCTCCAGTGCCTAGAACAGAGCCCGGCAGTGAGTAGGCTGTGACAGAATGAGTCATAGCTGCCATTCTGCTTAATTGAGTAAATAGAGGCTTTCAGTGTGACTGTCCTCAGTTTCCTTCCCCTTTGCTTCCAAATGTTAAATCCCTTTGATCGAAAGAATAGGTGCCCAATTTATTTCAAAAGTTAATCCCTCTACCTGTTTACCTGTGATATCCTAAAAGCAATATATGCACTTTGTAAGAACAGTTAGTGTAAATGTACACAAAGGAAGTGTCCTTCATTTTCTTTCTTCCTTAACCTTTACCATTTTCCAGAGTTATCAACTACTAGCAGTCAAAGTATGCCTTCTTCTGTACATGTACAAACTGTATGCACTCTTAAAATACACAAAAGGGAGTGTACGTAATACACATACTATTCTAAGTTTGTTTTTTATATTAAAAGTTAACGTTTTATATTGAACTATAGCTTTGCGAGAGGTCACTATTTAGGGAAACTACGTAAGGAGTATATGGGATATCTCTGTATTTTTTTTTAATATTATTTATCTATTTTTGGCTGCACTGGGTCTTCGTTGCTGTGCACGGGCTTTCTCTCTAGTTGCTGCGAGCGGGGGCTACTCTTCATTGCGGTGCGTGGGCTTCTCATTTTGCAGTGGCTTCTCTTTGTTGCGGAGCACAGGCTCTAGGTGCGTGGGCTTCAGTAGTTGTAGCATGCGGGTTCAGTAGTTGTGGCTCGCAGGCTCTAGAGCGCAGGCTTAGTAGTTGCGGCGTATAGGGTTAGTTGCTCAGTGGCATGTGGGATCTTCCTGGACCAAGGCTTCAACCTCTCTCCCCTGTATTGGCAGGAGGATTCTTAACCACTGTGCCACCAGGGAAGTCCCTCTGTATTCTTTCTTTTTTTTTTTTTTTTTTTGGCTGCACTGCGTGGCTTGTGGGATCTTAGTTCCCCAATCAAGGATTGAATGCGGGCCCACGGCAGTGAAAGCGCCGAGTCCTAGCCACTGGACAGCCAGGGAATTCCCTGTATTATTTCTTACAATACGTGTGACTCTACAATTATCTCAGAATAAAAGTTTAACTAAAAAATTATAAGAATCTTTCCATGTCAGCATATTTATCTCTTCTAAATGGCTAGATAAGATTCCATTGTATGCATTATTTCATTTCACCTTTCCCCTAATTGATGCACTTTTAAGTTAATTCCATTTTTTTTCATTTTCCCAACACTACTGAAGGGGGAACATCTTTGCATTCATAGCTTTATACTTGCTTGGATATAAATGCACGGACAAGTTTTAGAAGAGGAGAAAGGATCAAAAGGTGTGCACATTTGAAATTTTGATACAAGTTGACAGGCTCTCTGCCAAACCAGTTTATACTTTGACCAGTGTTTGGGACAGAGCCTGTGCTGTGTGCATTCACCTTCACTGTCTTCACTCTATTGCTCCGTTTCTTCTTTGGGACGTTTAAAAACTAGACCTTGGGCTTCCCTGGTGGCGCAGTGGTTGAGAGTCTGCCTGCCGATGCAGGGGACACGGGTTCGTGCCCCGGTCCAGGAAGATCCCACATGCCGCGGAGCGGCTAGGCCCGGGAGCCATGGCCGCTGAGCCTGCGCGTCTGGAGCCTGTGCTCCGCAACGGGAGAGGCCACAACAGTGAGAGGCCCGCGTACCGCAAAAAAAAAAAAAAAAACTAGACCTTTTCCATTCCATACCTCCTCTATTGGCTCTCTTCTGTCTGCCGATCCTCTAACAGATCCTCCACATCAACAGGGCTTTTCTTCAGCAGCCACATACTTCTTTTGTATTTACTTATCCTTACTTAAGACCCTATGAGGTAGCTCCCGCTATTCTCTCCATCTTACAGGTAAGGAGAGCAGGACGCAGAGAAGTTAAGTGACTTGCTCAAGGTCGCCCAGATAGTGAGGAGCTGGATATTAATCCAGTCAGTCTGGCTGTAAAGGATGTGCTTTTAACCACCATGCTCTAAAAAGGGGCTGGGAAACTACTGCTCAGATTTGTCCTGCAGTCTGTTTTTTGTATATCCGAGCTAAAAATGCTTTTTACATCTTTAAAGGGTTGTTTAGAAAAAACAAAGGAAAAGATGGGACACAGTGTGTAGTTCACTGACCCCGCTAGTGCCTCTTTCTTTTTTATGTTATTTCTTTTTACCACCTCACTTCTGTTGCTTCACCTCTCTTTCTCTCCGACACCTGTGGTAATCTTTTGTCTGTCCCAGCAGTTTCAGTTAAACTGACCTGAGGAGGGTTTTCAGTGCCTCACTGATAAACCTAGTTACCTAATTTAAACTCTTGTTCTCTCTGAGCTCTTTATATCATTTGACACTATTAATTACCCTGTTCTTTTTGAAAACTTCCTTTCCTTTAGTTTTCAAAACAGAAGTGCCTTCCTATTTCTCTCTTCCCTTCACTGATACTACTTCTTAAGCCCCTTTGTGACTCTTTTTCTCTCCCTGCTTTTTAAGTGTTTATATTCTTCCGGATTCAGTCCTTTAGCTCTTCCTCCCAACTCATGTTCAGGTCCTCTTTCCCTTCTCGTCCCTCCTCCAGATCAGAAAGACCCACGTTTGAATCTGATTCCATTATTTTCTGTCTGAGAGATCTGAACAATTTACTTCATTTCTCTGTTTCTTTCTCTGTATGAAGGAGAATAGTGATACCTACCTCAGGGTCATGTGGATTAGATGAAATAAGGTATGTAAAACATTTAAACCGTACCTCATTTACAGCAAGTGCTTAATAAATACTCGTAGTAGGAATAGTAATAATAGTGTGGTTGTGTTGTTACTGTAACTCTGTATCTCTAGGACTCCCAGCTTTCCTGAGGTGCATACAAAGATATTCAGCTGCCTACTAAAGACTCACATTTGGATACCTCCTTAGGTACCTTAAACTCTGTCTATCTGAGTTGTTTCTCTGGCTTCAGTGCTTAGTGACTATGGCTAAATGACTTATTTTCTGTAAGCCTCAAATTCTCCATTTTCGAAAGGGTGATAATAATAGGACTTACTTTATTATTATTTATTATTATTCTTCCCAAAATTCGATCTTCCTTTTGCCCTGTTCTGCCTGGAACAAGAGCCTGAGAAACACCTTCTTTGGTCTGCCTTCTCTTCCTTACCTCCACCTGCAGTTAGTCACCAAGTACTGTTGATTCTACTTCAGAAGCATGTGCTTGCATTCGTCCACTCCTTATCATTTCTTCACAGAATTATTGTTACCAACAATATAATAATTATTGGTAATTATTATTACCTCCTAACTGGTCTCCCGACCTCCAGGCTACCTCCCACCTTTCATGGATTTATGTTTATTGAAGGCAGATCTCCTCATGTCACTCAGCGGTAAAGGCCTCAGATGCGTCCCTCTTAGCTGCCATGTGAACCTGCAAGGCCCACGACCCACAGTCTTCTTTTATAGGCTCATCTCTTGTTCTTGGAACTGTTGGGTCCTACCTTGTCTATAGGTTAGACTGCTGACGCTTCAGCGGCTGCACCACACACTCATGCCTTTGCCCCTCCCCTGTTATTGCTACTTCTTCATTCTTTTTGCTTAGGGTGCTGCCCCCTCAACCACTCCCTGTGAATAAGCACCCAGAGCTCCACCCCAAACTCCTCATCTGTCTGGTGAATTTCTGGTCATCCTTCAGTGATGAGTGGATACATTGATAAATATGTTAATCTACTCTTTTTCCGCTCTTTAGTCTTAACTGCCCTTCCAGGCAACATTAATTGGTCCTTTTTTAAGAGGCCATATAGTGGGTAGTTAAAATCCCTGAGTCAGTCTGCCTTGTTTACTAATGTAGCTGTAGAAGTGGGATAAAATGATTTAACCTATCTGTGCCTCTAATCTATAAAGAGTGGATAATGTTACTCTTATTGTGAGGATTAAGTGAATTAATATAGGAAAAATGCTTTGACTAGAACCTGCACATATGAAGTAGTTCATAAATACTAGCTGTTATTATTATTCTCAAAGCACCTCTTACATACGTCTACAATAACATTTACACCTTTATTACAGTTACTCTTTTGGTGTATTTTTCCCAATAGACAGTGGCTTCTTTGAAGGCAGAACTTGTCTTTTAGTCATCTCTGTGCCACTGGTATCTAGTACACAGCGGCCCCCAATAAACACTGAATCAGTCGTGCTGTTTGCTTGGCCCATAGTAAAGTGCTGGATCCTCCCGCGTTTCAGCAATCAGTGTCTTACATCTTCTGGAAATGATTGCTTTCTGAAAGTATGACATTAGAGACACGGAACTGTTTGTTTCACACCTCAGTGGGCTCTTCAACCAGAAATTTGATATTACAATGAAGCTTCCTACCTATAGCAGGCAGAATGCAGCGGATGGCGTGTGGCCTTTGCAGGAAGTTTCTCCCAGAGTGTAAGAGAACCTCTAATGTTTTTTGATTAAAGGAACACAGTCCAAAGCTAGAAGGTCTCTTTTCTATCAGACCTGTTTTGTTTTGTTGCGTCTGAGTAGAGCTGTTTCTGCCTTTTCAACTCTATTCTTATTAAGTCTGCTAAAAATTGAAATGTTAAAACTTTTCCCTTTTAATGATTCAGAGAAGAGATTTCTTTTCTATAAATTTATGTACTTATTTATTTTTGGCTACGTTGGGTCTTTGTTGCTGCACGTGGGCTTTCTCTAGTTGCGGCGAGCTGGGGCTACTCTTCATTGCGATGTGCGGGCTTCTCATTGCGGTGGCTTCTCTTGTTGCAGAGCACGGGCTCTAGGCACCCGGGCTTCAGTAGTTCTGGCACACAGGCTCAGTAGTTGTGGCTCACAGGCTCTAGAGCACAGGCTCAGTAGTTGTGTCACATGGGCTTAGTTGCTCCCCGGCATGTGGGACCTTCCCAGACCAGGGCTCTAACCCGTGTCCCCTGCATTGGCAGGCGGATTCTTAACCACTGTGCCACCAGGGAAGTCCCTCTGCCCCTCTTTCAAGGTCTGTATTTTAAAGCCTTTTTATTTTGAAATAGTTATAGACTCACAAGAAATTGCAGAATAGCACATAGAGTACTGTGTACCTTTCCGCTAGCCTCCCCCAATGATGACATCTTATATAATTGTAGTATAATACAAGGTCCATTTAAAAACTCCATTTTGAAGAATATTCTCAGTGGTAGGAAAAAAACTTTCCTCCCTCCCTCTCTCCCTCCCTCCTTCCCTCCCTTCCTTCCTTCCTTCCTTCTTTCTCCCTTTTTTTTTTTTTACGAAAGGCTGTATTGGACTTGTGGAAGTGGCCAGGAATCATTTGAACTCATGTCTGCAAAACAAACTAGGTGGGTGATCAAGCTGGGTAGTATGGAGTCTGGTCCTTAACAGGAAAAAGGTATGGCTATATGATACCGTAAGGCTGATTTTATCTACTTTTATGAACTGGCCTTGAAAGCAATTTCAAAAGAGGAGTTTCCAAAGATGGGATGGGTGTATAACCTCCTTAAGTAATTAAATGAGGCACAGTACTCATTTAGATGTGAATATTCTAATGTGTTGGTTAAGATAGTCTCAATATTTTATAGCCATACCATTTATATTCTCTTTTAATGCTTATATTCTTCACAGAGAATATGTTTTTTAAAAAATAAGCTAGTTGTTAAAACACACAATGGATTGTGGAGAAAAGAGTTTACTTTCCTCATGCTCATTTTTTAAAAATTGAAGTATAGTTGATTTACAATCTTGTGTTATCCTCATGCTCATTTTTTAAAGAAGGCAGAAGGCTTGTAAAGGAAAATAAAATTTATTTTCCAAATTGGAACCCTTGTACATTGCTGGTGGGAATATGAAATAGTATAGCCACTTTGCAAAACAATTTGGCAGTTCCTCAAAAAGTTAAACATAGAGTTACCATATGACTCAGCAATTCTACTCTTAGGTATATACCCAAGAAATCTGAAACATATGTTCATACAAAAACATGTACACAAATGTTCATAGCAGCATTATGCATAATAGCCAAAAAGTGAAAGCAACCCAAATACCCATCAGCTGATGATTGGATAAACAAAATGAGTATTTCCACATAACAGAATATATTTCAGCCATAAAAAATAATGAAGTACTGATAACACAGCAACATGGATGAACCTTGAAAACATTTTGCTAAGTGAAAGAAGCCAGACACAAAAGACCAAGTACTGTATGATACCATTTATATGAAATGTCCAGAATAGGCAAATCTATAGAGACAGAAAGTAGATTGGTTGTTGCCAGGAGCTACAGGGGGATGAGAGACGAGGGAGTGGAGAGTGACTGCTAATGGGCATAGAACTTCTTTTGGGGGTGATGAAAATATTCTGGAATTAGACAGTGGAGATAGTTGCACAATCTTCTAAATATACAAAAAACCATTGAATTATGCACTTTCAAAGGGTGAATTTTATAGTATGCGAATTATATCTCAAAAAAATGTATTCCCAGCTTCCTGTATTAAACTGTGATGTGGTTTGGGGTGTTACCTGTTTGCCTGGTGTGATGGAATATGAGTATAAGGTTACTTACATTTGAGCTCCAAGTGAGGCCAAAGATTAGTGGGAGAAGGGGGTGACTTTGTCAGACCTAAGCCTGGGAACTGCCCTATAACCCTCGTAGGCAGAGTAGAAGTAGGAGCAGATCAGATAAGGATGGAATTACCATCTCTTAGAATCCAGACAAATATATTAACACAGAGAGAGATCAAGAAGTATTTTAAGCAAAGCAGGTTCTGACCTGTTAAATTCGATAGGCTAAAGTTCTTGCCATTCCGTCTTGGATGTATACCTCACAGATCTTGAGAAAACTGTCTCATAGTGAATTATAAGGAAAGTTTTAATAGGCCTTATAGAATTAAAAGTATTTTAATTAATTTTTGAAATGTAAATCACCTTGGGTTTTCATAAAAGTGTCAAAAATATGATTTTCATCAGTGACACACTTTTCTTTTCATATATGCTTAAAAAGCCTTCTGGTTTTTCGCAAAGTAATCTGAATGTTTGTGGTGTAAAAATCATTATATGTGTAGAAGTGGTACCAAGACGGTAGCCAACTTGATCAATTATTCTTTGGCAGACTGAGCTGTATGTGTGTGTGTATGTGTGTGTGTGTGTATATATATATATATATATATATATATATATATATATATAAATAAAAATATTTTAAATTAATTTCGTTATTTTTGGCTGTATTCGTTCTTTGTTGCTGTGCGCAGGCTTCCTCTAGTTGCAGCGAGCGGGAGCTACTCTTCGTTGCGTGTGTGGGCTTCTCATGGTGGTGGCTTCTCTTTGTTGCGGAGCATGGGCTCTAGGCACATGGGCTTCAGTAGTTGTGGCACGTGGGCTCAGTAGTTGTGGCTCGCAGGCTCTAGAGCGCAGGCTCAGTAGTTGTGGTGCAGGGGCTTAGTTGCTCCGCGGCATGTGGGATCTTCCCGGACCAGGGCTCAAACCCGTGTCCCCTGCATTGGCAGGTGGATCCTTAACCACTGCGCCTGCCACCAAGGAAGTCCTATATATGTTTTAAAAATAAATCACACTGCCATATCTGAATAAGACTTTAGTCTTATTTAAATAAGTGTAAATAAGTGTACGAGAGATGGGGAAAAATAAGATTTGCCTAATGGCAGGAAATGTACACTGATTCTTCCTGTCTGCCAGGCATCGTTGTCATTTTATTAAGTTCCAATAAATGAACCCAGCTGGGTGCTTTAGAGCAGTGACCTTCAAATTGGAGTACATGTCTAAAGGTATCTAGGCTGGCTAGTTTTGAGAGTCCTCAATATTCATTTATACGCTTTCCTGAAATTGTTGTCTGAAGACAAGACTGGCAAAATCCTTGCTCTCTTTTCCTACTCTCCCTTTAGTTCCAGCTCTTCTGGTTGACAAAAGAAAAAGCCATACCTTTCACTCATCTTGAATCTCGCTGATGTATGTTTACCTGAGGTGTAAAATACTCCAGGGTTCCAACAAAAGGATAGCTGTGACACTGGCATCAAGTGTGAAACTTCTCTTTATCAAGGTGTATACCCTTCTCCATACATCTTATTTATAGCTGCATCTCCAAAACAGGAAATAACTTTTTATGGTTAGTTATCAAAATTTACAGTACATTTGCAATGTTTTCACCAATTGCAACTACCAATAATAGTAACAGGAACTCAATCCAAAGGAAATACTTTAATAAATAAAAAAACAGGGCTTCCCTGGTGGCGCAGTGGTTGAGAATCTGCCTGCTAATGCAGGGGACACGGGTTCGAGCCCTGGTCTGGGAAGATCCCACATGCCACGGAGCAACTAGGCCCGTGAGCCACAACTACTGAGCCTGTGTGTCTGGAGCCTGTGCTCCGCAACAAGAGAGGCCGTGGTAGTGAGAGGCCCGCGCACCGCGATGAAGAGTGGCCCCTGCTTGCCACAACTAGAGAAAGCCCTCGCACAGAAACGAAGACCCAACACAGCCATAAACAAACAAACAAACAAACAAATAAATAAAACCTTAGAACAGTCATTAAAAAAAAATACGTTACAGGAAAGGATGATAAAAATTTATATTAAAATTTTTATTTATTTATTTTTATTTATATTAAAATAAAATACTATGGAAGAAGAATAGAAATATAATTTCAAGGAGAAAGAAAATAGTATAACATTTCATATAGGAAATGAAGATTCTGCTATAGTTTTAAAATGGAGGATGGTGGATATCAGATTACTCAAGTGTTTAGATTTCATTGGACGTATTTAGTGACATAAATTTTTTTTTTAGTTGTCAGTTTTAAACTGGCCTATATTGATCTATAAAGGAAAGTACAGTCTTTGCAATGATTTAAACTTTTGATAAAAAATTTTCAGTATCAACTTAAAACTATTCAAGGAAGGAGTTTTTCCTCCCAGTTTTATTTTAGGGGGTATATAAGCAAAACTTTTTGAAGATAATGCTCCAAAGTATATAGAAATCAAGAAGAAACAGTTTCTGCCCTAAAGAAGGTTTGTAGTTGAATGATGGAGTGGGGACATATACACATGATTTGGCTTAAATAAAGCCTTTATTTGGTTGTATTTTGCTGCTTACTTAACATGGACATTGTGCCTCAGTGTTGCATCATGCTTGTTTAAGTGACCCTTGAATAGTGATTTAGTTCATATGTGCTCTGTTTCCACATAGGCTATTGTGTAGAACAGAGAGGGACTGTATCTTTTAAAAGACAGATGGATAGGAAAAGTGCCCACTGCACTTAGCACTGATGAATAGTAGAGCTGTCTCATTGTCTGGTTCCTCTGGTCATAATGAACATGAGACTGGAGTCAGGAGACCCCAGTTTGTGTCCTGACTCTACCCTAGGCCATGTGACCTTGGCCAAATCACTTAACACATTTGAACTCTAGTTTCCTTTTATAAAAAAATGTTTAAACTGGATGATGATCTAGCCAGAAATTAAGAATCATCAATTTACTCCATACATTTTTACACAGTGCCTAAGCTTTGGAAGTGATAGCTGTAGCAAACTTTAAGAAATAGATGCCAGAATAATGGAGCAGATTACTTGCTTAACGTAATGTCATGGAGAAGAATAGCCTACTACTTGTTATTTATCTGAAGTGTGATTAAGACAATGTGTTATACAGCCTGTCAGAAGTGTTGTGGGCCTCACCACTGCCCTTTTTATTTGGGGGGTGGGGGGGAAAGGATAATTTCCTCTAATTTTTTGAGAATTAGAACAAATTCTACACAGGATTAGTAACTGAGAATCCCAATTTTAGCTTCATGCCAGGGCCTTTAGTGAAAGCCACATTTTTGTAATGTTCTAGCAGAATATTAAAATGGATTATGGATTACAGACAGCTCCAAGCTTTGCTCTTTATAGGTCAGAGACGGAAACCAAGAGAGCAATTACTGTTCACTCTTGTCATGGACTGGGCCTCTTAGATTCTTTGTGGAACTAAAGTGAAACTTTCTGGAACAGCTCCACTAGAATGGCTTTCCTGGGGGCTTATGAGGCTTACATTCTGAAACCGATACTCTTGTAGTACAAGAATAACTACAAACTGGTGTGGAATTAGGAGGCTGTGAAGGGGAGATGCCACATGCAGTTCTTATTCTCCAAAGTCCCTTGGCTGGTGAACAGAGATTTTTCCCGTCAGTAGCAGATATTTGGTTATATATTGACTGATCCTTTCTAAACAACTTTTGGAATAGAAGACTTTTCTTCTGTTTTGTGTTTTTGGAGCTTAAGGAGAATAATGAAGTAGGTAGAACTGACTTGTGGTAGTTTAATGTATACAAATATTATCTGTTTAACTCCTGTCACTAGTCTTTATCTCCTATATTTGTTCTCGAACATCATCTCCGTTGTTTGTGTCCAAGAAAGATAACTGGATAAATTATAGTGGCTGATTTGCATATGTTATTGTCCTTTATTTATTATCCTCAATATTGGATAGTTTGAGTGATTTGCTTCAGTTAGGTAGGTACTTAGATTGGACCCTAAGGTTTTTAACTTTTCTTTTTTTGGGGGGGCAGCACAAAATATGGGGTGAAGAGGTCTATCTTTAAAGTGACTGGGCTTGGTGCCTTTTGCTGCTGAAGAGGGAAACACTGTTACCTGGCAGAATCTACTGTGTTTTGTATCATCATATCTTTAAGTCAGCAGTTTACTTTTTGTTTAGTAGTATGTCTTGGCTTGTCTGAATGAGTCATAATTAAAATATAGTCACCAGGACTCATAATCTTGTCCAAACAGGAATTATATTATAGATATACTATGTCTTGACATGTACAGAAACAGACTGATACAGGTCCCGTCCCTATTCTTTTGTCTCTGTTTTTTCTTTTTTCTTTTGCCCTACCCAGGTACGTGGTGAGTTTCTTGCCTTTTGGGAGGTCTGAGGTCTTCTGCCAGCGTTCAGTGGGTGTTCTATAGGAGCAGTTACACGTGTAGATGTATTTCTGATGTATCTGTGGGGAGGAAGGTGATCTCCGCGTCCTACTCTTCCGCCATCTTCTCCTGTCCAATAGACTGATACAGGCCTGCTGTGATCACTGAGATGAGATAGGTTTTTATAAATAAATAAATAAATAAATGATAAATGATAAATTATTTTAGAAGCATTTTAATAGGTTTCTTTGTCATCTTCTCAAAAGAGCCTGGAAAGTGAAAATAAACAAAAAAGTAAGTAAAAATAATGGTTATTCAAATTGAAATCTGAAAATCTCTTTCATCTACTTGAGTTTTTATATTTATTATGTAAAAATGAAATGATTGTTTTCTTTGAAAAGATTCAGGGAATAAAACAATTTAAAAAAGAGTTTTGACATTCCTTTGTTCATTGACAAAAACATTGTCTAGAACACCAGCTCAGGGCATGTAGCTTCTGATCCAGGACAATAAATAATATTGCTAAGGTTTGTTATGGTCATTTGTTGTAGGTATTTTATTGAGCTAGAACTGCACTGGGGCAGTAGCCTTCAAGTCAGGAAACATGAATTAAGAACTTATGTGCTGGGCTTCCCTGGTGGCGCAGTGGTTAAGAATCTGCCTGCCAAAGCAAGGGACATGGGTTTCAGCCCTGGCCTGGGAAGATCCCACATGCCGTGGAGCAACTAAGCCCATGCGCCACAACTACTGAGCCTACGCTCAAGAGCCTGGAGGCCTGAGTGCCTACTGAGCCTGAGTGCCACAGCTACTGAAGTCTGCACACCTAGAGCCCGTGCTCCGCAAGAAGAGAAGCCACCACAATGAGAAGCCCGTGCACCACAACAAAGAGTAGCCCCGCTCACCTCAACTAGGGAAAGCCCGCGCACAGCAATGACGACCCAACACAGCCAGAGATAAAAACAAACAAATTAATTAATTAATTAAAAATAAAAGGATAATTTATGTGCCAGGTACTGCACTAAATACTGAGGACACAAAGGTGAATAAAACATTACTTATACTGGGTTTTATTCTACAAAGGATTTGAAATACTGACAGGAAGTAAATATAATAATATTATAAAATATAACTTAAGTTCAGAACCAGGGAAAATAGAAATTAGATTTGGAGGCCAAAATATGGTTGAATAATAAGACATGGGCCCTATGGCTGAGAAGCTCAGTTTAATGTTCATCCTAGTAGCGACATGATACAGAAGCTAAGCTTTGTTATGTTCAAGCTATGTTAAGGCATGATTAGTATATTTAGCAGAATTATGAAGAGTTCAGGCATTTTGGGGGAACTCCCATGAAAATGTCACCTGGAGTTGGTTTTGTAAGTGATAGTGTTGTTACTCTTTAGTTATGAGAGTTGAATATAAGATGGATTTCAGTATTATTTTTAAATTCTATTTAAACTTCACTGTGTTCCCTTTGTCCAGCACATCCTGCCATTTGTCACTTTGCACCTCGTGGTATTGCAGTGCTTATGTTCAAGTGACCCTGATTTTACTTAATAATGGCCACAAAGCACCAGAGTAGTGACGCTGGCAATTCAGATATGCCAAAGAGAAGCCGTAAATTGCTTCCTTGAAGTGAAAGATGAAAGTTCTCTGCCAAAGAAAGAAAGAAAATCCTATGCTGAGGTTGCTGAGATCTACGCCGGGTGGCTGACAGAGTCTTTTTGCTCCAGCTGGGTGTCAGGCCTGAGCCTCTGTGGTGGGAGAGCTGAGTTCAGGACATTGGTCCACCAGAGACCTCCCAGCTCCATGTAATATCAAACGGTGAAAGCTCTCTCGGAGATCTCCATCTCAACGCTAAGACCCAGCTCCAGTCAACGTCCAGCAAGCTCCAGTGCTGGACACCTATGCCAAACAACTAGCAAGACAGGAAAGCAACCCCACCCATTAGCAGAGAGGCTGCCTAAAATCATAATAACGTCACAGACACCGCAAAACACACTACTGGATGCGGTCCTGCCCACCAGAAAGACAAGATCCAACCTCATCCACCAGAACACAGGCAGCAGTCCCCTCCACCAGGAAGCCTACACAACCCACTGAACCAACCTTAGCCACTGGGGGCAGACACCAAAAACAACAGGAACTACGAACTTGCAGCCTGCAGAAAGGAGACCCCAAACACAGTAAGTTAAGCAAAATGAGAAGACAGAGAAATACACAGCAGATGAAGTAGCAAGGTAAAAACCCACCAGACCAAACAAATGAAGAGGAAATAGGCAGTCTACCTGAAAAAGAATTCAGAGTAATGATGGTAAAAATGATCCAAAATCTTGGAAATAAAATGGAGAAAATACAAGGAACGTTTAACAAGGAACTAGAACAACTAAAGAGCAAGGAAGCAATGATGAACAACACAATAAATGAAATTAAAAATTCTCTAGAAGGGATCAATAGCAGAATAACTGAGGCAGAAGAACGGATAAGTGACCTGGAATGTAAAATAGTGGAAATAACTACTGCAGAGCAGAATAAAGAAAAAGGAATGAAAAGAATTGAGGACAGTCTCACAGACCTCTGGGACAACATTAAACGCACCAACATTCGAATTATAGGGATCTCAAAAGAAGAAGAGACAAAGAAAGGAACTGAGAAAATGTTTGAAGAGATTATAGTTGAAAACTTCCCTATATGGGAAAGGAAATAGTCACTCAAGTCCAGGAAGCGCAGAGAGTCCCACAGAGGATAAATCCAAGCAGAAACACGCCGAGACACATATTAATCAAATTATCAAAAATTAAACACAAAGAAAAAATATTGAAAGCAGCAAGGGAAAAACGACAAATAACATACAAGGGAATCCCCATAAAGTTAACAGCTGATCTTTCAGCAGAAACTCTGCAAGCCAGAAGGGAGTGGCAGGACACATTTAAAGTGATGAAAGGGAAAAACCTACAACCAAGATTACTCTACCCAGCAAGGGTCTCATTCAGATTAGACAGAGAAATTAAAACCTTTACAGACAAGCAAAAGGTAAGAGAATTCAGCACCACCAAACCAGCTTTACAACAAAGGCTAAAGGAACTTCTCTAAGCAGGAAACACAAGAGAAGGAAAAGACCTATAATAACAAACCCAAAACAATTAAGAAAATGGTAATAGGAACACACATATCGATAACTACTTTAAATGTAAATGGATTAAATGCTCCAACCAAAAGACATAGACTGGCTGAATGGATACAAAAACAAGACCCGTATATATGCGGTCTACAAGAGACCCACCTCAGATCTAAGGACACATACAGACTGAAAGTGAGGGGATGGAAAAAGATATTCCATGCAAATGGAAATCAAAAGAAAGCTAGAGTAGCAATTTTCATATCAGACAAAATAGACTTTAAAATAAAGACTATTACAAGAGACAAGGAAGGACACTACATAATGATCAAGGGATTGATCCAAGAAGAATATATAACAGTTGTAAATATTTATGCACCCAACATAGGAGCACCTCAGTACTTAAGGCAAATGCTAACAGCCATAAAAGGGGAAGTCGAGAGTAACACAATCATAGTAGGGGACTTTAACACACCCCACTTTCACCAATGGACAGATCATCCAAAATGAAAATAAATAAGGAAACACAAGCTTTAAATGATACATTAAACAAGATGAACTTACTTGATATTTATAGGACATTCCATCCAAAAACTACAGACAGTAGAAGCAAGAAGAACTACAGTCCCGCAGCCTGTGGAACGAAAACCACATTCACAGAAAGATAGACAAGATGAAAAGGCAGAGGGCTATGTACCAGATAAAGGAACAAGATAAAACCGCAGAAAAACAACTAAATGAAACAGAGATGGGCAATCTTCAAGAAAGAGAATTCAGAATAATGATAGTGAAGATGATCCAGGACCTTGGAAAAAGAATGGAGGCAAAGATCGAGAAGATGCAAGAAATGTTTAACAAAGATCTAGAAGAATTAAACAACAAACAAACAGAGATGAACAATACAATAACTGAAATGACAACTACACTAGAAGGAATCAATAGCAGAATAACTGAGGCAGAAGAACGGATAAGTGACCTGGAAAATAGAATGGTGGAATTCACTGCTGTGGAACAGAATAAAGAAAAAAGAATGGGGCTTCCCTGGTGGCGCAGTGGTTGAGAGTCTGCCTGCCGATGCAGGGGACATAGGTTCGTGCCCTGGTCGAGGAAGATCCCACATGCTGCGGAGCGGGTAGGCCCGTGAGCCATGGCCGCTGAGCCTGCGCGTCCGGAGCCTGTGCTCCACAATGGGAGAGGCCACAACAGTGAGAGGCCCGTGTACCGCAAAAAAACAAAACAAAACAAAAAAAACCCCAGAACTCAAAATGGATTAAAGACCTTAATGTAAGTCCAGACACCATAAAACTCTTGAGGAAAACATAGGCAGAGCACTCTATGACATAAATCACAGCAAGATCCTTTTTGACCCACCTCCTTCAGAAATGGAAATAAAATCAAAAATAAACAAATGGGACTTAATGAGACTTAAAGCTTTTGCACAGCAAAGGAAACCATAAACAAGATGAAAAGACAACCCTCAGAATGGGAGAAAATATTTCCAAATGAAGCAACTGACAAAGGATTAATCTCCAAAATTTACAAGCAGCTCATGCAGCTCAATATCAAAAAAACAACAACCCAATCCAAAAATGGGCAGAAGACCTAAATAGACATTTCTCCAAAGAAGATATACAGATTGCCAACAAACACATGAAAGAATGCTCAACATCATTAATCATTAGAGAAACGCAAATCAAAACTGCAATGAGATATCATCTCACACTGGTCAGAGTGGCCATCATCAAAAAATCTACAAACAATAAATGCTGGAGAGGATGTGGAGAAAAGGGAACCCTCTTGCACTATTGATGGGAATGTAAATTGATACAGCCACTATGGAGAACAGTATGGAGGTTCCTTAAAAAACTAAAAATAGAGCTACCATACGAGCTAGCAATCCCATTACTGGGCATATACCCTTAGAAAACCATAATTCAAAAAGAGTCATGAAAAAAAAAAAAAGGGGCTTCCCTGGTGGTGCAGTGGTTGAGAGTCTGCCTGCCGATGCAGGGGACACGGGTTCGTGCCCTGGTCCGGGAAGATCCCACATGCCGCGGAGCGGCTGGGCCCGTGAGCCATGGCCGCGGAGCCTGCGCGTCCGGAGCCTGTGCTCCGCAACTGGAGAGGCCAAAACAGTGAGAGGCCCACGTACTGCAAAAAAAAAAAGAGTCATGTACCACAATGTTCATTGCAGCTCTATTTACAATAGCCAGGACATGGGAGCAACTTAAGTGTCCATCAGCAGATGAATGGATATGGAAGATGTGACACATATGTAGAATGGAATATTACTCAGGTATAGAAAGAAACGAAATTGAGTTATTTGTAGTGAGGTGGATGGACCTAGAATCTGTCAGACAGAGTAAAGTAAGTCAGAAAGAGAAAAACAAATACCGTATGCTAACGCATATATGTGGAATCTAAAAAAAAAAAAAGGTTCTGATGAACCTAGGGGCAGGACAGGAATAAAGACACAGATGTAGAGAATGGACTTGAGGACAGGGGGAGGGGGAAGGGTAAGCTGAGACGAAGTGAGAGAGTGGCATGGACATAAATACACTACCAAATGTAAAATAGATAGCTAGTGGGAAGCAGCCACATAGCACAGGGAGGTTGGTTCTGTGCTTTGTGTCCACCTAGAGGGGTGGGATAGGGAGGGTGGGAGGGAGGCACAAGAGGGAAGAGATATGGGGATATATGTTTATGTATAGCTGATTCACTTTGTTATACAGCAGAAAGTAACACACTGTTGTCAAGCAATTATACTCCAGTAAAGATTTTTTAAATAAATAAATAAGTAAATAAACAAACTTCACTGTGTTGAGGGGACCGTCTAGGAACCTAGCCTGAGGAGCTGAGGACTGAAGTTCCACTTTATTTTTATATGGTAATAGGTTTTTGTTTATACGACAAGTACGGATTTAATATTGAGATAGAAAAAGAAGTGAATTGCAGTTTAGAAATTGCTGTATTTCCCTTCTGTTTTTCCTTTAGTTATTAAACTTTCCCTTTCCTTAGTTTGTAGCGTTATTTCATGGCATCTTTGTGGGGCAGGATGTGATGCTTTTTGCTGAATCAAAAACTACTACCGTTTCTCCGGTTTCACAGGTTAGAGAAACTCTGATGAAGTAAATAAGTTGTAATTTGAATATAGAGTCTGTTTTGGGGACTCTTGTGGGCATGTCTTAGTTTTAAAAGGGAAAAAAAGATTTAGTGTTCTAAAGGGATATATAAACACAACTTTTTGACAGTAGCTTCAGATTTCATTGGTTCAACAAATATCACTGTTGTGTAATACATAATCTTCCAGTATGGTAGCTAATGAGATACAAAACTGCATAATTACAGCAACAGTTATTTTCCTTATAGAATTTGATGGCTATTAAGTAAACAGTTTGTTTTTTTTTCTTTGCGGTACGCGGGCCTCTCACTGTTGTGGCCTCTCCCGTTGTGGAGCACAGGCTCCGGTCGTGCAGGCTCAGCGGCCATGGCTCATGGGCCCAGCCGCTCCGTGGCATGTGGGATCTTCCCGGACCGGGGCACAAACCCGTTTCCCCTGCATTGGCAGGCGGACTCTCAACCACTGTGCCACCAGGGGAGCCCAGTTAACAGTTTTTTTACTTATGTTAATTAGCTTAGTTATGTGCCATCATTGAATGTATCTTATATTTTCCTTCATGCTGCTGCACTCCACATTTTTAGTTGAACAGAGACAGATATTATTTTAAAAGAGGTCTTGCTCTTAAAGCGTTTTTGCCGATTGGTTTTCCGTAATTACAGTGGTTATACACATTTAGATGAAGTCCAACTCAGGAAGAAAGCATAATGAAATGCATACTTACTGAAAACATTCAGTTAGGGTAGAGGAAAGCCTCCTAGAAGGTAAAATATTTCAAGGTTGTTTTAAAGTTTATCCTCATTATTATTTTTATTTATTTATTTTTTTGCGGTACGCGGGCCGCTCACTGTTGTGGCCTCTCCCGTTGCGGAGCACAGGCTCCGGACGCGCAGGCTCAGCGGCCATGGCTCATGGGCTCAGCCGCTCCGCGGCATGTGGGATCTTCCCAGACCGGGGCACGAACCCATGTCCCCTGCACCGGCAGGCGGACTCTAAACCACTGCGCCACCAGGGAAGCCCTATCCTCATTATTTTTATTCATCCATATGTATGTTAACTGGGCGAAGGTTCCTGGATGTGGTACTATTTTGGTAAGGCCCTGTGTGTGTCTTAGGCACTTGTGATGCAGGTACTGACTTTTAAAGCCCAGACTCATGTAGATGTGCAATACGACACCACTCCAGCCTTCAAGACCATCTGTGTTTCTTTTGTAACCTGTAAGATGTGTTTGCTAGTGCATTTCACATTTCAGCCAGTGGAATCTAAAGAATGCAGTGGGAACTATAGAACCTATGTGTAAATCGGTTTCACTTTCAGGAGATTGGAAGTAGCTGTTGAGAGCACTATGGGTTTAGTGGGAAGGAGTGCTGTGGTGGATGGGCAGTGTCTCCTAGGGTTTGGACTGGTGAAACTGCAGCATGTGCTCCTTCTGTCTATCATCCATGGTGTTGTCACCTATGTTGAACGTGTTCTCTGATCATACTGAGAGGCCAAAGGCTCAAGATAATAATTTCAACAGGGACCTGGAGAAATAACGAAGACAGAGGTATTTAGGACAAAAGTGGGCCAATAAAGGGAAAATCACTTATGGATGGAAGAATAGAGAATGGTAAATTGGAAAGAAAAAGATTAAAAAGACACGAGAGTAGGCATAAACAGGCTCTACCAGCCCTTTTTTTTTGGCTTAGGAAAGGAAAATACATCTGTGAAATTCTCGGCCCACTTTGGGCAAGGAAATTAGAAGTTAATTCAATTTGTATTGTTGTTGGAGTATAGTCTTAAAATTTTTGTTGTTCTCACGGTAGGAAAAAAGGTATGATACTCATGGTACTCCTTTAGTTCGTTTATTTGCCACTTAGGATAAAACAAAATAAGGGAGACTTCCAGAGTAGTCTGTGATCTTAGAAGGGCCTTTCAAAAAATGATTATAGGGCTGCAAGATATCTCTTTTCTCTTATGTGATCACACCCCATTTTCCCAGATATTTAGTATCCAAGTTTTCCAAAATAAGTTCTGTAGAACACTAGTGTCCCTCAATGTTTAAATATATGTTCCAGGAGGAAAAGAATCAATAGGTAAGTTTGGGGACTGATAGGGTTCCACAACAAAATAACAAAATAGTGAACAAAATTAGTCTGTTTCTTTGCTATAGGACATCTGAGAGTTCTTAAAATACTAGTGTGCCTTGTGAATCCCTGAAGAGAGAAACGGGGTGGAGTGTGTAGCTTTTCTCAAATTTAGTTGGCCACAGTACAGTTTGAGAAAAGCTGGTGTATATGATTGTGTTACCTGTAAGCCTGGATTTCTGCAGCTCCTCTGACTTGCTTTGCTATTTTTTTTCTCTTTCCCACTCCTCCCGCATTACCCGCCCCTGCCTCCACTCTCTCATTTCCATGTGTGTATTCCACTTGGGGGGAATATTAATACTAGTTCACATTTTAAAATATGATAGTATTTTTGTGAACTCCTTATTTGAACCTTCAGGTTTCTTGATAATCGGACCCCAGTCTTACCTACATTTTCAGGTTTTTCACCACTATTCTCCCATGATAATTCCTTACTGGATCTCAATTTCTTTACTATTCCATGATTTTATTGGGTACTTGGAATGTTCTCTACCTTTATATTAAGGTCTAACTGAAGTTCTAGCTCTTCCATGAGACCTCCCCTGATCTCTTTAGCTAGAAGTAATCTCTCCTTCCTCGGACATGTAGCATTTATTTACTAACACCTGTAGTAGTATTTACAGATTGGTCTGTGGTTATTTATGCAGATGTTTTGCAAGCTTGAGAAGAGAGGGCATACCATGCCATATCAAAGTCACATATTAAGTTAGTGATGGAACCAGGATTTGAACCTAAGCAATCTCATGCTCTTAATCACTACACAGCACTGCTTCCCATAGTAGGTGCTCAGTGAGTATTTGAATGAATGAATGAATGAATGAATGAATGAGTAAGCCAGGCTTTGGAAAAGGGGCCCATCAGCTGTGTTTCAAGATTGTAAGGTACTTTCCTTATCACGTTTTTGAAGTTGACATTTATCTAGCCATGTAAGAAGTTCTAAATGACAAAGAACAGTTAGCAAGAGTTCAGGTGGGTTGAGGGAGTGGTGGAGATGAGTGTATGGGGAGATGCAGGATTTTATGTATAGCCAAGAAGAGTCAGTGCTAGGCTAGAAACCGCTGCTTTCCTCGTGGAGGGAGAATAGTGGTGAATCCAGGCTTTGGAGTCTGAAGACCTGTATGGGAGTTTCAGCTTCCTAATTTATTAGTTTAGCAAGTTTCTTAACTGTTCTAAACCTCAGTTTTCTCCTCTGTAAAATAACAGTGGGTACTTCATTAGTGTCTTTGGGAGAATTAAACCAGATAATCATTGGAAAGCACTTAGCATGGTGCCCAGTACATATTAAGTGCTCAACTGATGTTACTTATAGAACAGGAAGTTTTATTTAATGTAAAACTAGCTGCTTCTCTCTTTGAAAAAAAATATGCCCTTTGAACTTAGACCTTCAGATTTCAGTGAAAGTATTAAATAAATCTGTTTTTTATGATACTCTTTTTTTTTTTCTTTTCCTCTACTTCACATTATTTTATTTTCTAATTTGGGGAAGATAGTAGTCCAACATTTAGGTTGTTTGTTCTCTATTTCATGGCAAATAAGTGAGCACTAGATTAGGAGCTCAAAGCACTAGGTTCCAACATTTTTCTTATTCAGTAAGTTCACTTTTTGTAGGAAATGTTGGCTGTGTTACTCAGTTTGTGGCTCTAGCCATTGATCAGAGATTTTTGCTGCTTTCATCGCCTCTTTTGATAAACATAAAAATCTTATGCCTTATCGCCTTTTGTAGTATTTTGAAATAGTTACAAAATTGTCTTATTTTTAAAATAAAAATACTCTCTTAAAATAAAAATTATCAAAATTAAACTATTATCTGAGAAGAGGAAACATTTCTATTTATGATATGCAGTAGGACTTCTAGTGTACATTGCACCTACAAACATACATTAATGGCAAGCCTGTCTTAAACTGAGTTTGTTCTGAATATTTTCTCATTTTTGAGCTTTATTTTTGGTGTTTGTAATATGAAGACAATGGGTATCTTTTTATTGATCAAATAAGGTTTATTTTATTAATTATGCTTTTTCTTTTAAACTGCACCCTCAAGAGTCACCTTCCTGTGCTGAGAATTGCTGTAGTCTCGATGTAGAGCTGAGGTGATTCTGATCTGAGAGATTCTGCGTGAATGTGTGGGATATTTCAAAGAATCTTAGCTTTGATTCACGTATAGGGAAGAAATATGAGATTATTAGGAGTGGAGATAAGAGGATAAAGAGAAGAGGAGCGCAGAGTCATTGCAAATAAAGAATCTTGTAATTTATTCTAGGCTGGAGCCAGGGGTGTGTTGGTTTGTCTGTAAATTGTTGAAGTTAGTATTCTGTGAAATTTTCTTTGCATGGTTCTTTGTTTAGTTGAGCAGGTTCAGATGAGGCTGAGAGAACAGGAAGATTGTGCTTGGAAGGGGGAAAAGGTTGTCTTTAGGCCACGTTAGTTCAATCATTTTATAAGAAGAGTCCCCAGGAGGATGTTTCTGTTTTTAAAAATATTGTCTGATATGTAAATTCACATATCTGGTGTAAATTATTCTGGCTAAGGTTTCTGCTTTCTTTTGATTCAGAAATAAGACAAAACAGATCTCGACCACAGAACACACAACAAAAAAAAGAAATCATAAAACATTAGAACTTCTTAAGTGGTATGATTTCTTGATGCATTCAGCATTTGAAAAACCACGTGAAAACAGAGGAAAGGTATTTAGCATAGGAATTAACTTGTTTCTTGGCAAGGAGACGAGGCAGCATTTGAACCACTGGCTCTGTGGTGGTTCTTTTGTTGTGCATGTTTTTTTTGTTTGTTTTTGCTTGATTGTCGTCTTTTTTTTTTTTTTTACAAGTGATATTTATCTAATTTTATTTTTATTTTTAAATTTTTAAATTTTTTTACATCTTTATTGGAGTATAATTGCTTTACAATGGTGTGTTAGTTTCTGCTTTATAACAAAGTGAATCGGTTATACATATACATATGTTCCCATATCTCTTCCCTCTTGCATCTCCCTCCCTCCCACCCTCCCTATCCCACCCCTCTAGGTGGTCACAAAGCACCCAGTTGATCTCCCTGTGCTATGCGGCTGCTTCCCACTAGCTATCTATTTTACATTTGGTAGTGTATATATGTCCGAGAATGGACTTGAGGATATGGGGAGGGGGAAGGGTAAGCTGTGACAAAGTGTCATGTCTTTTATAATTTCTGCCTTCGAAGATGTCTCTTTATCTAGGGCAATTACCCTACTGACACAGGAGGCAAGTTCAAAGAAAGCAGTTGTTTTGTTTAACCAGAACTTCATTTACAGCTGGTCCTGAGTCACTGAAATTTGTTTTACCCAGTTTAGGTCTTGATGCTTGCTTTATTATTTGGGAGTGGCAGATACCTGGAAATCAGTTATATTTCTTTTCCATCCTCATTCATGTTAGTTGCTTAACGCTGATAAAAGGTGTCAGATCCACTTCCTTCCAAGGTACCCTCCTTCATCAGTGTGAGAGGACAGGCACAGTGCGTGAGTGCCCTTCCTCGTTCTAAGAACTTATGCCCATTACCTTCCTTAAATGCTTCTTAGCCCTAGGGAAACTTTCTGTTTATTCTGGCCCAGGTGATCCATTCTCTCCTTTGAGCTCAGCCTAATTGTCTCTGAATCATGTGGCAGTTAATCTTGTTTTGCTTTGTGTTATCTCTTGTAGTTGACTTTTATTGTTAATGTTAAGTTGCTTGAGGACAAGGGCTGTTGTTGATTTATTATTCCCTATACATTTTACAGTGACTGATTTTTCCCTGGATTTACCCTGGGAAGTTTTCTTGTCTCTCAAATGGCAAGAAGATCCTTTAGAACATTTCATAAGAACTCTCAGAATCTTTTAGACTTTTCAGGCTGTGCAGTGTTTGCCTTTGGCCTTGATAAAAGCAGTTTTCCCCCCTTCCTACAGATACAACCAAGATTCTGGGTAAAGACCAGGCACCAGAATCTTCCTAGATTAATACTTACCTTAAGTAGTTTTTTGGTTTGGAGAGAAAATGATAGTATCCTTTACTTAGCTTTAATTTTCACCACCAAATATATATCTATATATATCTATATCTATATCTATCTATCTATATATATATATATATATTTTATTTTATTTATTTTTTTTTTTGCGGTACGCGGGCCTCTCACTGTTGTGGCCTCTCCCGTTGTGGAGCACAGGCTCTGGACGCGCAGGCTCAGCGGCCATGGCTCACGGGCCCAGCCACTCCGCGGCATGTGGGATCTTCCCAGACCGGGGCACGAACCTGTGTCCCCTGCATCGGCAGGCGGACTTTCAACCACTGCGCCACCAGGGAAGCCCCACCACCAAATATTTTAAAGACAGAAATGAATGATGGACAGTACTTAGCTATGGGAGCAGGTAAACAAGCAAACATTTAAAATTAAGATCTCACATGACTAGTTAATATTGTATAAAACATGTTCTAATTTTGCTGCATTCACTCTGTAACATTAGAATTGAACGACCTGGTTGATATGGTGCTCTGAGTTTCTTTTTTTTTTTTTTTTTTTTTTAAAGAAGATGTTGGGGGGGGTAGGAATTTATTTATTTATTTATTTTGGCTGTGTTGGGTCTTCGTTTCTGTGCGAGGGCTTTCTCTAGTTGTGGCAAGCGGGGGCCACTCTTCATCGCGGTGCGCGGGCCTCTCACTATAGCGGCCTCTCTCGTTGCGGAGCACAGGCTCCAGACGCGCAGGCTCAGTAGTTGTGGCTCACGGGCCTAGTCGCTCTGCGGCATGTGGGATCCTCCCAGACCAGGGCTCGAACCCGTGTCCCCTGCATTAGCAGGCAGACTCTCAACCACTGCGCCACCAGGGAAGCCCGCTCTGAGTTTCTTTTAAGGGGGGATTTATTTCTTAATGAACTGGGGATTTCAAATTTAAAAGGAATCTGCATATTTTTATATAATACCCCAACTTTCATAAGAGTTGTTTTATGTTTTTCATTGCCCTGTTGAAAGCTCTAACTGTTTTGCCAGAGTCATTTAATATATTTTCTGTGCTGACTTTGGCTTGGTGGCATGTAACAATTCTGAAGGAACTAACTGTACATTAATGTAAGTTGCCTGTGGTGGCATTGTGACAATAGATACGTCAATTTTTGTTTGGGGAGAAAAGTCTAAAATTTTACTTTAAAGGAACTATTCTGAGCTCTTGAGATGATATAGTTAGATCTTCAGTTTTTTTTTTTCTTCCCTCTAACAAATTGTGGGGAAAACACAAACCTCGAGTTATTTCCTAAAATATTTCCCATGATGATTGCTACCTTAGGTTTCAAGGCTTTTTGTCTTCAGGAGCTCTGACTCTTCTCTAAGTATAGTCAGAATGCTGACTCTTCTTTAAGTAGAGTCAGAGTGGGCCTTCCAAAGCTTTGAATGAGCCCATGAACCCATGAATTGTCCCCATAGCATCCATATTTCCACATTTCCTTTTGTTACGGTTATTTTTTTTGAGGACTGTTTGTAAAGTATCTCCATATCACAATATCTCAACTTTCAGGAAAACACAACTTACATATCCTTTGTGTTTTTATGAGAAACAATTTATTACTTACATTATTATTTTTGAAAATTTTATTTCCTATTTCTATCCTGTCCAAAAAGAATGGATCTTGGATTTTAGAGAAGTACAGTTATATGCTATGCATGGGGTCATGGAAAATAATTTATTTTGACTTAATTAAAAATTTAAATTGTGGTAAAACACACATAACATTGTTTTAATTTTTATTTTTCCCTTGTAATTTTATATTTTTTTCTTTATTGTTTCTCTTCTCTCACTGAAAACAGTTCTCTCATCTGAGCCTCACACACATTCCTTACTAGGATTATCTTGTTACTCACAGAGAGGAAAATAATTCATTGTCTTTTTTTTTCCCAGAACATTTTTTGAAATATTTTTATTCTTTTGAAAACAGGTTCACCTGGGAGCATCCAATTTTGAGCTTGGATGAATTAGCACTGTTACTCCTATCAGATATTTTAAAAGTTGAGTGTAAGACCACTTCTGATTGGGTTGGTTTCTCAAAGAACATTTTTATAGCCAAAATTTCTGTCCTAAGTTCTTTGACCTAGTCTGAGGTTTTGTAAATGAATTTTTATCTGGAGCCCTAATGAGTGCAAAACTGATAAATTAGTATAAATATATTTTTAAGTTTGCTGAATTTTAAAGAAAGTCAGTCTCTGTTTGAGCTCTAGGGAGCTCTAGGTTATTTTTGTGTTTTGTTTCTGTTGCACAGTATCAAAAAAAATCCTGGTTTACACAGAAGAAAAGGGTCCTTGTAAATGGTAACAATTTTTAAGACCACCCTACCTAACAACAACAAACAACAGTGGCATCTAACATTTCTGAGCACCCAAGCACTAGACTCCTGGTAAGAGCTTTATGTGTATTGATTTACACAACAACCCAGTAATGTAGGTAGTTACTTTTATCTCTACAAATGAAAAAATTGAGGCACAGTGAGTTAAGGTAACTAATACAAAGTTTACAGATAGTGAATACGTGGCAGAGCTAGGCTCAAATCTGGTGCCCTTAACCATTGTGCTGTGTTTGTATTGCTCTGAAAACGTTTCAGTTAATCTGCTCTAGAAGTTTTAAAATGGATTAGCTGGAAATTCTAATTTCGTAGTAGAATCACTGATATTCCTTAATTCATACTTGTTCAATTTGGAGTGATTGTTGAGTAAGTTTCTCGGCTAATTTAAATCTTCATTGCGTGTTTGAAAATATTATCAGAGTCATTAAAAAAAAAAGAATCCTCTTTGCCTGTCTTTGTCTTTTATTCACTCAAAAATTTAAAACATAAATATATTTTGTTTTGTATGTTCAGTTGAAATTTTGTCTTAATTTTATCGTTGACATTATTTGCAGTTGTAAAGCTTGGTAGCATTACAATCTTGCTTGGCAGAATTATTTAAAGTATTAGCAGGATGCACCAGCTGGTGCAGCTGTGTTGTAACTGAGAGATACTAAAGGAGTTTCTTGGTAACGAAAAGTAAAAAAGGCAAGTTTTTTTTGGGAGGGGCGGGGGCTTTATTTGAACTGTTTATAATAGAACTTGGGGGGTTAGATAACTAACAAATTTCACAAATGAAAGAAGAGTTTCTGGAACTCATTATATAGTTACAAATAACTCTGTGAAGTCTGAAATTTACAGACCATGCCTTAATAAATTGATAGTTTGAATCATACTGGCATCTTCTTAACAGATCGTGCTTATCTATGGAACATGCCATTCTTACTTAAACTATATTTAGGTAATAGTTTTTATAAGAGCCACTACTTCTGCAGTTTTTCCTGTCATTGTTTTATTACCACTAGTACATATCTCATTATGTTTAAACCAACTTATTTGAGGGCATACTAAAAAGTTATCTAAATATTAATTTTTCCCTCCTATTGTGCATGTTTTACAAATAAACCCTTTGCATCATCACTTGCATGATGAGATTTTCAACATTCATGACCTTGCTAGCTAAAGTGTAGAGATTTCACATAATTTTAGCCTTTCAATTATTCAAGTATTGTAGATGCTTTTCTCTAGTTTCTTGTTTCAAATAATGGTTATAATTATATTTAAACAGTAGTGTATTCATCCAATAAACTTCTTTACAGTGTTAGTAGTATAGGATTTAATAAGCTTTTCCTCCAGAGTGTGTACTGGTTATTCATGTTCTGTGTGATAACTTACCTTGAACAATGCTGTGGTATTTTCATTGTTAGATTTAAATTTTGTTTGAATTCTCCCCACCCCCCAATAACCTTAAGCTTTCTTTTTATGCTCATTCTTCCCCCCTCCCCCCAACAAACTATGTCATAACTTGACAGGGATCATAAATCTATTTTGTAAGGTTTAACTTCACTAAACGTATCAAGGAGTTAAGATATATATTTTTTCTCACTGTAGAAGGTGACCTCCATTGACAAAGAGCTCTTACCTTATTTATTGATATGAGAGTCTTTCATTTCATATACTATTATCAGTGTGTTTGATAATGGTTGAAGAATTGGTTGGTATTGGTTTCTAATACTAATTGTCAATTTGCCTTGAGCCTGACCAATCTTGTTATATTCATTATTAGATATTTTTCTTAAATCTCAGAATTCTAATCATATTTTGATATGGTTCATTGATATTGTTCATTAATCATTTTACCTTACCACAAACATTAAGTTATTGAAGAAGTATTGAAAGCTTATGATAATACTATTATAAATATAAAAGTAGGGCAAGAAGGACCCAAACTTTCACGTTACAGGTTCACTTATTTTGTGACAGTCATGCTATGTCTTCTAGAGCATGTGCTGAGGCAGTGTTGCCTGACAATTAATGGAGTGCAGCATATGTGTGTGCTTGTACCATTTTACATAAGTGGATATGCACAGTCCTGAGTAAGAAGAAGAATAAGAACAAACGCCAGTGCACAACTACAGTCTTTCTAGTCAAGGGCATATCTTAAAGTTAATTTCACATTCAGCAAATGGACAGAAATGGCTGGAGAAGCCTTATTTTGAGTCCTGCACAAAAGCAAGTTAACCTGGTAGGTGAAATTGCCTGGAGCTTGTCTCCGTTTTATTAAAATTGGCATATAACACATCTGTGTGCATCTGTGTTATTGAAGTCTTAAAAATAGTTACAGTTTATTTAATAAATGAAAGTAATGTAAATGTTTGCTAAAGTCCTCGTATTTTTTGGATATTATTTTGAAAACCACTCTCCTTAGATAACTAGTTCTAAGCCTAGTCATTGTCTAAATTCACAGAGGATAGGGTCTTCACTAATGAGGCAGAATTTCCTCCCTGAGTTAACTTGACTTAGAATGTATTTGTGTTGGGAGAAATTGCATTATTATTGATATTATCAGCCAGAGCATGGGTTTTGGCTGTACAGATAGTTAATTATTTAAAAATGACTAAAGAGATGAATTCTTTAAACTTGTGCCTTATTTCTCATCGCAGGAAATAAGGTTCTTTCTTGTAAAACAGTGTTAAGGGATGTTAGTAAAAATGTATTGCTGCACTCAGCAATACTGGGCATGGATGGGAACTGTCCTCCTATAGGCAGGAAATTGTTTAGCATCTGTTATCAGGAGTTTGAATTCATATAAGACTGTTATGCTGAAGTTCTCCATTAAGTGGGTCAACCAGAGTAGTGTTGGCACAGGAGTTTCCTCCTGTTTAGGTATAGGATTTTAATTTATTAATAGTGTTGAGGATATTCTTTATCATCTGCAGAATTAAAAAATATTCATCAGATATGATAAAAGATTGCTTTATGAGTAACTGAAATCTCAATTATATATTTATTGGTACGTGAGAAGTATGGAATATTTAATCATTAAAAGGCCCTCTATAGGCCTTGAAGTATCTACATTCTCCATATTAATGCTTCTTTTATTAATATCAATGGTAAGATATTCTATATGGTGAATACTAGTGGTAAATGAATCTTCATTATATACCCTATGATTTAAAAAAATATGTGGATTATAGCCCCAAGCTTGAAACAACCAACAGATAACTAAGTAGTGGCATATTCATACAAATAATTTTTTATGATTTCAGTGAAAGAAATTTAAAAAGATAAACTTGAAATGAATCTCAAAAACATTATGTTGAATAAAAGAATTCAGGCACAATAGGCTATATGTTATATGATTCCATTTATCTGAATAGTAGAACAGGTAAAACTAAGTGATGGTTATGGAAATCAGAATAGTGATTGTCTCTAGGTGGATGGATGGAATTGAGTAGAAAAGGGGAGGGAACTTTCTGGAAGAAGTATCCTAGATCTTGATTGGAGTGATAGTTACAGGGGTGCATACATTTGTCAAAAGTCATCAAATGGTACGCTAATATGTGTGTTTCATTGTGTGTAATTATACCTCAATAAAAACCATTTGGAATAGAAATCCTTCTAACGTGAATAATAGTGGTAGTGGAGCAGTAATAATAGAAATGACTAATAATTGTTGAGCTCTTAGTACCAGACAACAACCCAATGAGGTGTGTTTTATTAGCTCCATTTTACATATAAGGAAACTGGGTCTTAGTGAATATAAGTAACTTGTCTAAGGTTACAGAGCCAGTACATGCTTCAGTCTAAAGATCTGTTTGACTTATGAGCTTAATAGTGACACTTTCCTGAATGTGTATGTTTAATGTATTTAATATTTTCTTTTTTTTTAAACAGAACATATGAGTATAATTTAAATTTATTTGATAACTTAGGGTCATCACCATGAACATTATTTTTTGTGCCGAAGTATATAGGGTTCTTTCCCATGAACTGAATGAACTAAATGTTTTGTTGAATTCTGTTTTGTAATACTTCTCTCTCTTCCGTCACTGCTACTGTAACGGATTTTTTTCTCTCCTGGTTCCTCTTTCTACTTTTTTCCCCTTTTAATATGCTGTGGGCTGGAAACCAGGAGAGAAATGTAATAATGATTTTTATATAAAATAAGATTTTAGTAAGGACCCGAGAGACCCTTCTCTTCAACATAATGCATGAGCTTTGGTTGCATGAACCTTTTGATTTTCTTTTTGGTTGCTCAAAGCCATGTTTCCCTGCCCCCTTCTCTCTTTTGAATTTACCTTCTGGGTTTTGGTTGTGTTCTAGTTAGAAGTAAAAAGAAACTGGGGGAGTAGAAACAGCTTTTTTTTTTTTTTTTGATGACTAACAACTAGTAGTTAAGCTTTAGGCCCGTTGTTTATTTAGCAAATTAGTGTGGGTCAATCGGTTCTAGGCCTAGAAGAAATCAAACTAAGAGCAAACACTCACTCACCAAATACTGGAGCTAGGGTAGGAACTTAAAACTTCTATTCTGCTTGAAATGGCAGATAGATATTTATTGCTTTCGGTTATACTGACATATACAGGGTGAGTGCTTTTATATAAAGCAACATTTCTAAGTTAGTGGCTTGAAAATAAAATCTTTGAAAAATGCTTTAATTTGTGGATTAGCCTGACTTCCAGAATAAGTAATGACTATAAGCAGGGCAGAAACTGAGACACAGATGTAGAGAACAAACCTATGGACACCAAGGGGGGTGGTGGGGGGCAGGGGTGGTGGTGGGATGAACTGGGAGATTGGGATTGACATATATACACTAATATGTATAAAATGGATAACTAATAAGAACCTGCTGTATAAAAATAAATAAAATAAAATTTAAAAAAAATTTAAAAAAAGTTTTGCAAGGAGGACCTGACTTTGTATACATTACACACACACACACACACACACACACACACACACACACACACACACACACACACACACACACACACACACACACACACACACACACACACACACACACACACACACACACACACACACACACACACACACGAGACCAGTCTGCTCATTTTGAGCCTTCCCCACCTTATGTTATGATAGCCATCGAAGGGAAAATATTTTAAACGCTTCAGACTATTAATAGAATCTTGGTCAATGGAAAGATTCCTAAGGAACCTACAAAAAGTAGACAAGTAATTTTTATTATTATTTTTGCTGCATATTCAGTCTTTAGTTGTTATAACTTGAAAGGGGTGTTTTCCCCCTTTCATCTAGACTCCTCTTAGTAAATGTGAAAAAGAAGCCCATTTTTATTATTTGGATGAGATAGATGAGAAGTGGGAAGCAAACTGTTTCTCTCTATAGGTTGTAAATATCCATCATACTTAAATAGTGATGTAGTCGATTATAATTCACATCAAAGGGGTTGAAACATTTGGCCTTTCCTTTTCAAAAAACTGTATAATGATGCCATAAAATAGTGACTTAAATCAATAGCTTTATTTATTTCTGGCTCTGTTCAAGGCACAGTAGGAGTATAAGCAATGTGTGGCATAGTCTCTGCCATTACTGTATTTAATAATCTAATTGTCCAAGTTATCTAGGTTACTAGTTTAAAACAGAAAGTTATTATCTTACCTTTATGACAGAGCTATTCTGGTAGGAAATGCCTGATAGGAAAGATCATGGTTGAATTTAATTAGCATTGTTAAGAGTCAAGTGTAGATAATTTACCATAGAGTGGATTGCTTAGCTAATACATATATTGCCTTCTGAGGTTAATAGGGTGATCTTTGGATATATATACATGAGAGAGGGAGAGAGAGATACAAGTAGTTACTTTCCCCGTGATGAGTTGCAGACTCTTTTTATACATAATCTCAGAAGGGCCCAACCATTTTGAGCACAACTTTCTCAACTTGATATAAAGCATTTACAAAAAACCCTACAGCTAACATTATACTTAATGGTGAAAATGGAATGCTTTTCTCCTAAGATTGGGAATAAGACAAGGATGTCTGTTCTCATTACTCTTATTCAACACAGTGCTGGAAGTTCTACCTAGTGCAATAAGGTAAGAAAAAGAAACAAAGGAAATATAGGTCAGAAAGGAAGAAATAAAATCTCCCTATTTACTGATGTCATGATTGGCTATGTAGAAAACAATCTACTGATAAACTCCTAGAAATAATATGTGTATTAGCAAAGTCACAGGATATAAGATAAACATGCAAAAATCAGTTGCATTTCAATATACTAACAGTGTATATTGGATTGGAAGGCTCAATATAATAAAGATATCAAGTCTTCCCAAATTGACATATGAGTTTAGTACAATTCCTGTAAAACTTTCAGCAAGATTTTTTTTGTAGATATAGACAAGATTATTCTCAATATAAAATATCTATGGAAATACAAAGGAGCTAGGATAGCAAAATATAAGAAAAAGTGGGAAGAATCATGCTACCTGATTTCAAGACTTCTTACACAGCTACAATAATTGAGTTTGTGTGAGGGACAGACACATAGATCAATAGAAAGAATAGAGAACTCAGAGTAACAGAATAGGGACCTATACCTATATCTCCAGTGGATTTTTTTTTTAATTGAGCTGTAACTCACAAACCATAACATTTTCCCTTTTAAAGTGTACAATTCAGTGAATTTTAGTATATTCACCAAGTTGTACAACATTTACCACTATCTAATTCCTGAACATTTTCATCACCTAAAAAAGAAACGCTGTACCTGTTAGCCATTGCCCAATTGATTTTTGAGATATATATAGAAGCAATTCAATAGAGGAAAGATAGCATTTTCAGTAATGGTGCTGGAGCAGTTGGACACCATAAGCAAAAAAATGAATTTTGTCTTAAACTTCATATATTATATAAAAATTAACTCGAACTGGATCATAGGCTTAAATAATGCAAACATAAAACTATAAAACTTTTAGGAAAAGAGCAGGAGAAATTTTTGGAATCTAGAGCTAGGCAAAGACTTCTCAGACTTGATATCAAAGGCAGGATTCATAGAAAGAAATTTTGATAAATTGGACTTCATGAAAACTAAAAACTTTTGCTCTGCTAAAGACTGTGTTAATAGAATGGAAAGATAAACTACAGACTGGGAGAAAATGTTTGTGAACCACATGTCCAGCAAAAGACTAGTGTCTGTAATATATGAAGAACTCTAAAACTCAATAGTGAAAAGAAACCAATTAGTAAATGACAGAAGACATGCAGAGACATTTGACTGACAAGGATATGCAGATGGTACATAAGCACAGGAAGAGATGTTCAGCATTAGTTATTCGGGATTCAAAGTAGAGCCTCAATGAGATATCCTAAAAAAAAAGGTTAATTTAAAAAGAAGAAAAAAATAATACATGAACATCATTAAGTTTGGTACATGCAAAAAGGAAGACTAAAGAAGAAAACAAAAAACACAAATGATCTCGCTACCTGTATATAACTTCCACTAGCATTTTATTGTTTTACACCTTTTTCTTTTTTGACTCTATGCATTTTAATTTTACATAATTAACTGAATATGGGGGTTGTATACTGCTCTTTTCAACAAACATTATCATGAATTTTTTTTGTATCTCTGAAAATTATCCATGAACATAATTTTAATAACTTTAATATTCATTGTATGGATGTACTCTAATTTATTTAGCCATTCCTCTCTTATACATTTTAAATATTTTTTTCCACATTAAACAATATTGTCTAGAGATGCACATTTGAGTAATTAAACTATTAAAATACAAGGAGGTGATTACTGTAAACACCAGGATAGTGGATACTTTGGAGGACAGAGAAGGGTTATTATTGGGATGAGGCACAAAGAGAAGCTCCTGGGGTGGCTGGCAGCATTCTATTTCTTTTTCTTTTTTAAAATTTTACTCTTTTGTTCTTCTTGCTCTTTTTATTTATTTGTTTGTTTGTTTGTTTGTTTGTTTAAGGCTGCGTTGGGTCTTCGTTGCTGTGCGCAGGCTTTCTCTAGCGGTGAGTGGGGGCTACTCTTTGTTGTGGTGCACAGGCTTCTCACTGCGGTGGCTTCTCTTGTTGCGGAGCACGGGCTCTAGGTGTGCAGGCTTCAGTAGTTGTGGCTCACAGGCTCTAGAGTGCAGGCTCAGTAGTTGTGGCACACGGTCTTAGTTGCTCCGCAGCATGTGGGATCTTCCCGGACCAGGATCGAACCCGTGTCCCCTGCATTGGCAGGTGGATTCTTAACCACTGCACCACCAGGGAAGTCCCAGAATTCTATTTCTTGACCCAGATGTCAGTTACAAAGAATATTCACCTTAGCTTATCAAGCTTTTACTTTTTCTTTCTGTATCCATGTTTTATTTTATAATAAAACTATCTTTTTATGAAGCCAAAAAAAATTTTCATTCTGTTGCTATTATAAATAATCCTGTGATGAACATTTTTGTTTATAAACCACTGGAGGATTTCTGATTCCTTCCTTAGCACAGACTCTTCGATGTGAAATTACC
This sequence comes from Hyperoodon ampullatus, assembly GCF_949752795.1. Taxonomy (NCBI): domain Eukaryota; kingdom Metazoa; phylum Chordata; class Mammalia; order Artiodactyla; family Ziphiidae; genus Hyperoodon; species Hyperoodon ampullatus. The sequence continues at coordinate 96,991,288 of NC_136920.1, forward strand.
GTGTCATCAGGTGTGGGTATCTTACAGGCTTTTGAAAACTTTCACACATTGCCAAATACGAATACTTTACAGAAATACTGTTTCAGTGTACGTCCCCTCATACTCCCCTTTCTTTGTAAAAACTTTATTCTTTATTTTCTTTCTTTTTTAATTGCAGTAACTCCTGCTCTTTCTTATTTATTTATTTATGTATGTATTCATTCATTCATTCATTCATTCATTCATTCGGCTGTGCTGAGTCTTTCTGGCAGCATGCGGGATCTAGTTCCCTGACCAGGGATGGAACCCAGGGCCCCGCATTGGGGGCATGGAGTCTCAACCACTGGACCACCAGGGAAGTGCCCCTCTGCTCTTGCTTGAATTCTCTTTTCTCTAGGTTTCCAAACATCTTATCTTGGCTCTCCTCCTACAACTCTGTGTTTTTCTCAGTCTTCCAACATTGTTTCTCTTTATCCCGTAAATATTTGGGTTCATTAATGTTCCCTTCTCAGTCTCCTCTATTTATATTCTTTCTGGGCTAACCAGCGACGGGTCCATGTCTTCAGCTACAACTTACACCCAAATGACTCCTAAATCCCATGTCTCTTCTGAGTTTTAGGGTGCCGTTTCTAACTGTATCTTGGACATCTTGACCTTCTGCCACATAGATATCACAGACTTAATTCAGTTACCTAAAACAGAACTCATTATTTATCTAACCAAAACAGCTTCTCCTTCTTCACCTAGTGGTATAAGCCAGAAATCTGAGAGTTAGCCTAGATTACTCCTTGAACCTTGCCTGGCGACTTCTTGTCAGTCACTAAGTTTTAAGATCCTGTTTTCAGGATAGACTTCTGATTTGTTACCTGCCCTTCATTCTCCGTTTCACTGCCTTTTAATTGAGGCACTCATATTTTTTGAACTACTGCAGTATAGTTTTAACTGATTTTCCTGTTTCTGGCCTTTTATCCCTCAGTTCCAACCTCCACACTAAAACCAGTTTGATCTTTTTAAAGCATAAATTTTGGCATGTTACCTTCACTGTCTTCCATCTCCAGTAAAACAAAGCCCATTTTCCTTAGCATTGCATCAATGAGCCTGGTCTTGATTGCCATGGCCCCTCCCTGTTTTCCGTCTTCTTCACTGGTGGTGCCTGATTTGGCTCCTAGTCATGCTGAGCTAGTTTCCTCAATATATTATATATGAACTTTCTGGCCTTTGCCCATCTTGTTTTTATTTCCTACACGCCCCCTACCTCCTCTATCTACTGGCCAGATTTCTTTAATGGTTCAAGATTCAGGTAACATTATAACCTCCTATGGGAAGCTTTCTTGCCCTCTGTAGAAAGAGTTAAGGGCTTCCTCATCTGTGTTTCCATCGTGACACATAACCATTTCTTTTTGCCACTTCCTATGCTGGTATCTTTTTTTAAGCGATAATTCTTTCCTTGACCATTACGCTGGATTGTAATATACACTTCTTTACCACCTAAACGCTGGATTGTAATATACACTTCTTTACCACCTAAAGCAGGCACACCCTTTTTGTTTCCTTAAGAGAATGGCGTGCAACACATAGATGTTGAATAAATATTTCTTGACTAGATAAAGGAATGAATGAACGAAAGGTTTCATGCTGATAAATGAAAAAAGGTTTAACTTTAAGGAAAATCACAGAATTTAGAGTCATAGCACTTGAATTTGAGTCCTACCGTTATTTCTTACCGTCTTCATAATTTTAGGCAATTCATTTCCTTTCTCTGAGCTTCAGTTCTTTTGCAAAATGGAGGTAATAATAGTAGTAGTAATAATAATACAAGTGCTTTTTAAACAATAAATACTCTGTAAATTTTAGTTAGTATTATTATCAGTAATAAAAAGCATCCTGTATGTTCAGGCTGCATGTGTGTAATGCAGTATCTTCATTGAAATAAGATAAGAATGACTCAGAACTTAGGGAAGACATACCCATCAATTACAAGATAGTTTAGTTTACCTTACTTTGCTATAATTTGGTTGCATTGTTGACCCATTGGTTTATTTTTGCATTGTCTCATCACATGTTTAGACACTGAAGATGGGTTAGGGTGAGTCATTTTCAGAAAACAGCCTTCCCTGAAAGTAGTCCATATGCTTATTGTCTGTGATGTGAAATTTCCAGGATGATGAACTATGCAGATATTAACAAGAGTTCCATGCTATTTTCTAATGTGGTTTGACTTTTCTAACCATTGTCGGTGACAGACTTGTGTACTACTAGTCCACCCTGTTTTCCATGTTTTCTATACAGAGATGTATAGTTAGAACAGTGATGAGTAATATGTTTTCCAGAAATGCTACTGTAACCTTTAAGTCTAGATGGGTAGATTGAGCATTTAAAGCTATGGCTTGTTCACTGCTTCTGGATGACTATATGTTCCTACCAAATGAATCACTTTATGAATACACATGAGCTTATAAACACGACTTTAAAAAGAAATTTTTGTGTTCTGAAAAAAAAATTACGTTGGTAGTATTTTCCAAGGGTTGTTGTTTTGGAGGGGTTGGGGGTGAGAAGAAGCTTTCCATTAGTCTTAGAAATTCTTTGAATAATATATGTATACACACATTTTTTTCCCCATTCATGCTACATTTTAATGACGTCTCTGGCCTTATTTTCTCCATCCTTTTTTCCATCTGGTTTCTTAAATTCACTGTTTCCTCCTCACACTTTAGGCAGGTGAAACAGCAATGACTCATTTTAAGCTTATGAGTGGGGGCGCTCAGTGGCTGGAGGGCCAGTAGATGTGAGAGCACTAAATGGTCAGCACCCAGGTGGTAAGGCTTGTTGCAGAGATATGCCCATTCAGTCTTTTATTAATGTATAATTTGTCGGTTAGATTACTTTGTCCAGTTGTATTTATATTTGACCTGGAGTTCAACCATGTATTGCTTTGCAACATTTTTAACCGTTAAAAATAACGGTTGTGTTCTGATCAATGCGTATACCCTCAAGTTATTATTCAGCCCCATTGTAGGCTTTTATTTTTTTTCTTCAGCACATCAGTAGCACACAGCAGCTCAGAGTGGTCAAAATTGTTTCATTAGTACCTTAGTGAGCATTCACAATATATCATCGTGCAAAATGCAAGTACCCCCTTTATCTGTGTTTCCCCTTTTTGGCTTGCAGAGACTGTAAATTTCTTGCATTTAAATTTATTTCACATAATCTTAAAGATTTTGATTTATGCATGGTACCATTTTGTTTTCCTGATAAAAATGGCTATTATAAAACCCAAGTTTGAGAACTTAATAAGAATGGTCTAGCAATGAACACAAGTATTGTGTGAAGTAGTGAGAAAAGCCTTGGAGAGGCTGTCAGAAGCCTCTAGTTCCAGGTCTGGTGGTGCTCTTAACTCACCATGTTGTCTTGGCTTATAATAACCTAACAATAAAAATAACACCTTATTGGGAATTCCCTGGTGGTCCAGTGGTTAGGACTCTGAGCTTTCACTGCTGTGCACGTGGGTTCAGTCCCTGGTCGGGGAACTAAGCTCCCACAAGCCACGTGGTGGCCAAAACAAGACAAAAAAACACCATATTGTATGTAATGCTCTGCTGTTTACAAAGCAATTTTATAGAAAATACTGGGCGGAGATATGATTATACCAATTTTATAATGAGGAAGTGTAAAGAGTTTAAGAATTTGCTCAAGGTCATACACCTGGCAATGGCTAGGACCAGATTGACTTTTATTCCATGGTCTCCTTTTTAGTTACACCATACTGCCTCTCATCTTACTTTTAATTGTAAAGTGAAGTGTTGGACCAGATCAGTGATTTTTTTCAAGCTCTATTTACCCAGAGTCCCAGGATTCTGTAGAGTGGCCTCCTGGTTTGCTTGTGAATAAGGATAGAAATATGGGGAAAGCTGTTTAGACTGGGCACAGAGTGGAAATGTGGGGTGTGGTGGTGGCTGCACATTTCCAAATGACCTGTGGGTCTTTTTCTGCATCTGTTATTATTGATGGATGATTCTGTATCTTTTTAGTGTCATGGGGCAAAAAGAAGGCGGAAAGTCGTCTGAAAGTTTGAAAACAACCACATTAGATGGTTTCTAAGGTCATGTTTCAGCCTAGGAGACTGAAAAACATTACGGCTTTAACTTTGGTAGTGTCACCAGATGAGCCCATGGGAACATTGCAACCTTACATCAGTTTAGTGTTATAAAGCACTATTGAAGCCCTGTTTATCTTCCAAGATAGTCTATTCTTACATGCTGAAGTGGCTATATTTAATAGTCTTTAGGGAAGAGGAGAATGTCAGAAATGAACATGGGTAATTACATTTATGTAGCCAGTGTTGGTAATACTTTTTTTTTTTTTACGACTGCTAGTAAGAATGACTGACTTTGGAGTTGCACTGGAGTTATTTTGAAGAGCTATTTAAAAAAACGAACATGTTGTAATTTAGCTTACACTAGTTATCTTGGGTGTCACTTGTGTTTTCTCTGACATGCCAATGGTTAAACCTGGCATTTCTATCAAGAAGGAACCCCCCCTCCCGCCGTCAACCCCTTTTTAAAATTTCAGAGTAAAAGGTGTTTTTATTAACCCTTGAAATAGAGATCCTGTTATGTACTCATTTCTGGGTTTACTTCTGAACAAAATAGACCTGGCTTTTCAGCTAAAATGTTCTTTTAGCTACTTGCTGATGAAAGTGGCAATTTCCATTTGTAATATAAATCATGTACTTTTGTACTATTTTACATTCCTCACTTGCTCTGCACAATCTGATAAGCATCTCACTGACAATTATGAGAGACTAATTTGGGCCATGTAGTTACCAATGAAATTTCAATTCATTTCTTCTTAATCTGCCTCAGAGGAGACATCTATGCTTTTTTCCATGATGCCTTTGACACAGGGATGGTTTGTGTTATTTTGCCTGGTATCTGAGGCAACTCTAGTCGATGAACGTGGTTTACATGCTCACAGGCAGATGCACTTCTCCGCCCTGCCCTGAGACCCTCTCCTTTCTGCTTAGTGGAGGCTGTGAAGGCCCCGTGGCCACTTGATTCCCTAGGAATTACTTAGTGCACCGAAGTTGGAGATAACAGGCTGAGGAAAAAAAGAGCAAGTTTTTCAACTGGGATTTTTGTCTTTTTGTGGTGTGATATGGGGCTTCCCCTTGGTGCTTCCTAACTCAAGTGTTTGATTATTAAATAATCATCTTTGATGCTTGTATTTTTTAGGTAAAATTTGTATACTGGGCAATGCACAGATCTTCAGTATACAATTCAGTGAGATTTATTAAATGTTATAACCACCACCTTAATCAAGATAGAACATTTCTGTCATTCACGTGGTTCTCTTGTGCTTTCCTCTAGTCAGTTCCCAGACATATTTACTTGTATAATAAAAAGATTTTGACATGCCCAAGTACAAAATGATCAGGACTTTGTTTCTGTAGCAACTGGTAGTATAAATAATACAAAGTAAAATTTACTTAAAACTTTTTTTTTGGTAGTAAAGCCTGTATATATAGGCAGAAGATCTTCCTTAACCAATTAATAGAATTTTTGATAATAATTGACAAAGTGGTAAGCAAAGCAGCCCTGCTACTTTTGGTATAGACTTTATATCTTAAAACATAGTCTCTTATGTGTGAAATTGAGAATTGAGAGGTGCTTTCTATACTAAGGTGGAAAACAGAGGCTTCAGGCAGTCTTTTTTGAGTAGTCTTTATACCAAGTCAAAGGCAGAGAGGACATTGGCCCAGGGGCCAGGTCCTCACTTTTTTTTTTGTATCCTCAGGGCGTCTCCCCCTGTTTGTAAAACCTCATTTACCTCACTAGGCTGTTATGGGCATTGGTTAATGTTTGGAAAATTCTGGGTAAGGAGTGGTTTCTGTCCATTTGCTCTTTACCAAGGAGATTGAGCAAACGTGTACTACGTGGTTGACCTTTGATAAGCACCACTCCTTCTCAGCCCAAATTGATCCCATTTTTCTTTTGTGCAAATAGTTCTGGAGGTTTAATGTTTGTTTTTCACTACACATGCAGTGTGCTTGCTCTTCTTGTGGAGAAACTGCCCAAATGACCGTGGATGACCCAGGCTCTTCTCAAGGGTGTGTGCTTTGTGAGAACTGGCCAAGTTGGCTGTGGCACATACTTTTTCTGAACAAACGAATATATAGTTTCATCTGGCTCCTGTAGTCAAGCCTCTGGTTTGGGAGGTTGTTTTTCTTTTTTGTGTCGTTGTTTCTGTTTTAGCTAGTAGTAATTCAGGTGGTTGAGGTGGGGCTTTTCTTTGGGGAAGGTGCCACTTTGAACTTCCCTTTCAGGTAGGAATAGTGTAGCCCCTTATGGGTTAGTAGTATCAGTAAATACTTGTTTTGTAGCTTCTTCTTTGATTAAGGAAAATAAAGGGGCAGAAAATGGTTTTGTTTTGTAGTCCTGCTATTAGTTAACAACGATTTCTTGAGATATCTCTTTCTCTAATATTGAACACAGTGTTTATTAGTATTATCCAAGTACATTTTGGAAAAAGTATTTTTATTTCATACTGAGGAAAGAAGAAGCAACATCAGCCCTCTGTTCTGCTAAGCCTGAAGTCCTATTAGTAGGATAGTTTCAGGTTAATAGAGATTATGTGTCTGGTCCCGGTAATATATGTCTCTGGAGAGGAAGGTCACAGCAAAATGATACAAATGAATGAGTACTGAAGAATGGAAATGTGATATGAAATTCCTGCAGGCTTCTTAATCCAACCCCTATCTTGTGTCAAGGGAGATGGAATTGACGTCACTGTGCCTTACATAAGGCCACTGATCTACAGTTTCACTGCTCCTGAAATTGTGTGGGGCATATGAGGCTTCTGTGTAATTTGTTCGATGTGTGCCTATTGGAAACCTCTATACCACTTAAATTCAAAATAGCAAATATCCCTTTATTCTTTGACAGGATTATTAAGGGAACAAAAAAGTCGTTTAAAATACTGTTCCAGGGCTTTCCTGGTGGCACAGTGGTTAAGAATCCAGTGCAGGGGACATGGGTTCAAGCCCTGGTCTGGGAAGATCCCACATGCCGTGGAGCATCTAAGCCCATGTGCCCCAACTACTGAGCCTGCGCTCCAGAGCCTGCGAGCTACAACTACTGAGCCCGCGCGCCTAGAGCCCGTGCTTTACAACAAGAGAAGCCACTGCAATGAGAAGCCCGCTACAATGAGTAACCCCGGCTCGCCGCAACTAGAGAAAAGCCTGTGCGCAGCAACGAAGACCCAACACAGCCAAAAATGAAATGAAATGAAATGAAAGAAAATGAAATTTATTTAAAAATAAATTAATTAATTAAATAAAATACTCTTCCAGTGATTTCAGGTTTTTTTTTTTTTAACCTGTTCTATTAGTTTAGTCTGTGGTTATGTGGCACCTAAGCATTAAGTTGTGACCCTTAATAATTATTATTCACAGTTATTATTATTTACTGTATTATTATTATACAGTAAATAAACTGTAATTATTATTTACAGTTTTGGGGTTTGTCCAAACCTAAAGTACAATATAAATTAAAGTTTATCTCAGTCTTTTTAGTAGTTTCTAATTCTTAAAAGGGCATTGATAGATAATTAATATAATTTCCCAATTAAATTAGCTTCATTCTTGCCCCATTTGATCACCTGTTGGCCAACTTCAAGAATGTTAAGGATCCTTAAAAAAAAAAAAAAAAAAAGGGAATATTAGTTTCCTGATATACTGTCCACTTTGAACCTCAGTGATTAAAGTTTCAGATTGTTTACTTGGAAAATGTCATTTCCAGTATCTGCTTTATCACTTAGAAACCTTTGTAACTGCAGGATTTTGCTGTTGACTTCCCTAAAGTCAAACGTTATTGCTTAGTAGTGAACAAAATCAGAACGAATGAGAATTTGGCCCTAAAGGGGCTAAAATCTACATTTTGCAGTCTGTTATGAAAAGGTTGATTTCTAAGCTTAAATAGTGAGAGAAGAGGAGAGGAGGAGATTTTGATTTCTCATGAGCTTTGTTAATTGTGAATGTCTTAACTGTCTTAACTGGGAATTTTGTTTTGAACTCTCTTTGTAATTATTTACTAATAAAACTGCCCCTTGCTGTGACCTTCAGTAGGTCAGTTCTAGTCTTTGGACTGTTTTTTGTTGGTGGTGGTTTTTTGTTTGTTTTAGTTTGTTTTTTCTTTTTTTCTCTCTCTCTTTTAATAGACTTTATTTTTTAGAGCAGTTTCGGGTTCAAAGCAAAATTGAATGGAAGGTACTATAGATATTTCTTGTATACCTTTTACCCCAACTCATGCATCGCCTCTCCCATTATCAATATCCCCCACCAGAGTGGTATGTTTGTTATAATTGATGATCCTACATTGACGCATCATTATTACCCAAAGTCCCACAGTTTACTTTAGAGATCCCTCTTGGTGTTGTACATTCTATGGGTTTGGACAAACATATGATGACATGTATTCAGCATTATGGGTTGTATCATGCAGAATAGTTTCACTGCCCTAAAAATCCTGTGGATCCACCTATTTATTTCTCCCTCTCCCTAACCCTAACAGCCACAAATTATTTTACTATCTCCATAAATTTGCTTTTTTCAGAATGTCATATTATAATTGGAATCATGGAGTATGTAGCCTGTTTAGATTGGTTTCTTTCACTTGGCAGTATGCATTTAAGTTTCCTCCATGTCTTTTAATGGCTTGTTAGCTCATTTCTTTGTATTACTGAATAATATTCCACTGTATGGTTGTACCACAGTTTAATTATCCATTTACCCACTGACGGACAGCTCAGTTGCTTCCAAGTTTTGGCAGTTACGAATAAGGCTGCTATAAATATCCATATGCAGTTTTTCATGTGGACCTAAATTTTCAACTCATTTGGGTAAATACCAAGGAGCACAATTATTGATTGTATAGTAAGAGTATGTTTAGTTTTGTAAGAAACCGCCAAACTGCCTTCCAAAGTTGGCTGTACCATTTTGCATTCCCACCAGCAATGAATGAAAGATCCTATTACTCTACATCCTTGCCAGCATTTGATGATGACAGTGTTCTAGATTTTTGCCACTTTAATAGGTGTGTAGTGATATTCCGTTGCTGTTTTAATTTGCATTTTCCTGATGACATATTATGTAGAGCATCTTTTCACGTGCTTATTGCCATCTGTGTATCTTCTTTGGTGAGGTGTCGGTTAAGGTCTTCAGCCCAGTTTTAGATCAGATTTTTTTTATTTTTTAAATTTTATTTATTTATTTCGATTGTGCCTGTCTTAGTTGCGGCAGGGGGGCTCCTTAGTTGCAGCTTGCAGGCTCCTTAGTTGCGGCATGCATGTGGGATCTAGTTTCCTGACCAGGGATCAAACCCGCGTCCCCTGCATTGGAAGGTGGATTCTTAACCACTGCGCCACCAGGGAAGACCCCAGATCAGATTTTTTTTAATTGTTGAGTTTAAATTAGAGTTCTTTGTATGTTTTGGATAATAGTCCTTTGTCAGACTTGTCTTTGCAAATATTTTCTCCCAGTCTGCGGTTTGTCTTCTCATTCTCTTGAGGCATCACATTTTTCCATTTGTAAAATTAGGACTTCTATTATGATGGCTAGTGTCCATTACATTTCTGAGATTCTGCAATCTACTCATTTCCTTTAAAATGTTATAATAATCCAGTCTTTCACATTTTCAGAGTTGCTATTCTCTGAGGCATATGGTCATAGCATTTCTTTTTCTTCTTGCTTTCTTCGCGGCAACATTTGCCTACTTGCTGAGGATTGGAGTTGATTGGACTGACCGGGGGCTCTTTCTTTCCTGTTGTTCTATTTGTATTACACCTAAAGCTTCTATAAAGATGATTAAGATCAGTTCCTGCCGTCAAAAATAATACGTTTTTGGACTAGGTCAATGGTATTTGATGAGTGACGCTCTCATTTGGAGTTGTCATTTGGTCAGAATTAGTGAGTACTATTGTATTTAGGTATCAGCTGCAGGTTTTCCCCTAAGGTGCTATGCAGTTTTCACATTATCTGGGATTTCATCCTTTCTTCTCCTACCCTCTCATATTTTATGCCAATTTAGGGGCTCATATTTTATGCCAATTTAGGGGCATCATCTCTTCCTACATCCTAAATGAAAGGTAGGGTATGAAGTATTCATATTTTCGTGTTCCATGGTATTTTCTTCTCTATGCTTGATTTACCCATATCTAAAACAATATTGCGCAATAGCTTAATAATACCGTATATTTGGTATGTTACCACTCAGCAAGTGCTTTTACAAACATTGTTTTATTTGAACTTCATGATATGCTGTGTAGCTAGGCAGGTATTTTCTTAGTTTGACAGATGAAGGAACTGAGATTTGGAGACATTAAGTAATTTGCTCAAGGCCAAGTAGCTGACATTGAAATCCACATTGTCTGCCTCCAGGAACTGTGTGCTTTCTCATATATGGGATTTAATTGCTTCTACCTCCTTTGGCTGTAAAGGAGCTATACAACCAGTTTATTTTCCGTGGGGTAATGACGTATTCAGTCAGGAGTCAAACTGCTTTTTCTTTCATATGTGACTGCTTCATGCTCACAGGTACTTTGATTCTCCCAAAGTGTGTCACATCAATTCAATAGTTTCTTGCCTTAAAAAAAAAAAAAAAGCTTATGTTTTATTGGTGCTTACTATATACTTAGACTGTGCTTAGCTCTTTTAAAACCTATTTTTGGGGAAAGAAAATAGACATACTGAAAAGTGCAAAACAAAATTAATGTACAGCTTTGTGAATTGCTATAATATAAATACTCATGTGTACCACACACAGATCAAGAAATAGAACATTCCTAGCATGTCAGAAGCCAGCTTCTCGTGTACAGACATGTTAATTTTTTGATATTCACTTCTTTGCTTTTCTTCATGGTTTTGCCTCCTAAATGTGCCTCTTTAAACAATACAGTTTGCCTAGTTTCTGGCTTTATGTAATTGGAATTACAAAATACGTATGCTTCTTTTGCCCAATTTTAGGTTTTGTCTATATGTTATGTTTATAACAATAGTTTGTTCTTCTTCTTTGCTGTATAGTATTCCATTGCAGGAATATACCACAATTTATTCGTTCTACTGTTAGTGGACATTTGAGGTGGTTTCCAATTTGTAGCTATTACGAATTTGCTGTCAGGAACATTCTTATATATGTATTCTGGTACATATCAGCCTCACTGGGACATATACCCAGAAATGAAGTTATTACTAGGTCGTGAGATTTCCTTATTTTCAGTTTTACTCAATATTGTCCAACTTTTTTCTAAGGTAGTTGTAGTAGTTCATTTTCTCACCAGTGGTATAGGAGAGTCCCTATTGCTCTGCATCTTCTTCAACACTTGTTATGGTCAAACTTTAAAAACTTTGGCTATATAATGGGAGTGTTGTGGTATCTCATTGTGATTTTAGTTTGCATTTCCTTGATTAATAGAAGGAGCACCTCTTCATGAGTTTATTTGCCATTTGTGATGTCTGAGTCTCTTGCAGATTTTTCTGTTCAGCTATGTGTCTTTTTCTCTTATTGGCTTGTGATAGTTCTTTATATATTTTGGATAGGAGCCCTTTTGTTTTTGTTTGTACCTGTAACAGATACCTTTTTGACTGGCCTTTTCACTCTTAATGGTGTCTTTTGATAAACAAGTTCTTAATTTTAATGTAATGAAATTTAGTAGTATTTTCCTGTAAGATTAGTGCTTTCTGTGTCTTGTTTGTGACATAAAGTCATGAGGACAACCTCTCATATTAGCTTCTAAAAGTTTTATTGCTTTACCTTTAACATTTAAATTTCTTAAGAGCTGAAATTATTAGATCATTAAGTGTTAGTTGATTAGGTGTAATTAGTGAATAAGTATTCACTGTAACTTCAGCTATATAGAAGAGTCAGTGGAAGACACAAAGATATGTAGGGCATGGATCCTGCCCTAAAATAATCTGCATTCTATTTGTGTAGATGAGGCCCTTAGCAGTCAGCATCATGTAATAAACAGAACACTGGACTGAGAATCGAGAGACTTATATTTCATTCTAGAGGCCTGGCTATGACATTACCTTTGTGACTTTAGGCAGCTCTTTTCCTTCTTGAGGTCTAAGTTTCAAAAATAAACTGTTTTGGGCTTCCCTGGTGGTGCATGGTTAAGAATCCACCTGCCAATGCAGGGGACACGGGTTCGAGACCTGACCCAGGAAGATCCCACATACTGCAGAGCAACTAAGCCCGTGTGCCACAACTACTGAGCCTGTGCTCTAGAGCCCGCGAGCCACAACTACTGAGCCTGCGTGTCACAACTACTGAAGCCTGCGCACCTAGAGACCGTGCTCCGCAACAAGAGAAGCCACTGCAATGAGAAGTCCACGCACCATGACGAAGATTAGTCCCTGCTCGCCACAACTAGAGAAAGCCTGCAAGCAGCAACGAAGACCCAACTCAGCCAAAAATAAATAAATAAAATAAATAAATTTATTAAAAAAGGAAAAGTAAACTGTTTCAAGTTTGATTGCATAGTGAGGATTCTAGTTCTTCTACAGGCCTGTGTAGAGGCCATTGAATCTGCTCTGATTTAATAAATCGTGTTGTTTGGCCCTTGACAACATAATAATTTTTTTTTAAGTGTTTGAGAGATAACCAGATTGGAATTGTATTGACAGTCAAACTACAAAGCAGGAAACCTTATTTTATGGTAGTTGTTCGGCTATACTTTTCAGAATTTTATGTATGAATGAAGCCTCAGTAAATCCCAAGAAGATTCTCTTAGCGCTACAAAATGGCTAAGTGATGTTGAATTCTTTGAGAATCTTACCAATCTCAACAGAATTTCTGGTTCTGGGAAAAAAAGAATTTTTTTCTGTTTAATTTCTGTAGAAAATAACCCCTTAGGAATAGTCCACTCTCTATTATGTGTAACAATGGAAAGAAATTCTTCTCTGGATGGTACAACACAATGACTCATCCAAAACTATCTCTTGGAATTAAGAATGTAATCATAATACATCCCTAAATACTCATATAAACATGTTTAAACAGTCCCATTCAGCCTTCCTTTTCATTACTCCTTCTCACCCCATTGTGGTTTAGCCTGACTAATCTATTTGCAACACTACAAAACTTTTACAGCTTCAATTTGTAAAAGGGGGGGTTTGGGGATTTCAGATTTCATCTCTACACTATATAGATATATTTCTTTAAAAAACATAGTAAGGGCTTCCCTCGTGGCTCAGTGGTTGAGAATCCGCCTGCCAACGCAGGGGACACGGGTTCGAGCCCTGGTCTGGGAAGATTTCAAATGCCATGGAGCAACTGGGCCCGTGAGCCACAACTACTGAGCCTGCGCGTCTGGAGCCTGTGCTCCGCAACAAGAGAGGCCGAGATAGTGAGAGGCCCGCGCACCGTGATGAAGAATGGCCCCCGCTCGCCGCAACTAGAGAAAGCCCTCTCACAGAAACGAAGACCCAACACAGCCAAAAATTAATTAATTAATTAATTAAAAAAAAAAATAACCCACAGTAACCGTTTTTTTTGTTGACTCATATAATGTAATTTAATGAAGTGGGGTAGATAATCTTGGCCTTCCTCCGTAGGAATAGCATTTAAACACTTAAAGGAAAAGTTCAATAGGACAGTGGCCTTGGGGACAGGGATTGGGAGCACAGTTGGCATATGACCCAATAAACCAACAGAGAAGAAAGAAGAGTCCCACACTAAGCTGAGACAACCCTGGTGATGTAATAGGCACAGTCCTTGGGAACTGAAGAGGGCAGTTGAGGTGGAAAAAAGAGAAAAGTCAGACTTTGGTATTCTAGTAGGTCTTGCACGCCTCACTTCCAATACCTATGAGAACATAGCAGGCTAATCCTCTTGTCTCTCGTTTATCGGCTCTCTCCATGTAGGGGATACCTGTCACAGCTTTTATCCCAGGACTGGAGAAGTTAGGCTTCCCATCCCACCCATCCTTTTGCAGAGAAGAGTCTCTAAAACCTTCCGCCTGGATGCTGAGAGTACTATAGGTATTTGGAAAGGGGAAGGGGAAAGAGTAAATTCCAAGTGCAGCGAAATCTTATTTTCTTCCCTTCCTTTCCTTCCCTCTCTGATCTTCAGAAAGGGGGGCCCATTGCGAGCAAGGAAGGGGGGAAGCCTGTCTGGGAGAGGCTTTTTGGAGACTGAGCTTCCATGGTAGAAGCCTCTCTCCCCTGTCCCCTTGATGTTGGTGTGGCCTTTTCTCTGGGCAGCCAGAATCAACCTCCTTAGGGATAAACTGATAACAGGAGCTGTCATTAGTGTTATTCTGAAATTTTCATCTTTTTAATACATATCTTTTCCCAAATGCATCTTCAGTATCCGGACTTTGGAGGTAGATAAAGTTTCATAAGGTTGATTAATGCTGATCTAGAAGTTGAGAAATAAACAAAAGTGGTACCATTTTAGCATTACAACAAAATAGATGAAGAAAACATTCTTGAGGAGTAGTTGAACATCCAACTGTATGAAAATCTAGATCCAAAGAAAATTTTTAGGAAGACAATAAGGTGTGAATTATTAAGTGAGGATCTCTAAAGGATTTGTAAGGTATGTTGGCTTGTTATAGATGTTAGAGCATGCTAATAAGTATACTGAGATTGACGGCCTATAAAGCAGTTGTGACTCCTATGGTATTTACGTAAAGGTTCGTTTTCAACAATAAATTTTGACTTTATGCATTATAGTTTCTTAAAAATACCAAGTCATATCTTTGTCTTCCTACCTTTAGTTGGTCTAATTTTGGAACGGTTTATTTCTGGGTTGCTTTCTGTGGACTTAGTATAATTGCAGACTTATGCTTCAGGAAAGTAATTTTACCAAATGTAAGGCTATTTGTAATTAAGTTTTCTGGTTTAGAAGCCATAACGACTTTATGGATTTGGTTTTTTGTTTATTAGTCAAACATTTTGATTTACTTACTTTCTGTTTTAATTGTATAGAATTAAGCCCCTTGCCAACAAGATTTTGAAGTAATTCTGGAATTTGAGATTAATATATTTTTTAAAGAAACCATAGTGTTATTTTCTGCAGGAAAGGCTTTTAATCATATATACATATAGTATACATATTTAGTGTGCTTAACTGAATTCAAGGTTTTGACTTCTCTTCATAGAGAATTTGAATTGATTTTTTATAGTTTTGCCTTTTCCTCCTTTGTTTCTGTATTAACAGATTTGTGAGTTTGCAAGGTTACAGTAGAAAAAATACAGAGTTTGGAGTCAGAAAGTACTGGGTTCAGAATTCTAGCGTGATGTTAGGCAAGTTACTTAACCTTTCTGAGACTCAGATTCCTTAGCTGTAAAATGGGATGATTTACTCATCTCTTGGGGTTTTTGTAGGGATAAAACCAGAAAAAAAGTGCTTAGCAATGAATGTTAGTTTATTTTCCTTTGGCAATCATTGAGGCTTAAGAGTCGAATTTTCTACTTGTTTTGGAATAAATTCAAATTTTATGGTTATATTTCAGGATTTTTTTTTTCAGAGTCAGGCTTTTTTGTATGTCTTCCTCCCTCCCAGCTTTTAAAACTGGGTTTTCTGTCTGCCAAACGTGTTTCTTTCTAACATATGTTTTCCATAAGTGATGGATTAGTTACTGGAAGGAAGACGGTATGCATTTTTTTAGTGAGGAAGACTGAACAACTTGACAGTACACTGAACTCACATTCTAAACTCTTAGAGTTTGCCTAATGTCAGATTTCTAGGAAGAAAGAAATTCTCTTAATCTGAAAATTATTGTGGTACACCGTAACAGAACTGTGAGCCACGGGGCTGCGTGGGCTATACAGATAGAATGTTGCCTGGGGCCTCCACCACACACAGTCACTTGTGATTGAATGTGCACTGGCATGTGCACCTGTGTACGTATATCCCCGCCCACACCCTCAGCATTCAGTACAGATTTGCTGATTCTAATTGATGAGAAATGGGAGAGTAGATTGGGTGAAGAGAAGGCAAACAAGCTTACATTAAATGTTAGGTATGTTACAGATATTTAAACAGATTATTATTTTTCATCCTTTTGCTTTCAGTAGGAAGCTGGTGCTATAATATAATAGAGGATGGGCCAAAGGGAACACTGTGGGTTTGATTAGGAGAGTGGTGAATTATGGATGATAATCTAATTTTGAGGGTTAAGTCCCCAATTCCAGGTTCTTTCTTTCAGTGAATTCACTGGTCTGCTCTGTTGTTGATGGCTTTGCTAGGACTGCTTTCAAATCAGTTCATTTTCCTTTGTGGTAATTGTGTAATGTTCCATAACAAGATTAATCTGAGACAAGGGCTTTTCTGTGAAAGTTGCTGTTTTCATTCTGGGGGAAAAATAGAACAGAATGCCAACTATGCATTTTTCTTATTCACTCCCCAGGTAAGTGAGGGGTTAAGATAGCCTGAACAGAAATACCTGTATTTGCAAAAAACAGCAGCACCTACCCCCCAAAGTGTTTTACATTTAACCGTTTCACACTGTGAAGATCTTAGGTTCTTCTCTCTTACTACTTCCCACTTTCACTCCCTTCCCTCCTTCATTGTTTAATATAAAGAGGCTTTGTCTTGAGTACACTTAGAGTGGAGTACTTAGGAGAGACTCCAAATAAATCCTGGCCCAAGGTTGACCACAACACTTGATCATGGAGCTTACCTAGATTCTGCTTCTGGCTAGGTATGGAGTCTGCCCATCTAAGATCAAAGCTACAGTTCATAAGGAAGCATCCACTGAGCCGCCTTCTTTACCTTCACTTAATAAAATTCGATTAGTTTCATATTCTGGTGACTTTACATTTTATACTGTATTTTTACAGATGCTAACCCAGTTGTGCCAAAGACCAAGAAAGGGCTCTATATTTGAACTCCTTTGTCCTCTGTATGTGTGTGTGCATGTGTGTCTGTGTTAGTAGTTGACTCTAAATGAAAGTATAGAGCTAATTACTTCAGCTTGAGCAAAGTTCAAGGAATACTGCATTTATTCATTAATCAGCCTCTGCTTTCTGCTCCCCTCCCTCCCTCCCTCCCTCCTTCCCTCCTTCCCTCCTTCCCTCCCTCCCTCCCTCCCTTCCTTCCTTCCTTCTCTCCTTTACTGTGGCGTCATGATTCTTCCTTGCTGGATGCATTTGCATTCCCCCAGTGCTTCACCTTAACCCCACAATGGGAATGAATGACACATATAACATGCCAGATATCCTGCCTCTTTCTGATTATACAACTTTCCTGGGGCCATTTAGACTTGCTGTTTATATAAGTATCACGTTCTTGGGGTCGTGATACTTTATATTATCAAAAAGCAGCAAAAAATAGTAACAAATAAGATTTTTAGTATGTACGACATAAAATGTACTCTCTTGTTTATTACTTGGTCAGTTTGTGAAGTAGATGTTACTATACCCATTTTAGAGTTAAGTAAATTAAGAGAGTAGTTGAACCTGAAGTCCCAAGTTTAGTGAGTGACATAGCTGGATTCAAACCCAAGTGGTTTGGACTTCAAAATCAATGCACTGACCTCTGCACCTCTGTCGAGTCTGAAGGATACTGACCCAGTGAACCATCCACTGTCTGTTTCTTTTTTTTCTTTTTTAATTATTATTTTATTTTTTAAAATTTATTTTTGGCTGCATTGGGTCTTTGTTGCTGCACGCGGGCTTTCTCTAGTTGCAGCGAGTGGGGGGGGCTACTCTTTGTTGCGGTGCGCGGGCTTCTCATCGCAGCGGCTTCTCTTGTTGCGGCGCACAGGCTGTAGGGCGCGCGGCCTTCAGTAGTTGTGGCTCGCGAGCTCAGTAGTTGTGGTGCACAGGCTTAGTTGCTCCACGGCATGTGGGATCTTCCCGGACCAGGGATCGAACTCGTGTCCCCTGCACTGGCAGGTGGATTTGTAACCACTGCACCACCAGGGATGTCCCACTTGCACCTTATTTTAAAGGGCATTTTAAACTTGAAACCCACTTCACTACATAGCTTGGCCAAAGTTGCAGTTCTCTGGGACTCTCCAGTATTGGTTTGTGAAGGTTAGTGTGTGGAGAGCTGCATTCCTTACCGTTGGGCTGTGGCCATGGCTGCCATTCTGAAATTTTCCACTTTTAAAGGAGAGTTTGCTGAGTGGAACAGGCATCTCTCTGAGTTGAATAGAAAAGTCTGTATGACGAAGACTCAAGGACTGGACACAGGGACTTCCCTGGTGGAGCAGTGGTTAAGAATCCGCCTGCCAATGCAGGGGACATGGGTTCGATCTCTAATCCAGGAGGAACCCACATGCCGCGGAGCCCGCGGAGCAACTAAGCCCGTGTGCCACAACTACTGAGCCCACGTGCTGCAACTACCGAGCCCATGTGCCACAACTACTGAAGCCCGTGTGCCTAGAGCTCTTGCTCTGCAACAAGAGAAGCCACCACAGTGAGAAGCCCATGCACTGCAATGAAAAGTAGCCCCCGCTGGCTGCAACTAGAGAAAGCCCACACGCAGCAATGAAGACCCAGAGCAGCCCAAAATAAATAAAATAAGATGAATAAATTTTTTAAAAATCTAGCAGCTTTCAAAACAGACCCAATCATAGCATTAATAGTTTAAAAAGAAAAATGGACACATTTTTTGGAGGGTCTTGAGATTTCTAAATTATCTTGTTTATTGTAGCTTTCTACCAGTCTTTGTGTTTGTTGGCCAAGGACTGCCTCAATGAAACAAAGACAGATACAGCAGAGGAAGGCAGAGAAAATGTGTACGTATATGATAGTGTCTTTTTAAAACAAAAAAAATTTTATTGGCGTATAGTTGATTTACAATGTTGTGTTAGTTTCAGGTATACAGCAAAGTGAATCAGTTATACATATATCCACTCTATTTTTTTTTTTTTTTAAGATTCTTTTCCCATATAGGCCATTACAGAGTACTGAGTAGAGTTCCCTGTGCTATACAGCAGGTTCTTATTGATTATTTATTTTATATGTAGTAGTGTGTATATGTCAATCCCAGTCTCTCAGTTTATCCCTGCCTTATCCCCTGGTAACCATAAGTTTGTTTTCTACATTAGTGACTCTACTTCTGTTTTGTAAATAAGTTCACCTGTACCCTTTTTTTTAGATTCCACATATAAGTGATATCATATGATATTGTCTTTCTGTGTCTGACTTACTTCACTCAATATGACAATCTCTAGGTCCATCCATGTTGCTGCAAATGGCATTATTTTGTTCTTTTTTATGGCTGAGTAATATTCCATTATATATATGTACCACATCTTCTTTATCCATTCCTCTGTTGATGGACATTTAGGTTGCTTGCATGTCTCTTTTGTTGTTGTTGTTTTGTTTTATTTTTTAATTGAAGTATAGCTGTTTTACAGTGTTGTGTTAATTACTGCTGTATAGCAAAATGATTCAGTTATGCTACACATTCTTTTTTCTTTTTTAGTGTTTATTTATTTATTTGGCTGCGTCGGGTCTTAGTTGCAGCACACGGGATCTTCTTAGTTGTGGCATGTGGGATCTAGCTCCCTGGCCACGGATTGAACCTGGGCCCCGTGCATTGGGAGCGCAGAGTCTTAGCCACTGGACCACCAGGGAAGTCCCACATTCTTTTTTTTATATTCTTTTCCATTATGGTTATCATAGGATAGTAAATATAGTTCTCTGTGCTATACAGTAGGACCTTGTTGTTTATCATTCTATATATAAAAGCTTACATCTGCTAACCCCAACATACCACTCCACCCCTCCCCCAACCCTCTCCCTGTTGGCAACCTCTAGTCTGTTCTCTATGTCTGTGATTCTGTTTCTGTTTCATAGATAGGTTCATTTGTGTCATATTTTAGAGTCTACAAATAAGTAATATTATATGGTATTTGTCTCTTTCTGACTTACTTCACTCAGCGTGATAATCTCTAGTTGCATCCATGTTACTGCAAATGGCATTATTTTGTTCTTTTTTTATGGCTGAGTAGTGTTCCATTGTATATATGTACCACATCTTCTTCATCCATTCATCTGTCGAAGGACATTTAGGTTGTTTCCATGTTTTGGCTATCGTTAATAGTGCTGCTGTGAACATAGGTATGAATGTATCTTTTTGAATTATAGTTTTGTTTTAATAAGGAAAATCCTCTTTTGGGCTTCATTCTTGAAATTATAATTGGGCCAGTAGTCTGAGAGCAGAACAGTGCTCTGTCCTTGCTAACTTTTTGATCATTGCAGCTCTATCAAAGCCAGATATAGATCTGGATTTTACTAGATTTGGCAGGATTATAGCAAACCTTGAATCCCATACAGAAATCTCTCTTAAGAGATTTGATCTCTTGAGGTCAAAATAGAGGCCCTAATATAGTATCTTTGGAAGAAGGAAATTTTGTGGATATTGACTAGATGAACTGCTTTTCTGGTGATATCTTTTTCTTTTTTGCTTTGCTACTTACGCACAGGCTCTGGGGTCAGACTGAGCTCAAATTCTAGATCCACCATTTACTAACTGTATGACCTTGGGGAAGTTATTTAACCTCTATGTGCCTCAGTTTCCTTATTTGAAAAAGGATGCTAATAATTGCACCTACCTGTAGGATTGTTATGAAGATTAAAGTAGATAATGCACCTAAGTGCTTAACAGAGTGCTTGGTGTATAATAAACTCTTAATAAATGTTAGCTATTGGTAGTTTTTGTTTCGAGTGCCTCATCCTTTGTTCACACTTTGTTTTTTTTGGGTTTTTTGCGGTATGCAGGCCTCTCACTGTTGTGGCTTCTCCCATTACGGGGCACAGGCTCCGGACGTACAGGCTCAGCGGCCATGGCTCACGGGCCCAGCCGCTCTGCGGCATGTGGGATCTTCCCGGACTGGGGCACGAACCCGCGTCCCCTGCATCAGTAGGCGGACTCTCAACCACTGTGCCACCAGGGAAGCCTCCACAGTTTGTTTTTATATTCTGGGTATTATATAGTAAAAATGGAGAAGGGGGTCATTGATACAGGCTTCTAAAAACTGATCTCAGATTTAGTAGGAAAAACATTGGACTGGGAGATAAGAGTTTTGGGTTCTAATCCTGGCTTTGACATTAACTATTTGCATGAGACTGGGCAACTCTTAGAGTTTCCTTACCAATTAAATTGAGGTAGCTGCACTAGATGTCTCTGACATGCCTTCTAGTGCTCAAGTCTTGTGACATTAAGCTTTAATTAGAAATCTTTGGTTTGGGGACCTCTTTATTATCCCATAGCTTTTAACCTTGTTTCCCTTCTCATTGCCCAGTAGGAATTGGACTGGAGTTAGTGGAAGGTGGGATAGGGAGAGGAGGTAGGAGTCTCAGTGCATTTGGGTGGAAGAAAGTTATTGGCAGGTGGGAAGAAGTGCTCTCGTGACTCATGTTTGTTCATTAAGATTAGAAAGAATGGGACTTCCTCTAATGGGACCACTGGGTGGTCCAGTGGCTAAGACTTGGTGCTCCAAATGCAGGGGGCCCGAGTTCAATCCATGGTCAGGGAACTAGATCCCACATGCCACAACTAAGATTTCGCATGCCGCAACTAAAGATCCCGCATGCAGCAACGAAGATCCCGCGTGCCACAACTAAGGCCCAGCGCAGCCTAAATAAATAAATAAATAAATAAATAAATAAATAAATAAATAAATAAATAAATAAAATTTTAAAAAAGGTTAGAAGGAAAGAATTGAATCAGGTCTTAATTAATAGTGTCATTACTTCCCTCCCCCTTTATTATCAGAGGCCAGAGCTGATTAGCAAAATGCATTTACCCAAGTGTTTTCAGCGTTCCTGTTTATAGAGTCCAAATAATATTGTTCGTTACTTTTATCAACATATGCCCCTAAAGGTAGATTCAGTGAACTTACGTGTCAAAGCTTAATTGAAGACAAGCTCCAGTCTTAGTTCAAACTAGCTAAATTCAGGGTTGTATTCTATGAATTTTGTTTCTAATCAGTGGATGATGGGGTTATTTGGAGAGGATTTTTGATATATACAACTCCTATGGTAGCATTTTGTTATTTAATAAATACTTCAGTCTGATTTCTTACTTCTTTTGCTTTTTCTTCACCAGTTTTTCTAGATGCCCAGATGAAGGCAATATCACGTCTAATCAGAGTTTATCATTTTGAGCATTAAATTCTCAGCTTGGATTATTTCAATTCAATTTCCCAAAATATAAATTCTCCAAAAGAGGAAATTTATAACCCTCTGTGGTATTGACCCTGCCTAAAGCAACAGAGTAGCTATAGCGGCAAAATCTAAATAATAGTAATAATACCTTCTATTTACAGAGTGCTTACTGTATATTATACATGGCATTGTATTGAATATATTATTTTATTAATGCCGAGAACAACCCTATGAGCTGGGTACTTTTGTTATACCTGTTTTACATAGAGGAAATTGTGCTTAGAGATGTTAAGCAAATTTGACAAAGTGTAAAGCTAGTAAGTCGTGGAGCTTGAATCCCAAACTAGATCTGCCTGAGTCAGGGCTTTCTTTTATTTTCTTATTCACGAAAGACTCATTGAACAAGAAGGAGTGAGTGTTGGGCACATGCAGCTTGGTGATTCTGTATAAATCCTGTCAGATTTTGAATAGTGTAGACCTGATAAAGTCATTGTTAATTTCTCATCATTACAGGACACTCAGTGTGGCAAAAATCAGTATCATGGGAAAAGAGATGTTAATGTAGTAGGCAGACTAACTTTTTTTTTTTTTTGGTTGTTGTTGTTGGTTATTGCTCTAGCAACTACTACAAAGGCTGCATTTACTCCACAAGTCATGTATACTTAAGGCAGAACACTGACTGCTTTTCATGCTGGCAAATCCGTACTTTACCAGTATTGGCTACCTGTAAGGAATGTGAGCATGTTGGGTTTTAGAACAGGAAAAACACAACTTCCACCTCATTTCACAGTAGAGTTCACTTAGGGATACAGACTTTTTGGTGACAGTAGCTGGTACTTTCTGCTTGTTATTTCTGATACTTGCATAATGCTAACCTGGTAGATACTGTCAGATGACAAGCCTTCCTCCTACATGTTCTCCATAAAAGAACTGCTAGTGACAAGTATTTTATTATATTGAGAATTCTGCTTCATACTGTTTTAGGATAAAGTGTATTTATCGTGAAGCCAGTATTGTGAAATGTTCTTTCTTTTCTTCTTCTGGAATGCGGCATTTTTTTTCTCAGTAATGAACTAAGATGCAAGTGCATTGTGAAGGAGAAGTTGTTGCCCAGATGGACCCCTGTGAAAGTAACTTAAGTATGTAAATAGATTCTTCTTCTGTTTGGGAAAATGATCTAAGATGGATGCTGTGGTTTTTCTTTCCCTTGGGAGACTAATACTTTATCCCAATAATCGCAACTTAAGGTCAGTGTCTACTCCAGAGTCAGGAAGTTTTTTAGATGTTACTATCATGTTCAGACTGTAGGCTTTACTAAGTGGCAAGGGTAATTTAGGATAGATACAAAGACAGGTTTGGAAAAGCATGGTAGGTTCTGGAAACTGTAAATGGTTTCATAAGGTCCAAAGCACAATGACAGTGTGAGGAAGTGGCAAGAGATGAGAAAGGATAGGTTAGTAGAGACCAGGTAATGAAGGAGCTTTGCATTTTATGCTAAGAAATTTGGATTTGTTCCCATAGATAATGGGGAAACTTCTGATATCGTTTAAGAAGGGGGCAGATAGAATCAAATTTGCTTTTATTAATTCATGTGGCAACGTGGAAGGTGGATTGAAGGTAGAGAGACTCCTTTATTCATTAGGAGACTGTTGTGATCATTCAAACAAGGAATAATGACCTGAGTTAGAGAGTTGTTCTAGGGGTACAGAGAAGGGTGCACTTTATTCATTCATTATTTGAGAAATGTTTAAGTCCCTGTTATGTGTCAGACACAGAGTTAGTTGTACATTGGGTTAACAAGGTGAACATTATACAGTTAATGCCTTCAGGGAGCTTCCAGTCTAGTGTTATTTGTCTATATTTGACAAATCACAGGCAATTACAGTTGTCAGATACTGTAACAAGGAGCTTATGATAGCATGTAGACCTTAACCCAGCCTCAGGGAGCAGGGAATCCTTTTTAGGAAAGCATGAGTAGAAGTCGGCTAAGTAAAGTTGTGCAAGATGTAGGGGTTGGGGATTTGGGGTGTTGGAAAGACACAGATGTTTCAGTTGAGGAAATTGTGGCTAGAGGAGGTGAGAGAAAAACCCTAGCTTGTTTAGGGAACTATGGATCGTTTAGCGTGGCTGGATTGTGGAGGGCAGGGAAGTGGGTTGTGAGAAATGAGGCCAGGGGAATTAACCAGTCACCTTAAAAACTACAAGGAGGAGTTTGCTTAAGAGCAAGTGAACTGTTTTAAGCTGGAGAGGGTCATGATCAAATTAGACCTTTAGAAAAACCCCTCTGGGTGCTGCATGGAGGACTGGGAGAGGAGGAGGAATAGAGTAGATAACAAGGAGGTGTCAGAGAGGTAGGGGAGGGATTTTTATTTGTTTGTTTTAGTTTTTGAAGCAGAAGGAAGACTAAAGAAGGGAGTGGTCGGTTTTGTCATAGACTGCTGGGAAGTCATTAAGATAGAGACTGGGGGGCTTCCCTGGTGGCGCAGTGGTTGAGAGTCCGCCTGCCGATGCAGGGGACCACGGGTTCGTGCCCCGGTCCGGGAAGATCCCACATGCTGCGGAGCGGCTGGGCCCGTGAGCCATGGCCGCTGATCCTGCGCGTCCGGAGCCTGTGCTCTGCAACGGGAGAGGCCACGACAGTGAGAGGCCCGTGTACAGCAAAAAAAAAAAAAAAAAAAGATAGAGACTGGGAAGTATCTACCGAATTTGGTATTAGTGGGTCAGTTGGTGACCTTTGTGAGGAGAGTTTCCATGGAGTAGTTGGGGTGGGAGGCAGATTCCACGGAGTTGAGGAGTGTTAGGTGAGGAGGTGGCAGCACTTGTCCTAGCAGGTTGGCCATGAGGAGATAAACTGCAGCTGGGAGAAAAGGGAAGAGGAAGAACCAAGTAAGTGACTGAAGGTTCTAATGAGATTGAAGAGTATCTGTTGATGTGGTTGCTCCAAGGGGAACAGTGAGGTGGGGGAGGAGAATTAACATTTATTTGAATGCTTGTTTGAAGGCTTGTTGTTTCTCATAATTTTGCAGGACAGGTATTATGATTGTTAGAAAAGTCCATCTAGCTTGATGCAGAGATTGAACTTTAGGATTTCAAGACTTGAAGTAGTTATGGATTATGGCTAATCCAGGAGTGGGATTGGGACAACAAAGTAGAGTGGAGATAAAGGTCCTTGGCAGTAAGGTCATAGTTATGGGAAGTTGCCTAGGATGGTTGTAACTAGGATGGAAAAGGCAGAGACAGATGCCAGATTCTTCTTGTTCACGTAAAAGAATAAAAGAGTCAGTTATTTTACCAGCAAAACTGGCTTATTTGGGAGCAGCATAGAATTGCACTTCGGAACATGCAACTATGTCAAACCACAAATGATAGTCTGGTAAAGCAAAGGAGAGGGAACTCTTTTATAGAGGAGAAGGGGAAGTTGGAGGGGCTGTTAGACACAAAAAGTCCTTTGGAGGAACCTGGGAATTCGGAGGATAGTGGCTTTTCATTTGCTGAGTTGTGAGCCTCTCATTGGCTGAGCTGTTGCCTGGCGAGGGGAAAATCTTCCTCCTGCTGTCAGAGATGCAAAGTACATCTCTTCCTGCTGGGATCTGTACTGATGACAAGTGGTATGTGTGTGAGAGCTCCCCCTTCTGGCCTCCTGACTCCATTTTAGTGAGGTTTCCCTTTATTAGTTTTCACATTCTCCATATATTGAAAGATGACCTGGAAATGAGTTATGACATTGACTTAGATAGTAGTGTAGTTGAGTGACAGCTCAACCTCCGTGGAGAGGAAGGTTTCCCTGCTGTCCCCCCACCTATCTGAAGGTGGGAGAACTTTGGGGAGAGGGAATTATGATATCCCATATTCTAGTTCCTATTTATGAGGAAAATTTGCCAAGAAGGTAGACTTTTCTAGTTGAGCTCCTTTGCTGAGAGATCAGTGAATGCTCTTTTATGAATAGATTTAGTCTGTGATTTCTCTGTGGAGAAGATTACTGTCAGTTTTTTTTCATATGAATGTGTTTGGAAAACTGCTGCTAAGCAACCTTTTGTCATTTCCTAATGTTTCTATAATCTGGTGTCAATGACTAATGATCTCATAGGACGAGTTATCTTCCCTCCAGCTATGCTGGCATCAAGTAAGTACATTAATAAACTTTAAGAAATACATTCATTAAAATCCAGGTAATCACTTTGGAGCTGGCCTTGGCAGTGTGTGAATGAGCCGGGCAAGGTAGAGAAAATCTTGAGCCTGAAAGCTACTTTGTCTTTCAGGTTGGTTTGGGCACAGTAACAAGAGATGAATCAGTTGTAATTTAATGGGATCTGTCATTACTTTTATAAGATATATCACTTTAATATGATGCTTTGTCATTAATGTTTTAGTAATATGATAGTCTTAAAGAGAGTTGATATTCCCCGTTTTATTATTTCTTGGCTCCATGACAGGACTGTGCATTAAAATGCACTTAATATTTTAAAAGGGATGTCTAGGAAAGTAGTTAAAAAACAAACAAATCCCAAGTGGCTTGATCTGATTTATAAACTCTAACAATGTGCAGCTAATTGCAGATAGATTTTATTTTTCAAGGCATTGTGTCGCCTCTCTTGCGTATACCTTCTATATTGGAGCATAAGTCATAGAAACGTTATTTTGCCCAACATTAGGTTTGAGAAAATAGTTTCCAAGACAGGAATAGCAGAACAGTGTTATTTTATGCTGTACTTTCCCCTTTTATATAAGCCTGCTGAAGTTCAGAGGTCAGGCAAAGAGGTCTTTGAGGTAAAATTGAGCTGGTAGAAATTTTTAGCAACAATGAAAAAACATAATTATCTAATATACAAATCTCATATTAGATATACCTTATATATGTATCACCCACAATCAAAGAAATAAATGCCAGTTACAATGACAGTCGTTTTTACTTGCCAAAATGGCAAAGCTTTATTTAAAAAGAGATCATACTCAGTGTTGCTCTGGGGGCAGGGGACTAGATAGGCACAACTTTAGTGGTACATATCCACAATGTGTCAACAGCTTTAAAAGTGTATACTCTTTGACTTAGCAGTTTCATTTTTAGAAGTTTGTCTTACAGAAATAATTACAGGTCAAAACAAAAATGTACCCATAAGTATATTTACTGAAACGTTGTTTGGAATAGCAACAAAATGAAACAAAACGAAACCCAAAAAGTCTAATCCTGGAAGAGCAATTTTAAATTATGACACATTTTCATACTGTTGTAGAAAACTAAAGACATTGAAAGATAAACAATATGTGTTCTCAAGTGGAAAAAGCATATTTCATATGGTAAGTACGTATAGTATAGTTTCACTTCTATGTTGGTAGGTATACATACAGGAAAAAACTACAGACATACTCAAGGAATTTAGGGTGAGGTGTTGAGTTAGGTAATCCAGGTGGACCTGGAAGAAGTTGGGGAGATGATGGAGCTGAGCTTGAGGTGGAAAACGTTGAGCCAGGTGACAGACTACTGTTCACTAAAATGTCAGTGGTTGCATTCCGTAAGTGGTAACATTAGTGATTTTTTCTTCTTTTTTGATATGTATTTTCTAAAATTTCTATAATAAACATGTATTGCTTTGTAATAAAAAAATAACAGTATTTTAAAAAAACAAACATGGAAAGGTGGTTTGGTGCTCAGCATTCAATGAATTGTCAGAAGCGTTTATGTTGTGAATTTATTAGCAAATAGGCTAATGGCATGTGATGTGATGATGATGAAAATGATTGTTAAATCACCTCATTTTTGTACCTTTAGCCATGACCATGATAATAATTTATCTTTTTACTGTATTTATGAAGTAAAAAGTTCATGTAACTGCACACATACAGATTTAATGATTCTATGACTATTTCTGAAAAATTTCAGTGATCTTGGAGTTGTGCAAGAGTGAAACCCTAGACTAGATGAGACCTCTGTGTGCCAGTCTGGGGCTTTTCTGAGGCTCCAGTTTGTTGAGGAAATGATGAAAGTCATACCTTTGTCTTGCCATTTTGTTTCTTTATCTATGAGATCATTGTGAAAGTCCCTGACTCTCATTACGGTGAAACTGAGATTTTAAACATTCGTTTCTCTTTACATCCAAAATTCATCCTAGGTAAGAGGAAGAAGAATTCCAGTTATGTTTCAAACAACAGTTGTCAGTCTTTTCCTTCCTTACTTTCTTTCCCTTGAGCCCCTGGGCTCATCTTTGGATTATTATATATAGTACCCTCCTAGGATACTACTACTGAACATGAATGAGGTACCACTGTCCCAATCTCTTCTGTGTCTCCTGGGCATGTCTAAAACTGTAGAAGGGGAAAAAACCTTTGGATTGACCCCAGAGGTTAGTGGAACCATGAAAATAATTGGCTTGTTAAATTGATTCGACAGACATTCATTAAGCACCTACTATGCGCTTCGTATAATACATTGGTCTAGGCAGTGATGTTACAAAGATAGTGAAAAACCTGGGAGGAAGGAATAAAGTTACATAAAGTACTAAAGGGCACTGATAAGGAGATGATCAATTCTGTTTGGGAGTTGTCTAGAAAAGCATCTCATATACACATGTTTTTAGAGCAACAGAATACAGTTTTGCTTTGTTATTTAAAAAAAGGAATTAACATGCTTAGTCAACAGTGGCACTGTGTGCTCTTTTGGGTCCCAGTCTTCCCTAACTGCCCTGGTTGGATGAGATTGTTACTCCTTCAGATTCATAGTATTCTGTCTGTTTTCTTTACATTGTACATTTGTCCGATTCTGGAAAAATGTTAAAGATCTTAATGTTCTCATTTTAGTATATAAACCTCTTACTTTTTCTTTATCTTGTCTTTCTAATCTCATTTTCTCTCTTTTTTTCCCTTCATCATTTTATATTTTATCCAGTGTGACTTTTTATAAACTATCTTAAACATTTTCTGAATCAAAGTGAAATATAAATAAATGAGATGTTTGCCTTTTTGGTAGTATATGTCATGACTTTTATTAAAAATGTGAGCCACGGGCTTCGCTGGTGGTACAGTGGTTAAGAATCTGCCTGCCAGTGCAGGGGACGTGGGTTCAAGCCCTGGGCCAGGAAGATTCCACATGCCACAGAGCAACTAAGCCCGTGCGCCACAACTACTGAGCCTGCGTTCTAGAGCCCACGAGCCACAACTACTGAAGCCTGGATGCCCAGAGCCCATGCTCCGCAATAAGAGAAGCCACCGCAATGAGAAGCCTGTGCTCCACAACCAAGAGTAGCCCCTGCTCGCCACAGCCAGAGAAAGCCCGTGCTCATCAACGAAGACCCAGTGCAGCCAAAAATAAATAAAATAAATAAATTTATTAAAAATAAATAAATAAATAAAATGTGAGCCAGTATAGAATGAGTCAGTGATTTAAGTACTTTTAACCCCACAATAGTGAGCAAAGTGCCTTGCATATAGTATATAGTGCATAGAAGTAGATATGCACTTAGTGTCTTGCGTGTTTGTTGAATGAATGATTGATGTACGTATGAGAAAGTCTGCTGTTTCGGGTCTCCTCTGCCTGCATCTGGTTTGCCTATCTATCAGACTGCCTGCCCCGTTTGATCCAGATGAACTGGGTGAGTATATAACCAGTGTTTTGCTCAGCACACCTCCTTGTGTGTATGTATTTAAGCCTACTTCCAGACTAGATGCCAGGGAGTCAAGTGCATGGCAAAATGAAGACTGGCACTGAGGAAATTTCAAGAGAGGTAATCCAGTAATAATGGCCAGTGGTTCCTCTGAATCTTGTTCCCTCAAGTTGTTGAACTTCAGAGAGATGTAAAATTGCTAGCATTAGGGTAGATCTGTGATTTTGTTTTGATAATGGATTAAAGTGAAAAGGTCATCCATGATATTGCTGTGGATGAATGTGATACTGATCAGGGAACATGGACCTGCCGATTTTTTTAAGTCTGCATGCTTCCATTAGCAGCTTAAGAATAGTGAAACGCTGCTGCTTATTCTTTTTACATCAAAAATAGAGAAGTACTGGGACTTCCCTGGTGGTCTAGTGGTTAAGACTCCACGCTCCCAAAGCAGGGGGCCCAGCTTTGATCTCTGGGCAGGGAACTAGATCCCACATACTGCAGCTAAGAGCTGGGGCAGCCAAATAGATAAATAAATACTAAAAAAAAAAAAAAAAAAAAAAAAAAAGAATAAACAAATACCATATTTTCATCCTGTTCAATCTGCCTCTTCTCATGCCACTGAGTTTGGGCAAGTTTATATGTAACTGATATTTTTCTGGTCGTAAAATTACAGCTATATTTAAGAGAATATTTTCTAATTTCTTAGAGTTAAGCTATAATATGGATTTAGGATGTTTACTGTTTATTGTGTTTATTGAATAAAATTTTTTCCCTTGCTTTCAACTGTGAAAACAAGTGAGTGAAAGCCTTATTATCAAGGTGCACAGCATTTTGCTGGACCTCTGGATGATGTTTAAGGGAAAATATAGTCCCTGCCCTCTAGGAGACTGTTGTCTTGTATAGTTAGAATGAACCAGGTACAAGCAGAGAACAGTCACAGTTTATCCTCAGGAGCTAGGTTGTTGAGAGGATTAGGAATGATCACTAGGAGATCAAAGTACTGGAGTCTTCTCAAAGAACCTGAACTGTGTTCTGGAAGGGTAGTTAATATTTGCACAGGTAGAAAGTAGGGGTAAGAGGTGCCTGGCAAGTGGACCTTTTAAGAAGACTGTAGTTGCTGCAAAGGCAGAAATGAAAAAGTATGTTTTGTGTGAAGTCGAGTGAAGGAGTAGCAGGACGAACACTGATTGTTTGGGGGCAGTCACGGAGAGATTGTGTGGGGACAGGTTTCAGAGGCTAGTGAAAGCCAGACCCATAGTTTGAGTTTGTGAGTAAACATGGCTCCTCAGGCACTGCGAAAGGATGATTTTAGGAAGTTTGGTCTGACAGTGATACTATAGGGGATAGTTTGCAGTATATATAACCATGGTCAAGATGAGGAAATTAATTAGATAATCTCAAAGGGATTTTGTGATCATTTATCGATTCCTTACCGAGCACTGTTTGCCCTAAGTGCTTTAATCATTATTTCATTTAAACCTGACAGCTACCCTGTGAGTTAGATATTATTACTCTCTTTACCTTAACCCGTGAGGAGACTGAAGCACAGCAAGGGCAAGAAACTTTCTTGTCCCTTATTAGTCCCCAAACTAATAAGGAGTAGGCTTCAGAAACCATGGTCTTAACCACCATGCTCTAAAATATGATGTTTTCCAGAGAAAATAAAGTTAACATTCTTTTCTTCTGTGTAATTTTTCCCCCTTGTTAATTCCCTATCTCCTTAACTACAAAATGATTTAGTGGCCGTAGAACAAAGGTTTGCCTTGGGGATTTCAAGTAGGTTCGCTCATTTCAAACTCTTTTCAAAACTAGTAATTACTGGCTGCTTATAAATAATACTTCGTAATTTCACTTTTTTCTTTCTAAACTGTGGTAAATCAAAACAAGTTTAGACTGGACTTTAAGGAAGAAGGGAGGCTAGCAAATTTCACAAGTGTTTCTGGCTCGCTGAGTTTCTTTACCTGGGTCAGCTTATATAAACAGTAATAGTTTTTGTATTTATGTATGTTTAAATATACCATTATACTTATTTAAATGTAAGCTGACAGAATCTCTTTTGAAAAAAATAACACAGACACACACAAAGTTTGGGTTTCTGCCGTCAAAAGATTCATCATGGATTCCGGATTCATTCGCGGTCATTCTAATTGATGGACATGTACTGTGTAATTTAGAAGAGGTTGTTGCTTGGCAGTTGGTGTTCTTGCTCCAGGTCCCCTTTGTCATTCGTGACAATTGGTCTCTTTACAGCACATCTTTTTAGGACAAGGGATTGAGCTCCTGTAAAAGCATACAGAGGTTTTCCAACTAACGATTTTTCCTCTTATTTTTTACTGTTTGGTTTCTTTGGCAACCTGGCCTCCCCTAGCACCCTGCTGACATCTTACAGCCCCTATTCCTCTCTCCATTCCCTTCCATTACTTGAGGGTTTTTTTCCCTTGTTGCTTTAGGTCTGCACTGGAAGAATATGCATGTTTTCTTAAATTTCCATTCCTGTATGTTTCTCAGAATATATTAGAAGGATAGAGAAAGAAAAGAAATCACTTACAGAAGCTAAGTAACCTTGTCTTTTTGGGTGTCAGCGTTTCTGCCATAAAAGGTTACGTTTATTCTGTTGCCTGTAGTGTCTTTTTGTTGTTGTTAAACAGTAATAAAAAAATGTTTTCCAGTTAATCCAGACATTTTATAATTAAAATATGTTAGTAATGCAAGGTATTGTAGAGGGAAAAATAATCTGGAAATAGTGTGCATAGTTTGGTTACTATAGGGTTACTCTGTGATTTTTTTTTTTTAATCGTGTCTATGAAAAAGCATTTCTGTTACTGTGGGGAGGGGAAAGGAAGTAAAGATCTAAAAATCTGTTGTTCGTATTTGGTCCTTTAGTGATAACGTTTTGAATCCCAACTCCTCATGCTGTTACCTCACTATCCTGGGCAGTGGTGGCCATTTCTGCTACCTAAAGCCCAGTGAAAAGCCCTACTTCTTTAAATACAAACAAAACAATTTGTACAGTTAATATATATTAGGTGCTGCATGGTTGATCCTGACTGGAGTGCTAGTTGCCATGTCACAAAACTTTGGAAATATTTTACTTTGGCCTCAATGTAATGTAATTTAAAAATATGCTGGAGAGCATATGGAGTGTATGTAGGTAAGAAGTAGATAAGAAAGGAAGAGATAGGAACAGAAATAGTAAGAATTACTACACAAATGCCTTTCCCTATAGGTGCAAAATATATGAGGTTTCTGTATGTGTGTCTGAATATATGAAAAGATAAGATGACTCAGCCTCTCTTGGTGTGTGTAATAACTTGATGATATATGTGTATGAGTGTATATGTATATGTACATAGATGTGTGTGCTATAAGTTAAGAATGAAAAACCTGGGGACTTCCTGGTGGCGCAGTGGTTAAGAATCTGCCTGCCAGTGCAGAGGACACGGGTTCAATCCCTGGTCCGGAAGATCCCACATGCTGCGGAACAACTAAGCCCATGCGCCACAGCTACTGAGCCTGCGCTCTAGAGCCCGCAAGCCACAACTGCTGAACCCGTGTGCCACAACTACTGAAGCCTGTGCGCCCTAGAGCCCGCACGCTCTAGGGCCCACATGGCGCAACTCCTGAGCCGGCATGCTGCAACTACTGAAGCCTGTGCTCCTAGAGCACATGCTCTGCAACAAGAGAAGCCCTGCAGTGAGAAGCCCGTGCACCAGAGCAAAGAGTAGACCCCACTCGCCGCAACTAGAGAAAGCCCGTGCACAGCAATGAAGACCCAGTGCAGCCAAAAAAAAAAATGCACACAAAACAATGTATTCAAATAAAAGTGAATCTATTAAAAAAATAATAAGGCTGTGTTAAAAAAAAAGAATGAAAAATCTGCTGTAGAAGCAAGAAGAGGGAGGAATTAATTTTGCTTGAAGAAGTCAGGGTAGGCTACATTAAAAACATTGCCCACAGACCTGGCCTTAGGAGAGTGCATGCGAATTACTTACTAGTTGTGTACGTTGGTTAGTGCCAAAAAGTGTGGGGAGTGGGGAAGGGGGCAGTAGCTGGAATATTGGAAGATATAATTGAAAGGTAGGTTAGAGGCAGATTGTGAAATACAATTTGACTTCATTGTTTAAGCAATAGGCAATCACCAAAATATATTTTTGGTTCAGTCTTTTAGATCAGATTCGTGTTTTGAGAGTATCTCTAATAATATAAAATAATGTGTACTTCATGACAGAAACTGTATGATAAATGATGAATTAGTAACTTAATTATTAGGATGATCAAATTATGCTTGGTTTCCCCCTTCCTTCAATTAAAAAAAAATCTGTACTGAGGTAGTTTTATATAGTGATTGAGTTAGTATCTGATATTGAACTCCTAGTCTCCCACTTATTAGCTGTTTCTCTGACTTTGGATAAGCCTCAATCTCAGTTTAATTCATTGGTAAAACAAGCACAGTAATGCCTACCTCAGAGCACTGTTTTGAGGATTAGATTGAATGAGGTAATATACATAAAGCCCAGTACTTCACACAGAAAACTTATCTATGTAGCGATTATTATTTTGTGATACTGCTTTCGTGATAGAAGAACATTTTTGGAATGTGAGGGATTAATGGTTTGGGGAAGTGAAGCAGGAGACCTTTGGTAAGTAGATTAATTAGGAAGTAGATTAATTATTGCTTTATCCAAACAATGCTTTTAGGTGACAAGGGAATTCAGAGTAGAAGAGAAGATTTGGCAGTGGAACAGAAAATGTGATCAGTTTAATTATGGATGGGCTGACTTTCCAGTATAATGGAGAAGATGAGGGTGATATCCAGGGGGTGATGGTTGGAAATATGAAGCCTGGAGATACAGACATGGAAGCTATTATGGTCTGATTGGAGATATCTGAGTCTGGGAGGAGTGACGGAGTAGCAGCCTAAGCAGAGAGAGAGAGCCTTAAGGAAAACTAAGGTTTAAGAATTGAGAGCCTGTCAAAGAGGTTATTCCTGTTTGACTCTAGTTCACTGGTCTTTTGTCCTGTATTCTCTTTTTAAATTTATTTATTTATTTATTTACTTACTTACTTGTTTGTTTATTTATTTATTTATGGCTGCATTGGGTCTTCGTTGCTGCGTGCAGACTTTCTCTAGTTGTGGTGAGCGGGGGCTACTCTTCATTGTGGTGCACGGGCTTCTCACCACCGTGGCCTCTCCTGTTGCAGAGCACAGGCTCTAGGCACGCGGGCCTCAGCAGCCATGGGACGAGGGCTTCAGCAGTTGTGGCACGCGGGCTCTCAAGCGCAGGCTCAGCAGTTGTGGCGCACGGGCCCAGTTGCTCCGCGGCATGTGGGATCCTCCCGGACCAGGGCTCGAACCCGTGTCCCCTGCATTGGCAGGTGGATTCCCAACCACTGTGCCACCAGGGAAGCCCCTGTCCTATATTCTTGAAGAAACTAGAGAAATAATGTTTTTTAAATGTACTTTTAAATATTTATTTTAATAAAATAATCCGTACTGTTATACTAAGATATTCAAATCTGTATTCTGCAGGCCTGTAAGTTTAGACTTGTTGCTTTATTCATTAATGTATACAGGATATACCCAACTTTGGTTAGCTTTCTGACTGTTGGGGCTCATTCATAACATTTTCTCCTGTTCTCTCTGAAAGGGGGAAAATGTTCATTCTTTAATCTGGGGAAGCTCTCTGATGTTGGCAGGTTTCCTCCTCCTCAAGTCTAGACACTTGGCCTCTATAGTAGCTTTGTATTCAGGAAAGTTCTCACCTCTGAATTGTAGACTTAGTGCAGATTTGCTTATACTTGGCTAGTCAAGAGCCCTACAGTGATTGGTATTAGTAAACACCATGTTGTATTGCTTGCCAAGCAGCTCGCGTAGTCGGTGTGTCTGGCCATAGACTTTACATGATTGCGCCGTTAAAACACAGACTGTCTTATTGCCTTCTCACAGAATGTCTACGGTTTCCAATTTATTTTTTTCTGAGGGAGAGGGGAAATGAATCTTTTGCCCCTGTCTCCGGACTGATATTTCAATTTTAGCAGCTTTGGATCTGGTGTAATAAAATATTAAAGAGACTCGGAAATTACTGTATTAGAACAGAAGTTTCAATTGCTTATTTCCCAGTTTGCAGTAAGGTTTAACTTAGGCCCTATGTGTATTTTTAGTTACCTTTTTGAGTTAAAACTGTCAGAAACTATCTGGCTTAGGTTAAAGATTTAGTTGTTAATTGTCCCGCCTCGTCCTACTTCATGTGTCAAAATCTACACATGGGATTTTAATTTGGAAATCCAGAGTAATAGGAAGTTAATTCCACAGGGTCAGGTCTAATTTTTCATTTTAATTTACTCAATCCCTTCTTTATCTATCCTTCTTCCTTTCTTTCTTTATATTTTTGGCTGCGTTGGGTCTTCGTTGCTGCGTGCGGGCTTTCTCTGGTTGCGGCGAGCGGGGGCTACTCTTCGTTGCTGTGAGCGGGCTTCTCATTGCGGTGGCTTCTCTTGTTGCGGAGCGCGGGCTTCAGTAGTTGTGGCACGCAGGCTCAGTAGTTGTGGCTCACAGGCTCTAGAGCGCAGGCTCAGTAGTTGTGGTGCACCGGCTTAGTTGCTCCACGGCATGTGGTATCTTCCCGGGCCAGGGCTCAAACCCGTGTCCTCTGCATTGGCAGGAGGATTCTTAACCACTGCGCCACCAGGGAAGCCCCCTTTCTTTATCTTTAGACTACTAACTGAAAATAACTTGGGTTGCCTTTAGTTTTAATAGAGAACTTTTATTAGGATTTTATGGTGCTGTATCTTTTTGGTCCTGGAGGTGTGTGTGGCAGCGTGGGTGGGGTGGGGGGCTGACCTTGTCTTCTTGATCTGTAGGGACTTAGAAAGATAGTTTGTATCGGTGTTGTTTTCAGGAAGCACAGTGGCAGAATACTGAAGTGCAAGTTTGTACAGACTTTAAAGAAGTGTAAAGTGGGCTATGAAGTTACAATGTTAAATTAGTTTCCGGTCTGCCCATGTTGTTTCCAAAGTTCACTTTACATTTTAAAAGCCCTTACTGATTTTTAAAGCAAATATAGAGAATTGCATGAAAACACAGATCATCTGAGGGACATTTGAACTCGCAGAAATAATGAATGTAGAAGGAAGAGTGCTGCTGGCTAGGCGTTTATAGGCTAGAAACCTGCATTTAAAGTTTAAACGGCTTGGGTAAGATGACTTATTTTCCTGGTTTATCCTTATATTTTTTACCCCTGCGTCCCTTTGCCATTATCGCCCACAACATAGAAGAATATTCTTTTGTTTATTGTAGTTTTATTTGGAAGAGAGACTAGAGTGTGGCTTGTATAGGGGCAAGAGGGAGAATTGAGGTCTTTTCAACATTAGGCATTTCTGTCTAGGGACACGGCACGTGTCCTCATTTAGGTCCTTTAATAACGTTTTCTAGCTTTCTCCATAAAATTCTCACACATTTTTGTAACGCTTTTTCCAAGGCTTGTGATAGTTTGTGGCTATTGTGAATGTGTTCTTTTAAAACTTATTATCATCATCACATCTTCTTATAAATTAATGTTGGTATATTAGAAAGTTACTGAATTTTTATATGCTGGGATCTCATAATTTATTTTGTACATAGGTTTTACTTATCCCTTCAGTGCTTCAGTTTCATCATCTGTGAAACAAAGGGCTTGGGTTAGAATAAGATATTTCTAGTGTTAACATTACATGGTTCTGTGTTGAGGTAATGTCCTTTACATACTTCAAGAGGTGAGTGGGAGTTGTACCACCCAACTACAGGTGAGTTCTGTGAATACAGCCAAACCTAGCTTTTGTTCATAGGTGTTTGTGTGTGTTTAACACACTCAGTTCTCTGTATAATGATTCTTGAACATCTTGAGGTAAAGAGTGAATACTTAACATTTAAAAAATAACTCTCAAAAGTACAGTTTCTTATTCTGGTTGAAATGGTTTACTATTATCTTTTCACCCTGCATTTTAGTTTGTTGCTGTGTTAGATTTACTGCGTATTTTCCCTCCTAAAAATAGATGGTCTTTAAGTCACAGTTTTTATAAATATTTGCATCTCAAGTCAAATTTTTTCCTACAACATGGGTTTCATTTGGTGAGTTTCACTGGAGCAGGTTATGTTAAGGGAGTTTTCTACCACATGTTTATTCGCTTCCATACCTCAGTCCCAAGTATCCTGTGTGCCAGTGTCAGAAGATTCCACTGGGAGTGTGAGTAGTATTCTTGGAGAATTATTTTAATATTTATTTCTGCTGGGTGGAGGGAAGCAGATGCTGTACTTGTTATCTCTGACAATTCAATCCTAACCCCCAAGTATCCCTCAACAACATGCCATCTTTTTTATCTTTTATAAAAACATAGGTTATATAAGTTATCTAGATGTTGGTCAGGAATTTGCTTGCACAAACTGAAATGGCTAAATGAACTTTCACCCTAATTTGAATAGGGGTCCAGAAAATGAATTCAGGGCAAAGGTTGGCAGAGGTCATATTGGGGTGGCCTTGAGCTAGTACCAATATGTATGTATGTATGTATGTATGTATGTATTTACATTGTGGTAAAATTAACACTAACATAAAACTTGTCATTTTACCTGTTTTTCAGTATACAGTTAAGTAGTGTTAAGTACGTTCACACTGTTGTGCAACCAAACTCCAAAACTTTTTTCATCTTGCAAAACCGAAACTCTATGCCCATGAAAGAATTCCCCATTTCCCCTTCCCCCCCAGCCCTTGGCAACCACCATTCTACTTTCTGTTTCTATGAGTTTGAACCAGTAGTTATTTTATGAGAACTTGACCTCCTTTATGTCAGCTAAATGGATTTTGAGGATGAAGAAGAGAGTAATCGATTACTGTAAAACCAGTAACCATTCTCCATAATCACATGAGTGTTGGCAGTTGCCAAGCCTGAAATTGGAGCAACAGCCAGTCTTCAGTAACGTGGAGTTTGGAAATTCCTATTCCTTTTGTTGAGGAAGAGGAAGAGGAAGAGGATGATAGTTAGTGACTAACAGTTACTGGGCACTTATTACTTGCCTGAGGTTGGAGGAAAGACCTGCTTCTTCTAGAATGAAAAAGAAAAGGCAAATTTGGGTGCATGAAGATATCTAGAGACATGAAATTGAGGAAATTCTTCATGTCTGTTTTCTCTATCAAGCACAAGAGTGGGTCATTTGTTGAAAGTTAGGGATTTGAGCTTGGCTAGAGGGCTCGAAGAAAGTGACAGAAGTTTGGAATTGCTAGGAAACAGGGTAGGGACCCAGTCAGGAATAAGTAGAATAATAATAATAGTGATGGTACTAATAACAACAATAAGAACAGCCAGTATTTATGAGTTATCTGTTCTATGCCAGCTACTGTTCTAGGTGATTTATCTTTTAACCTTTATAGCGACTTTATTAAAGTAGTTGTTCTACAGATAAGAAACTTAAGTGGTAGAGTTGGGATTCCAATTTCATTCTCTTGCCTCAAGCCCAGGCTCTTTTCTTCTTTCTGCACCGTTAGTGACATTGGGATTCCCTACTTGATATCAAAAGCCAGAAGTTTAGAGTGTAACAAAAAAATTGTTCTTCAGAAAAAGGTGGAAGAGTGGACTGAAAAAAATGTATATATCCGAAATATAACAAATATATTGATGCTTTTTCCCCCCAACCAGACTGATTGATGCCCTTGATGGGTTGCTTCACTAACTGAAGTGAGCTACCACAGCCCTGTAGAAACCCAGACCTGGTTATGTGACTTAACAGTTAGAGGTATCTGAAATTATAAACTCATTTCCTCCTTAAAGCCTGTGTGTCTAAAATACTGAATTGAGGTTAATGCTAGTAAGTCCTTCAGTTTCTATGCAGGAGTAAATGAGGACCTTTTTATTTGTAGTTATACTATTCATTGAATAGGCATTAGTTGCACTGATTTTTTTGGGTGTGTTAACGGACAGCATTACAAAGTATAATTTTTTTAAACAATAACATCTTTATGCAGGTACATTATTGCTCTAAATAAATGCAAAATTTATTTAAAAGATAGCCCCTTAGAATCATATATACAAGCTTAAGTACTTGTTTTGCTTTTATTGGATGTGTATGAAGGAACTTTCAGAGATGTAGGTGAACAAATGGAGGCCAAAAGAATTCTGATGTAAAGCAAATCAAAACAGATTAAGTTATAACGAAACCTCTGCTGACTAGCATTTTAATGTCCAGATGGACAAGCAAGCTCTTATTAATTTACCAAGGGTAAACTCATCTAGTTTGATCAGCTAATTAATTTCTAGGCTGTAATTAGTTTATATGAATACCCTTATTACTCAGATGGGAAAACTCATTGCTGTGTTATGCTTTAGATTTACATTGCCTAAAACTATAGAATGTAGCTTTGCTCCCCAAATCAGTATGTCAGATTACTTATAATTCAAACTGAGCACTTACCTTTTCCAGGTTCAACCCTTTTAAACTTGGTCATATGTCATGTGCTAAATGTATCCTGTGTACTCTCTACCTTGTTAAGACACTAACTCTTTGATTTTAATGTAAGGAAAAGAACTATCAATAAAGTACGACATGAAATACAGTATAGATGGATTTTATCAACTTGGTAAACACAAACTACTATACAATAGGGCTTTGTTGCAGACTCTTTTTATAAGTGGAAAACTCTTCCAAAAGACATTTTTGAAGTTTTCTATGAAGAAAGATTGCTAGTGAATGAAAAGAACCTTTTGTAGACCTCTACTTGGGAGTCTGGTAACTGGTACTTTGGGATTCTATACACAGAGCTCCAAGGCTGGGAGAATATCTCAGAGTAAAGCTATCTAAGTTTTGCATCCAAAGCTATTAATTTCTTCAATTATGAGAAGAAACCACAGATTGTGTAATGGCCTTGGTATTTTGTTGGTACGGAGAGGATGATCTCAGAAGACTTGTAAGCCTATGTTGGGATGTGTGTGACATGTGCCTTTTCTCCGATTTTTTTTTTTAATTTCAACAGTTGTAGACACATTTTTGAAACCGTAGATATCCTAAGTTAGCAAATCTGAATCAGTGCACAAAGCGGCCATTTTTGCCAGTACCAAATGCATACTTTGCTGAGTTTTCTAATCTGGGCTCCAGAGTTTATACATGGCAGATTCTAACATCTGCCAGGTTCTGTTATGACCCAGAGGGAAGTAGAGCAAAGTGGGATGAAGAATCTGGAAAAGCAAGCTGCCTACAGGGTAAATTGCATTTTGGAATTTGCTTCCATGTGGATTTTCTCCTCATGGACCACTGTGATGTTTAGCAGGCTGAGCTGGAAAGGTCATATTGTACAAGATGAAGAACAATAAATGGTCTGTTCAGTGACTTAGTCTTAAGCCTCCTGCAGTGCCGACTAACGGCTGTAATAGCCATTTTTCCTCTGGGATAGAAGGGTTTGGCTGTCATCTTTTGGGGAATATGGTAATTTGTAGCCATCGCTTTCAGCATGGTGGGGAGATCTGACGCGCAAAGGCTTTATTCCAGTAGCTTATAGCTCCTTTTTTTCATGAACTGCTGTTTCTTTAGTCTTAAGAATATGTTTCAAAAAATGCATATGAATATTAAATCCAGTTAATGCATTTTCATTTTGCCAGAGAGAACTTGAATCTTCCTCTTCCTACATGACATTGACCTCATCTTTTTTTTTATTTTTTAAATTTTTACCTTAAGACACTGGCTCTAGAAATAGTTTGTTGTTTTTTCCTTTAAATCGGTACAGTTTCCTTTACCTTGGGTTGTGGTGCAGTTCTAAACCATGTTTAAAATACATACAAGGGGGCTTCCCTGGTGGCTCAGTGGTTAGGAATCTGCCTGCCAATGCAGGGGACACGGGTTCGAGCCCTGGTCTGGGAAGATCGCACATGCCGCGGAGCAACTAAGCCCATGTGCCACAACTACTGAACCTGTGCTCTAGAGCCCACGAGCCACAACTACTGGGCCCAAGTGCCACAGCTACTGAAGCCTGCACTCCTGGAGCCTGTGCTCCGCAACAAGAGAAGTCACTGCAGTGAGAAGCCCACGTGCCTCAAGGAAGAGTAGCCCCTGCAACTAGAGAAAACCCACGCAGCAAGGAAGACCTAACACAGCCAAAAATGAACAAATAAAATAAATAAATTTAAAAAAAATACGTACAAGGGCATAGAGCCCAATAG
This sequence comes from Hyperoodon ampullatus, assembly GCF_949752795.1. Classification (NCBI taxonomy): domain Eukaryota; kingdom Metazoa; phylum Chordata; class Mammalia; order Artiodactyla; family Ziphiidae; genus Hyperoodon; species Hyperoodon ampullatus. The sequence continues at coordinate 97,033,168 of NC_136920.1, forward strand.
AGTTTAAAAGATGTGAAGAATCTGGGGCAGAAGTTACCGTTTCTAATAAGTTTAACTTCCCTCTCATTTGCTTTGTGGGAAGTGTATTAATTAAGGACAGTTTCCAATGCATTTCCATCCAAGTAAATATGATATTTTACGTAGCTGCTTTTTAAAAACATAGATGTATTCCTGACATTATTTATCTTTTTTTAGGAAGTGAAATAGCTTAAAACGAATGGTGAGTCATTTCTTTGACAGTAATATGGTAGATGAGATGTGCAGAGAATTCCCTCTGTTCAGAACATTTTAAAATGAAGCTGGGGAAAGGAAAAATATATGTAAAATACTGGAGCCCATGTGAGAAAAACAACTGAAGGCCTTGAAAGGACTAGAAAGCATGATTCCACAATGCAGAGTAAGCACTGATGGTGGTGTTTGTGCTGAGGGTTTTCTGTGGGTTTAGAGCAACAGGGAGGAGGGACAAGAGAAAGAAATAGTGTCTAAGCAGAGTGGGAAGTCATATTATAAACTGCCCTGTATAAAACAGGGGTCCCAGAAAGGTGACTTCTCAGTGCATGTGTAGGAGAAAAAATTCCCTGCATACAGAGACTTGCATATTAATGCCTTGGATCTGAATGGAGAAGGGGAAAAAGTCTCCCCAGAAACTGCCTAAACAGAAGCTTGCCCTCACATGTGTTTGCAGCCAGGATTTTGCACTACCTGTGAGGCCTGAAAATCTCTCAGCTGCTAACTTTGTCGTTAGTAGTCCTAGTTGGCTGTGATTCCCAGAGTCTGGGAGAATCAAATTTAAATCTCTGTGGACAGACCTCAAAAATTTTTATGGATAAAGTTGCAAGAAATGTGAGCTTGCACAAGAAGACAAGCAACTATGAATGAGTCAGCTGTAGCAGATTATATTTTCCAAAGATGGCTGCCGCAGTATTTCCCGACCCATGTGCCCTTCTAGAACCTTGCTATTCTGCTATCAAGAAGTAGAGTCTGGGGCTTCCCTGGTGGCTCAGTAGTTGAGAGTCTGCCTGCCGATGCAGGGGACACGGGTTCATGACCCGCTCCAGGAAGATCCCACATGCCGCGGAGCAGCTAGGCCCGTGACCCAAGGCCACTGAGCCTGCGCGTCCGGAGCCTGTGCTCCGCAAAGGGAGAGGCCACAACAGTGAGAGGCCTGCGTACCGCAGAAGAAAAAAAAAAAGTATCACACTGACTGAAATGTCTGTCTCATTCCACTGAACCTAGCCAGGCCTTTCTGACTGCTTTGACCAAAAGTCAGTCAACAAAATATACAACGGAAGTGATATTATGTGAATTCTGAGGCTAAGTCATAGAAATGCCACACACCTTCCTTTCTCTCTTGGGATGCTCATTCTTGGAACCCATCACCATGCTGTGAAAAAGCCCATGCAGTCCATGGAGAGACCCATGTGGAGATGAACTGAGGCCTAAGCTGCCAGCTGCCAGCCAATGCTAATTTACCAGCCTTGTGAGAAGCCTCTGGAAACTAGATCCTCCAACTTCCTGTCAAGCAGACCTAGGTGGTGCCACATGGAACAGAAACAAGCTGTTCTTTCTGAGCCCTGGGCAGATTGCAAATTTATGAGCAAAATAAGTGATTGTTGTTGTTTGAATGCACAAAATTCTGGAGAGGTTTGTTATACAGTGTTAGATAACTAAAACATCAGTGGTAATCCTTAGTCTTGTAAAAACTATAGATGTTTAAAGAAATGAAAGAGGGGATTAAAATTACGGTATGGTGAAGAGACTCAAAATTGTTGAGGAAGGTGTGAAAGAAGAGCTCAGTCTCAGCAGAACTTCTAGAAATAAAAAACAGATGACAGGGGCTTCCCTGGTGGCGCAGTGATTAAGAATCTGCCTGCCAATGCAGGGGACACAGGTTCAGTCCCTGGTCCAGGAAGATCCCACATGCTGTGGAACAGCGAAGCCCGTGCGCCACAACTACTGAGCCTGCGCTCTAGAGCCTGCGAGCCACAACTATTGAGCCTACGTGCCACAACTACTGAAGCCCGCGTGCCTAATGCCCGTGCTCCGCAACAAGAGAAGCCATCGCAATGAGAAGCCTGCGCACTGCAGCAAAGAGCAGCCTCTGCTCTCTGCAACTAGAGAAAGCCCACGTGCAGCAACAAAGACCCAATGCAGCCAAAAATAAATAAATAAATTTAAAGAAAAAAAAGACAAAACACAATGGAAAGATGATATAGATTGGATAGAATTCAAGAGTGAAGTGGAAGATAGATCTGAAGAAAATTTCTGAAATTTAGTACAGAGAAAGAAGAGATGGGACATATGAGGTTTAGTGGCACGGAGAATAAGATACCACATATGTCTGATTTAGCAGTTATCAAACTTTTTGATATTAGGACTTCTTACACTCTTAAAAATTATTGAGAACCCAAAATTGCTTTCTTTCCCCACAAATCGGATTTTTTCTCTGAATCTTAAACATATTCTTGGATTGGTGGCTCATTTCCACCAGCCCGTTCAACTTTAGCATTTGCCTCATCCCCAGTGGCTTTTCCAGAACTACCACCTTCACCATGAAGCTCAAACTTAGTCCCAGTTCAAACTTAGACTTCTTCAGCCTTTTTACTTTTCTCACAAAGACATCATGGAGTGGATAAATAGATTGGCAAGCCTTTTCTGTCTTTTCCAATGCTGTCTGGAATCAATTTATTGACCACTTTTTCCAAGTCATTTGTCTGCACCTCTCAGGTCATGATTACTACCATCGTCTTCCAAGTTTGGTGGACCTGTTGATGCTCAGTGTAAGAGGTCTTCTGCATCAGAGTGTTGTGTTTTTAAATAAAACCAACACAGAATAGACGAAGCAAGTAACCATTGGTAGTGTTGACATCAACATGAGCTTCAATCATGGTCTGCCATTTTGACCACGGAGCACATTTTGTCATGGCTAAGATCCATTCCATGGAAGTTAGTCAGGCAGTTTTTGCCTTGAACATCCTCAGTAATTAGCTTGACTTTTCAAAATGCGACTTCAGCCTTCTGCAGATCAGCAAGGCTCACTTCAAAAATACTACCCTTGGGCTTCCCTGGTGGCGCAGTGGTTGAGAGTCCACCTTCTGATGCAGGGGATGCGGGTTCGTGCCCCGGTCCGGGAGGATCCCACATGCCACGGAGCGGCTGGGCCCGTGAGCCATGGCCGCTGGGCCTGCACGTCCGGAGCCTGTGCTCCACAACGGGAGAGACCACAACAGTGAGAGGCCCGTGTACCACAAAAATAAATAAATAAATAAATAAAATACTACCCTTGAAGCCATCAAATGTGATTTTCATTCCTTGAGTTCTTGTAACTAGTGGTTTTCCAGTATTTCTTATAGTGAGCATACTGGTGCTTTTATGTCATACCAATTTTTCTTAGGAAATGCATCAAGCACTTTCTTCTTGACTCCCATTGTGCTGCCTTTTGTAAGACGCTTGTTCTTTTTTTTTTTTTACAGTAGGAAAAAATCACTTATAATATGCTTTTATCACCTTCAAATAGTCTAGGTAATTTGCGCTAGACTAAAAGTGAGGCCTCCTAGAAGGGCGCTTGTTCTTGGCGACCGCCATGGTGCTGCTCATAGAGCCAAAAGGGCCAAGTTGCTTTTTCGTATGTGGGTTACACTTATAATTTGGAGACGTTTCTGCATATCTGTTATAGTTCAATAAAAAATTTACTTAAAAAGACACCATAAAGAGAGTGAAAAAATAAGCCACAACTTGAGAGAAGATGTACTGACAAAGTTCATCTAGAATATAAAAGAACTTTTCAAATTAAAAAAAAAGAAATTAGGAAAGTCGTGAACAAGTTTATTTCACAGAGGCAGAAATAAATGGTCTGTGAACATATGAAAAGATCCTCAACCTTTTCAGTAATCAAGGAAATGCAAATTAAAACAGTGAGGAACTCTTTGCTCCCCACCACTCACCAGACGGGGAAAAATGAGAAATAACAGTTGTTGGTGATGATATGGAACAGTGGGAACAGTCCCACTGTTGGATATGACCATTTTGGAAAACAATTTGGCTTTACTTATTGGTTCCTAAATATATACCCTAGTGAAACTTTTGTATTCATGGCCCTGGAGACAAGTATAAGAATATTTAAAATACTGTTCATAATAGCTAAAAATGCAAACAACCTAAATGTCCAGCAACTGTAAAGCAATAATAAAGATGGTATATTTGTAAAAGGATGACTATTTAGCATAAATATTGTGAATTAGGTACCACTGCATGCATCTTCATGGAGGAATATTACAAATACATTATAAGGATCAAAAAAGGCAGTTAATTTTTTAAAAAAGGCAGTTAACAATGATCAGTCTGATTCTCTTGATATAAAATTTAAAAACCGGCAAATCTAAATAATATGTTGTTTGGTGATACATATAGGGTAAAATTGTAAAGAAAAGCAAAGGAATGATAATATAAATTTTAGGATAGTGATTGTCTTGGGATAGGGACTAGAATAGAAAAGCACATAAGGAACTGTGGTTTATATGTGACGTATTTCACAATAAAAATTTCTATGAGCATATTGTTGAAAAGAACCCCAGAGTGATTCTTTTTCTAAGGAAAGATTTGGTAATGCAAAATACTAGTTCTTAATTAATCTTTTGGTAGGTGTTCTTACATATAAAATCCTCCAGTAAATATATTTTGAATTTATTTTTCACGGTTTCTTCATGTCAACCTTGCTAAGTAGGGAGCATGACTAGGAAAAAGATGAAACAAGGAGGATTTATCCACAAGTTCAAGTTCAGGGGTTGTAGCCTTAGAATGAGAAATTAGACCTCTTATCCTACCTGTCTTAAAGTTGACTTTACTATTTTTAAAAACAAAAGACTGTTCTTAGTTTATGTTTTTGGTAAGCAGCAGAGGCACTCTTTTGCCTCTACCCCTAGCCTGAGTGCTGTTTTAAAAAATCTCCATGCATTGACATCTCTTCCTTTTCTGAAGGAATGCTAAAGCCAATAATTACACACAGACCTGACCTACTTTGGAGGAACCAGAGGACAAAGAAACCCTCACTTTTCTTTATCCTTTTTTGGTTAAAAAGCAGAGATTTGGGGAGGTGAGGGCCAGAACTTCCTATATCGATCTTTCTTTGAAGAGTCTAACACAGTTTGTCCCTGTTTCATATATTAGAAGTTTTCCCGTGTGTGTTGCCTGTAGACTAATGGACTTAATGCTAATGAATCCTTTGCATATCTGCTGATCTAGAAGTGTTTGGCCCTTTCTCAAGGGCACTATAGCTTTGAGAAAATAGGAGGAAAGAATTTATTGATTTTTGAAAAAATTGTCTTATTTTATGTATTTGATTTTGTAAGCACCTCAGTCCTTTCTTTCTTTTTTAAAAGAAGTAGTTAGGATCTAACATACACACTTACGTTAATGAATGAATTAATTGGAATAAAAATTTGGAGTAGTCATCCCCTTTAGTAATTGTTGTGGTTGCCTAGTAACTGTTACTCCAGTTCTTTCTTAGTTCTATTTCTCTGTTGTTATTTTGCTAAGTTGGTAGGTTATTTTCATCTCAATTTTTAATATTTGCTTTATCAATTGACCTTTAAAAAAATAATTTTAAAAGTTCCCCCTAAATCACAAGCAGAAATCTTTTTGGTTTGGTTCATTAATAGTTGCTAAATAATTATAAACAGTTGCTCTGGGTTCTGGGTCCTAGGTCCTGTGTTGGGTGCTTGAGACTTTACAAAACCCATTGTTTTGTGTAATTAACATCAACCTTAAGAGAGTGAGGTGAATATCAACATCTAGAATATCAAGAACTAGGAGACAAGGCAGTATATGTAAGGACAGATCAGTGGAATAGGTTCAGGAGTCCAGAAGTAAAAGCCAAATGTGGTCATTTGACTTTTGACAGAGTGCCAAGACAATTAAATGGAGAAAGAATAGTTTTTTCAACAAATGATGGTGGGACAACTGGATATCCACATGCAAAAGAGTGAAGTTGGACACCTGCTTTACACCATACACAAAAATTAGCTGAAAATGGATCATAGATATAAATGTAAGAGCTAAAACTGTAAAACCCTTAGAAGAAAACATGGGAGTAAATCTTTGTGATCTGGAGTTAGGCAGTGGTTTCTTAGGTGTGACACCAAAAGCACAAGGGACAAAAGAAAAAACAGATTAAATTGAACCACATCAAAATTAGAAACTTTTGTGCTGTACACAATACCATCAAAAAAGTGAAAGACAAATCACAGAATGAAGAGAAAGTATTTGCAAATCTTATATCTGATAAGGGATTTGTATTGAGAATATATAAAGAACTCTTACAACACAATAATAAAAAGACAACCTAATTAAAAAATGAACAGAGAGGGTATACAGCTGGCCAATAAACACATAAAAGGATGCTCAACATTATTAGTCATTAGGAAAATGAGAATTAAAACCACAATGAAATATCACTTCATACCCATCAGGATGGCTATAATTAAAAAAAGATGGACAATAACAAGTATTGGTGAGAAATTAGAACCTTCTCCTGCATTACTGATAGGAATGTAAAATAATGTAGCCTCTTTGTCATTTCCTAACTAGAAGAAGGATAGTGCCATTTATAGAAATTGGGAAATGAGAAATAGGGATAATGAAATTGGATTTTGTACAGTTGAATTAAAGATGTCTCTGGGACATTCAGGTGTTATGGTACCCACTGCTTAAAACTTTTTAATCATAGCTTTCAGGATAAAGTCCTCCAAATCACTTTCTTTCCTAGGGCCTATGAGGCCCTCCTGAGTCTGGTCTTCCTTCTCTACTCTGTTCTAAGCACATTCGTTTTCTTTCAGTCTTTGTTTGCCATGCTACCTCTATTTTGGGACCTTTGAACATTCCTCCCCCCAGTTAACGCCTGTTCATCTATCAGAGCTCAGTTAAGTATCGCTTCCTCATGGGAGTCACTGCCGACTCCCCAGTCCAGGTAGGAGCAGCACTCATTTTTATTTCATGGTTTCTGTGGGTCAGGAGACCCTCTGCTCAGGGTCTTATAAAGCTGTAATCAGGTATTAGGTGGGTTGCATTCTTATCTGGAGGCCCCAGTGGGGAAGAACCCACTCCAAAGACCATTCAGGCTACTGGTAGAGTTAATTTTTTTGTGGCTTTATGACTGACTTTTTGCTGGCTGTTGGCTGGAGGCTGCCCGCAGGCTCTAGAGAGGTGGCCTACAGTTCTTTGAGACCATCCACAGTTCCTTTTCTTAGGAGCTTCTCAAACATGGCCACTTGCTTCATCAGGACTTCCAGCTTGATGGAGGGGAGAGAAGAGATTACACAAAATCATGAATGAATGTATGGTGTGTGCAATCACTGGAGGTTGGTCACCTTAGGGTCTGTCTGCTACATCTTATGACTTCTGTAGAGAATATTTAATTTTGAGTAGGTCTGCACCCAGTGAGTCTTTTTTTTTTTTTTTTTTTTTTTGCGGTATGCGGGCCTCTCACTGTTGTGGCCTCTCCCGTTGTGGAGCACAGGCTCTGGACGTGCAGGCTCCAGATGTGCAGGCTCAGCGGCCATGGCTCACGGGCCTAGCCGCTCCGCGGCATGTGGGATCTTCCCAGACCGGGGCACGAACCCGCGTCCCCTGCATCGGCAGGCGGACTCTCAACCACTGCACCACCAGGGAAGCCCCAGTGAGTCTGTTTTGATGAAAGCTAGTCACAGAGTACATCCCAAATATCAGCTTAACCTGGTGGAGCTGGTTGTAGTGAAAAGAACAAACCTTGTAATAATTGGCATTATGTTAAATGAAGGAAGGTAGAGGTGTTCGTGAGCATACCAGCAGAAGATGAAGAAAGAAGTTGGAGGAGAGGTGAAGTACTGTGATGTATTTTCCCGGTTTCAAAATTTTGCTGACTTCTGATTCTGTTATTCATTCCTTTGTTAGTCAGTTTACTATGTTTATATTTAAGAACTCCTTATCATAAAATCTAGTTTTGAGAGGCAGCAAAACATAGCGTGTAGTTAAGGGTTCAGGTTCTAGAGCTCAGCTACTTGGGTTCAAATTCTGCCTCTGCTATTTAGTACCGTATAGCCTGGGCAAATTACTTGGTTGGTTTGTGCATCAGTTTTAAATGGGAATGATAGTAGTACCTACTTCACAGGGTTGTTGTGAAGACTGAGTTAATGCCTATAATTATTGTTATTTTTTTCAAGTGTGATAACTGTTCCATAGTTATGTTTTAAGAGAGTGAATCCTTTTAGAGGTACATACTGAAATATTTACAAATGAAATGATATGGCAGTTGGGATTTTGGAGGAAATTGGTAGAGGTATAGATGAAACAAGATTGACCATGAGTTAATAATTGTTGAAGCTGATTGATGATTTAATTGTATTACTGTCTACTTTTATATATATTTGAATTTTTTTATAATAAAAAGTAAAAAGTAACTGCCTTGGCACGTATTAAGTGCTTAATAAATTTAAAGCTATTTTTATTATGGTTAATATGTCGGGATTAACTTGTCTAAAACACAAAGAAAAAATATAAAACAAACTTGACACTTCAATTTTCTCATTTGTAGGATTCTTTTTATAGATGGAAACTATCAAATTTGGATAAGATTCTTAGACTTGGATTTTTGGTTTCTATATTGACATCTTCCTAATTTGGTTATAATTTATGGCTTAATTAGTTTGATTTAATTGTGGCCTGCATCACATTCCATTTAATTTAGACTACCACTGTTTGTTCTGTAAGTGGAATGGAAATTAATAATATTATTGATTATCAGTGTTCTTAGTCTTAGTGGTAGGAGATATTGATTTTACCAATAGAGAAAATATTAGCAGCAAAAATGCCAAGGCTTTCGAGGTAGACAGTGGTGTTATGCTTCAATGTATTTAATTGCTGTTTAAGTAAGAAAGGTAATACTTAATAGCTTACTTGCTGAGGTTATCTCAAATGTGGTAAATACATCTCTCTGCTTATCATATCATCCTATATTATATAGCACTATAAAACTAGATGGCTTAAATATTTTAGTTGTTCAAGATTGAGAACTGTTTAGTGATTCTGGTTCATTTTATGTGAATGAACCTTGGAACTTAAAAAAATAAAATAAAAATGTAAAAGAAGCAACACCGAAGTCTCTCAGAGTTCTACTTAGGAATTGGCATGGTGAGACCTTGTCTTGATAACTCTGCTTGCAAGTCACTTACAGTCACACCTTTCATTTAGTAGATAAGGACCTTGAGGACTATAGAGGTAAGGTGATATGCCCAAGGTCACAAATGTTTCTAGATCTCAACTCTTACTCCAGTTCTCTTTTTGCTGTCCCAGTGATTTCTGAATTGTTCTCCAGAGCCCTAGGGTTCTGAAAAGTTTTGTCTGTCTCTGAACCTCTTACCCAGAGTTAACCAGAGTAGGTGCTTCTCCCACTACTCATCTTACGTATTAGAGCTTCTATGAGATTTTGTTCAGAGGGAAAAAGATTCTGCTACTGTATGTGTTAGTTTTTATGTCTTTCCTACCAGAACTCTTTATTCTGTGCCATCTTCTACTCAGAAAAGTACATTTGATTTATTGGAATTTTCTTTGACTTTGTTTCAAAGAATGCCAGTATGATCTCTAAAGAAATCTGTGACCCAGAGATCTCAGGAAAATTCAAAAGGACCTTTAAATAGGGAGGGATAGGGCTTCCCTGGTGGCATAGTAGTTAAGAATCTGCCTGCCAATGCAGGAGACACGGGTTCGATCCCTGGCTCAGGAAGATCCCACATGCCGTGGAGCAACTAAGCCCATGTGCCACAACTACTGAGCCTGTGCTCTAGAGCCCATGAGCCACAGTTACTGAGCCCATGTGCCACAGCTACTGAAGCCTGTGTGCATAGAGCCTGTGCTCCACAACAAGAGAAGCCACTGCAGTGAGAAGCCCGTGCAACACAACAAAGAGTAGCCCCCGCTCACTGCAACTAGAGAAAGCCCACGCAGCGAAGACCCAACGCAGCCAAAAATAAAATAAATAAAAATAAAATAAATTAGTTAAAAAAAAATAGGGAGGGATAATTACTTTTAGAGTGAAGTTATTATCAATTAACATTTTATTTTCTTTTCCCCCACTCTCTATTCTCCCTTCATTTCTCATCTCATAAATCTCATTCCTTGTGATTTTTTGGATGATGTTTCTCATGGTCTGTTACTTTTCTAAAAAGATATTTATGCAAATATGTCTGTCTTAAATGAAACTATTTCTGATGTCTGGAGATTCTTTTGGGTCTCTTTGGCAGTGAATTAGGAGTCATATCCATTTGCTTAAAAACAATATTGTCATAAGATCAAAGAGGGCCCAGTAGACAGTGTAATAAATAGGTTAGTTTTTGCTTAAATTGTGGATGCTTTTAATGATTTTTTAAAAAACCCTCACTGTTATTAACTATACTTAATATTTTAGTGAATTAATACATAATTATGGTAGCTTATTTAAAAGTAAAATCCTTGCTGGTACTTCTAGTAGCTTTTTAGAATTCTAGATGTGTACTGTAATGTCAATTTAGGACTATTATAGAAAGTCGGAATTTAGGATGCATGTAATCCTTTTACGGGAAAGGACGAACAATCTTATTAAATGTTAACTGTGATATGAAGTACATACTTCATGTAGTTGTGTTTTTACATTTAATGTGGGTACAATAATGTTAACATACATGTGATATGTATTGGGTTGGCCAAAATGTTCATTCAGTTTTAAGTAAAAATAAAAGTCATTTTCACCAAGAACTGTATTGAACAATGTATTCACTAACCAAACAAACTTTTTGGCCAATCTAATAGCAATAATCCATATAATAATGAGCTATATTTTGCTGAAACAGTTTTTCAAATTTTTTTCTATGGCAGTGTTGTTTATCAACATTCCTCCTCCTGCCTTTAAAATAAATATCAGAAATTTGAGGATTAATTAATGTTCCAGTTAGACTATCCAGGCGAGTGATTTAAGTCACTTAAACTTCACTGTTCAGCACATGAGACACAGACATTCATTATGGAAATAAAATCTGTTTGGTTTGAAAATATGATGACTACTTAATAAAAGGAACTCATTGAAGTCGGAATAAATGCAAAAAGCCACCACACAAAAATATTCCCATTTTGGTGGAATCCCAAGGGGGCATTTCCTGCCAGCACTTATGGTTTGCAGCTGGGATTAGGAAAGCCCCTCAGAAGGTACTTGGTGGAGTGTTCCTGATGGGTACAGGGAAGCTGGCCCTAACTCTGGGCTGCTGCAGGGAAGACAGACAGCCCAGTGTTATAACCATTCAGACTAGAAATGCCTGGCTTGACAAAGATGTACATCTTGACAATTAGCTCACAGTACTGACATCTAAAGATGCTTGACAGGTAAGAGTTTCAGAAGTAGGGAGGGTAAGATGCTTATCTGATAATGGAGATTGCTCCCTATTTTCCCTTAGTCTTCATTACGAAATAATTGGGAGATGCAAAGAGATGAGGAATTTAGAATGGTTTTTCAACTGTTAGTGTGTTCCCTTGGTTCAATCAACCTCCTGCTACTGCAGGCTATGTTATTAGGCTTTGGGGGCATATTAATATAATTTAAAACAATTTAAAATATGAACTGTTGCTGACTTTGTTCACTGGGAACAACACTACCATTCATTGTAAGGTTAGCAAGATACTCAGTGTAATAAATCTCCATTGGGGAAGTTTAAGAAAGTTATGCCATGCCAGTTGAGTTTAGCTCTCTTTCCAGCTGGTGATTTAAAAAGCTTTGAGTGTTCTAGGTGCCACATCTAAATGTGCCTAACGGTACACAGACTCCTTGACAAATGCCGTTCTTGGGAAGAGCACAATCTTTCTGTGAGTCTGTGTTATTTTTACCTACGAGCTGGCACTCCAGGAAGGAGTAGCATGTACTTCATTAAGAAAATTCATCTTGAAATCCATTCAGCTTTCTGCTTCCTTCTGACCTCACAGTCCAGGCCATTGCCAAGTTCTTTACTCACATGTCCAGTCTTTCTTCTCTGGCACGAAAATTTCATCTTTCATAGCTTAATTTCCTACCATAACTTTAAATTTCTCCTTGGACTAACTGCTGTTCTCTTTTATTTCAAAACATTTCTGTAACAATTAGTATTGTTTCATTATACCATTTGCTTTGGTAGCCACTTTAAACTATCAGGACTTCCTTGTTAGACCATTTAGCTCTTACCCTTTTCCTCCCCATTTCTCTATGCTTTTCTGCCCAATCCCTCCTCTCTTCTCAAAGCTCCTGTTTGCCCTCCAATCTTCTTTGGGCCTCTCCTGTCCTTCCTTTAAATTCTTCCTTTAAAAAAGGCTTCAGGACATCCTTTTAAATAGCTCCCTTAGAATTAAGCCGTCAGTCTCCATCTAAATCCCCCTCTTAGACTTCTGAGATTTGGTCAGTCCAAAATAAATACCTGAAAATGGAATGGGGACTGATATTTTGTAAGTAATTCTAACCTTACCTTCGTGTTTTTTATCAACTCCATCCTCTTCTCCTATCTCCCCCCCCATCCCTTTTTAAATATCTTTTTGTTCAGTTCATTTAAGTGGTAAACCTACAGGCCAGGAGTTGATTTAATGTTCTGTAAAGCATACAAAGTATTGTTGGCACCATGTAAATGTTAAGATAACAACAACAATAATGTCAGTTAGACTGAGGGAGTTGCCCATTGTGTTAGAGACACTCCTAGGACTTCTGTTTTCTGAGACGGTAAATGTTAACCAGATGGGAATTACTGGAACTGAGAAGTTATTTTCTTTTTTGCCTTAAAAATGTCCCTTCTATGCCTTGAATTCCAAGTCGCCACCAGAAAATTTTCATTTATTAATTAGGTGCGATATACTGTGTTCCACCTTAGAAATACTTCCAAGAATAATGCATGTTTCATGGTATATTTTGTCACTGCAGGTAAGCTCTCAATTCTCTATGCCCCAGGCATTGTGCATGCATGAACTATTTTATTTTCCCTGTTCAGTGCAGCCCAAACAGAGAAGTATAGGAAAATAAAAATCACCTAAAGACCTGCTAGATATTTTAAACAATAGTTGAATCTTTTTTTTCTTTTTCTTTTATTTAAAACTATAGTTGACTCTTGAACAACACGAGGATTAATCCACATAAAACTTACAGTTGGCCCTCCACATCCCTGATTCCTCCACATCTGTGGAGTCAACCAGCCATGGACTGTGTAGTACCATAGCGTTTACTATCAAGAAAAATCCGTGTATAAGTGGGCCCTAGCAGTTCAAACCCACATTGTTCAGGGTTTGTATTTCCTTTGGGGTTCATTGAGAGCTGATTGGCCATTATCGTTGGTGGTCATGTTGAATCCTCCTGTCTGAAGTTGGCTAGAATCCTAACATCTCCGTCATTCCTTAGGCTTGACAGCTGCATATTTTCCCAAAAACAGTTATGATGGTATGTAAAATGGATGGAGTAATGGGTTCTCTCCAAATGTATGTCTTTGCCCCTTAGAACTTGATCTGAATATTTGTTGCAAACTAAAATACCAACTCCTTGATTGGTTCCAGCGCAAAGGTCAGGATCTTCCCAAGAGTATGACCAGTCTACATCCTGACCGTGGTACACATGGTACATCTTTTATCATGGCCATTTAGTGCTTGGCAGGTTTAGCCTTATAGTCTAGCTTGTGTAGTTTGTGGTGGTTTAGGGTTGCTTTAAACCTGTTTCCTGATGACAATTCTATTTTCTAGTAAGTTTAAAAGGAAAAAGCTTTTCATCAAGGCTGATTGCAAAGACATTTAAATTCCTTTTCTAGAAGCCATCTCAACTGAGAATGAATTAATTCTTATAGAAGGAATTAAGTCCTGCAGGAAAAAAAATTTGAGTGAAGATTTTCTCTGTTTTCCCAAAGGTGGTACTGAAACCGTGCAACTCAGATTGGGACTTGAACCCACGGTCTTTTAATTGAGATCACACACCTGGTCTCAGGACTTAATGAAGCTCAGGTTCTTGATGTCTCATCACAGAAAGAGTTCAGTGAGAGACAAAGTGATTGGTAAGAAGTGGATTTATTTAGAGCGAAACACTCCACAGACAGAATGTGGGCCATCTCAGAAGGTGAGAGGCCCCGAAATATGACATGATTAGTTTTTATGGGCTGGGTAATTTAATAGCCTAATGAGTGGGAGAATTATTCCAATTATTTTGAAGAAGAGGTGGGGATTTCCAGGAATTGGGCCACCAATCACTTTTTGACCTTTTATGGTTAGCCTCAGAGCTGTCATGGCTTTGGTGGGTGTGTCATTTAGCATATGCTAATGTATTACAATGAGCATATAATGAGGCTCAAGGTCCAGTGGAAGTCACATCTTCCGCCATCTTGGACTTAGTTGGTTCTAACCAGTTTTTGTGATGTCCTATGGCTATGTCATTCTTTTAAAGGTTGTGTTCTGCCTCCTTCCCTCCTGTTTCAGTACCATTCTAGATACCTAGGCAAGAAGTTAATTCATTACATACAGTGATGCCTTGTTGTTCTCAATGTTTGATCCAGGGACCCCAGAGTCTCCAAAACTCTTTCAGTGAGTCCCTAGGTCAAAACTGTTTTTATAAATATTCAAACATTATTTTCATTTTTCACTCTCATTCTCTCATAATTATACAGTGGAGATTTCAAAAGACCACCTGATGTTTGATGATATGATTACTCTGATGGCTGATGAAATGTGTGCATGTGTATTCTTCTGCTTTAAAATTTTCTGTTTTAGTTTCTGATTGTAATTTTAATCTAATTTCTAAGTAAATATTGATAGATATTACCCATATAAACAAAACTTCTTTGAAAGTTCTCAGTAATTTTTAAGAGAAGAAATCCCAAGACCAAAAAGTTTGAGAACTGCTGTAAAACTGACTGTAAAACTTAATTCTCGGGCTTCCCTGGTGGCGCAGTGGTTGAGAGTCCGCCTGCCGATGCAGGGGACACGGGTTCGTGCCCTGGTCTGGGAAGATCCCACATACCACGGAGCGGCTGGGCCCGTGAGCCATGGCCACTGAGCCTGCGTGTCCGGAGCCTGTGCTCCGCAACGGGAGAGGCCACAACAGTGAGAGGCCCGCATACCGCAAAAAAAAAAAAACACAACAACAACAAAAACTTAATTCTCTCACAGAATCCCTGTTGAGAGTAGCTGCTAGTGAGCTGCTCAAGGGCACTGCCTTAAGCCAGTCAGTTGCTCAGTAAACAGTTTTTAATGGAATTAAATTGAGTTCTTGGAATGCAACTTTTGAGACCTTATTTAAGATTCTCCCCGAGGCAGTGTTGAGCATTGAGTGCCTTGTAGCCTGCCAAGTTTCTTTGAGATGGGTGGCTGGCAATTCTCAGTATTGGGTCAAGTATTTCAGAAGTCATTTTCGTGGAATACCTGCTTTAATTGGTAGCTTATTGGTATCATCTAGACCAGTGCTGTCCAATAAAATGAGGGCCACGTGTATAATTTTTACTTTTTTTTTTTTTTTTTTGTGGTACGCGGGCCTCTCACTGTTGTGGCCTCTCCCGTTGCGGAGCACAGGCTCCGGACATGCAGGCTCAGTGGCCATGGCTCACGGGCCTAGCCGCTCCGTGGCATGTGGGATCTTCCGGCATGTGGGATTTTCCCGGACGGGGGCACGAACCCGTGTCCCCTGCATCGGCAGGCGGACTCTCAACCACTGCGCCACCAGGGAAGCCCAATTTTTACTTTTTGAGTAGTCATATTTCAAAAAGTAAAAACAGGTGAAATTAGTTAGGTTCCCCCCCACCCTGCTTTATTGAAGTGTAATTAACAAATAGAATTGTAAGATACTTAAAGTGTTCAATGTGATGTTTTGATATGTATGCACTGTGAAAGGATTTACCCCTTGAGTTAATTAATATATCCATCACCTGACATATTTATCTTTTTTTTCTATATGGTGAGAATATTTAAGTTCTACTCTCAACAAATTTCAGTGATACAGCACAGTGTTATCAACTGTAGTCACCATTTTTTACATTTGATCCTCAGACCTTATTCATTTTATAACTGAAAGTTTGTACCCATTTACCAATCTCTCCCTATTTTCCCCACTTCTCAGCCCCTGGCAACCACTTTTCTACTTTCTGTTTCTATGAGTTTGGCTCTTTCTTTCTTTTGTTCATTCATTCATTCGTTCGTTCGTTCTTTCGTTTGTTCTTTCTTTTTTAGATTTTACATGTAGGTGATACTATGCGGTAATGTGATATTTGTCTTTGACTTATCTCACTTAGCATAATGTCCTCCAAGTTCATCCACTGGTTGCAAATGACAGGATTTCCTTCTTTTTTAAGACTGAATAATATTCAGTAGTATATGTATACTACATTTTTTTATCCATTCATCTGTGATGGACACTTAGGTCATTTCCATACCTTGGCTATTGAATGAACATCAGAGTATAGATAATCTTTTTGAGATAATGATTTCGTTTCCTTTCGTTTCTCACCCAGAAGTGAGATTGCTGGATCATATGGTAGTTTTATTTTTTAATTTCTTGAGGAAACTCCATACTGTTTTCATAGTGGCTGTACCAGTTTACATTCCCACCACCAGTGTAAAAGGGTTCCCCTTTCTCCATTTCCTTGCCAGCATTTATCTTTTGTGTTTTTGTTTTTGCGGTATGCGGGCCTCTCACTGTTGTGGCCTCTCCTGTTGCGGAGCACAGGCTCCGGACGTGCAGGCTCAGCGGCCATGGCCCACAGGCCTAGCCGCTCCACCTCATGTGGGATCTTCCCGGACCGGGGTACAAACCCATGTCCCCTGCATCGGCAGGCAGACTCTCAACCACTGCGCCACCAGGGAAGCCCTCTTTTGTGTTTTTGATAGTAGACATCCTATCAGGCAGGAGGTGGTATCTCATTGTGGTTTTGATTTGCATTTCCCTGGTGACTAGTGATGTTGAGTACCATTTCATGTACCTGTTGGCCATTTGTATGTCCTTGGAAAAATGTCTGTTTAGGTCCTTTGCCCATTTTTGAATTGTTTTTTTTTTTTAACTGAGTTGTATGAATTCCTTCTATATTTTGGATAGTAACCCCTTATCAGATAAGTGATTTGTAAATATTTTTCCCATTCCATAGGGTTGCCTTTTCGTTGAAATTAGTTTTAATAATATATTTTATTTACCTAGTATATCCAGAATGTTATTTCTACATGTAATCAATGTACAAATTATCAGTGAGATAGTTTATATTCCCTTTTTAATATTAAGTCTTTGAAATCTGGTGTAAATTTAAGTGCACATTTCAAGTGCTCAGTAATCACGTGTGGCTGGTGCCTACTATATTAGACAGCACACTGTGTGTGATCTGACACAGTGATGAGGAGTAGAAATGCTAGTGGTCACGGGTCATATGGTTCAAGACTTACTAGGAGGTCAAGCAGTTGATAGGACTTGTTAATGATTCTGCTGTTGTTTCTTATAAAATTCTCTTCCTTCTTTTCTGCCCATCTCAATTCTGTCTCTTCTCAAGTTCTCTCTTCTTTGTGAAGTCTTTCCCTATGTCTACTTATTCTCCCCCCAAGTGAAGGTCATACTTCATCCTCTTTTCTACTTATACTGTGTACATAGCTTTATTGATTGTATTTCCAATGTTGTATAGTTGGCTGTTTCACATATGTTTTCCTCTACTAGATTGTGAGCTCATTGAAGTGAAGGCTGTGTCTGGTTAATCTCTGAAGCTCAAGCTACACCCACCTCATTTTATCACATTCCGTCATTAGGCAGGGCTTAACTCTGAACTGAGCGGAAATTTGTCTACCTGTGCCTTTCTCCCATGAGTCCTCATTCTACATCTGAAACAGTTCCAAACAAAGTTATTGTTATGCTGGTCATTCATACATTCGAACCATCTACCACGTATAGTTCCATACTGTCTTTATATCCTTGGGCTAAACTTTTTAGTATTGACATTTTTGCTTCCCTGTTTTTTCTTTTTCCTTTTTTTCTCAATAGTATAAATTTTATTTTCTTCCCCCAGTGTATAGAATCATAGAATTTTAAGAATTGAAAGGGGCTAGAATTTGCCTAGTCCTGGTCCTTCATCCAACTAGTATTCATTGATTACATACTGATTGAGTAATTGAAACTGAGATATAGAGATATTCGGGGGCAACCCAATATTTTGAGAATTTCACTGAGAATCATGAAGAAGTTAAGATTTAGTAATTTTAAAAAGTCTTTCATCGTTCATTCTGTTTTTAAATATGTGTGCTGCTGAGTATCTTAAGAATTATGAGCAAAGTAGAAAACTGTTTTATGCTGAAGCAGTGTATATACAGCACAGAAAGATCTCCAGATTTTTGTAGGGTTATCATTAAGAATTTGATTCCAAAGCTGAGATACCTGGGCTTCAATCTTGGCTCTACCACATACTAGCTATACATTACTTAATCTTGGGTAATTAATCTCTTTGTGTCTCAGTTTCCATATTTGTAAAATAAGGTTGATAATAATATGGAGTGTTGTAAGGTTTAAATGAGTTAGTACTTGCAAAGCACTAAGGATTATGCCTGGCATACAGTTAGTGTTCAGTATATAGTAACTGCTGCTGATGCCACCACCACCATTACCACTACTACTACTACTGTTATTGAGTTACAGAAGCACCTGGTGAGGTGTGGGATGCACCTGTGGAATTTCTGGTCAGCCCTTACTAAGCCATCACTTACTTATGATATGAGCTTCTTGTCTTAATAAGAGGCCCTACATACAATTCTCTGCACCCATCATGATTTGCCTAAAATGTAACCGCATCTGCAGAGTAATGAAGTATTTTGTCCTGGGGTTTTACTGTAGCAGCAATTTAAGAAATGGCAGAAGACCCATTAGCTTTAGGAGTCTGTTCCTTTGCGACCAACTTGCTAGGAATCCATTTCCTGTCTTCCTCCCTCACTCCCTCCCTCCCTCCCTTCCTTCCTTTCTTTCTTTCTTCATTGGGTCTTTGTTGCTGTGTGCAGGCTTTCTCTAGTTGCGGCGAGCGGGGGCTACTCTTCGTTGTGGTGCGTTGGCTTCTCATTGCGGTGACTTCTCGTTTCAGAGCACGGGCTCTAGGCGTGCAGGCTTCAGTAGTTGTGGCATGTGGGCTCAGTAGTTGTGGCTTGCGGGCTCTAGAGCACAGGCTCAGTAGTTGTGGCGCACGGGCTTAGTTGCTATGTGGCATGTGGGATCTTCCCGGACCAGGGCTCGAACCTGTGTCCCCTGCATTGGCAGGCAGATTCTTAACCACTGCGCCACCAGGGAAGTCCATTTTCTGTCTTTTTTTTTTTTTTTTTTTTTGCGGTACGCGGGCTTCTCACCGTTGTGGCCTCTCCCGTTGCAGAGCACAGGCTCCAGACGCACAGGCTCAGCAGCCATGGCTCACGGGCCCAGCCGCTCCGCGGCACGTGGGATCTTCCCGGACCGGGGCACGAACCCGTGTCCCCTGCATCGCAGGCGGACTCTCAACCACTGTGCCACCAGGGAAGCCCTCTGGCTTTTTAAAAAGAGTAAATTTATTCTCTTCATTGGCATTCTGTAAACAAAATACTGGCATTTTGTATTTTGTGGAATACGTTTTAAGTTGGATTTAATTTTCCTTAGTAAACTCCTTTTAATAATGCATCAGAGGGCTTCCCTGGTGGCTCAGTGGTTAAGAATCCGCCTGCCAATGCAGGGGACATGGGTTCGAGCCCTGGCCCGGGAAGATCCCACATGCCGCAGAGCAGCTAAGCCTGTGCGCCACAACTACTGAGCCCGCGTGCCTAGAGTCCATGCTCTGCAACAAGAGAAGCCACCGCAGCGAAGAGTAAGCCCCACTCGCCACAACTAGATAAAGCCTGTGTGCAGCAAGGAAGATTCAATGCAGCCAAAAATAAATAAATAAAATAAATAAATTTATTAAAAAAATAAATAATGCATCAGAGTAAATTTTCTTTCTCTGTTGTCAGGTTGCTATCAAGATCATAGATAAGACCCAGCTGGATGAAGAAAACTTGAAGAAGATTTTCCGAGAAGTTCAAATTATGAAGATGCTTTGCCACCCCCATATTATCAGGCTTTACCAGGTAGGATCACTAGTGGTGTAGCGTATGGCAACAAAGAACCCAGAATGGTCACTTGTGTCTGTGGTTACTTTTGAAGGGAAGGTGGGTGGATGAACATCTGCAACTTTTTTTTGTTTCTATGTTCGTGTATTCATCCTACTATTTATCCTACCCTATTATCCCCCAACTCAGTACTTCTGTTTCCCTTGGGTATTTACTGGTAAGGTGTAACTTACCTAAGTAGGCCTTTATAATTTGTTCTTTAAAACTTGGATGCCATTCTTAGAGTTATACAAAAAGATTATTTACGAGATGATGAGAACTTACTTATTTAGGTCAGAATCTTAAACAGAATGGGAAACCCAAAAGGAACAGAATTTTGAGGGGTGAAAATAATATTAATTTTTACAATATTATTTAAATACTAATTTCTGTGATCATGTTATGAATTATGATGGCAAAGGACATTTTAAGTATGGCTTCTTGTATGAGTCACAGCCTACCTCCTTTCTATTCTAACAGGGTACTAGACTTAGTTTTCTAAGATAGCATTTGATTACTTTGATAACCAAGAGATTGATTCTGTGTAATGGAAGAGATTTCTGTTCTAGTTTTCTTATCTTCCCAAGAAGCATGCATATTTCATGCCGTCATCAAAAGTGATTCCCTAGCCTTACTGCAAAAGCAATAAATCTAATGGGTGGAATTTTAAGCCAGATAGGAGAGGAGGACCTTGCCTTAGCAGGCTGGTAGAGGAGGTATTTTGGGAAAGGTGGAGCTTTGAGGTGCTTCTCAAATTGCAGCGTGTTGGCAGCCATGAGCTCTGCCTGTACATAGGGCCAGCCCTGTTCACTGCTTTCTACCAGATCAGCCATCACCTGGTTCTGCAGGATGTGGCCACCCCCTCAATTCATTTGCTGCTGTTAGTCTGCAGTAAATGGTTACTGGCCCAGATCCGGGATCATGTGTAAGAGTGTGAAGAGTACATTGCCCAGGGCCCAAAGGGGAAGCTTTCATAGTCTGTTACTTTCATGGGAAAGAAAGCATGTCTTGATATTAGTGTATACGGTTAAGGCTACAGTGTTAGGGCTCGTCTCTGGCATCAGCTGCTCACATAATGAAATGAATTAGATCAGCAGGAGCAGGCTTGTTGAAATCCATCACACTAAATTATGTTGAACCACACCTCCACTGTACCCCAGAAGGAAACCCATGAAAGGATCCTGGGGTTCCCTGAAGACCTGTATCTGCAAACTCAGAGGTGTCTAACCTCTGCTTCTTCCTATCTTATCCTGACAGATTGAGTAAACTTCTTGACCTCACTTTTTTTTTTTTTCCTTGCGGTACGCGGGCCTCTCACTGCTGTGGCCTCTCCCGTCGCGGAGCACAGGCTCTGGACGCGCAGGCTCAGCGGCCATGGCTCATGGGCCCAGCCGCTCCGCGGCACGTGGGACCCTCCCGGACCGGGGCACAAACCCACATCCCCTGCATCGGCAGGCGGACTCTCAACCACTGCGCCGCCACCAGGGAAGCCCTTGACCTCACTTTTTAAAGTAAATCATCTTTAAATAGTTGTAGAGCTTATTAGGCTGATCTTTCTCAAGAGGTTAACTTATAGGTAACCTTATAACTGAAATCTGCAAATTTACCTTTCTTACCCAAGATTTCATTAGCCTATGAGGTTTATATACTTTCAGCCCTGGATTTGAACATTGCCCTTTTTTAAGCTTTAATTTTGGTCTCTGGCAGCTAATATTGTTAATGGGAGATTCTGAACTGCCAAGGTGAAGAATGGCTGTTGAACTGTCAAGGCAGTTTTCAGGTCATTTGTTAAGCTTTAGTCTCTTCGGGTTTATAGAGTGAGCCAAATATAGATAACTATATAGGAAAGTTTTTGAACTCCTGAAAAGTTATTTTTAAAAAAATCTGAAATTAAAAACAACACTGTAAATCAACTATACTTCAATAAAATTTTAAAAATTTACAGTCAATAAAAGGCCTGGTACATTTTGGCATTTTTTTTCTTTTCTTTTTTTTCCTAAACAACTGCATATATTTAGGGTACTTACTTTTTGTTATATAAGTCAACATATAAAGAACTTGGGAGCAATACATGTACCAGTGGTCTAGTATCACCAGTCTATAGAGAGTTTTTAAATTAAAGTGAAAAAAATGACACAGTTATTAGATTGAAAAATTAAAAGAATGTGCATACATACAATGGAGGACTATGAAACTATTGAAAAGAAGAAATAGATCTATTATTATAAGATAATGTATGATACTGTTATGGTATTAACGTATAGAGATGTCAAAAATAAAGTGACTAGGGAATGATTTGATAAAATAATTAACCTTCAAGCATAGGGGAAGTGTAAAACTGTATTGCCTACTATGATAACCGCTAGCCACATGTGGTTATTGTGTATTAACATGTGGCTAGAGTGAATGAGGAGCTGGATTTTTACTTTCATTTAATATTAATGTAAATATAAAAATTGGAGCTGTTTACAATTAAAATTTTTTGAAATAATATTAATGATAATAAAATATATTATTAGAATTAACTTCACCGTTTTCTTTTTACTTTTTTAATGTGGCTATTAGAAAAGTTAAAATTATATATGAGACTCACAATGTTTCTATTGGACAGCACTGCTCTAAAATGTTATAGAATAAGCTATTAACAGTGTTTCCACTGAGGAATGAAATGGAGGGGGTCGGAAAGAGGAAAACCTTTGGTCTTTTGTTTATATACTGGGTATTTAAAATGTTTATAATGAACATATATACTCATATATTACTTTAATAAATATTTAATGAAAAAGGTAAAAAGGAAGAAAGAACTGACAACACACTACAACTAATTTTATGAACAGTGGCAAAATAGAGACTAAGATAAAAATACAAGTAAGTCGTTTATATTATTGAAGTGTTGAATATTTATATTATTGTTCCCAGTTTTGAATAAAAGGATGGCGGACAGGAAAGTTGTCATTTCCATTTTAAAAAAGCACAACCATATGTGATATTTGTGCAGTTCTTAAGTGATTCCTGTTATTCTCCCTAAGTTTTGTTTTGGTTGGGTTTTGCGGGGGACATTTTTGAGCTTCAAGTGATCACTGTCGAATGTGAACTTTTTGGTTCTTGGCAGCTTCTTTGCTTCTCAGTTTTGTGGAGCTTAAAAGATTGCAGAGGCCTCCTGGGATGACAAAAGGACGCTCTCAAGTAGTAAATATTTCCTACTTTTAAGAACTTGGAGGAATACCTGTTTTCCCCCTTTCTTCTTAATAACATTTATGTCTGTCACCCTCCCAATCCCCTAATGTTTTAAGTCTCCTTTAGGCAGTAATGGTTATTAATACTTCAAATGACAAAAGAAGATTCATTAGTTTCTCTTCCTGTGATATCAGCCTGTCATTTGTATCACTGTCACTTTCCTGCCTTTGCACCAGGTTATGGAGACAGAACGGATGATTTATCTGGTGACAGAATATGCTAGTGGAGGGGAAATATTTGGTAAGTACATTTATTGCATTCTTTAAACAGCTATTGAGCACACCATGGCAAACTTAAAATAGCTGTTCGATGCCTTTGTCACTTGAGCAGCTGTCACTTGATGCTTTCCTTCAGTGCTGTCATTTTCTATCAACAAAGTAATTTTAACTATTTTTGATTCATCTCCTTAAGTCTTCACCATCTTTGTTTCCTTAGCAAAGGTGTTTTGTTTATTTCAGTAAGGTGTTGATGGTTGAGATTAAAGATCTTCACAAACAAACATTTCTCTGAACTTTTGAGGGTCTTTCCTATTGCCAGATTCTAATTGGGGTGACCAAGTGTGACAGAATGCTTACAAGTGTGGTGGGCCTCTGTTGTGTGTGAAATAGCCACTCGGAGCAAACAGTCTCACCCTAATGCATTCTTTAACATTTATTTAAATATAACATGTAACTCTATTCCTTACCATGTGTTCACAGTTCCCTTAATGATTCTTGTAATTTAGGACGTTTTGTCTTCAGTAGCTATTCTTTTTTTCCTCTAACGCTTAGGTTAGCACAATATCAGAATTAAGCAGGAGGATTTGTTACCAGGAAATATGACTTTTTGAGGTGGTAAAAACTGCCCCCCCATTTTTTTTTTTTTTTGGTAACAATGATAAATGGAGCCAAATAGAGACAATGACTAAACTTTCAAATCTAGTTTGACATGTCTTTTTATTTTTAAATTTTACTTCTTTTTTGGCATGTGAACATAGAGAAAGGTTTCTTCTTATATATTTTAGGTTTATTTAGTTTCTTTAGTTTTTTAGATTTTGTTTTAGTTTAAATCTGGATGGTAAGAACTTTTTTAATTTTCAAAATATTGGCACTTAGTTATTTAAAATATATTAAAAAGCATGCTATCACTTTTAAAGTGGAATCTTCTAATTAGTGACTGTGAGATGTGACTATGAATATTTTGGTATGTTAAACTTTCCCCATAAATCTGACAATTTTGTATCTAAGAATCTTCAAAATAAATGCGAGTCTTTTTTAAAGGAGGTATCACTTCTTAATAACACTTTTGCTTGGCTTTGTATCTGTGCTTATGCATAATGGTAATCTTGGGAGCAAAGAGACCTTGTCATCTTAATGTTCATAATAATCAAAGAACCAAACACAGTGCACATCATACCTACTTTGCTCTTTAGGAAAACAGATTTCAAAAGTACAGAAAAGATAAAAGATAGATTCTTTGTGGGAATGTAGCTCAAGGCATGAGGAAACAGAGTAGTACTTCTCATGGTAGTATTATAAAAGATCTGGAGGAGGAGGAAGAAATTGATATATCGCCTAAAGAAATCCTTGTGCCTGCACAGGGATATAACTGTCTCATGAGGTCTCGTTTTTTGAAGTATCTGTATCGGAGATGAAGGGACAGGCTGAATCAAGAACATGAGCTTTGGAGACAGTTATACCTGGTTTTGAATCAGATCGTTGCCGCTATTTGCTTTTTTACTGGAATTTTGGGACTCAGTTTCATGGTCTACAAAAGTCAGATCTGTAATATATGCCTTACAGTTGTGAAGATAAAATGAGATAGCACATATACAGCCCCAGCACTTTGCTTCCTTCACCTCCATGTTAAATGACAAATCGTTGATCAACTTCTGGCAGGATAGCCTGAGGAGCTCTGCTGCCCTGCTCTCCAGTGAAACTGGTGAAAGTGATTTTAAAAACCCCTAAAATCCAGCCATTTAAAGTCTCTGGAAATGGTTCTAAGGGTGAACAGCAACTGAAGAAACATTTATTCAAGAATATCTATGAAAATTTAGTAAGAAATAAGAGTGTCTGTGGTTTTTAAGCCAGTACTGCTTCCTTCTTCCCCCTAGCCAGCTCAGCAAGGTGGAGATGACACTCAAGATTACTGTAGCCAAGAACACAGGCCTGCCCTCTGGTCCCCTCCTTTCACCTAGACTAATGGCTTTCTTCCCGGAGGAACTGGACATCAGCATTTCTTATCCTGCCCCAGCTACCTACTGCTGTTGCTAAGTCCTGGGTGAGAGCAGTTGAACAGTGGGGACTCCTTCTTCCACCCAGCCCTGACTTGTGGAGTTTGGGTGTGGCATACTGAGAATACTGGGACCCAGATCACTCTTGCCTTGGGTTATAAGTTGGTGGGTCATCCCAAGAGAGTCAAGCTGGGAGAATTGAGATTGTATCCCCTTTCTCTGCACTGAGCTCAGCTCCTAGAGAGGGAGTGTTACTCAAGGAAAACTTTTCCATTGTCCCCACACCTAGCTTCAGAGTCCTGGCTCAGAGATTTGCCCAGAAGGAGAAATAGACCATAACACATATAGCTCCTAATTTCTTTCCAAGGGAACTGACTTCATTTGCAATGGAGAATGAAGAAGTTCAAGCCTGAAGGCACACACAAGAACTGTGGAGGTTGTGGTTACAGGCATTTCAGAGGAGATTCGAGCAGGCTAAAGTATAGGCCAGCTAGTTTGCAGGTAAGAACCAGGGAGTAAAACATCACAAGAGCCTTCCTAAGGTCAGAAGAAAAATCAAACACTGATCTCAGAAACTGTTCCTTCAAAGGAACCAGAATTTGATTGGATTGTTTATAGACCAGTTTATGCTCCAGGGCATTGTTGAAAATAATAGAATAACCAGGGACTTCCCTGGTGGTCCAGTGGTTAAGAAGCCACCTTCCAATGCAGGGGATGCAGGTTTGATCCCTGGCTGGGGAACTAAGCTCCCACATACCGTGGGGCAGCTAAGCCTGTGTACTCTAGAGCCCGCGGCCACAACTAGAGAGAAGCCCCGTTCCTCAACTAAGACCCAACGCAGCCAAAAAAAAAAAAAAAAAGATAGAGTAATCAGCCACAGTTTTTGGATTTTAACCGCTGGGCTTGGTTAAGAAAAGACAGGAAGAGAGAGCCCTGCCCAAACCATGTTGATC
Organism: Hyperoodon ampullatus; assembly: GCF_949752795.1. NCBI lineage: Eukaryota > Metazoa > Chordata > Mammalia > Artiodactyla > Ziphiidae > Hyperoodon > Hyperoodon ampullatus. The sequence continues at coordinate 97,059,673 of NC_136920.1, forward strand.
CAGTGATCTGAGGGTAATGGTGGATATACCAAGGCTCTGCCTCCCCTGAGGAACAACATTAGAAGCTGATCACTGTGTATGGGGGAATAAACTTCACTAAAACAATCCAGCCAGTCACTGAACAAATAAACAAGCAAATAACAAGAACATGCTCCGGAAGGGTAGAGGTGTACCAGTACCTAGACGTGGTACAACATGTTATCTAAAATATCTGGTTTCCAACAACAGCAAACTATGAAACATATAAAGAAACAGGAAAGTATGACCCATATACTGAAAAAAAAGCAGGCCACAGAAACTGCCTGTCAGAGAGGCCACATTTATCAAAAAAAGACTTTAAAGTAGCCATTATGGACATGTTCACAGACATAAAGGAACTCACAATTGAAGTCGTAAAAGAAAATATGATTATAGGGTCACATCAAATAGAGACTATCAATAAAGAGATGGAAATTTTTTTTTTTTTTTTTTGGCGGTATGTGGGCCTCTCACTGTTGTGGCCTCTCCCGCTGCGGAGCACAGGCTCCGGACGCGCAGGCTCAGCGGCCATGGCTCACGGGCCCAGCCGCTCCGCGGCACGTGGGATCTTCCCGGACCGGGGCACGAACCCGCGTGCCCTGCATCGGCAGGCAGACTCTCAACCACTGCGCCATCAGGGAAGCCCAAGAGATGGAAATTTTAAAAAAAGGAATCAAAAGAAATTATGGAATTGAAAAGTAAAATAACTAAAATTAAAAAATTCATCAGAGAGGCTTAACTGATTTGAACTGCAGAACAAGAAGTGAATTTGTAGATAGGCATTTTATGCAAGTTGAAGAACAGAGAGAAAAACAAATTAAGAACAATGAATAGAGCTTCAGAGAAATGTGGGATACAGTCAGATGCTCCAACATATTTATAATGGGCATACCAGAAGAGAGAAAGGAGCAGAAAAAATATGCAAGGAAATAATGACTGTAAACTTCACAAATTTATTGAAAAACAATAACTTACATATCCAGGAAGCTCAATAAAATCCAATCAGGATTAAACACAAAGAGATCCACAAACAGATACATCATAGTAAGAATAGTAAAAGTCAAAGACAAAATATTGAAAGCATCAAGAGAAAAATGATGCGTCACTTAAAGGAAGTTCTGTAGGTTTAGATAGCAGACTTTTCAGCAGAAACGGCGGAGGCCAGAAGGCAATAGGATAACATTTTTAAAGCCCTGAAAGGACAAAAAAAAAAAACTATTAATCAAAATTCTATACCAGTGAACGTATATTTCAAAAACGGAGGTGAAACAGACTTGCTCAAATAATCAGAAACTGAGGGAGGGACTTCACTGGTGGCACAGTGGTTAAGAATCTGCCTGCCAATGCAGGGGACATGGGTTTGAGCCCTGGTCTGGGAAGATCCCACATGCCACAGAGCAACTAAGCCCGTGCGCCACAACTACTGAGCCTGCGCTCTAGAGCCCACGAGCCACAACTACTGAGCCCACGTGCTGCAACTACTGAAGCCCGCGTGCCTAGAGCCTGTGCTCTGCAACAAGAGAAGCCACCACAATGAGAAGACCAAGCAGTGCAATGAAGAGTAGACCCTGCTCGCTGCAACTAAAGAAAAAAGCCCGCTACCAGCAATGAAAACCCAACGCAGCCGAAAAATAAAGAAAAAATATATATACTGAGCGAATTTGTTTCTGACAGATACACCTTACAAGAAATACTAAAAGAAGTTCTTCAAGGTAAAAGCAGGTGACCTCAGATGGTAATTTGAGTTCACACAATAAACAAAGGGCACCAATAAATGTCATTACGTAATTATAAAAGGCATAAGAGATGCATACTTCTTTTTTCTTCTAACCTGTTTAAAAATAAATTGAATATAAAATACATGGTTACATTACATGTAATATATGTGTAATATATTTATCAATAACAGTACAAAGGATATGTGTGTGAGAAAAACTGCATTAGGCTAAGGAAGTCATTACACGTGGCACAGAAATAATTATAGCAATGTATTGTTGGATTTGTAACATTAATTGATGTAATTTTATTGCAAAAACACTAAAAAAAGAGGGTAAAAGAAATGATGCTATAAAGCAGAAACCCTTCTATAAAATCACTCAGAAGCTCATTTGGATAAGATAAAATATACATGCTAAACACTAGAGCAGTCACTTTAAAAAAATCTCTCAGAAAATTATAATGTAAAAAATCATTAAAGAAGTTGAAATGCTTCATTAAAAAATATTCACTTAATGCAGAAGAAAGCAGTAATGGCGGTATAGAAAACAAAAAAAGACAAAATATATGGAAAACAGTAAGTAAAACAGCAGGTATAAATCCAACTATTATCAGTACTTATATTAAGTGTAAATGGGTGGGATAATTTAATGCAAAGGCAATGATGGTTAGACTGAATAAAAACACATGGTCCAGTGTGTGCTGCCTACAAGAAACATACTTTAAATTCAAAGATACAAATAGACTGAAAGTAAAAGGATGGAAAATTATATATCATGCAAACAGCAATGACAAGAAAGCTCAAATGGCTATGTTGATATCAGACAAAATAGATTTTGAAACACAAAAGCTTTATTTCTACTATTAGAGATAAAGAGGGACATTCTATAATGATAAGAAGGTAATACATTAGGAAACTATAACAGTTATAAACGTGTATCTAATAAAAAAGCATTAAAATGCATAAAACAAAAACTGACAGAAATGAAGGGAGAAATAGACAATGACAATAGTTGGAAGCTTCAATACTCTACTTGCAATAATGGATAGAAAAAGTAGACAGAAGATCAACAGGAAAAATAAGACTTGACCAATACTGTAAACCAACTATACTTAACAGACATCTATAGAACACTCCACCTAACAATAATACTATATATATGCTTATCAGGTATACACAGGACATTCTCAAAGATAGACCATATACTAGGCCATAAAACAAACCTGCATAAAATTTAAACTTATTCAATTTTAGCAGTAATACAATATGTTTTACAACCACAGTGGAGTGAAATTAGAAATGAATAGCAGGAAAACTTTGGGGAACTCACAGATATGTAAAAATTAAACAATGTATTTTAAAGTAAGCAATGGGTCAAAGAAGAAGTCAAAGGCAAATTCAGAAAGTACTTTGAGATGGATGAAAATAAAGACACCATATCAAAACCTATGGGATGCAACTAAAGGAATGCTTAGAGGGAAGTTTATAACTGTAGAATGCCTATAATAAGAAAGATCAGTTACCTAGTCTTCTACCTTACGACAGTGGAAGAGTAAGAGCAAACCAAACCTAAGATCAAGTTGAAGGAAGGGAATAATAATTATAGCAGAATTTAATGAAATAGAAAATAGAAAAAAATAGAGGAAACCAATGAAACCAAAAGCTAGTTCTTTGAAATGATCAACAAAATTGACAAATCTTTAGTTAGATTGGCCAAGAAAAAAAAAAAAAACTCAAACACTAGAATCAGAAGTGAAACAAGAGATACTACTACTGACCCTAAATTAATAACAATTATTATAAAGGAATACTTGAACAATTGTACACCAACAAATTGTTTAACCTAGATAAAATGGAAAAATTCCTAGAAAGACACAAACTACTGGAACTGACTCAAGAAGAAATAGACAATCTGAATAGACCTACATCAAGTGAAGAGATAGAAGCAGGAATCAAAAGACCACCCATAAAGAAAGTCCACGTCTGGAGGGCATCATTGCTGAACTCTACCAAATATTTAGAAAAGAGTTAACAGCACATGTTCACACACTCTTCTAAAAGTAGAAGAGGGAGTACTTGATACATACACATACATATATATATACTTGATATATACTTGATACCAATACCAGACAAAGACTTCACAAGGAAAAAAAGAAAACACTACAGACCAGTATCTCTTATGACTATGGATGCAAAAATATTCAACAAAATACTTACAAATGAAGTCCAGCAACATATAAAAAGAATTATACACTGTAATCAAGTGTAATTTATCCATGTGCAAGAAATGCAGGGTTGGTTCATCATATCAAAATTCATGAATGTAATACATCATATCAATAAAAGAAAATACAAGATAACATATCATCTCCCACGCACCTATGGTCAATTAATCCAAGACAAAGCAGGCAAGCATGTACAATGGAGAAAAGAAGTGGGTCTGGGAAAACTGGACAGCTACATGTAAAAGGATGAAATTGGAACATTCTCTAACACCATACACAAAAATAAATTCAAAATGGAACAAAGACCTAAATATAAGGTTGGACACTATAAAACTCCTAGGGGAAAACATAGGCAGAACACTCTTTGACATGAATCACAGCAGTATCTTTTTTGATCCACCTTCTAGAGTAATGAAAATAAAAACAAAAATAAACAAATGGGACCTAGTTAAACTTAGCTTCTGCACAGCAAAGGAAACCATTAACAAACAAAAAGACAACCTACAGAATGTGAGAAAATGTTTGCAAATGAAGCAACTGACAGTGGATTAATCTCCAAAATATACAAACAGCTCACGCAGCTCTATGTCAAAAAAACAACCCAATCAAAAAGTGGGCAGAAGACCTGAAAAGACGTTTCTCCAAAGAAGACTTACAGATGGCCAAAAAGCACATGAAAAGATGCTCAACATCACTAATTATCAGAGAAATGCAAATTAAAACTACAATGAGGTATCACCTTGCACTGGTCAGAATGGCCATCATCAAAAAGTCTACAAACAATAAATGCTGGAGGGGGTGTGGAGAAAGAGGAACCCTCCTACACTGCTGGTGGGAATGTAAATTGGTACAAATTGGTACAACCACCATGGAGAACAGTATGGAGGTTCCTTAAAAATCTAAAAATAGAACTACTGTATGACTCAGCAGTCCCACTCCTGGGCATATATCCAGAGAAAACTGTAATCCGAAAGGATACATGCACCCCAGTGTTTATTGCAGCACTGTTTACAATAGCCAAGACATTGGAGCAACCTAAATGTCCATCGACAGAGGAATGGATAAAGAAGATGTGGTACATATTTCCTGTGGAATATTACTCAGCCATAAAAAAGAATGAAATAATGCTATTTGCAGCAACAAGGGTGACATAGAAATTATCATACTAAATGAAGTAACTCAGACAGAGAAAGACAAATATCATATGATTTACTCATATGTGGCATCTAATTTTAAAAAAAATGATACAAATGAACTTATTTACAAAACAAAAACAGACTTAGAGATATCAAAAACAAACTTATGGTTACCAAAAGGGAAACGTGGGGGAAGGGATAAATTAGGAGCTTGGGATGAACATGCACACAATGCTACATATAAGATAGATAACTAATAAGGACCAACCGTATAGCACAGGGACCTCTACTCAATATCCTGTGATAATCTATATGAGAAAGGATCTAAAAAAGAACGAATTATATGTGTATGGATAACTGAATCACTTTGCTGTACATGTGAAACTAACACAGCATGGTAAATCAACTATATATAATCCAATACATTTAAAATTAAAAAAGATAACATGATCATCTCAATATATGAAGAAACAGTGCTTGACAGAATCCAACACTCTTTCGTGATAAAAATATTCAGCAAACTAGAAATAGAAGGGAACTTCTAATCTGATAAAGGACGTCTGAAAACTCACAACTAACATCACACTTAATGGTGAATGACTAGATGTTTTCCCCCACAGATCAGGAAGAAGACAAAGATTTCATCTCTCTCCACTTCTATTTAAACATCGTACTAGAGGTTCTAGCCACAGCAATTAGGCAAGAAAGAAATATAAAAGGCACTAGGTTGGAAAGGGAAAAAGTAAAACAGTTTATTCACAGATAACGTGATCTTGTATATGGAAAATCCTAACAAATCCACTAAAAAACTGTAAGAACTATATAAGAGTTTAGCAGGGTTGCAGGATGCAAGAGTAATATGTTCAGTTGTATTCCCATATCCTTACAGTGAACAATCTGAGAATGAAAGAAATAAGATGGTTCAGTTTACAATAGCATTAATAAGAATAACATTCTTACAAATACATTTAAACAAAAGAAGTGCAAATCTTATACTCTGAAAAGTACAAAAAAGTATAAAACAATGTTGAAAGATATTTAAGACCATCTAAATGATTAGAAAAACAGCCCATGTTCATTGATTGTAAAAGTTAACATTGTTAAGATGACAGTGCTGTTCAAATTGATGTACAGATTCAATGCAGTCCCCATCAGAATCTAAGCTGACATTTTTGTAGAAATTGATATCCTGATTCCAAATTTATGTAGAATTACAAAGGACCCAGAATAGCCAAAACCATCTTGAAAAAGAAGAAAGCAGATTGGAATGATGCAGCCACAAGTCAAGGAAAACTGACAGTGACCAGAAGCTAGAAGAGGTGTAGAAAAGATTCTTCCTTAGAACCTCCAGGTAGAGTGAGTCCCTGCTGATAACTTGATTTTGGATTTCTTGCTTCCAAAACTGTGTGTGAATAAACTACAGTTGTTTTAAGCTACCTATTTTGTGGTAATTTGTTTCAGCACCCTAAGGGAACTAATACAGATGGGGACAGGATTTTGGCATAATCTCAGAATATCTCCCCATAAAATATTAATGATTTACAAAGGTTATCAGTTATCAGGTAGAGGAATTGGCATACCCCAACATGATTAGGTGATTAATATTAATGTCTTGGGTGGTGAAGGCTTTAAAGAAGTAGTGTAAGAAACTGTATCTTTGGATACTTTCTGGAGTTAACTGGGGGAGCAAGGTATTTCAGAAACGCTGTAGCATGTTCAAAAGATTTCAAGAGGAGAGAGAACGTGGTGTATTTCATAGTCATTAAGTTGTTTAGTATGGTTTTAATATAGGTTATGTATGAGAAAATGGCCGTAAATAAGGCTGGTTTGATAGGAAAGGCTCCATGGTAAAGAGCTTTGTAAGACTTCTCTGACTTGGCCAAATCCCCTATCACACCCTCTCATTGTACTGTATCCTTTCTTGGCAGTACTGATATCAGTCGGTTTTACATTTCTTTCTGTAATTATGTAGTGGATTCTCTCTCCCACCAGGCACCAAACTCCACAAGATTAGGGGCCATGTCTGTTTTTGCTCACCATTTAACTCCATGGCTCCCCTTGCTCTCCAGTTCATACTGCTGGACTCAGATATTACTGAGGGAAATGATCAGTAACTACCGAAAGAGTAAGTGAATGAATGAATGAACCAACCATGTAAAAGAATTGAATTTTATCTTGAATCATTGCCATATAAGGAAGAATTGGGATGGAACATTCCAAGACCAGTTAGGAGACTGTACAGTAATACTTAAGAATGATGACATATTGAAGTAAGGTAGTGACTTCATCTTTTTCATTTTAACTTCACAGTAATCTTGTAACATAGATATTTTTGCCATCATCTTACAGACAAAGAAACTGGAGTTCAGGAACACTAAATAATTTGCCAAAGTCCTATAACTGATCAGTAACAGAGCTGAGGATTACCTGACTCCAGAGTATATGTTCTTTCCCATTCACCAGATTGAAGAATCTGTTCTTCCATATAGAATGACTTCAATAAAGTGTTTCTGGGAGGATCTTTGATTATAACTATAAACCAAATTTCTGTTTTGAAAATAGGTCATAGACATAGCAGCAAAACAATCTTAACATGAAGTCTTTTTTACCCTCTTGTTATAAGTCCCCATTTAAAAAGAGGGTGAGAGATTTTCTTAGATGGGTATTATTACCGTGAGATTTAGGCATAGGCAATAGCTTGTTTGCAGAGCTAGTATGTATAAATTAATAGCATTTCCTCTACTTATATAATAACAACTTCACCTTTTCTCCTCAAGGCTTTTTATTTTATCATTGTTTATGTAAAAGAAGTAGGCAGTATTCCTGAAATTTTAGATTAATTAAGCATATCAAAGGTTACTAAACTATTGGGAAGTACAGTGCTAGGTAAAGGAGAAAATGCATAAGAGGGTAGTAAGATGATTTTTAGATTTCTGATCCTGTTTTTGACAGTAGTAGTGTCACTTATTGAGATAAAGAATACCAGGGTTAAAAACAGATCAGATGGGACTTCCCTGGTGGCCCAGGGGTTAGGAATCCACCTACCAATGCAGGGGACATGGGTTCAAGCCCTAGTCTGGGAGGATCCCACATGCCATGGAGCAACTAAGCCCATGTGCCACAACTACTGCGCTTGCGTGCCATAACTACTGAAGCCCACGTACCTAGAGCCTGTGCTCCATAACAAGGGAAGCCACTGCAATGAGAAGCCCATACACCATAACGAAGACCCAACACAGCCAAAAATAAATAAATTAAATAAATTAAAAAAAACCAGATCAGATGAAGTGTGTTGTTGTAGACATATTTAGTTTGAGGCACCAGTTAGGTGAAAGTTGTCCATCAAGTAATTGGATATAGAAATCTGGAAATCAGGGATAAGATAGAGCCTAGGGATGTTGTTTCCATCAGCAGATAGATGGTAGTTGGTCATCAGTATGTTTAAAGATGAAAGAATAGGTTTAAGGATGAAACCCTTCTTACCATCAGTATTTAAGTTGAAAATGGAGCCATATGAAAAGCCACTGTCAATGAAATAAGACTGTGGTGTTATAAAAACCAAGGAAAATAGGAATTTCAAAAAGGAGCAGTATTAAATGCTGTAGAAAAGTCAAACATGATAAGAAATGCAAGGTAATTTCTGGCTTTGAGACAAAGATGTTCTCAGTATTCTTTTTTTTTTTTTTTTTTTTTTTTGCGGTACACGGGCCTCTCACTGTTGTGGCCTCTCTCGTTGCGGAGCCCAGGCTCCAGATGCTCAGGCTCAGCAACTATGGCTCACGGGCCCAGCCGCTCCGCGGCATGTGGGATCCTCCCGGACCGGGGCACGAACCCATGTCTCCTGCATCGGCAGGCGGACTCTCAAGCACTGCGCCACCAGGGAAGCCCTCAGTATTCTTAAAGAGAGCTGTTTCACTAGTGTAATAAGAATAGAAATCAGAATGTAACGGGGTGAGGTATGAGTGCATAAATGTTATATAATAAATGAATTCTAAAATATGTACAGACGTAGCAATTGAAAATAAGATAAATAAAAGTGATGGTGGGACTTCCCTGGTGGCACAGTGGTTAAGACTCCACGCTCCCAATGCAGGGGGCCTGGGTTCCATCCCTGGTCAGGGAACTAGATCCCACATACATGCCGCGACTAAGAGTTTGCATGCCACAACTAAGGAGCCTGCCTGTCACAACTAAGGAGCTGGTGAGCTACAACTAAGGAGCGTGTCGGCTGCAACTGAGGAGCACACGTGCCACAACTAAGGAGCCAGCAAGCTGCAACCATGGAGCCCGCCTGCTGCAAGTAAGGCCCAGCACAACCAAATAAATAATAAAATAAATATTAAAATAAAAAGTGATGGTAACAGAGTTAAGAATATCTTCTCTCCAAAGAACAAATATAAAACTAGACAAAATTGTTAGAAACACCCATTTAGGGCTCTGAAAATGAACCAGTAGCAAACATCAAATGGAGAAGCTTAATTCATGAAAATCTTTTGAACTTGTGGTAGGAACAGTGGGAGTCTGTGGCTTTCTTGCCTGAGCCCCTACATCCTGCACCTCTTCCCCAGGGGGAAACATAATGTAATCCAAGGCTGGGCTGGCCTTAAAACAAGCATCTTTGTTGCCAGAGGCAGCTGACTTGATTTGGAATGAAAGACAAAAAAACCCATGCCCAGTTGTGTTGTCATCAGTAAAAATAGTAATTTTGGTAGGAAATGAATGTAGAAGGCTCAAAGCCTTGCTAGCTAGAGGTTGTGAAGGCAAGAGAGGCAGAAAGGGGTTTACCAGGTACGCTAGCATGTCCCATGGTAGTCTGAAGCTAGTGGGGACTCAGACGAGTTTACATTACTTCCTGATCTCTTGTAGAATACTGTCCTTTTTTTCTTCACAAGGTCTATAAAGGGATTGTCCTCAGAGGAATTGGTTGGAAGGCTGATTATCCATATGACGTGTCAGAACACAAGATACAAAAGCCCAGCTGTCCTTCTTTGCTAATACTCAACATTCATGACCCTTCTCAAATGTTATGCTTTCTGTGAACTCTGCCCTGAGTGTGCTCGAGAGTTATTTCCTTTTTCCTTCTTCCTTTGAGCATACCTCTACTCTAGCACTATTTGCAGTTAAGTTTTTTTCTTTTGTATTTCTGCGTCATTTACTGGTACTAGACTGAGTAATTTAGACAGTAGTCCCTTGACTGATCACTTTTTCTTCTAGTGGTTCTTTTGCCAGATCCTCCTCATCTTCCTGACATCTAAATTTTGGAGTGCTGCTTGGTGCAGTCCTTGGACCTCTTTTCTTCTATGCACATCTACCCCCTAATTGATTTTTATGGCCCATGAAACTGCTGGCCTCCAAATTGTATTTATTTATTTTAAAAAATATTTTATTTATTTGTTTGTTTGTTTAGTCTGTGCCAGGTCTTAGTTGTGGTACATGGGATCTTCAGTTGTGGCATGTGGGATCTTTTTTTTAGTTGCATCATGCGGACTTCTTAGTTGTAACATGCTAACTCTTTATTTTTATTTTATTTATTTATTTATTTTTTGTGGTACGCAGGCCTCTCACTGTTGTGGCCTCTCCCATTGCGGAGCACAGGCTCCGGACGCGCAGGCTCAGCGGCCATGGCTCACGGGCCCAGCCGCTCCGTGGCATGTGGGATCTTCCCGGACCGGGGCAGGAACCCGTGTCCCCTGCATCGGCAGGCGGACTCTCAACCACTGCGCCACCAGGGAAGCCCGCAACATGCTAACTCTTAATTGCGGTGTGCATGCGGGATCTAGTTCCCCAACCAGGGATCAAACCCAGGCCCCCTGCATTGGGAGTACAGATTCTTACCCACTGGACCACCAGGGAAGTCCCATGGCTTCCAGATTTTAACTCTCCAGTCTGACCTGTCCTCTGAACTCTAGGTTTATATACCCAGCTGTTTACTTGACATCTCCCCTTGGATGTCTAATGGATGTCGCAGTCTTAACATATGTAAACTGAACTCTTGATTTCCATTCACCAACTTTTTCTTTTCACCAGTCTCTCCTGTCTCAATAGTGGCAACTCTGTGCATCCAGTTGCTCACACCAAAAACTTCTATAGAGTCATACTTAATTTCTCTTTTGCTTTCATACCTCGGGCCCGATCCGTCAGTAAATCTGGGTGACTCTACCATCAGAATATATGCTGAACCTTGTCATTTACCACCACCTCCACCAATACCAATCTGACCGAAGTCATAGGTATCTCTTGCTAGGGTTACGGCAATAGCCTTTAACCAGGCTCCCTGAGTTTGCCCTGATTCCTCTATTGCAGTGAGTGATTCTTTTAAAATGAAAGTGGAATCTTCCCACTCTGCTTTCTCTTCTATTGGCTTTCTCATCTGTTTGGAATAAATGCATAGTCTATAAACGTCTATGTTACCTGGTTTCCAGCTACCTCTCTGACCTTAGCACCTAGTAGTCTCCCCCGTTTCATACTGGCATATTGGCATCTCTTTCTTGTTCATTAAACTCTGGATATGTTCCCACTTTAAGGCCTTGACATATTCCATTTCTTCTTCCTGAAATACTCTTTCCCCAGATATCCACATGGCTCTCTCTTCCATTTCCTTCAGGTCTCTTATCAAATGTTACCTTATTAGAGAGGTCTTTGCCTGCCATGCTGTCTGAAATCTCACTCTTCCTATTGGCCCACTACTCTGCATTTCCTTCCTTGCTTTATTTTTCTTCTTGGTCCTTATCACCAACTGACGTTTATTTGTTTGTTTGTTTGTTTGCTTATTGTCTCATCTCACTAAAATATAAGCCTCTTAAGAGTAAGGACTTTGTAACTTTTGAGCCTTGCTAATAAATCTCTAGTACTTAGAAAAGTGCCTGCAGAGAATACATGCTCATTAAATATTTATTGATCAATTGAATGAAAGACTAACTGAACGAAAGAATGTCACTAGACTGCAGATTGTGACATTTGAATCTTATTCGTCTGTATCTTCACTATTTAATGCAGTGTCTAACATATAGTAGGCACTCAGTATATTTATTTCATTGTATCACAGTGAAGTATAACGAAGTCAAGCATGGAATTTTCATGTTATTCCATAACATATTTTAGTTAAATGAGTTTTTGACATGGGAGGAAAACACCTTTTTGTTTTCTGGATAACTGCAGAGGAAGACATTAAAGATTATGAATTCTAAGCAATGTAATAGGCTTCAATAAATGATTATTGAATGAGAATTTATTATTCATTCAGTTGATTTATTGAAATGATTATTTGACACTGTATTATAAAGGGGCAGCCATGACAGTGTGGGTTTGTTTAATTTTATAAACAGAATTGAGAAACTGGTTAGTTCTGTAAACCACTAAACTCATAATTTAAAACTTCCACAGTATGATTTCTTTAGATATATATCCCCAAACTTCCTGTTTGAGACTATGAAGTTATAAATCCAGCACTTTATCAAGAAAAGTTTCCTGAATACCACGCAGAACTCATGAGCATTTAAAATAATTTATTAACTTAACAGTACTGTGTTGAAGTGTGTATGATTTATTATGGACATTCTCAGTGCCTTAAAAATGATATTTCCTAAAGGTGTCAACATGTATGGAACCCAGAACTTCTCGCAAAGCCGTTTATTTATGCTATGGGACCCTCAGACTCACAGAGCAGAGAATGGAAAAGACTAAATTGTATAACCATCCTGTACCAGATATTGTGTTAAGTGTTACGTATGTTATCTTTCAACCTCCTAAATGTTTGAGAACACTATCACATTTGTTTATTTGAACACACTACTGTGTTTTGGGTGGTGTTTTGTTGTTGTTGTAACATGCTTTTCTTATTTAATCCTCATGACATTCTATATATTTTTATAACTAAAATACTGTTTTCTCACTAAATTATTTACTCCCTTTGGCTACAAGAACTAGCTGTTTTCTAAGGCTTTACTGACAGAAGCAAATAACTGTATCACTGAATTTCATTCAGTCATCCTAAATTAAAACAATTTACTTCCGTCTCCTTCCCTAAATAATTTCCCATTCATTATTCTTCATTTTTTGGTTTTATTTTCTCAATATCAGACATGACTTTAGCATTTATGTTTGTAACCTGCCCAAGGTATATGAGGAAGCCACCTGTGTTTAGTGCTTAGAAACTTACAGTTTGATGACCTCACTTTACTGCCAGATATCAATTCATGGTTGTCTGACCATCCTGTTGGTTCTATCATGACGTAAAAATGAATGCCCCAGAGAATGAGCAAAAGGAATATTTTTACCTGGCTCCTGTATTAATATTTTTTCTGAGGGTTTTCTGAACTGTTTTTTTTTTAAATGGAAATGAAGTCTTTGGAAAATGAAGTCTTTTCTGACAAAGTGAAACTTTAGAAAAATATATTTTAGTCATAATATTTTAAAATATTTGACATATAAAGAGATTTTTAGCTCATTTTTTGGAATTAGTGCACTTTATTTCAGTGTGCCTTCAAACTTTGATATCTTGAAGATATTTTCTGGGCTGGTGTCTGTGTGTGTGTGCATGAGGGGTAGGGAGGGGGAGAGGGAGAGAGAGAGAGAGAGATTTTGTTTTTTTTAAAAAACTGTGGTAAAATACACATAACATAAAATTTACTGTTGTAACCATTTTTAAGTATATAGTTCAGTGGTGTTAATTATTTCGCATTATCACCACCATCCATCTACAGAACTCTTTTCATCTTGCAAAACTGAAACTCTGTACCCACTAAATAACAACTCCCCATTTACCTTTCTCGCATCCCTTGGCAACTACCATTCTGTGTTCTTTCTCTCAGTTTGACTACTCCAGGTACCTCATATAAGTGAAATCATACAGTATTTGTCCTGTTGCGACTGGCTTATTTTACTTAGCATAAAGTCCTCAAGCTTCATCCATGTTGTTGCACATGTCAGAATTTCCTTCTTTTTTAAAGCTGAGTAATATTCCATTGTATGTACATACTACATTTTTTAAATCCATCTGTGGATGGATAGATACATGGGTTGTTTCTACCTTTCGGCTATTGCACATAATGCTGTTATGAAAATAGGTGTGCAAATGATAGATTTCATTTTTAAAAACTTCTTTTTATAGGCATTTTTAAATATATGTAAGAGGAAAGAGAATAGTATAATAAACTCTGATGTACTCATCTCCTAGTTTTGATAGTTATCAATATTTTGCTGGTTTTGTTTCATCCTTTCCCCCAACTTTTTTTTGGTTATAAGTATTTTAAAGCAAATCAAGAAATCATATCATTTCACATATAAATACTTAATATTTTCTCTTGCATATAAGGATTTTAAAAAACTTAACAATAATATTTATTTCAAGGTCACTAATCCTGTCTTTTGCTGTGCCAGCTGTTGAACCTATCCAATAAGTTCTCAATTTCGGGTGTTTTGCCATTTTAGAATATGTTTATAAATTATATATTTTTTAAAAATTTATTTATTTATTTTTGGCTGTGTTGGGTCTTCGTTGCTGCGCACGGGTTTTCTCTAGTTGCGGCAAGTGGGGGCTACTCTTAGTTGCGGTGCAGAGGCTTCTCACTGCAGTGGCTTCTCTTGTTGTGGAGCACAGGCTCTAGCCGCACGGGCTTCAGTAGTTGTGGCATGCGGGCTCAGTAGTTGTGGCTCTCGGGCTTTAGAGCGCAGGCTCAGTAGTTGTGGTACATGGGCTTAGTTGCTCCGCGGCATGTGGGATCTTCCCAGACCAGGGCTCGAACCTGTGTCCCCTGCATTGGCAGGCGGATTCTTAACCACTGCGCCACCAGGGGAGTCCCTATAAATTATATATATTTTAGAGACTGATTCTCCTTTGACATGTTCCACCTTATCCTTTTTGTACATCTTTCCCTGTGTTTTCTTTAACGTATTAATCACAGTCATTTTTGAAGTCCTTGCCTGCTAACTCCAATATCCAAGTCATCTTTGGTTCTGCTTCTGTTGACGTTAAACTCTTGATTATTGGTCATTTTTCCTACTTCTTCCCATGTCTAGTAATTTTTTTGTTGTATACTGGGTATTAAGAGTGACACGTTATAAAGACTCTGGATTATGTTCTCTTCTACAGTGTTGAGTTTGTTCTGGCAGGAGGTTGAATTATGATGGATCAACTTGATCATGCTGAGGCTTATTAGTTTTAGGCATTGTTATGTTGGTTCTGTTTTAGTTTTGCCCTTACTCCCATGGCACAGCCCTTACTCCCAGAGTGTTGTCCTCTGGGCTCTCCACTGAGTATGTAGAATATTCACCAGGGTCTTGCCTTGTAAGCTGTATCTCCCCTGTGCACTGTATAATCTCTAAAATTTTCTCTTTAGCTTTCATCTTCCCAGCAACTTTTTTTTTTTTAATAAATTTATTTATTTATTTTTGGCTGCATTGGGTCTTTGTTGCCGCGAACAGCGGCTACTCTTCGTTGTGTTGCGTGGACTTCTCATTGTGGTGGCTTCTCTTGTTGTGGAGCACGGGCTGTAGGCGCGTGGGCTTCAGTAGTTGTGGCACATGGGCTCAGTAGTTGTGGCTCGCAGGCTCTAGAGCGCAGGCTCAGTAGTTGTGGCGCACGGGCTTAGTTGCTCTGTGGCATGTGGGATCTTCCTGGACCAGGGCTCGAACCCGTGTCCCCTGCATTGGCAGGCGGATTCTTAACCACTGCGCCACCAGGGAAGCCCCCCAGCAACTTTTTAACGCTAGGCCTTTTATAGTCTTACTTTTGCTCATATCTAGTTTGAGAGTTGTCCAAGACCTCATCAGAATTTCTTTTGTAACTTTTGATGTTCCTCCTCTGCTTCTCTCTCCTTCTCTGCTCTCCTGCCACCCAAATTCTAACTGCCTTACCAGCCCCTAACTCTGATCTGTTTTCATAGGTTGTGGTTTGGGGTGAGTATGGGGCTCAACTCTTGTGCTTTCTTCCTCTGAAGAATCATAACCTTTTGTTGGTTATTGCCCAATGTCTGCAAACAGTCCAAATTTTACAGTTGGTTAAAGTGGGAGAGTAAATCCAGTATCAGCTAATCCTTCATAATCAACTAAAGTCTATAATACCATTCTTAAAGCCAACAAAATTAACTAATAGGCAGGCCATGTTTCGTAGCTTTCTCCAATTGTCTCAAAACATCTATTTATAGTTTATTCATATCATGATGCAACGAAGTCCAGACATCCAGAGTTGATAAGTATCTTAAATTTTTTATGCTTTATAGCAACCCCTTCTCTCTCCTGCCATCACACACTTTTTTTTTTTTCCTATGCCATTTATTTGTTGAAGAAACTGGATCATCTTGTAAAATTTCCCACATTCTGGATTTGGATCCTTATTGCATCATTCAGCATGTTGTCTCTGGCTCACTATTTCTATTGTAACGTGGTTTGGTTAAATAAGGGTCACCTTGGTGGGGTCGGGGAGAGGAATACATCATAGTCTAACTGTTGCATCATTTCAGGATTTGTATAATGTCCGATTTCACCACTTTTAGTGATGTATAAAGTTTCATAAAGTTTTTATAAAGTTTCTCATCCACTTTTGATCAAATGTTTTAGCCACTCTTTTTATTTAGTTGCCTAATAAATACATTACTTCATTAGAAGTTGCAAAATGGTGATTTTTTAATTCTCTCATTCTTTCTGCATTTATTAGCTCTAATTCTTCTGTAAAGAACTTTGCCTATAAACTATTTAGAAACTACAATAAAGGCAAAATAAATACTTGATTCTTTTTCATTATGTATTAAATTTCAGAATAATGAACTGGTACCCTAGCAATCACCAGTGGTGACCAATGAAGTTGATTTTATTTGTTTATTTTGTAATATCATTATGAACTTACAGATTTTAACATGTTTGAAGTGTTTCAGTCCATTGAGTTATTACTCTTTTGATGCTCAAATTACTCCACTTAGCTAGCGGAAGCCTCTTTAAGTTGACTCCTGTGTTCTTTTGACATGATCCCAATAGTCTTTTTTTTAAAGCTGTGTGTTTGCACATAGCTTTCTTCCTTTATATCTTTCTTTTTTTTTTTTTTTTTTTGCGGTACGCTGGCCTCTCACTGGTGTGGCCTCTCCCGTTGCGGAGCAAAATCTCCGGACGTGCAGGCTCAGCGGCCATGGCTCACGGGCCCAGCCACTCCGTGGCATGTGGGATCTTCCCGGGGCACGAACCCGTGTCCCCTGCATTGGCAGGAGGGCTCTCAACCACTGCGCCACCAGGGAAGCCCTCTTTCTTTCTTTTTTAAAAATTAATTTATTTTTGGCTGCCTTGGGTCTTTGTTGCTGCACATGGGCTTTCTCTAGTTGCGGCGATAGGGGGCTACTCTTCGTTGCAGTGCACAGCCTTCTCACTGCGGTGGCTTCTCTTGTTGTGGAGCACGGGCTTTAGGCATGCGGGCTCAGTAGTTGTGGCACTCAGGCTCAGTAGTTGTGGCTCGCAGGCTCTAGACTGCAGGCTCAGTAGTTGTGGCACATGGGCTTAGTTGCGCTGAGGCACGTGGGATCTTCCCGGACCAGGGCTCAAACCTGTGTCCCCTGCATTGGCAGGCGGATTCTTAACCACTGTGCTACCAGGGAAGTCCCTGATCCCATTAGTCTTTAATAGCTTCCTTGCTTTTAGGTAAGATGTTCCAGGCTTATCTTGAAGACTTCCTGTCTCAGACCTGGAATCAAACATTTCTCCTGGGAGCTCTGGTTCCTTCAGCCTGTCCCCTAGGGATGCTTATATTACTACTGGGTTGTCATTGCTTAGAGGCCTGTTTAGGGCACAGAGGTAGCAAATGTGTGGTTTTTATAGAGAGAAAAGTAAAATACAAGTTTGTACTAACATTCCAATTGAAAGTTAAGATTTCAGTGTTTCTACTTCCTGAATATTATGTATTTATGTCTCATTTCTCTTATGCTGAAAATTTGTGGTTTCAAATGACTTTAACGTAATTACATATTTAATATGAGAGTGAGGGCAAGACTGACTCAAAGTAATACCAATATTATTACAAATATTAAAGAGACTACTGGTTCTTTTTGTCCTCAAGATATAGCCCATTAAAGATGCATAGGCGGGCTTCCCTGGTGGTGCAGTGGTTGAGAGTCTGCCTGGCGATGCAGGGGACACGGTTTCATGCCCCGGTCCGGGAAGATCCCACATGCCGCGGAGCAGCTGGGCCCGTGAGCCATGGCCGCTGAGCCTGTGCGTCCGGCGCCTGTGCTCCGCAACGGGAGAGGCCGCAACAGTGAGAGGCCCGTGTACCGCAAAAAAACAAGAAAAGAAAGAAAAGAAAAAGATGCATAGGCAAAATACTGCGTTCAATTGTCACTTAAAAAAATTATTTTCTGGTTGTGTCACAACTTAACTCAGAGTTACGTTCTTTTCTTTTTCCAATTTGCTTTCAATTTTTAGAAATTTTTCTTCTCTTTGACTCAATTCTGAATTGTGTAAGTTATTTAAGGCATTACATGTTTTCAGGACTAAAACTATAAAATAAGGTACGTTCAGGAAATTCTAGCTTCCACCCCTTTTCCATTCCCTTATAAGTAACCATTTTAAGAAGTTTCTCACTTAATATTACTTCCTTTAGAAAATATAAATTAAATATACATACATACACCCACATACATATTTGTATTTCCTCTTCCTTACTACACAAATGGAAGCACACTCTCCATATTTTCCTTTACTTTACAGGATTCATGGATGGAAATCCATCCATGGACTAAGAATCCCTGGTCTAGAGAGGGATATACACATGTTAAGAAACAACTGTAATACAGTTGTTCACTTGTTCAGTGATGTTACAGAGGTGTATATGCTAAATGCCATTAGATACAAATTATGGACCAGTTCTTCTAGAGTAGATGAGTAGGTTAGGGAAAGCTTCAGAGAAAGAATGAGCTGGATTTGGAACCTGCAGATTATACTAGGAATCAGGGAAGAATCTCTGTATTACAAAATTAGCTAACCCACCTTTGCTAGTATATTGGTGTAGCACGAGAAACATTTGCACTATATCTGAGAAGTGTGAATAACATTCTTGAAAGGCCTTTAAGAATATACGGGATCCTATTTCATAGGCTACCTGGGCTTATACTTAGTCTAGAAGTATTTTTTTAAGAAACTATAAGAAAACAAATCCTCCTTTATACATTAATGTAAACAGACTTTGTATCAAAAGAATAGCATGTTGTTTTTTATAAAGCCTTAACATAAACCATGCTTAGTTTACAAACTTTGTTAGTGGCAAGATGAAGAGTAAAAAAAATATATATATATAGTCTTTCCTCTGATGGATATTCCCTGAGTTAATCTGTAATTATTAAGCATCGGTCACATGCAAAGCTCTTTTGTATGAGTAAGAAGGCATAGGAAAAAAATAGAAATAGTTCTAGCTTAAAACTTTTAGAACTAAAGCATATCTTGTGACTGTAAGTGAATCAGAAAGAAATTGTGTTTTCTCAGAACGCTGAAGGAAAAAGTTTAATACTTGATAGACAGAAAAAAGTAATAGTGGGCATTTTGTTTTTATGCCTGCAAGAATACTCAGTACTGAGTAACTCCACATAATTCTGTATCTTGATTGCAGTGGTAGTTCCACACATCTATACATGTGATAAAGTGACATACACATATTGTACCCATGTCAAGTTCTGGGTTTTGATATTGTTCTATAATTATGTAAGATTTAACTGTTGGGGGAAACTGGGTGAAGGGTACATGGGATCTCTCTGTACTATCTCTGCAGCTTCCTGTGAATCTGTAATTATTTCAAAAGAAAAAAGTTAAAAAAAAAAAAAAGACTTCTTACTTTGGCTGTCATTCTGAGAGTAGCTCGCAGCGAGCCAAGGGCAGAATCAGGGATACTGGTTAGGAGTTTATTCTAAGGTTACTGCAGTAAACCCGGACGGAGATAATGGCTATTGGACTAGGTTGGTGGCACTAGAGTGGGGTGGGGATAAGGGTGAGGAATAGTTGAATTCTGGATGTATTTTGACAGCAGAGTTTCTAAACTCTGCTGATGGATTGGATGTGGGGTGTGGAAGAAAGAGGATGAAAGACGACAGCAAGGTTTTTGGCCTGGACCCCTGGAAGGATGAAGAAAAGAGATGGTAACCAGCAGCAGCAACAAGTAAAGAAGCCTGGTATGAGGTAGCTGGAATCTTGGCAAGGAAAACCAAATAACAAGGCCTCTTCCTCTAGTCCTTAGCAGCTTGGGGCCTCCGAGGGTTAGGGACAGTGTGACATTTGAGTGCACTCTTGTTAACCTTCTCCCAGGAAGCTGAGTTATCTTGGCCTCGCCCTGACTCTTTTGGAAAGAAGCATTTGTTTGATAAACAGGAAGTCGTTTCCATGAGTGTAGAAAGAAGAAATGATAGAACCGAGTGGCAAAGCAAAGAACTCTGCTAGCTGTGGTTAGCTTGGAATTGGCACAAATCTTTCCAGGTAGCCACCTAAGCTTAACACATGAGCCGCCTTTTCCCCATTCTAGACTGGGTTATTTCTTCATCATGAAAAATGAAAAGTTTCTGCCCTGTTGCTTGACCTGCTATCAGGGTATGTTCATTTTCAGCTAGTGTTTTGGATCTTAGATGTTGTAGACTTAGCAGACAAATGGAGACACTGTCTGTTTATAGTGGGAAAGTGACTTATTTTAAGAAATGTTGGCTTCCCACCGCTACCCTATTAGTGGCATGCCTCTGACACTCCAGCAAGGCTGGTCTAGGGACGTTAAGACTGCCTTATGTGTATTTTTGCTCTTTGAAAGGTTAGAATCTGACTGTACCACAAGATATTTCTTCCTGAGTCAGATTGGGACAAAATTACAAACAGTGAATTTGAAGCAATTCACTGTGAAAAAAGCAGTGAATTATGAAGCAAACTTTATAAACATTGGTGCTCTAATACTTTTGAAACTTCAGAATTCATTCCCTCCGCTTCTAATAATATACTCCTCATGACGTATATAAATCCCTTAGTGTCACTAACTACTTTTGATTTTGTAAGGAAGAACAGATAAAAAAGGTTACAGAAATCCAGTGCCAAGTTATTTATGTGATTGGAAAGTGAGAAAGAGAACTTAGACTCCTTACATTTTTCTTTTTTTGTTGTTGTTTTGTTTTGTTTTTATTTCACAGGCTCCTTACTTTTGATAAGAGCTTGAAAACAGGAGAACCGTTTTCTCCTTTTAATTGAGAGTCACCTCATCCTTGTCTGGGTTGAAATGGTTGAAGCCGTGATAGAGAAAAACTTTAAATTTGCCCAGAGGTATAATGGCAACTAAATAGAGTAGTAGTTAATTGATGGTGAAAAGGGACTTACTGTGATGGAGTGAAGATTGTCTAGACTCAGGGGTGTGGATGGGGGGCTGGGGTCATGGTTACAGGGTGGGGTGTTTGGGACTGGAGGTATGGGTGGCATCTCGCCCAGTATTTTGGAGAACTAGCTCACTAAACTGTCCAGAACAACTCTTTAGAGTTCCTTGCAAGTGGGTTTATCCTGACAAGTTGCAGAATGTATTTTACTTTGAATGTTGAGTGGCTGGGGAGCTATTTGTTTCATTTGCCTTCTGAAATTACCCCAGTATGTATTCAAATGCAGTGACTTTGTGTTAAGTCCAGGCTGGGCTACTACTGCTCTGGGTTTCTTCGCTGAAAGTTAAATGTCATATTTGAACTTGAAGAATTTTTGCTGCCTGCCTATGGAGTACACATGAACATAAAGCAGCCATTTGTCAGCAGGCAGCTGAAAGGCAATTTCAGCAGGGACCAAAAACCACTGCAGGCTGCTGGCTTCCTGGCACACCCACTAGACCCTGTAGGTTTACACTGAAAGCAAACTAACAGGGGCTGGAGGCGGGGGGTGGTGGTGGTGGTAATAAGATGGGCAAAAATAAAAGCAGAGGCTAAAGTCTGAATGACATTGAGCCAGTATGAAGGTCCTGTATGTGGGGAAGAGCACAACGTTCCCAAAGAAGAGAGAACTTAAACATCAAACACAATGGCTAGTAAGAAACATCTGACGTTTGCAGACAACACATTTTTTAAAAAAGTAAATTCTGTATCTTCTTTATATTCTTAGCTGCAGGGATACTGTAGGTATCTTTAGGGAAAGTACTATATAGTTTAAACCATTTTACCCAGTGTGCTATCACAAATACCTTGTAACCAGAACCGTGTAACAGTACAATTGGTGTATAATAATAATCACTTTCAAGCACTGCAGAATCCTGAACAAAGATCCTTATGATCTATTAACCAAATGCTGAAATAGTGTTTGTGTAGTAATGAGCGGACCTTTTTAAAAAATAGCTTTTTAAATGTCTTTGAAAGTTAAAATTATGTCATATATGATAACTCTTAGTCAAAGTACCAGTTTATTCCCAAATATGCTATTCTTTCTTTGGCCATAGCATGTAACAGAATTTATTTCTGTTTAGCAGGTCAAGAGGTGGCAGTATTGGCAGTATAAATGATTCATCCAAGGACAACCAATGTGTCATTGTAGAGATAAAACAGAACTAGGCTGCATTCTCCCAGCTCCTGGCCTATGTAACATTTTTGAGAACTTTCCAATCATTTTAGGAAAACAAAGTACTTAGAAAATACAAAGAGGTTTTTTTAATAAAAGAAAATCACTTATTTTGGTAATTGCTAAATTAATCATTCTGTTGTATTTAAGAAGCTCTTTGATGTGTTCTGGTTTACTGCCAGATGAATGTCTCCTGGGCATTTTAATTAATGGGTGGCTTGGCCAAATGAGCTTCTGATGGTAAACCTTCATAAGGGTTTATTTTTGTGTTTCTCAAGAATAGCTGTCTCTTCAAAGCTCTTTAATTAGACAAGGTTTAGCAGCTAAAGCACATTTTTAGAATAATTAGGCCTTGGGTGAAGAGAAATAATGGGTCAAAGGAGCAGGTACTGTTAGAGAGAATGGCCTCTTCAAGTGGAGCATGGCGTCCACATCTGATGGACGTCCAGTTCTTCAACAGCTTGTATTCACTCCCTGTCCCTAGTTGGGGACCTTGTGTTGTTTGAAATTCATTTGACAGATCTCACCAGAAGCCTAAACATACCAGAGTGTGGGCTCACTTATCACCACCTCTAAACTCCTGTAGGAAGCTGTATCCTAGTCCTTTTAACATCTAAGCTAAAGACTTCTTATTTTCTCTTTCTTTCTACCAAATTGGTGATCTTGGCCATAATAATGATTGTTTCTGAGGGAAACACTTCAAAGATCTTATGTGTGGGTCATTGATAACGCTAACAATTATAACAACTCCTTTGAGGGGTCTTTCTTAATAATTTAAATAAACTACTTATAACATTGTTCTTAAAATTACTATAGTATTTGGTCTCCAAAGTTTAATGTCTGTTGTGGTCAGAATGTAGTTTGAATTATTTGAAAATCTGATATGTGGATGGATTGTCATTTTGCCCCCTTCTTCAAATCAACCCCCCTCCATTTCTTGTCCTAAGTTCTTAATCTTGTCAGTCATTACTGGTGCATATGTTTTATCTCAAAGTTCTTCTTTGTGATGAAGAAAAGATATACCTGACTGGTCCCATGGGGGATGGAGATGGTGCTAAAACAATTGGGTAGTATTACTGAAACTACTATTAAAAAACAAAAAATAATACACTTATATTGTCTAATTTTCCACTTTCCCACTATCTCAGGATGCTTATCATGGCAAATATGTCTTTTTTCCAGCTGGATCAGTTGATTTAAGGATAATGCTGATGAGCTATTACAGATTTCAAACAGAGCAAACTGTGTCACTGACATTTCTAATCCCATCAGCTGTCGTGATCCGTATATGTTGTCAGATGAAGAACTGGGTTAAGGATATATATATCATTGGTTCAATATAAACCTACTTCCACTATTAGAAAAATGTTATAGAACTTATGACATTGATTATATGTCAATCAATTCCTTTTTAAATATAGAGGATAGCCTGATTTATAGAATTACAAAGTTTATCACATGTAAATTCTTTTGTTATACCTTAGTTAGTGACATAGCCAATGAAATTATTTCATTTAAAGTGGTAGAAACTTCACTTGGTTTTCTATTGATGTTATCTGTAAAAATTAATAACATAGTTTTAAAAATATTTGGTAAGCACAATGTAATGCAAATGTAAAGATGCAGGTATATTACTGTGCATTCCAGAGAACAGTCACCAAATAAGTACACTTTTATGTCAAATTGTAAACCTTTGAGAAAGCAGAAGAGATATTAGCCTAAACAGAATCCTATATAAAGCAGGTTTTCCCCTCTCCGCAATGACTAATTTCTGTCTATTCTTTCCTAAAATGATTGATTATTGTGACTCTGCTTTTTGACTCACCCTTTAGCACAGGAAATATTGCTGATACTTATCTTCATGTGCATGTTTGCTGTGTATATGTAATCTTTTGCAACGGAGATATGCACAGGAAGGTGTTGAGTGTTACGATCCTTGAAGAAAACCATTATGTGCATCCCTCACAGCTCTTCCTTCCTTATGGTAGGGCAAGTGTATTCTTATGCATATGTATGTGTAATGGGATTTATACTTAACGAAGTTTGGGTGCTCATTACTAATGAATTTTTATAGATACAAATCAGGACTGTAAGTGTATTGTTTTCCATTTGCTTGTTTTACTTCTTTGACTCATTCATTTGCTGGGCCCGCTTGTGTCACTCCTTCTGTCTACCTTTTGAAATTAAACCACTGTCCCCAAACAAGAACTGACGGTATTCTTCTTCACTGCAGACCACCTGGTGGCCCATGGCAGAATGGCAGAAAAGGAGGCCCGTCGGAAGTTCAAACAGATTGTCGCAGCTGTCTATTTTTGTCACTGTCGGAATATTGTTCATCGTGATCTAAAAGCTGAAAATTTGCTATTGGATGCCAATCTGAATATCAAAATAGCAGGTGAGAAGTATGCTGAGGATGTGAAATAGGAGTGAGGCAGCTTTTCCTTCAGGGTTCTTAAAGCAAGGGATTATCTGTTTCATCTATTCAGAAAGAAGTATTATGAAAAGGATTTTTTTGTGTGTGTGTGGCTTGAAAATTAATAAGCTTTCAAAATATATTGATGCTATTTTTTTCATGTAGTTTGGGATGCAACTAGGTTGGGAAGAAAGAAGAAAAAGTAATTTTTAAATAAGGAATAAAATATAGAATAAAGTAGTAAAAAAAAACTGATAAAATTGTGTGCCTTCTCACCTTCACTTGAGAAGGTTGATTTGTATCACTGCTGATATAGAGCATGCTTATTCTTAAGACTGTGGTTTTATGATCATTTAAGAAGAATAGACCTTACAGTGGTTTAAAGGCAGTCCATCTCTTTTTATCCTCAAATTTCATTCATCTGCTCATCTGACAGTGCCTAAAAAAGCACTTTTCACTGCCTCACTCTACTCATACTTCAATTTTAGTAAACTGTCAGCATTTGCCTAACCAATGCAAGCTCACCACCTATTGATAGAAGAAAGTGACTGCAGTTTATATAGAAACAATAAATATGAAAATAAACCATTTTTGTTTTCTGACAGTTTTTGGTATTGCATTGTATGTCCCTCGTCTTCCAGATAAAAAAGGACTGGAATCTCATATAGAAAACAGAACTTTAGCTAGAATATAACTGTCTTGAAAAGCCTAGGTAAGAAGCAATTCTGAAGATTTCCCTCCGTAACTGGGTGGGAATTGAGAGTTCAAATTTATATTATATTATAGGTCAAAGTACCTATGTGTACCCTTGTAGGTTGTTGATTCTTCTGACAGTTTCTTTTGTGTACATAACTCTGCTCACTTTCCAGGCTCTACTTTTACATCCTTGGAATGTCACCTAGCCTTTTGTTTATCTAAGTTGGGCTGATTAGAACTTTTATAGTTGTAAGCTCTTTGAGTTCTGTATTTGCTCAATACATAGTAGACAGGGATTAGATCCTTTCTTTATCTTACATGAAATCATGTTTTTCCTTTGCCCTTACGTCTGGTTTATATTCTCTAAAGCTCTCTAGATGCTGACAGTTCTCACAAGGGTGGGTAGGGTGGAAAGGCCTGACAATTTCAAACCCTCTTTTGTAATTATTCATTGTAGTTTCAATTAAATTAATGGTAATAACACCTACTAAGCTTCACAGTCCTTAAAAGTATAATAAAATGTGTTAATTATCTATTGTTGCTGTAACAAATTACCACACACTTAGTGGCTTGAAACAATACAAGTTTATCTTATAGTTCTGGAGGTCAGAAATCTGAAGTGAATCCTGTGGGGCTGAAACCAAGGTATTGGTGGAACTGGTCCCATCTGGAGGCTTTGGAGGATTCATCTCCTTGCCTTTTTCAGCTCATGGAGGCCTCCTGCATTCCTTGGCTCCAGGCCTTACATCACACTTCCACCTCCTGTTTCCATTGTCACATCTCCCACTCCTAATCTGATCCTCTTACTTCCCTCTTGTAAGGACCCTTGTGATTACATTGGGCCCTCCTGGATGAACCATGATGGTCTCTCCAGCTCAAGGTCCTTAATCTAACCACATCTGCAAAAGAAGATAACACATCCACAAATTCCATGGATTAGGACAAGGATATCTTTGAAGGGCTGTTATTCAACCTACCACAAATGTTACTATAGGGTTCTTTGGATTTTTGATTAGGGTAGTGAGTTAAAAGACAGCCCTCAGGGCTTCCCTGGTGGCGCAGTGGTTGAGAGTCTGCCTGCCGATGCAGGGGACACGGGTTCGTGCCCCGGTCTGGGAGGATCCCACATGCCACGGAGCAGCTGGGCCCGTGAGCCATGGCCACTGAGCCTGTGCGTCCGGAGCCTGTGCTCCGCAACGGGAAAGGCCACAACAGTGAGAGGCCCACGTGCCGAAAAAAAAAAAAAGAAGGCCCTCTTTTTCTGCTATAGTCTTATTCTACCTTCACTGACCAAAGACTAAGAAAAAATTTTTATGCTTCCTTGGTTCTTGATTTTGAATTTAGAATCATTTTGATTTAGTTAAGGGAAATTTGTATGGCTTTTTAGTTTTTGCATTGAGAAGCCAAGTTTAAAAAGCAGGCGTTGGGGATAATTGAATTTAGACACTCTACTGACAAATATTTGGGTAAGGAGATTTTTAAATACTTTTCTTTGTTAATAGTTGAAAACAAACCCATGCAGTCACAATATGAGTCTCTACCTGTTGGTGTGTAATTACAGACTCCTAGGGGTGCTGACAGCCAGCCTTGGGCTCTCTGTGTATTAATACATATACTTTGTCAAGATTTTTATTTCATTAACCTAAAGTCTGCATTTTTATTATTTGTTTTCAGAGCAAAGCAAAGAATAAATGAGCACCCCTAGTTTTGTGCTCTGCTACAGTATCTGACGTTGTCTTTGTTTGCATTCTTTCCTACATGCTATCATTACTCAGTTTCTCAGTCATTGCCTGAACTTCCCTTCCTACACATAAATTGGATAGAATACCCGTTCTCATCAGCCAGGCCTTCTTTGAACTTAATGGACCAGTGGGAGGAACACTTCTAGTTGAAGCTGACTACAGCATGACTAATTTTAGAGAGGTAGGTTGGATGGTTCTGATGGGATAAGTTCAGATAAGTAATGAAATCAACTTTTTATTCTGAAAGCTAAAAGTAACTTTCAGATCCCTGATCTTTTCAGTAGTCTTTTTGATGAATTATTATAAATCTCAGTAAGAAAGAACTACTGTATATGAAAGAAACACATGAGAGAGAAAAGAGGGCTTTTTATTTTATTTAAAATATTGTTAGTCTTAAGCACCTCATTTTAAAAATCATCATATATGTTATAGTAGCAAATTAACTTGGAATTAATAAAAATTCAGATCAGGAAATTTAAGGAATTCATGTTTTCCTCATCCAATATTTACCTAGTGGTTTTGATGAAAAGATTATGCATCCTGTTCAAAAGTAGATGAATAAGTTGTTCTGGGGATGTTTATGTTTACAGGAATTTATGTTTACTTTTTGTATGAAGTAATGTGACAATTTACATGTAATACTTGGTACTACTATAAAAATCTAGCTATTATAAAAGCCCATGTTAGCCCTCTTCAAGTGAATACGTGTTCCCAGGACACGAGAGATAAGTTTCAGTTACAGATATTAAAAGATTCAACATCATTCCATTGTTTAAGAGTTTTTGTGATTAAATTCTTACCTATGAATTTTTGTTCTAGTGCTAGTTCTAGAGAGAATGAAGCCCAGGTGAATACTTTTTTTTTTTTTCTGGTTTTAATGCTTTCTTCTTAATGCTGGTCACAAAACTATCATCTGTAGAATTATTTGAAAGATGTTTCTATCATTAGTGATCCAGCATAAGCACTGATTGTTTTCAGAATAAAGAATTTTATTTCTGAAAGGCAGAGTTGCCAAGTCTGGAATGAAGAATTTGTAGTGGCTATCTATAATCTTCACTGTTCTTAACAAAGGCTTTTTGCTCCGGTATCATGGAACAGAAAAAAGAAGGCTAAGAACATGACTCCCACCCTCAAGAATTTACAGTCTATTTGGGCAGCAAATGCTTAGAGCTTTGAAAAGTTAAATAACACCAAAATTATGCTTTACATATATAAAAAGTACTTTGCAAAGCATTTTCACGTGTATCATTTAATTTCAACATATTTGGCATGCAAATATGTCTTGTTTAGAAAACACTAGAGTGTCCAAAACACCTTTAACTTGCTAAAAGGTTGAATTTCTTATAAAGAGCACTCATGCAAATCGCTTTCATATAGAGAGTTCAACGCTGGGAAAAGAATAGGATTCTTGGTCTCTAACCTTTCACTTTGTGTCTCAGATGTGTGAGGATCCACAAAGGAGCAGATTCGGGATGGAGGAGGCACAACATGGCTCTCTCAGCACATCGATTTTATCCCTGGGTGACAGCATGGCCAACAGCTACCAAATTGCAGTTTGATACAGTAGGAGAGATGTTACAGTGCACATCGTGATTCATTATCACGTTAATTGTATAGGCCAGTTACTGCAGGAGTTCAGAGGATGGAGAAACCACTTTAGTTTGCAGAATTTCATTAGATGACAAATGCCACAGGGACTGTAAGCATATCCCATTTATTGTACCTGTTCTATAGTAGGTGCTCAATAACTTTGTTGATCTGAACTTTAGACAGTGGTGATGAGGACAGAAGCACCCTTTATTATTAATTTTTTTTTTGTGGTACGCGGGCCTCTCACTGTTGTGGCCTCTCCCGTTGCGGAGCACAGGCTCAGGACGTGCAGGCTCAGAGGCCATGGCTCACGGGCCCAGCCGCACCGCGGCATGTGGGATCTTCCCGGACCGGGGCACGAACCCGTGTCCCCTGCATCGGCAGGCGGACTCTCAACCACTGTGCCACCAGGGAAGCCCAGAAGCACCCTTTTGAGAATATAGCACTTGAGGTGAGTCTTAAAGGATGAATAGAATTCTTTAAGGATGGGTGTCAAGGAGAGAATGCCAGTAGGATTAGTCAGTAAGCAAATGTTAGTAAAGCACCTGCTGTGTGCAGACACTGGGAATACAGCAGCAGATAAAATAGTCCCTTGGAACTAACATTCTGATGGGGAAAGATAGAAAACACATAAACAAGCTCTCATAAGGGCTGTGAAAATGGTAATATTTAGTAGTCTGATAGAATGACTTGTGAGAGGATAACCAGGATAGTCAGAGCCTTCCAAACAGAAGGAAGAGCAAGGCAAAGGCCTGCGACAGGTGAATTCAACATATTTAGGGGGTAAGAGAAAGTTTAGCATGGCTGAGGATAATAAATAAGGCCGGGAGTGGAAAGATGGGATGAGAGAGCTGGCAAGGGCCAGTTCACGTGGGGCCCTGTGCACATGGTGAGGATTTGGGGCTTTATTTTGGTTCCAGTGGGAAGCTGAGTTGGAGAAGCACGAGCAGCAGTAGAATGCACACAGCCTATCTGCAGAAAAGCTTGGTGAGAGGGAAGGATCGAGGAGGGGAGTCAAGCCTGAGAAGGCAGGAAGGGGAGGTGTTTATATTAAATTGTGAAGTTGTTTGAATACCAGGCTTAATAAATCAGATTCAGGGTGGATAAGGAAGAAGGGGTGGGAGTAGGGAGAGGGGACAGGAAAGCAATAGGAAGATCAGTTAAAAGGCTGTGAAATGGTAGAATCCTGCATACAGGTGGGGGCAGTGGATGTGGGAAGGAAGAAAAGGGCACCAAATACAGGAGACGTGAGCCGAGGAGGAACTTCCGGGACTGGGTACCCGGTCACATCTCTGGGCCAGGAAGAGGGAACTTCCAGTCAGAGACAGGTTCAGAAATAGAGAAATCAGATTTTCTTATTGATGGATTATATTAAGCTATCAAACTGGTGTTGCCTTATTTTTAATGGTTGATGCACTGCTATTTAAAAGGAATTTTAATTCTTGTCCTTAAAAATTAACTAGAGAGGGCTTCCCTGGTGGCGCAGTGGTTGAGAGTCTGCCTGCCGATGCAGGGGACACGGGTTCGTTCCCCGGTCCGGGAAGATCCCACATGCCGCGGAGCAGCTGGGCCCGTGAGCCATGGCTGCTGGGCCTGCGCATCCGGAGCCTGTGCTCTGCAACGGGAGAGGCCACAACAGTGAGAGGCCCGCATACAGAAAAAAAAAAAAAATTAACTAGAGAAATTCCTGTGTTTATAAAAGATTGCCTAAATGTAGCTGGCTTACTCCCTGAAGCAAAGTTATTTGAAATACTCAGACGTTATGAGAATGTTTTGAAAATTGTGGAAACTTTTTTTTTTTTTAACCTAAGGAAGTTGGAAACTTTTTTCTTTAAATGTCACTCCCAGAATGGTCTCCATGAGATGGTTTCCACTCCGGTGTTATTGTTTTATTTGGCAATCAGTAGACAGCAAAGATATGAAGTTCAGCTACAGCAAAGCCAATATTTTGGAAAGAATTTCCACAGTGCATGGATTTGAGGTACTGTGGAAATTTTTGACCTTTAATGCAGTGAGATCTAGACTACTTTATTTTTTAAAAGTGAGAAACTAAAACATTTGGTAAGTCTATTGACCTTTCACCGCCAGTATGAATATGCTAAGATACAGTCATATCTGTATCTCAAAACGAAGGTTGGAAACCTTGGATTTCTGAGACCCCTTCCATAGTCTGGTGATTGAGAATGTCCCTGACAGGTCACAAAAAGTAGTTACGAATATTCATCGTGTCAATCCCAAATTTTATGTCATGATCCTAACACCCTTTGTTTAGGTAATCTTTCAGTACACCTCCCTGATTGATGGGTAGTAAATTGAGACCCACAGAGGCCACGTGACTTTCCCAAATTCGGGTCCTAGTAGAGCCTAGGAATCATAACACCTCACCCTTGTGCTCTCACCCTGAAATGGTATAGGACCCTCAACTAGCAGGGGCTAAGGAACTTTAACATATATTGACCCTTGGGAAAATGGAGTTTGGAAAATTCTCTCTTCTGAATCCTATTCCTAAGACTGGAGCTTTTACAAATGAAAAATTAATGTACCTTCATTAAAAAGGCATTTCAGGTACACATAGTTGACACACATGACACATGAAAAAATGTTCAACATTGCTAATTATTAGAGAAACGCAAATCAAAACTGCAATGAGGTACCACCTCACACCAGTCAGAATGGCCATCATTAAAAAGTCTGCAGATAACCAGTGCTGGAGAGCGTGTGGAGAAAGGGGAAGAACCCTCCTGCACTGTTGGTGGGAATGTAAATTGGTGCAGCCACTATGGAAAACAGTATGGAGGTTCCTCAAAAAACTAAAAATAGAGTTACCATATGATCCAGCAATCTCACTCCTGAGCTTACATCTGGACAAAACTGTAATTCGAAAAGATACATGTACCCCACAGGACAGGAATAAAGGTGCAGACATAGAGGATGGACTTGAGGACATGGGGAGGGGGAAGGGTAAGCTGGGACAAAGTGAGAGAGTGGCATGGACATACATACACTACCAAATGTAAAATAGATAGCTAGTGGGAAGCAGCCGCATAGCACAGGGAGATCAGCTGGGTGCTTTGTGTCCACCTAGAGGAGTGGGATAGGGAGGGTGGGAGGGAGACGCAAGAGGGAGGAGATATAGGGATATATGTATACGTATAGCTGATTCACTTTGTTATACAGCAGAAACTAACACACCATTGTAAAGCAATTATACTCCAATAAAGATGTTTAAAAAAAAAAGAAAAGAAAAGATACATGCACCCCAGTGTTCATAGCAGCACTATTTACAACAGCCTAGACGTGGAAGCAACCTAAATGTCCATCGACAGCTGAATGGATAGGGAAGATGTGGTATATATATATGTGTACTGGAATACTGCTCAGCCATTAAAAAAAGTAAAATAATGCCATTTGCAGCAACATGGATGGACCTAGAGATTATCATGCTAAGTGAAGTAAGTCAGGAAGAGGAAGACAAATACCATATGATGTCACTTATACGTGAAATCTAAAATATGATGCAAATGAACTTATCTATGAAACAGAAACAGACTCACAGACATAGAGAACAGACTTGTGGTGCCAAGGGGCGGGGGGGAGGGATGGATTGGGAGTTTGGGATTAGTAGATGCAAACTATTATATATAAAATGGATATAAACAACAAGCTTCTACTGTATAGACAGAGAAGTATATTTGATATCCTGTAATAAACCATAATGGATAAAGAAAAAACAAGAAATAAAGTGAATATAACTATTTAATATTTTTTAAATGATAAGATTTTATTTCATTTTTTATGACTGAATAATATTCCACTGTATACATATACTACATTTTAAAATCCATTCATCTGTCGATGGACACTGAGGTTGTTTCCGTATCTTGGCTATTGTAAATAATGCTGCGATGAACATGAGCATGCAGATGTCTTTTTGAATTAGTGCTTTCATTTTCTTTTCTTTTCTTTTTTTTTTTTTTTTTTTTGGCCACGTCACGCAGCTTATGGGATTTTATTTCCCCAACCAGGGATCAAACTTGGGATCTCAGCACTGAGAGCAAGGAGTCCTAACCACTGAACTGCCAGGGAATTCCCAGTGCTTTCATTTTCTTTGGATCAATACTTAGAAGTAGAATTGCTGGATCATATGGTAGTTCTATTTTTAATTTTTTGAGGAACTTCTATACTGTTTTTCATAGTGGCTGCACCAGTGAACATTCCCACCAACAGTGCACAAGGGTTCCCTTTTCTCCACACCCTCACCAATACTTGTTATTTCTTGTCTTTTTGGTAATAGCCATTCTAACAAGTGTTTTGATTTGCATTTCCCTGGTGTTTAGTGATATTGAACATCTTTTCATGTACCTGTTGGCCATCTGTATGTCTTCTTTGGAAAAATGTCTATTCAGATCTTCTGTCCATTTAAAAAATTGAATTGTTTTTTTGCTACTGAGTTGTATGAGTTTTTTATGTATTTTGGATATTAACCCCTCATCAGGTATATGATTTGCAAATATTTTCTCCTGTTCAGTAGGTTGCCTTTTCATTTTGTTGATAAATATAAATATTATTTATAGTGAACTTTTAAGTCAATTTTAATAATGTACTAATATAAAATATTTTACTTGAATTACTTCTTTATCATAAATCACACAAAAATGACAAAGTTATTTTTAAAATTTCTTTCTTGCAAGGTTTTTAGGATAATATATTCCTTTGAAAGAAGTTTGAGAGTCAAAAAAGTTGGAAAATACCGGGTACTTGTACAATTAAATAGGTTAGTTTTCTTTACATTCTAGTCCAAATATGACCTTTATCTTTTTAATCAGATTGAGAGATTCTCTGAGCTCTTGATAGACTCTTTTTCAGGAAAGCCCTTCTCCTCTATTATATACCAATTGCCCCTAAACTTTTGCTTAAAACTCAATTTATGCATATAATTATATAATTAGATGTGTGATTATGTTGTTTGCCCCTTGATGCATTAATGGTCCCTCAAAAACTTGGGGGGTATCCTACTCCTATTAGCATATTTACACCTTACCTTTTAGGTGGGTTACTGTTCAGATGTTTCCTCTCATTTGAGTTATGTTTATTCTATTCTGTTAGCTTTAACCTAAGATGGTATTTTCTTGCCTGCTTAGTTTCTAGTTGACAACTGAGAATCTTATATGTGATCATACCTTCTTTTCTCCAAAAGTAGCCTTCTGCTTATCAGACCATATGCCTTAATTTTTAATTTGGAAAATATTATTGTTATACCTATATACTGTATTTCCATTTGGTATCTTTAGTTTCTGTTGAGAAGTTAAGGGGACCTTGATTCATTATGGTCTATAAAAGGCACACTAAAAATTTGTGTAGTGTGCTCACCTATCAGGATTAGAAACTTACCTGATTGAATGATTGGACTATTATTTTTGTAAGTGATATGAATCACTTTAGAATCATAATTGCAATAGTATGCATTAATGTTTTCAAGAATTCCAGTGAATATTGTTTGTAGGTCTTATAGAAAAGGTCTTATTATAACCTTTTCCTTTATACATCTACTCAGTACTGAGTTTGATGAAAAGATCCCATGTTGGCGAGGGGTTTTTGCCTTTCATGAGAAGGGTTGGGGTAGTGCTATCTATGATAGAGTGGAGGGGATTCATTTATTACCTCATTTAAAAATAGCTGAGTTAAATGATCCTAACTGTTAAGATATTTTTAAAACTTTGGGGGCAAATACATGTCATTCATTGAAAATAGCAATGTAATGCTGCTCCAGCATTTTTGTTTTTAAACTTTCATTTTCCACGGAGGTAGTCATCATGCTGTATGATACACGATGCTCAGAAGTTGTGGAGGGTCAGGAGATTGCTAAGATTAAGTGATAGCTGTGGAAGAGCCCCATATATGGTGCGATAGTAGGAGCTGCAACAGAATGGTCCTCTAATACCTAACACGTGACCAAGAAGGTACATATATTCTTTGAACCTCCTGAATATTATCTCTCCCCTCCTCCAGTTCTGACCTCCCCTGGTTTCTTAAACTAAACCAAATGCCCCCCTTCCCAAATAAGCTGATTACTTGATTTTTTTTTTTTTTTCCCATGAAGGAATTTCTCTTGAGTATAAATGCTCAGGCTGTGAGTCAGTAGTTTTTGGCATTACTTCTCTATTAGCTCCTAGTTAGGAAGTTCAGCCA
The DNA here is from genome assembly GCF_949752795.1 of Hyperoodon ampullatus. Lineage (NCBI taxonomy): Eukaryota > Metazoa > Chordata > Mammalia > Artiodactyla > Ziphiidae > Hyperoodon > Hyperoodon ampullatus. The sequence goes on from NC_136920.1 coordinate 97,094,925, forward strand.
GAGGTTGAAGGGATTGCTAAACACTTCAGGACTTCCCGGACCCATTTTTAAGAGCAAACTAATATTGAGACTCCTGGGAACTTTGAAACTCATCCTTTGTCACTACCAATATTTTGAGATTCACACAGTTGACTCTTGTGTTCAAATCCAAATAAAGCTCTTGGGTCACATGATTTCTAGGCTAGTAATATTGTGTAGGAAAAGGAAGGTTAGTTCCTCTTCCATGTCATGTTCTATCTTAACAGTCCATATAACGGTCTAAATCCTGTTTATAAAGTGTTCTTTTACAGGTCTTGATCTTTGATTCGTCAAGTCATTTCTAGCTAGAATACCTGCCAGCTTGTGGCCCACACCCCGTACTTATTAGTCCACTGAGAAGTTAATCAGGGCCCTAAATTATTTCTATTCTTGATCTTTGTCTTTAATTGCAAGTGCAGCATTGGGGTTATGAGTCCTCAGAAGCTTTCAGATTTTAAAACAAGAAGGACCTTGTCTCAGTATTTTCTGGTGAGGTAGTTTATTTAGGATAAATAATTATTTTCCCACTTCACGTTTTTCCTCTGCCCCGTACTTCCAAGCTGCTTACTTATCACAGCGAGGAAGTGAAATGAAGCACAAGTTACTCCTGGAGGGGTTGGCTGCCACTTGTAGCTGTACTACTGTATTACCTTCACAGACACTGTGAACATTTGGAACTGGCTGCAGGCTGCGCCTAATCTGTTATATCTGCTTCGGGTTGCTCCTTGGTCAGCCAAAAAAGAAGTCAAGGGTATTACTCTGAGGTGGTGGACCAAGTAAGAAAATTTCCTGTTGCAGTTGTCCTAATTTTTAAATTCGTGCCACCCGTTCCCTCTTTCCCCTTACCGCATAGACATACCCAGTTGTTGATATACTTAACTTTTAGGGCTGCAGTATCACTGCCGCGTATAACCCCAGGCTCCTGATCTTGCCTAGAACAAAGGATTTCAAGTCTCAAAATGGATAGTAAAGCTCTGGTATTTAAACCATCCCTAGAAGACAAACATATGGTTCCAATTAAAGTCTGCTGCTCTGTATTAAGGGGATGTAAGATACCATTCTAGCCTGCAGACAAATGCTAACCAACCAGGGTGTTGGGGGTTGGAAAAGAGACTTAAGAAATTATGTTAGGAGCCACTTAAGAGTGGAGAAATAAATGACCATAGGCCACATGAAGAGAACAACTCCACCCATATGGCTTCTGTTGTGTGGGTGTGAGTATTCACTTGAACCAGTTTCTTCTCTTGTTTCTCCCTTTCCTTCTGTAACTCTTTAGAATATTCATCATTTTAATGTAGATTCTGTAGGTCATAATATTTTTCCTGTTGCTAATAAATAAAGAGGAAGGGATATAAAGGATCTTTATGGCATCTTTGTACCTGAGAATTTTCTGAAACTAACTGCTCAGTGTTTTAGTTCTTATTATTCAAGTCTTTATTTTTAAAACAAAAATTTTTAATACAGACTAAAAAGCAATAATATAAGCATACTATAGGAAATTTAAACAACAACAAAAGATTTTTAAGTACTCAAACTGGAATCTCACCTCCAAAACTTACCATTATCATTTTGAACGCATTTCTTTTTTTTCTATGCATGTTTTTTATAATTAGAGTCACTGTGTGTACAATTTTACATGTAGTTTTTATCCTTTATGGTATGTCAAATATTTTCCCTATGCTGCTCCATGTAACCATTTTTAATGATTGCATATCAAATAGATATAACATAATTTACTTAATCTCTCCCATATTGTTGTAAGAGCACAGAATTCTTGATAGGGCTGTGGTGTTTACTACCCCCTTCCTTTCTTTGACATTATCAGTACACTTCAAAACTACAGAGTTTATACACTTATCATTTTGAACATGCACTGAATCTGTTCTCTTCTTTGCCTTAAGTTTCTGTGTTATTTTTGTTGTTCTTGTTCTCGTTTTTTATTCTTGTGGACGTTGCCCTGCTTCTGCGTTTCCCTTTGTACTGCACCAGCATTCTCCATCCTTTGCCTTGTGATGCCGCTGTGTGAGCTTGTGATGCCGTAGTTTATTTTACTTGTGCCCCCTGGTTAGAACCATCCTGGGCTGACATGAGCTGGGGCCATGCAGCACTTTAATATTCCTTAGGACGGTAGTTCGGGAAAGCTAAAAGAAAATAGTGGCTGAATACAGAGTGCCTGAGGTGATAAAGACATGTTTAGGCTCTGTCCATCCACTGGCTTCTTACCTCTGGGATTTGAATAATTAAAATGTTATAAGCAGAAAAAAAAATATCTTCTAGTTAGGGGAGAGTTAAGATTATTTATCAGAAAGATTTGCCAAGATTAGGTTAACTCTCAGTTACCTACATGTTTTTTTTTTGTTTTTTTCTTTTGTTTTGTTCTGTTTTTTACTATCCAATTTTTTTGAGTTTTTTCCCTCCCCTCGCTTCTGGCCGTCCATGTTTTTTGATTTGCTAGTATATCAAGCCTGTTTATCTTAAGTTAGACATATGGAAGGAAAAGAAGGAAAATCTAAGTCTCTTTAGTGTTGTCCTTTGATAGCAGCTCTTGTTCAGTTAGGGGAGACAGTGACAGTATAGACAAAAATTGATTTTTAAACTATGAGTAAGGCGTCTTTGTCCATTCGGGCTGCAATAATAAAATACCACAGACTAGGTGGCTTATAAACAATGGAAGTTTATTGCTCACAGTTCCAGGCTGGGAGGTCTAAGCTCAAGGCACCAGCATGACTGCCTTCTGGTGAGGGCCCTCTTCCTGGTTCATAGCTAGTGCCTGCTCAGTGTGTCCTCACATGATGGCAGGGGCTAGAGGTCTCTCTGGAGCCTCCTTTATAAGGCACTAATCCCACTCGTGAGGGTTCCACCCTCATGACCTAATCGATTCCCAAAGCTCCCACCTTCTAATACCATCACCTTGGGGGTTAGGATTTCAACATGTGAATTTTGGGGGCACATTCAGACCATAACATAATGTATGCCATCTTTGTCTCTTAATATGAGTTACTGAGAAGTAGTTATTTTATTAGTATAACACTGATACTAATATTTTTAATAAAGTGAACTGCTTATCATTTATACCTAATTGCTGTTATATTATGACAGCAATTATATATCATTAAAATATTTACTACTTTTAAATTGTTTTTAACTACAACTCTAAACTCTATCATTATATATCACATCTTCATAGTTTGCTCTTCTTCAAATAGGATTATTGCTGTTTTCAACAAAAACTTCACTGGGATTCCTGTTTCAGCAAGTAACTCCCAGTTCCTACCCTCTTAGCTGTTCTCTAAGGGCAGCTCTGAGTTCTCATACCTTTATCCCTTTTTATTTTTTATTATTAATTTTTTGAAATGGACCATTTTTTAAAATTTATTTATTTTTGTCTGCATTGGGTCTTCGTTGCTGTGCGTGGGCTCTCTCTAGTTGCAGTGAGCGGGGCTACTCTTCGTTGCAGTGTGCAGGCTTCTTATTGCGGTGGCTTCTCTTGTTGCAGAGCAGGGGCTCTAGGTGTGCGGGCTTCAGTAGTTGTGGCGCAGTTATTTCTGTCTAGTATTCTATAACAGAAGTATACCACAAGTTTTTTTTCCATTTTATCCATTGATGGATATTTGGATTGCTTTTAGTTTGGAGCTCTTACTAACAATTGCAATGAACATTGCATTCTTAAACATTAATGTGCATTCTTAAACATGTAAGAGTATACTCTTAAACATGTAAGAGTATAAACCCAGGAGTAAAGTTGCTAGGTTGTACTGTATGTCTGTTTTCAGATTTTACTGGGTGATGCTAAACTGGTGTGTCAGTTTTTGTGAGGGTTCCCATTCCTGCATGTCTTCACCAGTGCTGTGTGTTCTCTTTAAATTTTGTTATTGGAGTATAGTTGATTTACAATGCTGTGTTAGTTTCTGCTGTACAGCAAAGTGATTCAACTATACATATACACATATCCACTCTCCTTCAGATTCTTTTCCCATATTGGCCATTACAGAGCATTGAGTAGAGTTCCCTGTGCTATACTGTAGGTCCCTATTAGCTATCCACTTTCTGTATAGTAGTGTGTAGTGCTGGGTATTATTACACATTATAATTTTTGTCAGTTTGGTGAGTGTGTAATGCTTATCTCATTGTGGTTTTAGTTTTTAATTTTGTCTTTAATAATGAGATTGAACTCCTTTTCATGTCTTTGGCCTTTTTTGTGAAGTGTCTGCTTAAGTAAGTCTTTTGCCCATTTTTCTACTGGGTTGTCTGTCTTACTGATTTATAAGAGTTTTTGTTTCAATAATAAGGATATGAGTCTTTTGTTTTATTTATTTATTTATTTATTTATTTATTTATTTTGCGGTATGCAGGCCTCTCACTGTTGTGGCCTCTCCCATTGGGGAGTACAGGCTCCGGATGCGCAGGCTCAGTGGCCATGGCTCATGGGCCCAGTCGCTCCGCGGCATGTGGGATCTTCCCGGACCGGGGCACGAACCCGTGCCCCCTGAATCGGCAGGCGGACTCTCAACCACTGCGCCACCAGGGAAGCCCGAGTCTTTTGTTTTATGGGTTACAAATAGCTTCTCTCATTTTGTGATTTCTCATTTCACTCTCTTTAAAATATCTTTCAATGAATAGACATTTTAGTATAATTTTGTTATGAGCAAGACAGACTTTATTTTTTTATTTCTATTTATTTATTTTTATACAGCAGGTTCTTATTAGTTATCTGTTTTATACATATTAGTGTATATATGTCAGTCCCAATATCCCAATTCTTCCCACCCCCCGCCCCACTTTCCCGCCTTGGTGTCTGTACGTTTGTTCTCTATGTCTGTATCTCTATTTCTGCCTTGCAAACGGGTTCATCTGTACCATTTTTCTAGATTCTACATATATGCGTTAATATACAATACTTGTTTTTCTCCTTCTGACTTACTTCACTCTGTATGACAGTCTCTAGGTCCATCCACGTCTCTAAAAATGACCCAATTTCGTTCCTTTTTATGGCTGAGTAATATTCCATTGTATATATGTGCCACATCTTCTTTATCCATTCGTCTGTCGATGGACATTTAGGTTGCTTCCACGACCTGGCTGTTGTAAATATTGCTGCTATGAACATTGGGGTGCATGTGTCTTTTTGAATTATGGTTTTCTCTGGGTATATGCCCAGTAGTGGGATTGCTGGGTCATATGGTAATTCTGTTTTTAGTTTTTTAAGGAACCTCCATACTGTTCTCCATAGTGGCTGTATCAGTTTACATTCCCACCAACAGTGCAAGAGGGTTCCCTTTTCTCCACACCCTCTCCAACATTTGTTGTTTGTAGATTTTCTGATGATGCCTGTTCTAACTGGTGTGAGGTGATACCTCATTGTAGTTTTGATTTGCATTCCTCTAATAATTAGTGATGTTGAGCAGCTTCTCATGTGCTTCCTGGCCTAGACATTTTAGTATAATTTTAATGTAACCAAATTTACCATCTTTTCCTTTATGATTTGTGCCTTTTGTTTCTTGTTTAGGAAATTCTTCCATCCCCTGAGGCTATAAAGATAGTCTCCTTTATTGTTTTATAAAAAACTTTGTAGTTTTACCTTTTACATTAAGTCTGTGATCCACCTGGAATTAATTTTAGGATATGATGTGAGGAAGGTGTCCTATTTAATTTTTTCCCATATGGAAAATCAGATGTACCTATGCCATTTACTGAGAAATTCATCCTTTTCTCAGTGATATACAGTGCCTACTCTTCTTTTCAGTGCACCGTTTTTAAAGCAACTTGTAAAGAAGCAGTATGTCTCAAGCCCTGTATGCCTTTGGGAATTACATAAGCAGAACAAAGGGTTGGCAGTCAAGAAGAAGATGAAAAACAGTAGAATATAATAACTAAGGAATTTGGAAGTTGTATAAAAATAGTTATGGGATGTACATTTACCTCAATATAAACATATACCTGATGCTGAAAGCATAGTGTGGATGTGGGCTTTGAGGGCATCCAGGCTGGCATTATAGGCTGGGCCTTGTTCTTAGTAAGTTTTGGGGTTTTTTTTTTTTAACTTTAAATTTGAACATGTTACTTAATGACCCTCACTTTCCCAGACGTAAAACAAAAATAACGCTCATCTCAATGAGGTAATAAATACATGGTACTATAACACAGCACTTGACAGAGTGTCCCTTGAAAAATGGCTGTTTATTCCACAGAATTCAAAGTGCTGCACAAATGGGAAAACTGTGGCACTGAGAGAGACGACTCAGGGCAGCCCCGTATCCTTGGCTCTCCAGGGTCCTTGCCACTCAGCTGCGTGGCCACATTGCTCGTTTCTAAGTACCCTGAACAAATTTACTCATAGTTCAGAATTATTATTTATTGGTTGTCATCCAACTTAGTAAGAAAGGCCTTATTTTATTCATAGTGTGACACTCTGGATGATTCAGAATGAATCTAGGTTATGTTCTTAGTTCATTCCTATGACTTAGCATTAAGACAGATTAACTAACAAAAATTCTGAGGGGAAATTATACCACTTCTAGTCTAGAGTAATTACATGTGATATAGTTTTCCCTCAGATAAAAGTTGCATAGTACTTGGATGACATTATATGGATGCTGCAGACCACCTCTTCCTTCTCTGAAATGTTTTTCTCCTCTCTCAGCTTTCTTATTATAATGATATATTTCTCTCTCCCTTTTGCTCCTTTTTCTTTCTCTTCCTGCACCTATAGCATAGGAAGTACCTATGGGTGTTTCCTAAGCCTTGATTCCCAGCCATCCTTTTTTCTCCACTTATTCTTTCAAAAAACTTTTATCCATTCATTACTACAACTCATTTCATCAGAACATGTTCACTTGAATTTCTTCTCACCTTCTTAAACTCAATCCATGACCAAAAAAAAATTTTTTTCTTCCCAAATCAACTGCTCTCTACTTTTCACTCCTTTTCATCTCATGTATTATTATCTGTCTTCAAGTACTGTCCAGTCTTTTTTCAAAATAATTTTTGAGTTGTCTTTCTCATTTTCACTATTTCTACTTTCTCACAGGCCTTCCACTTCACGTCACACTTAATCTAGTCTTACTTTCAGGTTAATTTTACTGCATCTGCCCGTACCAGAAGTTCTAACGACTCATCTCTGTAAGAGTGGTTCTCAAACCTCTTCGGAAAGAGTTGTTTTATCTGTTTACATTCAGATGTCTAAATTATTTCCAGGAGATCCAGTAGGTCTGAAGTAAGGTTTGTGCATTAACTTAAATACATTGGTGATTCTGATGTACACACAGGGTTGAAAATCAATGGTTGGAAGAGGACAGGGGATGGAATGGGTAGTGCTTATGATTAGATGTAATTATTAAGATAGCAGTTTTCTATTTGGATGGTGGGTTCAGGGGTGCTCACTGCATAACGAAAAATAAGTAACTACTTCTAGAAGAAAGCATAGGGGTAAATCTTTGTGACTTTGGGTTAGGCAATGATTTCTCAGATATGACACCGAGAGCATAAGTTACAAAAGAAAATCTAGATAAATTGGACTTCATCAAAATTGAAAACTTTTGTGCATCAAAGGACACTATCAAGAAAGTGTCATCCACGGAATGGGAGAAAATATTTGCAAATCATATCAACAGACTTGTATTCAGGGAATATAAATAACTCTTACAACTCAATAATAAAAAGTTAACCCAATTTAAAAATGGGCAAAAGGGGGCTTCCCTGGTGGCGCAGTGGTTGAGAGTCCGCCTGCCGATGCAGAGGACACGGGTTCGTGCCCCGGTCCAGAAAGATCCCACATGCTGCGGAGCAGCTGGGCCCGTGAGCCATGGCCGCTGAGCCTGTGCTCCACGACGGGAGAGGCCACAGCAGTGAGAGGCCCGCGTAGGGAAAAAGATTTGAATAGACATTTGTCCAGAGAAGATATACAAATGGCCAATTAGCACATGAAATGATGCTCGACATCATTAGCCATCAGGGAAATGTAAATTAAAAGCAGTCCCCCACCCAGGATAGCTGTAATTTAAAAAATATAAAAAGATAGTAATAGGTGTTGGGAAGGGGCTTCCCTCGTGGCACAGTGATTGAGAATCTGCCTGCCAACACAGGGGACACAGGTTTGAGCCCTGGTCCAGGAAGATCCCACATGCCTCGGAGCAGCTAAGCCCATGCGCCACAGCTACTGAGCCTATGCTCTAGAGTCCGCGCACCACAACTACTGAAGCCCGCAGGCCTAGAGCCTGTGCTCCGCAACAAGAGAAGCCACCACAGTGAGAAGCCCGTGCACCTCAACGAAGAGTAACCCCCGCTCACCACAACTAGAGAAAGCCCGCCTGCAGCAACGAAGACCCAATGCAGCCAAACATTTAAAAAAAGTGTTGGGAAGGATGTGGATAAATTGGAACTCTTGTACCTTGTTGATGGGAATGTAAAGTGTTGCAGCCACTTCAGATAACGGTTTGTGCAGTTCCTGAGAAGACCAAACATGGACTTACCTTTTTTTTTTTTTGAGCATGATTACAATATATTAGCAAGTTCTGTGGCGTAAACATTTTCAAAAGCATCAGCAAAAGTATTAAATATAAAAGCAGTATGCATACTCCCCTCGGCACCCTGAAGAAAACACCAGAAGGCAGGCGTGGCCACAGACGGCGAGGGCGTGGCCAGCTACAGCGAGGGCGTGGCCAGCTACCTACTGCCGCAGCTCCACGTAGTTGGCGGGGAAGAGCCCGTACCTGCCCTTGCGCAGCCCGCGCCACCAGCCATCGTCAATCATCTCGATGTTGGTGATGATGTCGTCGGGGTCGAAGGAGATCTCATCATGGCCCGCAGCCTGGTAGTCGTAGAGGGCGACGGCTGTGATCCCCAGGTCGTTCTCATAGTCCCCGTAGGCGCCCTCCTCCGCTTGGTAGTGGCCCGGGGCCTCTGTGCTTTCGTAGACGGCCTCCGGAGCATAGGCCTCCTGGTACTCGGTGGCCTCCGTGCTGTACACCGGCTCAGGCTCACCGGTGTAGCTCGGCTCGGCCTGGATCGGAGACGCGGCCTCGTAGACGGGGCTCGAAGGCGGCCTCTCCTGGGCCAGCTGGGGCGTGGGCGACGCGGGCGGCGTGGGCTTCTGGGCCCGGGCTTGCTCGTCCGGCTGCCTGCGCGCCGCCTCCTGTTCCCGCTGCTGCTTCGCCATCCTCTGCGCCCGCTCCGCCTCTGTCAACGCCTTCCACCTGTCCTCGTGCTCCTTCTCCCTCGCCAGTTTTTCAAAGTTAGCTCTGATGTTACTGGTTTTGCTGCTCACTGCTTCGACAGGGACAGTCTTCTGGTAAGTGGAGGCCACCGTGGCAACGTCCTCAAAGGTGGAAGCGTTCTTATCCATGCGGTCCTTCTGCACCCCGTACTTCCCACCGAAGCCTCTGGAGTAGTCTTTTTGGGATTCGTGCAGATGCAGCTTCTCCTGGTGATCCCAGCCAAGGGCACACTTGTCCTGTCTGTCTGTCTGCACACCGAACTTCCCTCCAAAGCCTTTCACGTAGTCTTTCTGGGACTCGTGCTTCTCGGTTCTGCCCTGATACTCAAAGCCAACCGCGCTCTTGTCCACCTTGTCCTTGTCGATGCCGTATTTGCCACCAAAACCTTTGGAGTAATCTCTCTGCAACTCGTGCTTCTCCGTCTTGCCCTGGTAGTCGCAGCCCACGGCGCTCTTGTCCACGCAGTCAGACTGCACGCCGAACTTGCCACCGAAGCCGCTCGAGTAGTCTTTCTGCGAGGTGTGTTTCTCAGTTTTCCCCTGGTACTCAAAGCCCACAGCAGACTGATCAACTCTGTCCACCTGGACACCAAACTTGCCTCCAAACCCCCGGACGGAGTCGACCTGCGAGCAGTGCTTGGAAAGCTTCGACTGATACTCATGGCCGACAGCTGATTTGTCCATTCTGTCCTGCTCCAGACCAAACTTCCCTCCGTAGCCGTGCGAGGCTTTGGGTCCCGTTTCGAGCTCCTTCTCCTTGAGGGTCTGGTGTTCTTGAAACACATTCTCTGCTGGTAAGACCCTCTGCTGGGTCTCTTACTGACCCAGCAGTTCCACTACTAGGTATATACCCAAGAGAAATGAAAACATACATCTACAAAAAAACTTATGTGAATGTTCATAGCAACATTATTCATAGTACCAAAAAAAAAAAAAAAGAATCAACCTAAATATCCATCAACTGATGAATGGATACATAAAATGTGGTGTGTCCTTACCATGGAATATTATTCAGCAATTAAAAAAGAATGAACTAGTGATAGATGCTACAATGTGTATGAACCTTGAAAACACTATGCTGATTGAAAGAAGCCAGTCACAAAAGACCACATATTGTATGATTCCTTTTATATGAAATGTCCAGAATAGTCAAATCCATAGAGACAGAAAGTTGATTAGTGATTGTCTAGGGTGGAGGCGTTGGTGGGAGAGTTGAGGGGGGAGAAATGGAGAGTGACTGCTAATTGATACAGGGTTTCTTTTTAGGTTGATGAAAATGTTCTAAAATTGATTGAGGTAATGGTGTACAACTCTATGAATACACTAAAAACCACTGCAAGTACACTTTAAATGGGTGAATTTTATATAATAAGGCTATAGAAAAAAAGTCTAAATAAAAGCAGACCACATGTGGAGCAATGGTGAGAGTGTGCCAGGAACCAAAGATTATAATTAATTCATAATCAAATTCTTTGTATCTGAAATCTAATAAAATTCATAAATTTGGGGAAAATAGAAGAAAAGGAGAGAAAGAAAAGTCCACATGGTGAAATCCAGGGTCCTTGTTCTATCATTTAAAGCTATATTTTGTCTGGCCTGTTGCTACTGTGTAATGTTATTTTTTGCCATATACCTCTGGTGAACCCTACATCATACCCCGGGCAGTTTCTTTATTGTTGCTTCAACTTAGCACACTAGTTCCAAGTGATCTGCCTTTACTCTGCTTTTGCCCAGCCACCACTTAGAAAACCCTTTCCATATCCCCCTCTGCTTCTCCAGCTCCAATCCACTCGACTTAAGTTCTGCTTTCTTTTTGAGTCCTTCCATAGGAACATATCTTTTCTGCCTTTGGTTCTTTCATAGGAACCAACACATTGCTCTACTGATTGGAAGGGTTCCAGAAATACATGTTAAATACATGAGTGAAGATAATGGAGGAACGTGGAGACCGTGAAAGAGACATTAGGAATAAGAAGCTTTAGTAAAGACTGAAAGACGTTTGGCTCAGCTACTGAGCCAAAAGAAGATGAACAAGTCCATTCCAACAAGTGTCATGGCAAGCATGGCGAAATAAATTTTGCTTAAATGTGCAACACTTAGGGTTAGGAGTAAGAGCAATGCTTGGAATGATTAGAGGAGACCCCATGACAGGTTTACAAGACTAAAGGGTTTTTGCTTTCTGTAATAGGAAATAGGAGCGAGCTGCTGGTGGGGGGTTTCTTGCTGAACCTTACTGAAATCTTGCTGTCGGTCATTGGGTCTAGCTGTTGAAGGCAGCTGTGTGGCTGTAACATGCTCTGGAAGCAGGTGTTTCCCCCGATGTGGCATCTCTAGATGTCAGGCCCTGATCATGTCATTCATTCCTGCACACTCATTTCTCATATAAGCACCTGATAGCAATCTAAGCCTATAACCATCGCTGAAGATGGTTTCCTTTAATATTGTTTCCTTTGTAAAGACTTCCTGTTTGGTACACTAAAAAACAAGTTCATGCCATTAAGTCTGTGCCTTCTCCTGCCCGACCGAGTAAAAGCATAGAAAGGTTACTAATTGTAGATAGAGCATTCATTGTTCAAAATGACAGGTTTCCTATATACTTTAAGCTGCTTATTAGGAAGTTTTAAAATCAAGTGGTTTTAATTCATTGCCTGCCCTGTTGCATTCTTCATTCAAAACACAAGCAGAATACTCCATGACTCTTCTGGACTTTGCTATCCGGTCACACCAGTGTCAGAGTCCATTAGTTATTACAGACTCCATCAGCATGTCTTCCTTGCTGTTCAGAGAAGGCTAGTCGTGGGAAAGGACCTGGTGAAGGTCTTTGCCAACCAATTAAAAGATATATCAAGAGCCCTGTTTCTAGATAATTCCCAAAGATACCTGCTCTGCTGAATCTCATTTGCTGGGATTTTTAGCAACCTATCCCCAGTCTCTTAAGAAAAACAGGTTTCAGTGCATGCAGACTTTAACTTATAAATTAAAAGTACTGGGTTTCAAAAATTGTAGGTTAGTTGGTAGGGCTTTAATTGCAGTTGCATTCATAGTCAACATTTGTTAAGTACCTACTGTGTTTAAATTAAACAGTATGCTAGGTAATGTGAGAGAGTCAGAGATGAAACAGGTATTTTTAAGGAACTAGGGAGAGAGGGGGTAGACCTCTACTAGAGAGACAGGATATTTTTAAGGAGCTAGAAGAATAGGATATTTATATATGTAAATACCCAAAATAAAGGAGGAATACAAAGTAAGAAGGGAGTGCAGAGATGGTAGGTGGAGGACATTTCTTATAGGAGATTCAGGAAGACTTGGCAGAAGAGACATTTATTTTGCATTGATGAACGAGAGTATTGGATTTCTCTCCTTGAAGTAGCTATAGTGATTCTGATGATGGCTCTGACCTCTAAGCCCCTTGTGATCATTAAGTTTTTTACAACCTTAGGAGGGCTGGCTGGGAGGTAGAGGCTCTAGTAGCTGGCCAGCTGCCAGTCAGTATGAAAAGGCTCCAGTAGCCAGGAGGTGACAAGAGGATTGGCCCGGTGATTTTATTGCAGTTTTATTGAAGTTTAATGTAGTGACCCTTTCTTGAGTCCCTGCTATGTATGAAAACACTGTGTGGAGACTAAGATAAATAAAACGATATCCCTCCCATTTACTAACTAGTGGAGGGTATAAACACATAATACAACTAAGTATAGCATGAGGCAGAGTTGTAATTGGGCTGTAGAGGGATAAGCCAAGGGCCATGGAAGCACAGAGGAGGAAGCCACTGGCATGGTATTTTGTGGCGGGAGTCAGTTAAGGCTTCATACAGGAAGTAATATTTGACTGGGCCTTGAAAATGAGAGCTCTTTCAAATGTGGCAAGGAAGGGAAAAAGCATGGCACAGAGAGTAAGTAGCGTAAGAGAGGCACATAAACACAAGCTGTGCATAGTCTAGTGATGCTAGAATGGCTAGGAGTGAGTTGGAAAGGTTGGGTGGAGCTGGGTCATGAGGACCTTAAGTGACAACGCTAAGAGAGTTAGCCTGTTCTGTAAGCAGAAGGGAGCCACCGAATGTTTTTGAGCAAGGAGGCAGCACGATGTGATTTGTGTCCCGTTCACTGTGCTATGAATGGGTGGCTTAGAGGGAAATGAAACAGAGGGTAGTACGCAAGAGCATCAGTCGAGGTCAGAGATAATAAGAGTATGAACTGAGGTGGGAGGAATGGAAATGGAGAGAAGGAGATAGGTTCAAGACACACTTACAGGGTAGCAGCAGTAAAAGCTGTACCTCCAGTCTGAAATGGAGATGAGAAGGAGCAAGGAATGAAGACGCCGGTGCTCCTGGTGACGCGAGGGTAGTGCCGTGAATGAACATGGGAACATTGCTGGAAGAGCAGGTTTGATTTTGGAGAATGGGGAGTTTGAGATGTTTCTTCCCAGGCAAGTGCTGGAAGTTCATGTCAGGAACTTAAGCATGGTACCAGGGCCAAAGATATAAATTTGGAGAATCATTACCAAACAAATGAGAGGGGAAGCTGTGGGACCAGAAGAGCTGGCCCTGAGAAAATACAGGGCAAGGAGCGATAGTCAAAATCAGCACATGCTTTACTAAAAAACACCTTCTGGAGAAGGTAGGAAGAAGAAAAGCAAATAGCAAAAGGAGGCGGAGTTGCCAACGAGAGTAAAACTAGGAAAGGGAGGAGAGTTTCCGAGAGTAGGGAGGTGCCCAGAGTCTTCAGCTGCTGGGACTATGGGAACGTGGTAGGCCTGGGGGCAGGAGGGAGCTGTAGCCTGTCATACCTGCACGTTGTTCATCTAAATATCTATGTGCATAAAAGTATTTACAGGTCAGTGAGACTCTATCCCTGGCCTGCCATCCTTGTTCATTTTCTTAGTATTCCTCCCCAAACCGCACCCCTCCTATCTCCCGTCAACTCTCTCTTCAGACAGTGGGAGGGGGAGAAATGAAGGGGGGAAGGTGAAGCACAAAAGGAGTTGAAGTTAAAATGTTAAGTGTTCGTGGTTTGTTTGTAAATAAGTTGCATATTCTTTATTTTGAATAAGCCACCTTCATGATACTAAAGTTACTTTGTCTAATTTTTAAGTTCACTGTATCTCTAGTGGTCATAAATGTGTCTGTCATAAGAAGTAAAAGTAATCTGAAAATCCTGGGTCCAGGTGAGTAGACTTAACATGTATTTACCGATTCTGATGTGGTCTTAATATCAATCATTATCCAATTTTATTTTTGTTCTTAAAGAAATAAATACCACTCACCTCACTCAGTCCGGATTTATGAAGGAAACGGTGCTGGTTTTGCTGACATAAACCAATCATATTTACTTTTAGTTAACCATGTGTCTTTTGCATTCCAGCCCATCTGTATCTCTATTTCACTATTACTTTAAATTCCAGCGGCTGGTTATATAATTTCTAAAGGTTCTCTTTTTGTGTTTGATATTCAGACTTAAGGATCCAGAACGTTTATTCTATTGACTAGAAACTAGTATACACTGGGTAAAGATAACGTGAGTTATATCCATTTGTCTTTCTAGATTTTGGCTTCAGTAACCTCTTCACTCCCGGGCAGCTGCTAAAGACCTGGTGTGGCAGCCCTCCCTATGCTGCACCTGAACTCTTTGAAGGAAAGGAATATGACGGGCCCAAAGTGGACATCTGGGTATGTGACTGCCTCCTCTTATACCCCATAACATTAGTTACCCTTGATTGATGACAGCTGTCCTCATCCTGGACAACACGTAGTACTGTACTAGAATTGATCACCTGTTCTTTGGATCCCCAATTCTTCGTGCAGTCTGTTCTTCAACCTTTGTCTTATGGACTGAGCCACAGAGTTCAACCTCCCCCTTTGCATCTGCAAAAAAAAAAAAAAAAAAAAAAAGAAATCCCTAGGGCAAGCTTGGATGGGTCCCCTTGTCAAGAACAGAAATTCTGTCTGTTGTTGCCACTTGCCTTCTCCCTAGGATGAGTACTGAGAGAAATTCTAGTTATGTTCCCAAAAAGTAATGTCTGGAAGCAAAGAAGAATGCTGACTATTCTAAAGATGATTGGCCTTGACAGTGCCCCATATTATTTCTCATAAAAAAAGAAGAAAAAGTTTGTTCCATTATCTCGTGCATGACTCACCATTATCTTCATACACATACTATAATGGCCTTTTTTGTTTCCTCTGATGTGATTAATTGTACGTACTCTCTGTTTGGGATGCAGAGCCTCGGAGTCGTCCTCTATGTGCTTGTGTGTGGTGCCCTGCCATTTGATGGGAGCACACTGCAGAATCTGCGGGCCCGGGTGTTGAGTGGAAAGTTCCGCATCCCATTTTTTATGTCCACAGGTAAGGGAGTTGCCATCACACAGCTATGACTGGGTTCATGGAACATTAGACATGCAAAGTTATCCCAGGAATTGAGTGACAGAGTATAAATTGCCCATTTAACCACCTTTTTTGGCTCCAGTTTGCTGAATTGACACCTCCAGAGGCAAGGTTCTATAGGAACAGAGCATCTAGGCTTTGGCATCAGATAACCCTCCTGAGTTTGGCTCTGGGCTCTACATAGGACTACCAGTGTGGTGTGGCAGATTACTAAGTCTTTCTGAGCTTCAGTTTCCTCATCAATCAATAAATGGCTGACAGTTCTGTGAGGGCTACCACTATGAGAACTAAATTAAATGATGTGTGTAAAGTTAATAGGTCCATCGCACAGTAGCAGCAGTTGTAGTAGTTTCACCCTTGTCTTCACCTCATCTCTCACCCTTTTTCAGGATGATATTTCTATTTACTGGGGCCCCATTGAGATGTGGTAATAAATTCCAAGGATAAAGCAGGCTTTGCATCTTAATCTTGCTGCTACTACATTTCCTGCTTCTATGACATTTATCCCCCAGACTCAAAAAGTACTTTTTAAGTGAGTGGGCAATAGGGTAAGTAGCTCTTAGAAGAATTTAACACTGCAGACAGACACCAGACACCCAGAATCTACAGTGTTTCATCACCATCTATGTGCACTTAAGAAAAGAACATTTTGGAGACAATGCTGTAAGCAATCTATTTAGTTTTGCTTAACCATGATTTCACGTTAAGGAACAACATACAGAGTGTATGTCCACTGGGTTGGCAACACAGTATAAGCACGTGGGAATTACGTTTTAGAATAAATGAGAATTGCATCTAGAATACATTTCAGAAATTTTATTTCTGAAATGCATATTAGAAAAAAGCTGTGAGAAAAATAAAATAGAGAAAGGGTGTTAGGGATGGTGGGTGGGTGGTTATTTGGAAAGGTGTGTCAGGGAATCCCTTCACTGAGAAGTCAGCATTTCAGCGAAGGTTTGAAGAAGGCAAGGGCGTGAGCCGTGCAGTCTGAGGAAGAGCTTTCCAGGCTGAGGGGACGGCAGGTAGAAAGGCCCCAGTGAGGGAGCATGACTGGGTGTCTAAGGAACAGGATGGAAATCTCTGTGCTGGAAAGGAATGAGTGAGGGGACAGGAGAGATGCCATCAGAGAGGCAACAGAGAGCTCACTCTGAGGGCTTAGTCAGTCAGTGTTAAGGCCTTTTTCACTCTGAGTGAAATGCAAAGGATCAGAGGATTTTAACAGAGGAATGATATTATCTGACTTTTCGTTTTTTTCTAACTTTTATTATGAATATTTTCAAACATGCAAAAATATCTAAAGAACTTTACAGTGACTTTTGTTTTTTAAAAAAAATCACTTTGGCATCTCTGTTGGTTGAAAGGTTCAAGGGCTGAAGGAGGGAGACCAGTTAGCAGGAGACTTCTGCAATAATCCAGATGAGAGATATTGGTGGCTAGTTCCCACACTGGGGTGTAGAGGTGGGGATGGTAAGAAGTCGTCAGATTCAAGAGATAATACAGGGGCTTCCCTGGCGGTCCAGTGAGTAAGACTCCATGCTTCCAATGCAGGGGACCCAGGTTCGATCCCTGGTCGGGGAACTAGATCCCGCATGCCGCAACTAAGAGTTCGCATGCTGCAGCGAAGATCCCTCATGCCACAACTAAGACCTGGTGCAGCCTAAACAAATAAATGAATACATAAATATTTAAAAAGAGAGACAGAGAGATAGTATGTACTGTGTGGCAGACTCTGTTTCAAGCATTTTGCAAACATTAACTCATTTAATTACTTTAACAACCCTGTAAGATACATGGGACTATTACCCCCATTTTATAGGTGATAAAACTGAAGCCAGGAGATGTTTAGCAATTTTCCCAAGATAACACAGCTACTAAGTGACTAAACTACAATTTGAGCCTAGGCAGTCTGGCTCCAACAACATATATGTGGGATTTGATGTGAGAGAAAAAGTAATTATTAATAATCCAGGGGTTTTGGCTTGAGCAACTGGAAGGATGGATTTACTGCTAACAGAGATGGGAATGGAGAGATATTTTATATGTGTTAGTTTGAGATGCCCATTAGACATCTAAGTTGAGATATTGTATAGACAGTTGAATATAGGACTGTAGCTTAGTTGGGAGTGGTGGGCTAGTGATACACATTTGGGAATGATCAGTATATAGATAATACAGTATTTTAAGCTCTGAGATAAGGTCACTTTTTAGGCCATGATTGCAGAGAAGAGAAGAGGTCTAAGGATTAATCTCTGGGACACACTCATATTCAGAGATCAGGAACGTGAAGAGGGATCCGCATAGGAATTGCTAGTAAGGTAAGCCAGAGAGTCTTCTGTCCTAGAAAACAAGTGAAGAGAATGTTTCAAGGAGGAGGGAATGAGGGACTGTGGGGGGTGCTGCTGATAGGTCAGATGACTGAGAACTTGCTGGAGGACGGAGGGAACGGAAAGCACCCATTGAACTGAGAAGGCATCTTGAGACCGAAAAACAAGGTAGGCAGCTCCAGGTGATCAATGGGTCAGTTTATTATAGGGTAACTTACTCACAGAGTAAGTAGGATCAGGCGGCCACCATCTAGGAACACTCACAACGGTACCGTGCACTGCCAAGGGGACAATTTTATCGTTAACCTAAGGGGCGTGGGTATGTGCTTGGAAACAGTAAGTGCATTCCTAAGTCAATCTTTATTAATGGGTAGCTAGTCTATTAATGGGCACCAGGAATATGTCAGCAAAGGTCTTCATCATTGTTTGGAGACCACCAGAGCACAGAGGCCACCTGGACCTAATCATGAAACAATGGCTATTAACTACAGAGTCCTTGATGACAGAGAAGTGACTTAGCAGAGTCCTAGGTAGGGTCAGTGGAAGGACGGGAGGCATGGTAGGAGCCCAGAATGTCATCAGTTATGCTAATAGCCATACAGAACGGAATACCGGATTTGAAGAGATTGCTGATGATCCTGAAGTACCATTTTGGTGGAGAAACAGGAGCAAAACCCTGACCCATGTAGATGCGGCCGGAAAGGGGTGGATGGGAAGCGGAGAAAGGAAACAGACACAGCTCTTTGCAGTTCTATTCTGGAAGGAGGCAGAGAAGGGGTGTAGTGGATCGTTCTGGCCGGAGTCACCAGTGATCTTGTCATAATCTATTGTACATCCTCGGTCTTTATCTTAATGACTGCCCAGCAGTATTTAGCACTAAATGCTAAAAGTTCACCACTCCTTTCTTTCTTTTGTTAAATATAAACTTTATTTTTTAGAGCAGTTTGGGGTCCATAGCAAAATTAAGCAGAAAGTACAGAGAGCTCCCATATACGTCCTGTCCCCTCACACCCATAGCCTCCCCCACTGTCAGTATCCGGCACCAAAGTAGAACATTTGTTACGGTCCATCAACCTGCTGCGACACTACATTGGATTACCATCTAAAGTCCATCGTTTACTAGGGCTCACTCTTGGTGGTGTACATTCCGTGGGTTTGGACAAATACATAATGACATGTATCTACTATTGTAGTATCATCCAGAGCAGTTTCACTGCCCTAAGAATCCTCAGTGTCTGTTCATCCCTCCCGCTCCCTTAACCTCTGGCAATCAGTGATCATTTTACTGTCTCCACAGTTTCGCCTTTTCCAGAACGTCATATAGTTGGAATCATACATTATGTAGCCTTTTCAGATTGGCTTCTTTCACTTAGTAATATGCATATAAGTTTTCTCTATGTCTTTTCATGGATTAATAGCTCACTTCTTTTTAATGCTCAGTGATACTCCATTGTCTGGATGTACCACAGTTTACTTATCCATTCACCTGCAGATGGACCTCTTGGTTGCTTCCAGGTTTTGGCAGTAATGAACAAAGCTGTTATAAATATCCGTGTGCAGGTTTTTGTGTGGATGTAAGTTTTTTGTGTTTTTTTTTTTTTTTTTTTTTTTTTGCGGTACGCGGGCCTGTCACTGTTGTGGCCTTCTGCCGTTGCGGAGCACAGGCTCCGGACGCGCAGGCTCAGCGGCCATGGCTCACAGGTCCAGCCGCTCCACGGCATGTGGGATCTTCCCGGACCAGGGCACGAACCCGTGTCCCCTGCATCGGCAGACAGACTCTCAACCACTGCGCCACCAGGGAAGCCCCTGGATGTAAGTTTTTAACTCATCTGACTAAATACCAGGGAGTGTGATTGCTGGATTATACCATAAGAGTATGTTTAGTTTTGTAAGAAACCACCAAAGTGTCTTTCAAAGCGGTTGTGCCATTTTGCATCTCCACCAGCATTTGGTATTGTCAGGGCTTTGGATTTTTGCCATTCTAATAGATGTGAAGTGGTATCTTGTTATTTTAATTTGTAATCCCTGATGAAGTATGATGGTTAACATTTCATAGGCATGTTTACCATCTGTATATCTTCTTTGGTGACATGTCTAAATGTTTTGCCCATTAAAAAATTTATTTATTTATTTATTTATTTATTTATTTGGCCGTGCCGGGTCTTAGTTGCGGCATGGGAACTCTTAGTTGCGGCACGTGGGATCTAGTTCCCCAACTAGGGGATCAAACCCAGGCCGCTCCTGCATTGGGAGTGTGGAGTCTTAGCCACTGGACCACCAGGGAAGTCCCTTGCCCATTTTTAAATTTGGTTGTTTGTTTCCTTATTGTTGAGTCACTCCTTACTTTTGAAAACACTTTTTTTCCCATTGCTTCTCCGATGCCACGTTATCCAGCTTTCCTCCTGTTTCTCTGAGTACACCTTGTTGGCCAGATTTCTCTTTCTCTGTTCATCCTTTAAATCTTTTCTTCTTTACACCATCTTTCTGAGCATCTTATTCACTGCTTTGGCTTCAGGGAACACAGTGATGTTCAGTCCCCAGTTAACACTTGGGTAACTCTCTGGCCCGGACCTCTCCTCTGGGATGAGAGGCTATATATCCAACCAGTTGCTACCAGTCGGCTTTACTTGTGTGTCTTGAATTCACATCAGTGGAAACATTTTCAAAACTGAATTTAATCCCTCCCTAGAAGTGCTCCATTCTGTGTTCCCTAACTTAGTGAATGGTGTCACCGTCTGACCAAGAAGCTGGCCTTGATTCCTCCTCTCTTACCATCACCACAGCCACTCACTTACCAAGTCCTGTAGATTCCACCCTCTATTCCTGTAGACACTTCTGTAGTGGCTCTTGCCTGGATTAAATAATAGCCAATTAAATGGACACCTGGCTCCAGCCTTATCCCTCTCTAATGCATTCTCCACACGGCTGCATGAGTAATGTTTCTAAAGTATATACGACAAAACGCACACACACACACACACACACACAATTTGGTTCTGTCATTTTCCAGCTTAAACTTTTCAATGGTTTACCATTGCCTCTAGGCTGAAGTTCGCTCCTTAATGCGGCTAGAGCACTGACTTCATTTTTGACCGTGACCGTAGTAAAAGATACATTTCATACAGTGACCTAGAAAATACATATATACATACAGCTGAACAGAAGTTTTTTTAAAAAGCAAAACTTGGGCTTCCCTGGTGGCGCAGTGGTTGAGAGTCCGCCTGCCGATGCAGGGGTCACGGGTTCGTGCCCCGGTCCGGGAAGATCCCACATGCTGCGGAGCGGCTGGGCCCGTGAGCCATGACCTCTGAGCCTGCGCGTCCGGAGCCTGTGCTCCGCAACGGGAGAGACCACAACAGTGAGTGGCCCGAGTACCGAGGAAAAAAAAAAAAAAAAAAAAAAGCAAAACTTGTCTTTACTAGGTGCAGTGCACTCTAATACATTTTATTCTATTACATTAAAAATGCTAATTATAACTTACTGAATTGATCTCATGACTGCTTTTTGAAAAACAATGACATAGTAATACTTCTGTGACCTGGCTCGTGCCTGTCTCTGCAGCCCCAGATCCCATTCTACATCTAGTCGCCCTAATTTCCTTCTGGTTTCCGGAACAAGTGATACTCTCTGGAGCAACTCCCTCCGCCTGGGGTACTTCTTCCTCCCCCCACCCTACCCCATGCCCCCCACTCCTGTATTCTAGAGCAAGAAATTAGATGTGATAAAAATAAGAATCTAGATAATTTCTACGTCTTTCTTTTATCATGGGACTTCCCAAACATTTCATTGTAATTGTTTCTTTCATTATATATCTTCCATACCAGACTGTGAGCTTAGAGAAAGTAAAGACAAAATGTGGGGTTTTTTTCACAGTTGCCTCTAGCTTAGCAGAGTATCTGGCATGTAGTAGGATTTAGTAAACAGTATGTAGATAGTAAATAGGATCCTGCTTAAAACCCTCCAGTCGCTTTCATTTACACTTAGAAAACAATTCCAAAAGTCATTATTATTATGGCCTACAAGGCACACTGTGGTTGGCCCCTCTCTTTAATCTCATTTCCTGCTTCTCTTCCCTTTAGGCCCCGAGCTCCAGTTACAGAGGCGTCCTTGCTTTTTCTCAGACTTTCCAAGTGCACGCATTCCTGTTTCCTCAGATATTTACATGGCTTCCTCACCTAACTTGAGGTTTCTGCTTAACTGTCCCCCCAGAGAGACCTCTCCTGATACCCCCGTCATTCTCTTTCCGTTACTCTGCTTCATGGTGTTTCATGGCACTTACCACTACCTGACCTTATTTGTTTACTGTGTCCCCACCCCTCATCCCCACTTCCTCTTGACTATAATACGATTTTGTTTTTGTTCACTGCATGGGTCCTGGTAGGCACTCAGTAAATATTTGTTGAATGAATGGATGCATGCATGCATAGATTTGTTACAGTGTTCACTACCGAATAATTCAAATAATAATATCAGTAACAGTAATTTACATTTCTTTAGGGCTTTCAAGTTTGCAAAGTATTTCCTATACTTGATCTAATTTGTGCTATGTAAATGTACTCTGGAATTGGTATTGACACTAGCATTTATCATTTTGCCAATGAAGTTTAAGAATCTGAAGTTTAGGCTTCCCTGGTGGCGCAGTGGTTGAGAGTCCGCCTGCCGATACAGGGGACACGGGTTCGTGCCCCGGTCTGTGAGGATCCCACATGCCGTGGAGCGGCTGGGCCCGTGAGCCATGGCCGCTGAGCCTGCGCGTCCGGAGCCTGCGCTCCGCAGCGGGAGAGGCCACAGGAGTGAGAGGCCCGCGTACCGCAAAAAAAAAAACAAAAACAAAACAAGAATCTGAAGTTTAAAGAAATTAGTTGACATGCCTAAAGCCACACAGGTAATAAGTGACCAAGTTAGTACTCAAATTCAGTATCTGTTCTACTACACCACACCGCTGCAAACAAAGGGCAGTATAAACAAACCACTTCCTCTGCTTTTCCAGTGTCCACAGTGTTTCCTGTGAGCAACTTGGATCCGTTCTCCCCTCCACCTCCACAACATGGCAAAAGATTTTTACTCAGGCCTTACAGAGCTGGCTTCCAATAGTGGATGCTGGTGAAATAGCTAGCCATGCTGTCAGCCACATTGTGTCTTAGTGCTTAGAAATAAACCATGTAACATTTTAACTACTTAGAAAGAGCTAATATTTATAACATGATATACGTTAACACGGAAGTTTAAAGACTCATAGAACACCAACATAATTATCCTAAATGTGGTCGCTTTTTAATCCTGACAAGTAATTCCCTAAGTAGGAATAACATTTTTTGTAAGATTAAGTACAGGAAGTGACAAACAACCCAATCTAGGAAATGAGTAGATGGTTGCTGTGTTACTAGTGTGATCTCTCTGCCCTCAGGGACATACATGTGCTCAGCCTTGCCTACCAGCGTAGGCCTGAGTCCCAAGGCCCTTCGAGACTGCTGTCAGAAGGATAAAGGCATGGGAGAAAATGAATGCATACGATGGTTTAGTCTTCTCTCAGCTTAGATGTCCTTCAAGTACCAAAATGTTTCGAGTTCATGTAAAGGAAACCTAGAGTCTGTCCCTGAGTCTTTTTGCTGATTACACCTCTAGTTTCTAGGCATAATTGCACCTCGTTAGACCTAGAGTTAATTCTTTATATGGAGGCTGGAGCCAGCCGCTTTCCAGCCTGTCAGGTCAGCCATTACTGTGCTACAGATAATAATGTAGTTGAGGGGAGTCCTAAAAAACAAGATCCTTTTTTTTCTCAGGCTGTTGTCATAGACTTGAACTGAGTTTATCCATTTTTCTACCAGAAGGATCTAGAAACTCCAGCAGAGCTGGTGTCATTTTTCAAATGAGCATTTGGGTGGCCGACTGGGGAAGGCCTCATAGTCCAGCTTCTTCTAGCCAAGTTGAATTCCAGAGTATCTACAGCTGTGTGGGAGGCCATGCTATACAAATGGATACAGTTAGTTTAAGAATTCTAAGCATCTCTTTATTGTCAGTAATGTGTGGAATGAAGTGTCCTCCCAATTAGTGGATATTTCTAGGCCTAGTCTTGTTTGTTTGATACAACCTTCCCTTCGTGGACATCCCAAGATACACTAAAGACATACTTTCAAGTTGCAATGACAGTGGTATAAATTTAAGAGGAT
Source organism: Hyperoodon ampullatus (assembly GCF_949752795.1). Lineage (NCBI taxonomy): Eukaryota > Metazoa > Chordata > Mammalia > Artiodactyla > Ziphiidae > Hyperoodon > Hyperoodon ampullatus. The sequence goes on from NC_136920.1 coordinate 97,119,024, forward strand.
TTATTCAAGGGGGATCGATATTATACTACCTAGTTCAATAGCTATATATGTGTCTTCCTCTCTTCTTCCCTAGAATGCAAGCTCCTTTATATCAGAACTGTGTTTCACACACACATCATCATCATCCCATAAGCCTTAAGAGCAACTGGTATGACGTAAATATTCAGTAAATTTTTTTAATGAAAAATTGAATCATCACTTACCTATAGACTCTTCCATCAGACTCTTGCATTTTATTATTAAAGTGATAGGTAACTCACTGATGATCTGAATTATTAATTGGTTTTACGTACTTTTGTTATATACATTAATATGTAAATGACCAGGTGAAGTGATTTCTAGTTTTTAGAAGGGTTTGATCTACGATAGATTTGGCTTTCAATGTCTCACGTAAAATACATTTGGTCTCCGGCAAGTGTTTTTGGATTAAACTTCTCAGAGCATCCCAGAGAGCAGTTAGGTAAAACCCTGAGCCTAAATTATAAAAGGATTCAAAGTTGAACCTTGCTGTTTTTTTGAGTTTCTGCAGAAGGTGAGACCTGACCTGGCCACATATGTTAGCAGTTGCTTTCTCTGAGTTCCGGTCCCACTGACGGAAGCCAACAATGTAAAGTTTTTGAGCACCAAGCTCAGTCACTACCAGTATATTTTTAAACACCGTCAGAGGCCTACTTCTTAAAGCCTAGTTTGTCTTATTCACCACTTATATCACCTGCTAGCAGATATAGTAAGATCAGTCATTTATTGGGTTGGCCAAAAAGTTCGTTTGGGTTTTTTGGTAACATCTTATGGAAAAACCCGAACGAACTTTTTGGCCAGCCCAATATTTAGCTGAAGGAAAATTAATTTACAGTGAAAAAAATGCATTGAGGCAAGTATATAGAGATCTCTTGTGGACAATATTTTTGAGTCTTTATTGATTAGACTTCATTGTGACTTAATTAATTGTAATACTGCATAAGCATTTTATCCCTGGGAATGCAAGACCCAGGCTTACATTATGCTTCTGATGGAGACTACCATGCAGCTGCTGCCAAGAAGCTTCTACTTAGATACAAACAATTCTGCCCTGATTGGCTTACTCATCAAGAACCACACAGCATGCGGATTGGGACAGGAGATTAAAGTAACTCGCCCATCAGTCTCCGTATACTAAGGAGCTCAGAGTCTTCAAAACAGTTCTCTCATACTTGTTTAAGGTATACTCAGCCGCTAGGGAGGCAACCTGTGTAGTCCTTTCATGTTAGTGAGTGCAGAAATCCACATGAGGTCAGGAACGAGGCTAGGGCTACCTCAGAGTTAAGCAAGCCTCCCCAACCAGCTCTGCAGTGATTTTACCTAATGTGATAGAAAACCAGGGGATAAATATGGGTGCTGCCCTATCTCTTACTACCCTTTTCAAGGACACTGTCTCCTAGCTTCAGCAACCCTAGAGAGGAAAATAGAGTAAGGAAAGTAGTTCTAGATGGAAGGACTCCAGAGATTTGAATAATAGCTAACATCCATTGAACACTTTCTTGGTACCAGACACTGTTGCATTAACTTCTTTAATATTTAAAACAACCCTATGGGGCTTTCCTGGTGGCACAGTGGTTGAGAGTCCGCCTGCCGATGCAGGGGACACGGGTTCGTGCCCCGGTCCGGGAAGATCCCACATGCCGCGGAGCGGCTGTGCCCATGAGCCATGGCCGCTGGGCCTGCGCGTCTGGAGCCTGTGCTCCGCAACTGGAGAGACCACAGCAGTGAGAGGCCTGCGTACCACACACACACACAAAAAAAACCAACCCTATGAGGTAGGCTTCTATTGTCATTTGATGGACAAGACAGTTGAGGCATGGTAAGGATAAGTAACACACCCAGAATCACACAGCTGGGAAGTGGTGGAGCTGAGATTTGAGCCCGTGCACTCTGGCTTCAGAAGCCACCTAACTGTCTTCGATTGTACTTTAATTCTCAGTGAGTACATATCTCACAGGTTATTCCAAGTATCCAGAGAGTCCTGGAATAGATATCTTTGCCCATCTGCATCTGGATTATTTTTGGAAAAAAGTGTTAGTATCAAGGACTATGTATTGGACTCTGATATAAAGCTGAACCAGAGGTTTCTTCCACTGTAATGATTGCTATTAGGACTTAAAGTATATTTGAATAATAAGGTAGTGTAAGTGACAAATTTTTATTTTAAAAATGTGAACTGCAAATTGGACAGCCTCTAGTATAACAGTGTGGCATGTCAGGGGCTTTTCAAGGTCAAGGCTGCAGGGGTAAATGTGGTCATCCCCAGCCTTTAAGCCAGCGTCTCCTAATTTCTAAACCTTAATTCTGGCAAGGTCACAGCCACCTTGAAGATAAGCAAAGTTCAAGAAATAGATGTTAGTTTTCTAATAAATGGATACCTATGGGTCAAACAGTTGTTTTCTCCTCAGTCTATCTCAGGTTGATAAACTGTTAAAATGGAAGTTTTAGCCTCTCAGCCTAACTTTATGGATTCCTAATAGAAGCTTTTCTTATCTGCGCCATCATTATTTGCTAGATTGTGCCAAGCCATCTCCCTTTGGCCTCTGTTCAACCATAGAAAGTGTCTCACAGGATTTGGTTATAAGGAACTTTATTTCTATTCCAGAACATTCTGATAATAATTTGCAGAAAACAGTGTGGTAGAATTTGTATTTAAATCACTCTCCACTTCCTTGTCTGATCTCTTGCTGTTGGGCTATCCTTGTAGGAATTTTACGGAATGCTTTGGTACTGGGACTCCCATTTTTCTTTCCCCGAAAGAACTAAAAGCAAATGGCTTCAAAACAAGACATTTTTTTCCTCAGTGTCACTTCTTTTAGAGGAGCTGATCTCAGTGCTTGTTTATTATGAGTCAAATCTTATCACAACCAACGTTATTACAGATTAAGTTCTATTAGAGTTAATTCCAAGATTGTGTATTTTCTTTCATTGTGTAAAACTGTGGTATTGACTATCCCTTTAAAGTTAGAAATACAAGTTAGAAATGTTTATGCATTTCTATTGTAACAGTAAAGTACCAAAATTTAACTTCTATAGAGTAAAAATCTTCTAATACCTACAGCACCATTGTTCTAGCAATATCCAGTATAACAAAATTTCATTGTAATAACAACAAAAACCCTGTATTTTGTATGATTGTACTTAACATTTATGTGATCTCTCAATGCAGGTATATGACAGTGCATTCAGTGTATGTTCTTTATACATAGAAATGTCTTATTTTAAGACCATTTGTCTACTTTGTTTAGATTTTAAAATAGTTGCTATGTAAGATAGATTTGACCTTGTCAGCTGACAGCTGACAATGACAGGGTTTCCTTGGGCATGTTAAAAAATATCATTTCTAGGACTTAGTCCACAAGCAGAGTGAGGATTCCTAACTCCGGCCATCTTCCTACCAAAAGAAGGTATCTTGGCAAAAACACCTATGATTTCTTACTGATTTTCTTTTTAATTTTTTCTGTAAGGATCATGACATTGCAAGATAGCACACTCTTTTAGCCATGATTATGACAGGATCAGGACATTATGACAGACTTTTTCTTTTCTTTTTTTCTTTTGGAAAAGGCAGATAGCATTAAAGAGGAGCTCTGAGTCACAAACATTCGTAAGTCCAGAACACAGATTCTTATCAAAGCCATGGTGCTCCATCCAGAGATTGTCATTGCAGACCAGTCATCAATCTTGTTCTGTTTGTCTGCTGTAATAGTGTCAGTTCTCCCCCAGACTGGTACCTGAGCTGGCCAAGTGGAGAGCAAAATCAGACAGTATTTCACATTGTATTCTTATTCTGAAAAGTGTTAAGACTTCAGTGCCATGTAACTTAAAAAAAATATATATGAAGTTAATCCATTTTTCAGGGAAACAGACATATTTTAGCCAATTTATTTTTGTTTCTTTTTTGGATTTTTGAGATTTGAGAAAAATAGTGCTCTCTTTGAAATTTGAATTGCTCAGGAGAATTAAACCTTATTAAGAAGTTTGTTACAGTTATTGAAAACAAAGAGCTCTTGGGCTACATGTTTTGGCATTACCTTTGAACACACCTAGTGTTGACTGGAAAGAGGACGTGAGAAACCACACCGTACCATCTTCCAACGACCTGTAAGAGGCATGAATTTCCTGGGTGACTGCTTCTTCCTCGCATTCTTCCCATGCCTCCTGGCACACAGATGTCTTCTCTTCCCCCCGCCAGCTCCAAGCAGTTTTATGTGGTCAGAAAGAATCTGTGACTCAGTTCCTTTCAGACCACTCCTCTGCCCACAGAGCTGAAAATGGTTGCTATGCATGTCCCGTACTTTGGCCACACTTGAAGGGCTTAAGGGACAGTTGGCATTTCCTCCGTCGTGGGATCAGCCTGCAGACTCTGAGGGCCAGTTCCTGAATTTTTGCCTGCCCCTTCTGCCTGTGATCCCTTGACTGGGGAAGCCTGTCGTTGCCAGCCTTCCATCCCAGTCCCCGTCACCACGCAACAACCAGAGTATATAAACCAAGCTCACTCTTCTGTAGTGCACTTCAGTCTCCCCGTCATGTCCCCGCCCTCTCAGTTCACCTTAATGCAACTTGCCATTCCCCGTAACACTGTTTTCCAGCTGTTCATAGCCTTCTGACAATGAAGTTATCACCTAGCCCACTTTCTATGAACTTGGCTTATAGGTGACTCTATCATGATAGAACTGTGGTGACTACATGGCATTTGATCTGTTGGAAGAGGAGTGAAATTGATTTGATATGTTTTCATAAAGATACTCTAGCTACTACCTAATACATCAACAATTAATTTAGGTATTATATGCGTTAAAAACTCTGGCTTTGGCATAACACTGACCAGAATTTGTATCCTGGTTTTGCCTCTTATTATCTGGTCAAGTTTCTTAACTTACTTGATTGTTAATTTCTTTACTTGTGAAATATGTATAATACTAATAAGCATTAGTGTGTGAATTAAATGCTTAAATTAACTTAAAGGGTTAATTTATTTTAATTAGCACTCTGCCTAGCTCTTATACAGTGCTCGGTAAATGTTAGTAATTATTATTAAATAATATTTTTGAATGAATTGCTCTATTAATCTTTCATTTCCTCCTTCTGTGTGTTGTTTTCCACTCTTTTCTTTCTCTCACCCTCACTCTCTTAAGAGGCTAAGGATACATTATTAATACTTTCAGACACATCCACAGGGTTTATGGAGAAGATTTATCTGCCAGGAGCTGTTTTGGTTTGTTGTACCATAACCTAGACGCTATGGCTAGGCCACATGCAGATGTCTCCTCACGTGGTAATCTGATTTACATATTATTCTATGCAGCCTTAGAAAAGATCAGTGAGTAAGTATCCTCTGTGTGAATGAGACAAAGAACTCTAAAGCTGCAAGGGGAGGCCTTGGAAATCATCTGATCCAGGCTTTTGCCCCCAAACAGTGCCACATCTTAATCTTCTGTAAGATGATAGTTGGCTGCTTTTTCTAGCTTGAAGCATGGAGAATGCCTATTCTATTGTGGCTTCTTGGAATCAGATTATGAAAGTTGTTAGAAGGAATTGTAGCAGTCACCTAGTCCCATGTTTCTTTCAACTGGCATTACTGAGAACCTGTTACATACCGTGTGCTATGGGGGCCCTGGGGACACAGAGCTCCGTGAGACGTTCAAGGATCCCAAGTCTTCTTCACACCTAATACTGGGGGCCCTTCTAACGACATCTCAAATGCCAGCCTCTGATTAGACATTTCTCGTGACAATAAGGATACTATTTCAGGTCAAATTGTTCCCTTTTCATAGTTACATGGTTTTTGGAGTTGGAGGAGACCAAAGAGTTCATCCTATTCAGTTGCTTCTGGACTTAATTTTCTTCCTTTTTTCTTCTTTTTTTAAAGAGGGGGGGTTCTTTATTTTATTTTTTAAATTTATTTATTTATTTATTTATTTATGGCTGCATTGGGTCTTCGTTGCTGCGTGCAGGCTTTCTCTAGTTGTGGCGAGCAGGTGCTACTCTTCATTGCGGTGCGTGGGCTTCTCATTGCGGTGGCTTCTCTTGTTGCAGAGCACGGGCTCTACGTGTGCGGGCTTCAGTAGTTGTGGCATGCAGGTTCAGTAGTTGTGGTGCGCGGGCTCTAGAGCGCAGGCTCAGTAGTTGTGGTGCACGGGCTTAGTTGCTCCATGGCATGTGGGATCTTCCTGGACCAGGGCTCAAACCCGTGTCCCCTGCATTGGCAGGTGGATTCTTTTTTTTTTTTTAATTTAATTTATTTTTTTATACAGCAGGTTCTTATTAGTCATCAGTTTTATACACATCAGTGTATACATGTCAATCCCAATCACCCAATTCATCACACCACCACCCCTGGCAGGTGGATTCTTAACCACTGCGCCACCAGGGAAGTCCCTGGACTTAATTTTTTAAATAAAACCTTACTCAGAATACGAATGTATAAAATTAGCTGTGCTCCGGGTGTGGCCCTGCCTACTTGACTGCCCCCCTCACTTCCCTAAGGGGCCCCTCCTTAGATCCCTAGGACCTTGATCAAGTACTTTGGATCAACTCTAATAATTAGAAAGATTTCTCCTAAATTCAACTTGTTACTTCTAATTATTCCAAATTCAGGGCCCTGGAGCAGCAAAATATAAATGCACATTGTCTTCTGTGTAAATATCTTTCAGATACTTGAAGGACACCCAGTGTGCCCCTTCCTGCCTACACCTTCTCTTCTCCAAGATAAATCAGCGTCATGACCTTTACCCTGTCTTCGGGGGACATGTTTTCAAAGTTTTAGTCAGGAACTTCTTTCTTAAGCTATTCTGTTTATTTCTTCTATCCTGGAAACTAGAGACAGAGCTTCTGTTAACTATCTTGGGTGGATTTGAAGTTGGTTTTTAACTCCCCTTCTTCATCCTTTATTATTTTCTCCTTCGGGCTGAATACTTTCAGCCTCTTAGAGAAAGCTGTTTATTATCAAGGTCAAAAAAGAAACAAAGGTGTTAAAGACCCAGCCTCAGATGGAATTGCAACTTGAGATGGCAGTCTGAACTTAATTCCCGTTTCAGGACCCTGCCCATACGGCAGCCCTCCCTCCACAAAGTCATCCAAATGCCTGTCAGCGCCGCGGAGCAGGGCCTGAGCTGGGCATCCTCTGGTCACCGTTCTGGTGGCATCAGGTTTCGCGGGGCCGCAGCGATTTTCACTGCAGAGGCCACTTGGCGCTTGCGAACACGCAGAGCCGAGGGTTCCTGCACTGCCCCAGGTGCTTCAGTTCTATTCAGTAGCAAAGGTGTCTGCCCTTTGAGAGGGAACAAGCAATGGGGACTTTTTTGACATTAAAATAGAGTTCTCTTTGGCATCTGGGAAAGCTGATGTTTCGTACTCTTTGATCTGAGGCCCCATTTTCTTTCCACTCATTTCAGTTGACCAGCGGTTGTGTTATTAGGTTTGAAAGCATTTATTTCCTTTGTTTTCACCCTCTTTCCATGTTTTATGTAGAATGGTACTTTCCAGTCTAGTTTGAATATAATTTCCTGAGCTATATGTGACACTTAGGAAACATGAGTTGATAATAATACCCTGGCTTTCCACATTTTGTCATATTTTACCATCTGTGCAACATATGAAGAGTGTTAGATTTCTGCTCCTTTGGGCGCTGGATGTTATATAGGGCACACAGATAAGAGCTTGTATCCGTTAGGTGTTGCCACCGCAACAAGGCGTTCTCAGCCTGCGACCTGTAGACGCCTGTGGAATCTGTGACAGGCTCTGGGGGCTCCTTGAATAGACTAAAAATACACGCAAATTTTTGTGTATAGATTCTTGTTCATATTTTTCTGGAGATTTTTCAAGGCATCTGAAACCAAATAATGGTTAAGGATGACTTAATAGAGCTTTCAAGATCCTGATATTGAACCAGATACACCTTCTAATCAGGACTTATTACAGTGGTGTTAATTTTTGTTGTTGTTGTTTTTAATAAAATGCCTTGAAAATTCTGTTTTAAAGTGAGCCTGTAACTAAACATCGTTCTGCTTTGGTCATCTGATTCAGAACTAATGTGGCTACCGTTCATGCACTGGATGCTGTATGGAAACCAAAAGAAAACAGTAGAGTGCCATCTAGAGGGCCTAACAATAATTTCCCAGCTTTGGAATCAGGCCCAGGCATTCTCCCTACACGGGGGTCTTTAGTTTTAGTAACTTTCTAAATCAAGAACACTTTTTTCCTCTCAAGTAATTGCAGACCATAAAGATGTGTGGCAGTGATATTTATCATCTACATAGAGGCTACAGTTGTGGCGTCTAGCCTTGCTACTCTGGAGACATAATTTTAATAAAAGCTTAATGTTGTAGATGGCGTTAATTTTATAGGGATATAGGAACTACAGCCTTTGAGATCCACACTGCATTTGAATATACTTTTGATCATAAAGCAAGAACAAATTGATGATTCCCGTAATATCAGTTTGATGTAAGGATATATTGCTTTGTTGTATTTTCGTTTAAAGTTAGAATAAATTAAAAATTAAGAGTAATTTGTCTTAATTACTCTTTGTATTCCTTTCACGATGGTGGTATAGCATGGTGTTTGCCAAATGGTGCAGAAATTGTGGGGTTTCAGAGTTGAATTTACTCTGGAAAAACGTACCAAATGATTTGTATCCACGTGAAAATGTGCAGGAGCATAGCTCTCAAGTCCTAGCTCTGCCCTTTAGGTTGCAATGGTTGATTATGTTAATTGTTTCTTCTTTTATAAATGGGGCTGAAAACAGTATCTAACATAGGGTTGTTGTGAAGATTAAATGAAATAGAGTTGGTAAGCACAGTGCCTTGTATATGAAAAGTCTTTTAACTTATTAAAGTCTCTTTAATTTATTGTTATTGTTATTATCACTGGCCAGTTTTATTTTCAGGACAGCTGGAGTAAAACAGAAACAGACAATTTTGTATCTTATAGAGAATTGTATAGTTTTAAAAAGCATTTCCACAAATACAATCTTGTTTGACTAGAGTTTCAATAAATATTTATTTATTCACGTGTTCAGCAGCTGTTTATTCAGCTCCCATTAGGTGTAATAATCATCTTAGGCATTGCGGGTTTGATGCTGGAAACAGCAATAAGAAAGACATGGGGGCTTCCCTGGTGGCGCAGTGGTTGGGAGTCCGCCTGCCGATGCAGGGGACACGGGTTCGTGCCCCGGTCCGGGAGGATCCCACATGCCGCGGAGCGGCTGGGCCCGTGAGCCATGGCCACGGAGCCTGTGCGTCCGGAGTCTGTGCTCCGCAACGGGAGAGGCCACAGCAGTGAGAGGCCCGTGTACCGCAAAAAAAAAAAAAAAGAAAGAAAGAAAGACATGGACCTTACCTGGGCGGGGGAGGAGTTAGACGATAAGCAGTAAACAAGGTGATTTCACAAAGAAGTCATTAGTGTGAAGAAAATCAGTGTGATGTAATAGAGAGCGACTGGAAGCCTACTTGAGGAGGATGAGGCGGCCAGGGAAGATCTTTCTCAGAAAGTGACATTTAAGCCCTTTCCCAAATGACAAGGAACCAGCCAAGTGAGGGTTCGGGAGCCGCCACCCCGACTGAGGAAAACAGCGCGTGTAAATGCTGTTGGAGGGGGTGAGTGAAGCATGCACACAGACTAGAAAGAAGGCCCGTGTGCTGGAGCTCAGGGAGGTCAAAGGACTTTGGACTTTGTTCTGCGGGTTCTGGGTGAGGTAGGGTGTGGATCAGAGCACCAACCAAAGAGTCAGACTGTCTGGCTTGAAATCTGACCTATTATGTGGCCTTCGACAAGCTTCTTGACTTCCCTGCACCTGATTTTTACCATCTCCGAAATGAGAATGGTAGTTCCTTCCTCCTAGGATTGCTGTGAAGATTGAATGAGATAAAAATAATTGTGTAAAGGGCTCAGAAGAGTATCTTAATACTGCTGTTTCTATCATCATTATCACCACCTTCATCCTCAAAACCCCCAATTTACAGATGAGAAAACTTAGAAATAAGAGGGTGGTTTTGAAATCAGAATATAGGCGTCTTGATTTCGAAACCGTCATTCTTTTTGCAATATATTCTGTAGCATGAGCTCCCCGAGAGAGACATCTCTTGATCTGAATCTCTTTAGCTCAGAGCCCACTTGTATGCACCCGTGAATGTTTAAACAACACAGAGAAGATGATCAGTAAGGCCAGCAGAGACCCAGGGAGGCATCCTGTGCCTGTGCCTCTCTCCCCACACCTGGAACCATCAGAACATCTAATTCCTTGAGTTTTGATGAGCGCTTTGGACCCTAAGCGGAAAGCCTTACTATGCACATAGGAATGAATAGAGGAGGGAGGAACTATTTTGAGGACCTTGTAAGATAACTGAATCTCTTCAGAAGGACATTCAACACTCTTCATTAACTGCCTTAAATGAGGTCGTACATAATATAAATAAATGAAATCCAGGGATTATCCCCAGATTTTTTCTGATCTGACTTTTAGTGAAGGTATTAATTAACCAGACTACCAGACTTGAACTTCCCTTTCCTCCACCTCTTTCTGCCTTCGCCCAGTCTCTCCTGGAGTAAGCAAGGACATAGGTAAGGATCACAAAGCAAGAGAAACAGATTCGAAGTCAGGAGCCTGAAAATCTGCCTGCTCACCTTGCCTCTAGTTCCTCAGCCCCAGCGGTGCTTCCCTCACCGACCTTGACGCAGGCTCTGTGTCTGTTGCAGAATGTGAGCACTTGATCCGCCACATGCTGGTGTTAGACCCCAACAAGCGCCTCTCCATGGAGCAGATCTGCAAGCACAAGTGGATGAAGCTAGGGGACGCTGATCCCAGCTTTGACAGGGTGAGCTGGGCACCACTCGCCCCAGGGAACTCCTCTTAGGGCTACTGCAAGTCTCTTCTGCATGAGATTGTAATCAGGCCAGGACCTGAAAAGGCGGGCCTGGGTACAGACTTGTTGTGTAATCCTAAAACAAGTGAAGCCAGCAAGAAGGAATCTTAAACCAGCTGAGTTGTTGGAGAACAGTGATACCAGTTCCCTACTGCTTGTCCTCAAATCAGGGTCCCTTCCTGGCTCTTGGGGCAGTACAGCCTCCTCCCATGGGGTTGTTTCCCTCCTCTTAGTGTGCTCGGTCCAGTGGCTCCTGTAGCATTCCTTTCTTTGAACCACTGTAGCCATCCCGGGTACCCCAAGGAGCTCAGGAAAATAGTGGCCTTACGATCTTATCTGCTCCTAGTTGAGTACCCAGGGCTTTCTTGCTTAGGCTTTGTCTGAGGCCAAAAATATCCCAAGCTAGGCAGCATGGAACAGCTTGTTCATTATATATGATATGCCATCTTGACATGGTTAATTGGGAGTTAGATAGCTTGCCTTTTTTTGTTACAGTTAATAGCCGAATGCCAGCAGCTGAAGGAAGAAAGACAGATGGACCCCCTAAATGAGGATGTCCTCTTAGCCATGGAGGACATGGGACTGGACAAAGAGCGGACACTACAGGTATCTGTAAATGAGTGGAGGACAAGGTGGGGGGTCGTTCTACTCCCTCTGTCCTGCCTTTTCCATTCTTCCTCCTTCCTGGGAACTTGGATCTTTTTGTTTTCCTCCCATTCTTCTTCCTCTGCCCCTGTCTGGGCCTCGGAAAGAAGGCGCTTTGGTCTTCTAATGTTACTATTAAAAGCGTTTTGGTCATTGACATGCCGTATCACCCAGGTTTTTTGCTCTCTCCCCTTTTCTCTTGGTAGTCATTAAGATCAGATGCCTATGATCACTATAGTGCAATCTACAGCCTGCTGTGTGATCGGCATAAGAGACACAAAACTCTGCGTGTCGGACTACCTCCTAGCATGCCCCGAGCCATGGCCTTTCAAGCACCAGTCAACATCCAGGTGGGCAATAACTCCGGTGACCAGATTCAGGACAAGTAACATGGAGGGGGGTTGGTTAGCCATTGCTCACTAACTCTAGGTCACGAGAGTTCCTATTCTTCCGTACCTCTGTCCCCTTCCGGCTGTCATCTCTTGCTTTGTCAGAGGTCAAGCAAAGAACTGAACCTTTCTTTGACAGAGAGGATGGAAGAGTATCCCAGTACTTGGGAGGGACAACAATAGTTGAATTTTATTTTTTTTTAAAGAAACAGCAAATCATTGAGAGAGACTGTCCTCTCTAAAGAATGCTTCCTGGTAGCTTCTAAGGGCAGAGGAACCAAAGACTCAGAGGTAGAAACATATAGAGTTTAGCAATCAAGAATGCTTTGCAAGCCTATCATTATTTCCCTCTGGGACTGAAGGAATGTGTGTATACGTGCGTACTGCTTTCCAGGCGGAGCAGGCTGGTACCACTATGAACATCAGCGTTCCCCAGGTGCAGCTCATCAACCCAGAGAATCAAATCGTGGAGGCAAGTAGCAACCTCTGATAGCTGTCAGCTGAAACGGCTTTCTTGCCCATAGTCTTGCTGCCTTTCCTTACTTCTTATTTCTAATTTGATTGTGTTTCTCTCCTCCTCAGCCGGATGGGACGGTGAACTTGGACAGTGATGAGGGTGAAGAGCCTTCCCCTGAAGCGCTGGTCCGCTATTTGTCGATGAGGAGGCACACAGTGGGCGTGGCCGACCCTCGGTGAGTATCTGCCCGATTAACACCCAGGCAGAGAATTCCCACTGACTTTGAGTTCCTACCATGGCACATTTTCCCTACCTCACTGTATCTCCCAGATGAGATCTAATCCAGTGGCCAGGACATGTTTTTAACCCAGTTCAGGGTCCCTCGTAGATGAGACTGGATTTGACTAAAAATCACAGAGCTGTCCCTCGTGGATGGTGGGCTGAAAGCCACCATCGCAGCAGGTAATTGCAGTACTTTGGTGAAGAGCATACATAGCATGTCTTTTCCCACAAAGATTAAGGCCTTCTGATCTAAGCCACGTAAAGGTACCCCTGAAAATTCATCCGAGTTTGACAGCCTTTAGAGATGTTGTTTGCTATATATTCTAATGCAAGACTCATCTAAGAAGTGAGGACAGATAGTATGATATAATTTGTATATGTTAAAATTTAAGTAAACCAAAATCCAAAAACACGCCAGATAAGTACCAGTTTCCCCAAGTGTTTCCCCATAACAGTCCCTTAGTGTGTCCCCTGCTGCCCTCACACTGGGGAAGTGGACTGAAGACCAGCTCTCCCGGTTTTGTTCTGCACTTGGAGATTCTCACCACTGAAATAGCCACCCCTCTTCTCTGGCTATTTCTTGTACTGAGGAGGGAAGAAAAGGGTGTGGCCAGGGCTCTCTTGAGAGCTCAGCTTTGGGCAAAGCTAGGGTTCTTTTTTCTCTGAGTTCTCAATTTCCTAAAAAACCTCCCCTGCCTGCTGGTTTGCTTGCTTCACGTTTCTCATTCTCAGCCTACGATCAAACAGTCAATAGGGGAACATTCTGGCTCCAGAGACTGCGTCAGCTGCAAAGGGGTGGAGTCCCGTGTCGCGCTGTTAGTGGAAAGAGCTCTTATTTTAAAGTGTGCGGTAAACCCCACCATTGGAGCTCGACAGATCCACGCTTATCTGCCCATCAGCACTGACGGCACTGATTGCATTCTTTCCCTGGTGAATCAGTTGCTACTTCGGGCAGCCATTGTTTTAGTGGATGGCCTGTGTCCTCCAGAAACTTGCCATTCCCCTCCCGGCCTTGGAAACCTGAACTGGACTGGGGCCAGCGTTTCCTCTTGGCTCAGAGGTGTTGGTTTTACACGAGTGGTCCGTGAAGAATGGCGATCCCCAGCCCCAGATAGTAAAATGGCAGAGGGCCAGCTTCCTCACGCTAGGCTCTACACACCTCTACTCGCTCTGGGATCGTAGAGGGAAATACAAATTTAGGAGGAAAGTAGAAAAATAAAACAAAATAAATTGCGCTGAACTTAGCAGTTTCATCACTTTGGGGATATAGGTTGTGAGTGAGAATTGTAACAGAACTTCTCTGTCATCCTGTTTCCCATCAGCACGGAGGTTATGGAGGATCTGCAGAAGCTGCTGCCTGGCTTTCCTGGAGTCAACCCGCAGGCTCCATTCCTGCAGGTGGCCCCTAACATGAACTTCATGCACAACCTGTTGCCCATGCAAAATCTGCAGCCAGCTGGGCAGCTGGAGTACAAGGTACCTGGAAATGGGAGAGGGCTGGCCCCCAAAGATGCACATCTGAGCTTCCTTTGAGAGACTTTAAGGGACCGTCTCCAGGATTTAAGGGTGTCCTTATAGGGCAGGATGATTTCTCTTGCAAAGCAGCTCGGGTGAGAGGGAAGATTTCTCTAGTCTCCGTCACCATCGCAGGATCCCTTAGCTTCAGGAGATGAGAGTGCCGCTGTCCTCTCCCCTCCTTTCCCCCCACCTCACCAATCTGTTCCTTCCCACTCTACTCCTGACAGGAGCAGTCCCTGTTACAGCCGCCCACCCTGCAGCTGCTGAACGGAATGGGCCCCCTTGGCCGGAGGGCATCCGATGGAGGCGCCAACATCCAACTGCATGCCCAGCAGCTGCTGAAGCGCCCACGGGGACCCTCCCCTCTTGTCACCATGACACCAGTGAGTTGCAGCACGAAGCCCAACTTGCTTTCTCAGAGGCCTTTGATAAAGAGGTTGTAGAACCCAGAGTCTCCAACCTAAATGTCTGAATTTCTTCTTTCCCTCAATGTATGATGCTCAGTGTCATTCCCATTTTCTTCAGGCTGGTAGAATTTTCCAGAGTTAATTTTTGGTTAACCTCTTCACTTAACCAAATAATTTCCACACTGCAGCCTGCTTCTGGAGGCCTCATCCTCAGGGGGCTACTTATAGATACTTGCATAAAGGGCGGCTGCAGCCCTGCGCTTCGAGGGCGGGTGGGCGGGGAGTGGGGGAGCATTAGCCTCAGGCCTGGCCTTCCTGCAGGTAACGTTTCCCTGCCAGAGGGGAAGCTAACAGTTTTCTCTGGACTTAATTGCTTTTTAGACTGGTTTCCAAAATTACATTCTCACCAACCCTTCCTCCTTTGATTAACACTACCTCACACTTTTGGTACAACCTGAATCACTTGATTATTTGGCTTTCACAAGCTCAAACCTGACAGTTGGTATCTCTCAATCCCAATTTTTTTTTTATATGATGGTCACATTCAAAGATTCTTTTCTTCCACTGGGTTCTGTTTATTTCTGATTATTTTTCTGTCATAGGTAAATTCCTTCATTCATTCCTTCATTCATTTATTCATTCATTTAGTCTCATACTACCTTAAGATTGGGTGCTAATGATATCCATAGCCCTTACTGGCTGCTTTAGGGCAGTGCTTCTTAATGTATCTCTAGTTGAGGACCTTTTTTCCCCTTCAATCCATCCATCAGGGATAAATACCTTTGTAAAATAAAATGAAAGTGAATTATTAGAGAAGTAAAACTTTTAAAATATGTGAACTGCAAGGCTAAATTTTATTTGATTCAACAGAAAAAAATTACTCCGTTAAGTTGCTGTAAAGGTTTGTAAATCTTACTCTCTATTTCTTTACCTACCTTATTTTGGATTGGTAACGAAACAGTCTGTGGACTGGCACGGGTCCATGGGCCACACTTCCAGTAACACTGCTGTCGGGAAAAGGAAAGAATTTATATTCACGGTTCCTGGCCTCACTGAGCTTATAATATGGGACAATAAGATCCACATATGTGAAGTATTGGAATAACAGTAAAGGGCCATATGTGATTAAGTACCAGAGTGAAGACCGTGGACTTGTAGGTGGCAGAGGCACTCGGAGAAGGGCAAGTTCAGTGAAGGCTATGAAGGATCAGGGACAGCCTTATGGGAGGTGCGGTGACTTACTCCGTCCGCTGTAACTGTTTTTGCCAAGGTCACTAACAAGCTTTTGTTGGTAAGTCCACTGGCCATTTTTAATCTTTATCTTTTTGGACCTCCCAACTGTATTAGTCACTGCTGACCATTTTTCTCCTTGAAATATTGTCTTCTTTTACCCCATTCTCCTTGTTTTTTGTTTTCCACCTGCCTCTCCTTTTCAGGTTCCCTTTCTTCTTTTTCCTTGAAGTAGGTGAAACCCAGAGTTCTATCTGAGGCCCTGTTTCCATCTCATTTTACATGCTCTCTCTGAGTGATCTTGTCCACTTCTCTAATTTCAGTCACTGAGCGATTCTCCAGCCCAGAATGCTCTTCTGAGTTCTATACTTCTGTATACATGACTACCGACTGCACGAATTTAGTTGGTTGTTCAACAAGTACTTACCTTTTTAATTCAACGTGTCCTCAAATGAACTTATCCTGACTGTGTGAAACCTGTTTCTCCCGCCGGGTAACAGTGAACGGCACCGTCACTCTCCTGGTTAGACAAGCTGGGAGTGTGGGTATTATCTTTACTTCCTCCCTCTCCCTTATTCCCCATGTCACACCAGTTACCCAGTGCCTGTGAAGTAAGTATCTTACTGCTTTCCATCTCCACTGCCCTTTCTCTAACTCAAGCCACTGTCATCCTTTGCCTGGATTAGCACAGTGGCCTCCTAACCGGCTTTCTTGTTCCGGCTTGTCTTCTAATCCTCATCACCAGCCATTTTCATGCTGCAACTAAAGCAAGCCAGCTTTCTAAAATATAAATCTTGTAACATCATGTCCCTGCTTAAAATCTTTAGTGATTCACCACTGCCTTTTCTCAAAATAAACTTCTTAATGTGGTATTCAAGGCCATTTATAACTGGCCACAGTGTTCCTCTCCTGCCTCGTCTGTAGCCACTTCCTGCCTAACCCTGTTCACTCCAGCCTTGTAGAACTGTAGTAAGGGATCTGCTGGAGCATACAGACAATGGAATTATTCCAAAAGTTTGTTTTGTTTTATAATTATTGTCCATTAAAAAAATGCTCTTTTGTAATAACTGAGGTTTGATTTTTGCTCTGGTGCTTGAGGCATGGTGATTATGTGAGCCACAGGCTGTGAGTAGCTACCCAGGATATACAGCATTCCAGTCCACAGGCAGATGGGAAGAGTCACAGTAATGCATGCATCGTGGTGGTCCTCATTTCACTTACATGTTTTGGTGCGTAATGGCGATTTTAAAGCATTGAATGGTAATCACACAATTTTATGTTATGTACTAAAGTGTCCTTTTAAAAAACCAGTATGCTTTTCTGGAGTAAAGGATATCTAAAGTCTGGAAATAACATTAACATGAAACAACAGGTCAGTTCCTAGACATTCCAGGTAAACAAGCTTCTCCTACATTTTCAGGTCCTCAGACACCCGCAGGCCTTCTCTTTTCTCTTGGCCTAGAAACGTCAGACGCTTGCGACCCCTTCCCCTCCAGAATGCCTTCCTCAATTCCCAAGCGCCCCATGACTGGGTCCTGCTGTTTTGTACTTGTCCGTTTGCCTATCTCTATCCTCCACTAGACTGTAAAACAAGGGCAAGAACTTTATTAATTCACATTTAATCCTGGAACATAGTGGGCATTCAGCTATTTTTTGGATGAATAAATGAACGAAGGAAGATGAATCAGAGGAAGAAATTCAAATTAAAATCAACCGAGCGAGGTAAAAATGGAACAATGGAAAGGTATATGAAAGTTCTGTATAACCCAGGGATCCTAGAAAAGCTTTGCAGATTAAAAAAAAGTGACAGAGAGGCCTGCCCCAAGCCCAGTGTCTAGAATAAGAGCTACTGCAGAAGAAGCACCACCTTGAGCTTTTCCTTCCTGTCTCTCTTCAGGCAGTGCCAGCAGTTACCCCTGTGGACGAGGAGAGCTCGGATGGGGAGCCAGATCAGGAAGCTGTGCAGAGGTAATGTGGCATCTGGCAGTGCTTGCAGAACGTCCTTGGGCAGGCTCCCCCTGCAACCAGCGAAAGGTCACCTCTGCCCAAGGAGGTGGTACAGTGCAGCTTCAACATTTGTGTGGTCTCTTTGCTCAAGCCAGATGGCATGTTCCTCCCCACATGGAAGTAACAGAAGACTACCCAGAAAATTCCATTTCTGTAAGCACCATTGGAAGTCCCCTAAGTGACAGCAATAACCATAAGAACTTTTTCTCTCCTCCCTCCTTCCTTCCTTGCCCCCTGCCTTCATATTGCAACTCTGATAGTATTCACAAGGCCCAAAGCCTGCTCCTACCTGCCAAGAACTGTTACTGAAAAGGAATTGGAGATTTGGGATGACAGTGATCCTAGCTAGTCTGGCCATGGACCGCTGGCATGGACTCTTCCTTTCCAGGAGAATGAATACCTCTTGTACTGTTTGCTGTGTGTTCCTTCCATACCCTTGTATCAACAAAGAGATATTGAAAAAAAGAATATGGGATTCGGGCCAGGGACAGATGCAAATATCCATTGTTTGCAGAGATGCCTAATTCACAGAAAACGGCAGTGACCATCAGGCATGCTGTACTGTTCATTTGACCTCAGTTCCAGTAGCCATGGTCCTCAGCTCCATGCATGCCCCTTTGTGAGAGCTGACTCTCTTATTTTCTGGGGAGGGGGGTTTGACCAGAATCCAGCATGTATTTTCCCAGAAATACAGGTGTTCTTCAAGATTATATGTTTTTTTCCCTTGAGGGAAGTTGAAATAAAATGGTTTTCATGGGCTCTTGGGGAAACTTCGGGTGTTTTTATCAAATGGATATTAAACCACTCATGGCTTACCCTCTGGTAAGTTTGCATACCGCTAATTACTCTCTAGTCTGTTAACTGTTTTTAGCTGGAATGGGCAAAGTAGTTAAGAATGAAACGAGACCACTTTATAAGACCCGGACGGTTGCTGGCCAGTATCCTTTCCCTACCCCCAGTAGCTTTGTGTGAGAGCTGCTGTTCAAAAAGAGTCTGGTCCCGTGTGGGAAGAACAGTGAAGAACAGGGGTGTTGGCTGGTGGGCCAGCTCCTTCCACAGCGTAGCCGATAGAGGAATCGTGTTGACTTTGTTTTTCTCTTGATGCTGTGGTTTCTACAGTTTGCCAATCACAGGGTGTGTAAAGTTGTACGTGGGTGCTGCTGGCATCATGAAGAGAAATCGGGAAACTTACTGCCTTCCTACTTTAATTAGACAGCAGTATTTCATTTCATCTTCTTTGTCTTGCACTTTACTTCCTTCAGCTCCTTCTTTCTTCCTTAGACCAACATTTAAAGGGTAAAATGCCCATCAGTTTTGATGTAATGGAAGGAATAATGCTTCTTTTATTCATGCCCAGTAAGAGCGGCAGTGGTGGAGCGAGTCATCAGTCAGACCAAGGGGGACTGATACCTTATTAATGGTATTAGTGGTGGATCTGAAAGATCTTCAGAAGAAAAGTCATCAGCTTGTCCACTCTTCAGCTTCTGAAACTTCTGTTTTCTTGTCTTGCCTTTTTTTCCCCTAAAAAACAATTCTAAACATTTCATGTGGTTTCATTTCTTCATCCTTTAGAGAATGTTGGTTCCCTGGTGACAACATCAGTTTTTCTTCTCTGATCATGGAGTTACAGTCATGGGGCATGAGGGAAGGGGTGGTGTTGGAACTCGCTTAGCCCCACATGGAAAGATCTGTTTTCTGTGACTCGCAGCGAGGTCAGGCTCCAACCCTCGGGGCCAGTGGTGTCCAGAGACACATGCGAAGCCCTTCTGAATATCTCTCTTGGCTCATCTCTAGGAAAAATCCTTAGGGCTCATTTCCTCCGACTTGTAGTTTGGAAATTTGGAGAGAAAAGAGGAATGAAACTAACAAGTAGAAAATAAATTCTTTTCCCGAATGGAATGAAGTAAGGGAAATTGATCCACTTCGTGAGCTACATCTGTTTTCTCTCTTCTCTTAATGGCTACTCTTAGGTCCACAATTCAGCCACTTCATTGGTACGCCAACTTTTGCTGGCCTTTTGGAACATGTTTCACTTTCATCCAGTCAGGGATCTGTTGGCCGTCGAGCCCTTTTTGAGCTCTGGCACTGTTTCATTCTGAGTGCTTTGGATTAACTTCTAATGCTTCTTGCTGAGGAATATTCCTGTCTGTCTTTTTTACTATGAAATGTGCTCCTGCTTGTTGCAGGTACTTGGCAAATAGGTCCAAAAGACATACACTGGCCATGACCAACCCTACAGCTGAGATCCCACCGGACCTACAGCGGCAGCTAGGACAGCAGCCTTTCCGTTCCCGGGTCTGGGCCCCTCACCTGGTACCTGATCAGCATCGGTGAGTAGCCACGTGAGCTGTGGGAGCTCCTTGAGGCTCATTGGACAGGCACCCTTCTGGCTAGTCTTACAGACATGGTGACTAGCATCGCGGCTTTAAATAGCATCCTGAACTTACATCTTCTCAACTCCTTAACTAAGCAGTGCCCAGGGCAATATGAGATGCTTCTTTCCCATTACCTCGTAGGCATGTTTAGTGCCTGCAGGTGATTCTTGTGATTCTAGATGTTGACTTATAGATGAAACTGAACTTGAAACCTGAAAGTGGGTGAAGCTCTTAGAAGGCCAACTGGAAATGGAAGGATTTGTAGCCACATCAGTAGGCTTGACCTTTAATAACCCATCGCCATCAAGAGAATGAGCACTTCTTATCACGTGACCGCTGAACAAGGAGCTTAGATATCGGGGAAGATACATTCCTCTGTGAGTGGTAGAGCCAAGATACTGCATCCTCTTGAGTGTTGTGCTTGAAAAGTCATCCTTGCAATATTCTGATGGCAAAATCTTTTAGTAGGTCTCTGATACATTTAAAATTCATTGTCTTAAAGAAATAAAAACAAGTGTAACCTTTCTTGCCAAGAAAACTTCACAAAATTGAGTTCAAGTAAGCCTTGGAACAGAGGGGAATGACACTTTGCTGGCTTAAGAAGATGATTATCTTCTGGGAACACCTCGATGACTGAAAATCTTAACCTTTAGTCCATTCTGAAGCTGTCCCCAAGCTCAAAGGCCACACTTTCAAAGCCACCACCAGTTGCTAGAGCTTATTTTCTTTCAGTCTTTTTGGGAGGACAGCGAAAAGCAGTCTTCCTTGGGAAGGTTGGGAAGCAGATTCCAAGGAGATTAAGTTTATAAATGTGTTGTTATTCAATCTTGCAACAGGCTCACACTGGCAGTCTTGACACAGTGCTTTTATTGTGTCTAGTTACCCACTGGGCATCAGAGGTAATCAGCAGAGACAGGTGACCTCTGAGCAGACTGAGACTTCATTAGTGCCACGTTGGAACTTAGAAAGGAGGAAGATAAGCTTTTATAAATGACCATGAATAATGTAGTGAAAATGGTTTATTAGTAGAAATGACATTTCTCAAATAAAACTCTGATGGCACAGAAAGACAGTGTTTTTCTAAGGAAAATCTCTCAGGGCCTACACTGTTAGGATACTACATCGAGAGTACTTCGAGTGATTATAAGCTGCATTTTCCACTCCAAACATTTTCTGTGATTTCTCAATAACTGAGCTCTACACTGTTACCTAATAGACCCTTTATTACTTTGTTTCTCCCTGTTTCTATCTTCCCCTCCTTTATAGCCCCACACTTAATTTTTCATCCCATGTCAGGGTCTGTTGTTTAGTTTCAGGCCTTTGGGTTTAATCGTTGTTTAATTCAGGTGCTCCTCAGGATGTGTTCTTACGGGGGAAGCATGAAGATCAGCACATCTCCTTAGTCTGCCTTTATCAGACCTGATATCCTGTTTACACCTGTTACTAAAGAAAGACCACATTGGCCCACAGCTCCATTTATGTGGTTTCCACCCTGCCTAGTCACTGTCAAGGCCTTGCGTGCTGGAAATCTGTCTGCTGTCTGTTTTTGTGTGAACACTCCTGGCAGAGGGTTTCCTATGGTCAAGCCAGTTTGAATTGGAATGAATGCTTTATGAGTGACAGATTATGTACGGTGGGGCATTTATGCAACCTCAGCGTGTCTCGATGGGGTTATAAAAACATGGCAACGCAAGGGACTGAAGTCAGTCTTCAGGGGAAAAGAGAAACTTTCCCAGGCTATAAAACACTGAAACTGGGAGGCCTGAATAGATTACTGAATTCCTTTCATTTGCTGGAGGAAATGACTCAAGAACAGCACATATTATCTATTCTTCTGGGGTATCATAGGTGAAGTCCAACATGGAGACAGAAGATGGGTCTGACCAACCTTCTCAATGCGGGAAGTGTGTAATTTAAAATTAAAAAAAAATTTAAGTGTAATTAACAACAACAACAACAACAAAACTGACACGAGATGGATTTTATCTAGGTGGGGTGCCAAGTCCCTGTTTGAAGAGTGTAGTGGGAATATCAGCCTAATATGAGGCTGTCCTGAGTTTGAACATGATTGCTAATAAAAATAAAACATGGCTGATACTATCAGTGCTTCCAAAATGAGCAGCTGCATCAGAACTCTTCCACTGAATCTACTGTGCTGGGCTGCCGGGGGTGTCGGTCTGTTCACAGCCTGATCTTCTGGAAAAGCCATGAAATACCTGGATCTGGATGCATTGCTCTGAGGGGAGAGAATGTGTTTTGTGCAGACAGACCATATTAACTCCTTGAAGAACATGACTTTCTGAATGAATCAGAAAGGTGTCCATTATCAGAATATATTGCAAGTGTAAGAATCAAATTTTAGGAGAAAATAGCATTTGCTTGCTTTAACTCCAAACACCTGAAGTAGAAACAGAAATAGGAAGTATTGAGGAAATACTCCTGAGAGCGTCTCTCATGATCACTGTTTCTGGAGTGCGTCTGCCAAACTCATTTGTCTTTTGTGTTACTGAACCAGATACATGTTCATGTTCGTTTCATTAGCTCCCTACTGTTCAGCTTCAGGTAGAGTCTGAAACAGGAGCCATCGTTAGAGAAGAGAGGGTAAAGGGCTTTCCCCTGCTGCCAGAACTCTCTTGACCCCTCTGCACAGTCACCAGACCCTCCCGGTCCCTCCCTGTCTGCCGCGTTTGAACTCGCTTGTTAACCCTCTTCCTTAGCCTTGGTTCTGCTTCAGTCCAGAATGAGTGACTGGCAAGGTGGTACATCATTTCACCCATGGCTCAGTGTGATGTCATCTCTGCCCTCGACATGAAATCCTGATCCTTTCCATCAGCTGCTGGAATGCTGCCTTGGCAGTCTTTTATCTGCTTACCTCAACCCATCAACATCTCTTTCTGATTAGGTAACAAGTATAGGTGTTAGCTTCTAACTCTGATGCTGTCCTAGGCATTCCTTATCGATAGCTTGTTCTTTCTCTCTGTAAGACACTGGCTGTGTTCTGACTGAGCAGTGGGTCATTTTGAAGGTAATCCACGTGATTCCTCTTTCATTAGCAGGTTGGGAGGGTGCCACTGCTCTGAGAAGTTAACTTTCACAGCAGGGAACCTTATTTGCGTTGACCAGGTACGTGCAGGATCTTGAGGCCCACATTCCTTAAGAATGGGCTGTCTCCATCTGGGGATCACAAGTCCCCATTTTCCCCACTTTAACCTCCACCCTCCATTTTCTAGCACAAAACCTGTGAATTCCAGGCCAGACCTTTGACCCCACAGTTGACTGTAGTTTCCCTCTGGTCCGTCATACGGAGAATGCTGCTCAGGGGAAACTTCGGGTCAAACCGGTAGGTTTGCTCTAGGTTTCTAAAGGCACTAGATAGAGACAAGATTATAAAAGCAAGAGTTCCTGTACAGCTGGGCCTGAGGGATACTGTGAAGCTCTTCTCTCTGACCCAGTGTATTTGTAAGAACTGGATGTATTTGATCCCAGGACCTTACCGGGCTTGGATATTAAGCCAACTCAAGGTAAGTGGAGATGGAAGATGGTCACTTGGAGGCCTCTGAAGGGAAGCAGGCTAGGGAAACGACTGGCCTCTGGAGATGACATGGAAGTGGCATAATGTGCAGGGCTGCACGTGCAGCCAGCCAGCTTTGTGTTCATCTGGAACAGTGTCCCTAGGTGATTTGGTCAAAAGCCCTGAGTCCTAGCCCCTAACCTTCTCTTCCCATGTATTCAGCTCTACCTACAAGGACTCCAACACCCTGCACCTCCCTACGGAGCGTTTCTCCCCTGTGCGCCGGTTCTCTGATGGGGCTGCAAGCATCCAGGCCTTCAAAGCTCACCTGGAAAAAATGGGCAACAACAGCAGCATCAAACAGTTGCAGCAGGTAATGGAAGAGATGGCAGGCATCTCTGGAGAAGCATGGGTAACAGAGACCACTATTGCAGGAGGACCCGGGTGTTAAACTTTCTACCCCCTTCATGTCAGCAGCACTGAAGTTTTAGAGGTTCCAAAGCAGATAGCTTCCTGACACTCTGCTTACTTCTTGTTATGTCCAGCTTTCCCCAGGAAGGGACTGAATTTTCCTCTTGTCTCTGTAGTTCATTAGAGAGGAATTTCTGGGCTTGTGTTTCAGTGGGAGGCCCCAGGGAATGTCCTTCGAAGCAACCCTGGCATTCCTCTCATGATTTATGGGCACTGGGTCTGTTGGAGCCTGCTCTGCATTCTTACCACCTGGCACACTCTCCAGTTGGTATGGAATGGCGCTCCCAGAGGAAGGAAGTGCACCTCCAGGCTTTATAAAGGGCCGGCTTCCCTTCTGCCTTCCTGACGACCAAGCTTCGAGTGGCATGTGCTTTGTACACAGATTTCACACTGGAACCTTTGCTTGTACGCAGGCCATCTTGGTGTTTTCCCTTTGTTCAGCCAGAACAGAGCGTGAATGTATTTCGTGCACAAACGCCTACGTAAATGGGTTAGTTGCTCCTCAAGGACACGTTCTTCTGCGTGGCTCCTTCTGCCCGTGAGACCTGGGGGCAGATCTGCATCTGCTGACATCACTGCGCGGCGTGGGCCTGGCTGCATCCCATCTGTATTAACTGCTTTCCCTTCAGGAGTGCGAGCAGCTGCAGAAGATGTACGGGGGGCAGATTGATGAAAGAGCCCTGGAGAAGACCCAGCAGCAGCACATGTTATACCAGCAGGAGCAGCACCATCAAATTCTCCAGCAGCAGATTCAAGTAGGCCTTCCCTCTTTGCTTTCTCCAACTTCTTTGGCGTTTGCTTTCAGGCTGGTTTGCCTGTGAACTTTGGAGGAGATCCCGCAGGGCAAAGAGGAGCTGAGTTATATGCATGGTTGCTATGTTTGAGTAAAGGTAATCAAACCTTTTGATGAACAACAATATTATAAATCTCGGTCACAGAGAGTTTCTTCCCTTCCTGAGAACGGCTCTTGTTAATCTTCGAGCTCACGAGTATTTTTTCTCCTTTCCCGCATTTGTTCTAGGATTCTATCTGTCCTCCTCAGCCTTCTCCACCCCTTCAGGCTGCGTGTGAGAATCAGCCCGCCCTCCTCACCCACCAGCTCCAGAGGTAATGAAGCGTGGTGTTTCATGCCTAAGCTGTTGGCCTGACTCTCATGGGCGATACTGCCTGACTCTAACGTTCATCTTGGAAGGACCCACTTGAAAAGCAGGGAGGCCAGTGTCAATTTTCGCGGCCCCCTAAAACCCTGACTTCCTGTGCCGCTTCATTTTCTTAGCCCCGTGAACAAAGTAACCTGACGCCAGTAATAGAGGAGGCCAGACGGAGGCCCACAGTGACCTCTGCCCCCTTGGGAAGTCTGGGGAAATAAGATGTGGACGGCTCTAAGTAGACTGTGGTGGGCGGTCTGTGCATGTCTGTCTAGCCTGGAGTCTTACCAAAACCAAAGAAGTAGTTTCCGCCTGTGTGTCGAATGGCGGAAGCTAACGGCAAGGCCACCCTGCCACCTCCGGAAGCGTGTTTGCTCATCTGGTTCTGTTGTTTTCAAGGTTAAGGATCCAGCCTGCAAGCCCTCCCCCCAGCCACGCCAGCAACCACCTCTTCAGACCGCCCAGTAACAGCCCTCCCCCCATGAGCAGCGCCATGGTCCAGCCTCACGGTGAGTGCAGAGGTATATGCCGAACCGCGGTGTGCCGCGGGGAGGAGTGAGGCGTAGCCTTGAGTGCCTCAAGCCATCGAGCGGTTCTGGTGGCAGAGTGACGTAGCGTTCAAGGGAGTCTGCCTTGCTTTGACTTCTTCTACCGACTCCTTAGCTGTGAGACCTCAGGCAAGTTAGGTAACTTCTGGGCGCCTCCGCTTGCTCAAAGGTGAAATAGGGATACTAATACTATTTACTGAATAAATATATATGTTAAATTCTTGAAATAGTCTCCGGAACAAAATAGGTCTCAGTAAAGGTTGACCGTTAATAATATTTTTCATAAAACCCCCTCCAACTCTACCCAATGAAAGGCGACTACCGGAACCTTCCCTCCTGTCATGCCTGGGTTTGGTGATCCACTGGGCACGTGGCTTCTCGCCTGTGGGTGTTTAGATGAAGGTGAAGATGAGTGTGCCCTAGTCTGTGTGGGCCTTCAGAGACCAGCACTCTGAGCATTTAGTATTCCAAAAACTGAGGATCTCTTAAGTAACGCCACCCAACGTAGATCCCCTGGAGAGTTTGAATTGCTCTCTAGGCCCTTCCTACCCGAAGTGGGGTCCCCGACGAGCAACATCGGCGGGAAGAGTCGAATCTCAGATCTCATCGCAGACCCGCTGAATCAGAATCTACATCTTAGCAGGATCCCCGGGCCATTTGTATGTGCATTAGAGTTTGAGAAGCACTGCCCTGGATCAGAGCTCCTCAAAGAATAATCTATAGACCAGCTTTCGGGCAACTTATTGGAATGACAAATTCCTGGAATTATGAATTACTGAATCAGCATTCCGTGGGTCGGGCCCAGGAGAGCCTGTGTTTTCTCGAGTCCTCTAGAGGAGCCTTCGGCATCCTGGAGTTGGAGAAGCACTGCTCTGGGTGGTATGCAGGTTAAGTGTCCTCACTGGGGCCAGCTGGTAACCCGGGCATTTGGTCACTCTGAGGTTCCTTTCTCTCCAGGTGCTGCATCTCCCTCCCAGTTTCAAGGCTTCCCCTCCCGCAGTGCAGTCTTCCAGCAGCAGCCTGAGAACTGTTCCCCTCCTCCCAATGTGGCACTAACCTGCTTGGGCATACAGCAGCCTCCCCAGTCCCAGCAGGTGACCATCCAAGTCCAGGAGCCTGTTGACATGCTCAGCAGCATGCCCGGGACAGCTGCAGGCTCTGCTGGCCGGGGCGTCTCCATCAGCCCCAGTGCCAGTCAGGTTCAGATGCAGCACCGGACCAGCCTGATGGCCGCCTTCAGCTATGGGCACCGGCCCTTGTCTAAGCAGCTGAGTGCCGACAGTGCGGAGGCCCACAGGTAAGCTGGCCCAGAGTCACCTAGCCATCTCTCCAGGTGACCTAGGTGGGAGGAAGCTCCTTAGCAGGGTGAGAGAGGAGGAGGAAAGGAGAAGGGTTCTGACTGGGCTGTGCTCATTTCAGCCTTATAAAAATTGGGGTGGTGGGTTTGGGACGGACTTGAAACCTATATATTGACCCAGGATCAAAATGCTAATGAGACAGAGGAAGACAAGGACAAAGCTACCTTACTATATGTCTGCAAAGACGAGAGTGGCCAATTAGAGGAGTTGGTAAAAATGCCATTTCCCCTTGAGTGTTCTTTTAGGATTGTTTCTTTCTCTGTCACCCATATTCTAAGAGATGGATACATCTTAATAGTTCAAGTGATGTTGCTACCTTCAACCAGAGGGGACAGGTGGGGATGACGCATACATCCCCATCTTCCCCACCCCATCCACCGCGGTCCTCTATACCAGCGGGGGCTCCCCACTGAGGAAGCGTGGTAGCTATTCCCCTGGGGAGTCTAGCACACTTGTCACATGGATGCCTGGTACTCACTCCCTTTTGTGTCTGCAGCTTGAACGTGAATCGGTTCTCCCCTGCTAACTACGACCAGGCGCATTTACACCCCCATCTGTTTTCGGACCAGTCCCGGGGTTCCCCCAGCAGCTACAGCCCTTCAGCAGGAGTGGGGTTACCTCCCACCCAAGCCCTGAAAGTCCCTCCGCTTGACCAGTTCCCCACCTTCCCTCCCAGCACACATCAGCAGCCACCGCACTATACCACGTCGGCACTGCAGCAGGCCCTGCTGTCCCCGACGCCGCCGGACTACGCCCGACACCAGCAGGTCCCCCACATCCTCCAAGGACTGCTCTCCCCCCGGCATTCGCTCACGGGCCACTCGGACATCCGGCTGCCCCCAGCAGAGTTTGCACAGCTCATTAAAAGGCAGCAGCGGCAGCAGCAGCAGCAGCAGCAAGAGTACCAAGAACTGTTCAGGCACATGAACCAGGGGGATGCAGGGAGTCTGGCTCCCGGCCTCGGGGGACAGAGTATGACAGAGCGCCAGCCTTTACCGTATCAAAACGCTGACTCTTATCACCACCACCACAGCAGCCCCCAGCATCTTCTGCAAATCAGGGCGCAAGAATGTATCTCGCAGGTTTCCTCACCCACCCCGACCCACAGTTACGCTCACCAGCCGGCGCTCGTGCACTCGGAGAGCATGGAGGAGGAGTGCTCGTGTGAGGGGGCCAAGGACGGCTTTCCAGACAGGAAGAACGTGAACACGTTGACCAAAGGTTGCCACGATGGCCCCCTGCTCTTGAGTACTGGCGGGCCCGGGGACCCTGAATCTTTACTGGGAACCGTGAGTCATGTACAGGAGTTGGGGCTACATCCGTACCGACAGCCGGCTGCTGCGTTCAGTAGAAATAAGGTGTCCAGCCGAGGTAAGAGCCCTGCAAAGTCCAGTCCTGGGCCAGTCTGCCCTCATTCAGTTAACTCAGCAGTATTACCTTTTTTCAGCTAGTACTCTGGGTTCCTAAGAAAAAAGAATTCCTGAGAAGACCTGCAGCACCATTTGGGGGAGAAGCACGTAGGAAGTGGGTATTTGGTGGGGAAGGGGTTCTGTTTTCAAACTTAAAAGAGAGTGATAGACAATTAACATATAGACAGTACAGTCGGTGAGGTATTATTACCTGTTTCCTATACTCATACCGTGGTTCCTTAGAACCCAGAATTTCTCGGCTGTCATCAAAATAGCTAGCTTTAACCTCTGCGGTAGAATAAAAGCCAGCCGGTGCTAAGGAAATAGGATTTAGTGTAAATAGTGTTGAACTAAGAGTCAGGGCCCCTCAGTCCTGGACATGCCTGTGTTACGAATGCAGTGACCTTGTCACTTAACCTCAGGTTCTTATTTCCTCATCTGTGAAAAAAGGGCAGGAGGCATAACGGTCCTTTGCAGAGTATTTGTGAAGATTAAAACATACACGTATGTATTTATGTTTATACATAATGTTTGTGTGTGTGACACACAGGGAGAGGGAGAGAGAGGCACACTTGATCATCTGAATGTACGATGTAAATAATTTGAGGTATTATTATTACTCTGATCAGTTTGTTAATAAGCTAAACACAGAATATTACAGCATCCTGAGGGACCCTGTGCCATTTCATGTAGTATCACTGTATAATTAACGAGTGCATGCATTTTCGTTTGGGAGGAGATTGGGATTACCGTCCGTAACTTTTACTGAGAAGACATTGTTCCCCTCGTGTCATGGCATTCACCCTACTCGAAATCTGGACTGACACCCCTCCCATCGTCACAGATCTTGAAAACGAGTTTCTCCATGAAATATACAACCCCGAAGCTGGGCAGTTCTCCCACGTTCCCCTTCTTGAAGCTGCCTGCCTCTCCTGCCCTGTCCTTCTCAAGTCAGCACACAGAACTCAACTCCTGGGGGAATTGGGTCCGCCGGCACAGAGCAGGATGGGAGACCTGGCTCTAATCAGTTTACCTGCAGAGGACCTGGTGCCTTCAGGTTGTGCCCATTAAGCACGGATAGGGATGTGGTTCCATAAAACTCCAGTTAAATCCCGGGCTTTTGAGCAGATGGGTGCCGTCCAGGTTGAGGTCTGCACCAGTCAGACGTATCGTGTCCACCTGCGGCTGCTGTGTTTTTAGGCAGACGTAGGATGGTGGGAGGTTTCGGAGCCAGGCCATATGTGGATTGGCTGACAGACTCGGGGATGTTTAGGCTTGGGGGAAAAAACTCAGGAGAGTTATCATACCTGTCAGATGGAAAGGGTATGGGGTCATATTATGGGGCAGAACCAAGATCAGGATAGAAGTTGCGGCAGATTTCAGTTCCCTGGGGAAGACCTTCCTGAGAACTTTCCAGAACAGGCTGCTCAGCAGCCTGGGAGCTTCCTGTGGCTGGGAGTGTTCTAGCAGAGGCAGCTTGACGGCATCAGGGATGCTGTGGGAAAGCTTCCTGTGCGAATGACAGCTTTCACCAGAAAAGGAGAAAAGCTGACACTTCCGTAGTGCTTTCCACGTGCCAGACACCAGATGCTGTTCACACATGAATCTGTCTAATCCTCACAGCTCTTGCTGTCCCCATTTTACCAGTGAGACACCTGAGGCACAGATTAAGTGATCTGCCCCCAGGGCCCACGGCTCGGGAGTAGCACTGAACCCGAGAGCTACTCACTTCACGCCAGCAGACGCTGAGCACACGCTGGGGGTGCAAGGCTCGGGGAACGAGCGAGCGAGCGCACAGTGCACACTCCCCGCCCGCACCCTGGATTGCCATGTGTGAAAGTAACCTTTTGAAGTATTTTTCTTCAAAAATACTCTCTCTGAATTCCCTTCACTTTTCCCTCCCGCGTGACTCCTGCGTACAGGAAGACCAGGGGGCTTGAATTCGCCTGTGTCCCAATTGTCAGAAGAGCCCCCTTTCGGCGGGCTTGCAGGTCTATCTAGTGCCTGAAGGAAGGCAGGACGTGGCTGGTCCAAGTGCTGTGGGAGACCAGGGGAAGGACAGACCAGTTCTCAGTCAGAGCAGGGGCAGGTTTCCCGCAGCAAGTGGCATTTGAGTTGGGTCTTGGTGGATGAAAAGGATTTTGCCGTTTGGATTTAGGGGAGAAGCGTGAGGAAAGACCAGCGGGTGGGAGTGTCTCAGGGACGTTTTTGGGGGGAAGCAAGCTGCCTTGGTCGGTTTGAAGTCTAGTCTACATGAAGGAGTTAGTAGAAGCTAAGGGCCGAGGTTTCCTGAACTCCAGAGGCTGATCTGGCTCCAGCGGCTCCCTGCAGCTTTAAGTCAGTTCACTTCGCTTCAGACCGAACCTGCAGTCAGGATTCTTTTGACGAGTCCCTCCCACCTCTTCCCCAAGCTGAGTGACTACGGTTACCTCTCCCTCTTCCTTCCCCCTGCCTTCTTCCATCCGCCGCCATCGCCGCCATTATCCCCTGCAAGCATCTCTTCTGGTTTCTGAAAGAGCCAAGCCCTAAGTGCACCCCTGAAGGTTTCAGCTGAAAACTACCCTGTTCTTGTTGCCTCATGATCAGTTTTGCTTCCCCCCAAAGCCCTCTTTTTTCTTAAATCTTCTTTTCCTGGCCTCTGATACGAGCTTTTCTAGAAGCCCTAATCTTAGTTCCTGCCCTGCTTGCCAGTGTATGGTAGAGAGGATCCTTCCTGTCTCTGCCCGGTTTACTCTCAACTTACCCTTTAACTTAGCTACGGCGTATGCCTTTTCTTGAATACTATTCACCTCGCCTCTTTCTAACCTCTTTCGACTTCTATGTTGAGACTTTTGGAACCATATATACAATTATCTTTAACAAATAAAGCCCAAGTTTATTACCCTGTGAGTTTAGAATCCAGTACAGTAAAATAATGCAATAGAGAAAAAATAGCCCAGGGAAGCCCAAAGCCAGTCCAGAGTTAGAGTTAGAATCCCTCTGGGGATGTACCTGTGTGTGTTTAAAACTTCTTCTTATCCTGAAGCGTCCCCATTGTCCTTACCTTAAACCCGTGACCACCCCGGCACCTAACCGCTCCTCCCGTCGCGAGGGATGTTAGCTAGATGCCCCCTCCGAGAAGGTGTTTGCAGTTGGTCTGCTCCGGGCTTGGTGCCCTCCAGCCAGTTACTCATTTATTGTTCACAACCACCTTGGGCGTATGTCTTATGATCCCTTTTACAGGAGAAACTAGGCTCCACAATCTCTTCCTGCTTTAACCTGACATGATTCTACTCTTTTAAAAACATGAGAGCTCACAGTTTTACAATCGCCAAAGAATCATCCCGCCGCCGTTCCTTCTGCCAAGAAAGGGTTGTGATGTGCTCCGCCCACCACCCTGCAGGCACGTGGGTGCAGCTCGTCCTTGTTTATGTCTTTGTTGGGGGATGCCTGCTGCTTGCTCTGATGAGACCTCCATCTCTGTGTAGTTACACACAGGCCCCCAAACACTTCATGTGTTACTTCTGTGATAGAGCAAATTCAGCGAAATTTATTGAATGACTAGATCACACAAGACTATTTTAGGTCCAGTGGGGAATGCAGGGATGAAAAGGTGGAGAACCTGCCCTCAGGGAGCTTGTACTGGGGGCTGGGGGTTGGGAGAGACAAGCTCATAAACAGCCTTAAATGAAGCGCTACGTCATGAGTGCTGTAAGAGGTATAATTATAACGAGCAGAGCTACTGGCATCTTTCTAAAATTTCTTAAGGGTAGATTACCAGGGATTGCTGGTGTTAGTCAAGGAAAATTACATGCCATCGTATCAGCGGCCACGCTTACCTATTTCTTTTACGGCCATATGCCACCAATCGGTGCGGGGCCAGGCACTGCCAGAGCGCTGAGCAGGCAACGTGCCAAAGGTCTGTTTGTAATGTGTAGAAGGTTCAGGGATAGACATGCCCCACGCTGCCTGTAATCTCCCGTCTGCCACTCCAGAAGTAGAAGTAAGGTTTATCTTCCCTCTGTCGTATTACATACACTTGATTTTTTTTTCTTTGCAAATAAATATGATAGCATAACCGGTTTACACAGTGAGATTACCAGCTTGAACTCACAAAGAAAACTACATCTCTTCTCGGAGCCTACTCAGCTTCAGCAGCATTGGTGGACTTGAGGCCTCACAGAGGAGTCAAATGATGGCAGACTGGGAGGGTTTACCCCTCAGAACCTTTAAGAGGGATGTGCACACAACATGTCGTTTCTCTCATTTTCTCTTAAAACCCAGTAAATGAGTAAGGACGAGTCAACATTGACAGATTCAACAGAGAGTTGTGCAAGCTGCCCCGAGGTTCCCTGGGTAGGTGGGTACTGTGCCTTGTGTCCATTTGTGTATTTTTTCCCCTTGCGTGATCTGATGATCATCCTTCCTCCTGTACTGTCTCAGCTTTACTTGGGTAAATACCCGAGAATTCTGCCCCCAGCAGTCCTCTCTCCGCATTATTTATATATCCTGTGGTGAGTTCCTCCAGCTGCTGAATCGGCATAAGGAATGCCAAAGATCTGAGCCTGAATTTCCCGTTCCTTGGCCAGTGGGTTGGTCTGTTTACACACATGCCCCTGTTGCCCCACCCCGCCCCACCCCAGCTGCCAGACTGGTCAGAGGGTCTCACCTATAGAGTGTCACAGGGGACTTCTAAACGCAGGACTCAGCATTCTTACTAAAAATAATACTTTTTTTGTGTAGTCCTTTACAGTTTATTAAAGACCCTTACACATGTGTTAGCTCTTGAGCCCCCAAACAACCCTCATTTTTCAGATAGGGAAACTGAGGTTAGGAGAGATTAAAATGACTTACTCAAGTTCATACACTGTTTGTGATGGAGTTGGAACCTGACTTCAAGTTTCCCGAATTCCTAGTCCTATTCATTTCTTTATGCCTCCTTGCCTCCCATTCTACCCCTTCCAAGTATATCTGCCAAGGAAAAGATGCCAGCCCTTCCAGATCTTCGACCTGTGAGTTATATTGAAATTTGAACAGACAGAGCCCTGGTTTGTTACCCACCTCCTATTAATAGGCGTTTTTTGTTGTTGTTGGCTGTGCGCGGGCTTTCTCTTGCTGCGCGCGGGCTTTCTCTAGTTGCGGCGAGCGGGGGCTACTCTTCGTTGCGGTGCGTGGGCTTCTCATTGCGGTGGCTTCTCTTGTTGTGGAGCACGGGCTCTAGGCACGCGGGCTTCAGTAGTTGTGGCACGTGGGCTCAGTAGTTGTGGCTCGTGGGCTGTGTAGAGCACAGGCTCAGTAGCTGTGGCACACAGGCTCAGTTGCTCCGCGGCATGTGGGATCTTCCCGGACCAGGGCTCGAACCCGTGTCCCTTGCATTGGCAGGCAGATTCTTAACCACTGTGCCACCAGGGAAGTCCTTAATAGGCTTCTTTTTCATCTAGTTTTTTTGTTTGTTTGATTGATTTTGGTTTGGTTTGGTTTTTTCAAGGCTTGTAGGATCTTTGTTCCCCTACCAGGGATTGAACCTGGGCCCTAGCAGTGAGAGTGCCGAGTCTTAACCACTGGACCGCCAGGGAACTCCCTTTCGTCTAGCTTTTAACTTCCATTTGTCGCTCCTAAACCAGAGGCTTCTTTCCTGGAAATTAAAGTTTCAGTGACTCACTTTTCACTTACCTGTGGGTAAATTGCCCCCATAATTCTGGAAGTAGGACTCTGTGATAAAATCATTTTCTTGTTTGTTTTTGTCAACTGGTTCATTGTGCCCCATCCACTCAGAAGTAACATCTCTGAAATGAGCATGAGTCTTTACTGAGCTCATAACAGAGTACCAAGCTCAAGTAAGCCCTGTACCCACCTGTGGAGTAAGTCCTGTTTTACAGATGAAGAGACTGAGACCCAGTGAAGTCAGGTAACTTGCCCAGGATCCCCCACCTCAGGAATCCTGGTGAAGCCAGGATCCAAGCCCAGGTCTTCCTGACCCCAGAGCTAGTGCTTCTGAGCTCTAGGCCGGGGAGTCAGAAGGGCATGTCTTGTGATTTGTCAAGCAATAGCTTGCTCTGTCTTGGTGGCACTTTCAGGTGTGTTGGCACCAGACCCAAAGGCTGTGAAGAGAGCAGACTAGGAGGACAGAATCCATGGGACCTTCCCAAAGGCAGGGCCAAAAGG
Organism: Hyperoodon ampullatus; assembly: GCF_949752795.1. NCBI lineage: Eukaryota > Metazoa > Chordata > Mammalia > Artiodactyla > Ziphiidae > Hyperoodon > Hyperoodon ampullatus. The sequence continues at coordinate 97,153,806 of NC_136920.1, forward strand.
AGGGTAGGTGTTTGGGTTTGGAGAAACCCCATTCTCAGGAATAAAAATAGATTTAAAGAAGAGAGGTGGGTTGGGGGAGGGAGATTCAGCATACATATCAGATGAACACAGTGAGGCCTCTGGAAGAGGTGGGAAGGAACTAAATGTCGAGAACCAGGGCTTATACATGCTGTTAGCCTTGCCATTTCCTCACGTTTGATAATCATCCTTTAAAAATCTTTAAACAGGAGAGCTCTCGTGTTTGTCTTTGGGAGAGCAAGGAGGTGCAGCTCATGAGATTTGCATCCCGCTCTATAGTCCAGAAAAAAGGAGCCCCAAGGAACTGAGTGGATGGGGTTAGCTATCAAAGAAGAAAGTATAGGCATTAGAAAACACTTCGGAAAAGTAAGCAGCAGCTATTCGTGTTCCTTCCTGGCAAAGCAGACTCAAGAGCCAGTCCCTCACTCCACAGAGGCAGCCTTGCACCACTTCCTGCCAGTGGCTTTTGTTTGGCCCTTCGGCCAGCACGTGAGCTATGTCCACTGAGCGGAATCGGGCTGGGTGGGTAGGATGGGTGACCTAATCCCACAGAGCACGTCCTGGCGTAGGCTTTCTTTTATCTTCCTCTCGCTGCTGGCTTTTAGCTTTCAGTAGCAAAAGAGGTGGCTCCTGGCTCTTCCTTTGACCTCTTTGCTCAAAGAACTTTCAAAAGATTCCTCACTTGACTTCATTTTTGGTAGTTTGGAAGCTCCCATCCTTTCACTTTTCTCCAGAGTGTTTTGCGTTACCAGCAACGTGCATGTCACTTTGTTCCCCTCCCTTCCCGTCCTGCCTCAGCCCCTGAACCCAGGCCTCACCCTGATGGTTATGGAGACCATTTGAATATAGAGACCTGAAACCCTTTAACCATCACTCAAGCAGCGGATTTTACTTTCGTTATTCAAATAGATACTGGGATGGTACAGTTAGCATTAGGACTGTATTTCCTATTAAAATTTGTTTAGAAACCTGGTCTCGCTAAGATACAGCTCATCAGGAGATAAGCCCAATAGTTGCCAGGGAGCTTTAACCCAGAAATACCAACCAAGCAAAGAAAACGTATGTTGAAGTTCTAGGCTCTTAAGGACTGGAGCCAGAAGTGCCACCAGGAGGATCCTGTCGACTTAGATGTGGCCCTGGTATTCTTCTTGACCATCCTTGGTCGAGAAGAAGAAATACTCAGTCTTCATGAATTCCTCTTTCTCTCCAAAATCCAGTCCACAGGGTTGTGTGACTCTGACAGGTGGCTAACCCACATTAAGAGAGTGTTTATTCATGTCAGTTAAAGAGATTATTATTAAACACTGGGAATAGGACAATGTTCTGGAATAGTGAAGGCTCACAAACACGCATAAAATACAATTCTTGTCCTCAAAGAATTTACAGTTTCATATGAATAATTAAGACAAGGATGCAATTGAAGATGGTGCCAGGAATAACATTAGAGTAATCAGAGTCCAATAAAGTCTTCTGACATTTAAAGGAAGGAAAGATCTATTTCTGTTTGAAAGGGAAAATTTCATAAAAATTATCACATTTGAGCTGGACCTAGAAGGATGAGTTGATTTGGATTGGCAGGAATGGAAGTAAAAGAATCAAGCATTTCCAGAGAGAGCGAACAGAGCAAATGCATCAAACTGTCCATGGTCCCATTTGACCAGAGCTTAGAATGTAGAGGAGAGTCATGTGGCGTACTCATTGGAAGAGAGGCTGGCACGGTGCTGTGAAAGTGAGGGGTTTGGGCTCCCCTATAGAAAGGTTAGTCTTTGTAGGGCGGTGCTAGAGGGATGGTTAAGAGGCTATTATAGTGATCCAGGCAAGAGGTAACAGGACTTCAGTGGAAGCAGTGAGATGAGTAAGAAAGAGACTGGAGTGACCAACATTGGAGGGGCACATTCTTCTGACTTAAGATGATGTGGAACCAGCAGTAAGGAATCAATATGAACTCCACAAGCTCATCATACCCAGAAGATTAGGCAAGTAGGCACCAAAACCAGGATGTCTGAAAGAGATTGTGGGGGAAGCTGATGAGTTTAGAATTGGACATGTTGAGTGTTAGCCATCCAGGGAAAGATACCTAGTAAATAGTTAGAATTTTGGATCTGGAGCTTAAAAGGGCATTTCTGTAATTCTTTCTATAGAAGCAGTGTAGTTGAAGTCGTGAAAATAGATGATACTGCCAAAGTCAGTGTGGGGAGAGAGAGACGGTCAAGGATAGACATGTACAGGGCGAAGGAACTGGGGGCAGCAGTCAGAGGAGGAGAGGAGGGAGGGGACTGGGTGGTGTACGGAGGGGAAGCCAAGGAAGGAGAGAGAGGCGTCCACAGGATGGAGGCCATCCTCCTAGGCTAGAGGTCCTGAAAGCTCCAAGAATGATTCTTCTGTGCATCTAGGTGTGGGAACATAGCACTGTCAAATCAACAGAGAAATGAAGAAAAAAAGAAAAGGTTCAGTGTGACCCAGCCCACCACTGATAAGTGGGATTTTTTTCTCCTAAGGGTATATGATCCCTGCAAGAGAGACCTCGGCTTTGCTGTTAAGACTTAGGGTTGGCAGGCTGGTCCAGGCTCCTCTGAGCATCACCAGCCAGCTGAGGATTAGTGGAGAGTGCACATGTGGTCCTCACCGTTGCCCACTGTCCCTTGCGAGACATTTCTTTGGTGAGAGTTGCCGGTGTTGGGAGGAACTCTAGGTCTGCTGACCCTATTTTGCTGCGTCCCCTCAGAGTCTGTCCTAGGGAACTGCATGGATAGAAGTTCTCCAGGACAAGCAATGGAGCTGCCAGATCACAATGGACTTGGGTACCCAGCACACCCCTCCGTCAGTGAACACCACAGGCCCCGGACCCTCCAGAGACACCACACGATCCAGAACAGTGACGACGCTTATGTATGTGGGCCCCCTCCTGCTTTTCGGAAGTGGGATCCTTGAAAACAGAACTTAGGAACGTGGGGTAGCATCTACTCTCGTTCTCCTCAGCCAGAGTCCAGCGCCTCCGGGCACTAAGGGACCATTTCTTTGAATCACCGAAACAAGCAATCCTAAACTCCAGGAGAATCTCCGTAGAATCGGAACTCCACATTTGAGACTGAGGAATCAGGAACGGTTGCCATCTGTTTCCTCTAGTCTTAGTTTTTGAACTTCTCCCCAGACAGTCTAAACTCAGGCCCCAGCAAATGAGCCTTCAGGCTCTTGGTTAGTTTTCTGGCAGCTACATTGAATTTATTCAGAGAAGGAAGCTAATCCACTCGGCAAAGCGTCGTTTCCTCAGGGCAGACTCGTAGGCAGCCCTGTCTAATACAGCAGCAACCAACCACGTGGCTTTTCGATTTTAAATGTAATTAAAACAAAATAAAATTTAAAACTGAGCTCTTTAGTCACACGAGCCACGTTTCAGGGCTCAGTAGCCCTTGTGGCTGCTGGCTTCCTATGGGGCAGGTACACAGCATTCCCGTCCTCGCAGAGACTGCTGTTGGCAGTGCTGTCCTAGGACAGACTCCTCATGGTGATGAGATAGGTCAGAAACCTGGCACTGGAAGGCTATGGAGATGTCAAGGGCATCTGACCACCAGCTGAGATTCACCGTGCCCCTCCCTTCCCACCCCACCCCCACCCCCAGCCTCAGCTTCCCGCACGGTCACCATGGCGGCATCCCCCTTTAGATGGCCCTGTAGAGGAAGTGGGTCTGGGTGGTAGTGCTTGGGGACTGGTGCTTGAGGCAGGCCGTTGCCTGGGCTCTTTTGGAGGGCACAGCTGTCTCTAAGGGTCCCTGAGAGTGGTGCGTTTTCTGATACCCTTACTTCTTTTCCTAATTGTTTCCTGCAGGTGCAGCTGGATAACTTGCCTGGCATGAGTCTCGTGGCTGGGAAAGCACTTAGTTCTGCCCGGATGTCAGATGCGGTTCTCAGTCAGTCCTCACTCATGGGGAGCCAGCAGTTCCAGGATGGGGAGAATGAGGGTGAGGGGTGTTATGCGTGGGGCACCCCGGAGAAGTTCCTGGAGGGCCCCCCCTTTCATCTTCACCAGTGACTACTCCCCTCTTGTATAAACAGCCCATGGGGAGCCACAGCATCCCCAAGGGGTTCTGTCTGGATACAACCTTTGCCCAGTCCTCTTGCACCGAGTGTGAGTGCGTGAAGGAGCACGCCTCCTGGCTGAGGGCAGGGACATCACACTTCTGTCTGCAGCGCTTTGTTAAGATGCTCCTTCAATAACTCTTTTCCTGGTTCCGATTAGAGGGCACCGTTTCCTCATGTCTGTCTCCCTTTAGAACCAGTAGAGGGAGGGTATCGTAGTTGACATAAAGCCCAGGCTCGGGAGTGGACAGGTCTGCAGTAGATTCTGACTGCCCTTTACCGGCTCCACAGGTTAAGGCGCTTAACCTTTCTGAGCCCCAGGGTCCTCCTCTGTAAGGGGACAGAAGCACCAGAGCCCTTGTCCTAGACTGTGCTGTGAGCATTAACTAGCTTAGGGAGTTTAAAGCGCTTAGGCCAGTGTCCTGAGTACAGAGCGTGCCCAGGAGTCAGTGTCCGCCAGCCGCGAGGGTGTCCTCCACACCACAGGAGCTGACGGTGCTCGACGGTGGGAGACTGACTGTAAAGGAAGAGGGAAAAACGGACACTGGGGACAACAGGAAGGAGCCTGGCCCCAGCCACGGTCACTAGCCAGACCGAGGGCCTGCTCTGAGCTAGAGTTCAGGGCTGGGAGTCAGGCTACGGAAGGTTCAGACTTCTCTTCCACCTCTGTCCACCTCTTGCCCACCTAGCACCCCGCTGCCTGCACATCTCCCATGTTGCTTCTGGTCTTGCAGAATGTGGGGAGAGTCTTGGAGGTCCTGAGCACCCAGACCTGACTGATGGCAGCCAGCATTTAAACGCCTCTTGCTACCCGTCCACGTGTATTACAGACATACTGCTCAGCTACAAGCACCCCGAGGTCTCCTTCAGCATGGAACAGGCAGGCGTGTAGCAAAAGATGGAGAGTGAGTATCACCCTGGCCGGGGCCAAACCAGCCCTTTGGCCCAGTACCAGCTCCTGATCCCATCAGGAGATTCCTTCCATGTGAACTTGAGCCAGTGAACTTGACAACGCCACTCTTCCCATCAAGGTCTTATCTTCCTGTTCCTTCATTAAGCACTATGCTAGTTGTTTGGAGGGTGGATGCTGGCCATAGTCCCTTGGTTGAATTATGGGGGATAAGATGTGTTATAGGTGCCATAGCCTCCACAGAGTAAGTGAACTTAGGGCTTCAGAGGACAGACGGGACCTCTGGCCAGGGTAATGGGAAAGGAGGTGACCCTTGAACTCAGTCCTGAAGGATGAAATTCAGCAAGAAAACATGGCCAGCCAGATTTTGTTAAGGCTGTGCTGCAAGTGGCAAAATATTCCAGAAATGTGTGGTCAGAGGCCAGTGGTAGAAAATGGGTAAACAGTCCAGTCTGGCTGGAGTAACGCATAAACGCACACAGCAGGTAGTATCGGTTCTGTCTTTGAAAATTCATTGACAGAAAAGACTTGATGAAAGTTAAGCCATCTTGCAAATCCATACTAGGCAGAACTCTTGAAATATCTGAGGTAAAGTGCACCTATGTTTTTTTTCTTTTTTAAGTTTTCAGTGGAATATATGAGTCTCTCTCTTTTGAAACTAATTCTCTGTGTCTGCTGCTCTGTTGCAGGTTTATGTACCGCGCGGGAATGAAAAGGTTGACTTTAAACCAACAGTATCTAGCAGCATTGCGCCAAGTTGCCATTGTGTTTCCCTCCACCCAGAATGTCGGCTCCTTTCCTCACATTTGGTTCATCAGCGTGCTGTTCTTTTGGGTTCTGAGGGGGGTTTTGTCACGTTCGCCTGTATGACCAAGTCACCAAGGAAATAAACAGGAAATCCATGTTCGCCACCTTTCGTGAAAGTGTATTTGGTGTATTTGAGTTGGTGGTTTTGTTTGGTTTTGGTTTGGATTATTTTTGATTGTTTTTTTTTTAAATATGTTTTCTTTTGGAGGTGATTTTCTTTCTTTTTTTCTTTCTTCCTTTCCTTTTTTTGAGACAGAAGAGCAAAGCAGTTAGTGTACGGTGGCCAGGGGCGCAGAGCCACTCCCCTCCCTGGCCTCCGTCCACAGAGCGCCCTCCAGTCCCTGCACTGCTCTTCTGCAGGAGCAGAAGCTAGAGGGTAACGTCCTCTGGAATCCTAGCAGCTGGAGAAAGAGACAGAGGAAGGGATGACAGCCTTTGGCCCTTGGAGAGCAAAAAGAGAAACCCCAAGCCTGGAACCTGGAGAGGTCTTTGCTGCTGGGATCCACTGAAAAACATGTCTGGCCCAGCCAAGGTCATATGAGAATGTTAGCATGGAGGCTGCGAGTGGCCTGGCGTTGATGGGTTGCCAGTTAGAACATCTGTTTGGTGTGTAACTCGGCTCCCCTCTCACAACCTGGAAAGTTGGTTGCCTTTATCATCCTGCTGGTTCTACCCATGGACTGAACACCTGACAGTGGTACACTATGCTTTTGTGTCACCTTTTATTCTCATTTTATATTGTGCTATAACAAGGATTGTTGCTCCATATATATATATATATATATATATATATATATATGGGTGTATACGTATACATCCATATATACATATATATAATGCTTTTCCTTTTCAGCCTCTTTGTCACAGGCAAGAAGAACAGGAGGTTGTCTTGGGTCCTGCCTCTCTCCTAACTTCTCCTTCTCCCTGGGCATCCTCAGCCCCTATTTTAATTCTTTATCATGTAGGAATTGTTTTTGGTAAATGTTGATATTATTGTTATTATTATTGTTATTATTATTATTAATAAATAAAAACAAAAGGAATTTTTGTTTAAAAGAGAAATGTTTAACCAGATTCTGTTCTATTTGAATTGTGACTTGCACCTTTTGTTCAAAGTATTTTATTTAGACCTTGTAATTGTGAACAGTTCTCACTCGTGCCAGTGACAGATGTAGTGGTCTCCTTTCCCCCAGCTGAAGCAGTGCATATGCAATAGCTATTATTTGTGTCATTATCTTTCTTTTTCTTCACTGTTAGAAACCAAAGTCTTCTCTGCTGGCTGGGGGCTGACAGAGGATCTGGGTTATCTCCTTCTGATCTTCAAAACAAGGAAGAGGTGTTAAATATTCTGACTCTTGATCCATTTTGCTGGGAAAGCAGAGTAAAAGGTCCCCCGGCCTCTCCTCCTCTTTCACCCTGAATTTGCACAGAAGAAAGCGGGTTCCCAGCATGGCCGCCCTGGTGTTGCTGACAGGATCCGCACGCAGCTTGTCCTTCTCACTGATGTTGGCAGCTCAGCTCCTGGACCCAGTATCCCTCGAGTGGGTTTCTGCAGTGCAAGAGCCTTTCTTGGGACCTCTCCGTGTCTCCTTGGTCCCCAGATCCCCTCCACTTGGTGGGGCCACCAGCTGCTCACCTTCTGGAAGCAACCGAGATAGCCCAGACAGCCACTGTTGACTTCTCCGGGCTTGTTGCAGTTCCCATGCTGGCCTCCCACCACGTGCTCAGCCTGTTCCGTTCACGGTGCTGATGGACCGAGCAGACTGCCGCCCCCCTGCGACCACCCAGACGAAAGCCAGTGAGCCTATTAACCGTGCCATCTTGCGAACTACACTTTTAAAAAATCATTGCTTTGTATTGTAGTGACCAATATGCGCAGTATATGTTGAATGTATATGAACATACTCTCCTATTTCTGTTCTTTGAAAATGTCAGAGTATTTTTTTCTTTCTCATTTATGTTGAACTAAAAAAGGATTAAAAATCTCCAGACCCAAGTTGCAGTAAGACCTTTAGTCGTTTCTTGGTGGGCACTTACAACTTAGTAACTTGGTTGGACAGTAGGGGATTGTGCAAATAAACACCTGATTATGATCTTATGCTGATATGTTTCTTGCCTTGTGGTTTGGAGTCTAGTTGGGAGAAACGCTCAGGCTGGAAGCTGGAATGCTGGAGGCTGAGGGCGTGTAGCGTGGGGCTTTGAGCAGTGCTTTATCTCACCCCGCCTTGCGAGAGATGAGCATTCTCTAGAAGCCTGAACTCGGCTCCACGCTGGGTCGTCAGGCACCTGGCTTGGACTCTGGCCCCTCCAAAGGGAATGTTAAGAGTTTGCTGAGTCAAGTGGAAAACATTCCTTGAGAGCGTACTTTCGAAGGAGTAAAAGGAGGACCTCAAAGAGTTGGCACAGCCTGGGGCCGTTATGGGGTGACCTCAGTCAGCCCAGTGATACGATCAACTATAAGTGTTAGGATGGAAGGGGACTTTTGCTGTAGTTTCCCCCCTTTTTCCATGGCTGGACTCCAGAGGGCAGGGTAGAATTTCTAGCAGGGTCCCAGCCACGGCTGACAGATAGCTGATGGAAGGCCCTTCTATGAAGAAAGATTACAAAAGCTGGAAATACTGAGTTTATAGGAAGAAGAGGGAGAGGAGGGAGTCCATGGTGGACTAGAAAGTTGCTGTGGGACTGTTTAGAACAGAAAAAAGCCTTCTCAAGAAGGGCCTTCTAGGGCTTCCCTGGTGGCGCAGTGGTTGAGAGTCCGCCTGCCGATGCAGGGGACACGGGTTCGTGCCCGGTCTGGGAAGATCCCACATGCTGCGGAGTGGCTGGGCCCGTGAGCCATGGCCGCTGAGCCTGCGTGTCCGGAGCCTGTGCTCCGCAACGGGAGAGGCCACAACAGTGAGAGGCCCGCTACCGCAAAAAAAAAAAAGAAGGGTCTTCTAGAAATCATCTGAGTGTGTACACACTCCCTTGGAAGGCTGGGAGTGTCTCTGAAACCAAACAGCGATAAACCCAGATGCCTTCCAAAGATTTGTAAGAACCTTTTACAGGAGGTGCCACACCCTCCTGAATGCAGCCTGGATGCCTTTGAGATGAGCTCAGGGCCCTCAGGGCCCTGCCTCCTGGATACAGGCCCTGAGGTCTGAGCTCTAGAAGATGGAAGCCCTGCTGACAGATCCTTACTTATCTCTCTGACTTTGTGGGAGCCCCCAGCCCGTTCCACCGGCACAGATCAAGAATTCGGAAGACTGGCGTGCCTGCCAAGGAGCCAGACGTCTGCTCCTGCGGCCTCATCGCCCAGGCGGGAGGACAGGAGAGAATCTTGGTTGGTTACAGTGCCCTGCCCTGGGTCTAAATTGGGATCTATCACCAGGAGCTGCAACGAAATTGCCAGATAGCGAATGGGGTGATGGGGTCTCCTCCCCTGATCAATCCAAACCTTCCTAACTTCAAGCCTCCCCTCCCGACCTGCACCATGTGTTTTCCCAGTCAATGTTCTGAGCAGGGCCCGTGATACAGGGCCAAACGCTCCAGATTCCTGTGTCCCCTCTCCAGGCCCACTCCTTCAGGTGACCCTCTGCCTCCCTGGTGACCCTTCCTTTGGTTCCTTGAGCAAATATTTGCCGAGTGTCTGTTATGTGCCAGGCCTAGCAGGGGACAGAGTCCTCCCAATGCAGACTGACCAGTACAACGTTGAGACATCAATTGTGAAATGAGTGGCCAGTCATTCTGAGCAAAATCCACTCCTGTAGCCAGCCAGCCACACTCCCACACCTGTCAGGGGACCCACTTCAGACACGGTCACTCTGGAGACTCCCCAGATCGGGGAAGAGGGTGTGGTAGGACTGCGGGCCTGCATTGGTAGGCCCTGCACCCACCAAACAGCTAGTCCAATCCGGGCACTTGGCGCCTCTGACAATGACTGGCTGGACCCCAAGACTGGTTCTGAGATGCGCTCTGTTTGCTATTGGTGGTGGTTTTCCCATAGGTCTCTGTCCAGAAAGACTCGCTTCTCCAAAATATTAGTAACGAGGGGTTTGGGCTGGCTTAAGCCAAATATCTTACAATGAGATGGAGTAGACACACTAATGAATAAGTATATTTAAAAAGGAAGCTTCTGGCTCGGTAAGATGCTATCAAACAAGGGCTCTGGGAGTCAGGGGTCCGGCTGCTGTTGGCTGACAGGCAGCCATCAAAGAGCCAGAAGCCAGGCCCCCTGATTCCCTTCCTGCCAGCACCGAACACTTAACGGCTGAAGGCCGCAGGGCGGCTCTTAGCAGCTCTCAGCTGCAGCCTTCTCACAGACACCACAAGGAGAATATCTGGCCTGCTGGCCTTAAAGGGACAAACTGAGTTCATCGTGAAACTGCTTTGGCCACTAAAGAACTGTGCAGATGTCAAACACTAGGTTTGCTCTCATCATTTCAGTAGTGAACCAAAGAGCAGGGCGAAACAGTGCCCAACTGGTAAGCTTCTGAGGCCCCCTGTATGCTGGCTAGGAGGATCTCTACCGCCCCCCTCCCCAAGAGGAAGGAGCCTCGTCCTGAGACACCCCTGAGCTGCCCCAGCTGGGGACCGGCCTCCCTCCGACTCTAGACAACAGGCAGGGAGCTGGCCAAGTGGCAGCCTCCCTCTCCGCTGAGCCCACAGAGCCTTGGCGGTGGGTCAGTCTCTCATCTCGGCATCTGCACGTCAAGGCCACGCAGAGAAAATGTGATTCCTCGCCGTCCCCCACTTCTGCCACCAGAAACGGAGGTCATAGCTCTGGTCTGACAGTGCAAGTGTGCCCAGTGGGAGCAGGGGGCAGAATGGCAGAAATTGGGACTCTGGGCCACACAATAGTTACTGTTGACTAAGTGCCAGGTCCCTTTCAGTTCTGCCGTGTATGTTCACATTTAGTGCTTAACACGACATAAATTTATTATCTGACATAAATTTATTATCTACAGGTCTGGAGGTCAAAAGTCCAAAATAGGTCACACTAGTCTTAAAGCATGAAGTCAGCAGAGCTGTATTCTTCCTGGAGGCTCTAGGGAAACTCTGCTGCTTTGGCTCTTCCAGCTTCTAGAGGCTGCCCGCATTCTTTGGCTCATGGCCCCCTTCCAGCAACCACATCACTCCAACCTCTGCTTCTGCCCTCCCACCTTCTTCTCCAACTCTCCCTCTCCTGCCTCCCTCTTGTGTATTTAAGGACCCTTGTGATGGCATGGGCCCACCCGGATAACCCAGGATAGCTGCCCCACCTCAAGGTCCTTATAATCACGTCTGCAAAGTCCCTTTTGCCATGTAAGGGAACAGTCACAGTTTCCAGAGAGTAGGACATGGACATGTTTGGGGGAGGAGCTTATCCTGCCTGCCATGCGTGCTACCCCTACGATAACTCTAGGCGATGCATGTTCTGTCATTATCTTCACTTAACAGATAAGAGACTGAGGTGAGGTGGAAGGAAGGTCTGGACTAGCCCAGGTCATACAGCTAACAAGTGACAGAGCTGGGATTGAAACCTAAGGTGGTCCAGCTCCAAAGCTTTCCCCTCTGAGGAGAAAGGCATGAGGCTGGCTAGAGTGGGAGAGGCCTGGAGCCCCGCCACTCCGGGATCTGGCAGACGGCAGTCCCCGGCTGGGTTGTAGAACATCAGGGAGTTTCCTGGGGAGGTGGTACAGAGCACATTTCTGCCCTGGGTCCTCAGTCCAGAGACCTGGGTTCTAAGTCCAGCCCTGCCTCTAACTCCCTGGGACACCAGGGACACTGGGCAAATTCCTCCACTCTTCAGTTTCCTCATCTGAAGATGGTGGGTGGGGAGAGGCTGATCTCAAAATTCCTCTCGGCCTGCATGTTCACAGGTTCTATGACCGGGGCCCTGTAGGTGACTTGGTGTTGGGGGTTCGCACACCTTCCAGGAGAAACCTTACAAAATGGCTCTGCAAACACCAACAAGCACACAGTACTGATTTACACGATATCCCTGGGTTCGTCCTCCAACCACCCCCATTCTCATCTTCATTTTACTGATAGGAAACCAAGGCTCAGGGAGATTACATAACTGGCTCACGATCCTCCTCCAGGACTTTGCACACTGAAGGCAAAGATGAAATAAGAACCTAGGCTCCTGCCACTAGCAGTCCAGAGGTCTTTCCCTGACACCGGCCATCCCTAAGGGCTGGTGTCCATTCTCACCTGTGTGGGATCCAAGATCAATATGAACAATGCTGGGACTTCCCTGATGGTGCAGTGGTTAAGAATCCACCTGCCAACCTAGTGTCCACGGACAGATGAATGGATAAGGAAGATGTGGCACATATATACAATGGAATATTACTCAGCCATAAAGAGAAATGAAATTGAGTTATTTGTAGTGATGTGGATGGATCTAGAATCCGTCCTACAGAGTGAAGTATGTCAGAAAAACAAATACCATATGCTAACACATATATATGGAATCTAAAAAAAAGAAAATGGTTCTGAAGAACCTAGGGTTAGGACAGGAATAAAGACACAGACATAGAGAATGGACTTGAGGACACGGGGAGGGGGAAGGGTAAGCTGGGACAAAGTGAGAGAGTGGCATGGACATACATACACTATCAAACGTAAAATAGATAGCTAGTGGGAAGCAGCCACATAGCACAGGGAGATCACCTCGGTGCTTTGTGTCCACCTAGAGGGGTGGGATAGGGAAGGTGGGAGGGAGACGCTAGAGGGAAGGGATATGGGGATATATGTATACGTACAGCTGACTCACTTTGTTATACAGCAGAAACTAACACACCATTGTAAAGCAATTATACTCCAATAAAGATGTGAAAAAGAAAAGAAATTAAATTAAATTAAAAGAAAAAAAAAAAAGAATCCACCTGCCAATGCAGGGGACATGGGTTTGAGCACTGGTCTGGGAAGATCCCACATGCTGCGGAGCAACTAAGTCCATGTGCCACAACTACTGAGCCTGCGCTCTAGAGCCCGCAAGCCACAACTACTGAGCCCGCGCACCACAGCTACTGAAGCCTGCGCACCTAGAGCCCGTGCTCCACAACAAAAGAAGCCACCGCAATGAGAAGCCCACACCTCACAACGAAGAGTAGCCCCGCTCGCCGCAACTAGAGAAAGCCCCGTGCGCAGCAACGAAGACCCAATGCAGCCAAAAATTAATTAATTAATTAAAAATAGTAACAATGCAAAGATCTATGTACCCCATTTAAGCAACTGTCCTTTATTCTGAGGTTATGCTCTTTTTGGGTTTTTTTTTTTTTAATTTCTGAATTTTATTTTATTTATTTTTTTATATAGCAGGTTCTTATTAGTTACCCATTTTATACATATTAGTATATATATGTCAATCCCAATCTCCCAGTTCATCCCACCAGATGGTAAGGTTAGGGCCAGGTGGGGCTCAGCGGTGGGTAAGATTTTTAACATGACAAAATGAAAAGTTGACAGCTCTGTGTTGGTCTTTAGAATTTGTTTGGAAATGTTAGAGGTCTCTGACATCTCAGAGTCTGGAAGCCACTAAGCACTGTCCTGTCTCTCTCCCCAGGCAGCATCCTAGCACAGGGCTCCCTTTGCTTTTGGATCTGGGAGGTCTGCAAGGGCCTGGAGAGGGGCGACGACGAGGAGATCGACCGCACTGGTGGAAGCACCACCGTCTGCTGCCTTTGTGAGGCGGGGGCAGGGTGGAGGTGAGAGCATCTCCCTGGAATGCGAGGGGACAGCGGGGGAGGACACCGCCTGAGTGGAGGAGTCCCAGCCATCGCTGGCAGCTCGTGTGTTTTTCTTCCTTCCTCCCATTGCCTGCTGCACTGGCACAATGCACAATGGCCGGCACACAGCCCCGACCGAGGAGAAGGGCCGGGTGCAGCCGACCCAGACTCTGGGGACCCGCAAGGCTGCACCCACTCCCTCCCACCCCTGCCTGAACCCTTGATCCCTGGCCCTGCAGCCCTCACAGTTTCCTGTTTGCCTGCTCTATTTGCCCGGCCCCAGGGACAGAGCTGATCCTTGAACTCTGAGTTCCACATCGCCAGGACCAGTGAGCGGCGGCAAGGCCTGGGCTGGCCTTATCAGCCTCCCAGCCCATCCCCTGCCTGGTCACATAAATAGGCTGGGGGAGAGCCGGCTGTTCAGAGACTGCTGGCCATTGAGGTAAGTGCTGCAACCTGCTTCCCCCAGCTCTAGGCATTGGAGGCTCAGGCTTTGGGATCCTGGTTCCAGCCTCTGCCCCATGCTGGGGCTCTGGACACCTGGCCCTCTCCTACCCTGTGCCCCGCCTCCTCCTCCCGGGCTACAGTGAGATGGGGTGCGTGGGCTCCTTCAAGCCCCACTCAGCCGGGCCCGTCTTCTCCTCCAGGTCACCCACGTCCCTTCAGGATGAAAGCGGTGGTGCTGACCTTCGCTGTGCTCTTCCTCACCGGTAGGTGCCCCCAACCTAGGGAGCTGACCGTCAGGGGGCGACTTCTCTCTGAACTGCTGTGGTCCACCCTCCTGGGCACGGGGAGCAGAACTTCTCCCTCACCCCCTTCTCCCCTACCTAGCATTTCAGCTCAGATCCCGGCCCAGAGCTGGCCTGATCTGGGTCTCCCCTCCCACCTCCAGGGAGCCAGGCTCGGCATTTCTGGCAGCAAGATGACCCCCAGTCATCCTGGGATCGGGTGAAGGATTTTGCCACCGTGTACGTGGATGCAGTCAAAGACAGTGGCAGAGACTATGTGGCCCAATTTGAAGCCTCCGCTGTGGGAAAACAGCTCAAGTAAGGACCCTGCCTGGGGGCCTGGGGCAGGGGTAGGGGGTGCCGGTGCTGGGGTTGGAGAGGCCTGTGGGAAGAAGCAGCCAGACTGGCCGAATCCCCACCTGCTATTTGATGGGCTCCATAGAAGACCTCGATGGAAGACAGAAGTGGGATCCCCACGCAGGGTCACAGCCCCCTAGCAGGGGGCAGACCAGTGCTGCCGGGTCAGTAGTCACGGCACCGCGCTCCGCCTGCAGGTGCAACAAGCCCCTTCCTGTTCTTAACTCCCTGCTTGGCTCCGGCCAGCAACAGGATGGCTGTCTTCAGAGAGGAGAATGGGCTGGAAGGGTGGAGACTAGGTCCTTAAAAGGCCCGGCTTTGGGGACAGACAGGACTGGGTACCAAAACCAGCTCCGTCTCTTTCTAGCTTCTCTCTCCATCTGGTCAGTGGGATGCAGTGGGAGTGGGGGGGTGAGATAATGGATGGGAGAAGCCAGGCTGAGGGTCTGCCCCCAGCTACCGCACCTTCAGGGACAGGTGTGTCCAGGTGTCACCCCAGGTAAGCGGGGGCGCTGGGCTGCAGCTCCGGGGGGCGCCGGGGTGCCTGGGAGGCCTGCCCTGAGCCTTCCTCTCTCTCCCCCCTCAGCCTGAAACTCCTGGACAACTGGGACACCCTGACCAGCACGTTTGCCAAAGTGCGCGAACAGCTGGGCCCGGTGACCCAGGAGTTCTGGGACAACCTGGAAAAGGAGACAGAGTCGCTGAGGCAGGAGATGAAAAAGGACCTGGAGGAGGTGAAGCAGAAGGTGCAACCCTACCTGGACGAATTCCAGAAGAAGTGGCAGGAGGAGCTGCAGATCTACCGCCAGAAGGTGGCGCCGCTGGGCGAGGAGTTGCGCGAGGGCGCGCGCCAGAAGGTGCAGGAGCTGCAGGACAAGCTGACCCCGCTGGCGGAGGAGATGCGCGACCGCGCGCGCGCCCACGTGGAGACCCTGCGGCAGCAGCTGGCGCCCTACAGCGAAGACCTGCGCCAGCGCATGGCCGCCCGCTTCGAGGCGCTCAAGGAGAGCGGCGGCAGCCTGGCCGAGTACCACGCCAAGGCCAGCGAGCAGCTGAGAGCGCTGGGCGAGAAGGCTAAGCCTGCGCTGGAGGACCTCCGCCAGGGCCTGATGCCCGTGCTGGAGAGCCTCAAGGTCAGCATCCTGGCCGCCATCGACGAGGCCTCCAAGAAGCTGAATGCCCAATGAGATGCTTTGGGCTCCCCTCGCCAGCAGTTCAGTTTCTTAGAATAAACATTTTCGGAGCGGGAAGGGTGTGATGGGTTGTATGTGGTTTTGAAGCTTCGATGATGACTTTTAAACAATAAAGAGTTCTCCAAAAGCCAAGAAATTCTCTTTGGGGAGAATGAGGTTGGGGGTGGGGTGGGGGGAGTGACACTGGAGGGGACTCCAGGGGGGCGTGGCCAGAGGGCAGGGACACCTGTTGATTTCCCAGTGGAGTCATCAGCTCTGAACTGGGGCCTCTCAGGGTCTTAATGCTGGAGGACCTGCTTGGTTGGGGAGCTCAAGAGTGGGGACAGAAAGGAAATAATAGAGGACCAGGCAAAGCGACAGGTAATCCAACACAGGTGCCCTGAAAGGGCCTCAAGCAAGAAGTAGTGGCTTTGCTGGGAGAAGTGGGTTCCCTGTCCCCAGCGTTTCCCGTGGGCAGAGGACAGGAGCCTCCCCCAGCCCTCCTAGTCTAGGGCAGGCGAGGCCGACGGACCGCAACGAGCCACTGGAACTTGAAGGCTTTGGGCAGGTTCAAATGAAGGGCTTGGCGCTTGCTCCTCCATCCTTTATTAATGCAAAAAATACTTTAACAAACACATCCCTTTTCCTTTTTCACAAGGGCCTCGTGCCATTCCTCACACTCCCACCCTGCCCGGAAACAGCCGCTGTTTCCTCGGGCTCAGCTGTGCCAGCCCCATCCGTGGGGCTCCAGCCCTGCCAGCCCCTCTTTTTCTGGCCTGAGTCAGAAAAATCATCACCACCCCTTGCAGGTAACTAGCACATTTTAATCTCCAAAGTGTTTTCATATCCATCATCTTACTGCATCCTTCCCCAGATCCTGGGTAGACTGCCATGAAATCGATGGTATGGGTACGGAAGCTGGAGCTTGG